>NC_140172.1:18487815-19847174 GCF_963971535.1 Notolepis coatsorum
TGTGTGTGTGTTGGTCTGATAATTAGACCTCCTCTCTCTGTCCATGGTGCTGAAATACCTACCAGAATATAGGATAAAAGTTGTTTTCACTGCCGGGCATTAGGCATTGTGAATATAAGAGAGCTATAGATTGTATTGTCATGTTAAGACAGATAGATGTGTGGCTTTATTTTAATTGTGCCATACCTTGGCTTTTGCTGAAACGGCACATGGTTTGCACGTCAAAATACATGAAATATTAAGGGCAAAAAACGGCAAGGGTTCCTACTGAACCCTTTCCCACAAACTGAACAACTAAATGGTTTCTCTGTCTACAGTATGACCTCATGTGGCTTTTCAACCCGTTTCCACAAACTGAACTAAAGGGTTTCTATCCAGTATGAGTTTTCATGTGTGTCTTCAGATATCCCTTCCTACTGAACCCTTTTCCACAAACTAAACAACTAAAGGGGTTCTCTCCAGTATGAGTTATCGTGTGTAGCTTCAGACCTCCTTTCTCACTGAACCCTTTACCACAAACTGAACAACTAAATGGTTTCTCTCCAGTATGAGTTATCATGTGGATCTTCAGATTTCCCTTCCTACTGAACCCTTTCCCGCAAACTGAACAGCTACATGGTTTCTCTCCAGTATGAGTTATCATGTGGATCTTCAGATTTCCCTTCCTACTGAACCCTTTCCCGCAAACTGAACAGCTACATGGTTTCTCGCCAGTATGACTTCTCATGTGTATCTCCAGATGTCCCTTCCTACTGAACCCTTTACCACAAACTGAACAACTAAATGGTTTCTCTCCAGTATGAGTTATCATGTGGATCTTCAGATTTCCCTTCCTACTGAACCCTTTCCCGCAAACTGAACAGCTACATGGTTTCTCGCCAGTATGACTTCTCATGTGTATCTCCAGATGTCCCTTCCTACTGAACCCTTTCCCACAAACTGAGCAACTAAATGGGTTCTCTCCAGTATGAGTTATCATGTGCATCTTCAGACTTCCACTCTGACTGAACCCTTTCCCGCAAACTGAACAACTAAAGGATTTCTCTCCAGTATGAGTTCTCATGTGTGTGTTCAGATGTCCTTTATCAGGGAACCCTTTCCCACAAACTGAACAACTAAAGGGATCCTCTCCAGTATGAGTTCTCATGTGTATTTTCAGACCGCCTAGATGACTGAACCCTTTCCCGCAAACTGAACAGCTAAATGGTTTCTCTCCAGTATGAGTTCTCATGTGCGTCTTCAGACATCCATTCTGACTGAACCCTTTCCTGCAAACTGAACAACTAAAGGGTTTCTCTCCAGTATGAGTCATCATGTGTGTTTTCAGATTGTCCTTCCTACTGAACCCTTTACCGCAAACTGAACAAATATAGGGTTTCTCTCCAGTATGACTTCTCATGCATTCCTTCAGATTTCCCTCCCTACAGAACCCCTTCCCACAAACTGAATAACCAAATGGTTTCTCTCCAGTACGATTTATGCGTCTCTTCAGATGTCCCTCCTTGCTGAAGCCAGGACTACTTCGTATTTTCTGTGTCTTCTTTGGTTTCAGAGTCATCAAACGTGGTCCTCCACTCTCATTCCATTCATCAGTGTCTTTAGTTTCAGTTCTAGAACCCTCATCATCACTGTCATCAGTCTCAGTTCCATAACTCTCATCATCACTGTCATCAGTCTCATTTTCAGAATTTTTATCATCACAGTCTTCAGTCTCAATTAGAGAACAGTCTGAAGAAAGGGGCTGGCTATCTCTAGTTGGTTCTAAGTGACCAGCTGGATCTAAGTTACTGTCTGGTTCTGATACTCTACAGTCCTCTCCATCAGGTTCTGTTTTCATCGGTTTAGTTGAGGTGCTGGGTAAAGAGTAAGCGTCTCTGTTTCTCTCGCTACGAGTTTGAAGAAGCTGGAAGGGCTGAGCGTTCTCTTGACCATCTTCACATTTTACTGGGTGTCCTGTGATCTCTGAGCCACCAGCTTCTTCCAGCCCTTGATGTAGTTCATCTTTAATCTGTAGGAGCTCTGGGTCCAGGGTTTGGCTGAGTTGTGAGGAAAGAGTATTCTCTCCACTGTTTTCATATTTCACAGGGTGTAAAGTAATCTTGGAGCCATCAGCCTCCTCTAGATCTTGAAATAGTTCCTCCTGTTCCTCTTTAATCTGTAGGGAGTCTGGGTCCTGGGTTTGGTAAAACCATGAGGACTGAGGTTTCTCTTCATCATGTTCACTCTTCACAGAGACAGGATTGAATGTGGACTTTATGATATCAGCCTCCTCCAGACCTTGAAGCTGCTCTCCCTCCTGACTGCTCCAGAGTTCCTCCTGTTCCTCATTAATCTGTAGGGGCTCTGACTCCTCCTGGGTCAGACTGGGGCTCCTCTCCTGCTGTTCAGGGGGAACCTCCTCTTTACACACAGGGAGCTGTGGGGGGTCTGGAGGGAGGAATAATAATAATAATATGAGTAACAAACATAAAGATACAGTAGATAACTTTTCAGCATTAAGTGAAACTCTGCAACTGAGAATACAAGTGCTTTCAATCCATTACTGCTTGGCTACAAAATGTGCCTATTTAATAGTGAGGACATGTCCTCATCACGCAGTCAATCACAACTTGGAGGTTGATCAGATGTTGTCAGGAGGTGAAAATGTAAACAAATGGAGTGAGACTTGAGGTTCTCCAAACTAAACAAGGGAACTATGGATATCTGAAATACTTATGGATTGTTAGCTTGACCAATTACTAGGGGTGGAACGGTTCACAAAATCCACGGTTCAGTTCGTATCACGGTTTTGGGGTCACATTTTTCGCTTTGGTATATGTTGTTTTTTATTTAAAAATAATTTAACACTCCAAATATACCATACATCAGCATAATCTATATAGCCTAAAAATAATCCAACTTTTCAGTTATTCTCAAGGATGTAGTCATGCAAAAACTGAAAGAATGAGGCAGTTTGACATAAGGCACATCATTTTGCTAGAGCTAGGAGAGATTTTGGTACAGCAAGAGGGGCGGCATTGCTGATTTAAACATGCTTCTCATTTATTTGGTAAAAAAAAAAGGTTTACAGCGGTTTGTCTTAAATAATGTTTGGCACGCAAAGAACGAACTGACTGAAAAATATAGGCTACATTTGTCAAAGTATTAACTTAGTGCAAACAAACAATAATTAAACCTCTATTTTTCTGGCCACATTATAGACAAATGCCATCAACATAAAGTATGCATATGCTCAACCAGCACTAGACTTTCCTTTCTTTAAAATAAACACAAAAAAACAATGTCAACCATGTTTAAATTCCCTGAGTTCTTAACTCTTTCAGCGCCGGCGGGTCTAGCCATCTTTGTTCCTACTGCGCCACCGCTCTAAGAGATAGGGATGCATGGCGGTGTCTGCAGGGCTATATCTATATTCTATATTATAGCTATGGACACAATACTATGGCTCATTTGACATCAACTATTCATCGTTCAACATGTGAAAAAGAATAATTTTTTTCATGTATACGTTCACGTGTTATACCGTGGTGAATATTGTATAGTTTAGGAGTAATCCGGGTTAATTCCTGAAAAGCTGAGTTATAGGGCGCTACGTGAATTCTGCTATAAGCGTTGGCGTTTCTTGCCTGGACACGCTACTATTTTCAAATCAAATGTATATAATAGGTATTATGTTTCATCATGAATGCATGAAATGGGGGGGGGTCGTTTTTTGATGCTTTGATCGTCACCAATGGCATACGTTTTGGAGCATGTTACATATGATCGTTGCGATCGATGTGAAATCATGGTTGGATCAAAGCACGATTGATGTCATATAGTCCTTACCTTTACTAGGAGGTATCCCAAAAACAATATTCCAATTGTCTGATCACAATTTCCAGTATTGGTGTCGATCGTGTCCCCAACATAATCCACCACAACACATGCATCGGGGACATTGGACACGTTTCAATGTGATCGGGTGAACCGCTAGACTCGCCTGACCCAAATTAAATGTAACACCGGGTGTGAAAAAAAGGTTTCAAAAGGTGGGCGATACTGCCACCTAGAAGGATGCGGCCGATATTGCACTCTAGCGATCTCAGGATGATTCCCTATGGTAACCCAGAGGTCCGTGTGCATGAAATGAATAAAAAATAGAATAAAAGAAATAACGATGAAAACCTGACTATACTCTGGTTTTCGGGGGTCCTGGCACTCAACGCATGGCGAGATAACCCGACTATCCTCGGATCTGGCGCTGATTGAGTTAATGGAAAGATTAGTTTTCCACTTGAAATTAAAGTGCAGTATTTGAAATACAATGAAAGGAATATGGCTGGATTTCTTATAAAAAAAGAAAAGTGTATAATATATTTAAAATAAATAAATCATGTGTACTAAATATATATATATTTACTTTTTAATTGCATGAAACATTATGAAGTATTCTCTTATGCTGCTTTTCCACTGCAAGTCTGCATGGTCCCTTCCCTTCCCAGCCTTCCTAGAGACAGTCGCATTTCTCTCCTCTCCCCAGGGCCTCTATACTTTCGACAACAAACACACGCCCGCGTTTCTGGTCATGTGACATGTGCGCCAATCGTGGGACCGCAAGTTTCTACACTGGTTAAGCTTAGGCGCTCTTTCGAAGTTGGTTAACCCTTTCTCTGCCACGCTTATATCCATCCTTGTAGCCAGTCTGCCAGCTCTATTTGTCTATGGATATGTTCACCTACTTTGCAGGGCTATAACTTTTTAAATTGTATTGCTAAATTGACATTACTATGGCCCATTCAACATCGATTAGCTATCGTTCAGGATGTAGGAACGTTTTACTTTTTCATTCACACATTCATACAAAAATACTGTCTAGAGTATAAATATGTTTTTATCGTTTTCTGCTGTATTTCATAGAACGTGAGTTATAGCCATTTATGCATATATTAGATCATCAAATGCAGTTTGATAGCGATTGACGCCAGATAAAAAATGTCAACTGTACAAGGTCCCAGACGTTATCATGCGCGGTTGACCGGAGGGGGGGGGGGGTCGTTTATAAGTCCGTGGCCGACGTTAAATCATTCATGTAGTATGGGCGATATATAGATCAGAGCAGTTTGTATCGAAAATGGTAAACAAACAGGCTGAAACTCACCCCAGTCTCCTCGTAGCGTTGGGTGATGAGCGTGGAGCAAAAAGATCGCTATTATGGGATGTTGATCTATGGCAATCCTTTTCCAGGTTGTATAATACTATATACGTCCAAATAATGTTGTTTATTGAGTTATGGCAACGGATCGATTATCCAGTGTGTCAAGATGGAGGACCTACCAAAATTAACTGATTAAGACACTTGGACACTTGGACTAATGCATTCAGTCATTTGGACGGAGTTGTTAAAACTCACTCCACTCAAATCAATAGTTATAATTCACTCTACTCAAAATCTAATTTTAATCGACGTGACTGGGGAAATGTTGCCAGTCAGTCAGCCAAAACAAATTCCTGGACGACTCTAAGGTCGAACTGAGAGCTGCTGGAGTCGAAGGCCCTCTTGGAGATAAGAGTGGCATGGGCCCCCCCCCCCCACCCCCCCATCCCTCCTCCTACGTGTATGGCCCAGTGCCACGGTAACTCCCCTACATGTATCTGACCATTCCTTCATATCCTTCTCACTAACTCTCATGCTTAACCGAAACGTCTTCACCCCAACTCAAACCATCTCACTCAGACGCAACCTGCCCTCCCTATCTCCCTCCACCCTCTCCTCTGACATACTATCCGCTCTACCTTTGAGTGACACCTTCTCTGCTCTCCCCACAGAGATGGCAACCTCCACCCTCCTCTCAGCCCTTGCAACCTCCTTCGACAAGCTCTGTCCCCTCGTTGAGAAACCTGCCCACCGTTCCCCACCCAGTCCATGGCTGACAGATCCAGTGAGAGAACAAAGACAGGTCCTGAGAGCGGCTGAGTAAGTAAGTAAGTAAGTAAGTAAGTAAGTAAGTAAGTAAGTAAGTAAGTAAGTAAGTAAGTAAGTAAGTAAGTAAGTAAGTAAGTAAGTAAGTAAGTAAGTAAGTAAGTAAGTATTTATAAAGCACCTTTCATACATGTCATGTAGCTCAAAGTGCTGTACACAAACATAGGCATATATAACGATAAAAGCAATAAAGTCACAGTGATCAGTTAAGATCAATGGTTAAAAATAAATTTAATTTTAAAGAAACAATTACGTAAAAAAAATCTTTTAATTTTTTTTTTAAGTACCGAAAAAAGGTACCGTTGGGTACCGGTATCGATTCAAATGTGAAAGGTACCCATCCCTAGTAGGTAGCAACGTTAGCTCTCATAACGTTAGCCCAGGGCTCTACGCTAACCTTTTTCACTAGGGGCACAGGTGCTCCTAAATGAAAAAAGTTAGGAGCACACAAAGAAATTTAGGAGCACCCAAAAATATTTAGGAGCAGTGAAAATATTTCAAGTAAAATATTTTTTTTTTTCAAAAATAAATGTATATTTGTACTGTGCGTGCATGTGTGTAAATTAGCTCTTGCTACAACCCTGCATGTTTACATTTTGTATTTTGTACTTGATGTTCATTAACACTTTAAGTGCCAAAAACGTGTTTAGGCGTCTTTCCTAGCCATGCTCAAGTTGCCGAGGATGCCCTAACTCGTCTTTAATATCAATATTTCAAAAATCTGTGATCGGAATCATATTTCCCCTCTGCAGCCTTCACACACAGTTCTGAGCTCCTCTCAATCCTCTAGCGGTTCAAGAGCGCCATCTGGTGGCCGATCGGCAGAAGCGCCAAACAGGAAGTCATGTGGATGAAGTGGTGATCACCCATATTACTTCCGGGCACTCGCTATAGGTCCCGGGACTCGATCTCGACACAATACATAGCGATCCGTTGCCAATAACTCAATAAACAACATGATTTGGACGTATATACTATTATACAACCTGGAAATGGACCGGGTATTTCGACATCCCATAATGGAAAACTGTCTACCCCACGCTGATCGCCCAACGGCCCGCGGAGACTGGGGTGAGTTTTAGCGTGTAGTATTACCGTGTTCGACACTAACTGCTATGATGAACATTTGACCCACATTAGATGAATGGTATAACGTTGCCCACGGAATTATAAACGATCCCCCGCCCATCCGGTCATCATCAGATGATACGTAGAAACTTCTAGAAGCACGTCCATTTGAAATTTTTCATCTGGCACCGATCGCTACCAAACTGTATTTGATCATCAATATAATGCATTTGGGGCTATAAATCACGTTCTGGAGAAAGCTGCAGAAAGAGATGAAAACATACTTATACTTTAGATCATATTTTAGTATGAATATGTGAATGAAAAAGTTTAACGTTCATACACCCTGAACAATACATATAGGACATTGAATGGGCCCAAATAATGGCAATCTAGCAATATAATTAAAAAAGTTATAGCCCTGCAAAGAAGGGGAACTTCTCCATAGACAAATAGACAGAAATCTGCAGCTCCTGGCTCTAACTGAGACCTGGATAACCCCCAATAACTCATCAACACCTGCAGCATTATCTACAAACTATAACTTCACTCACACACCTCGACCTTCCAGGCGGGGTGGAGGCACTGGCCTCATGACATCTCCTTCATGGACTACAAACTTAACACCCCTCCCAGCACTGTCACTCTCCTCTTTTGAATATCATGCAGTATCTGTCTCTAATCCTTTCAATCTCACCATTGTTACACTCTACCGCCCTCCAGGTCCGCTCGATCACTTCACAGATGAGCTGGACATGCTTCTAAGCTCCTTACCGGAAGATGGTACCCCTCTCCTTCTATTGGGCGACTTCAACCTGCCTGACTCATCTCAGTCAGTCATAGTAGTCTCCCTCCTACAATCATTTGACCTGACTCCCACTGCCATGCCTCCCACCCACAAAGCAGGCAACTCCTTGGATCTCATATTTTCCCGTAACTCCAGTATCATTAACACCACGGTAACTCCCCTACATGTATCTGACCATTCCTTCATATCCTTCTCACTAACTCTCATGCTTAACCGAAAGGTCTTCACCCCAACTCAAACCGTCTCACTCAGACGCAACCTGCCCTCCCTATCCCCCTCCACCCTCTCCTCTGACATACTATCCACTCTACCTTTGAGTGACACCTTCTCTGCTCTCTCCACAGAGATGGCAACCTCCACCCTCCTCTCAGCCCTTGCAACCTCCTTCGACAAGCTCTGTCCCCTCGTTGAGAAACCTGCCCGCCGTTCCCCACCCAGTCCATGGCTGACAGATCCAGTGAGAGAACAAAGACAGGTCCTGAGAGCAGCTGAAAGGAAGTATAGAAAGTCATGCCTCACTGCTGACATCGACACATATCACAACCTCTTGTTAACATTCTCCAAAACCATTACTAATGCCAAAGCTTCCTTCTTTCACCATAGGATCGAGGCCTCTGCCAAGAATCTTTGCAAACTGCATGCTACCATGTCCTCCTCCCTCCTCCCTCCCCCCCCGACCCCCTCCCCCCTCATCTTTCTCTGCCGTAGACTTTGCGATCTTCTTTGAGGAAAAAGTGGAGAACATCCGCAGCTCCTTCTCCCAACCCCCACCCATTCCAAATGCTGAATCGAGAACCTCATCCTTCACTCCGTCATCTTTCTCTCCCATTACAGAAGCCGAGACCCTGACCTGGTAACGTCCAACCGTCCGACTACATGCCAGCTGGACCGGCTACCCTCCCCACTCCTCCAGACCATAGCACCAGACATCCTCCCATTCCTAACTGCAACCATCAACTCCTCACTCAACTCGGGGGTGGTCCCCACCTCCCTAAAACAAGCCAGAGTCACGCCGCTCATAAAAAAACCAACCCTGAACCCCACCGTCATAGGCAACTATCGTCCTGTCTCTCTTCTCTCCTTCCTTTCTAAAACACTTGAACGTGCTGTATCCAACCAACTTACTGCTTATCTCTTACAGAATTACCTCCTAGACCCTAATCAGTCTGGCTTCCGGACTGGCCACACCACAGAAACGGCCCTCATTGCGGTCACAGAGGCACTTCACTTAGCAAAAGCGAAAGGTCTCTCCTCTGTCCTTATTCTCCTAGATCTATCTGCAGCCTTCGACACAGTCAACCATCAGATCCTCCTCGCGGCCCTCGCAGGAATGGGAGTGGCTGGCTCTGCGCTGACATGGCTGACATCATACCTCAATGACCGCTCCTACCAAGTGTCATGGAGAGGGACCCTGTCGGCAACCTGCCCACTGCGGACGGGTGTCCCCCAGGGCTCGGTCCTAGGACCCCTTCTCTTCTCACTCTACACTAAATCACTGGGTAACATTATCAAGTCTCATGGCTTCTCGTATCATTGTTATGCCGACGATAATCAACTCTTCCTCTCCTTCCCTCCCTCAGATATCCACGTCTCTGAGCGGATCTCGGCCTGTCTCTCTGACATCTCCGCCTGGATGACAACCAACCACCTCAAACTGAACCTAAGCAAAACAGAATTGCTCCACCTGCCGGACAAATCCTCCCCCCTGACCGACCTTTCCATCACAGTCGAGAATGCAGCTGTGACCGCGTCCCCGACCGCCAAGAACCTTGGTGTTGTCCTCGACGACCAGCTGAACTTCTCTGCTCACATCGCAGCGACAACCAGAACCTGCAGATTCCTCCTGAGCAACGTGAGAAGGATCCGCCCCTTCCTGACAAAAGAAGCCACCCAACTCCTCGTCCAATCAACAGTCATCACCCGCCGCGACTACTGCAACGCACTGCTCGGTGGCCTCCCGGCCACTGCCACCAAGCCTCTTCAACTCATTCAGAATGCTATTGTCAAGAAGGAAGTACATTATTTTCAATCGTGGCTTTAATTCGTATAGCCAAGAAGCAGTCTTCTATCAGCTTCATTAATCCCGACCTATCTCAGCCACAGCATAACTGAGACCGGCTATGGAAACAAATCATAAATAGACTACTGTAAATAAAAGATTCCTTGGAGACATAGGAATATGATATAAAGGTATACTGGTCCGTCAGCGAGGAGATAGCCCACAGCGGATAGCCATTAAATGCCATTTGAGAATATAGGGATCATCATCGATGAGTCACTCAACTTCAAATGCCACATAAAATATCTACAAACAAAACTGTCCAAATATGTTGGCTTATTCTACAAAATACGTCATTTTCTTCCCTTGCCTGCCCTTCTCACTTTATACAAAACCCTGTATGAACCCCTCATTAATTACTGTAATGTCATATGGTGCAACACATACCCCAGCCATCTCAAGAAACTAGAAAGCTTACAAAAGAGGGTACTACGAGTGCTGTCATGGTCCGGGTATAGAGCGCCCTCAAAGCCTCTGTTCGCTTTGGTCTCCTGAGGCTTGCTGAATTTAACATTCATCAAAACGCATCAATTATGTATCAAGTTGTCAACAACATGAATCACAGACTGTCTGAGCTTGTCCCAGTCTGCCAACCACTGCACATCCACAACACAAGAAATAAGCATCTTATATTTGGCAATAGGAGAAGGCTCAATTGTGCTAGCCTAAGCATAGCTTGTAGGGGTCCACAGATCTGGAACAAGCTTGACAAAAATCTAAAAATGACTAAAACCTTTAAAACCACTGAAAGAGGAACTGCTTAAATCATATCTCTAATTAAAAAATTATAACTTAGGAATACAATTGTCTGTATTATGTATCTCTGTTATATGTCAGTTAGTAGGTAGGTGTGTAAACCTACCCACGTTGTATTGTTTTGTTTGTTTTGTTTTTAGTTTATTGTTTTTGTTGTTTATATTCTGTTTGTATCTGTGTTCAGGCTCCCTCCAAAAGCTTTAAATAGCTTCTTGGGAGACCTGGCACATGCACACAATTTGCGACATTGTTATATCACATGAGGATACTCACATGTAATGTATCGTGTGTGTGTGTGAATAAATTCATTCATTCATAGGCTATTAAGGCAAAACGATGGCCTATAGCCTATCCATATTATTTAATGTTTTCATAAGCGTAAAGATACAAGGACAACAGTTATATTAACGATCAAGTTAGTTTACTGTATGCAGGCGCAGGGCTCCGTGTGACATGTCTGTGCCATGCAGCGTTATGCGCAAATGACTGTTGCATAATGTAGGCTATGCATATATAATTTATATAGGCTATACCTAATACCGACATCAAAATAGATTGTATGCCTCTACAAATCATATTAAACCATGCAGGTAGAAAATTTACGGAAAATCCGTCGCGATTTGGAATCAAATTGACGGAGAACTTTAATCCCTGGGTAATCGAACTTTAAAAGAACGAAATGAAAAAGGGCATTCATATTCCAGCATGGTTATTATTAATGACACCAACGCCAAACAGTGGTTAACGGTCTTTATTAGTGTTTGCGCTGCCCGGGCAGCAATGGTCTTTAGGAAGTTAATAGATATCATATCCGACTGTTTCCGACATCACCGTGTACACGTCAGCTGCATGTCGCATATTTATCCCACGCGTTCGCTCGGTTTAGTCCACTTTTCCACATTTCATGGGGGTGTTTCATTACCGTATATGGTTAATTATGGGCGGTTCTATATGCAAATACTTAAAATCGTGCATGAGCTCGGAGCGTAGAACAAGTGGCATTTATCAACACGGAGTACTTTCAGGTGTGCGTACGACCTGTGTACGCACGTGTGATAAATCCCGATTTTTCTGTGCGTAGAGACATTCTAAATTCTGTGCTTAAGAACGAAAATAGAACACTTTCTAAGCATTGTTGATAAATGAGGGCCCTGGATGTTTAGAAGGAATTCCAGCTCAACCCTTCCTCCTGTTACCCCTTTTCCTCACTCCATCCCAGCACCCCCCCCCCCCCCCCCCCCCTCCCGTTAACCCTTTTCCGCAACAGTTGCAATTGGAGGATCAAGTAAAGAGAACGGGGCTTGAGATAGGTCAATTGAAGTTGGTCCCACCACGGGTGGCTGTCAATACTCCTAAGTGGTTAGGATGTAGAGAATAATTTCCCTACAGGGATTAATGAAGTTAAACATGACTTAATATGGTACCCGACCAACTTCACAGGTCATCCAGGATTTAGCAGATTCTCTGTAATTAAACAATGCTTGCTTTGCAGGGTTTTTATATATAAAAATGCACGGCTATAAATGCAAGTCATTTAAATGCAATCTACTTGTTGGCAAGAGCTTTTATTAGGCCATTAGTTGCTGACTGAATGTAGAAAGCATCCACACTCAGATCTACGCTATGCAACAATCGCTTTTTTTTATTGCAAGCGTTCAGTCAGAGACCTTCTTCAAAGCAACCGATGCGAGAGGTTTTCATTTTTCAATCTCAAAAGGGAGTGAATGTAGTGTAATGTCTCAATCTTCCTAACACACACACACACACCCACCTCTCCTCTCCCCAGTGAAGGGCACTACATCCTCTCTGTCCTCATGATCCAGAGCTTCCTTCTCCAGGTAGCTGAGCAGTCGTTCCCTGTCGTAGGCCCCTGTGTCTTTCTTTACCGTCTGGTCCTTCTGACGCATGCCTGCTGGGAGGAGTGCATTCTGGAGGAGACAGTTAAAGAGCAGGACAGTTAGTTGGTCAAGAGATGTATATTCAGAGTATATACTAACTGGTTAACTGTGTTAAATGGATACTTTTAAGAGGCGTTTACAAAATTTGTCACAAAATGGGAGTGCTTTAAGTCGATGCAGAAAGCACAACCGGTGTGTTTTGAGGTATCAAAAACGGTAGTATTTGTTAGTGATGGGGAAACAAAACACTCCCAAACATCCTCCCTGTTTACTATGCTAGGAAAACCATTAGTAAGCCATTTGGAATGTGGGATCACTGAAGTTTTGTGCTTGGTATTGTGGGGAGAGAGATAAAAGAAAAGAACAATGTGTTCCAACCACTGTTTGAGCATTTTCCTTCAGGGTTTGTGTGGTTACCATGTTGGCCAGGGCCCTATTCCCCATACCTGGTTCAACTAAGGGCGCTTTTCACATATAGTTTTGGTGGACTCTGTGCGGACTCGGTGCGGTTCTGGTGGTGAAGTTGCAACATTGTTGCATTCTTCATTTGGTTCGTCTGCATTCACATTTCAATTGGTCAGTGCACCAAACTTTCTGAACAATGTCACACGGTCGAAAAGGGCGCTCGTCTATTGGACACAATGGAGAGTGGAAATCCCTCCCCTTCAGGAAGTGAAATCTGCAAAAACACAAACAGCCCCAAGAAGTAGAAGAGAAAACACAAACATGGAGGAACAACACAATGGAGGTTCCCCCAGGTTGCAGGGGCAATAGACCCACATTGGCATCCTGGCACCAGCTGATGACCCTGCAGATTACTACAACAGGAAAGGATTCTACTCTGTCCTGTTGCAGGGTGTAGTGGACCACAAAATGAAATTCTGGGACATCAATGTTGGCTGGCCAGGTAAAGTCCACGATGCCAGAGTTTTGGCCAACTCCTCTCTATATCATCGAGGCCAGAATGGCACGTTGTTTCAAGGCAGAGGTGTAACACCAGCTGAAACTCAGTTCAACCATCGACTCAGTCAGGCACGAATGACTGTTGAGAGGGCCTTCGGACGTCTAAAGGGTAGATGGAGATGTCTCCTCAAAAGATGTGATGCACACATTTCCCTGGTCAGCCACATCATCACAGCATGTTGTGTTCTACACAACTTTTGTGAAATTCACAATGAAGAATGGGTAGACGAGGATCCTGAAGATGATGGACAGGCTGGCGAGCCAGAGAACCCCCATCAGGCCAACCATGGTCGCCACATCAGAGATGCACTGTGTGCCTATTTCGCACAATGAGTAGCATTTGTTCTTGTTGTTGCAAAATATTCATACCATACTGTCAGTTGAACTGATCTAAAGTCCCATGACAAATATTCATGAGGGAAACTGAAGCCATTCATTCTCATGTATGTTCTGCTATTTACACTGTTGTTGTGGGTTGTTTTGGTACTATGTACCACTTCCGGTTTGGATTATTGTGAGTAAAATAAGACATATCTCTCATGTGGACATATGTTTTTTTATTTATTTTTTTATTATCTTTTTCCCCCTCCTTTTTTCCGATTTTTCTCCCATCCCACTGTTAGTCGTTATGCCAATTCCCAACCCCCTTCCTGGTTGTTGCGCACCCCCCCCTACTGTTGGTCCGGGAGGCCGGAGACTGTCACATGCTTTCCTCCGACACATGTGCAGCCAGCCTGGCAGCGCAGATTCTCACTGGGAGAGTGTAACGTGTGGAAGGTCACACTACCTCCCTCCAGATCCTTCCCTTGCTGAGCAGGCGCCCCGACAGAACTGTAGGAGTCGCTGTCCACAACGCCCAGGACCCACCCACCAGCTTTCCCACCCCTAACACTGCCAATTGTGTTAGTATGAGCGACCAGCCAAGCTGGTAGCAACACTGAGAGCTGGGCTCGAACCCAGCATCTCCAGCGTTGGTGGCGAGCGCCTTGCCCACTACACCACCTAGCCGCCCCATGTGGACATATGTTGTGCATCAAAGGGTTAAGGCTGTTTATTTTTCTGTTTGATATCTCAATGTTTTGTAATTAAAAAAAAATCTGATTGGACAAGAGATAACAATTATTTGCATCTTTATTGTAACAAATGTATGAACAGTCAGCAATAGATCAAATGATTTACAGTAATATCAAAAGCCGTTGTAAATGCTGGTATCGAGAAACAGTGCAGCAATTTTATAAATTGTAATTAGTCAAATATAAATTTTCTGTATGTTTGTATTAACCAAGAGATAGCTTAACATAAATATGCATTTTTTAACATACACAGAAAAATGCCTTGTATTTGAGAAAGAGAAAAAACTTCACCCTAGGTAGTGTGTGTGCAATTACCTATTCACTTAAAAATATAAACATACTGTGCATTTTTTTTACATACAGATAAATGCCTTGTATTTGAGAAGAAAAAAAAACACTTCACCCGAGGTAGTGTATATGTGTGCAATTACCTATTCAGTAAAAAATATAAACAGTGCAAAATATTTATAAATTATAATTAGTCAAATATACTGTATGAGGTCCGTAAACAGTTTTTTAATTCTGAATAAGGCAGAAGAGGTAGCTTAACAGTTAAGTTGTGTACACTTCACTATAGGTAGTGTGTACATGTGTGCAATTACTGTACCTAATCTAAGAAATGTTTGTTTACTTCATGGAGGACAGAAGAAGTTGTGCGTTGCGGAGCCATGGGTGCTGGTGGGTTGTGGGGGTAGTTGATGGGTGCTTGAGGGTTTTGGGGGGGGAGCCATGGTTGCTGGTGGGTTGTGGGGGTAGTTGATGGGTGCCTGTGGGTTGTGGGGGTAGTTGATGGGTGCCTGAGGGTTGTGGGGGGGAGCCATGGGTGCCTGTGGGTTGTGGGGGTAGTTGATGGGTGCCTGTGGGTTGTGGGGGTAGTTGATGGGTGCCTGTGGGTTGTGGGGGTAGTTGATGGGTGCCTGTGGGTTGTGGGGGTAGTTGATGGGTGCCTGTGGGTTGTGGGGGTAGTTGATGGGTGCCTGTGGGTTGTGTGGGTCAGATATGGGCCAGGCACGTGGGGGCATCATTGGAGCTGTGGGCATCCACTGTGGTGCCGGCGGGGTCTGAGATTGAGGCAATATAACTCTTGCAAAAGTCCCCATCATCTGCAAGAAGAGTTGGCTGGTGGCTGCTGCTGCTCCTGCATGACCCTGGTGGCTGCTGCTGCTCCTGCATGGTGGCTGCTGCTGCTCCTGCATGGTGGCTGCTGCTGCTCCTGCATGGTGGCTGCTGCTGCTCCTGCATGGTGTTCTGCTGCTGCTCCTGCATGGTGTTCTGCTGCTGCTGCTCCTGCATGGTGTTCTGCTGCTGCTCCTGCATGGTGGCTGCTGCTGCTCCTGCATGGTGGCTGCTGCTGCTCCTGCATGGTGGCTGCTGCTGCTCCTGCATGGTGGCTGCTGCTGCTCCTGCATGGTGGCTGCTGCTGCTCCTGCATGGTGCCTGCTGCTGCTCCTGCATGGTGGCTGCTGCTGCTCCTGCATGGTGGCTGCTGCTGCTCCTGCATGGTGGCTGCTGCTGCTCCTGCATGGTGGCTGCTGCTGCTGCTCCTGCATGGTGGCTGCTCCTGCATGGTGGCTGCTGCTGCTGCTCCTGCATGGTGGCTGCTGCTGCTCCTGCATGGTGTTCTGCTGCTGCTCCTGCATGGTGTTCTGCTGCTGCTCCTGCATGGTGTTCTGCTGCTGCTCCTGCATGGTGGCTGCTGCTGCTCCTGCATGGTGGCTGCTGCTGCTCCTGCATGGTGTTCTGCTGCTGCTCCTGCATGGTGGCTGCTGCTGCTCCTGCATGGTGGCTGCTGCTGCTCCTGCATGGTGGCTGCTGCTGCTCCTGCATGGTGTTCTGCTGCTGCTCCTGCATGGTGGCTGCTGCTGCTCCTGCATGGTGGCTGCTGCTGCTCCTGCATGGTGGCTGCTGCTGCTCCTGCATGGTGTTCTGCTGCTGCTCCTGCATGGTGGCTGCTGCTGCTCCTGCATGGTGGCTGCTGCTGCTCCTGCATGGACCTAAAACGGCGCTCTTCTGCTTCTTGCTGCATTCTCATGAAATTATCAAATGCAGCACTCTCCTGGTCTTGACGTTTTTGGTCAGCCTCATCCATCTTCCTCCTGTTGCATAAAGGCTTCCAAACTGTCAGTACCACTACCACCAGCCCCACTACCACCAGCCTTGGCCTTCCTTTTCCTGCATTGGGCACCAGGAATAGCCCACCGCGGGGCACTCTTTCCTTTGGCATCATGCCTGCTCGTGCTGGGTGTGGTGCTGGGTGTGCTGCTGGGTGTGCTGTCGTCATCATCTTTGACATTAAACTCCACTGAGCTTTGATCCCCTGTTAATAAAATGAATTACAGTGTGTTTAATTAACCTATGTGAATAACAATTTAACTAAGAATGGTTTAGAACATGTCATAGGCCTGGCATATAATTTATAAATTCATATCCTTACATACTGTCAAAGGCTAGATCATCTAAAGTGTTTGAAGCTTTGGCTAAACGCGTGCGTGCGTGTGTGTGACTGCGAGCCCTCTGGACTAGAAGTTTGCCTGGGTTATTGTTTCCATTAGGTGCAGGGCTAAAGAGCTCTGGTGTGAAGTGAAGAGAGAAACACTGTACTAGACACACAGAAATACAGATCACACAAAAAAAAACTCTTACCACTTCTGTCTGACTCCAGATCAGCGGAGGCGACACTATTTTCAGTCTGTGCTGGTGATGCCGTCTGGGTCTCATCTTCGAAAGTCTCCACGATATGTTTCGGGCTGGATGTGGGTCTTGTGCCAAGTATAACGTCCAGGTCATCATACCAAGGGAACTTGTCTTTCTCGTCCCCCGAACTCCCACTTTTTCGCAGCAAGTCACGGGTTTAATGTATTGCTGGCACAGTTTTTTTTTATTTTGACGTGGCATTGATCCATCGTTCTATTATAACCCATTACCGGCATCCTCTCGCTAAACAACTTGTACACCGTGTTGTTTTTATGGGTGCCCACAAGTAGCTGTTTTATTTGGTCTTCTGCCCATATGTCGATCAGGGCTTTCACTTCATCATTCGCCCAAGTCTGCCCACGAGACATGTTTACAGTGTGCTTGTTTTGCAGTCTATCAAAAGTCCCATTAGCCCGATTCAATTAACGCGATGATTGAAACCATAATTCGAACCAGACTTGACTACTCAGGATAATTGCGCGCGGCCGCCTCACCTGAAAAGGCATCAGATGTCGATCGCAGAAATCCTGATTTTGATTGATTGATTGAAAACTTTATTATCAGATTGCAGAATGGGTACAATACAGTACAGCTCAATAGCCTCGCAGACAAGTTAAATGCATATCTATAGGCACATTTTAAGTCCCCCATTACCCCAATCAATCAAATTATATTTATTTAAATGTGCCTGCTGGCAGTAGGCTTAATGGAATGAATAATCGAATGAGATCTTGCTAGCGAAAATAATTAGTTCAACTCTTTCAGAATAAGTAGATAAAAACAAGCCCATATAGTATCTAATTGATACGAATTAATAGATACTTATGAGGATATCTGTACTGTATGCGCTAAGCCTTAGGTACAAAGTTTCAAGGCGCAACCCCTGAAATAACGGTGTCAGATAGGCTTGGAGGCTATTAACAGTTTCACTATTAATCAGGTTTTAATCTGTTTTGGACATCATCCATACATGCATTGAATTCATTCATCAAAACGTCAAAGGCTTGCAATTGCTCATTCACTTTTCTCAAGTCACGTCCACGTCATCAAATCTGTCAAACAGCGCATCTCCTCAGACATTTTAATCCCAGTTACAATATCACAATAACGTGTGAGTGACAGTGATACAATTCAACAATCCACAGATTCAGATTCCTAGATTTGTATTTATATTTATATCATGGGCTATATACAGTATATATATATACATATTATATATATATAATATTTTTAAATAAATAAATAACATTTTAAAAATAAATTGTGAAAACTGACAGATCCTCAGACAATAATTGTATCATCAAATCTCAAATCATGACATCCCTAGTCTGTGGCGACACTGATGGTTGTCTGAAAACAAATCTAGGGAAACACTGATAGCTGCCTGCTATAAACCTTAGGGTTACAAAGCCTTCATATTGTGCGAGTCTTTCTGCTCGGACAAGCTGTTGGATTTAGCAAGCTACCGGTGGATCGATTTATAGTTCTACGGTCATGAGTTGAAAAGTTTAAATCATATCACAAGACCCAAAAAAGACCCGTGCCAGGCAGCTGTACCGAGCCTTTACCTCAGGGTCCATCTCCTCCAGGGCCGGCTCCAGCTGTTTGAGCTCCTCGGCAGACAACTGGTTAAGGATCTCATCCTCGTCGATCTCCTTGTACTTGTCCAGGTCCTTCTTGTAGGACAGTGCCATGGTCCCTGCTACAGCTAGCTCGCTACGTACTACTACAGCAACACGCAGAACAGAACGTCTACTGCTCCTCAGGATCCCAGCTTCAGAACCAGATGCTACCTAGACAGAAGATGAGAGAAAAACTAATTTTGTTTAGCTGCATTTAAAACATAATAAAAACATTATTCACACATTAAAAAGGTAATGAGTGATTACAACAAGAGCACAATAGCGGTCTCTCAGTCAACATTAGACCTCTGGTCACCCACAGGCCCTTCCACTGACTGTGACTGACACGAGCGCGCGCGCGCACACACACACACACACACACACACACACACACACACACACACACACACACACACACACACACACACACACACACACACACACACACACACACACACACACACACACACACACACACACACACACACACACACACACACACACACACACACACACACACACACACACACACACACACACACACACACACACACACACACACACACACACACACACTAGTATGCTGTAGATTGAAAATATCATTTATCAAATTATCAACTTGAAAACAAAATCAAGACGGGAGTAGCCCGACTCTGATCTGATCAGAACTCACAAGAGTCATGGATAGTGGGGGACTAATGGAAGCATAGTAGATTAATAATACAGCGTAAAAACAACAGCTGATTGATTGATTGATTGAAAACTTTATTAACAGATTGCAGAATGGGTACAATACAGTACAGCTCAATACACACAATTGTTAAGGGGATGCAGACCAGAGAAAGACTTTCGTCTTGTTTACATCAGGGTCCCCCATTTTCAATTCATCAGGACATTTATGACATACACATGACATACAGATAGTCAGTACTGCTACATCTATACATTTATGACATACCAGATTTGCAAATACAGTACTGTTTGTGATACAAAAAGAGTCAAGAAAAGGGAGTATATACATTTGACGTAGAAACTGTACATTGGAGGAGGTTGGGTGGGGGGGGTTGGGTACATTGGGATATTGACAACCATACTGGGTAATTTACATTGGAGGTGGGGGGGCACACTGTATAAACAAGTAAAACTGTACATTGAGGGGGGGGGGGGGAGACACTGTACAAACAAACAAAATTGTCTCTGCTCTGCTCTGATGAATGAGTCCTGATAAACACAGTGGAGAGAGAGGCTACACCCATAGCTTCTCCTCCCATGACATAGTCTGAATAACACACATGACCTCATGGTCCCCAGAGTCCCTGCACTATGACCTCCTACGCAGTGTACCCTAACCCTAACTACACACAGATGAGATGCCCTCATTCCTCATCACTCACTCTTTTAGAACAGAGACCCTAACTACCCCACACAGATGAGATGCCCTCATTCCTCATCACTCACTCTTTTAGAACAGAGACCCTAACTACCCCACACAGATGAGATGCCCTCATTCCTCATCACTCACTCTTTTAGAACAGAGACCCGAACTACCCCACACAGATGAGATGCCCTCATTCCTCATCACTCACTCTTTTAGAACAGAGACTTGCCGGAGAAGAAGCGCTGTTATTCCAACGCGCTGCATTCTACTAGGGATCCACCGATAGCGATAAGCAGCAGAGCAACATCACAACAGTGCTTCACGGAGCGTAAACAATAATAGGCGTTCATAAATCATAATGCAGTTGCAGATTCAAGCGTCCCGCGCTCTCCGCGAGTCGACACATATGTGCTCATTACGCACATCCTTTTCACGCGGGCTCTCCGCTAATCTATCTTGTTATTCTGGTCTCAACAAAAAAAATTTACTTTGGCTTTAACACACTTGCAATTAACTTCACTGCTCTTCAGTGGGCTGTTACTTGGGAGTTCACTTTCCCGACAGCCACCGGGTGCATCACAACAAGTGCTCTAACCCTAACCCATGCCTCAAGCATCTTCTGCCTCAAGCACATTGGGTGGACGGTATGGTCTAAAATTTATATCACGGTATAATTTGAAGCATAGACGGTAACGGTATATATCACGGTATCATCGTTTTTGATAAGAAAAATTTAATTACATTTTTATTTTATAAAATATATATATTATATAATATGGCTTGTACTTGTATTATCTGCGAGACATCGCCACCACGCAACAAGCTCCACTGTCTGTGTGTACTCTAGTAGCCTCCAGCTATGGCCAGGATTCTCCGGAGCTGCACCTGGACCTATACTCGAGTAGCCTCGAGCAGAGCTACGGCCAGGATTCTCCGGC
This sequence comes from Notolepis coatsorum, assembly GCF_963971535.1. Taxonomy (NCBI): domain Eukaryota; kingdom Metazoa; phylum Chordata; class Actinopteri; order Aulopiformes; family Paralepididae; genus Notolepis; species Notolepis coatsorum. Next base: position 18,509,035 of record NC_140172.1, read on the forward strand.
GCTGCACCTGGACCCTATTTGCAGGGCTGTACGCTAAGCTTTTTCACTAGGGGCACACTTGCCCCTAAATGAGAGATTTAGGGGCAAAAAATATTTTTTAGGGGCACATTTTTAAATAACAATTTTACCATTATTAAAAAAATATGTTCCTCCTGCCTCATTACTGTGGTCCTTTTATTTAACATTTAAGTGCGTTTGTTTTCAGGTTTGTATCTTTTATAATGAACCAGAGAAAGTGTGTAAATCACTAATAGAACAAAAACAACAAACTGTGTGTGTGTGTGTGTGTGTGCGCGCGCTTGTGTAGTGCTCCTTGAATGAGATCACCACAACACACACACACCATTGCATTAATCAGGAGGACAAGAAACTCTGCATACATTTGTTTCACAATGAAAAGTGCTTTAGAAATCAAATTAATTATTATTGTAAATAACCCCATGAAAGGTTTATTTGTATGGGTAATTACCTGCTTCATATTTGTGATGTTACTGGTTTCAGTGTGTGCCTAAAGTGATCAATGTGTTGGGCCGTTTATAGAGATCTATGCCAATTAATGTTTATGTATATCCGGGACTTTTTTTAATAAGAATTGAGAGGTATTTGTATATGTGACCTTTATTTTGAAAACAGTGTTGCGACGCAACCTTATTTACATTTGCGCTTTTGACAGTGAAATGTTCAGTCCAACTTAGCTGGAAGGAAAGACTAATCAAAAAGGTTTAATTGACCCGTATGAGGCTCTTACGGTAGGACTACTCACCTAATGCATAGCTGAACCTGAACGTTAGAAGTGTCCGTGTCCCTGTCAATCAATCATCACATCATCACGTCAATCATCATCATCTTATCATCTCTCCACATCGGACGTGGTTGTCATAAGATGGACTGATATCCACTCCGTTGTTCTTTTTTGCGTCTTAAATGTATTGAAATGAGGTGCTTCTTTGGCGATGCAATAGCCCATATTGAAAGGAAGAGAGCCCACATTCAGTTTCGTTTTGCTAGGAATTATGGGATTTGGTGTTGGATGTATAGACTACGCAGATAGGGACATGGTCTTTAATCGCACAATAGACTACAAGTACCAGGTACTAGCGTGACCCAGATTCACTCCACACGCAAATCTTTTTTTTCACTCAGGCTATCGGTGATCGCAGTAAGTTCATTCATTGCCGACAGATTCTTTCATAGCACCACGACATTGTGTTGCACTGTACAGCCCTGGTTGTAGGCTAATGTTTTTTTTTAAATGTATCCAATTTGTATGGATTAATTTAGGAGTGAAATGCGAATGAAGGGTTGAAATCACAACTCGCAACGTTGCTCCCAAATAATATTTCCAACTCGCAACGGCCAAATTAAGGGGCAATTTGCGACGAGATCATCGCACTGTACAGCCCTGATTTGTATAACGTTACTTAACTGTGCTCAGCAAGCCCTCAGCTCGAATATGCATCGAATCAGTGTTATAAGACATTGATATCAGGAGCTATCTGTAGCTACTGCTAGCCGGATATATAACGTTAATACAACGCCTCAGTGAATTATTTAGTTCAATGGGACATTTCGTTTTGAACGGTGAGCTAACGGCTAACAGGTAGCATACATGTCTCTACTAGACTTTGTGGAGCGTTTGTTGATGTCAGGAGCTATCGGTAGCTGGCCGACTAGATACCGTTCGGTTAGACAATGCCTCATCATGTATTAAACTAAAAGTGAATAGTTGACTGGGTCATTTTGTAACGGTAGCTAAGCTAACGTTAGCTCAGGGAGACGCCGCCGTCCTCCCGTGTCCCGTCCCACTAGACTACTAGACCCGTGTTTACATGCGTGCGGTAGGGGCTGGCACGCCCACTGCGCGAAGCCTCCTAAATAACTTTTTCCAGTTCGCACATATCTATTATCTATGACTAATTCTATCTATTTTTAGGGGCAAATGCGAGTGAAATAGTCGCGCTGTGGTTACATGACGTCATTGCTATTTTAGAGTTGCTCTACAGGTTACACGGTATAGTCAAAATCCATACCGTAGAGCAAATTCATACCGTTTATACCGTATAACGTTTATACCGTCCACCCAGTAGCCTATAATCTACTGCTCACTCCAGAGTCAGCTTTTCTCAGTATCTCTCAACTATTATGCCTATGGGGCTAATCATAATCATCCACTCTGTGAAAGTTGAGTGGATGCCATTACAAGGGAGGTTCAGGAAATCAGGTCTAGTATTAAATGTACTCAAAAGGATGTAGATGATATGAAAACTCAAAATGTGAAACAGTCTGTATATTGTAAGTCTATGCAAGCCGACATCTTGAAAAATAGTGACGGCCTGTCAGCCGTCATTGACAAAATGGAATATGCAGAAGGACAATCGAGAAGGAGCAACTTGGTTCTTGACGGCATCGGTGAGGAGCCTGGGGAGACCTGGGAGCAAACTGAGGAAAAGGTGAAGGATGTTTCTTGTGGACAAGCTCAAGCTTCAACGAGGCATTGAGATTGAGCGAGCTGACTGGGAAGCCAGCCGCTCACAACACCAGACCCAGACCCATAGTGGTGAAGTTCTTGAGGTTCAAGGACAGATCAGCGGTTTTGGAGAGAGCCAAAAATCTAAGAGGGACGAACATCTACATTGATTGATTGATTGATTGATTGAAAAGTTTATTAACAGATTGCAGAATGGGTACAGTACAGTACAGCTCAGTACATACAATTGTTAAGGGGATGCAGACCAGAGAAAGACTTTCGTCTTGTTTACATCAGGGTCCCCCATTTTCAATTCATCATAACATATATGACATACATGACATACAGATAGACAGTACTGCTACATCTATACATTTATGACATATCAGATTTCCAAATACAGTACTGTTTGTGATACAAAAGTGTCCAGAAAAAGAGTGTATATACATTTGGCGTAGAAACTGTACATTGGAGGAGGTTGGGTGGGTGGGGTGGGTGGGTGAGGGCTGTACATTGGAGGTGGGGGGGGGTTGGGTAGGGGACACATACACATTTTACACTGTACATTGGAATACTGACAAAGCCTTACTTGGTCATTTACTGTACAACTAGGTTAGGACATTTGTAGGGGCCAGTTTCGAATTGCAGTCTCACGTAGGTGTTTTTTGAGAGTGTTTTTGAAAGTGGGTAGTGATTCACATTCCTTTACAGCTTTAGGTAGGGCGTTCCACATTGATGTGGCATAATTGCGAAACGTGTTTAGTCCCTTGTTTGAGCCGAATCTGGGTTTTACATGATTTGTGGAGCTCCCTCTGGTGTTGTGATCGTGGTATTCACTGACCTTTGGGAAGTATTTTGACATGTACATGGGTACCTTGGTCGCGTAGTGTATCTTGTAGACCAGGCCCATTGCAAGTTGCTGTACTCTGTCGTCTACTCTAAGCCATCCTAGGTTGTCAAAGTGGGCAGGGGTGAGGTGGGTTCTAGGAGTCAGGTCAAGCAGTAGTCTGACTAGCTTGTTTTGAGATGTTTGTAATTTGTTTTTTAGTGCCTTTGAGGTGCTTTGGTACCATGAGGTGCAAGCATAGTCGTAGTACCCTTGAATGAGTGCTCCTGCTAGAGTCTTCAGGGTATTCTTGTTTACCAGAGAGGAGATCCGGTACAAGAATCGCGTTCGTTGGTTGACTTTTTTTATTACATTGGATGCCATTTTGTCACAGGAAAGATTAGCCTCTAGGATGGAACCCAGGTAGGTAATTTCATCTTTCCTTGTGATAATATTGTCACCCACTGTAACCGAGAAGCCGTCGGTCTTGCTGAGTTTGTTATTTGAACCGAAGAGAATGGACTCTGTTTTGCCCATGTGTAATGATAGTTTGTTGTCGGCAAGCCATATGCAGATTTTGCCTAGTTCCGAGCTGAGGGCTTTTTCATTAATGAAGATTGCACTGACGCAGTCAGAATGAAAAGGAAAGAGCTACTCCCTAAATTGAGGGAAGCCCGGGAGAGGGGTGAGATTGCCTTTCTGAGTGACTGAAAACGTTATTAACAGATTGCAGAATGGGTACAATACAGTACAGCTCAATTGATTGATTGATTGATTGAAAAGTTTATTAACAGATTGCAGAATGGGTACAGTACAGTACAGCTCAATACATACAATTGTTAAGGGGATGCAGACCAGAGAAAGACTTTCGACTTGTTTACATCAGGGTCCCCCATTTTCAATTCATCATAATGGGTGAGATTGCCTTTCTGAGTGACTGAAAACGTTATTAACAGATTGCAGAATGGGTACAATACAGTACAGCTCAATTGATTGATTGATTGATTGAAAAGTTTATTAACAGATTGCAGAATGGGTACAGTACAGTACAGCTCAATACACACAATTGTTAAGGGGATGCAGACCAGAGAAAGACGTTTGTCTTGTTTACATCCCCCATTATTCGGTATACCTATGTTGACCGTATTGTCAATTGGCATTCACTTATCAAAAAAGGACAAGAAAAATAAAACACTATCAAACAGCAGCTTTCTTTCATTGTTGTTTTACTTCTTTTTGATCAATAAAGCTTCCGGTATCAGGAGAAATGTAATATTGTGAAGAGAATTACGTCGCTGCAGATTCTCGCAGTTAGTTGACCATGGAGATGGTAAAGTACTACAAATGAAAACAAAACATTTGGTATTTTCTACAATGAAGCTGGGATTGTACAACGTCAAGACTCCTTTCGAGTGGCGCTGCTGCGAGGAAGGAGCAATAAGAGGGAAACAATGTGAACATAATTGTACTTACAGATGTTGTGGTGTCCACAGTCTGATCTCTGTTTCCGCAAGAACGACGTTTTGATCCAGATGTTTCAGTAGAAAGTCTTGGTCCAGTCGAGTTCTGCCACAAAGAGAGCTCACAGTAAACACAAAGAGAGCTCACAGTAAACACAAAACGTGTGTCGAGTAATCATGACGATGATGTGCGTGATTTCGAAACCTAGCCGCATTTCTCGGAGACGCTCTCTGATTGGCCGACGCCTGTGTATCGAGTCTCGTGTTGATGACGTTTATGCTGACGTTGAAAGGCTCGCGCGCCGTACCACGTGACTGAACAGGGAAGCCCCTCAAGCCACGCCCAGCCAGCTGTGGTCCCCGTTCCTACTTCGAAAGAGTGCCTTATGGTGCGTTCACGTCAGGTGGGAAGAAGCGGAAGAACCAGCTTCCGACTGGGAAAAGCCATTCACGTCAGCCTCCTAGTCAGTGGTGCGTTATTGAAATCATCTGGGGTGACATGCACCACGTGCACGCGCGCTCCCGGCGCGTGCGCGTGCTCCCGCGAATGCGCATTTAATGTCCCCTCGCTTGGGCACAGACTAAAGACAGTGCCTATAATTGCCTCTACGAATGGAATGTAACACGTCTTCACAACAAGTTAGGTGTGAATGTATTTAACACACCTGACGACCGGCGCTATTGATATGCAAATAGCGAGTGAGCTTGCACACCGTGCTACCCCGTCCCATGAACAACGCATGCCTGCTCCTAGTGGTAATTCCTACTAGGTCATATGGGAGTTTTTTATATACCCCGATATCTCCCACTTCGCGTCCCGAAATGCGGAAGTATCAACCATCATGGCAGCAAGCTTGACGGCGATGTCGGCAATACAAATCAAAATGATCACTTTGATCACATAATCAGAATAATACAATCATACTGCTGTACTCTTCATATGAAAAACGAGCTATACTTGCTGCTGTTCGTCTACAGTTATTTTAAAGTAACTTGCTAACGACTTGTAGCAATAGGTTAGCAGTAGGCTAATTACAGTAGGCTAAGATCGCCATCTTGGATGTGGGCGTTTCCTCGAGTTCAACGCGTGAATGCTTCCTAGTTGTAGCAACGAGATGTCATCTGTTTCGTCCGCTTCTTCCCACCTGACGTGAACGCACCATTAGCCTAACCAGAGCCCCTACTCCCTTTTAGCAGGAGAGACTCGCGCTATGAACAATCACTAGCGCAGTGTTGCACATTCGCCACAAGGTGGCAGCATTGGATCATTTATCAGATTGGTAGCGAGTTTGAGTTTTCTCTCTCGTAGCAGTAGCGCAGTACCGCACAGATGCCACAAGGTGGCAATGTTGATTTATTGATTTGGGAGGGGTAGCACCAGATGTCAGCATTCACCTCTCACATCTACACCTATACCTGATCTTGAGAAGTTATCAGACGACAATGATAGTTACTCTGTTGCGCCACAATTGAGTGCAGTTAAATCAGGGGTACCTGACACAAATATTGGGGATCCTTCAGTCACGAGTCTCTCTCCGCGCGCAACACGCACACACCGAAACCTTTCAGTGTGTGTGTGTGTATGTGCGTGTGTGTGTGCGTGTGCGTGTGCGAATGAATGAATGAATGAAAACTTTATTTAACAGATTGCAGAATGGGTACAATACAGTACGGCTCAATACATACAATTGTTAAGGGGATGCAGACCTGAGAAAGACGTTTGTCTTGTTTCCATCAGGGTCCCCCATTTTCAATTCATATAGACATATATGACATACATGACATACAGATAGTCAGTACTGCTACATCTATACATTTATGACATACCAGATTTGCAAATACAGTACTGTTTGTGATACAGAAGGAGTCAAGAAAAGGGAGTATATACATTTGACGTAGAAACTGTACATTGGAGGTTGGGTGGGGGGGGTTGGGTACATTGGGATATTGACAACCATACTGGGTAATTTACATTGGAGGTGGTTGGGGGGGGGGGGGGCGGGGGGCACACTGTATAAACAAGTAACACTGTACATTGAGGGGGGGGGGGAGGAGACACTGTACAAACAAACACAATTGTACATTGAACTATTGACAAAACCATACTAGGTAAATGACTGTACATTGGAGGGGGTTGGAATGATTGGGTTAGGATATTTACAGGGGCCAGTGTTGAATTGCAGTCTCCCGTAGGTGTCCCTTGAGAGAGGTTTTGAAAGTGGGTAGTGATCCACATTCCTTTACAGCTTTGGGTAGGGCGTTCCACATTGATGTGGCATAATTGCGAAACGTGTTTAGTCCCTTATTTGAGCCGAATCTGGGTTTGACATGATTTGTGGAGCTCCCTCTGGTGTTGTGATCGTGGTATTCACTGACCTTTGGGAAGTATTTTGACATGTACATGGGTACCTTGGTCGTGTAGTGTATCTTGTAGACCAGGCCCATTGCAAGTTGTTGTACTCTGTCGTCTACTCTAAGCCATCCTAGGTTGTCGAAGTGGGCAGGGGTGAGGTGGGTTCTAGGAGTAAGGTCAAGCAGTAGTCTGACCAGTTTGTTTTGAGATGTTTGTAATTTTGTTTTTAGCGCCTTTGAGGTGCTTTGGTACCATGAGGTGCAAGCATAGTCGTAGTACCCCTGAATGAGTGCTCCTGCCAGAGTCTTCAGGGTGTTCTTGTTTACCAGAGAGGAGATCCGGTACAAGAATCGAGTTCGTTGGTTGACTTTTTTTATTACATTGGATGCCATTTTGTCACAGGAGAGATTAGCCTCTAGGATGGACCCCAGGTAGGTAATTTCATCTTTCCTTGTGACAATATTGTCACCCACTGTAACTGAGAAGCCGTCGGTCTTGCTGAGTTTGTTATTTGAACCGAAGAGAATGGACTCTGTTTTGCCCATGTGTAATGATAGTTTGTTATCAGCGAGCCATATGCAGATTCTGCCTAGTTCCGAGCTGAGGGTTTTTTCAACCTGTAACTTGTTCTTGTCAGAGACCAGCAGGGCTGAGTCGTCCGCAAACAGGAACAAGTTGCAGTCACAAGCTGACGACATGTCATTTGCATAAATTAGGAACAGTAGCGGTCCTAGTATGCTTCCTTGTGGAACACCACAGCTCACTGTGAGGGGGGGGGATAGGGTACCGTTTACCTCCACCATCTGTTCCCTCCCCTCAAGGTAGGATTGCATCCAGCTCACTGATAGTGTGCTGGATGCGTGGATGCGTGTGTGTGTGTGTGTGTGTGCACCCGTTCACCCGTCCCAAATCTGGCACACTTTTGAACGAAGTTATACTGTGATAGAGCGCCGAGAATGAACGTGTTCACAATTAAGTTCATCTAGCAGAAATACAGTACGTTCGGTTCACGTTCGCACAAAATATGAACAAGTTCATTGAACGCATTCAGGTACATCACTGCTGACATCAATCATCGGGTCAATTTAAGCTGGCTAATAGGACATTTGATCGACTTAGTTGAACCACGTACGAGCAGGTCGATTTAGGCCAAAACACACAAGCCAATCCATATGGAAAAGATCTAACCTGAAGCCTCCCCAATTAGTCCAAGTTCCTGTGATACTGCATGTTAACTGTAGTGTGATTGTACATGTATACTGATGTATTGTGTGTATATGGATCTGTGATACTGCATGTTAACTGTAGTGCAGGGACGTGCACAGGACTTTAGAGGGGCAGGTGCTCAAAGGCTGAAAAGGGCACTACACTTGTGTGTATATATCCGAGCGCGCGTAGCGCGCAAGCACGATTTTTAAGGGCCCTTTTTGGGCGGGGGGCCCCCTTTTTATGCTTTTTGGGGGGTTTTGGTGATCAAATATTGAATATTGAACTATAATAATCAGTGCAGGAGCTCACTTATCCTTGAAAGACACTTTTATCACTGACTTAAAAGGCCCATACATCTCCATAAATGTTCAGGGGGGAGGGAATAAGTGCTTACCCTACAGACCCCAAGAAGTGCTGTATATTCTGTATTGTTTAATATAAATGCATTTTTTATTCCAATCCCGATTTGTATTTGAGATTCCCAAATCCCATCGGACTTGACTTCTTCGTGTCCCTCAATGAGTGTAATACCAGCATTCAACTGTATGCACCACAGCGGTTTCTATCATCATCATCATCACCCACGCTATGAATAAAATATATAGGTCCGCGGAGAGGCACGCTGAGGAGGCCATGCAAACTGCAATGGAATATGGGGCATCTCTCTCTCTTTACCTAATATTTTGATTCTATCCTGACATTTTTCAGTTGGAAGGGCAGTTTATATGCGTAACGATAAAAAAAAAAAAAAAAAAACGTATTTATCTTTTTTTCAAAAAGGGCACTTTTTTGATGAGGCTCAAAAAGGCAGGTGCTCAGGCACCCCTTGGCCTCTATGTGTGCACGTGCCTGCTGTAGTGTGATTGTACATGTATACTGATGTATTGTGTGTATATGGAGAGGCTGTGTGCTGCTATGTCATCTTTGTCTTGATGCTTAAAAAAATGTTTCCTAAGGGAGACAATAAAGGCTGCTGCCAGGCCTCAGTGCTGCCAGGCCTCAGTGCTGCCAGGCCTCAGTGCTGCCAGGCCTCAGTGCTGCCTCTCTCCTCTCTACACTTTCCCCTTCATTTGGTTATTGTTTAATTTACACCTTGCAACACTTCACACACACACAGCATATTCCATACACCACTGATTCTACTGGCGCTCATGTACTGTACATCATTTATTGTATGTAGTTAATTTCCTTATTTCTTTATTTCTTTTTATTTCAAAGATAGATGAATGGATGTTCTTTATTGCCTACAAGGACAATTATTTTTGCTTTGGTCAGTACACTACATAAATAAATAAAATAAGTAAATAACACCAGTAAAAACAGGAGGTATCATTCTAAAAAAAATATTTTAAAAAGAAGAACAATGCTCTCTACTCATGGGGGGGGGGGGTGTTAGTAGAACAGGTCCAGTTCTTCCAGATGGAAGGGGCAAGGGGGCCGGGGGGTTCTGTTTGTTAAGAAGCCTAATAGCAGAGGGGATGAAACTTGTTTGTTTTGAATACAGGAGCAGCATATCTTCTACCAGAGGGCAGGATGAAGGCAGGTGCTGAGGTTATGAGTTTGAGTCCCTCACCGTCCTCTGGTCGTAGAGCTGCTGGAGGGCTGAGCACTGCTCCCTGCACAGCTTGGCCCCCGAGGTGATCACCCTCTGCAGCTTGGCCTTGTTGGTCTCTGAGAGCCCCCACACCAAGCCAGAAAACAAGTGGTGAGGAGGCTCTATATGTGGCTTTTATATGTAACAGCTGTGGAGGATGGAAGGGGGACGTCCAGATGCTTCAGCCTCCGTAAGAGGTAGGTCTGCTGCTTGCACTTTTTTTAACTCAATCAGCGCCGGACCCGATGATAGTCGGGTTAACTCGCCAACCGTTTAGCGCCAGACCCGAGTATAGTCGGGTTTTCATCGTTATTTCTTTTATTCGATATTTGCATTAATTACAGATACATGGACATCTGGGTTAACATGGGGAATCATTCTGAGAATGCCAAAGTGCAATACCGGCAATATCTTGGCCTGTACTTACTTACTTACTTAGGCCCATCGCTCCCAATGGAGCATAGGCCATCTACGACTTTTCTCCATCCAACACGGCTTTGGGCTGTCCTTTCTGCCTCCCCCCAGGTAGTTCCTTGTCTCTTGAGCTCCGCCTCAGTGTCCCGCCTCCAGGTGTTCTTAGGCCGCCCTCTCTTCCGCTTCCCTTGGGGATTCCAAGTCAGGGCCTGGCGTGTAGTACTGGTAGCCGGTTTCCTCAAAGTGTGGCCTATCCATCCCCACTTTCGTCTCAGGATCTGCTTCTCCACTGGTTCCTGTCTTCCTTTCAGCCATAGTTCCTCATTCTTGATTTTGTTTGGCCACCGGATCCCAAAGATGCGTTTCAGACAGCTGTTTATAAAGGTCTGTATCTTCTGCAATGTTCTTTTCGTCATTCTCCAAGTCTCTGAACCGTAGAGAAGGACAGATTTGACATTTGAATTGAAGAGCCGCACTTTGGTTGTCATGGCGATGTCCTTGGAGGACCAGATGTTCTTCAGAATGATGAATGCTGCTCTGGCTTTGCCTACTCTTGCTGTGACGTCGCCATCTGTGCCGCCCTTCTTATCCAAGATACTGCCTAGGTAAGTGAAGGAGTGGACTTCCTGTATGGATTCATCACCTACTGTGACTGTGTTGTTGGTAGAGGTGTTGATCATCATTAGGTTGGTTTTCTTCCTGTTTATTCTCAACCCAGTCTCAAGGGATGTAGTTGCCAGCTTGGTTGTCTTGTCCTGCATCTGGATGTAGTTGTGTGACAGGAGAGCCAGGTCATCAGCGAAGTCAAGGTCATCCAGTTGTGTCCATAGGGTCCACTGTATGCCGTTTTTATTTCCTTTTGTGGTGGTCTTCATAATCCAGTCTATGACTAGAAGGAATAGAAAGGGCGATAGGAGACATCCCTGACGCACACCGGTCTTGACCTCAAAACTCTCTGACAGTTGGCCTGCATGTAAAACTTTGCATGATGTTCCTTGATAGGTGTTTTGAATCAGAGTGATGATTTTCTTTGGGATACCATAATGCCTCAGCAGTTTCCACAGAGTCTCTCTATCCACACTGTCAAAGGCTTTTTCATAGTCTATGAAGTTTATGTATAATGGAGAGTTCCATTCGATGGATTGCTCTATAATGATGCGCAGGGTGGCGATCTGGTCCGTGCAAGATCTGTTGCTCCGGAAGCCTGCCTGCTGGTCTCGAAGCATGGGATCCACAGCAACACTCATTCTGTCCAGTATAATTCTGTTGAGTACTTTTCCCGGTACTGATAGAAGCATTATTCCTCTGTAGTTGTTGCAGTTGGTAAGATCTCCCTTTTTTGGTAGCTTGATGATGATTCCATCTTTCCATTCTTCTGGAATCTTTTCTTCCTCCCAGATCTTGGTGAAGAGGCTATGAAGCATATCTACCGCAGTCTTCAAGTCGGCCTTGATGGCTTCTGCTGGTATTTCATCTGGTCCTGCAGATTTTCCGTCCTTTGTTGAGATAATAGCTTTTTTGATCTCTGCTTTGCTGGGTTTATCACAGTTTATTGGAAGTGTTCTCTCCGCTGGTGTAATGTCCGCTGGCTCTGTCGGGGCTGGTTGGTTCAGTAGTTCTTTGAAATGTTCAGCCCATCTTCTCCGTTGGTCCTCTGTTGTTATAAGTGGGTTTCCCTGTTTGTCTTTTACCGGTTTGTCCGTTTGTTGGAACTTGCCTGCTAACTTCCTAGTGATCATATAGAGGTCTTTCATGTTGCCTTGCCCTGCCGCTGTTTCTGCTTGTTTGGCTAAGTTGTCTATGTGATCTCTTTTATCCTTCTTAATGCTACTCTTCACCTCCTTATTGGCTTGGGTGTATTCTTCCTGTGCCTTTGCTTTTGCTGATCTTGTTTTGCTTGTGTTCAGTATCTCTTTCCTCTCCTTTCTTTCTTTCAGTTTCTGGAGTGTTTCCATTGAGACCCATTCCTTGTGTTTTGTCTTCTTCTTTCCCAATATTTCTTTGCAGGTGTCCAGCCACAACGTCTTTGTGTGCTGCCATTGAGTTTCTATGTCCACATCTGTGTCTTCATCCTGTTCCTGTAGTTGCTGGTACCTGTTGGTAAGGCTGATCTGGAATCTACTCTGTATTTCTTTGTTCCTAAGAAGTCCAACGTCATATCTGGTTCTTGCGCCGGTGGTTGTGGCATACTTCTTCAGACGTAGTTTTATGATCGTCAGCACAAGATGATGGTCTGATGCCACGTCTGCCCCTCTCTTGACTCGTACATCTTGCCATGACCTCCTGAACTTTCTGTTGATGCATATGTGGTCTATTTGATTCTCCGTAACTTGATCTGGAGATCTCCATGTGGCCTTGTGGATACGTTTGTGGGGGAAGATGCTGCCTCCTATTACCAGTTGGTTGAGGGAGCACAGGTCTGCAAACCTTTCTCCATTTTCATTCATCTGCCCCAATCCATGTACGCCCATGATGTCTTCGTAGCCTATGTTGTTGGCTCCTATCTTGGCGTTGAAATCACCCATGAGGATGGTGATATCTTTTTCTCTCCGTCTGTCCAGTACAGCCTGCAGTTGTTCATAGAAATTGTCTTTCTTCTCGTCTTCGGTGTCGTTTGTCGGCGCGTAGCACTGAATGATGGATAGTCTGATGTTGTCCTTCTTAGTGGTGAACTTGGCGGTGATGATTCGTGGGTTCACCGGTTCCCAACCAATGAGAGAGCGCTGTGCCTCCGGAGCCAGCATCAGGGCCACCCCTTCTGTGTGTGGGGCGCCTTCTTCTGTATGACCGGAGTAGAGCACCATCTCCCCAGATGCCAATCTCAGTTGTCCTGCTTGTAGCCACCTTGTCTCACACAAGCCAAGGAGAGAAATGTTGTAGTTCCTCATCTCCTGTGCTACCCGGACTGTCTTCCCTGGTTCGTACATCGTCCTGATGTTCCATGTGGCAATTCTGGTGGTTTTCCTGGGGGTTAAGAGGGGAGTCGGCCTTACAGCTTCCTTTCGGCTTTCACTGCACGGCGTCATGCGCCTCCTGTGTGGGAGCCCTTCTTTTCCCAGGTCGAGTTGGTTTTGAATTATCGTAGATGCTTTAGTAACGTGCTTTTTTTCCAGGTAGGGTTGTTGGCCCTACGCAAACCCATTTAACCTCTGGGGGAGGGTTTTGGAGTTGGCTTGTTAGTCCTCTTCCCACGCCTATTGTCTTCCAGGTGATGGATTACAGCCTCATACCACGTGAGGCCAGACAGGCTGAGGGTCGTGTACAAGCTGTCTCGGCACGTCAAGCCCAACCAACTCCTGCTACTGTGTATTGAAAGCTGCACTAGGCGAGCTAACCCTACCAGCAACGCTGCGTCAATCAAATGTCTCCGGTCGGATTTTTATTTGTCGGGCAAGGGGGGCGGTTGTCCCAATCGGATTAAGAAGCGTGATCAGTGCGCATGCGTCGCCTGAGACGGCCGCTGCTGCAGATCGCTCTACCCGTTTTGTACTTTTTGTCAAGTTCTACGTCTTTATTGTACATATTCTTTTTACCTGGACACTAGTCCTTATTTATTTAAGTCGTGCCCTTCTAGACATGCAGTTTAGAATAGTTTTAGAAGAGTTTTTGTCCATCTGGCTGATGGGGGAATTACTTTTTCAACTCTCGAGCGGACAACAGCTGACCGGAGCGTCCTTTGTTTACACGAGAGATCAGCTGCTGTCGCTATGCAACCAGCCGGCGAGCTATCAAACATATTCCCGGAGGAGATACTAAGGACAAACGGTGGCTTTCGAGGATGTCGAGGAAGAGGGCAACGTGCGAGACAGAAGAGGGCTGAAGCACGGAGGGAGAGGAGGAGATTTAAACCATATCTCCCCTCCGTCGTCATGGGCAACGTGAGGTCTCTGGCAAATAAGATGGATGAGCTGGCCGTGCTTACCGGCAGTCAAAAGGAATACCGTGAGTGTAGCATTATGTGTTTCTCTGAGACATGGTTGCACACAGATATTCCCGATAGCAATGTCTGTATAGACGGGTTTCAGATTGTGCGCTCTGATCGCAACCGCGGGAGCGGCAAGCGTAAAGGAGGGGGGCTTGCTTTTATTAATAAAAGATGGTGTAACCCCAGCCATATTACGATCAAAGAGCGACACTGTGACCCGGATATAGAGATGTTAGCTGTAGGACTCAGACCATACTATTTGCCAAGAGAAATCCCCCACGCTATCATGATGGCCGTTTACATCCCCCCCTCGGCAAACCCGACGGCCCCGTGTGACGTCATCCACGGCGCAATTGCTCGTCTCCAGACGAAACACCCGAAGGCTCTAATCCTCATTCCAGGGGATTTTAACCATATTAAACTGGATAAATCACTACCAAATTTCACACAGTATGTCAGCTGCCACACCAGGGAGAACAGGACCCTGGACCTGCTTTATGCCAACATCAAAGAGGCATACAGCTCCTCACCACTACCACAGCTGGGCCAGTCGGACCACAACCTGGTTCACCTCAACCCCTGTTATGTGCCTCTGGTCAGAAGACAGCCTGCGACCAAAATAACTGTAAGAAGGTGGTCGGAGGAGGCTCAAGAGGCACTACAGGGCTGCTTTGAGGTCACAGACTGGCAGGCACTCTGTGAGCCCCACGGAGAGGACATTGATGGGCTCACAGAGTGCATCACAGACTACATCAACTTTTGTGTGGACTCCAATGTTCCATCTAGGACTGTTACCTGCTACCCTAATAACAAGCCATGGGTCACTAAGGACATCAAAGCCCTACTGAACGAAAAGAAGAGGGCCTTCAACGCAGGTAACAGGGAGGAGGTCAAACGAGTTCAGGGGCTTCTGAGAATCAACCTCAGAGAGGGCAAAGACAAATACAGGAGGAAGTTGGAAGGCCAGCTGGAGAACAATAACATCAAACATGCAGACCATAACCGGCATCAAACCAGCGGGGGGAAGGGGAGTGGATGGAGATGTGAACCGGGCTAATGAGCTAAACCTGTTTTACAATAGGTTTGATACAGCGGCCCCGGCCAGTCTGGTCCCCCTCCCCCCGACACTACTCCAGTTGCCCTGCCCACCCCCACACCTCTCAGCCCTTCAACTCGAGCAACCCCCTCCGTCCCCCCAACTGCCCACGCCCCCTCATCTCTGGTGCAGCCTGTCTGCCCCCCGCGGCTTGAAGACCTGCTCCTCCCCCCAACACCTGAGACCCCCACAGTGTGGCTCTCTGCAGACCAGGTGAGTACACAGCTGAGCAAGTTACACGCAGGCAAGGCTGCAGGTCCTGATGGGGTGAGCCCAAAGGTACTCAAAACCTGTGCCTCTCAGCTGTGTGATGTGCTCCAGCTCATATTCAACATGAGCCTGAGGCTGCAGAGAGTCCCGACACTGTGGAAAACCTCCTGTGTGGTCCCTGTCCCTAAGTGCCCGTGTCCCAGCACGTCCAAGGACTACAGGCCGGTGGCTCTAACCTCTCCCATATCCTCCTGCAGCGGCGAAGGTGGTCCTGCACCGAAGGCACGGCGATCTCCTCTTCCTGTGCAGGGAACAGTGGGGGTTGGTAGCCCAGGGAGGACTCAAAGGGAGACTGACCTGTGGCCACAGAGGACAGCGAGTTGTGGGCGTACTCGATCCACGGCAGGAACGTACTCCAGCCGGAGGGGTCCCGGGTGGTCACGCAGCGGAGGGCGGATCCCAGGTCCTGGTTGGCCCGCTCCGATTGACCGTTGGTCTGCGGGTGGAACCCGGAGGAGAGGCTGACCGTGGCCCCCAGGGACCGGCAGAAAGCCTTCCATACTTGGGAGATAAACTGCGGGCTCCTGTCGGAGACGATGTCCACCGGGATCCCGTGGAGACGGAAGACGTGGAGCACCATCAGGACCGCGTTTTCTGAAGCAGAGGGGAGTTTGGGGAGAGCGACAAAATGCACGGCCTTTGAGAACCGGTCCACGATGGTGAGAATGACAGTGTTACCGTGTGAAGGAGGCAGTTCGGTGACGAAGTCCAGGGCGACGTGCGACCAAGGCCGACCGGGAACAGGGAGCGGCCTGAGGAGCCCGGCTGGTGGTTGGTGGAAAGCCTTTCCACGGGCACAGACGGTGCACGCAAGGACAAAGTCATGGGTGTCCTCCCTCATGGTGACCCACGAGAAGTGTCGCTTCAGCAGGGACAGGGTACGGTTGATCCCAGGATGACAGGCGAACCGGGAGGCGTGGACCCACTGGAGCACCTGGGAGCGGACAAGGTTGGGGACAAAAAGCCAGTTAGGTGGGCCGTTACCTGGATCAGGCTGGACGCGCTGGGCCTCCCGGACGACAGACTGGATCTCCCAGGTGGCGGCGGCCACCAGGCAGGAGATAGGAAGGATGGTGTCCGGGTGTGCGGAACCCTCCTCGGCGACGAACTGCCTGGAGAGGGCGTCTGGCTTGGTGTTCTTGGAGCCAGGCCTGTAGGTCAGGGTGAAATTGAACCTGGTGAAGAATAGTGCCCAGCGTGCCTAGCGGGAGTTCAGGCGCTTTGCCGTCTGGACGTCGGCGAGGTTCTTGTGGTCAGTCCAGACCAGGAAGGGGGTCTCCGATCCCTCCAGCCAGTGCCTCCACTCCTCCAGTGCCAGTTTGACTGCCAGGTCCCAGGAGCTCAAGGTTCCCGATATCGTAATTGACCTCTGCCGGGGTCAGGCGGCGAGAGAAGAAGGCACAGGGGTGCAGTCTCTGGTCGAGAGCGGAGCGTTGGGAAAGGACCGCCCCCACTCCGGTACTTGAGGCGTCTACCTCCACCACGAACTGGCGGGACGTGTCCGGCTGAACGAGGATGGGCGTGGAGGTGAAGCGCTGGCGTAGCTCGGCGAAGGCGGAGTCCACTCTGTCCGACCAGACGAAAGGCACGGAAGGCGAGGTGAGTTGAGTAAGGGGTGCAGCGACCCGGCTGTAGTCCCCGACGAAACGCCGGTAGAAGTTAGCAAACCCCAGGAAGCGTTGGAGCTGCTTGACGTAGGTGGGACGGGGCCAGTCGGTCACCGCCTTGATCTTCTCGGGGGTCCGTCCGGATCTTGCCGCCCTCGATGATGTAGCCGAGGAACCCGATGGAGGAGACGTGGAACTCACATTTCTCCGCCTTGACGAACAGCTTGTTCTCTAGTAGGCGCTGGAGGACCCGGCGGACATGCTGGATGTGCTCCTCCATGGAGCGGGAGAAAATCAGAATGTCGTCCAGATAGACAAAGACAGAGCGGTTCAGGACATCACGGAGAACGTCATTGACAAGGGCTTGGAAGACAGCAGGGGCATTGGTCAACCCAAAAGGCATCACCTTGTACTCGAAGTGGCCGAGCGGGGTCTTGAAGGCCATCTTCCATTCGTCTCCCTCCCGGATGCGGACCAGATGATAGGCATTTCTGAGATCCAACTTCGAGAAAATGGTGGCGCCTTGCAGGGGTTCGAAAGCAGAGTTAATCAAAGGCAGGGGGTACTTGTTCTTAACCGTGATGTTATTGAGACCCCGGTAGTCAATACAGGGGCGAAGGGAGTGGTCCTTCTTGGACACAAACAAGAAGCCCGCGCCGACAGGAGAGGAGGAGGGGGTAATAATGCCAGAGGCCAGGGACTCGTGGACGTACTTCTCCATGGACTCTCTCTCTGGGCGTGAGAGGTTAAACAGGCGGCTAGCGGGGAGCGGGGCTCCCGGGAGCAGGTCTATAGCACAGTCGTACTGGCGATGAGGAGGTAGGGAGAGAGCTTGTTGTTTGCTAAACACAGCCTCTAGGTCATGGTAAATTGGAGGAACAGTCGAAAGGTCAACAGGTTCGTTGGGAGAACCAGTGGCCCCCAGTGGTGACCGCGCCGACCGGAGACAAGAGGCGTGACAGTGAGCACTCCAGCTCGTGACTGAGCCCGTTGGCCAATTTATTACAGGGTTGTGTAGCTTTAGCCAAGGCATGCCTAGAACGATTGGGTTATGGGGGGAATCAATGACGTGAAAACGGATCTCCTCGCTATGATTCCCGGAGAGTTGAAGGCGGAGAGGCGTGGTGTGGCGTGTTATTTGCGAGAGCAACTTCCCGTTTAGGCCTTGGGCATCTCGGGGAATGGGTAAGGCGTCGGTGGCAATGTGGTAGTGGGACACTACCCCAGCGTCGATGATGTTTTCGTCTGCGCCCGAGTCGACCAGCGCGGACAGAGGGAGGGATTGACCGTTGTGGTAAAGCGTGGCACTGAATTGCATGTTCGGACCGGAACTGGCAACAAATTTAAGGCTCGTGCATGTGCCCAGCGTCACAGCCGAGCCCCGTCGTTTGGGCGAACCGAACATGAGGCGATGGAGTGGCCTAGTTGCCCGCAGTACAGACATGCCCCTGACCTGAGTCTGTGACGGCATTCGCGGAGAGGAAGGCGAGAGCGGTCGAGGTCCATGGGCTCCGAATCGTCAGTTCTGCGGTTCTGCAGTGGGACACTATTAACGGGGCGCTCCTGCTCAGCGGCCCTGCGGCTCTGCAGCGGGACACTGTTGACGGTGCTGGCCCTTTCACGGCGGCGCTCCCGGAGACGCGTGTCCAGCTCTCTGGCTAAGTTAATCAAGTTGTCAAGGGAAGTAGGCTTCTCTTTCGACGCCAATTCGTCCTTTAGAACTTCGCTGAGGCCCTGGCGAAAGGCTCCGCGTAATAGTTCATCATTCCACTGGGAACCCGCTGCCAGAATACGGAATTCGATAGCGTACTCGCTCACACTACGGTGTCCTTGGTGGATGGTAAACAAGGCGGCCGTTCTATCCGAACCACCGGGAGGATGGTCGAAGACCTTTTGCATGTCGGCGATGTACCCGGAGTACGAATTGCAGAGGGGGGAATTACTGAAGTGGAGGGCTGTCGCCCATTCTAACGCGGGCCCCGTCAGCAAACCAGACAGGTAGGATATTTTGGATTTGTCGCTCTGGAATGTTAGAGGTTGTTGCCCAAACACTAAAGAGCATTGGAAGAGGAAGGCACGACATTTGGCAACGTTTCCATCGTAACGCTCTGGCGAGGGTACGTGAGGTTCCCGGGACTGGGATACTACAGGTGGGGATACCACGAGTGGAGAGACAGCAGGCGGAATTGGCTGGGCTGTTAAATATGCTTCGAAACGCTCAAATCGTTTGTCTCGCTCCGCGGCGCTGATAGTGAGAGCGCTGAGTTGGGCAATAGTCTCATCCAGTATCTGTGAGTGTTGATTTACCAGACTGGCGTGTCCGTTGACGGCGGCCTGGATGCTGGTGCTCCATTCACCGGCCTTGTGTGCTGCTGAGTCCGACATCATGGTCGCAGTGTTCTGTGAGGATGGGGTTCTTGCGGAGCCCAATAGCAAAACACAGGAGGAGAGAATGGAGCGGTTTTAGGGTTCTTTAATTATTCTTCCCAACCAAGCAGAGTATAACAGGAATGTGAAACAGGAATGTGAACAACACGGAGGTTATAATGTTCTTGGGGGGGAGAAGAATGAGAGCAGGTGCACTTCAGTGCAGCTGTCGGCAGCGAGAGAGAGATGACACAGGTCTTGCGCTTGAGAGCGAGCAGGAGTCCTCTTTGCTTGGCTCGAGACGTCAGGGTGGAAGGACGCTGGGGCTCGAGACGTCAGGGTGGAAGGGCGCTGGAGCGAAGTCCTGGGGCACAAGAAACAGAAGGTTAGGGAAAGCATAAACAGGGGTAGTTACAGCTGGTCTTCAGGTAGCGTCGTCGTACCTCGGTAGGCAGTTTAACACTGTGACGTCGGATGACGGGATCTGCCAGTTGAAGTAGGGAACGCTTGATGAGGTGATCTCTTGCAGCCGCGCTGATTGCTCCTCATCTGGCAGACTCGAGCTCCGATCGTGACAATAATATAGAATATAGTTATAGCCCTGCAAACACCACCATGTATTCCTATATTTTAGAGCGTCGGCCTGTACAAACGATGCTCAACTGCGTGGCACTGATTGAGTTAATACTTTGCCGCCCAACCACGAGTTAACTCGTGTTTCGATTCCACCCGTTGAGGACCAGAGCCACGAGTTAACTCGTGGCAAGTTGTTATTGTTTTATTCCATATTAATAACGGTATTAACGTCCCCGATCGACTTGCAGGATCTACCCGCATATTTGATTTCCGAAACATGCAATACCGGCCAGATCCTCTTAGGGGTGCCATCGCTCCACTGCAGTATCATTGAGGCCGAATGGGAAAATTTTTTTTTTTACTGTCTAGGGGCGTTTCATATGAGCCTCGATCCCAGCCGAACATCCTCCATCTTTGATCACGTTACCGAACGCAGATTTCAGCCTGGAATAATGGGATTTATGATCAGCCAATGGACATATCGATCTACCAAATTCCGATGAATAATGACGAAATGCTGCCGGCGATCACATGGGCTGACGGTAGGATACTATTCACCCAAATTACAGCCGGATTGGACATTGTTGTAACACGCAAGCGATCGATCAGTTGAATGTGGCTACTTGAACGCACACTGTATTGATAATCAATAATATTAATCGGCGTCCCCCGCCGCCCCGCTATAAAATGACAACCAACCGATGGATTTTTATTTTCTATAAGCCATTATGAAGGCACGGTTTATGCACTCAAGTGACAATGAGAATGGACAGATAGCAATACTATAAAGTATATATATAGCCAGAGTGCGATCCACGGGGGAGCTGGGCCAGCCATGGCTCCCTTAGATCAGACATCAGCTCCCCTGAAAACATGATTTGTGAATTTTTGGGGGGTCTCTAAATTACTGAAAATAAATGCTACTTTTGCCATGCATTTCTCATTTTTCTGTAATTTTCTGTATCATCATCGTGTATAATAATAAACGTATGCTATTTTGGATGTATGATTAATGATTTGCGCACTAATTCACACGTAATATGGCAACATGCATGCTATTCTTGCAATTACCATTCGGAGCGCAGCGGCACTGCAGCCTGCACGCACGGCACAAATCAAACTTGACCCACGTTGTAACCTGTGACTTGTTGACAGTGATAGTTTTGACAGGTAAATAAGGTCACTCAGGAATGGATAATGTCTAAACGAAAAATGCAACAAGTAAGCCTAACCAATTTTGGTTTCACGAAGAAAGTGAAGCAGTCAATCGACTTGACAGAGCAGCAGGAGGCGGGATCATCTACAGGCAACGCCGTTACACCTGCTGCTGGTGCTGCTCCGGTGGGGACTATTATATCTCTGATAACGCCCGGTGACCGTGCCGGCGCCTGCGGTCGTATCAGAACACAGGATAGGCCAAGAGAAGAAGCTGGAGATGAGGGTAATTTGGGTAACAGCTCGACAGAAGAAGAAGATGAAGATGAAGATGCTGAAGCTGAAGATAACCACCCCACCACCACCACCTCCGAGTCCTCTCAGACTCTCCCGCCAGCGGCAGGGAGGGGCAGCCCCGGCAGGGTTGGAGGAGGAGAAGGGGCTGGTGCTGCTGCCGGCTGGAGTCTGAGAGATAATCACGAGATACTGTAGACAGTGTTGGATGATGATCTATCATCTATCTAACTAAATGGATACTTTTTTTTATCATGGAATGTGCTGTGGAAGCCCAGACCGTCCAGACGGCCGGACCACAACATCAACAAGTGAGTTGTCTATTATGTGTTCTGTAGTTACTGAAACTGATTGAATATATGACATGATTCAAGAGGTTTATTTGTCACATACATACACAAGGCCTACCTACTACAGGCTACAGTAACGTCTGCGATCACAGTATCCTCCGACAGTCCGACTCCTCCCTGCGAGGCGCACCCCCCCCCCCCCCCCCCCCCCGCGCAAAAAAAAATTAAGGTTCCTTGGCTCACCCAAAGACCATGCTATGGTTCGCACACTGTATATAGCTGTTAGAAAGTACATCGGTTTGTTGACAAACCCTGGTCGTCCAGAACCATATTACACTGCAAACCGTGGTCGCCAATGTGTTAACACTATGGCGTCCGTTCATGAGTAAATACGTGTTTCGATTCCATGCGTTGTGGTCCAGAGCCACGAGTATACTCGTGACGAGTCGTTATTGTTTTATTCCATATTTATAACGCTTATTAGGTACCCGATCCACTAGCAGGATCTTTCCACATATTTGATTTTCGAAACATGCAGTACCGGCCAGATCCGCTTAGGGGCGCCATCGCTCCACTGCAGTATCATTGATGGGATTTTTACAAAAAAATGCTTTTACAGTCCTGTGGGCGGATCATAGAGCCTTGATTCCAAACGAAGCCCCTCCATCTTTGATCAGCTTGCCGAACGTTTTTTTCAGCGTGGAATAATGAGATTTATGATTAGCCAATGTGCATATCGATCTACCAGAATCCGATGACTGGTGAGGAAATGCTGCCGGCGATCACATGGCCTGACGGTAGGATAATATTACCCCAAATTACAGCTGGATTGGACATTGTTTTATAACCTAATGTGATAGACTACTGACATTGGCTACCGGAACGCACACTCTATTGCTAATCAATAAAACTGATCGGTGTTCCCCGCCGCCCCCATTTCATCCATATGTAGCAGGGTGGATTATCCCTGCTTCGTGGGAACTGTGGTGCACGGTCACTAGGTAGCGAGACACAGTAGCACTCTGGCTAGCTGCACCTAATAATTTTGGTCATTCCTTTCGGACCCACGCAGGCCTCGGCTCGCAAAGGCGATGACTCGCTCCACGCCCTCCTGTTCCTGACTTAGTACCGCTCCCAGTCCCAAGTAACTCCCGTCGGTGGTCACTATGAAGGGGAGCTGGAGGTCGGGGTAGGCCAGCACCGGGGGTGTCAAGAGGCACTGCCGCAGATGATCGAAGGCCGTCTGACACGGCGGAGTCCACTTGAAGGCCTCGGGCCGGCCTTTGGCGAACCCCTTTTTTTCTTTCCCCATCAGGGCGTGCAGTGGCTGGGCCACCTGGGCGAAGCGGGGCACGAACCGCCGATAATAGGACAGGAATCCGATCACCTGCCTCACTTCCTTCGCTGAGCGTGGCGCCGGCCAGTCCTCCAATGCCTTCACTTTGTCGGTGTCGACCTGTATGCCGGCCGCGGAGACGACGTGTCCCAGGAACTTGACTTCGGTCTTCAGAAGGAAGCACTTCCGGGGCTTGAGTTTGAGCCCATGCTCCCGAAGTCGTCCAAACACCAGGTCCAACTTCTGACAGTGGCTCTCAAAGTCACTGGCGAACACCAAGACGTCATCTAGGTAGACGAGTAGGACGTCGAAGGCCAGGTCTCCCAGTACTGCGGTCATCAACCGCTGAAATGTCGCTGGTGCGTTACACAACCCAAAGGGCATACGGGTCCACTGGTAGAGGCCGAAGGGCGTCGTGACTGCCGTCTTCTCTTGGTCTTCTTCTTTCACCGCCACCTGGAAGTAGCCGGCGGTGAGATCGAGCGAGGAGAAGATCTTGGCCTGCCCCAAGGCGTCTAGGGACTCCTCGATGCGAGGTAGGGGGTATGCATCCCGGTGTGTCACGTTATTTAGGCGGCGGTAGTCGCAGCAGAACCGCACGGAGCCGTCTTTCTTTATGACGATCACGGCTGGTGACGCCCACGGACTGCAGCTCTCTACCAGGACACCCAGGTCCACCAGATCTTGCACGTGTCTCTTTACTTCTTGGAACACGTGGGGTGGTATTCGGCGGTACCGTTGCTTGACCGGGTGTGCGTCACCAGTGGGGACGTAGTGAGTGACCGTGGTCGTGTAACCGTAGTCTCCGTCATCCACGGAGAACACCGCCTTGTGTTTCTCCAGCACTTGATTTAGTTGGCTCACTTGGGCCGGCGTGAGATCTTGCAGATTCGCCTGCACGGGCACGGCCAGTCCTCGGACTCTTCCGTACAGCTCTACCTCGGGCGGGCTGTCTCGAGCCTCAATCGCCGTCACTCGGACGCCTCCGTCTACTTCCTCCACGGTCACCCTCTCCTTAGGCCGCACTTGACGGGGGCAGTGGAGCTCCGCCAGCCTGGACCTGGGTCTGAGTACAATCTCAACGTCAGTCGGGTTCAACACCCGCACCGGCACTCTTCCCTGTCGGGCCTATGCCACCACGTTCGCCACCAATAGTCCGGGAGGCAGGTTGGCACTCGGCGTGTGCTCTATCATCACGGGACGCCGCATCCCCGCTGTCGTCTCACAACGGCCTGAGACGACCACTTCGCTGTGCGGGGGAATGACCACTGGCTCCCTGCCGGCCACTTTGACGTACCCCATCCTTCCCGGGGCGATACACTCTCGGGCTTCCTGGGCCATGGCGGCGACCACACGGCGGATGGCGACGCTCCCAGCGTCGACACGTCTTCGGCTCGCCGGCCGCATCCCCTTGATCCCCTTGAACAGGCCATCTACCCCGCCGAGCACGTTCATGCCCAGAAGTCCCGGGATGGCATCTCCTGTGGCCACTCGGCCTGAATCGTCTTTTAGTATGAATATGCATTTCCCCGGAAATGTCATATCTAGGCACTTCACTTCGGCGTAGAGACACCCCACCACTGGGATCTCCAACCCGTTGGCGGCGAAGAGAGTGATCCAGTTGGAGGGGGTCAACCTCGACCGCGGGAAGTGTCTGCGGAAGTGGCTTTCGGTCATGGTGGTGACTTCGGCGCCGGTGTCGAAGAGGCAGCGGGTCTCGACCCCGTCAATCTGGACGTCTAAGGTGAGACATTCCCCTTGCATGTCTTGCGTCTCAGTGTCCCCTGCGGCCGAGTCGGCGACTCCGGTTACGGCGCCGTTGACTGCCCTTCGGGGTCCGGGTCGGTACCCTGACGAGCCCGGAACTTCGGGGGTGGGGGCAGGGGCTGGGTGGGGCTCGCTGGCGTGGCGGGGGCAATCCCTGTTGATGTGGCCCGGCTGATTGCAGGCATAGCAAATCAACCTGCCCTCTTCGTCCCGGCGGGGCTGTTCCCGCTTAGCGGCGGGCGCGTCGTCTCTGCGTCGCCGTCCGGGGCCGCCTCTCTGGGTCGCGTCCCGTGTCTGTTGGACGGCCTGGAAGAGTTGCTCCTGACATGCGCCCAGCCGCTCTTGCCCTGCGAAGAGCTGCTTAAAAGCTTCCTGTATTGCGTCTCCGCTCATCGGGGCCTCTCGTCCTTCTGCGGCTGCGGCGTGGACCAGGGCCTGGGCGCCACCCCTAGTGGGGGGCAGGACCATCTCCTCTTCCGACCAGTCTATCGCCGCCATCATCAATTCGAGAAACGTCCGCTCCCCGTTCTCTTTTATGGACTTCCTCATCTCCCGTCGCAACATCCCATCCTTCAGGCCTACCACAAACTGCTCCTGCAGCCGGGCGGCAGGATCCGCGACTCGTTGGGGTTCTCGGCCCTGTATGCGACGCATCTGCTCTTGTAGATCGTAAGCAAACTCCCTCACGGTCTCGCCATCTCTTTGTCGGCGGTCGAGGAACTCTCTCAGGCGGGCACTGACCGAGGTCTTGTCTCCGTATGTCTCCTGCAGCACCCGGAACACGGCGTCCGGCTCCGGGGCGGTCCCTTATAGCACGAAGCGCACTGTCCGTTTAGCCTCGCCTTTTAGATGCTGTTGTACGAACTCCGCCTGTTCGTCACCGGGCACTCTGCTGCTCCGAAAATGCACTTTCATGTCTCGGATCCAGTCTTCCACCAGCGGCTCTCCTCTCTCTTTCCCTCCTCCGAACTCGCTGCACTTGCGGTCCCGTTGGACGTACACGGTGGAGGGGCCGGTGCGGGGTTCGCGGCCGTCTCGGTCGAGAGCGGCTTGGGTCTTTTCCAGGACCAGCGCCTGTCGGTCCAGGAGGCCGGCGTGTGTGTGGGTTCTGTTCGTCAGGGCCTTCACCTGCGCGGTCAATTCCTCCATGGTTTCGGCCTCCTCCTCCTTTACCTCGGCGGCGGCGTCCTGGCCGTCTCGTTGCTCTTTTAGGGCCGCCTGGGTGCTTTTCTTGAAGGGCCAGTTCGGTCATCTCCTTCAACGCTTCGGCTTGCTGCGCCAGTAGTAGTGTCGTCTTCGCCCGACACTCATCCTGCAGTTCCTCTAACTCCGCCGCCCTTTCCTGCGCGGCGTGAGTCTCCCTTTTCTGTACCTCGGTGGCGGCGTCCCGGCCCTCTCGTAGCTCCTGTAGGGCCGCCCGAGTGTGGAGGGCTTGGTCAGTCAACTCTTTCATGGCTGCGGCTTGCTGCTGTAGCAGTGCCGCCTGGGTCTGGCACTGCTTCTGCAGCGTCTCCAACACCGCCGCCATTTCCTCAGACATCGTGGGTCTCTCTACGGGTCCCGGTCAAGGGAGTAAGTTAGGATGTAGATCCTGTTCGTGACGCCAAATGTAGCAGGGTGGATTATCCCTGCTTCGTGGGAACTGTGGTGCACGGTCACTAGGTAGCGAGACACAGTAGCACTCTGGCTAGCTGCACCTCCGTCTTTGGGGTCAGGAGCGTCAACTGGAGGCTGGCAGTAGGAGTGTATGAGGCCCAGGATTTACAAACCTGGTCCGGTACTCTGGTCTTCCTCCCTCTCTCTTGGGCAGTCAGCAGTACTCCCCAACACACCCTCACTCTCCCCAACTGTCTCCTTAGCACCCCCCCACACCTAATGACTGAATGGTAAATAAATAACGTGATTCCCCCCGCAAGCAGTACCCTCCCTCAATGACCCCAGAAACCTTACAATGAAGAGGGAAAGGTGGAATAGGAAAGGGTTAATTATATTAATGTATTACCTGCATCAAAGGGTTAGGGTTAGGCTCAATAAAAGACACACACACAGTGCTCCCGTTCTGGATGAGTGTTATTGTAACGTGGCCTAGTTACAACAATGCTATGTCTGGTGATTATTGCACCATGGGTATCAACACACAATGATTACACTGGCATAAATCAATTATATAATTACACCCAGGCACCAAGTGCTCTCACGGTACCCAGACTAAGTGCTGCCCACGTCTGGGCTGAACACAGTATCTACCTTCTCTAAGGAATTACACATATACTGCTCCAGGTCGGTAATATGGGGAAGGAAGGGGGAACATAGGGGAGGAAAATAGAAGGATTCACTGAACGGGAAATATTATGAAACACACACCTTATCACGCTCAAAGAAAAGGAATGAAACAAAAGAGTGAGCCCACAAAATACCAGTAAAGTCCTATCTTAATGCCGGCATATATTGTTCGGGGTACCCCTATGGAATGGTAGTAGCAACGTTACTTTCGCCCGCAGGCTGCACCACACTGTGTATTGTATAAGGAATCGGGAGCATCAATGCTCATTTGTACTCATCCGAAATGGCCGCCTCGCCACTCCACTGTTGTCCGGGAGGCAAGATGGCGTTGAACGCTCTCGGCGAGGATGTGAGCAGGCGGAGCTGGGCAGAGAGGCAGCGCCGGCTGAGAGAGTGTGCTGAGCGATGACGACCCCTGCTGGATGGGAGGAACTCCCGTACGCTGCAGGCAGCCTGGTGCAGGGCTGATTGAAGTCCGCCGGAGCAGGCTGAATGCAGGCAGCCGGTTGCAGGTCTGGTCGAAGTCAGCCGGAGCAGAATGGTTGTTGGCCCACGCTCGTCCTGGTGCGCGCACTCTATACCGCACACTGTAACTACTATAACTCGGTGGTTAAAGACTTGGATACTTGGTTAACCGCACGTTACTTATACCGCACACAGTAACTATCATAACCCGATTGCTAGTGCCTGGCTCTGCACTAATTGTTCATATACTATCGCTGGTACTGCTAGGATATCGTATCCATTAGCCAGTACTTGTTATCACCCGTTGTTCTCTCACGGGGCCCTCTGGCATAACGTTTTTGGAGCCCCCGTTAGCTGCGACTACTCGTTGTCCAAGTTCACTGCCGAAGAGGACGGCTTCCGCTTGCCTCCTCCCTATATCACTTCCCAACTCTCTCCGCCACTCTCTGCCTGCTACCCCCCCCTGCTGGTCCCGCCTGCCAGTCACAAGGGGAGACGCATTGTAGGATATGATCCAGTACTGTCATTTATAATCCATATTCCAGTGCTCTTATGAAGGGGACGCTTGTGTCATTGTTCGTGTGAATATCAATGAAACTAGTTAGAATGTCTTTGTGTACAAAAGGGATATAAAACACCAGTCAGCAGTCCTGAATAATATACCATATTTTCCAGACTGCTACACATAGATGCTCTGTAATAGTCCGGATGCTACGCAGTTTGTTTTATTTCATTCGTATATATACAGCAGAAATGGCGTTTGATATAACGGCGCCAACGTTTAGCCTTTTTTGCAGCCTCCTGCAGAAAAGCCTAGACGAAAAGCGCGATATACCTTATATTCACGACGCTATAAAATGACAACCAACTGATGGATTTTTATTTTCTTTAAGCCATTATGAAGGCACGGTTTATGCACTCAAGAGACAATGAGAATGGACAGATAGCAATACTATAAATTATATATAAAGCTCTTAGAAAGTACATCGGTTTGTTTACAATCCTCTGTCCTCTGAGGCCTAAATCGCCGCGGGGCGCCGGTCGCCATAGTGTTAAAGATGGTTTGTGTGTTGTTGTTGTTGTTGTTGTTGTTGTTGTTGTTGTTGTTGTTGTTGTTGTTGTTGTTGTTGCTGAAGTTCAGCCCACTGCTAATGGTGCTGAGGTACTTGCTGCTAAATCTTCTCCTCAGCCTCTCTGTGTCAGCTGTGGGACAGGCTCAGCCTCCTCTCTGTGTCAGCTGTGGGACAGGCTCAGCTCCTCTCTCTGTCAGCTGTGGGACAGGCTCAGCCTCCTCTCCGTGTCAGCTGTGGGACAGGCTCAGCCTCCTCTCCCTGTCAGCTGTGGGACAGACTCAGCCTCCTCTCCCTGTCAGCTGTGGGACAGGCTCAGCCTCCTCTCTCTGTCAGCTGTGGGACAGGCTTAGCCTCCTCTCCCTGTCAGCTGTGGGACAGGCTCAGCCTCCTCTCCGTGTCAGCTGTGGGACAGGCTCCTCTCCGTGTCAGCTGTAGGACAGGCTCAGCCTCCTCTCCGTGTCAGCTGTGGGACAGCCTCCTCTCCGTGTCAGCTGTAGGACAGGCTCAGCCTCCTCTCCGTGTCAGCTGTGGGACAGGCTCAGCCTCCGCTCCCTGTCAGCTGTGGGACAGGCTCAGCCTCCTCTCTGTGTCAGCTGTGGGACAGGCTCAGCCTCCTCTCTCTGTCAGCTGTGGGACAGGCTTAGCCTCCTCTCCCTGTCAGCTGTGGGACAGGCTCAGCCTCCTCTCCGTGTCAGCTGTGGGACAGGCTCAGCCTCCTCTCTCTGTCAGCTGTGGGACAGGCTCAGCCTCCTCTCTGTGTCAGCTGTGGGACAGGCTCAGCCTCCTCTCCCTGACAGCTGTGGGACAGACTCAGCCTCCTCTCTCTGTCAGCTGTGGGACAGGCTCAGCCTCCTCTCTCTGTCAGCTGTGGGACAGGCTCAGCCTCCTCTCCGTGTCAGCTGTAGGACAGGCTCAGCCTCCTCTCCGTGTCAGCTGTGGGACAGACTCAGCCTCCTCTCCGTGTCAGCTGTGGGACAGACTCAGCCTCCTCACCACTGATCGCTCACTCTGGAAATTGCACTCGAACGGCCAATCAAGTGGTAAATACCAGCAGTAAATTCGGGCAAGTTCCATGATACCTGAAATTACTTTAAGTGTATAGAAATTATAAATTATAAAAAAAGATAAAGTGTTTTGTGGTTAGGCTATGTGTTCTATAGCTGGATGGTTTGTGGCTATGTGTTATATAGCTGGATGGTTTGTGGTTATAGGCTATGTGTTATATAGCTGGATGGTTTGTGGTTATAGGCTATGTGTTATATAGCTGGATGGTTTCTGAGCACTATACATACTTAAGAACTGTTATATTAGGCCACACTGGTATTGAGATTAAAACAATGCAGTTGTTTTAAATTTCGACTTTGAGAGCTGTTCCACTGGAGGTTGGATCAAGTTCAAGTTCAAGTTTATTTAGTCATATATGTTAACACAAGGTCAGTGGTACAATGAAATGTGTTGCACGAGAGAACAGGTCAGCTCAGCAGAGAGTAAGTAAGAGCACTAGACACATTAGAGCACTCGTCATATAAAGGTCAAGTAAGATTTAAAAATAAAAACAATAACATTTAATGTAGAAAGCCACCCATCACCATGAGTAAATTCTCAACCTGTGTTGAGACAACACTGGGAATGATGATGAAAGATATCCTGGATGGTCGGGAGTCTGTTACCAGTGATGTGCTGTACTGCCTTCCACTACTCTGTGGTGATGTGTGAGCAGAAAGGTCTCCGTACAGGCTGTGATGCAGGCAGAAAGGTCTCCGTACAGGCTGTGATGCAGGCAGAAAGGTCTCCGTACAGGCTGTGATGCAGGCAGAAAGGTCTCCGTACAAGCTGTGATGCAGGCAGAAAGGTCTCCGTACAGGCTGTGATGCAGGCAGAAAGGTCTCCGTACAGGCAGTGATGCAGGCAGAAAGGTCTCCGTACAGGCTGTGATGCAGGCAGAAATGTCTCTGTACAGGCTGTGATGCAGGCAGAAAGGTCTCCGTACAGGCTGTGATGCAGGCAGAAAGGTCTCCGTACAGGCTGTGATGCAGGCAGAAAGGTCTCCGTACAGGCTGTGATGCAGGCCCTCAGCAAGCTCTCAATGGTGCACTGAGGATGCTGGCATGTGATGAGGCCCAGGATGGTCATGTTGTCGGCTTGATGATGATATTGAAGCTGTGCTTGGCAGCACAGTTGTAGGTGAGCAGGGACTACATGAGGAGGCCTAGCACACCGCCCTCTGGTGCACCGTGTTAAGGGTCAGTGAGACGGAGGCGTCTGCCTCACCACCTGGGGCCTGCCTGCCTGTCAGAAAGTCCAATATCCAGCTGCAGATGGAGGTCTCCAGTCCAAGATCAACGAGCTTAGAGACACGTTTAGAGGGAATGATGGTGTTGAATGCTGAGCCATAATCAATGAAGAGCATTCTCACATACAGTATAGAATAGAATAGAATATTTGTATTGTCATTTTTGGTACAACAAAATTTAGTTTAGAGCATCACCACTGGCATATAAACATACTGAATATAGCATGTGCAAAATAATAATATCAATAATAATAATAATAATATAATATCAATGTCCCAATGTCCTCAATAATAATAATAATATAACATCAATGTCCCAATTGCAATAGTGCTAGTGCAACTAAATAGTACAGTGACAGTCCAGTTGAGTTAATGGATGGAAGAGGGGGGGGGGGGCGGGCGTTGCAATGGATGGAATAGTGTCATGGTTTTTGCTTTATTTCACCTTTCTGTGAGGGACAGTTGTCAATCCCTGGTCCCTGTGGTTAATTGCTTCATGGGTCGGCAGGTGTGTGGGCTTCATTGCACCTGATTCAGTGCAGCTGTGCCTATGGCCATGTTGAGTCTATTTAAGTTTGGATCATTTCCTTGTGCTGGCTATACTTTTGGTCAGGCTTATTAGATTTAAGTGTAGCGCTGCCCTTTTCGGCATTTAGCCTTCTTTTGTAGCCATCCTGGTTTTCGGCTACTGGCTTAGTTTATACTTTATTTTATAGAGGCTGAGCCTTTTATGGTAGTGTTTTCTTTTGTTCTTTTGGAACTGTCCTTTGCACATAAACTCCTTTGGTGGAGGTTTATTGTTTTATATTTTCAATATAAACTCTGTTTTTAGGAGTTGCCTTTGTGGTTTATTTATTTTTTCTACAATACCTCTTTAATGAGTGTCGTCCTGTTTTTTTGGACATTACTTATTTTCTTAAATACTCACTTTGAGGCTTCCACCTGTAAAGGTTGTTTTGTGTTGTTTATTTTTCCCCTTCTCCTAAAACATCTGCGTAAGCAGTTAGTGGTTATTCGTTTCACGTATAACTTTAAGAGTCCCTATTATCTGCTCATGACCCACACACACACCCAGGCCACAGCCCTCACAGAATAGTGTATAGTGCAGCAATGCAAGTCCAGTTCACAGTTATTGTTGTAATGTAGAAGTGGGAGTTATGTCACCGGGGGTTGGGGATGGGGGGTGCGAGGCGGCAAGTTGATGATCGTTGAGCAGCCTGACAGCCAGTGGATAGAGGCTGTTGGTCAGTCTGCTAGTACCGGACTGGATGGATCTGTACCTTCGACCAGGGGGCAGCAGTTGGAAAAGATGGTGTGCTGGGTGGTACTGGTCCTGTAGGATGTTATTCACACGACGTAGGCAGCGGGAGGTGAAGACTGTGGAGATATCTGGGAGGCTCCAGTGATCCTCCTTGCAGCCTTGACCACTCTGTGGAGGGCCTCCTTCTCTGCCCTGGTGCAGCTGGAGAACCACACCAGTAGTCCGTAGGTGAGCACACTCTCTACTGCGCAGTGGTAGAAGTTAGCCATCAGTCCCTGTGGGAGTTCATCCCATTTAAGTTTCCGCAGATAGAAAAAGCGTTGCTGTGCTTTCCCCACAGCAGAGGTAATGTTGATCCCCCAGGACAGGTCATCAGACAGAGTCACGCCCAGAAACTTACATTTTTAAGCCCTCTCCACTTCCTCATTTCCAATGAGGAGTGGAGAGTGGCTGAGGTCACCAGTCCTGCGGAAATCGATGATCATTTCCTTGGTCTTCGTGGGGTTGAGAGCAAGGTTATGCCTACCGCACCACTCCACTAG
The DNA here is from genome assembly GCF_963971535.1 of Notolepis coatsorum. Classification (NCBI taxonomy): domain Eukaryota; kingdom Metazoa; phylum Chordata; class Actinopteri; order Aulopiformes; family Paralepididae; genus Notolepis; species Notolepis coatsorum. The sequence goes on from NC_140172.1 coordinate 18,541,958, forward strand.
TCGCTCGACCTCCCTCCTGTATGAGGTCTCATCATTTCCTTTGATGAGGCCAAGTACTGTGTCGTCTGCAAATTTAACTATGAGGTTAGATGGAGAGGCGGAGCAACAGTCGTGGGTGAAAAGAGTGTAGAAAAGTGGGCTGAGCATTTGGCCCTGAGGGGCCCCGGTGCTAATGGGCAGGGTGGGGGAGATGTGCTTGCCAATCCTGACATGTTGTGTGCGATTTGTAAGAAAGTCCAAGATCCAATTGCATAATGTGGTGTTAAGTCCGAGTTTGTGTAGTTTACTGTGAAGCTTGTTGGGTAGAATAGTATTGAAAGCTGAACTAAAGTCAACATAAAGGAGTTATGTGTTCTGAGAGGGCATACATACCAGGGTAAGTAAGTAAGTAAGTAAGTAAGTAAGTAAGTAAGTAAGTAAGTAAGTAAGTAAGTAAGTAAGTAAGTAAGTAAGTAAGTAAGTAAGTAAGTAAGTAAGTAAGTAAGTAAGTAAGTAAGTAAGTAAGTAAGTAAGTAAGTAAGTAAGTAAGTAAGTAAGTAAGTAAGTAAGTAGGTAGGTAGGTAGGTAGGTAGGTAGGTAGGTAGGTAGGTAGGTAAGTAAGTAAGTAAGTAAGTAAGTAAGTAAGTAAGTAAGTAAGTAAGTAAGTAAGTAAGTAAGTAAGTAAGTAAGTAAGTAAGTAAGTAAGTAAGTAAGTAAGTAAGTAAGTAAGTAAGTAAGTAAGTAAGTAAGTAAGTAAGTAAGTAAGGTTTATTTATATAGCATCTTTCACAGACCAGGGTCACAAAGTGCTTCACATATAAAAACATCAATAAAGTACAAGGATAGCAGCATGTTAAAAAGAAAGTAATTTAAAACGTGAAAAAAAAACAAGATAAAAAGACATAAAAGATGTACACAGACATAGTTAGCCAAAAGCCTGTTTGAACAACACTCTTTAGCTGCTTTTTATAAGTGTTTACCGAGACCACACCGATGTATCCTAGTTCCCACTTCAATGGAATGCATTTAGAGAGAAGAAAGAATATTCTCCAATTTTTTTTTGTTAGTTATTATAAATAGTGATTTTGTGTAAACCTCCCATTTAGTGTATCTCCCGCAATTACAATGACTGCGCTTCGAGCGCCCTCTACTGGCAGCATTAGAGTTGGTCCTCTCCTTTATAGAGCTTTGAGGCAGTCCCCGCCCAGCGGAAATGACGTCAGCACGCGCTCTTTGTGTACTGTAGCATCACCTCGTTGTCTATGGCTAATAAGCTAATGCTAATCTAATTCTCTGATAATATCTAGAACTATGGCTAATAAGCTAATGCTAATCTAATTCTCTGATAATATCTAGAACTATAATGCAGAGATCGTGTAATGAATGGACTAACTGCAGCTGCAGAAGATATATTTGAAGTATTTGAACGGACTAAGGTGGAGCACCGTGGAGGAGGATGAACTAGAGGAGAGACTGATCGCCAGATTCTTCACCGTGAAACTACTGAATGTTTTGATGCTGAAACTGAGATGAAGAAACACAAAGCAGGTTTGTTAAATCAGAAGGTCCTTTGAACTTTAATGTCACCCTCTTGATCAATAGGCTCCCATTTGAGATGACGACATTGCACAATGTAATGTTTTATTCTGCATATTACCAGCCGCTTGCAGTGGTTTCATAACCAGGCTGGGCCTTGTGTGCTGCAGACGCCATCATTGTACCCTTGATTGATTGATTGATTGATTGATTGATTGATTGATTGAAAACTTTATTAACAGATTGCAGAATGGTCCACTCCCACCACTATAGTGTAGCATATAGTGTAGAGACCTAGTAGTGTAGCCTATAGTGTAGCGGTAGCCTATAGTGTAGAGACCTAGTAGTGTAACCTATAGTGTATACCTAGTAGTGTAGACCTAGTAGTGTAGCCTATAGTGTAGATGCCTAGTAGTGTAGCCTATAGTGTATACCTAGTAGTGTAGACCTAGTAGTGTAGCCTATAGTGTATACCTAGTAGTGTAGCTTATAATGTATACCTAGCAGTAGTGTAGCCTATAGTGTAGACCTAGTAGTGTAGTGTAGCCTATAGTGTACCTAGTAGTGTAACTGTAGCCTATAGTGTAGACCTAGTAGTAGGGCTGGGCGATATGGCCTAAAATCCCAAATATGATATCACGATATTTTCTGACCTTTCGGCGATACACATCACGAAGTTTTTCTTTTTTCCCCCAAACAATTCATTATGAGGCTTACCAAGACAGTATTTGAGTTTGCAAGCTAACATTTAAAGACAAAATAAAATACCCATGCATTTAGCATTTTTATATTAGATTTAGATTATTGGATTATATATTGCATATATTTAGCAATGAGATATTATATGATTTAGATATGAAATATGATGAATTGAAAATGGGGGACCCTGCTGTAAACAAGATGAAAGTTTTTCTCTGGTCTGCATCCCCTTAACAATTGTATGTATTGAGCTGTACTGTACCCATTCTGCAATATGTTAATAAAGTTTTAAATCAATCAATCAATCAATAAATAGCATTTTAGCATTTTTATGAAACTACTGTATATTTGTGAAACTACTGTATATTTGTATGTCTCTAAATGTTTTGATGAATTGAAAATGGAGTCCTGACCCTTATGTAAAAAAGCCGAAAGTCTTTTTCTGGTCTTCATCCTCCAGTCCACTGTTGTTGTATTGAGCTGTACTGTATTGTACCCATTCTGCAAACTGTTACTAAAGTTTTCATTCATTCAGACGGCAAACAGAATAATTTTGATTGACAGTCGAGTCTGCCAATTACGTCACACCGCTTGCACCCGCCCTGCTGTTCTTAGCACCAATCGGCAAGCACGTATTCATGTTTTACTTCCGCTTTTGTCCGCCATTGATTTTGACGAGAGCTCAACAACAACAACGTTACTGTAGCTCCCTGCGGTCGACGAGTAGATTACCAGCGCTCCGCAGATGACTAAACGAGGCATAATGATTTTACTGCAACGAATGTTATAATAAAAGCCTTTCCATACATCTGTCTGATTGAAAACTTTATTAACAGACCGCAGAATGGGCACAACTTACTCAGCACGGGCTGAGATATGAACACTAATGCTTGCTATCTATCTAGGTTGTCCTCGGGACGTTGCTATGTTCGGGTAAATACGCTGATGTTATTGAACGTGTAACTATAACGTTAATGCCACAAAACGAATGCATTTGTTAATCATAAGTAGTAACTGATGCAGTAGTGTGTGTGTGTGGGGCGGCGTTGTTTGAACATGTGGACCAGATTGACGCGACACAATCCTCTTGGGCAAAACATCACGATATCCACGATACGTTTAAAAAGTGTATCGTTAATGAACTGTACCCGATATTTATATAATATCGTCATATCGCCCAGCCCTACCTAGTGTAGCCTATAGTGTATACCTAGTAGTGTAGCTTATAATGTATACCTAGTACTAGTAGTGTAGCCTACTATAGTGTAGGCCTAGTAGTGTAGCCTATAGTGTAGACCTAGTAGTGTAGCAGCTTATAATGTATGTAGTACTAGTAGTGTAGACCTAGTAGTGTAGCCTATAGTGCAGGGGTTCTCAACCTTTCTGCTGCCAAGGCACCCCTGTGTTCAATAAAATATTCCAGGGCACCCCTACATACGATAAAGACTTTCCCGGTCCTGTCTTTTTTGCTACAATGATGATACAATGACTCTTTATTTGCCGTGCTGTCGTTGAGATGTTTTGTTGTTTGTTTGTCTTTGTTGCTTGTTGGTGAATCTGCAAATATGAATTGCCCCACGCGGGATCAATAAAGTTGTCTGAATCTGAATCTGATGACAAAAGTATTTTTTTTAAATACAGAAAAGGATCACTAAACTGCTATCTGTTGCAGCTGCACTGTTCTCCATAAAAATAGCATATTTGGATAAGTTTGACAATTTCTCAAAAACAGAAAATCATTTTTTTAAATACAGAAAAGGATCACCAAGTTACCATTTCTCAAAAAATATAAATAAATACAGAAAATAAGCACTCGTTCACTCAGTGGACATTTCTAGCTCAATGCGAGGTCCGCTGCTGCTGGCTAATAATACGGTCAATACGTGGGGAGATCTTTGACAAGGCAACACGCATGTCATCATCAAGGCTCAACTTGGCCCTATATTTTGTTTTCAGAGCTGTCATGGATGAAAAGCCAGCTTCACACAGATATGTGGGGCTGAATGGTATCAACACCTTAACTGCAGCATCATGAGATACTTGGTACTCAGCACCACACTCTGAAACTAGCTCTCCAGGTGGTATCAGATGAGATTTCAATGAGTTCTTCCAAGAGTTTGGATGGAGATGTGTCAGGAAGCTTTGTCTCAATGTTGTCTGTAAAGTTTTTTTTTATCCAGAGTAACTTGGTGATCCTTTTCTGTGTTTTATTAAATAATGATTTTCAGATTTTTAGAAATGGTCAAACTTATCCAAATATGGTATTTTCATGGAAAACAGTGCAGCTGCAACAGATAGCACTTTAAGGATAATCTGTAATCCAAAAAGAATATGGATTCACTATAAAGTGCCTGTTCACTATAAAGTGCCACGTTTTGATATATTGAGCTTTAAACTTTAAGTAAATTTTTTGGAACACGCAATCTAAAACACCTTCCTCTCCCAAACCGTTCCTGCAATTGTTTTATGTTGCATGATGATCATGGATACATTTATTATGTATTGTATTTTTTATGTTTAAATATCAACATAATCTGTCTGTCCACCCTCAGTACATTTACTATCAATATAATATAGTAGTCTGACTTCATCATCTTTTCAAACGCACACACATAGAGGGAGAATGCCCCCCCCCCCCAGTCATCCTTCCAACTAAGTCCCCACCCTGCTGTTCTCTGTCGCTCTGAACAGGGCTTTTAGCTTGTTGTTAGCTTATGGTAACGGGACATTAATTCCGGTCTTAAACACAACGTGGTCATAAAGGAATGGCAAGGATTGCAAAGCATGTTATATGCATTTGACCCGTTGCGGAATAAAACAGCAGGGATTTGTTTTGGGTCGCAAAAACACTACCCTTGCAGCTGCTGTGTTTCAATGTCCGCGTTCCAGATCCAGACGCTACTACTGCTGAGCTGAGAGACGCTACTGCTCAGCCTGCTGTGTGGAGATGCATCCTATTGGCTGTGTGCTGGAGCGGATATGAGTCACGACACCACGGATTTTCAAAATAAGAGTATCATAATGACCTTAATGTTGCTAGCTTTCGGAGCCTAGTTATTATAGCTGGAGCTGCGCGTGGGCATAAATGAGACCCGCTATAGGATTTTCAAAATAAGACTGTTGTCATTCTATATTTTTAAAGAACATTGCCAGGCATCTCGCGGAACCCCTGACAGCTCTCCGCGGAACCCCTGTGTGCCGCGGAACCCCTGTTGAGAACCGCTGCTATAGTGTACCTAGTAGTGTAGCCTATAGTGTAGAGACCTAGTAGTGTAGACCTAGTAGTGTAGCCTATAGTGTATACCTAGTAGTGTAGCCTATAGTGTACCTAGTAGTGTAGCCTATAGTGTAGAGACCTAGTAGTGTAGCCTATAGTGTAGACCTAGTAGTGTAGACCTAGTAGTGTAGCCTATAGTGTAGAGACCTAGTAGTGTAGCCTATAGTGTAGAGACCTAGTAGTGTAGCCTATAGTGTAGACCTAGTAGTGTAGACCTAGTAGTGTAGCCTATAGCAGGAGTCGGCAACCCTTGGCACGCGGCAGCATTTTCATTGGCACATAAATAATAATAAAAAAAAAACGTTAATTTTTTTTTTTAAACTTCGCTTTTCATATTTTGCACTGGACTGGTCATCTTTTGTAAATCGATTTTTGCACACCCCTATGACAGCTAGCATGTCAAATCACCTCTTGAACAGCCATTGGTTGTTGCACAGCTCTTTTTATCTGTTTGATTGAAGGTAGCCTACGGTCTCCCGCTTGCATTTCCCAATTCCCATGGTAATCGCACAGTGTCGCGGTTGCATGATTCTGTATAGTTGTAGTCGATGTCATGATGGCAACCCCGCTAGCTAAGAAAGCGAAAGTAAAGGAAGTTCGGGCATTCCAGCACTCCTGGACAGAAGAGTATGGTTTTGTTTGTCAGAAGAACAAACGGGCCAACGTACCTCTCTGAGCAGATCTTCTCCCACATACAGTACGTGCTCAGCCCCTCCCGGAGTCGATTGACAACCGACCACTCTGAAGCATGTGTGCAACTTAAAGGGACCAACTATAGCCCCCAGATAACGGAGCTCAGCGAAGCAAAACAGGGCTAGTGATCACACTGCAGTCAGCAGCTGTAGGCAGCTGTTTATTTTCCTACACATGGGTTTGCATGTGAACTTGAATAGTGTGCATATGCAGGGCTCTATGCACAGGGAACAAACTTAACTTTTTGACTTACCAGCCATTTGGCTGGTAGATTTAAAAAACTACCAGCCGGGCAGATTTTTTACTAGCCAAAAATTATAAATAGCTTTTTAGTATATCGCCATGTGTTATTATTACTATATAATACTCTCATATGCTATTTTCAATTAATATCATAAACAACATAAGGAATATTAGCATAATTTTGAGTGGACTGAAGGAATGAGTCAGTCAACTGGTCGTTATTCCTCTGTCTTTCCTCTCTGTCAGTGCGCACACACCACACACACAGACGGCTCCTCCCCCGCTAGCCCCCACCCTCTTCTAGTCAGCCTGCTGTTCTCTGTCTCTCTCTCTGTGTTTATGCGGAGCAGCGTTAGCTCCGCGCGGCTAACGCGGAGCTAACGCTAGTTTGCCCCGAATTAAATGAATAACTAGGTTGCAAATCATAGTAGTTTTCACTGCACATAGAAGCAGTCAAACAGCGGGAGCATTTCGGGAGCATATAACCAAAACCCAGGCAACTTCGAGCCCTTAGGGAATCAAATAGTCTGCTCTATGGCTGCATGCTGTGTATCGCTGCTTTGCTCGGCTTTAATGGAGCAGAAGCACGGACTGGGGCGGATATGACTTGCGGAGTTGCTACAGGGTTTTTCAAAATAAGAGTATCATATGAACGGAAAGTTTCTAGCTGCCGGAGCCCAGATATTATGACTGGAGCTGCGCTTGGGGCGGCAATGAGACCCGCACAGGATTTTCAAAATAAGAGTATCGATATGAACTTAACTTATTAATGAATACCAGCCTTTTTCGGCCACGGAGCGCGAGCTTCATGGCGGGAGGTGGTTGCATTGGAAACAACTCTGGCCGAGGGCGGACGGGCGAGCCGCCGGTGTCTCTCTGTCTCTCTGCCGTCCCCCGTTCCGAGGTAGACGGTGGACGGGTCGTTGAGGAGCCGAGGCGCGCGCCTCTCTCCCCTTCCCGTCGACCAAGAGTGAATACCTGTTATTGAACGTGTAACACTAACTATATAATGTTAATGCCACAAAACGAATGCCTTTGTTTATCTAGCCCCTTACGTGACTGCGGTGTGCAACTTGAAACTTGAACTTGAAAAGGGCTATTGTTTATCATAAGTAGTAACTTTGATGCAGAGTGCTTTGTTTAATTACATGTTTACATGAACAGCCACCACTGTAAACAACATGTTTTTCACCAATAGACTATGCAATGCCGACCTCCGTAGGATCTATAATAATACAATAAAAAAAAAAATTGATTATTAAAAAAATGTAAAAAAAAATATTAAAAAAAAATCTAATTAAAAAAATTAAAAAAAAATGTCGAACGTTCGTTCGATAAACCCTGGCGAACGTTCGAACCCTAAATACAGGGTTCGGGGACAGCCTTATAGTGTAGACCTAGTAGTGTAGCCTATAGTGTATACCTAGTAGTCTAGCCTATAGTGTATACATAGTAGTGTAGCGTATACCTAGTACTGTATACCTACTTTACCTAGTAGTGTATACCTAGTAGTGTAGCCTATAGTGTATGTATACTAGGGCTGCAACTAATGACTAATTTGGTAGTCGACTAATCTGTCGATTATTTTTTCGATTAGTCGACTAATCGAAAACCAATGTAAACAACAGCAAACCAAATTTTTTTTTTTTTTTTTATTACCTATCTTTGTGAAAGTGGCTTCTCAGCTCTGGTCCAGCTGAAGACAAAGCGGAGGAACAGATTGGACATTGAGCATGACCTCAGAGTTGCTTGTCTACCATCACCCCAGACTTTGAGACTCTTGTCAGGACCAAACAACAACATCATAACATGATGATCCCATAGCAAATTAAAATAATGACTCATGAAACATTTGAATTTGGATCTTTAAGCCACTTTAAATGAAAATGTATTTGAAGAACAATACAGCAATCACTCATAACAAGATAAATAAATAAAATAATACAAATTAAAGTGGAAGTGTACTTTAAATAACTTTTGTTTGCTGTGTGTGAGAGGAGTCCGTGTGTGTGTGTCTTACTCTGATCGCTGTGTGAGTGAGAGGAGTGTGTGTAATTTGTGTGTGTGTCTTACTCTGATCGCTGTGTGAGTGAGAGGTGTGTACTGTGTAATTTGTGTATGTGTGTGTGTCTTACTCTGATCGCTGTGTGTGAGTGAGAGGAGTGTGAATGTGTGTGTGTCTTACTCTGATCGCTGTGTGTGAGAGAGAGGAGTGTGAATGTGTGTGTGTCTTACTCTGATCGCTGTGTGAGTGAGAGGAGTGTGTATGTGTGTGTGTCTTACTCTGATCGCTGTGTGTGAGTGAGAGGAGTGTGTATGTGTGTGTCTTACTCTGATCGCTGTGTGTGAGTGAGAGGAGTACGTGTGTAATGTATTGTGTGTCTAGTCTGATCATCATCTCCTGCAGGGGAACAATGTTTTCAATGTCCAAAATTTGCTATGGGATCATCATGTTATGATGTTGTCTGGAACCCTGAGAAGCCACTCTCACAAAGATAGGTAGTGCAAAAAAAAAAAAAAAAAATGAAATAATCTTTTTTTTTTTTTTTTTTTTTTTTTTTAAGTGACTAATCGACGCAACAATTTCTCGTCGACGATTTTTTTTAATCGACGTCGTCGATTATGTCGACTAATCGTTGCAGCCCTAATGTATACTACTAGGTATACCTAGTAGTATAGACCTAGTAGTGTAGCGTATAGTGTATACCTAGTAGTGTAGCCTATAGTGTATACCTAGTAGTGTAGCCTATAGTGTATACCTAGTAGTGTAGCCTATAGTGTATACCTAGTAGTATATACCTAGTAGTGTAGCATATAGTATACCTAGTAGTGTATACCTACTAGTATTGTATACCTAGTAGTGTAGACCTAGTAGTGTAGCCTATAGTGTATACCTAGTAGTGTAGCCTATAGTGTATATCTAGTAGTGTAGCCTATAGTGTATTACCTAGTAGTATAGACCTAGTAGTGTAGCGTATAGTGTATACCTAGTAGTGTAGCCTATAGTGTATACCTAGTAGTATAGACCTAGTAGTGTAGCCTATAGTAGTATAGACCTAGTAGTGTATAGTGTATACCTAGTAGTGTAGCCTATAGTGTACCTAGTAGTATAGACCTAGTAGTGTAGCCTATAGTGTAGACCTAGTAGTGTAGCCTATAGTGTACATACATAGTACTAGTAGTGTAGCCTATAGTGTATACCTACTACTTGTAGTGTAGACCTAGTAGTGTATAGTCAGGGCTTGACATTAACACTTTCAATGCCAACAACGAGATATCTCGTTTGTTCATGCCGACCGTTCATTGCCAACGACGAGAGATCTCTTTTTTTTTTTTTTTTTTCATGCCGACCGTTCATTGCCAACGACGAGAGATCTCTTTTTTTTTTTTTTTTTTTTGATTATTAGCGATTTTGAATTCATATTTCATCAATCTAGCCTCACGTTAGTGCTGCAAACTCTCTCTGAGCTCCATTGGGAAAATACCGCCCCCCTATCGTCTCTCCCTGTGGTACTGCACCCCTTTGGAATGGATTGAATGAAACACATGGGGGGGAAAAATCCTGTTTTCTCATTTTACTTCTCAGGCAAGTCACCCGAGAGGATCGGATTCATTGCTGAGCCCCAGAACAGCGTAAAATACATATTTCCAGTACCCAGCGTTGGATCAATAAACGCGATCGATATTTGGAATGGCGATCAGGAATTGGAATAACCTTTTTGGAGAACATCTGATCTGAGGTAAGGAATCTATTTTACCAGTCTTAGGATAATCAGACCTTTTTTCACAGAGATATCAACGTGTGTGTGTGTGCTGATCAGGAAATGAGATAATCAATTTTTCAGCTCGCTTCTATAGCGTGCATAAGTACACATATACTATCGATAATCTAGCGTTTATTTGAAAACGATTCATAAATAGGCCGAAAAATTACGTTTTTTGTGTATTCCAGAATATTCCAGTAAAGGGCGATTATCACAGAATCTTTATATTTTCCTGACATTTTCAAAAAACAAGCGTTTTTCAAAATGGTATAAAGCGGAAATGAACCGATTTAAAAAAATAAATAAAAATAAAATCCGTTTCGACAATGTTGACTGCAAACAAGTCATTGATAAGCGACGGCCAGATTAGACACATAGCCATAATTTAAGACATAGTTTATGCGTTTGCAAATATGAGAGCTCTATCATTGAAGTGGGTGGTGGCATTCAAGGGGGGTAAGGCGCACCGCATGGCTGGCAATGAAAGTGTTAAGGCTTGTCCTATTGTCCGGGACAAGTAAAAAAAATTGTCGGACAAGCATAATACAATTAAATTTGTCCGACTGGACAAGTAAAACAAATATATATATTAGGGATGCACGATAATTATCGGGCCGATATCAGCAATTATGACGTCATCCCGATAAAATCGATAACGTTATTGATAGCTCCGATAACATATAATACATTTTTTGGTTAAAAGAAATCCGGTGTGGGTGGATTTGGATGAAGGGCGCTTGTTTTTATTATAGCCTCCTCCCGTTTTGCCAGTACTGTGGTAAAACTGATAGCGTGTGGTTTAGGAACAGGGAGTTTTTCACAAATCCAGCGCTCCCCTTCTTGGCTGTGACGTAGTCACGTTACATTCGGAGACAGACAGTCGATCTGCCAATTACGTCCCACGGCTTGCACCCACCTCTTCTTCTTACCACCAATCAGAAGCTCTCGTTCGTTTATTTACCTCCGGATTGTCAGCCATTACTCTACTCGGAGCTAACGTTATCTCCCCGCCAGCCACATTGACGAGTACCAGCGCTTATACATTACTGGCAAATGTCTTGTTGCACTTGTGGCAACGAGCGTTGTCAGCATCGACTTTAGTAAAATAGACCCAGACTTTTGAACATTTCGTTCTGTCCATTATGAGAGCAGAGCTGTCTGTGGCAGCGCAGCACCCGTGTCTGTGTGTGTGTGTGTGTGTGTGTGAGTGAGTTAGTGTGTGTGTGTGGGAGGGAGGGGAAGAGAGGAGAGCACAGCAGGCAGAGACACAGGCAGGAGAGATAATAGACAACTGCCAACAAGATTAGTTTGCGACGTTTAAATTCCTAAAAAAAAAACTCCATAATTTCATAATAGCAGTACCGATGACGTCGGAGCTTATAAATACCCAAAAAAATATATATATATTATATATATATATATATATATATATACATACAGTTAAAAAAAATATTATAATACAATAAATATCGGTTATCGGTATCGGCTTGAGGAGCATAAAGTTATCGGTGTCAAAAAATCAATATCGTGCATCCCTAATATATATATATATTCCCCAAACGAATAGTAACGTTATTCCATCTGATCAGAAAGTGTCTGTCTCACAGTGTCACACTGGAAACTCTCAATCTCTGGACGTCAATATTACTTGTCCCGGACAAACGGCGAGCGTCTTCTGAGTGCTCGCTTAGTTGACACTGACAGTGGCATGAGACCCGCGAAAATATCAGAATGTTTAATAGAATGTTTAATAAAAGTTGGTTGTTTTGTTGTTACCTGTTGATCTAATGTGCCTATTCTTAAAAGAAATGATTTCAAATAAAAATACAATTATTTATTTGAATGGTGTTATTTATGGCAATAACAACTATACCGTAATAACAACTATACCATAATAACAACTATAGGCGTAGACCAGGGTTTAACCCCTGGTCGTCAAGAGAGAGGGGAGATGAGAAAGATTAGCTGGTGCTGATGGGGAGTGAAGATGAGCTGGAGGACTGATCATAAAGTATATACCCCACACACACAAATGCACACACACTGTGTTTAAGTTATTAAATCATAATAATTGTCCAAATCTCTTGTCGGTTTTATGAATTTTTTAATAGGCCTTTATTTTCACAAGTACATTTCGGACAAGTAAGTTAAGCTTTCGGACAAGTAAAATATCTGAGCCACTTGTCCGACAAGGGTTGTAGTGTAGACCTAGTAGTGTATCCTATAGTGTATACCTAGTAGTATAGCATATAGTGTACTAGGGGTGCACCGATGTATCGGTCGGGTATCGGTAATGGCCGATAAGCTCGAATGTGCCGATGGCAGTAGCCGATAAATATCCATCAATTTGTGTAGCGTCAAGACAAAAAAAAGTTCACTCGCGACCTGCACAACGCCGTCCCCAGTCCCCCACACACACACACACAAGCTACTAGGGTTGGGCACCGAAAACCGGTTCTAATTAGGAACCGGTTCCTAACTTCCGGTTCTGGAACCGGAAGTAACATACCTGCATTTCGATTCTTGAATTTTTTTTTTTTTTTTTTTTTTTAACTTTGTTAATTAATACCCTAGTTACAGTACAGCAAACAAATTAAACTATCAAGTCAACTGAAAATGTGAATAGTATGAAAAAATTTAAAATGTTCAAAAAAAAAAATTCTCCTGCGAAATAAGCTGTGACCTGCACCTCAAAGAATCGGAATCGAGAATCATTCAGAACAGGAATCGATATGGAGAATCGGAATCGGAACCGGAATTGTTCAAATCCAAACGATGCCCAACCCTACAAGCTACTGCATCAAAGTTACTACTTATGATTAACAAGGCATTCGTTTTGTGGCATTAACGTTATATAGTTAGTGTTACACGTTCAATAACATCAGCATATTATTTACCCGAACGTAGCAAGCGTTCATACTAGCTCAGTTCCTTCCGTTGCTCACAGAGCCCTGAGTTTTACCCATTCTGCAATCTGTTAATAACGTTTTCAACCAGACACATGTATAGAAAGGCTTTGTTTTATTATAACATTAGTTGCAGTAAAATCATTATGCCTCATTTAAGTCATCCTGCGGAGCTAAACGTCCGGCCGCGCCGCCATTGTTGTTGTTGTAGAAAAGCTCTCGTCAAAAGCGGAAGTAAAAAATGTATACGCGCTTGCCGATTGGTGGTAACAGCAGAGGCGGGTGCAAGCGGTGTGTGACGTGGTCAAGTGCCCATCCTCTTCATATTTATCCAGCTGTGCTTTAACAGCTGCCTTCAGGGCCACTGGAACGTTCCTGGGAGCACACTGCACCGGCGCCACCGTGCTGTCCAGCTCAAAGTGAATATCACCGGGCAGAGACTCAACAGGGCTGGTGAACACATCATGGTAGGTGCTGACGAGACACTCTTTGGTCAGTGACACCTTCCTGCAGTGCTCCACTTTATTCAGCTCCTCAGGAATGGTGAAGCGTATCAGACCAAGCCTCTCACATGTCTCCCCCGAAAGCAAGGGCCTCTGGCCAGTATGTACGACTTCAAAGTCCAGTCTGTGCGTCTTACCCCTAATGACGCATTGTGTGCTGTACACCCCCAACGAGCTCATCCACTCACTGTTGTAAAGTTTCAGTTTGATGAAGCTCTTCTGAAGGGGTGTTCTAGGTGCCAGTCTTGTCTTGTCCTTGATGCTCATCACATTGCATGTGGCTCCCGAGTCGAGCTGGCACCTTTGGAGGCCTCTTTGCAGTGGTAGGTTGACAAACCACTTTTTCCCTTGAGTGTTCACAGCCCCCACGCTCTCTGCTGTGTACACGTCTCTTTCCTCCCGGTCGCTGTCCTCCAATTCCCCTGGCCATGGCTCATCCACAGCATTTAACTGGCGAGCCTGCTGGCCTCTTTTCATGCATACTTTTGCAAAATGGTTAGCCGTGCCACATGAACGGCATGATTTACCAAAGGCGGGGCACTGGTCTCGCCCACGTTTGTGCCGTGTGCCACAGTACTTGCACTCACCAGTGTCTCTCATGTTCTGTGGCTGTGCAGATGTGTTGGCCTCGGATGGCCTGCTATATCGCTGCCCTTGTGTGGCGTTAACGCTGTCCCCAGACATGGTTTTTAACCTACTGTCCATGACCTCAGCCGCCCGGCAAATAATGATGGCCTCATCCAATTTAAGGTCCTTTTCTCTTAATAAGCAACGTCTAGCGCCCTCATCAGTTATCCCTAGGACAAGCCTGTCCCTTATGAGTTCATCTTTAATGGCTCCATATTCACAAGAGGCAGCCTTTTCTCTCAGTCTTGTAACAAAAGCATCAAATAGCTCTCCATCCTCCTGTTTCAAGTTGCCAAAAACGTACCTCTCAAATATCACGTTCTTAGCTGGTGTGAAGTATTACTGCAGTGCTGTCAGAATAGCCCCCACATCTTTTTGTTGCTCCACGGTGAGTCCCAGGTTGTGTTTAACCGTCTGAGCGCCGCCGCCTGTACTGGCTTTGCTTTCTCGCTGAGCCCGGTCGCGAGCAGATAGTCCTCGAACTCCGCTTTAAAGCTCACCCAGTTGCCGTGAATGTCCCCCGTCATCTTCATTGGCTCCGGAGGCGGAATGCTGGATTGTCGCCACCAAAACTCTCACCGGAACAACACATAAACGTCAGCTGTTATTGCAAACAGCTGTTTCAGCGACGGGCCGTATATAGATCCTCTTTGGGTCCTAGTTCCACTTCTGACACCATGTTTGCAAGTGTAGCTGTACAATGAATGAGTCGAGTCGCGTTGTGTCTCAATGCCGTGTATTGGAAAACACAAGTAAACAAACCACACCTTCTCCAGGATGTGAGACACGTATATACCATACAGGCACCGGCCCAGCACGCCCACCGGGGCGGAGCTGTAGACCAGCCTGTAACAACGCCCCCCCATCCAACCACCACCATGTCCATCTTCCCGAACATCCAGAATCACTGCCCCCCTCGGCACGGCTACAGGCCATGGGGCTCACGACCCGCCACCCCCCCCATAGAATCTGAAACCAAAAACCTAGAATCCACCGATCCTCCCGCACTGACAAGGCCACCAGGACCAGAGGCTTTTAGTCGTAGTGGCGCCGAGGAGAGTGGCAGCCTTTTCATAGCAGCTCCCACCCCCTTTACTTCTTATCCCGTTTACTACTTTCTTACTTATTCTTTTTGTGATTATACTTACTTAATAGGTGTATAAGTGACTGTGCGTTGCTTTAGACCAAGTTAAGGCATTTGTAACAACTTCTGTGAAGTTAGCTGAGTTAGGCAAGTTCGGTCGAGCACAGCTCTGAACAATGGACACCGGCGGCGGGCTGGTTTACCCGCGGCAGGACAACAACAACAACAACAACAACAACAACAACAACAACAGCAACAACGGCGGGCTGGTTTACCCGAGGGAGGCTCTCCTCTGCTTTCGAAACAGAGTTGCAGAACCACAGAGGAATCTACCAGCCGAAATAAGGATTCGCAGACGGGGAAATCGAGCTGGCACGAGCGTGAAGGACAGGATAAAGGACAGCAGGAGATTCAAGCCTTACCTGCCCGCTGTCGTCATGGGGAACGTGCGATCGCTGGCCAACAAGACCGACGAGCTCTCAGCCCTGATGATCAACCAGCGTGAGTACAAGGAGGCAAGCCTACTGTGCTTCACCGAATCCTGGCTGAACGAGAACATCCCGGACAGTGCAATAGAACAGGAGGGCTTCACGGTGGTGCGCGCCGACCGGAGTAAACAGAGCGGCAAGCGGAGAGGCGGAGGGCTTGTTGTCTTTGTTAACTCCAAATGGTGCCACCCGGGGCACATCACCATTAAGGAACGTATCTGTTCCCCCGACATTGAACTATTGGCACTGAGTCTGCAACCATACTATTTACCGCGAGAAATAACACACGTCCTGGCTCTCACTGTTTACATCCCACCCAGCGCGGCGGCGGCGCAGGCGAGTAACGTCATACACTCCACCGTCGCGGCGCTTCAGACAAAACACCCGGATGCATTTATTTTTATCAATGGGGACTTCAACCATGTCAGACTGAACAAGACCCTGACAAACTTCACCCAGTATGTCACCTGCAAAACCAGGGGAGACAAAACTCTGGACCTCCTGTATGCTAACGTGAAGGAGGCTTTCAGTGCGACTTCCCTGCCCCCCCTCGGCCAGTCAGACCACAACCTTGTGAGGCTTGTATCCACATACACGCCTCTCATTAAGAGACAGCCTCCGACCACCATGTCTGTCCCACAGTGGTCTGACGACGTCGAGGAGGAGCTACAGGAGTGTTTCAGGTCGACAGACTGGGATATGTTAGAGAGGGCCCACGGTGATGACATTGATGGACTATCCCACTGCATCACAGACTACATCAGGTTCTGTGAGGAGAGCATCGTACCCACAAAGAGGGTACGCTGCTTCTCAAACAATAAACCCTGGATTAGCAAGGACATTAAACACCTGCTAAACAGGAAAAAGAGGGCCTTCATGGCAGGGGACACTGAGCAGGCCAGGGCTGTCCAAAGGGAGCTCAAAAAAGAGCTAAGGGCAGCCAAGGTCAGCTACTAGGACAGGCTGGAGGGCAGACTACAGGCCAACAACACCAGGGAGGTGTGGGCGGGGGTCAGGAAGATCACTGGTTTCAAACAGCAGGGCACAGCTGTGGAGGGCCCTCCAGAGCGTGCAAACGAGTTCAACTCGTTTTTCAACCGCTTTGACCAGAGTGGCCTCCCCACACCCCTCCCCCCACCCATCGACACCAGCACCAGATCACACCTACAAAGCAGCCCCCCCACCCCCCACCCACCCACACCCATCAGCAACGGCACCCCACCCCCAACACCAGCAGACTGCCCACCACCCCCAACCCTGACGATCACAACCAGTCAGGTCAGTAGGCAGCTCTCCAGAATTAACGTAAACAAGGCCAGAGGACCGGACAACACCAATCCCAGGGTGCTCAAGGTATGTGCAGAGCAGCTGGCAGCACCGCTCCAGCATCTTTTCAACCTCTCCCTGAGGCTGGAGAGGGTGCCCCAGCTCTGGAAGACCTCCTGCATTGTCCCGGTGCCCAAGAAGGGACGTCCCAGCACCCCCAACGACTACAGGCCAGTCGCTCTGACGTCACACGTCATGAAGACGTTTGAGAGACTGGTCCTGCAACACCTCAAGCCCCTGGTGCGTGACTCCCTCGACCCCCTGCAGTTTGCATACCAGGCAAACATCGGGGTGGAGGATGCCATCATCTACATGCTCCACAGAGCGTACACGCACCTGGAGAAGCCGCGCAGCTCAGTGAGGATTATGTTCTTTGATTTCTCCAGCGCCTTCAACACCATCCAGCCGTCACTGCTAGCGGAGAAGCTCTCTGCGATGCAGCTGGAGCACGGCTTGGTGGCCTGGATCAAGGACTACCTCACTGAGAGGCCACAGTACGTCAGACTAAAGGACAGTCAGTCTGACGTACTGGTGAGCAACACCGGCGCCCCCCAGGGAACTGTGCTGTCACCCTTCCTCTTCACCCTCTACACCTCAGACTTCTGCCGCAACTCCAGCGGGTGCCACCTGCAGAAGTTCTCAGACGACTCCTCCATCGTAAGCTACATCACCGACGATGATGAGGAGGAGTACAGAGCCCTGGTGGAGAGCTTCGTGGGGTGGAGCGACAGCAACCACCTCCAACTCAACACCAGTAAGACCAAGGAGCTGGTGGTGGACTTCCGGAGGGGCAAGAAGAGCCCCCCCCCGATTCCCATCTCCATCCGAGGGGTGGATGTGGAGATGGTGGACTCATACAAGTTCCTTGGGGTACACCTGAACAATAAACTGGACTGGTCGGACAACACAGAGGCCCTCTACAGGAAGGGACAGAGCAGGCTGTTCTTCCTGAGGAGACTCAGGTCCTTCAATGTGTGCAACAAACTGCTGCAGTCTTTTTACCAGTCTGTTGTGGCCAGCATCCTCTTCTATGCTGTGGCATGCTGGGGAGGCTACATCAACTCAAGGGACACCAACAAGCTCAACAAGCTGGTGAGGAAGGCTAGCTCCGTGGTGGGAGTCGAGCTACCTAGACTTGAGGTGATGGTAGAGAGGGGGATGATAGGGAAGCTGGATGCCATCATGGAGAACCCCTACCACCCCCTCTACGACGAGCTAGTCAAGATGAGAAGCTCGTTCAGCCACAGACTCATCCCCCCCCGACACTCAACTAACCGCCTCGGACAGTCCTTCATACCAGCGGCCATCAGGCTCCACAACAGTGGGCAGCGACTAGCAGCCTCCAGGCCCCACAACAGGGGGCAGCGACAGCGACTGCTACCAGACATTGACCTGGGACTTATAGGAACCCAAGGGGGACAAAGTAGACTACCCTGGTACTTTGATTAATGTATACTCAGTAGATAGTAAATTATAACACTACCTCACGGCATCCCCGGCCGCGTCCTAAAAGTCTGTGCCGACCAACTGGCCCCGGTATTCACTGACATCTTCAACCTGTCCTTGGAACAGGCCGTCATCCCCACCTGTCTGAAGAAGTCCACCATCATCCCTGTACCCAAAAAATCTACGCCCGCTTGCCTCAACGACTACCGCCCTGTAGCCCTCACCTCCATAGCCATGAAGTGCTTTGAGAAGCTAGTGAAGGGCTACATCTGTTCCTCCCTCCCCATCAACCTGGACCCTCTGCAATTTGCATATCGCCCCAACAGGTCCACGGAGGACGCCATAGCCCATGTGCTGCACACAGCAGCATCACATCTGGACAAGAGGCAGGGGAACTATGTGAGAATGCTGTTCATCGACTACAGCTCAGCATTCAATACCATAGTCCCCTCCAAACTCATAGCCAAGCTCAGGGACCTGGGCTTGAACTATGACCTGTGCCAGTGGGTCCTGGACTTCCTGACGGGCAGACCCCAGGTGGTAAGAGCCGGCAACTGCACCTCCTCATCCATCACGCTCAACATAGGGGCCCCCCAGGGCTGTGTTCTGAGCCCCCTCCTCTACTCCCTGTACACACATGACTGCGTAGCACAGCGGAACAACAACACCATCATCAAATTTGCTGATGACACAGTAGTGGTGGGCCTGATCTCTGCCAACGACGAAAGGGCCTACCTGGAAGAGGTAGAGAACCTGTCACAGTGGTGTCAGGAGAACTGCCTCTCCCTGAACGTCAGCAAAACAAAAGAGATGATTGTGGACTTCAGGAGGTCGGGGGTCAAGGACTACAGCCCCCTCAGCATCGACGGGGCACCGGTTGAGAGAGTGAACAGTTTCAAGTACCTCGGAGCCCACATATCCGAGGACTTGACATGGACCACACACATTGACAGTGTTGTGAAGAAGGCACGACAACGCCTCTACTTCCTCAGGCGCCTAAGGAAGTTCCAAGTCAGTCAGAAGATCCTTAGGAACTTCTACTCATGTACAATAGAGAGCATCCTGACCGGCAACATCACCTCCTGGTTTGGGAATAGCACTGCACAAGACCGTAGCAGACTACAAAGAGTGACACGTTCAGCCGAACGCACAATTAGAGGGGGGCTTCCCACCCTCCAGAACATTTACAACAAGCGGTGCAAGGGGAAGGCTAAGAGAATTATTAAGGACTCGAGCCACCCGAACAACTGCCTCTTTGAACTGCTGCCGTCAGGCAAGCGATACCGGAGTCTTAAGGCGAGCACAGAAAGACTCAGAAGGAGCTTCTATCCCCAGGCCATCAGGCTGCTAAACGAACGAACAATAATCGCTAAACGAACAATAATCACTATGCAACAACCATCAAATGCACACAGCACACACACCCACACGCACACACTCACTCAAACAAACAACACACTGCAGCACCCACTCTCCACACTTTAGATCACACAAACACACTTACACTTTATATTTATTGATAAAGGATTTGCACTACAACTCGTACACCTACTGTGAATTGTACCTAAACTGCACCTCGTCCATTTATGCCTTGCACTATATAGTATAGTATTGTATATTAGTACACTGCACAGTATTGTATATTGTATGGTAACTACGTCTACGAACATTGTACATATGTCTAAACTGAACACTGTGACCTCTTTTTTTACTTCTAATTTTTACTATGTTTTTATTTCATACTTATCTTGTCATGCACAGTCTCTGGAGCGCAACAGTAAGAAGCATTTTGTACAAAAGTATTCTGTACTTCTGTATGACAACTATTAAAGAAACTTGAAACTTGAAACTCATGCATACTGCACCTTATGTGACACTGTGAATAATGTGAATATTCCTCAGCTAGTCAGATAGTAAATTATATTGACCATATTGATCAAATTGTTTACACTGCCTGTGTTGTCTTTTACTACCTGTATACTGTGTTGTTTTACTACCTGTACCCCTCCCCCCTCCCCCCCATGCTGCTATGATGCCTGAATTTCCCCAAGGGGATCAATAAAGGAATATCTTATCTTATCTTATCTTATCTTAACAAAGCAGCCCACAGAAACGACACCCCCACCACCACCACACACAAACAATCCAAGTACACTCAAACTACCCACGTCCCCCTCCAGCCACGACACGCATCACCGGAAACTATGTCCCAAATGACGACAACAAAGACCAATGAGCGAAACACCTGAAAGACTATATACTGCCCTAAACTAATATAAGTAAGTAGGCTAAGAAAAGTTACAGACTGTTGCAGGCAGGCCTGCAAGTAAACCTCTAAACTTCCCCTGCGTTATAGGTAGTTTCATCTTCAGTGAGAGCTGAAGAGAGTTCCATGTAGTAGGGGCAGTAGGCCTGCCACGATAACACATTTTGCTGGGCGATTAATTGCCCCCGAAAATATCGCGATAAGCGATATTATTGCGACCGGTTAGAGAATTTTTTTGAGAAATTTATTTCCCAAAACTTTTATTTTGAAGCCCACCGCTCCGTCTTTTCCGGTTTAAGACTTTTATTTTGAAGCCCACCGACCGGACCGGAAGTATTGTTGTGATTATCCTAGCCGACAACTTGTCTCGTCCGGTTGTGTTTTTTAGTTTTAACGTTAGCTACTAACGTTAGATGCAGCTACTACAGGCAATCAACGATGAGGAGGAAGCGTCAAAGCAGTATATAATAGAATAGCTGTGGTGCGTAGGCACTGCAGCACGACTCGAAAACGACCCGTTATAATAAATTAATTCATGTTTAACTTGTCCCCGTCTCCAGTGCTTTGACTAGCCCCACCCGTTCATTGTAAACAATGATGCATGTAATTGTATTAACGTTATTCTGGGTTATTCTAACGTTACACTACAAATAACGCTACTTGGTTAAAAGGAGCAACACTATTGAGAAATGTATTAAGCTATATGTGGCGTTGCTACTGCCCCACGGAGCTCCCGTGCTGTGCTCTGTAGTAACGCCAGCGGCCAACCCACACGGAGAGAGACTGCAAGGGGCACTGGTTCCGCCTCATTAAAACAAACGCGCAAATAGCAATTAATCGCGCCCGTCAAAATCATTGCATTCATTTTAATTATCGCGGCAATTAATCGATTTATTGCTTATCGCGGCAGGCCTAAGGGGCACTTTAATGAAAGGCTGATTTTCCAAGTTGGGTCTGTACATCATTAGAGCGAGTCATAGGGTCTACTGTTCTGAACTAATAGTGATGCGAGATAAGGAGGTAATTTCCTGTTAATGGCCTTAAGGATAAATAAATACCCATTTTGATTTCGCCTATCTGCCAGAGAATACCAACCCATTTTCTCATATAAGATGCAGTGGTGTGTATCATATCTGTCACCAGTGATAAATCTAACAGAATCTAGTGGTTCGAGAGTCGAAGGGGCAGCATTTCTATAATCACATCTCCATAATCCAAGACTGATAGACTGCTTCAGAAAGACTGCTTCAATAACCCTCTTTCTACACATCATTGGGAAACTAGATCTATATCCTATACAGGAAACCAATTTTCGGCCTCAATTTACTGGCAAGGTTGTTTATATGATATTTAAAAAACAATTTATGATCGAGCCATATTCCAAGATATTTATATTCGGTTACCCTTGCTATATCAGACCCATTTCTAGTAGATATAAGTAAATTATTTTGATCTATATTTCTGGCCTGGGAGAACACCATGAATTTAGTTTTGCTTGCATTTAATACAAGCTTAAGGCCTATAAGCTTATCTTGCAGAGCATTAAATGCATGTTGTAAGTTGTCAGTAGCTAATTGTACAGAATCTGTAGATAATTGTGTCATCCGCATATAAATGCGCTTGACAGCCCTTCAAGGACAGACTAATATCATTAATATAAATAGTAAATAAAACAGGGCCTAGGATCGATCCTTGTGGAACACCTTTTGTAATGGGCAAAAATTCTGACTGGGTTTGGCCCACTTTCACACATTGGTTTCTGCCTGATAAATAATTCTGGAACCAACCGCAAACAATCTCATCAAAACCAACACTATGCAGTCTATTCAACAGAAGAGAATGATCAACCGTATCTAACGCTTTGGATAAATCTATAAATAGGGCAGCACAATGTTTCTTTTTGTCCAATGCAGAAACAATATCATTTATAACTAAAGTGGTGGCAGAGATGGTACTATGGTTGGCTCTGAAACCAGATTGATGGGGGCTTAGAATAGAGTTATTAGAGAGAAATGTTTTACGTTTGTTGGATATCATTGTTTCCAGCCTTTACTCATTTAATTCACTCGTCACCTGCTGTTCCGTGACCGGTCTCCGCGTTGTGTCATTTTACTTGGATATCTCATTAGCTGTCACACACTGTATCAACCCCTGTTAGTACATCCATAGTCAGAAGAAACAACACTGCAACGTGATCTCTTTCCTTAGATTCTCATGTTTATTTTCATAAACATAGCTTCTGTACCAGATGGAAACACCGTTATATATCGTATAGCTTACGCTCTGCACTCTGGTGGAACCCTATCCCTTATCAATCTAATACTGAATACATTTCTTCACATGTACACACCTATCCGCCTGGCCACACCCACATCCGCTCCTCTACATAAGCGGGGTTGTGGTCATACTAACAGCTCCTTCCCTATTTTCACCACCGACAAGTGTCTGTATACACCACTTGAGTTTAGTGCCGAAATAGTTGTTGGAAAGGAGCTACGTGGACATTGTATCTTATAGGGGTGGGACGGTACGCATCCGAACCGTGTACCGTACGGCAGGGTTTCCGTTAGAAAGAATTGTTGCCGGTCTCGGGGTCCGGTAGATTTAAATCTACCGGTCAAATGAGAGAAATTTTATTGAACTTAAAAACAATTGATAGGCAGGCTATATAAAGAATGACATCCTCAATGCATGTAGATTTATAATATTTTAACTTAAAACTAGGCTACTTTTGCGTATACAGTCATTATATTCCAAATAAAGTCCAGAGACTCCGTGCTGCTGCCGACTTTAAATCAAATAGGTGTATGTGGGCAGTCGCCCGACATTAATAAACAGCAGTCTGTTATAATAATCACATTTTTATGAGCTAACGAATTCCGTTATATTGGACATTTGTATTAATTATATCAAGCGAAGAACTGAGAAATTTGGCAGAGAGACGGCAACATCATCGTGTTTTTGCATGATGACTCTCTCCAACGACTTATTTGCGAGAGTATATCGCTGCAGAGCAGCAGATTCAGCTGTTTTCAGGCTCTATCTTGGGACCGCTCAGCAGCGCCCCCCACCCAACAGCTGAATTGCCAATGGCTGAATTGGAATACTGCACTGTGCCAGCACTTCTGGTGTGCAGCTCCGGCTCTGCAGCTGCACATGCACTCGCAAATCCAGCACTAAGCTCTCGCTGACAACATTATTATACCTGCTTGGTGAAGCAACGATGAAACAAATGTAATGATTGTTTCGTTCATCGCATAGGCTATTTAATTTTTGCCTATTTTAATACAATTCAAATAATCAAATTGTGCTTAGAGGGAATTATTTTCACCGGACATTAAGACCGGAGAGATTAAATATGTCGGACTTCAACAGATTTTGCCGGTCAAATACCGGTAATTACCGGACAACGGAAACCCTGCCGTACGGTACGACCCCCACGGTTCGGGGCGTCTGTGTGTCGTACGGTTCAGATGACGCGCAAATAAAAAGTCTTTCTCTGGTCTGCATCCCCTTAACAATTGTGTGTATTGAGCTGTACTGTATTGTACCCATTCTGCAATCTGTTAATAAAGTTTTCAATCAATCAATCCCTGAACAATGAGTGAACTAAAAACCAACAGGTATTGTGCTTTGTCAGCAGATAAAACATTTGACGCTATAGGAGAGGAGACTGTTGTGGTCTTGGTCCATGAAACAACTATTACTTGGCATTTATAAGACAGCATGCCTCAAAAAAAATTAAATAAACCAGACAAATCATCTCTGTCAAACGTCTTTAATTTTGCAAATACCTCGTCAATAGCCTAGTGTTGGAGCCAAATGTATGATTTTGTTTTACTTCGTAAATAATGGTATAGGTCTATAGTCTATATTTCATACATAGCCTATAGAAGCACTTAAAATGACATAATCTACATTGGTTGTGAAATTATTATTATTATTATTGTTATCGGTATGAATGAAGTCATGACTTATATACATAATGGGTTTTGTGATCATGTATTGTTGTAATTATTATATTTTGGATAAGTTAATTAGGGAGATGCCAATTGAGATGCATGTGGCTAATTTGGGGAAACAGGCATCAGGTGTTTAAAATGGGCTGGCCGACACACAGCCAGGGTTCTAAGAATGTTTGGTATGTGGCGACACGGTTTTTTGACCGCTGCAGAGCAGCCTATGTTTTGAGTTTTGATTCTACAATATGATTTCGCCGTCAAACGGTAAGATAAACATTTCCTATGGTTCATTGTGGGGATTATTGGAATCCGAAGATCTACATTGAAAATATGAAAGGAAAATAAATGTCATATACAAAATCCGATCTCCCGAGTGCTGCTATCTGAGTGCGTCAACCAAGCGCATACCAGTAGAACCAGAAGATGCATTTACGGTGTATAAGGATTGCATCTTTATAGTCAAAAAACCTCGCTGCTTGTTGATGAAATGGAGTTAAAGGATGTTGTACATGTATCGCGCTGCGAATGGAAAGCGAGCGGTATCTGACATTTACTACGGATCCAATACTTCCGCGTTGTTTATGAATGAATGCGCTCCGCCCTCCGCTCCACGGCTGTATCCAACGCGTCACCGCGGTGTGTGTAAAAGCATAAAGGGAGGTTTCAATGCACCCAGAAGGACTGCATGAATGAAGTGCATTTAAAACGCGCAACGCGGCTGAAGTAAAATAAAACTGAAACGTTGTGTTGGTGTTTTGTGAATGGAGAAAATGCCTGATCAATTGAAAGAAGGGGGTTCTGAACACTCGAAGGAAGAGGGTGGAGCTGAGCATGAAGAGAGAGCTGGAAAAGAAAAAAGAAAAGCTCAAATGTTTAAAGGCTTCCAGAAGTGCAAGACTGGGTTTAATAACCAAAATGAAAAATGAAATAACACAATTAATGCAAAATGTGTGCAATGTTGAATTGGTGAGATCCAAACTGGAAAATGAACTTCCACGATTGTGCAGTGACCTGGGTACATGCAATGACTTACTGTGTGAATTACTGACCACAGAGGAGATGCAAAGTGATCAAGTTGACTGGTATGACCCCAAAGTGGAGTATCTTCTGGAGTACAAGGCTACAGTTAAAGATTGGGTTTCTGCTGCTTCCGTCCAGAGTGAATCAAATGTTGTAAAACCACGTGACGGAGTTTCACGGAGGTCAAGGTCAAGCATCTCCGGATCATCTCTTGGCTCACTAAAGGTTACTCTGGAATGTAAGGAGGCGGAGCTTATGGCAAGAGCTGACAGGTTGGCACGGCAACAAGCTATGGAAAGGGAGGAAGCCAAGCTTGAAGCTGACAGGTTGGCACGGCAACAAGCTATGGAAAGGGAGGAAGCCAAGCTTGAAGCTGACAGGTCGGCACGGCAACAAGCTATGGAAAGGGAGGAAGCCAAGCTTGAAGCCAAGCTGAAGGCAAATCGGAAGCAGTTTGAACTGGAAACGGAAATAGCAGCAAATGCTGCAAAACTGAGTGTCATAAGGAAATATGAGTATTCTGATGTACAACCTGCCACTGCCATGCTCCCACATCCCACCATGCCCCATTTAGAAGATGGGATGAACGACTATCTGGAACATGGACTACTTGACATAGAAGATGATGGGCTTGTGGATGTGCATGGTGAGGATCTATCTTCAAGCACAAACCTGGAACCTGAGTTCATTCAGCTACCTCCCCCAACTGTACAGAGAGCAGCTATCAGAGTGGGTAACCCCAATGATAATACATGCATCGTCAATGTAGTTGGAGCTACTTCCAACTTCCAAAGTCTTGTACAGAATACACAAGAAAACACAAGCTCCAGTGCACAAGCCACAAAGGCCCAGCCAAGGCAGTTGCCACCCCCATCCAGCAGCTCATCTTCCGGCTCTGGAGGAGATGAAATGAGCAACCTGGTAAAAATTATGGAAAAACAAAACGTGATAACCGAAACACTCGTTAAACAACAGAAGATGTCTTCATTACCGCCACTCAGTATCCCAACATTTAATGGAGATCCTTTAAATTACCAGTTCTTTATCAGAGCATTTGAACATGGTATTGAGAAGAAGACAGAGGACAGTAAGGACAGGCTTTATTTTCTGGAGCAATACACTGTTAACCAACCAAGAGAGCTGGTGCGTAATTGCCAGTACATGCAACCTGACGCAGGATATACAGAGGCAAAAAAGTTGTTGAAGCACCATTTCGGAGATGATTATCGGATCGCCACGGCCTACATCAACAAGGCTCTCAGTTGGTCGTTTATCAAAGCCGAAGACCCAGAAGCTTTAAAGGCCTTCGCAGTATTTCTCAGCAGCTGTCTGAACACAATGGATACAGTGGACTACATGCAAGAAATGGACCACCCAATTAACATGAAAGCCGTTCTCTCCAAGCTCCCATATACATTCAAAGAGAAATGGCGAGCTATAGCTTGTGACATAAAAGAAAGAGAGAAGAGAAGAGCCAAGTTTAAAGACCTGGTGCCGTTTATAGATAAACAGTCAAGGATTTTTCCCACCCTGTGTTTGGTAACCTCAAAGATTCTCATGCCACCACAGCGGCCAAAACCATTTATACTCCTGCGCCTACTGCATCCAGCACAACCAGCCTAAGGGCCAAACAGAGTATGAGTGGTTTTGCCACAAGTGTAACAACGCTACAGGCAGCTACTGAAACAACAACACCACCAGCAGCAATGGGACCGAAAGACAAAAGGGTTAATCGGCTGCCCAACCGCTGCATGTTTTGTCAGGGAGAGCACACTATTGCCACCTGCCTTAAGATCCTCAAGAAAGCCCACAAGGACAGGCTGGAGTTTCTGAAGACTAAGGGGCTGTGCTTTGGATGTTTGGATCTAGGGCACATGAGTAAGGGTTGTATTCAGAGGCTTACCTGTAAGGAGTGCAAACTAAAACACCCCACAATCTTGCACATCGCTAAAAGGCCACAGCAAATTGAAAAGGCTGTAGCAAGTGCTGCTTCCAGTGTGGACTTGGTGGAGGATACTGGGGCCGGGGAGCCCGAAGGCATCCTAGCAATTGTGCCTGTAAAAGTGAAAGCACAGAAGGGTAATAACATCGTAACGACTTATGCGTTCCTAGACACTGGAAGCACCGCAACCTTTTGCACTGAAGCACTTCTACAGCAGCTCCAAGTAACCGGCCGAAAGGCAGAAATACTGTTGAAAACACTAAACAAAGAGGAATCCACTAAAACCTCTGTTGCATGTGACCTGGAAATATGTGGTCTGGAGAGTGATGAGTTAGGGGTGGACGGTATGGTCTAAAATTTATATCACGGTATAATTTGAAGCATAGACGGTAACGGTATATATCACGGTATCATCGTTTTTGATAAAAAATTTTTTTTTATTTTATATATATATATATATATATTTTTTTTATAAAATATATATATTATATAATTAGACTTGTACTTGTATTATCTGCGAGACATCGCCACCACGCAACAAGCTCCACTGTCTGTGTGTACTCTAGTAGCCTCCAGCTACTCGAGTAGCCTCGAGCAGAGCTACGGCCAGGATTCTCCGGCGCTGCACCTGGACCCTATTGGCATAACGTTACTTAACTGTGCTCATCAAGCCCTCAGCTCGAATACGCATCGAATCAGTGTTATAAGACATTGATATCAGGAGCTATCTGTAGCTACTGCTAGCCGGATATATAACGTTAATACAACGCCTCAGTGAATTATTTAGTTCAATGGGACATTTCGTTTTGAACGGTGAACTTACTTGCGTTAACGTGAGCTAACGGCTAACGGAGCTATCATACACGTCTACTCTACTAGACTTGATGGAGCGTTTGTTGATGTCAGGAGCTATCGGTAGCTGGCCGACTAGATACCGTTCGGTTAGACAATGCCTCATCATGTATTAAACTAAAAGTGAATAGTTGACTGGGTCATTTTGTAACGGTAGCTAAGCTAACGTTAGCTCAGGGAGACGTCCCGTCCCACTACTACTAGTAGACCCGTGTTTACATGCGTGCGGGAGGGGCTGGCACGCCCACTGCGCGAAGCCTCCTAAATAACTTTTTCCAGTTCGCACATATCTATTATCTATGACTAATTCTATCTATTTTTAGGGGCAAATGCGAGTGAAATAGTCACGCAGTGGTTACATGACGTCATTGCTATTTTAGAGCTGCACTACCGGTTACACGGTATAGGCAAAATCCATACCGTAGAGCAAATTCATACCGTTTATACCGTATACCGTTTATACCGTCCACCCCTATGATGAGTACGTGCAGCTTCCACACGTGTACACTCAGAAGGAGATTCCAGTGCGTAAAAATAACATCCCCACCCAAAAGGACGTGAATTCATTGCCGTACCTGAGGGAAGACATCAGGATCCCTCAGATTGATGCAGAAATTGGTCTGCTAATTGGATGCAACGTGCCAAAGGCTCTAGAGCCATTGAAAGTCATTAACAGCCGAGGGAATGGCCCATACACCGTTAAGACTATCCTGGGTTGGACGGTAAATGGACCGCTAAGGATGATGGTTCCATCCCGCACTAGAAAACCTGTCATAAGTGCAAACGGAATATACGTCACAAGACTGGAGGAACTGCTGCAGCAGCAAGTCAAGCTTGACCTCTCGGTACACGGACACGAGGAAAGGAAGGAAATGTCCAAAGAAGACTATACGTTTGTCTCCACGGTCACACTGGTGGACGGCCATTATGCTATTGGGCTCCCACTGAGAGAAGAGCGACTTGAGCTCCCCAACAATCGTGGTGTTGCGGAACAAAGAGCTTCAAACTTAAAGAGAACGTTTCAAAGGAACAAGAAGTTTGATGAAGACTACAAAGTTTTCAGAAAAAGAAGAAAAAAGAAGAAACTTGACAGAAGGAGACGTGGTCCTCATCATCGACGACACCTCTCCAAGAAACTCTTGGTTAATGGGCCAAGTCACTCAAGTCCTACCGAATGCAGGAGGATTCGTGCGGCAAGTGCTGGTTAGGACAAAGACGAGCACACTTCGCCGGCCAATCTCAAAGCTGGTTCTGCTGGTAGAGGCCCAAGAGGAACCACAGCCTGCATCCACTCCCTTCTCCTCACCCTAAGATGGCCCTTACCCTGCCCCCCCCCCCCCTCCCAAGAAGACACACTCCCCCCCCCCGCCCCCAAGAAGACACACTACTCCCCCCCCATCCTCAAGAAGACACACTACCCCTCCCCCTTTACACAGGCACACATTACATTACACATTACACGCATCGACTATACACACACTATTTCGTAGATGAACTATGC
This sequence comes from Notolepis coatsorum, assembly GCF_963971535.1. NCBI lineage: Eukaryota > Metazoa > Chordata > Actinopteri > Aulopiformes > Paralepididae > Notolepis > Notolepis coatsorum. Next base: position 18,572,072 of record NC_140172.1, read on the forward strand.
GCTACGTTTTTTCACATTCGCGTTACGCTCAGGGAGCAGAAGATTGGACAGTGTGCAATGTGACACAGACTTTGTAAAACGAAGAAGTATTGTGTTGGCTCCGTTAAGCATGTTTTTGGTAATTGCCATGTAAGGTTCCACGACAATTAGGGGCCGGTTTGTTGGAGCCAAATGTATGATTTTGTTTACTTCGTAAATAATGGTATAGGTCTATAGTCTATATTTCATATATTTCATACATAGCCTATAGAAGCACTTAAAATGCCATAATCTACATAATCACTGTTAGTGCCAAATGTATGGTTGTGAAATTATTATTATTATTATTGTTATCGGTATGAATGAAGTCATGACTTATATACATAATGGGTTTTGTGATCATGTATTGTTGTAATTATTATATTTTGGATAAGTTAATTAGGGAGATGCCAATTGAGATGCATGTGGCTAATTTGGGGAAACAGGCATCAGGTGTTTAAAATGGGCTGGCCGACACACAGCCAGGGTTCTAAGAATGTTTGGTATGTGGCGACACGGTTTTTTGACCGCTGCAGAGCAGCCTATGTTTTGAGTTTTGATTCTACAATATGATTTCGCCGTCAAACGGTAAGATAAACATTTCCTATGGTTCATTGTGGGGATTATTGGAATCCGAAGATCTACATTGAAAATATGAAAGGAAAATAAATGTCATATACAAAATCCGATCTCCCGAGTGCTGCTATCTGAGCGCGTCAACCAAGCGCATACCAGTAGAACCAGAAGATGCATTTACGTTGTATAAGGATTGCATCTTTACCTAGGTACAAGCCGCGCCGGTCTGCAGCTGGTTTTGGATTAGCTTAGCCTTTAGCTGCTCGGCGTCGTCGGATTTTAATACACCATCATAGCGGTGGTGATGTTTCAGGTGACTTATTAGGTTGGATGTTAGGCTTGGGCGGTATCATTTTTTTCACACTGTTATACCTTTATGACATAATACCCCGGTATACGGTATATGACTTTCATTTTCATCAGCGGGGGGGGGGAGGGGGCAACCCGTGTTACCAAGTAAACAAATCATCGTTCGCTCTCAGAATGGTAGTCAGAAGCCCGCACTGTTAGCGTTAGCATGTAGCCTAGCCATGGCAGACTATTTGATTCCTTAAGGGCTCGAAATTGCCTGGGTTTTGGTCATATGCTCCCGAAATGCTCCCGCTGTTTGGCTACTTCTATGTGCAGTGAAAACTACTCGAATGCTTTATAACCTAGTCATTGATTTAGTTCAGGGTAATCTAAGATTAGCCGCAGAGCTAATGCTAGTTAACGTGAGCTAACGCTAGTTAATCAAGTTCACAGAGAGAGATAAACAGCTGACAGCGGATAGTACTTGACGGTACAAATACAATAAAAAAGCGGGTGGGGGCTGTTGTGTAAACCTTGTACTCTTTAGTTCACATATAATAAGAGACGGATTATTTGCTTGCTCCACCAGTGCACCACAACAACACACACCAACTCTCGTCACAACGCTTTACGGTATTTTCACAGCACTGTCGCAACATTACCGTAAAACGTGAACACTGTTGTGATACACTCGCTCCACTAGTGAGGACTGGTCTCGCCCTCTGCTGGCGCGTGTGTGCACTACACTCAAAACTCTGTTTCACTGTAATAGAAACTGAAGCGCATCTGTGATTTTGACGCCGGTATTGATTTTCAATACCGTCGGGATTTCTAAATACTAGGGATGCACCGATATGAAAATTGGCCACCGATACCGATTGTTCAACTAACACAATCGGCCGATACCGATACCGATACTTGTGGCAAAAAATAAGTATTTGTAATTTTTTTTAATATTTATTTATATATATATTTTTTTTTATTTTTTTTTAATGAAACTACTGTATATTTGTATGTTTGTATTTGTAGGCCTCTTTACTTACTTAAAAAAAGGAAACACCAAGAAATATGTTTATGGTATTAATTCCACCATGCCATGTATCACTATCCCTCTCCCAGTATCGTCTGGCGGCCTGCAGATGGATACTATTCTCTCAACCAGAGCTTTCAACCAATGCAATAGAACCATTTTGATTGACAGTCAATTCGGCCAATTACGCCACACCGCTAGCACCCACCTTCTGCTGTTCTTACCACCAATCGGCAAGCGTTTATTCATTTTCTACTTCCGGGCATGCCGCCATTGATCTGCTTGCGAGAACCACAACAAGCTAATACGTTAGCTGCCCCCCGGCGCCGACCAGCGCGCTCCACAGGATGACCAAACGAGACACAATGATTTTACTGCAACAAATGTTATAAATAAAACAAAGCCTTTCTATACATTTGTCTGGTTGAAAACTTTATTAACAGATTGCAGAATGGGTAGTTGGGTACGGAATGAGCAACGGAATGGAACTGAGCTATGAACGGAGTAATGCCTTGCTTGCTTGCTTGCTATCTTCGGGTAAATAATATGCTGATGTTATTGAACGTGTAACACTAACTATATAACGTTAATGCCACAAAACGAATGTTGGTGTCATTTTAACAGCAGATACTTTCTTAAATGCCATCTTCCCGAGAGAGGGGTGTTGACGGGGAGCTGTGATGGGTTCGCTTGGTTGTGTTATTAATAGCATTGAACAGCTAACCGAAAGCTAGCGTTAACTAACGTTAAAGGTTTAGCCATAACGTTACCTTGGCTAAAGTTGGGGCTATTCATAATCCAGCAATAATGGCTGCAGACCTGCAAGCAAAGTACAGCAAGTTGGCAAAGGAGTATTCCAACGTAAATCACATTTTCACCAGTAACGTTAGTCTTCTATCTCCCGGTAGCTCATGCTAGCTAACCTAGCTCATGTTAGCGTTGTCACTGAGCGACCACCTCGCGTACACAATTAATGACATGTTGCGGACAGCCATATCGGTGACAATGTTTAGCTTTTAGTGCCAAATGATAAGAGTCTGAAGCGGAGTCTCAAAAGAGAATGTTGAATATTTAGTAGTAACTTTGATGCAGTAGCTTGTGTGTGTGTGTGTGTGTGTGGGCAGGACGCGACTGAATTTATCGGCTACTGCCATCGGCACATTCAAGCTTATCGGCCGATACCGATACCCGACCGATACATCGGTGCACCCCTACTAAATACCCTGGTATACCGTAATACCGTCATACCGCCCAAGCCTATTGGATGTGTTATAGCTTGTTGCCCCTTTCCCTCCTCGTGGAACTTCTGCATTTGTTACAAATAGCAAGCAAACTGTTTTCCTCTGAAACTTTGAAAAAGTCAGACGACGCCATCTTTGTTTACTATCTGCTGCCTCTGAATGTCACATGACTACGTCACAGCCAAGAAAGGGAGCGCTGGATTTGTGAAAAACTCCCTCTTCCTAAACCACACGCTATCAGTCGTACCACAGTACTGGCAAAACGGGAGGAGGCTATAATAAAAACAAGCGCCCTTCATCCCAATCCACCCACACTGGATTTCTTTTAACCAAAAAATTAATTATATATTATCGGAGCTATCGATAACGTTATCGGGTTTATCGGGATGACGTCATAATTGCTGATATCGGCCCGATAATTATCGTGCATCCCTAGTTCTATTGTACCCCTCTGGCATCACTGTGTACGTCCCGGTCCACAGTGCTGTGGGGGTGTAGCCTCTGTAGAGTGCTTCAGGACGGCGTGCTGTAGGGGGGAAGGGCCTGCTCTTGGATTGGGCCCTGTCCGATATGCTGGCGATGTGGGGGGCAGCGTTTCCGTTAGCCGGTAATTACCGGTATTTGACCGGCAAAATATGTTGAAGTCCGAATATTTAAATATCTCCGGTCATAATGTCCGGTGGAAATAATTCCTCTAAGCACAATTTTATTATTTGAATTGTATTAAAATAGGCTAAAATTAAATAGCCTATGCGATGAACGAAACAATCATTACATTTGTTTCATTGTGCTTCGCTCTAATAAAGCGCGGATGGCGCCGCTCGGATGTGAATCTTTTTCTTTTCTTTTTTTGAGCCTGTCTGGCCACCATAATAACGACAAACAGCTATACGAGCGAGAGAGAGAGATGGCCAAACAAGCTAAACTTAACAAATATTTCATGAAACCAAGCACAAGCAGGTCTAATAATAATGACATTGACAACGAAGATGAGTCTTCTGAAGTCACAGAGACCGCCGATGCTCCCGCGGAAAATAAACAAATGTCGAGCGTTCAGGCGGCGGCCCGAGTGGAAAGTTAAATTCTCCTGGCTGAGGTACGACATTATAGTCTAGTAGTCTAGCGTCTATGATGTACGAGAGATAACATTGATTGAACGTACACAAAGTACACTTTATTGATTGAACCACAAAGAGCATCCCCAGTCTGCTGCTACCATTGCGAGCCTCGCAGAAGTCCACCTGTTCCAATGCAATGGGGATCTAGTCGCAGGTACAAAACGGATAGGCAGAACGAGACGGGGTGAGTAAGTGTTGACATTTTTTAATCATAATGCAACTGTTGGTTGACTGCCGTGTCACATAGTAATGCATATAATTGATTATAACTAAATGTAGGCTATAATGAAATCAACAAACGCATTACGAGCATGTGGCTCGTCCTCTCGCTCTCTGCATGCAAACGAGGCAATGTGATGATCAACTACAGTTTGCTGTGTGTGAAGTTGAACATTATGATATGCGTGACGTGTCTGATACAACGAGGTGAAGCGATGTCGACTCGAGATTCATTTGGGGGTGCGTGTGACAGAGCTGCTGCAGTGCGAGCCTGCGGCGCGGGAGCTTGATGCTGGATCAGCGTATCGCACTAACTTGGGAGGCGAGAGATAGTAATTTGATTCTGCAAATCAATTTCTCATTCTTCGCTTGATGTAATTAATACAAATGTCCAATATAACGGAATTCGTTAGAAAATTTGATTATAACAGACTGCTGTTTAAAACTCTGACCAGAATTTCAGGAATATGTCCGGGGATAGAAATCTTGCAGGACACCCAGACCGGCACGAATATGTTCTAACGGAAACGCTGGTGGGGGGTGGTGTCACTAGTGACCGTCTGGTGGGGTCTCGATGCTACGGCATCGTTGGCCTCACCAGGCCCCCTTTCCGGGGGGTCCTAACCCTCAGGCTGTTCCTGGGGCTGGGTCCTCCACGCTCCGCTACTATGGCCTTGCCACGGGGTTGGGTTCTTGACCTTTGACCCGTGATGTTAGGGGCTGTGAATTTTTTTTCTTTTTTTCGTTCGTTCCCTAGTGGCATGTGGGATGCGCGCCTGAGTAGTCGCGGGTCCTTCTGTGTGAAGGTAAGTCCCACGATCTGCTCACCCTGTGCGTTGAGTTGCTAAAAACCCTCTTCGCACAGTCGGATCCGATTCCCTCCCGTCCCCCTCTAGGGGGGTCCGGGGGCTCGGGTCCTCCCCTGGTTGTGGGGGGCCTCAGCGGGTACATTTGTCAAGCTTCCACTCTGCTCAGCTCCTGTGTTCCACCAGAGTGCAGAGCGTAAGCTATACGATATATAACATACGGTTATCCTATAACCATAGTTATGAGTATAGCGAGCGCTCTGCACTGACTCACTGAGGACCCTGTGGTCTTCGCCTTCGCTGGTGAAAGACTTGGGAAGGAGCTGTTAGTATGGCCACGACCCCGCTTATGTAGAGTAAGTAAGTAAGTAAGTAAGTAAGTAAACTTTATTTGTATAGCACCTTTCTCAGATAAAATCACAAAGTGCTTCACAGAAGTAAAACATAGCAACATAGAGATGAACGCACTACACATAAAACAATTCTGACACATCGTAAGCATAGGCATAGTTACAATTAAATAACTAAATATGAGTGCAACTAAAAACAAAACAACAATTATAAATAAATAAACAACGTATACAACCAGGAAATATTTAAAAGCCTGTCTGAATAAAAACGTTTTCAACTGTTCCTTAAAAGTGGATAGGGAGTCAAGTGAACGCATAGAAAGGGGGAGGGTGTTCCAAAGGGTAGGTATAAATTGGAAGGACCGGTCACCTTTTGTTATTAACCGGGTCCGTGGGACAACCAGGATATTTTGGTGGGAGGACCTAAGTGCACGACTGGGGGAGTAGGGGCGCAGTAAATAAAAAATGTACACAGGGGATCTACCTTGGAGGGCTTTAAAAGTTAAAACAAGAATTTTAAAATGGACACGATAATTAATGGGGAGCCAATGTAGAGTGGATAAAATAGGGGTGATGTGGGCACGCCCAGGGTACAAATTAGTCACACGCCGACCGCCACAGGCTTGTAGATTTAATGTTTGGCCGTCATAAATTAAGGCCTGGGCGCCATCTGGCGGCCAACAAAATCCACTGCATGCGTCGGCTAGAGCTGCCGCGATCGCTGTTGCATCACGCTCACCGCAGAGTTAGGCTGAATACCGCGTCACCGCTGTTTTTTATCATAATAATAAAGTTGGCTTGCGGCTCTGCAGATATACCCTACTCGGTTCCAAGCGACCCTATTGGTCCAGCCTGGCTCTGCGGCTCTGCAGATACCCCCTACTCGACGCGTCACACTTTGTAGCCTCTGAACAGAACGCCGCGCCGCCATCTTTACTGCCTCGCTAAGGATGCATTTCATTCAGGATTTGTTTGCGACAGAACCAAGTGCAATAAACAAAAAAGAATGGATTCACTGTGTATTCTGCCTTATTTATTGATGAAACAACCGACATCAACCCAATTTACCACGAGCGGAGAGTTTAGTGTCACAACAAGATCGCTGATGTGTTAAGTTTGTTGTTGTTATTAGCCTAATACTACAGTCAGCCGATATAGAGAGGTAACGTTAAACCCGGGTTTGCTTGGTAGAATACACAATGAGAGGTAACGTTAGCGTTGGCAGAATAGACGCAACGAGAGTCTGGTTAATGTTGTTATTGATTGATTGATTGAAACTGTGTTAAACTCTGGCTTGCTGCAAGCCCTCGGACATCTATGCCCACGGAGCGCTGCACAGATGTCCGCCAGGGTGGCAGCCACACATAATAATAATAATAATAATAGATTGGATTTGTAATGCACTTTTTGTTCACTGGGATCCCAAAGTGCTACACTACATGGTTAAAACAGTTAAAAAATAGAAATAAAATGTGTGTCCCGACCCCACTTCTATGTTTCAATAAATTATTTGCATTTAAAACTATTAACACTGACTCATTCCTTCAGTTCACTCAAAATTATGCTAATATTCCTTATGTTGTTTATGATATTAATTGAAAATAGCATATGAGAGTATTATATGTAATAATAACACATGGCGATATACTAAAAAGCTATTTATAATTTTTGGCTAGTAAAAAATCTGCCCGGCTGGTACTTTTAAAAATCTACCAGCCAAATGGCTGGTGAGTCAAAAAGTTAAGTTTGTTCCCTGTGTGGGCACGCCTACTTGTCCCAGTTAAAAGCCTTGCCCCTGCATTTTGAATGATTTGCAAGCGGTTTAGCACAGATTTATCCAGACAGGTAAACATTTAATTGCAATAGTCCAGGCGTGATGAAATAGAGGAGCGGATGTGGGTGTGGCCAGGCGGATGGGTATGTACATGTGAAGAAATGTATTTAGTATTAGATTGATAAGGGATAGGGTTCCACCAGAGTGCAGAGCGCTCGCTATACTCGTATAACTATGGTTATAGGATAACCGTATGTTCTGTATTGTCCTTGACCAGTCTTTAAAGGAAAACTAAATTCATTATTCTCTACCGTCTCTTCTCTCATGAGTCCACTGGTTCTGGGCCTCATTGTAGCCATGTATGATGTGATGATGTGGCATATTTCCCCTCCCCCACCCGGTGAGGGTGAGGAGGGCTCTCACAGTCTCTGATCAGCACGTCTGCTTGATTGTGCTTCGGGTCTCGATCTAACTTACACTGCAAGAAACTCACAGCTATAAACTATAGTCCTTAGCAACGGCTGACCGCCCATAGCAACCGCTACTTCTTCAGACCTACGACCCAGATTTCTCGGTCTCTCTATCTCCCTTCCCTGTGACAATGGCGTTGTTGATATTAAAACACCTCTCAGCCTCTCACCCCACTCAAACGCACTTCTCTGCTGTGGTGGTAATGACCTCGGCAGCTGATAAAGGCCCTTTGTCTGCACGTCTGGCTGGAGACACACATACATGACTGATACTGTCCTCTTAAAACTAATATCTATATAGGTTATAAACCAAATTCAAATCATCGATTTGCTTCAGTTGGTTATTCAGTAGTGATTCCAGAATTTTAGCTAAGCAGGACAACTTGGAAATTGGACGATAATTGTTCAGGTCCGTTCTGTCTCCACCTTTATGCAAAGGAGAGACATGGGCCATTTTCCAAATACTGAGAGATTAAAAATATAGGTTATTTGCTCTGTGATTACAGGAGCAGCTAATTTAAGAAAGTAAGGGTCCAAGTTGTCCTCCCCAGTCGACTTTCTGGTATCAATAGACCCCAACATATTAAAAACTGCATTAGGAGTAATAGGCTCAAAGAAAAATGTGGTGGCAGGCCCTTCATTTTGCTCATAACAGTCACCAGGAAGAGGCCCTTCACAATCATGCTCACAGTCTACTTCATTAAACAAATGTCCAGCTTGGGCAAAATGGCTATTGAAGGCTAAGCATATCTCTTTACCTTCAGTTATCAAACAGTCGTTATATTTTACCTCTGTATGCAGGGAAATGGTAGTCTTGGTTGTATTTTAATTGACTGCTTTCCAAAAAAAATTGGGTCAGAGTATGAACTTCTGATTAATTCTAAATAATAGCTTGATTTAGCATTTTTGACAGATGATGTACATTTGTTTCTAATCTGTCTAAAAGATAACCAAATAGCGTCTGGCTAGAGTGAGTCCAGGCTCTATTCCTTTCTTTGAATAGCAATGATAGCTCAGGTGTATACCAAGGAGTTGACCTCTCTCATCCCAATGTTAGTCGTTATTAGGGATGCCCCGATCGATCGGCCACCGATCGTTATCGGCCGATAATCAGTATAAATATGCGATCGGTGATTTGGTGATAATGCTTTATTTTCGCCGATCGATGATCCAATTCTCTGCAGAGTTCTCACTCGCTCACAGCCACACTCTGCTGCTGCGCATCTTGCTCCTCCTTCTCCCCCTCCCAGACCCATCTCATGTCAACAAACAAACCCTTTCGAGCACCGCAGAGCTCCTCTTTCAACATAACTGAAACATTAAACAAAATGGCCCAGTCATCTATTCACTTTTGTTTAATACACAAGGCGTTGTCTAATGTTATCTAGCTACTGATGGCTCCTGCTATCAACGTGACAGTTTGGCATTCGTTTTCGCAAGCGCTGGCTAGCGTTGGCTAACTAGCTATCGCCCGTGAGCTAATGTTAGCTACCGAGCTAGCGTTACTGTTTAAACAAAACTACACAGTCAACTATTCACTTTAGTTTAAAATAGGGCTGGGCGATAAAACGATAACGATAACTATCGCGATAAATTATTTCCTCGAAATAAACATGAAACGTGGTCGCAAAGTTTCGATATATCGATTTTCCAAGCTTGGCTCCGTTCAGCCTCGGCTCAGCACACTCACTAACAACAACCAGCGTTACGTGATGACGTACTTACGCACAACAGCTAACAACCAATCAGTGAAGGAGATGGCCGAGACCCGGAAGGAGGTAGGACTCACTCAACAACAAGGCTTGCTAGGCTAATTAGCTTGCACTGCGTTGTTTTATATATTTACGTGCCGAGTATGTGTGTGTTTTGAATTCTGAGGCCACGTTTATGGTAGTGTGGGATATACAGTGGACGCCGTTTCAATATGAGATATTCCGCTTTTCGGCTAACATGCGCAGACTGATGACGACATCAACTCGACTTGAGACATTCGCAGCAGCATAAGAAGTTAATTAAACTTGACGGACATTATATCGACGATAATTATCGATATCGAATTATATGAAAATAATTTAATAATTTTATCGCGATAACGTTTTTGGTCATATCGCCCAGCCCTAAAACATGATGAGGGCATGAGGCGTTGTCTAACTGGCTAGCTACTGATAGCTCCTGATATCAACAAATGCACATTTCAGTTTAAGAATGATAGGGATGCACCAGCATGAAACCTCCGTTAGCTAGGTAGCTCACGTTAGTGAGCTAAATAGTTCACTTTATTTTAATACATGATGCATTGTCTAACGTCATCTAGCCGGCTAGCAGTAGCTACAGATAGCTCCTGATATCAATGTCTTAGGGCTGGGCGATATAACGATAAATATCGCGATATATTTTAATAATCGATATCGAATATCGAAAAATCGTTTTTTTTTTTTTTTTTTTATATATATTATTATTTTTTTTACCTGCAACAGGGCAGTTTTAAAACCAGAGACAGTGGACAGACTTGTCTTTCTTGCCTGCAACTTAAAGTAATGGCTTTGCTTGTCCAAATGACAATACTGACCAAATTCAGATTTCTTTTTCTCTTGTCCATTTATTTTGTTTGCTTTCTAATTTAAAATACATTTTGAAACCGTCTGTACACAGTAGGCTATGTGTGCTAGCAGAACTAGACTCCAGTCACGAGTCACAGTGCACATGTGCGGTGGTTTGTCCACCAAAAAAGCGCCAAAAGATCGAAAATAAACTAGCAGAGCCAGAACTGTTCAACTCCTCTGGAGCCACAGCCAGCAGAGAAGCCGGTTTACTTTAGCTTTTAAACCAGCTGCAGCCTGAGAACTGGTGAGGGGATGTAACACTAAAGATGGCGGCAATGACAGAGAATTGCTGCAAAATAAACATACATCTATTGTTAAAAAAAAAAAAAAAAAAAAAAATGTTTTTTTTTTTATTTTTTTTAACTTTTATTTATACTTATAACAATTCGATAATTATCGATATCGAGAAATAAAATAATATTATCATATCGTTATCGCAATATGATTTTTTTCCATATCGCCCAGCCCTATCTTATAACATAATTGACATTATTCGTTTTTTGCAGCTGAACATTGGCTAATTAGCTATCATGCTTCATAACACGTTTCAGACCCTGTTGAACTATCACTCTGACTCAATAGTATCCATCTGCAGAACGTCAGCCCCAGCACTCTCAGGCCCCACGCTGAATGTGATTTGACCAAAGCAGAGTATACACACAGACAGTGGAGCTGTTTGCACATAGCGAGCATTTTGACATGTTGCGTGGTGGCGATGTCTCGCAGACGATACAACTACAAGTATAATTATATAATATATATATTAAAAAATAAAAAATAAAAAAGAATTTATATAAAATAATTTTTTCTTTTTTTTAATCAAAAACGATCGATATCGGATTGGTATCGGCCGATATGGCTCAAGACGATCGGTGATTGGTATCGGTGGCAAAAAACGTGATCGGGGCATCCCTAGTCGTTATGCCAATTCCCAATCCCCTTCCTGGTCGCTGCGCACAGTCGGTCTGGGAGAGTGGAGGCTATTGCATGCTTCCTCCGACACACGTGTAGCCAATCAACCGCTTCTTTTCACCTGGCAGCGCGGTCTCTCACTGAGAGGGTGTAACGTGTGGAAGGATCACACTACCCCCCTTAGATCCTATCCTCGCTGAGCAGGTGCCCCGACCGAACTGTAGGAGTCGCTGTTTACAACGACCAGGACCCACCCACCAGCTTTCCCACCCCTAACACTGCCAATTGTGTTAGTATGAACTAGGGCTGGGCGATATGGAAAAAAATCATATCGCGATAACGATATGATAATTTTATTTTATTTCTCTATCGATAATTATCGAATTGTTATAAGTATAAAAAATATTTTTACATTTTTATTTTTTATTTTTTTTTAAAACAACATAAGTATGTTTATTTTGCAGCAATTCTTTGTCATTGCCGCCATCTTTAGTGTTACATCCCCTCACACTCCAGTTCTCAGGCTGCAGCTGGTTTAAAAGCTAAAGTAAACCGGCTTCTCTGCTGGCTGTGGCTCCAGAGGAGTTGAACAGTTCTGGCTCTGCTAGTTTATTTTCGATCTTTTGGCGCTTTTTTGGTGGACAAACCACCGCACATGTGCACTGTGACTCGTGACTGGAGTCTAGTTCTGCTAGCACACATAGCCTACTGTGTACAGACGGTTTCAAAATGTATTTTAAATTAGAAAGCAAACAAAATAAATGGACAAGAGAAAAATAAATCTGAATTTGGTCAGTATTGTCATTTGGACAAGCAAAGCCATTACTTTAAGTTGCAGGCAAGAAAGACAAGTCTGTCCACTGTCTCTGGTTTTAAAACTGCTCTGTTGCAGGTTAAAAAAAAAAGAAAAAAAAAAAAAAAAACGATTTTTCGATTTTTTTTAAATTTCGATATTCGATATCGATTATTAAAATATATCGCGATATTTATCGTTATCGTTATATCGCCCAGCCCTAGTATGAACGACCAGCCAAGCTGATAGCAATGCCGAGAGCTGGGCTCGAACCCAGCGTCTCCTGCATTGGTGGCGAGCACCTTTCCCACTACACCACCTAGCCGCCCCCACAATACACATTTTAACACTTTAACTGCCGAAAACGCCGGAACTCGTCATTCCCCGCCATGCTCAAGTTGCCGAGGACGCCGGAAATTGGCTTTGATATCAATATTTCAAAAATCTGTGATCGGAATCATATTTCCCCTCTGCAGCCTTGACACACAGTTCTGATCTCCTCTCAATCCTCTAGCGGTTCAAGAGCGCCATCTGGTGGCCGATCGGCAGATCGAAAAAGCGGATGTCAACCTTTAACCCGGCAGGACTCACTCCATATGTGGTCCGGGCACTCGCTAATGCTAGAGAGACTCAGTCTTCACACAGTGAACATCGATCGGTGGAAATAACTCGAAAAAACAACATGATTTGGACGTATATACTATTATACAACCTGGAAATAGATCCGGTATTTCGACATCCCATAATTGAAAACTGTCTACTCCACGGCCCGAGGAGACTGGGGTGAGTTTTAGCGTTATATTCTAACGTGTTCTTTACTAACTGCTATGATGAACATATGACCCACATTAGATGAATGGTATAACGTTGCCCACGGAATTATAAACGCCCCCTCGCCCATCCGGTCAACATCAGATGACGTGTAGTAAATTCTAGAAGTACGTCCAATTGAAATTTTTTATCTCGCACAGATTCCTACCAAACTGTATTTCATCATCAATATAATGCATTTGGGGCTATAAATCACGTTCTGGAGAAAGCTGCAGAAAGAGATGAAAACATACTTATACTTTAGACCATATTTTAGTATGAATATGTGAATGAAAAAGTTTAACGTTGCTACACCATGAACAATACATATAGGACCTTGAATGGGCCCTAATAATGGCAATCTAGCAATAGAATTTAAAAAGTTATAGCCCTGTGTTGTGGCTGATGGTTGTTTAACACAGCAGGAGACGATATTTCCAATTTTAACAAGTAGGTAATTTATTTAGGAAAAGAAGTTTTAACAGCAAAAGCTATGGCTCAGTAGACGGTCACCACAGTTGAAGGAAAACACTCTAACCTCTCAATCCCTCTGCTTGTCCCCTAAATCCCCTCTCAGTCCTGCCCCCACATGACAGATATGATGACGTGTCATATCATGTCAGATATGACATGACGTACATTAAGATGACACGTAGATTTAACATCGGAGAGAGATAAAAACATTAAGAACATCGAAGAGAGATAAAAACATTAAGAACATCGAAGATAAGTCTAAAGGTTTATCGTCCTGAGACAAAGCTGGAGTCTGGAGTCAAGATTAGTGAAAGAGAAAATGAGTGTGTGTGTGTGAGTGTGAAAGAGTATATGTGTGTGTGTGAATGTGAAAATGAGTGTGTGTGTGTGTGAATGTGAAAGAGTATATGTGTGTGTGTGAAAGAGAGAGAAGAACAAGATATGAAAGCGATATGATGTACGAGATTACAAGCACACAACGTGCCGTACTGAAATGTCCATCTGTCCAAGTTGTTTTAAGAACGTCAGCCAGACCGTCTTTCAGCACTGCTTAGTTGACCCATATTAAACTAGTTCACCTCATATACACATTTTCCCCAACACCTGCAAAGAAGGGGAACTTCTCCATGTTAAATAGAGCTGGCAACGGATGGTATATCATGAATTTAACCTTAGGCAATCAAAGTGTTAGTGTATTTATATATTATTTAAAAAAAATTATTTCTTTTATTATTGACCACGTTTCATATAGACAAAAAATATATCGCTATAATTATCGTTTTATCGCCCAGCCCTAGCGTCATCTGCTCGCCCATCGGCACTGTGGCCAGTTCCGGTTTCGCTGTAACGGGAGGAGGGGAGAGAGAGAAGAACACATCGTGGGCCACCCATTTATTCAGCAAGTTTACGTGGTATTCCTTAGTCGGATGACTTCGCCCCGGCTGTCGCACTCTATAGTTGACCTCGCCCACTTTTTCCATGACCTCATAGGGTCCAATCCACTTTGCCAGGTGCACTCAGAGATGGGGACGCGCCCCGGTTGTACACCCGTGCTTGTGCTCTTTGGGCGGCCACTATGTGTTCTCTAACCATGGGCCAAATAGTAGCCATTCTCTCTCTCGCCTCCTCGACATGTTCCACCATGGTTCCGTGGGATGACGGCTGGTGTTCCCAGGCCTCCTTGGCGAGGTCCAACATCCCTCTGGGCTTCCGGCCATACAGCAGCTCGAAGGGCGAGAAGCCGGTAGACGCTTGCAGAACCTCCCTAATAGAAACAGGAGCAGCTGGTCCCAGTTCCGTCCATCAGCTTCCATCGCCTTTATCATCTGCTTGAGGGTTTGATTGAACCGCTCCACCAAGCCGTCTGTCTGGCGATGATACACAGAAGTTTTCAACTGTTTTACCTTCATAAGGCGACACAGGTTCTTCATTATCCGGGACATGAACAGAGTGCCTTGGTCGGTCAAGATTTCATCAGTCAGACCAACCCGGGACAACAGCGTCATCAATTCCCTTCGTGGCCATCGTCCGCAGGGGGATTGCTTCTGGGTACCTGGTGGCATAGTCATGGATGACGAGGATATACTGATGTCCCCGTCCGCTCTTTGGTAGGGGTCGTCTTGGCGCCACCTGCTGGCACTCGGGGCAACTGCGGCAGTAGTCTTCCACCGCCTTCTTGATGCCCGGCCAGTAGAACCTCGCCTTGATCCCCTCCAGGGTTTTCTCGACTCCCAAGGTGCGCTCCTACAGGGCTGTACAGTGCGACGAGGGTATCCCAAAAATTGTCCCTATATATGGCCTGTTAGAGTGGAGAAAAAAATATTTTGGCGCACCTTTGCGAGTACGGATTTCAACCCTCTCATTCGCATTTCACTCCTTTTTTTTCAGAGGAATTTAAACTTGTTTACTTCTTGAAACGCCACCATTGCGATATGCGGACAGTCTGCTCTAGTCTAGATCGGACCTCCATGAGCTACCGTTACTGTTTAAACAATGACCCAGTCAACTATTCACTTTTAGTTTAATACATGACGAGGCATTGTCTAATGGTATCTAGCTGGCTAGCTACTGATAGCTGCTGATATCAACAAATGCTCCAGCAATAGTCGACTCGAGTGCATAATACCTCCGTTCCCTCGTTAGCTAGCTCACGTTAGCTAGCTCACGTTAGATCTATCTGTCCCAGTAAACTAAATTGTCTTAACGTTATCTACCGGGCTAGCAGTAGCTACAGATAGCTCCTGATATCAATGTCTTATAACATTGATTGAATGCGTATTCTAGCTGAGGGCATGTTGAATGTGATTTGACAATAGAACCGTAACGTTATACCAATAGGGTCCAGCTGCATCGCCGGAGAATCCTTGCATGCTGAATGTAGGGTCTAGCTGAATATAGGGTCTAGCTGCAGGGCCGGAGAATCCTTGCTGGAGCTGGAGGCTACTCAAGTATACACACAGACAGTGGAGCTGTTTGCAGATAGCGAGCATTTTGACTTATTGCGTGGTGGCGATGTCTCGCAGATAATACAACTACAAGTATGATTATATAATATATATTTTATTTAAAAAATGGCCGGTGAGTCAAAAAGTTAATTTCGCTCCCTGGGTGTGATCATAACCCCAGTCATGGTACCGTTGGGCTCTGGTTACCAGAGAATAACAGAGTCTATGGAGGATTTCGCCTTTAACACATTGAGTGCCAGCGACGTCATATCTCGTTTTATTAGCCCCCCCACTGAGTGCAGACGACGACAAATATAGTTTTATTTTTTTATTAGCGATCTGAATTCATATTTCATCAACCGAGTCTCCCGTTGGTACACCAGCCCCTACAGGAGCTCAGATTGGAAAAAAGCGCCCCCTATCGTCTATCCCTGTGTAACTGCAGGTCAGTCGCTTAGACTGACCTGGGATCTGTAGATCTGTAGAGGTGGAGTCAACTGGCTCCTTGTGCTGGCGAGCAGTCTGCTCAAGAGGGATCTGATCGCGGGACGGAAATCAGCCTGGAATATATATTTACAGCAGCCAATAATCAATCAATAAGCGTGATCGATATTTGGAATGGCGATCAGGAATTGGAATCTTTTTGGATAACATCTGATCTCAGGTAAGGAATCTATTTTACGAGTCTTAGGATAATCAGACCTGTTTTCACTGAGATTTCAGCGTTTGCCCTATGTGTGATGTGGCTTTTTGGCTGTGATCGCTGATGAGGAAATAAGAGAATCGATTTTTCAGATTGCCTCTATAGCGTGCATACGTTACCCAGGATTTCACCCTAAATATTGATGGTACCATTGTCACCCCCTCCACTCACGTCCGTAACCTTGGCATCATCCTGGACTCCACCCTTTCTTTCCTCCGCCATGTGAACCACATAACCAAATCGGCCTTCTACCACCTCCGGAACATTGCTCGTCTCCGCCCCTCCCTATCACTCTCCGCTGCTGAAACACTGGTTCATGCATTCATATCATCAAGACTAGATTACTGCAACAGCATCCTCTACGGCTCACCAAACACTATCCTCAATAAACTCCAATATGTCCAAAACTCTGCTGCCCGCATGCTCACCTCCACCCGTCGCTCTGATCACATCACCCCTGTCCTCCATGACCTCCACTGGCTTCCAATCAAATACAGGATACATTTTCAAATACTACTCATCACATTTAAAGCCCTCAACAACCTTGCCCCTCCCTACCTGTCCGACCTCCTCCACCGTCACACGCCCACCCGTCGCCTTAGGTCTGCTGATGCCAACCTCCTAACACCTCCCACGACCAGGCTCCGGACCTGGGGCGACAGGGCCTTTGCTGCTGCTGCCCCCTCCCTCTGGAATGCCCTCCCCAGCCATATCCGTGATGCAAACACCCTGACATCTTTTAAATCAGCCCTCAAAACTCACCTTTTCAATCTTGCTTTTGACCTCTAATTCTGTCGGTGTTATTTTATTTTTGTCATGTATTATTTTGTTCTGTTTTTTGTTTTGCCATAGTTTGTCTCTCCTGCCCATGTAAAGCGTCTTTGAGCACCTGGAAAAGCGCTATATAAAATAGATGTATTATTATTATTATTATTATTATACGTACACATATACTATCGATAATCTAGCATTTATTTGAAAACTATTCATAAATAGGCCGTAAAATTACAACGTTTTTGTGTATTCTAGAATATTCCAGTAAATGTCTTTTGTCACGGAATCTTTATATTTTCCTTGAAAACGAGGGCTTTTCAAAATGCTATAAAACGAAAATGAACCCATCAAAAAACAATCCGTTTCGACAATGTTGACTGCAAACGAGTCATTGATAAGCGACGGGCAGATTAGACACATTTAAAACATAGATTAGGCGTTTTTATCGCTAACATTGAAGTGGGTGGCGGCATTCAAGGAGGTTCCGGGGCACGAGCTCCGGCACGGAAAGTGTTAAGTGCGGCGTATGTCACTGTTCTCCCCTCTGACGTGTCCTGGTAGGCCGTCTGTGCCACACCTGTCAGAAACGGTGCCACGAAGTCCGCCCAGTGATCTTCGGGCCAGCTCTCCCATTGAGCCGTGTGCTCAAACATGAGCAGGAACGCTTCCACGTCATCCGTGGCCGTTTGCTTTACAAGGAAGTGTGCTGGGTATGCGAGGGGTGTTCAACTTCCCTCCTCTCACTCTGGGCAAGACTTTTCTTTTTAAATGTCTGAATTGAAATTATTATTTTGTATTATTTAACTATTTAATTATTATTTGGTTATTGCACTGGCAGTTGAACTGCATTGAACTGAACTGAATTGAAAAATAAGTACATTTATGGGTTGTAAATATTGTTAATATTTATTTACACCACGTATCCGTGACACACGCACCCCGCGACAACACTAGTAGTTTCGGGGGGCCTACATTTACATTTACATTTTGTCATTTAGCTGACGCTTTTATCCAAAGCGACTTACAAGTTTTGTACAACAAGACAGCAGGAAGGGTACACCTCTATCAGCTGAGTAACAATGTTCAAGTGTTGAGTGCTATAGTGTTGGTTAGTATATTAGGTAGGGCTGTCTTAAATACTTCAAAGCTTCGAAGCTTCGTTCGATGGCACAAACTTCGAACATAAAAAAAATATATATATATTTTACTTCGATTTTTGTGTGTGTGTGTGGGGCCATTGGGTGGGGCCGGGGGACAAATACACTGGAGGAAAGTTCAGCTCAGCACTGCCAAAATTATATCATCACTATTGCCTGTTTGAAGGATATCAACCTCAAACACATACACCTACATGCCTTGTAGAATTCCACACATAAGAAAGAAAGATACTGGGATGAATAAACAAAATAGGAAATAAAATGTAGACATGCATGCAATACATAAATAAATATGAATCTCCATATATGAAATAGAACATTTAGATAAGGTGCTACTGAGATGTTTTGGTGAGTTCTTTGTTTTTTTGTGGAAGTAGCCCTTCTTAAAAATGCATGAACATTCACTGATAATTGGTCTGTAGTGGAGTCTACAAGGTCTACATTGCCGGACCATGTCGAATCCGGACCTTGTAGACTGACATAATTCTGTGCATAGTTTAGTCTACACAGGCCATATTTCAAATAATCAAAATCTTACTTCATTCATCTTAAACATTCTTGATTTGGGGATTGGTAGTTCCCATGAAATCTGAAGTTGTTCAAACGACAACAGCGATCCACCTTGAATTAAATCACACAGCCGAGTGAAACCTTGTTGGCTGCGTCAGTCACGAGGCGGGCTACTTAATTAATTAATCCAATCCACTTTATTTATAGAGCACATTTAAAAACAACAAAGTTTACCAAAGTGCTGTACAAGTCCCACAACATAAGATTAAAAAATAAAATATATATTTCTTTTCCTTTTTTTTTTTTTTTTTTTTTTTTTTTTTAGCTCTGTCCCGAAGCTTCGATTGCCAAAAAAAGCTTCGAAGGTCAGCCCTAATATTAGGACAAGTGCATGACAGTAAGGTTAGTGACATGGGCTGACTTCGGTAGGTTTGAGATCAGGCAGGCCGCTGCATTCTGAATGAGTTGAAGAGGCTTGGTGGCAGTGGTCAGAAGGCCAGCAAGCAGTGCGTTGCAGTAGTCGAGGCGGGAGATGACTGTTGATTGGACGAGGAGTTGGGTGGCTACTTTTGTCAGGAAGGGGCGGATCCTTCTGACGTTGCTCAGGAGGAATCTGCAGGTTCTGGTTGTCGCTGCGGCCTACCACCCCCCCTGAAATAAATCCTGCTGCGGTCACGGACGAGTGCTCTCACTACTACACTAACCCCCCAGCCACCCTGATACACACGCAGCAATACTATGATTATGTAATATGTACTTATTTGTAATACGTACAGTCGTACACATTGTACATTTTCAATACAATACGTAATTATATTATGTTATATGTAACTTATATAACACGTTATATAACAACGTACATTATGTACCTTTTTCCCTGTGGTCAATTATTACTTTATTTACATATTTTAAGCAAGATCTTTCCCAGGAATGTCGCAACAGACACCCAGTTCATAATACTTGGTAATGCTGCATAGGCAAGGCTTTCATCAGTGGGCCATGGGCTCATTCACCATTGTGTTACCTCATTCAGCGATAGATAGCATCAGTAACGTTCATGCAGTCATGTCACCTAAATAAATAACTAATCTGTAATGCTGAAAGTCCAACTCCGATAGTGATATCAAAACTTGATAATGTTAAGTGTAATGTTATATCATTAATACAAGGCACAAATCCAGACAGCAATTCATCCCATTCAACTCCAAACGCCAGTAAAAACCAATCCAAGCCAGAGTTGTACCTGTCACAGTTCTGATCATATGTATTGTATCATATTTTACAATCGCAGTAGTTGTTCTGACTGTAGATGCCCAAATGTTCTCAAAAGCATCTGTTGATCACCAAGACTTGCTCGCTAGTTAGTGTCTGGTACAGTATATCTTATGAACACTGCCTGAGGCTCTACTACGTATCACATGACATGAGTGTATCTTGCCCAGAATGAGGGAGCGAGGTGCAGAAAACACTTTTATAGGTCCCACCCTCTGGCCTCTAAAGTTGCTAATGTCTTTTTTATTTGGCTTCACAATGAGTGTAGTGTGAAACGGTGACCTGTCCCTTTGTTACTTTTAAAAGCAATGGTTACAACAAATAACATTTAAATTATTTTATGCCCTTCTTTCTAGACTCCCTTGCCTTACAGGTGTTTATCTGTGAAGAGGAGGTTCCCCCTGAGCAGCAGGAGAGGAGCCCCAGTCTGGGCCAAGAGGAGTCAGAGCCCCTACAGATTAAAGAGGAACAGGAGGAACTATTTCAAGATCTAGAGGAGGCTGATGGCTCCAAGATGACCTTACACCCTGTGAGATATGAACATGGTGGAGAGAATACTCTGTCCTCACAACTCAGCCAAACCCAGGACCCAGAGCTCCTACAGATTAAAGATGAACTACATCAAGGGCTGGAAGAAGCTGGTGGCTCTGAGATCACAGGACACCCAGTGAAATGTGAAGATGGTCAAGAGAACGCTCAGCCCTCCCAGCCTCTTCAAACCCGTAGGGAGAGAAACAGAGAAGCTTACTCTTTACCCAGCACCTCAACTGAACAGATGAAAACAGAACCTGATGGAGAGGACTGTAGAGTATCAGAACCAGCCAGTAACTTAGATCCAGCTGATGACTTAGAACCAACTAGAGATAGCCAGCCCCTTTCTTCAGACTGTTCTCTAATTGAGACTGAAGACAGTGATGATAAAAGTTCTGAAAATGAGACTGATGACAGTGATGATGAGAGTTATAGAACTGAGACTGATGACACTGGTGATGAATGGAAGGAGAGTGGAGGACCACGTTTGATGACTCTGAAACCAAAGAAGACACCGAAGACTCATACCGGAGAGAAACCATTTAGTTGTTCAGTTTGTGGGAAAGGGTTCAGTACGAAAGGAAGTCTGAAGTTGCACATGAGAACTCATACTGGAGAGAATCCATTTAGTTGTTCAGTTTGTGGGAAAGGGTTCAGTACAAAGGGACATCTGAACTCACACATGAGAACTCATACTGGAGAGAAACCATTTAGTTGTTCAGTTTGTGGGAAAAGGTTCAGTGAGAAAGCAAGTCTGAAGATACACATGAGAACTCATACTGGAGAAAACCCCTATAGTTGTTCAGTTTGTGGGAAAGTGTTCAGTCTGAAAACAGGTCTGAACATTCACATGAGAACTCATACTGGAGAGAAACAATTTAGTTGTTCAGTTTGTGGGAAAGGGTTCATTCAGAATGGAAGTCTGAACATTCACATGAGAACTCATACTGGAGAGAAACCATTTAGTTGTTCAGTTTGTGGGAACGTTTTCAGTACAAAGGGACATCTGAACTCACACATGAGAACTCATACTGGAGAAAACCCCTATAGTTGTTCAGTTTGTGGGAAAGGGTTCAGTCTGAAAACGGGTCTGAACATTCACATGAGAACTCATACTGGAGAGAAACCATTTAGTTGTTCAGTTTGTGGGAAAGGGTTCATTCAGAATGGAAGTCTGAACATTCACATGAGAACTCATACTGGAGAGAAACCATTTAGTTGTTCAGTTTGTGGGAAAGGGTTCAGTACAAAGGGACATCTGAACTCACACATGAGAACTCATACTGGAGAAAACCCATTTAGCTGTTCAGTTTGCGGGAAAGGGTTCAGTCATCAAGGAAATCTGAAGATACACATGATAAGTCATACTGGAGAGAACCCATTTAGTTGTTCAGTTTGTGGGAAAGGGTTCAGTCATCAAGGAAATCTGAAGATACACATGAGAACTCATACTGGAGAGAAACCATTTAGTTGTTCAGTTTGTAGAAAAGGGTTCAGTGAGCAAGGCAATCTGAAGACACACATGAAAACTCATACTGTATAGAAACACTTTAGTTCAGTTTATGGAAACGGGTTGAAGAGCCACATGAGGTCATACTGTAGTGAAACCATTTAGTTGTTCAGTTTGTGGGAAAGGGTTCAGTAGGAACCCTTGCAGTTTTTTCCCCTTAACACATTGGGCGCCAGAGGTCGCTGTGGGCGTATGGCTGTGTGTGCCAGCACTGTAATGAATGGGGGTACATGCCCGTGTTTGCAGTGCTAAAACTATATTAAATATTATAGCTATGGATCTAATAGGGCTGTCTTAAATACTTCGAAGCTTCGAAGCTTCGTTCGATGGCACAAGCTTCGAACATTAAAAAAAAATCGAAGTAAAAAAAAAAAAAATATTAATCTTCAAAAAAAAAATTTTTACTTCGATTTGTGTGTGTGTGTGTGTGTGTGTGTGTGTGTGTGTGTGAACTACCCATCCCAGTTAGGACAGCCGAATCCCGTCCAATCTTTCGCCGTCGACTAAAGACTCACTTCTTCAACCATTATCTGAAATGATAAAAAAAAAAAATCTAACCGTGACTAACCTTACTGTCATGCACTTGTCCTAATAAACTAACCTACACTGTAACACGCAACACTTTGATGAACATTGTTACTCAGCTGATAGAGTTGTACCCTTCTTGCTGTCTTGTCGTACAGAATTTGTAAGTCGCTTTGGATAAAAGCGTCAGCTAAATGACTAAATGTAAGTGTGTGTGTGTGTGTGTGTGGGTGTGTAGGTGTGTGTGTGTGTGTGTGTGTGTGCGCGCGCCTTGTAGAATTCCACATAAGAAAGAAAGATACTGGGATGAATAAACAAAATAGGAAATAAAATGTAGAAATGCATGCAATACATAAATAAATATGAATCTCCATATATGAAATATAACATTTAGATAAGGTGCTACTGAGATGTTTTGGTGAGTTCTTTGTTTTTTTGTGGAAGTAGCCCTTCTTAAAAATGCATGAACATTCACTGATAATTGGTCTGTAGTGGAGTCTACAAGGTCTACATTGCCGGACCATGTAGAATCCGGACCTTGTAGACTGACATAATTCTGTGCATAGTTTAGTCTACACAGGCCATATTTCAAATAATCAAAATCTTACTTCATTCATCTTAAACATTCTTGATTTGGGGGATTGGTAGTTCCCATGAAATCTGAAGTTGTTCAAACGACAACAGCGATCCACCTTGAATTAAATCACACAGCCGAGTGAAACCTTGTTGGATGCGTCACAGTCACGAAAGGGGCTACTTAATTAATTAATCCAACCCACTTTATTTATAGAGCACATTTAAAAACAACAAAGTTTACGAAAGTGCTGTACAAGTCCCACAACATAAGATAAAAAAAATATATATATATTAAAAAAAAAGATTAAATATGTTTTTTTTCTTTTTTTTTTCTTTTCTCGAAGCTTCGAATTAAAATCGAAGCTCGGCCCCGAAGCTTCGATTGCCAAAAAAAGCTTCGAAGGTCAGCCCTAGGATCTAATAATATAGTCGATTGTCATTGAGTTTCTTTCAGTCAAGAATAAAAAAAAAAAAAAAAAATTTCTTCAATACATTCCCGTTTTATATCGTGGTATAGTTTTAGAGTAATTCTGTGTAATCCCAGGAAACGCCGCTAAACAGCGTTTTATTGCATTTCACTATAAAGCATGTCATTTCTCGCTTGGATCAACAATCAATCTGAAATCAACACTAGATTATCGGTATTATGTTTCATCATGCATGCATGAAAGGGTGGGTAGGGGGGTTTCTATGCTTCGATCGTCACCAACCAGTGTTCGAAATTAACGGGGGCTTGGGGCAAAATACCCGTGAAAATGGACAAAATGCCCTCAAATCAGTTAAAGGGGACATGTGTTGCTATTCCTAGCACTATTTGGGCAACTTTACACAATTCCTGTGAGTGTATTGAAGACATCTGTATGTTTTTTTTTCAAAAAAAAATTCATTGTTTTATATTTCTAATCAAGTACTCAAAACCATCATTTTTCAGCTTCAAGATTTCAGGCTGTTATGGCCTGGCTCCGCCCATAAGCACTTTGAGTGACAGTCAGTCCACAGTCTGCGACTGGTAGACAGAGAGAGATAGAGAGAGAGAGAGAGGGGGTGGGAGGGGGTGAGAGAGAGAGAGAGAGAGAAAAAAAAGACTGGCCGTTCTTTTTTTCTCTGCCTCTCGGTGTGCTGGGGGGGGGGGGCCCTCCCTTCCTCCCTCTCTCTTCCTTTTTTTCTTTCTATCACTCTCCCGTCTAAACCGCGCGGCAGGTCCCCCCCCCCCCCCCCCCCAAGTGCTCCTGAATGCTCTCTATCTCTCTCTCTCTCTCTCCCTCCAGACTAGTGCATGCAGAGTATGAGGAAGTGGTTTCCACTCGCTGTGTACAGTCAGTCTATGTAGATTGTGGGCGGGCATTAGCTACAACCACAGAGCCAATCACATCACTGTCTGCTACCCAGAGCCTGAGTAACGTCATTCAGGCCTTCAAATCAGGATGGCCTAATTTACTGGAGAAGGAAATGATCTGAGCTGAATCAGAGCAATCCGCCAATATGGTATTAGGCACTAAAACACATTGATACTAACTCCTATTACTATAATACAATGCTAGAGACTGAAAAATGACATTTATAACGCATGTCACCTTTAAGGGGGGCACAAAATGCCCCAGACAGTTTACTAATTATATATATATATTTATATATTATATATTTTTTACCGGGGAAATCTGTTGAAGTCCGACATATTTAAATATCTCCGGTCATAATGTCCTCCTGTGGTTTGCTGATGACGGGAGCTTGGTGCTGGATTAGCGAGAAGCATGCAACTGCAGAGCCGCAGAGCTCACAGTTGTGCCCGCACAGTGCAATACTCCAATTCAGCCATTGGTAATTCAGCCATTGGGTGGGTGGCGCTGCTGAGCGGTCCCCAGACCGGACCTGATATCGCCGCTGGCTCTGCGGCTCTGCAGTTGCATACTATTGCGATTCGTTTATCGCTCGTTGGGAGGCGGAGAGATTCCAGTGAACCCCACGATAATGTTGCCGTCTCTCTCTGCCAAATTTCTCAGTTCTTCGCTTGATATAATTAATACAAATGTCCAATATAACGGAATTCGTTAGCTCATAAAAATGTGATTATAACAGACTGCTGTCGGGCCGACTGCCCACAGACATCTATTTGATTTCAAGTCGGCAGCGCCAGCAGCACGGAGTCTCGAGGGACTTATTTTATTTGTAATATATTAATGACTATACGCAAAAGTAGCCTAGTTTTAAGTTAAAATATTATAAATCTACATGCCTTGAGGATGTCATTCTTTATATAGCCTGCCATTTAACTGACGAGTGAAAGACGTGATTTATTAAATCTGTTTTGATCAGACGCCGATGTCGACGTCACTCTCCACACCCTCTCACATTAGCAGGTGAGCAGCTCACCAGCATTTGATGGCATTTTGAAGACAGACAAGATGGAGCGATTTGATTTATTAATTATTTAAGGCTTAACATACCTTAACATTTAAGGCTTTAACATACCTCTATGTTGTTCAGACTGTTACCTCTCTGTTGTTCAGGCTGTTACATCTGTTTAATTTAATTTAACCAAATCTTTAAATTTCAGATTTTGACTTAACAAAAACAATTGGTATGATCTCTATAATCAGCAAGCATGATGTACAACCCTTATAGCTATATATTTTTTTTGCAGTATGCTTATCTTTTGTAGATTCGTTTTATATGTATTCACAATATGAGCTGTGTTGTGAATGTGAATAAAATAATAAAATGAAGTTAACTGTTTGAGGTCATTAATTGAGTTGTATTTTTTAAGGATGTTTAATAACCGTTTATCATAAAAATGCAGTGCCCCCGAAATACAAAAAAAAGCCCCCGAAAATCAATTAAGGGGGGCAAAAAAAGCCCTTGAAATAATTTTTTTTATTTCTAACCCTGTCACCAACGGAATACGTTACACAGTACATTACAGACACGCTCCGATTGCGGGGAAGGGATTATCGGATCAACTCAAGATTGATAGCATATAGCCCTTACCTTGTCTATGATTGTGACGACCCTCCCCCTCACTGTGTTGTCTTCCTCTGCTAGCTGGGGAAGGCTTGTCAGCTAATTGGTGCACACCTGGGCCGTTGTGTCCCAGGCAGGATATCGGAGAGAGGCTGCCTCTGATCTCTGGCGAACTCCCCATTTGTTTTTGGTTCTTTGTTTGTCTGGTTGCTGTTGGTTGGTTCTTTGGTCATTTGGCTGTTACTTTTGGTTCATTTGTTTTGGTTGCTTTCTTTGATTTTACACCTACACATTCATGCTGCACATACACTCATCCACACACTGCTAACACACTGATGCTCATATATATTGGCTGCTCCTTTAAATTACTGATAATAAATTCTTTGTTATTTCTTAAATTGTGCCTGTGTCTCCCTATTCTTGTTGCGAGCTTGAGCCAGTTCGTAACAATGATGTACTGCAAAAAGAATATTCCAATTATCTGATCGCCATTCCAAGTATTGATGTCTGTCGTGTTGCCAAGATAATCCACCAAAACGCATTAATCGGCGGTGCTCGAGTGTCCCCAATCCATGTGTTATAAACGCTATATATATACGTGTTATAAAGGGGCCGGTATTGGACGTTTGTGTTCGGCGAGTTAACCCGACTTATCTCAGGTCTGGCGTCCAATGTGTGACCGCCAATTGTAATGTTGTACATGGATGTTTGTTTGTAAATCAAGAAACTGAAAATAAAAATGTAAGTGTAAAAAAAAAAAAAAAAATCATAACCATACTGGTGCACAATAATCTAGGTGACATAAAATTAAAGATTTCGCCACCTGTCTCACAATATATGTAGGGACATAAGAAAGACATTTCCTCACCATGGAGATACTACTCCCCATCTTCTTCACTATGGTATCAATGTGTTCTGCCCACGACAGCTGGCTATCAATTATTATGCCCAGTAATTTTACTTTATTTACCTGTTCTATGGGTTCGTCAGACCCGTTCAAACAAATTTTTGGTATTGATGACAATTTGTAGGTCATACTGTAGAGAAACCATTTAGTTGTTCAGTAGGAACCCTTGCAGTTTTTTGCCCTTAAGGCCCCAATATACTTGAAAACAGTCTGTGTTTGGTGTCCGGAAGCGTCGATTGATTGATTGATTGAAACATCGAACATGTAAATTGAGTTACAGTATGTTTTGTCTTTATTTATTTAAAATAAAATGTATTTAATTTCTAGAGATCAATGATTTGTTTTGATTTTATATTGTTTGTATTTACATGTTCTAAATAAAGATTTCAAATCAAATCACACTCCAGCCCAGTAGAAATTGAAATGGCTACCCATCGACAACAACAAGAGTTGTTCCACAAGTTCAGTGTGACCCGGCTATCTTTATACTCTCGTAATGAGTTGTATAGGTGAGAGAAGCGACGGATCTCTTTAAAACGAAGAACAAACTATCAAAACGTACACGGACCATGTTGCTTTCCCAGCAGGCGCTATCGGCGCAGTCGGCACCAGGGGCGTTTTTAGGGTTAGAAAACATTGGGGGCTTCAGCCCGGGGGGTTGAGGGGGTGGCCACCCCCTCACTTATGTGTGAGCGGATGTGGGCGTGGCCAGGCAGGTGAGGAGCGTGCATGTGGTTGAACGTTTTTCTACGTGCACCACCGAGGCCACGGATCAGCTCCTTACAGTCTTCTGTCCGTGGTCTGTCAACGTGGTTTCATTGCTGGGTTAAGTACTTCTATTCTATTCACATAATATGCTTACTTCATATATCTGTTATACCAGTCTGTTGTGGCCAGCATCCTCTTCTTTGCTGTGGCATGCTGGGGAGGCTACATCAATATTTTTTTTCAATAAAGAAATACGCGATTTTAGAGTAATTAGAGATGAATACTGAATAACTAGAATCACTAGAGGTTCTCAAAGTGAGGTCCAGGTCCATGTGAGGGATCTGGGCAGTCCCCATAGAAAATTCAAAGTTAACAGGACCAAATCATCAGTTTCTTATTTATTTATTTATTTAACCTTTATTTAGCCAGATAAAACATTGATCTGGTCCAAGAAGCCCCAACAGGAGTACAAATATACATATACACATATATATATATATATATATATATATATATATATACTGTACATACATACACACATATACACCAATAACAAAATAAAAACACAGTTAAGAATCATACACATAAGCAAATAAACAAACAAACAAACATATGCACAGCCTATGTACAAAAGAAATAAACAGTTCATCTCTAGTCTTTACAGTTTTCTTCAATTGCATAAACACTCAAATCAAAAGTATTACACAATTATCAAAACCTTACACTCAAGGAGCAAAATATAGGCCCAGATTTGCACCCCTACAATGTCAGCCTCACACTTTTTGCAAAACAATACACAGTGATTTGCAAAACATTAACACACTTGCATTACATTAGACACAGAATGTCAAATTACCACACATATGAGCCAATAGGTTAAACACAGCCATCAGATGCACAAACACACCATTGCTTAATTGTAGATACACCAATCAGGTTTAAGCACTATAAAAATGCAGCAGGTGAGTTCACCTGTCTTCAACCAAAATGGAAGGAGAGTGAAGTACTGTACACAGAGAATGTGAAAATATACAATACATCCACCAAACACTACACAAGACAACCAATGATGCAGACTGATGAAAATATACATTTTCTCCCATTTTCCCAAATCAGTCAACATGGAGAATCACAACAAAAAATTATCTTGCCAGATCCAGCTAGGCAAAGAGATAATGTCTAGTATTTTCTGTTTACATTTTTTCAAAAAAAAAATTTTTACTGTAATTTTAACCTGTACTGGATACAGTATTTTATGTTTGTCTGATATTTGCTGAGCTTACAGTGTTATGCACATAGTAGCATGAAAACTGGGACATGTATTGTTGTGATTCTCCATGTTGAAATGTTGACTGATTTGGTTATATGGAGAGACCATTTATATTTTCATCAGTCTGCATCATTGATTTGAGTATATGGAGAGAAAATGTAATTTTTTTCATCAGTCTGCATCATTGATTTGGGTATATGTAGATAAATAAATTATATTTTCATCACAGCATTGGTCTTGTGTAGTGTTTGGTGAATTTATTGTATATTTGCACATTCTCTGCGTACTTCACTTACAGTACTCTAATCACTGAGAAGTAGAATTGCTAAATGTGTTTTAGGTTAAGCACAGCAGTGTGTGTAACTGGTTCAAACAGAATGAAGTCATATGAAACGTGTGTTTCATATGGTAACAAAATGTAGTTTTTTATAAATTGGTGTATGGTTTTGACAAGTGTTTAATTTAGCAAAGGATCTGATGTGTTCTGATAATTGTGTGTGTGGTTGTGCTAATTGTGTGTTTTGAAACACCGGGCCCCGTTTTCAAAATCATGCTTAGGCAATCGAAAAAAACTGTATTGTGTGTTTCATTATATACATATGTTTCAGTCTTCTCATAAAAAAAAGATTTGATTTTTGGGTCTTTTCCTGCCTTTGGTCCGCTTTGCATTCACATCTCAAATGAACCGCAGCAGGGTTCACTTGCAAGAGTGAATGAGCTTTCACACCACCCCAAACCAACCGGACTATCTGAGGAAATGAACCAGGGTTCGATTAAAGCTTATTATAGGACACTGGACATGGGTATGGATGGCTCCAGGTGCTGCTGCATTAAAGTGCACATCTTCAATATCTGTACTATTTAAAAGCACAGTGCAGGACACACTCAAAGGTTATCGCACCTCAGAGATGGCAGTGGACATGTATGACAGGACAAAGGCCATATGTAATGGCCTTTGGATTGAGGAACATACTACTTACTTACTTACAATACTTTTCCCTCCTGGATGATGATAATAATAATAATAATAATAATAATAATAATAATAATAATAATGTATTTGATTTATAAGGCGCCTTTCAGGACACAAAAAAAATTCCACAAATCGGTGAATGAAAAAATTATAGGATCAAATGAAAACTACTTACTAAAAATGGATGTTTAAAAGTACTAAAAACCAACAAAAAATACCAAACACTAACAAACATTCAGCACAGACAATGGGAATGCTGACATAAAAAAAAAAAAAAAAAAGTAAAAAAATAAAATGTAAACATTTTTTTTTTTTTTTTTTTTTTTGGATCCGGGGCTAGGAGAAAAACATCCGGGGCTAAAGCCCCGGAAGCCCAGGGCTAACGACGCCACTGGTCGGCACGCATATCCACGGAGGTATCCGCGCAGTTACAAAATCTGGCTTGCACATGGACACGGATGCGACGTCCGTGCAGACAAGAGCGTTGACGAAAATTACGTCATGCGCACCAACACGCATCTGCGGACGCAGGAAGTACAGGTGCAGCTCAATAAATTAGAATATCGTGGAAAAGTCTATATATTTAGCTATATTGATGCATTCATTTGTGCAAAAGGAGCCCCAACCAAGTACTGAGTACTTGTTCACATATATAATACATGAACATACTTTTCAGAAGGCCGACATTTCTATATACAAAAGAAAAATACATCTATTTTATTTTTTTATAGGTGATACAGAAGTTTGGGCTTTCATGATCTGTAAGACATAATCATCTAAATTAAAACAAATAAAGGCTTGAAATATTTCACTTTGTGTGTAATGAATCTATAATCTACAAGCGTTTCGCTTTTTGAATCGAATTACTAACGATATTCTAATTTATCGAGCTGCACCTGTATATTCGGGCCTTTAATATTACATGTATTTTGACTAGTGCTGTCAGGCGATTAAAAAAATGTATCTAATTAATTACAGGATTTGTAATTAATTAATCTAATTAATCGCATTTTAATCGCATTCCCATTTTATGCCTCATATTCTATATTCTATAATCATATTTCAAATTGCATGTGTCCGGATGGCAGAATTCAGTACTGTATCTACAAAACCTTCTGTTTAATCATCTTCCATCTATTAATTTGCTTAGATTTTTCAGGTCTGGTCAATTTGAGCATGGTGTTATTCACAGTCAAAGATAAAAAAAAAAATTGATATTCTCATTTGGTTCATTACAATTTACTCAAAATAAAATGTTCATTCAATCAATCACCGCGCAGATTGATTGATTGAATGAAAATGTTATTAACAGATTGCAGAATGGGTACAATACAGTACGGCTCAATACACACAATTGTTAAGGGAATGCAGACCAGAGAAAGACTTTCGTCTTGTTTACATCAGCGTCCCCCATTTTCAATTCATAATGAATTGTAAGTAAGGGTGCAACTTGCACCGTGCAATCCATTCTTTTTGGATCTAGCCCACAGTATTTCTGACACTGGGAATACATTCCCTGAGATTCATAGATGTCCCTAGAATCAGATACCAAGAACATGCAAATGTACCATATTAAAAAAAATCTGTAAATGTGTATTCTACATGCTTATGGAATGAATGAGATACAAAAAAAAAAAAAAAAAAAAACTTTTTTGTAATTAATTTTGAGTTAATTTTCATAACGCGATTATTTGCTGTGTAATTAATTAATCTAATTAACGCGATAAACTGACAGCCCTAATTTTGACATGCATTGCAAACCATGTGTGGCGTTTCAGCAAAAGCCAAGGTATGGCACAATTAAAATAAAGCCACACATCTATCTGTTTTAACATGACAATACAAATATATAGCTCTCTTATATTCACAATGCCTAATGCCCGCCAGTGAAAACAACTTTTATCCTATATTCTGGTAGGTATTTCAGCACCATGGACAGAGAGGGGAGGTCTATTTATCAGACCAACACACACACACACAATATTTACTGGGATTGAGCCCAATACAAATATTAATTCTGGAAAGCACAGATAATGAGATGGACACATATTCTATATATAATGTTTGTTTCCCCTTTTTCTCCAGACACGCATCGTTTCAACTACTTACGCTACTCCAAATCAAGAAGAAACAAGCAAAAACAGCCCATGAATTTCATATTTAAGCTATTTATCATTCTTATGTATGAGGAATTTGTTAGATAATAGACTTTAGAAACTAAATCTTGAACATAGGAGAGCCATGAGCATTTTCCAATATGTCTCGGGGTCTGAGCTCAGATGGGAGGGGCTTCTGGGGTCTGAGCTCGGATGGGAGGGGCTTCGGGGGTCTGAGCTCTGATGGGAGGGGCTTGAGGCTTGCTAAGCACTACTGTGCATGCATCTCTCTCGCTACGAGTTAAGGCCCTCCCATAGTCGAGCGGACTGTACACAGAGCAGACTCCCGCGGGCTCAAAGCGGACTCAAAGGGAGTCAAAGCAGACCCACAGCAGAGTGCAAGTGCGAAGCTCCTATTTTCTGACGCACGGGACGTCCGCGGCGCCCACTTGGTGTCACACAAAACGCGGCTCGGGGTCTTTGTTGAACATGACCTGCATTAAATGTGACACCGCGCAAGCGATTTGTGGCGCGAGGAGAGAGATGAGCCTGTGACGCCATCGCCATCTTGTGGTAACGACATTAGCGTACAGACGTTAACAGACACGTGTTACTGGCGCGACATTAGCCGAGAGACATTAAGGGCGTTTTCACACCTAGCTCGTTTGGAGCTGTTGTTCCGAAACCTGGAGTGTTTACCCCCTATTTCGGTTCAGTTGGGCATATATGAACACAGCAATCACATTCTGTTGCGGAACAAAACAAGCGGGCCGAGACCACCCCAGGTGGCCAGCATACTCTGCCCAATTCCGGCTACCGGTCGGCACACTCGGCATATGTCCGGCACGGCACGCCAACGATGAGCCGGATCTGGCGCGGTAATGGTTGCCGGGGCAGACCCGACTCGCGCTCGCCAAAGATAAACCGGCTCTGGCCCGGCAATGGTTGCCGGGGCGTGAGCCGACTCGGGCTCGCCAAAGATAAACCGGCTCTGGCCCGGCAATGGTTGCCGGGGCGGAGCCGACTCGGGCTCGCCAAAGATAAACCGGCTCTGGCACGGCAATGGTTGCCGGGGCAGAGCCGACTCGGGCTCGCCAAAGATTAACCGGCTCTGGCCCGGCTCGGCTTGCCGTGCCAGAGCCGACTCGGGCTCGCCAAAGATAAACCGGCTCTGGCACGGCAATGGTTGCCGAAGCAGAGCCGACTCGGGCTCGCCAAAGATAAACCGGCTCTGGCCCGGCTCGGCTTGCCGTGCCAGAGCCGACTCGGGCTCGCCAAAGATAAACCGGCTCTGGCACGGCAATGGTTGCCGGGGCAGAGCCGACTCGGGCTCGCCAAAGATAAACCGGCTCTGGCTCGGCAATGGTTTGCGGCGTCGTTTCTTGCGCTAGCCTCTTGTTAGCCAGCATTAGCCTTAATAGCTTTGAGCTAAGGATCTTTGCCGATGCATAAAGTATTGTTTATAGTGCATTTCTTGCCACCTTATAGCATTTGTACATTTGTATGACCGTCTATAATGCTCCCGTTAGGTTTTTCCGGACGTTTTGGTAATGATTTTCACTATAAAATCATATTTCTAAATGACAGGAAGTTGATAAACTGGCCGGAATAGCTTTGAGCTAACGGATCTTTGCCGATGCATTCCATTCTAAACGTAACGTTAGTTGTTCAAAACATTACCCATCTATATAATTTGTTCCTCAACGTTATATAGACGGGTCATGTTTTGTAAACTAACGTTATGTTTAGAATGGAATGAATACATGGGTCGGGAAAGATAGTTAGCTCAAAGCTAATCCGGAAGGACAGCTAACAGTAGCTACTGTCTAACTGTGATGCATTTTCTGTTTGCAGTCCAATGTTCACCAAAACACACACCCACACACTTATAATTTGTTCCTCAACGTTATATAGACAGGTCATGTTTTGTAAACTAACGTTATGTTTAGAATGGAATGAATACATGGGTCGGGAAAGATAGTTAGCTCAAAGCTAATCCGGCCTGTTTAACCACTAGCTTCTGTTAGCTAATGCTGGCTGAGCAAGGAAACTAACAGTAAACGTTTTTACATGAAATACAGCCCAAAAACCCTGCTGACAAACGTTTGCTTATTAAATACATTCTATACTATAATAATACAAACGTTTCATTGCCTCTCTGTGACGACAAAGTTGTTTAAATAAGGGGAGAAAAGTAGCTAAAACCAATGTATTTGGATGGGACAGGAAGTGCTATTGGCAACCGGAAGTCAGCCGGAAGTCCCTATATTCAGGTTGTGCAAGTGGAGAATTATTTTAATGGCAACAAATAAATAATAATAATAAAATTAATAAATAAAATGTTAGAGGAGTGGAGGGGGGGGGGGGCAGAGCGAGGTGGGTGTTAGAGGAGTGGAGGGGGGGCAGAGCCTCATAACATTAGCTGCACTCATAGGAGCCTGCATGTTGATGTAGCCTCATAAAGCTAACATTATAGCTGCACTCATAGGATGTTGATGTAGCCTCATAAAGCTAACATGCTGCACTCATAGGAGCGTGTTGATGTAGCCTCATAAAGCTAACAAGAGTATATGTAATACTGTGGTTATGGCCTCTATAGTTAGCAGCTCCCCAAGCTAACACAACATGGACCGCAGCTCCCCAAGCTAACACAACACAGACTGCAGCTCCCCAATCTAACACAACACAGACTGCAGCTCCCCAAGCTAACACAAGCTAACACAACATGGACCGCAACTCCCCAAGCTAACACAACACAGACTGCAGCTCCCCAAGCTAACACAAGTTAACACAACATGGACCGCAGCTCCCCAAGCTAACACAACATGGACCGCAGCTCCCCAAGCTAACACAAGCTAACACAACACAGACTGCAGCTCCCCAAGCTAACACAAGCTAACACAACATGGACCGCAGCTCCCCAAGCTAACAGAAGCTAACACAACACAGACTGCAGCTCCCCAAGCTAACACAAGCTAACACAACACAGACTGCAGCTCCCCAAGCTAACACAAGCTAACACAACACAGACTGCAGCTCCCCAAGCTAACACAAGCTAACACAACACAGACTGCAGCTCCCCAAGCTAACACAAGCTAACACAACACAGACTGCAGCTCCCCAAGCTAACACAAGCTAACACAACACAGACTGCAGCTCCCCAAGCTAACACAAGCTAACACAACATGGACCGCAGCTCCCCAAGCTAACACAAGCTAACACAACACAGACTGCAGCTCCCCAAGCTAACACAAGCTAACACAACATGGACTGCAGCTCCCCAAGCTAACACAAGCTAACACAACACAGACTGCAGCTCCCCAAGCTAACACAAGCTAACACAACACAGACTGCAGCTCCCGAAGCTAACACAAGCTAACACAACACAGACTGCAGCTCCCCAAGCTAACACAAGCTAACACAACACAGACTGCAGCTCCCCAAGCTAACACAAGCTAACACAACATGGACTGCAGCTCCCCAAGCTAACAGAAGCTAACACAACACAGACTGCAGCTCCCCAAGCTAACACAAGCTAACACAACACAGTCTGCAGCTCCCCAAGCTAACACAAGCTAACACAACATGGACTGCAGCTCCCCAAGCTAACACAAGCTAACACAACACAGACTGCAGCTCCCCAAGCTAACACAAGCTAACACAACATGGACTGCAGCTCCCCAAGCTAACACAAGCTAACACAACACAGACTGCAGCTCCCCAAGCTAACACAAGCTAACACAACACAGACTGCAGCTCCCCAAGCTAACACAAGCTAACACAACACAGACTGCAGCTCCCCAAGCTAACACAAGCTAACACAACATGGACTGCAGCTCCCCAAGCTAACACAAGCTAACACAACACAGACTGCAGCTCCCCAAGCTAACACAAGCTAACACAACACAGACTGCAGCTCCCCAAGCTAACACAAGCTAACACAACATGGACTGCAGCTCCCCAAGCTAACACAAGCTAACACAACACAGACTGCAGCTCCCCAAGCTAACACAAGCTAACACAACACAGACTGCAGCTCCCCAAGCTAACACAAGCTAACACAACACAGACTGCAGCTCCCCAAGCTAACACAAGCTAACACAACATGGACCGCAGCTCCCCAAGCTAACAGAAGCTAACACAACACAGACTGCAGCTCCCCAAGCTAACACAAGCTAACACAACACAGACTGCAGCTCCCCAAGCTAACAGAAGCTAACACAACACAGACTGCAGCTCCCCAAGCTAACACAAGCTAACACAACACAGGTCATTTGGACATTCTTTCGATGCCATTATGAATGACTAGCAATCTGTCGGAGTCGATGATAGCTTTCATTTATGTCATTTAGTCATTTATTCAAAATGCCATTCCAGAATCCGTTCCTATGAGACAGTTTTAGTTCAATTCTGCACTAATGCCAACTGTTTAACATGAGTATGCAACAAGCTCATACTGGCTGCATATCTCTTCTACTGTCTTATCTAGAAGCTCATTTGGCTGCATATCTCTTCTACTGTCTTATCTAGAAGCTCATACTGGCTGCATATCTCTTCTACTGTCTTATCTAGAAGCTCATCTGGCTGCATATCTCTTCTACTGTCTTATCTAGAAGCTCATACTGGCTGCATATCTGTTCTACTGTATCTAGAAGCTCATACTGGCTGCATATCTGTTCTACTGTCTCTAGAAGATCATACTGGCTGCATATCTGTTCTACTGTATCTAGAAGCTCATACTGGCTGCATATCTGTTCTACTGTCTCTAGAAGATCATACTGGCTGCATATCTGTTCTACTGTCTTATCTAGAAGCTCATACTGGCTGCATATCTCTTCTACTGTCTTAGCTAGAAGCTCATACTGGCTGCATATCTCTTCTACTGTCTTATCTAGAAGCTCATACTGGCTGCATATCTGTTCTACTGTATCTAGAAGCTCATACTGGCTGCATATCTGTTCTACTGTCTCTAGAAGATCATACTGGCTGCATATCTGTTCTACTGTCTCTATATAGAAGATCATACTGGCTGCATATCTGTTCTACTGTATCTAGAAGCTCATACTGGCTGCATATCTCTTCTACTGTCTTATCTAGAAGCTCATACTGGCTGCATATCTCTTCTACTGTCTGTCTAGAAGCTCATACTGGCTGCATATCCTTTCTACTGTATAGAAGCTCATTGGTTTGTAAATTGACTAGATTTTCTAGAGATTTTTTGTTTTTAATTGTATGTTTTGTAATCTGTATCTGTCGTTACCAGTTAGTCGTGTTACTTTGCTCGTATTCACTGTTCTGGTGGTTCTAGTTGTACGCCTGGATCTGGTGTTCTTTGACCGTGTCCTATATGCCCTGTAAATAATATGTACAGATACCGAGATGTCACAAATATGTTACCTGTTACCTGTTTATTGCACAATGTTTTTTTTTTATTGGATTCTATTATATGTTGTACCATGTATTGCACATCGTTGCGGGCAAGACCACCCGCATTTCATTGTATACTTGTATGCCGTGACAATTAAAACTCTTGACTTGACTTGACTTGACCCTGCTACACAATTCATCTCAAAACAAACTGGTCAGACTACATGCTTGACCTTACTCCTAGAACCCACCTCGCCCCTGCCCACGTGACAACGGCTTAGAGTAGACGACAGAGTGCAGCAACTTGCAATGGGCCTGTCTACAAGATACACTATACACGATCAAGGTACCCATATATGTGTACATATCAAAATACTTCCCAAAGGTCAGTGAATACCACGACCACAACACCATAGAGGGAGCTCCACAAATCATGTTAAACCCAGATTCGGCTCAAACAGGAACACGTTTCGCAATTATGCCACATCAATGTGGAACGCCCTACCCAAAGATGTAAAGGAATGTGAATCACTACCCACTTTCAAAACACTCTCAAAGAACACCTACGGGAGACTGCAATTCGAAACTGGCCCCTGTAAATGTCCTAACCCAACCCCCTCCAATGTACAGTAAAGTACCAAACATGGTTTTGTCAATATTCCAATGTACAGTTGTGCTTGTGCAGTTGTACAGTGTGCCCCCCCACCCCTCCTACCCCCCCCCCACCTATAATGTACGGTTCTACGTCAAATATATACTCTCTTTTCTAGACTCTTTTTGTATCACAAACAGTAGGCCTACTGTATTTGCAAATCTGGTATGTCATAAATGTATAGAAGTGTCTATCTGTATGTCACATGTCATGTTATGATGAATTGAAAATGGGGGTCCCTGATGTAAACAAGACGAACGTCTTTCTCTGGTCTGCATGCCCTTAACAATTGTATGTATTGAGCTGGTCAGTCTGTGCGGAGAAACAAGGATAGCATGGTTGCCAGATCGGATTAACAATATCCGAACCGCCCATTATTATCAAAGGTTTGTCAGATTAAGGCTGACTCTCAAATCTGGCAACACTGATGCGTTGCATTGTGGGGGATCCCGGTTTGAAATTTGAATTGAAGCGCGCTACAGACAGAGCCTGCACCACGTCGTGAGCAACGGAATTGCATCTTCTCCTCAGGTAATTGTGCAACACATATCTTTTATTATTTATAAGTAATGCGTGCCGCTGATATAAATGAGTGCTGTTTAGTCTGTGTTTTCAGTGACTACTGTAACGTTATTAGCTCGATATTATTAAACTGGCGGGATCTGTAAAATACCGGAGCTGCTAACGGTATGACTAGCTAACGTTGTATACTGTACCCGGAGCTGCTAACGTTATGACTATGACAGCTAACTTTTGGTTCCTACTGTACCAGGAGCTGCTAACTGGCTAACGTTATGAGAGCTAACGTTGGGGTACATACTGTACCCGGAGCTGCTAACGTTATGACTATGAGAGCTAACTTTTGGTACCTACTGTACCAGGAGCTGCTAACTGGCTAACGTTATGAGAGCTAACGTTGGGGTACATACTGTACCCGGAGCTGCTAACGTTATGACTATGAGAGATAACTTTTGGTACCTATACTGTACCAGGAGCTGCTAACGTTATGAGAGCTAACGTTGGGGTACATACTGTACCCGGAGCTGCTAACTGGCTATCATTCAGGTGGGGCTTATAGTGTGAAAAGTATGCTAACCCTACTGTCATGCACTAATAAACTAACCTACACTGTAACACGCAACACTTTGATGAATATTGTTACTCAGCTGATAGAGTTGTAATAAAATATATAATTTCATTGTTGCAAATATACTGTTACAGTGCTGGATCTCATCAATGAGATGAACGCAGAAGACGGCTCAAGAACAACTACTTCAAGTGGTCGTAAGTGATGTATAAATTTTTTTTATTGTGTGTGTGACTGTATATATAATATATACTTTTTAATCTGGGACATCATTTTCAAAGAGTCATCCTGTAATGCCTTCTCTCTCTCTCTCCCAAGACGGTCAAGATCTACCAAGTCTTCAAGATCTTCAAGTGGTCATGCTTGTAAGTGATGTATACAATGTTTTATTGTGTGTGTGACTGTGTATATATATACTTTTCAATCTGGGACTTTCATTTCAACAGCTGGAAAGGGTCATCCTGTGTTGATGGATGCTACTGTATATTGTATGTAGATGTGCATGACATGGACTAAATTAGAGGTCCTAGATATGCAAAATAATATTGAGAATCACTGGCCTTAGACTATCTACTAACGTATTCTCGCTCTCTCTCTAGGTTCATGGCCACTAATGACTTCAGACCTTCAGAAGGACAGTATGCTGGATGAGGAAGGTCTTGGCCATGCTGCGATGGCTCCTAGAAGACAAGAAAGGAGAGGTGCTGGACCTGGCTGTCAAATGGTTTGTAATGCTACTGTATATTGTATGTAGATGTGCATGACATGGACTAAATTAGAGGTCCTAGATATGCAAAATAATATTGAGAATCACTGGCCTTAGACTATCTACTAACGTATTCTCGCTCTCTCTCTTTAGGTTCATGGCCACTAATGACTTCAGAGCTTCAGAAGGACAGTATGCGTGTAGCTTATTGCCAGCGGAAGAGTGCAAGAATGCTTCCGCATTCGTCACCGCACGCCAGTACGGTAATGCGCCTTTCCTTTCGCCCCGCTCAGACAAATGCATGTAGTACATTGCAACACAACGCAGCATTTCTGCGTACATTGCAACGAATCACTTGGAGTTTGAAAGTGATATCAGAAGAAACTACTCAACCTCGGCTGTCTTTAACTAGCAGGACGCTAGTGGGCTAGTCGCTAAAATATATATTGTTTTATATATAATTGTACCAACACAGATATTAGGCAGTACACACATTGTCCTGCAATACATACAGTGAATGCACAGCTACATTCGCCATATATTTCTATCGCTGCTGCGGTCTACAGTGAAATGCAATATTATTATTATTGTAAAGATTATCATTACAATCGCAGCCTGGAGAGGCAATGTTACAAGTGTACGAGGGTTGTGTGCAAAGAGCACAGCCTCTCAATTTGCACAACGTGCACAATATAATAATTGTAATGATCATTACAATAATAATAAAATTGCATTTCACTGTAGACCGC
Organism: Notolepis coatsorum; assembly: GCF_963971535.1. NCBI lineage: Eukaryota > Metazoa > Chordata > Actinopteri > Aulopiformes > Paralepididae > Notolepis > Notolepis coatsorum. The sequence continues at coordinate 18,613,032 of NC_140172.1, forward strand.
AGCAGCGATAGAAATATATGGCGAATGTAGCTGTGCATTCACTGTACATGTATTGCAGGACAATGTGTGTACTGCCTAATATCTGTGTTGGTACAATTATATATAAAACGATATATATTTGAGCGACTAGCCCACTAGCGTGAAGGGGCTCCTTTCCTCAGAGCAGCCCGCTTGTATCACCACGCTCGGCGCTGCTGCGATGGTGCAGGAGGTTGCCTCGCTAGTGGGCTAGTCGCTCAAATATATATATCGTTTTATATATAATTGTACCAACACAGATATTAAGCAGTACACACATTGTCCTGCAATACATGTACAGTGAATGCACAGCTACATTCGCCATATATTTCTATCGCTGCTGCGGTCTACAGTGAAATGCAATATTATTATTATTGTAAAGATCATTACAATTATTATTTTGTGCACGTTGTGCAAATTGAGAGGCTGTGCTCTTTGCACACAACCCTCGTACACTTGTAACATTGCCTCCAGGCTGCGATTGTAATGATAATCTTTACAATAATAATAATAATATTGCATTTCACTGTAGACCGCAGCAGCGATAGAAATATATGGCGAATGTAGCTGTGCATTCACTGTACATGTATTGCAGGACAATGTGTGTACTGCCTAATATCTGTGTTGGTACAATTATATATTTTAGCAACTAGCCCACTAGCGTCCTGCTAGTTAAAGACAGCCGCGGAAATGCTGCGTTGTGTTGCAATGTACTACATGCATTTGTCTGAGCGGGGCGAAAGGAAAGGCGCATTACCGTACTGGCGTGCGGTGACGAATGCGGAAGCATTCTTGCACTCTTCCGCTGGCAATAAGTTACACGCGGACAGTATGCTGGATGAGGAAGGTCTTGGCCATGCTGCGATGGCTCCTAGAGGACAAGAACGGAGGTGCAGGACCTGGCTGTCAAATGGTTTGTAATGCTACAGTATAAATTATTGTATTACATCACGCTCACCATCAATGACTCCACCATCACCCCTCCCCCCTAGTCCGCAACCTCTGTGTCATCCTCGACCCCACCCTCTCATTTGACCCCATGTCCGCTCCATTGTCAAAACTTCATATTTTCACCTCCGCAACATTGCCAAAATCCGTCACTGCCTCTACCCCCTGCTGCTGAATCCCTCATACACGCCTTCATCTTTTCCCTCCTGGACTACTGTAACTCCCTCCTCACTGGCATCACCTCCCGCTCCCTCCATAAACTGCAGATGGTCCAAAACTCAGTTGCCCGCCTCCTCACTAACACCCGGTCCCGCGAACACATCACTCCTGTCCTCCACTCCCTCCACTGGCTCCCGATCAAGGAACGCATTAACTTCAAAACACTACTCCTCACCTTCAAAGCCATCCATAGCCTGGCCTCACCCTGGTCTTAAACTTTTTACACCAAGAGAACGGTGGGGAGAGAATATATACATATGATGGGGAGAGAATATATACATACAGTGGGGAGGAGACTGTACATTAGGAGGGGGTGGGTGGGAGAGAAATATACATATAATAGACAGTCTCCTCCCCACCGTATGTATATATTCTCTCCCCACCATATGTATATTTCTCTCCCACCCACCCCCTCCTAATGTACAGTCTCCTCCCCACCGTATGTATATATTTTCTCCCACCCCCTCCTAATGTACAGTCTCCTCCCCACCGTATGTATATATTCTCTCCCCACCGTATGTATATTTCTCTCCCACCCACCCCCTCCTAATGTACAGTCTCCTCCCCACCGTATGTATATTCTCTCCCCAACGTATGTATATATACCGCCATCTTTCTCCCGGGTTGGTGTGATCACATGACTGACAAAGCCGTGCAGTGATAGGCCAGAAGTCAATTCGATTGCATCCAGGCTCGATTGCTTATCCTGTCTGGGTAGCCCGGATGATGGTTTTTTACATCGAATTTTATACACCGCAATTATGCATCGAATTCTTTTACATTGAATATTATTATACATTCGAATTTTTTACATTGAATTTTTATTTCACATAGGTAAATTCGGAGCAAAAAAATTCAGATACATGATTTTCAAAGTAATTATTTTCAATGCTATAAATTCGGTGTCTGAAAAAATTCAGATACATTTTTCAAAGTAATTATTTTCAATGCTATAAATTCGGTGTCTGAAAAAATTCAGATACATGTTTTCAAAGTAATTATTTTCAATGCTATAAATTCGGTGTCTGAAAAAATTCAGATACATGTTTTCAAAGTAATTATTTTCAATGCTATAAATTCGGTGTCTGATAAAATTCAAAAATCAGATACATGTTTTCAAAGTAATTATTTTCAATGCTATAAATTTGGTGTCTGAAAAAAATTCAGATACATGTTTTCAAAGTAATTATTTTCAATGCTATAAATTCAATTCAGATACATGTTTTCAAAGTAATTATTTTCAATGCTATAAATTCGGTGTCTGATCAAATTCAAATACTTCTGTCTCATTTGCTCATTTGCTTCCATACTGTGGCTCTTGTTGTATTTTGTTATCTTGCTTTCCTTCTCTCTCTTCTCTCTCTCTCTTCTCTCTCTCTATCTCATCCTCTTCTCTTATGTCGTTGAATTTGTGGTTCGTTCTTTTTATTTGCCTTTTTCACTTTTCGTGTAGGGCAGTGAGTGGAAGTCCCGTCCCCTCCACGTCGGGGACCAGCACGCCTCACCGGGGCCGGCGACAGCTCCCCCAGACCCCCGCCACGCTACGCCCCCACGTCACCTATTCCCCCGTGGTCCGTAAGGCTATGCCCACGCCTCCCGGGGTGCCCCAGGGGCGCCTCTCGGCCCGGCCCCCTGGCGCTTTTCTCCGGAGCCCCCCCCCTGCCGGCCCCCCGCCACCCCACCATGGCTCACCTCGTCAGGGTCGCCACCCGCCACCTCGCTGGGGTGACGCGGGAGGAGGGGGGTCTCCATGGAGGGCGACGGTTGCTTCTACAACCAGGACTACGAGCCGCCCGCCTATGAGCAGAGCCCTGCATAACATTGGGGTCTTGTGCTTGGCACTCCGAGCATGGCACTAACACTGTCACGGTTAGGAGTTTGATTCCTGCTGGGGCCACACGTTGTGAATGATGTATACAGTCATTCCAAAGCACTTTATTTCCTAGTAATAGAGCTGTGCTATAGAGATGCTGTCATTCATTCATAACCAAACCAAAAGACATTTATAAACAACGTCTTACTAAATGCAGGCTTTCATTTACAACTGAATGGCCATATCACTCGTTTTTGTATTAATTCTCCTAAAAAATGTTGCTAAGCTAGACTAACATGAAAGTTTAAGTGAAAGTACACACTTGAGTAAAAGTCAAAGTTTCTACTTTTAAATGTACTTAAGTAGTAAACAGTGAACTTTTTTTCTGACTGTCTATATTCTTCTGCTAGCAGGTGTTTAATCAAAGATCCCCTGTGGGAGAAGCTGTTGCAGGGGAACAATGGGTTCATTTCATTGGAGGCTTTATCGTTGGGTTCAGAGAGGAGGATGTGATATTTTGTTAATAAATGTTTAAATATCTATTCAAGTTGTCATTTTTAACTGGAAAAAGTAGCATGTATGAGGGTAATTGTTACTTTACTTGATATTTGAGCTTCACTGCAGAATGATGTATATTGTGTACATACACTGAGAATATATTTCAGTGAGGTAGGAGACAGCATGTAAACTTCTGAATTTTTCAATGAGGGACATGCCAATACTGAATTGGTAAAGGGAAGGGTCCTTAAATATGTGGCATTGTATTACTAATCAACCATTTCCTACTGTATTTCCGGTAATGTACGGTCATAGGCAGATAGTGGAGTAGCTCTGGCAGATGGGTACACAGTAAATTCCGCTGACTCAAACTGAGTACATTTCACTCAAACTGAGTAAAATTTCTTTACTCAGTTTGAGTCAAATCTACTCTGCGTAATTTACTGTGTAGTACCAGTATTGCATTGGCAGTGTCGGCTAGGCTTCGGGCAACCAAACCTGGCCCAGCGTGTGTGGGTCGCATCTGGGCTGCTTTAGGCAACCGGACGTTCACCGCTTCCGGCAACCCCGGACATGGCCCAGTGTACTCGGGCCGGAATCGGCCAGTCAGTCATTGCCGCCTACTTGGCCGATTCCGCCAACGTTCACCGCTTCCGGCAACCCCGGACATGGCCCAGTGTACTCGGGCCGGAATCGGCCAGTCAGTCATTGCCGCCTACTGGGCCGATCCGGACGTTCACCGCTTCCGGCAACCCCGGACCTGGCCCAGTGTACTCGGGCCGGAATCGGCCAGTCAGTCATTGCCGCCTACTTGGCCGACTCTGGCAGCCGGACTTGGGCCGACTAATTTCTTCCGGCCTGCCGGATACAGGCCATTAATGGGCCGGAACTTTTTGGCCACCTGGGACCTAGAGAGGGTGATCTCGGCGCACTTCCAAACGAACCCGACGCGACTCGTGAGATGCTGTGAGAATGCAACCGACTTAGCAAACCGACACAATAATAATAATAATAGTGAGCCGTGGGTCAGCGTGGAGCAGCGATGACTCGGTACACTGCCTCGTTGATATTTAGGCAGACGATCACATTCGTCAGATGCTGGAGAACACGCAAGTGTACAGAAAGTTTAGTGACTGTAGTGACGCTGCAACAGCTGCACCGTGCGAGACAACACCTCCTCTCTCTCTCTCCCTCTCACTGACTCTCTCTCTCCCTCTCTCTCTCTCTCTCACCGAGAGAATGAATGTGGACTGTTCCATCAGGGAGCTTCGGTGGTAATGTGAGTGGCTACAGACCGCTGCACTTAAATATAAACATTAGTCTACCTGGAGACTCAATGAGGTAATTGTAGATGTCGCCATAAGACGCTTCTGGCCATTTAGTGGAATCATTGTTTCATTATCCTGGTCCCCCCTCTGATGGAACAGTCCACATTAATTCGTGCGTCATCTCGCGTCGTCCAGACTCTGTGGGCAATCTGCGCATGTGCATGGGTAATAGGTGCTTTAAAATGGGCTTTTTCGCTGCCGATTTAGTTCTGATCGATTAGGAATGGCTTGTGCCGTGTTCAGGAGATTGAGGCGCATAAAAGACTATTCGATCATGTCTCTAGCACCCCCACAGCCGTATCTGCAACCACTTACATCACGGCTCTCATCCACATTCATCATTTGCTCCCCCGCTCTCTCCTCCCCGATTTCAATGTAACGCAGAGATTCAGGGTTGGGGGGGGGGGGGGGGGGGGGCACACCCCAAAATCTGACCAATGAGTGATAGTTTGCTCGCGCGTGTGTTTGTTTTGGTCCGTGTGAACATGAACACAGCCGTGTGAACACAAACGAACTAACGGTCAAGTGCAACAATTGTATCATAATAGTCCCTGTGTCTCCCTGAATTGGAACAAAGCAAACGAACTACAGGTGTGAAAACACCCTAACAGACCGATAATGGAGGGTCTACACTGCTTGTTTGTGCTACTATGATGCCGGAATTTCCCCAAGGGGACCAATAATGGAATATCTTAATATAATAATATATTTACGAAATAAAATATAGGCCAGGGCTGTACGACTGTATAAGAGGTTGAATAAAATTATGGGATATAAACTAAATTAAATATAGAACAATAGATAGTACAATTATAAGTAAAAATACAATAGGAATAGGCCAGGGCTGTGCAACTGGGCAGATGTGGTCAGTTATACAATTATGATATACACTAATTAGAATCAAGTAACAATACAGTGGGCAAGTAGATGGAGATTACTTTAGCCTTTCCTGAGCTAGACATCAAACAGATCTCTAAGCAGATGTATGGATGTCTGGCATCTTTATGTCATGACAGCTAAAGCTTCTTTCGTTTTAGTGTCTGTGGCTGTGCAGGGATTCATGGGAAAGGAAACGGGTTGGTTCGTAATGGGCTGCTGGAGTTAAAATGACTTGTACCTATGAGGCCTGCCTGGACACATGACATCAGTGGTGGTCCACCCGTCACCTCTCACTTTACCATGACTGCACATAAACCTGGCACACAACATACATATCTACTCCATTCACATATATGCTTACCACTTGTATCTAATGCTATGTCCGCCCACTACAATCACATGAGTTGTCTAACGCCTGTCCCCCTATGACTTGCTGTCCTGGAGTGCTGACCGGAGTGTCGGACGTCCTGTGATGAAGACCGGGAGGTTGCGACCCCCTCTGCGTGCCCCCCTGTCTCCGGAGGTCTCGTAGTGGTGACCGGAGTGCCGGACGTCCCGCGATGATGTCGGGGAGTTTGCGACCCTCTCTGCGCCGCCCCCTATCTCCCGGTCTCCGGCTGTCCCTGAGCAATGACCGGAGTGTTGAATGTCCCGTGACTAAGACGGGGAGGACGTGACCCTCTTTGCGTCGCCCCTGTGCCTCAAATAGATCCGCTATCAGCTCTATCTTTAATCTTTCAAAATGTTCAGTTGCTATCGCTATTTGCTCTATCTTTAATCTTTCAAAATGTTCAATTACTATTGCATGCACTCATCTGTGTTTCACTACACACATGAGTGCATGCTTACCAACTGTCCGTCTGCAACACTACTATCACCAACATCTAAGAAGGGAGATCCCCCCTTGAATGGCCCTTCTAAGGTTTCTCTCCTCCACACTGCCTGTGGAGCTTTTTTCCCTATTGTTAGGTTTTAGTGAGTTTTTCCTTACCTTCGCGTGGGGTATGTCTGGGAGTGCTTGCATTCTTTCATTTATTTGCATTCATCTAAAAATGTTTGGACCTTATGTTGTTCTTGTTCTGTTCTTGACTTATTGTTATGTTTTCTTCTTGACTTGTTTAAAGAAGACCTGTACGGCCCATGGGGACATTAACGTGTGTTGTCGGGCCTTATAAATAAATTTGATTTGATTTGATTTGACTTGTTCACATATATAATTTTGCTTTCACTCTAAAGGAAATATGTCTCATATAGACCCCCCAGTACTTTGTGGAGACGAAGATGGGAGGCCCGTCTGTGGACCTGATGATGAGTACCAGTCTTCTCCTCAGACATATAAAATCAGTTTTTCACATTAGGATCTAACATCCCAACAGGCCACCTTGTTTATGGTTTGATTCAGTTTTAGTAGAATGTGAAAGACATGAATGATGTGACATACTATAAAATCAGTTTATTTACAGTGCGATGAAATAGTTCTGGATTACTGTTACTGTACAGTTCAAAGTCATCTTTACCTTCTGTTTGGTATCCACAGTTTAAAACCTGACAGTCTTCCCTCTTGTCTGACACCCACTCTTAATGGTTTATATGGTATATATCAGTAAACACAATGGGTTTGATAAGTGATTGTTTTGATAAGGACCCCACAGAGATGCAAATATTCTATTCGAATCCAGGTACTTTCTGTGTGGAGTTGGCATGTTTGTGTCTTTGTGGGTTTCATCCAGTTTCCTCCCCGCAAATGACTGGTGTTTTACAGTTCAGACCGATCTGGTACAGTAGCTCTGACTGTGGGGTTTTGCAGTTCAAACATACACAGCCTCCGTCAGAGGAGAGGATAAAGGCTCTGTCGGGCAGCTGACCATATCTCCTCCATCACACACAGATGACCTATACACATACCATACAGGTTCAAGTTGAAGAAGTTTAATTTTAATGTACTGAATAATACAGGTACTTAAATTTATTTTAAATTCATCAAGACATTTAGAGACATACAAATATACAGTACTATGTAAGAAAAAAACATCAAGTCATGTTTATCATTTTGGACTAAAATAGAGGAATGTTGCTCAAGGTTATAAAACGCAGTTGTGCACACTATCAACCGGGATTTGATTGAATAAGCAACACATGTGTTTTTTACAATGACGTTGACAATATGTATTGCGGTGGACAATAATAGATAATGTGAAGTTGAACACCTTGTGAGAATGGTTCATGTTTAACATAGCTTTAACATTAGTTCAACATTAATAAAGTAGTCAAAACGTGGGCCAAAATGATGGCAACGTCACATAGCGTTAGTTGGGTGTTTACAGGGAATATTAGCTAATGTGCGTTAGCTAGCTAACGTTAGGTTAGTGCAGAACTAGCCCCTTTCGGGAACACCGTGCGTTAGCTAACGTCAGCTCACCACTAAAGCAAATGACAGACGGAAAATAGGCCCTAATGTCCAAAATAGCGAAGGTGCCCCGGCCTAAGGTACTTACATTTTCACTGAAAGACATATTTGGTTATTTTTCAACATAGAAGAATGAATGCTATATAGGTTAAACTACAGCTAGAAACTCATACAAACAGATTAGCTCCACACACATGCGCACTATGAAGCCCCGCCCAACATATGCACCTGAGCCCCTCCTATCCGAGCTCAGACCCCCGAAGCCCCTCCCATCCGAGCTCAGACCCGAGACATGGGACAGTGCGGCTCTGCAGATATACCCTACTCGCATTTTCTAAAGATTGTTTCCAGCGCACAAATTAAGATCATTCTTAGACATTTTCTGCTCTATCAGGGTGTCCACGGGTCATTAAAAAGTTGTACTATTGAATATTAACATTTACTAATTAAAGGCCTTAAAAAGCATGAAATAGTCTTAAATTAAGTTAATATTTATAATTCAGTAGATTTATTTATTGAGTGCTATAAACAGGGTCCAAAATGAACACCAAGCATCAATATCAAACACTTATAAATCTCGTAAAAATGTACTTTACAGTCTTTGGTTTTTGCTATTCATGTTCTCAAACGTTGTCCTAACCTGGAGACACCCTGACTGAGGGCTCTCCCTGTACACCTGTCTCCTAACCTGGAGACACCCTGACTGAGGGCTCTCCCTGTACACCTGTCTCCTAACCTGGAGACACCCTGACTGAGGGCTCTCCCTGTACAGCTGTCTCCTAACCTGGAGACACCCTGACTGAGGGCTCTCCCTGTACAGCTGTCTCCAACCTGGAGACACCCTGACTGAGGGCTCTCCCTGTACAGCTGTCTCCTAACCTGGAGACACCCTGACTGAGGGCTCTCCCTGTACAGCTGTCTCCTAACCTGGAGACACCCTGACTGAGGGCTCTCCCTGTCTCCTGTAATAGAGCAAGTCTCCTTCATGATAGTTAACAAGTGTCACTTAAACTGATTATTCGTTTCTTGCCTCCCTCGTGTATTCCCTATTCAGAATATAAATGCAAGGAACGATAGAGGCAACTCCAGGAACTCCACCAATATTTGAGCAAAAGCTAAGCTGTAAAAAGTCAGTCAGTCCAGTCTACAAGAGGAAGTTGACTTGACGCATTATGACAACAGATTGCCTTTAGGCTAAAGGTTCTTATTTTGCATCTAGGGTGGGGATTTACCTGTTTATTTAAAAACCACGTATAAACAATGAAACAGAACCACCATACCACCATTTATTTGTTTACTCACACAATACACTTATGGAAAGTAGGCCTACTGCAGGTGAGCCAAACAGGTTAATTTCAGACAATGGCTGTAAAACATGTTCACATTAATAAACATTGACAAATGTTCAACTAGTTATTGTCATTTTGCCGTACTGATAATTTTGAACTGACCATATACATACTCATTATAAATACATATACCTATTGGGTTTTTCAGTGGAATTGTGTTGTTATAGGAAAAGCTTGGACAACAGGACATAAGCTCGGGTCCGTGTAGAATGTCTACGTTGTCAAGTATATTTTCACATGTATTGCTTATTTTTATTCCAAAATGATCCTGTGGACAAAATAAATAGGAACGTGGACTGGGTCATTTGATTAAATCATTAACTGTTGAGCAGAGGGTTTCAACTGCTCTGTCAAACACAAAGGATCTTTGAAAACTTCTTTCTTGAATGCATATAATTCTGGATCATTGTTCATTAATATCTACCTAATGACTAGGATGTCTCAACAATAACATATTGTCAACACTGAACAGTTGATGTTATCGAGTCTCGACTTGTTTTTCTTTTGTGACCTTCATCTTCATTCATATTAAATACTAAGTTTCTGTACCTCCTATTTTTATGTAGTCAATAAAATGTCTGATTATATGGTTGTATTGACTCATCATGAGTGTTGTAATCTGAAATGCTGTACAGCCATTAGGGTTCCTCCCTCATAGTAAATTATTAGGTCAGTTTGGTCTTGAACGACCAAAACTGTAAGTTAGTCGATTTATATGCTTATTTCTTGAAACATTTGCACATCTCCGGTTCATTACTGATTTCATTAGTGGTGGAAGAATGATCTTTTACTTACTGTAAGTACAATGTAGAAATACTCTACAAGTTCTGCATTCAAAATTAGAATTGTGGTAATGAATGATCTGTACTTCAGTATAAAATAGTTCCTAAATGAAAGTGTTCACAAAAAGGTCTGAAGACTTACTGTTGAGTTTTTCAAATGTATTTTGTTAGCACTTGTGAGTGCCATTCAGCTCCATTGTGTATGTATCTGGATGGATACATAGTACACCGCTTGTTTTTATTATTTTGGTTGAACTACCCCTTTAACCCTTTCACTACCACACTACAGACGGTTATACTATAATTGTAGTGATTTTGTGTGTGTGTTCCACCTATGGCGAGTGGCTAATGTAACTGACACCAAGACTAATGCTAGTTGACTAACCCCTGCTGTGCAAGTAGTGAGAGTGTTATCGTATAGCGGAGCCAGAGAGCCTCCCGACACCTCTAAACCAGAAGAGCCATTGGTCGCCAACATTTCCCATTGTTTCTGTGCTTGCATTACTGTATTCAATTTGTCAATAAAGATTATAACTTTTTTGCACCGGTTGTGTCTGTCCACTCTGTCTGGCAACATACCGCCCACTTTTTACGTCCAGGTCGATTTAGCTCAAAACACACCAGCCAATCCATATGGAAAAGATCTAGCCTGAAGCCTCCCCAATTAGTTCTCCATTCAGCAGTCCCATGTTAACCTAATCACAGTCAATGTCACTGGTTTGCACACAACCTGGGGCAAAGAAAATAGGGCTCACACAGTTCATTCACAAAAATAACAGTCAATAGCAGGGTAGTCCTGTCAACCTATGGCCTGTGTGTGATACTGTATGTTAACTGTAGTGTGATTGTATATGTATACTGATGTATATGGATCATCTGTGTGATACTGCATGTTAACTGTAGTGTGATTGTACATGTATACTGATGTATTGTCTGTATATGGAGAGGCTGTGTGCTGCTACGTCATCTTTGTCTCTTGATGCTTAAAACAAATGTTTCCTAATGGAGACAATAAAGGCTTCTGCCAGGCCTCAGTGCTGCCTCTGTCCACTCTGCTGCACTTTTCCCTTCATTTGGTTATTGTTTAATTTACACCTCACACACACACACACACACACACACACACACACACACACACACACACACACACACACACACACACACACACACACACACACACACACACACACACACACACACACACACACACACACACACACACACACACACACACACACACACACACACACACACAACTGATTCTACTGGCACTCATGTACTGTACATCATTTATTGTATGTAGTTAATTTCTTTATTTCTTTATAATTTTTATTTCAAAGATAGTTAGATGAATGGATGTTCTTTATTGCCTACAAGGGAAACTATTTTTGCTTTGGTCAGTACACTACATAAATAAATAAAATAAGTAAATAACACCACAGTAAAAACAGGTCAGTACTATCCCGCCCTCAGTGTGTGTCTGTACACAAACCAACAGGTAGTGAACCAGAGTAAAGGAGATCCAGAAGCTGGAGCAAAGTTGATTGTCTTTACTGTTGTCTGTTCTCCAAGTACAATTTTGTAAAACTGAAATACACAAAAAAGAATATCAATGACATTGCATTACAGTATACAATACAAATACATTGTATGTGTAAAATGACTTCAACTAAATGTAAAATGACTAAATGAGCTAAAGTTACAAATGTCACTTAATGCTGATGTGAATGTGCCCTTTAAATAAAGTACAATATGTACAAAGTTCACTCAACTAAAATATGAAACAAAGTCCTTTGAGCTGACTGAGAATTAGCATAACATTAGCAATACAGGTAGGCTAACCAGGAGCTAACACAAATGTATCCAAAACTAAGTGAACATGTTAACTGAGCATTCTTAAACAGATGACTCACAGATCTATAAACAAAATACAATATGATGCTTGCACAATACAAAAACTTACAAGCAATCATTTCCAAGGCACAGACAGAGCTGGAAAAATAGGAGCTGCAGCTGAGAGCAGACCTCGTGGCAAAACACCTTCTGGATAATGAAATAGCTGACCTGGCAGCGTCACATGACTGAATCAGCCAATAGCATTAAAGCTAGAACAAGCTAAAGAAAATGAGTGCAATACTCGAAACGTCCACAAGAGGGAAAAAACACAATGACCAAAACAAGTTCGAATAGAACATGACAAGTACACTACATAAATAAATAAAATAAGTAAATAACATCAGTAAAAACAGGAGGTATCATTCTAAAAGATATATTTTAAAAAGAAGAACAATGCTCTCTACTCATGGGGGGGGGGGGGGGGGGTTCTGTTTGTTAAGAAGCCTAATAGCAGAGGGGATGAAACTGTTTGTTTTTAATACAGGGGCAGCATATCTTCTACCAGAGGGCAGGATGAAGGCAGGTGCTGAGGTTATGTTGAGTATGTTTGTTTTGAATACAGGAGCAGCATATCTAACACCAGAGGGCAGGATGAAGGCAGGTGCTGAGGTTATGAGTTTGAGTCCCTCACCGTCCTCTGGTCGTAGAGCTGCTGGAGGGCTGAGCACTGCTCCCTGCACAGCTTGGCCCCCGAGGTGATCACCCTCTGCAGCTTGGCCTTGTTGGTCTCTGAGAGCCCCCACACCAAGCCAGAAAACAAGTGGTGAGGAGGCTCTATATGTGGCTTTTAGATGTAACAGCTGTGGAGGATGGGAGGGGGACGTCCAGATGCTTCAGCCTCCGTAAGAGATAGGTCTGCTGCTTGCACTTTTTAAAGAGTTGTCGTCGTCGTCCTCGTCGTCGTTGTCGTCGTTGTTGCTGCTGTTGCTGCTGCTGCTGTTGCTGCTGAAGTTCAGCCCGCTGCCGATGGTGCTGAGGTACTTGCTGCTAAATCTTCTCCACAACCTCTCTGTGTCAGCTGTGGGACAGGCTCAGCCTCCTCACCCTGTCAGCTGTGGGACAGGCTCAGCCTCCTCTCTCTCTGTGTCAGCTGTGGGACAGGCTCAGCCTCCTCTCCCTGTCAGCTGTGGGACAGGCTCAGCCTCCTCTCTGTCAGCTGTGGGACAGGCTCAGCCTCCTCTCTGTGTCAGCTGTGGGACAGACTCAGCCTCCTCTCCCTGTCAGCTGTGGGACAGGCTCAGCCTCCTCTCCGTGTCAGCTGTGGGACAGGCGCAGCCTCCTCTCCGTGTCAGCTGTGGGACAGACTCAGCCTCCACTCTGTCAGCTGTGGGACAGCCTCCTCTCCGTGTCAGCTGTAGGACAGGCTCAGCCTCCTCGCCCTGTCAGCTGTGGGACAGACTCAGCCTCCTCTCCCTGTCAGCTGTGGGACAGGCTCAGCCTCCTCTCTCTGTCAGCTGTGGGACAGGCTCAGCCTCCTCTCCGTGTCAGCTGTGGGACAGGCTCAGCCTCCTCTCCGTGTCAGCTGTGGGACAGGCTCAACCACCTCTCCGTGTCAGCTGTGGGACAGACTCAGCCTCCTCTCCCTGTCAGCTGTGGGACAGGCTCAGCCTCCTCTCTCTGTCAGCTGTGGGACAGACTCAGCCTCCACTCCGTGTCAGCTGTGGGACAGACTCAGCCTCCTCTCCCTGTCAGCTGTGGGACAGGCTCAGCCTCCTCTCCGTGTCAGCTGTGGGACAGGCTCAGCCTCCTCTCCGTGTCAGCTGTGGGACAAGCTCAGCCTCCTCTCCGTGTCAGCTGTGGGACAGGCGCAGCCTCCTCTCCGTGTCAGCTGTGGGACAGGCGCAGCCTCCTCTCCGTGTCAGCTGTGGGACAGGCTCAGCCTCCTCTCTGTGTCAGCTGTGGGACAGGCTCAGCCTCCTCTCCGTGTCAGCTGTGGGACAGGCTCAGCCTCCTCTCTGTGTCAGCTGTGGGACAGACTCAGCCTCCTCTCCCTGTCAGCTGTGGGACAGGCTCAGCCTCCTCTCCGTGTCAGCTGTGGGACAGACTCAGCCTCCTCTCCCTGTCAGCTGTAGGACAGACTCAGCCTCCTCTCTCTGTCAGCTGTGGGACAGACTCAGCCTCCTCTCCCTGTCAGCTGTAGGACAGGCTCAGCCTCCTCTCTCTGTCAGCTGTGGGACAGACTCAGCCTCCTCTCCGTGTCAGCTGTGGGACAGGCTCAGCCTCCTCTCTGTGTCAGCTGTGGGACAGGCTCAGCCTCCTCTCTCTGTCAGCTGTGGGACAGACTCAGCCTCCTCTCCGTGTCAGCTGTGGGACAGGCTCAGCCTCCTCTCTCTGTCAGCTGTATGACAGGCTCAGCCTCCTCTCTGTGTCAGCTGTGGGACAGGCTCAGCCTCCTCTCCGTGTCAGCTGTGGGACAGACTCAGCCTCCTCTCCGTGTCAGCTGTGGGACAGGCTCAGCCTCCTCACTCCTCCAGATTAAATAAAATAAATAAATAAAAACGTAAAAGGAAAGACATTTTAATAAAATTATTTAATACAAAGAATTGAACAAAAAATACATAGGACCTGTATCACACAATATATATCCACAATACATGTATATAATATGGATACTAACGTTTTTTTTTTTTTTTTTACTCTTATTGAGATATAAAATACATCAATATCAGAGACAAAGACACTGGTTTCTTTTTTTTGTTTCATGTATAAAGAAAGGTAATAAAAAGGTGTGTAATATATTCATATGTATAGTGAATCAGCTGCTGTGATTGACTTCCTGTTAATCGTATTGATTTTATAATTTTTTATTGATTTTATTACAATCATTTTGAATGCCACTAATTTGTATATTGTTTTGAAATGTTATTTGAGTAATTGTATTTGGAATGGTATTTAATAATAGTAATATTCCATTTGGTATAGATTCATTGTGTATTGTGTATAATTGTGTTATATTCTTTTACTGATACGTTGATGTTATATTATTCCATAATATCTTTAAGTGTATATAAAATTCCAATTATGAAAAAAGAAAAATGGTTTTGTGGTTAGGCTATGTGTTATATATCTGGATGGCTTGTGGTTATAGGCTTCGTGTTATATAGTTGGATGGTTTGTGGTTATAGGCTGTGTGTTATAGAGCTGGATGGTTTGTGGTTATAGGCTTTGTGTTATATAGTTGGATGGTTTGTGGTTAGGCTATGTGTTATATAGCTGGATGGTTTGTGGTTATAGGCTATGTGTTATATAGCTGGATGGTTTGTGGTTATAGGCTGTGTGTTATATAGTTGGATGGCTTGTGGTTTTAGGCTGTGTGTTATATAGCTGGATGGTTTCTGAGCACTATACATAACTTCAGAACTGTTATATTAGGCCACACTGGTATTGAGATTAAAACAATGCAGTTTATAGTGTATGCCGAAGTTGAGAGACCAAACCAGATTTTTCTACTTCAAATTCCGACATTGAGAGCTGTTCCACTGGAGGTTGGATCAAGTTCAAGTTCAAGTTTATTTTGTCATATGTATGTTAACACAAGGTCAGTGGTACAATGAAATGTGTTGCACGAGAGAACAGGTCAGCTCAGCAGAGAGTAAGTAAGAGCACTAGACACATTAGAGCACTCGTCATATAAAGGTCAAGTAAGATTTACAAATAATACCAATAAAAATAAATGTAGAAAGCCATGAGTAACTTCTCAACCTGTGTTGAGACAACACTGGGAATGATGATGAAAGATATCCTGGATGGTCGGGAGTCTGTTACCAGTGATGTGCTCGTGCTGTACCGCCTTCCACTACTCTCTGTAGTGATGTGTGGGCAGAAAGGTCTCCGTACAGGCTGGGTGGGCAGAAAGGTCTCCGTACAGGCTGTGATGCAGGCAGAAAGGTCTCCGTACAGGCTGTGATGCAGGCAGAAAGGTCTCCGTACAGGCTGTGATGCAGGCAGAAAGGTCTCCGTACAGGCTGTTATCGTAATAAGGGTTCAGTGGTTTTATCTATTAAAACCAGATATCCTAGCTACTCTGCGTTGTGATTTGTCCGTTGTTAAAACCCTATTACTGATAAAGGCCAACACGGCCTTGCAAGACGGCAGCGAAGAATAAGAAGCATCAAATAAAGAGAAGAGAGTTGGTCTAATATAAAAATACTTGTTTATTTCAACAGTCAGGAAGTGAAATAACAAGAACTTGTGTGCACAGATTCAGATATACCCGATACTATGCCATCGGCTATCCGTTTCAGAATAAAATAATTCAATTAAAGAATGGTCTTCTGGTTTTCTCTGAGGTCGTCTCTTCTTCCTAAGAACAAAGAAAAAAGCGCCCGTTCTCGTTCTCACTCGTTGCCGCGTCGCCGTCTGCTGGGGGTGGTTCAAAAAGCGTATCTGTCGGTGAGTGTGTGTTGAAGTCTCTTTCGCTCTACCTAACATGCTAGTCTTTAAAGCCTTTTCTCCTCCCCCTATGGGATGGGCTAGAACTTAAGTCAGAGGGGAGGACCGCTTCATGCCGATTGGGGGAATCTATCGCTCCCAGTTTTGAGAGAAGATTACTTTTTAAGAGGCCGTCCTTAAAATACATATTGTTTTGAAGTTTTAGCTTTTAAAGGTATTTAGATTAATTTTACTATCTTAAAATCCCAGGGGTATTTTCTAACTCTAATAAACTAATAGCTTAACGCTTTTGCAGACTTTCCTTGTGACTTAAATACCTAAGTTAACCTATTTTTAATTCAAATGTAAGAATCTACTTTATACCTGATTTGGCTGACTGCTTTTAGATTTACCAACTATAGTTTCCTTACTATTTTCTATGTTGACTTATGTTAGGTTTGTTTAACAAATACTTTATCCTTAAATCAAAGTATTTACTCTCCAATTATCTAAGTTCACTGATATGTTTTAACTATATTTCCAACCAAGTCCTACATAGGATTTTTAAGCTAACCAACTTTACTTTTATGACTATTTCCTGTATTGGTTTATTGCTAGAAGGACAGCTGCATTTGGAATTGGTTTATTGCTTAGCAGGACAGCTGCATTTTCGGGAGTGTCCTGTTTACGGTATCAGTGGTGAGTGCCTACGGGCCATCTCTTTGTTCCACTTGGGCTTGATCAACAGACCATTCTATTCAGTCCTTTGTTTCTAAGTTCTAACGTGGGGGAAGGAGACAAAGTCTGTGTTTACGGTTACCACTATAATGCAATCACTTTGTCTCCAGACATAAATTCTGTGTACCGTGACAGGGGCCAAAGGACGTGAGAGGGATTTAATCACTCTTCTCTCAGACCTGCTCGAATACCCTTTTGGCGGACTAGCAGAACAATACCAGAATGACTCTATCTAAAGTGTGTGCACTGGACCTTACAAGTATCAGTTTAGTCCAGTAGCGGCCGGCCCTGGGGAAATACAGACTTCAATATTGTCCCACCCATTTTCTACAGTAGATATTCAGTTTGAGCCTAGGAAATACACCACACTGTGATGCAGGCAGAAAGGTCTCCGTACAGGCTGTGATGCAGGCAGAAAGGTCTCCGTACAGACTGTGATGCAGGCAGAAAGGTCTCCGTACAGGCTGTGATGCAGGCAGAAAGGTCTCCCTACAGGCTGTGATGCAGGCAGAAAGGTCTCCGTACAGGCTGTGATGCAGGCAGAAAGGTCTCCGTACAGGCTGTGATGCAGGCAGAAAGGTCTCCGTACAGGCTGTGATGCAGGCAGAAAGGTCTCCCTACAGGCTGTGATGCAGGCAGAAAGGTCTCCGTACAAGCTGTGATGCAGGCAGAAAGGTCTCCGTACAGGCTGTGATGCAGGCAGAAAGGTCTCAGTACAGGCTGTGATGCAGGCAGAAAGGTCTCCGTACAGGCTGTGATGCAGGTGTAACGGAGGTACTGCAGTATATCCACAGTCACGAGGTACAAGTCGTGAAGTGGCTGTGGACGTTAAGCGGTACTGCAAGTAAACTCACTCCCCAGAGGCATCCAGACCCGGAAGCAAGAAGTGAATTCACTTCTTGCTTAGTGGTCTGTGATGCCGCCCGCGACGCGGGCGTCCGGGGTTCAACTCCCACTCAGGGCGATCCCTTAACAGGGGTCGAATCGACTAAAAACACAACGCAGACAAGATCACACCGGCTACATGTGGTGCCGTTAGACCCGGATGCCCTGGGTGGAGTGAGTTTAGAGGGGTGAGTGTAACGGAGGTACCGCAGTATATCCACAGTCACGAGGTACAAGTTGTGAAGTGGCTGTGGACGTTAAGCGGTACTGCAAGTAAACTCACTCCCCAGAGGCATCCAGACCCGGAAGCAAGAAGTGAATTCACTTCTTGCTTAGTGGTCTGTGATGCCGCCCGCGACGCGGGCGTCCGGGGTTCAACTCCCACTCAGGGCGATCCCTTAACAGGGGTCGAATCGACTAAAAACACAACGCAGACAAGATCACACCGGCTACACAGGCAGAAAGGTCTCCATACAGGCTGTGATGCAGGCAGAAAGGTCTCAGTACAGGCTGTGATGCAGGCAGAAAGGTCTCAGTACAGGCTGTGATGCAGGCAGAAAGGTCTCCGTACAGGCTGTGATGCAGGCAGAAAGGTCTCAGTACAGGCTGTGATGCAGGCCCTCAGCAAGCTCTCAATGGTGCACTGAGGATGCTGGCATGTGATGAGGCCCAGGATGGTCATGTTGTCGGCTTGATGATCATGATATTGAAGTTGTGCTTGGCAGCACAGTTGTAGGTGAGCAGGGACTACAGGAGGAGGCCTAGCACACCGCCCTGTGGTGCACCGTGTTAAGGGTCAGTGAGACGGAGGCGTCTGCCTCACCACCTCGGGCCTGCCTGCCTGTCAGGAAGTCCAATATCCAGCTGCAGATGGAGGTCTCCAGTCCAAGATCAACGAGCTTAGAGACACGTTTAGAGGGGATGATGGTGTTGAATGCTGAGCCATAATCAATGAAGAGCATTCTCACATACAGTATAGAATAGAATAGAATCTTTTTATTGTCATTGTTGTTACAACGAAATTGAGTTTAGAGCATCACCACTGGCATACAAACATACTGAATATAGCATGTGCAAAATAATAATATCAATAATAATAATATAATATCAATGTCCCAATGTCCTCAATAATAATACTATAACATCAATGTCCCAAGTGCAATAGTGCTAGTGCAACTAAATAGTACAGTCCAGTTGAGTTAATGGATGGAAGAGGGGGGGGGGGGGGGGGCGTTGCACCTCCCTCCTGTATGAGGTCTCATCATTTCCTTTGATGAGGCCAAGTACTGTGTCGTCTGCAAATTTAACTATGAGGTTAGATGGAGAGGAGGAGCAACAGTCGTGGGTGAAAAGAGTGTAGAAAAGTGGGCTGAGCATTTGGCCCTGAGGGGCCCAGGTGCTAATGGGCAGGGTGGGGAGATGTGCTTGCTAATCCTGACATGTTGTGTGTGATTTGTAAGAAAGTCCAAGATCCAATTGCATAATGTGGTGTTCAGTCCGAGTTTGTGTAGTTTACTGTGAAGTTTGTTGGGTAGAATAGTATTGAAAGCTGAACTAAAGTCAACAAAAAGGAGTTATGTGTTCTGAGAGGGCATACATACCAGGGTAAGTAAGTAAGTAAGTAAGGTTTATTTATATAGCATCTTTCACAGACCAGGGTCACAAAGTGCTTCACATATAAAAACATCAATAAAGTGCAAGGATAGCAGCATGTTAAAAAGAAAGTAATTAAAAACGTGAAAGAAAAAAAACAAGATAAAAAGACATAAAATATGTACACAGACATAGTTAGCCAAAAGCCTGTTTGAACAACACTCTTTAGCTGCTTTTTATAAGTGTTTACCGAGACCACACCGATGTATCCTAGTTCCCACTTCAATGGAATGCATTTAGAGAGAAGAAAGAATATTCTCCAACATTTATTTTTGTTAGTTATTATAAATAGTGATTTTGTGTAAACCTCCCATTTATTGTATCTCCCGCAATTACAATGACTGCGCTTCGAGCGCCCTCTACTGGCAGCATTAGAATTGGTCCTCTCCTTTATAGAGCTTTGAGGCAGTCCCCGCCCAGCGGAAATGACGTCAGCACGCGCTCTTTGTGTACTGTAGCATCACCTCGTTGTCTATGGCTAATAAGCCAATGCTAATCTAATTCTCTGATAATATCTAGAACTATGGCTAATAAGCTAATGCTAATCTAATTATCTGATAATATCTAGAACTATAATGCAGAGATCGTGTAATGAATGGACTAACTGCAGCTGCAGAAGATATATTTGAAGTGTAACGGACTAAGGTGGAGCACCGTGGAGGAGGATGAACTAGAGGAGAGACTGATCTCCAGATTCTTCACCGTGAAACTACTGAATGTTTTGATGCTGAAACTGAGATGAAGAAACGCAAAGCAGGTTTGTTAAATCAGAAGGTCCTTTGAACTTTAATGTCACCCTCTTGATCAATAGGCTCCCATTTGAAATGACGACATTGCACAATGTAATGTTTTATTCTGCATATATTACTAGCCGCTTGCAGTGATTTCATAACCAGGCTGGGCCTTGTGTGCTGCAGACGCCATCATTGTACCCTTGATTGATTGATTGATTGATTGAAAACTTTATTAACAGATTGCAGAATGGTCCACTCCCAGGTCCACTCCCACCACTATAGTGTAGCATATAGTGTAGAGACCTAGTAGTGTAGCCTATAGTGTATACCTAGTAGTGTAGCCTAGCCCCTTTCGTGACTTTCGGTTTGCAAGCCTGGGGCTTTTGTGACCGGAGTCACTTGCCCACACGCCCCGATTACCCAGTAGAGAAACGACCAAGCGTCATCAAGGGGCTCGCGGTGTGTCAAGAATACATCAGATCTGAATTTCAAAGATACCCAGCGTACAATATGGGTCTAACACAGCTTCACGATGGGGTCTGGAAGCTCGGAGTTGCTGATAAACATTTTAAATCATTTTCATAAAACGAGTGTACTCACAGAGCGAACCTTGGCAAAATGGCTGGTGTGTCCAGCGATCACTGCGCTCCCTATCGGTCCCTGTTGGTCATTACAACAATACACAGGAGACGCGCTCAGCAGATTCTACCCTGTAATGGCCTATAGGTAATGACCAACAGGGACCGATAGGGAGCGCAGTGATTGCTAAACGCACCAGGCATGCGACAAGGAAAGTTGCAGAAGGAGAAGACGCCATCTTGCTGCCAGAGTTCGCTGTGAGTAGCACTTGTGTTTCCCAACAATGTTTTAAACTGTTTATTAGCAACTCCGAGCTTCCAGACCCCATCGTGAAGCTGTGTTAGACCCATATTGTACGCTGGGTATCTTTGAAATTCAGATCTGATGTATTCTTGACACACCGCGAGCCCCTTGATGACGCTTGGTCGTTTCTCTACTGGGTAATCGGGGCGTGTGGGCAAGTGACTCCGGTCACAAAAGCCCCAGGCTTGCAAACCGAAAGTCACGAAAGGGGCTAAGTGTAGCCTATAGTGTAGCGGTAGCCTATAGTGTAGAGATCTAGTAGTGTAGCCTATAGTGTATACCTAGTAGTGTAGACCTAGTAGTGTAGCCTATAGTGTAGAGACCTAGTAGTGTAGCCTATACTGTATACCTAGTAGTGTAGCTTATAATGTATACCTAGTACTAGTAGTGTAGCCTATAGTGTAGACCTAGTAGTGTAGCCTATAGTGTAGACCTAGTAGTAGTGTAGCCTATAGTGTAGGCCTAGTAGTGTAGCCTATAGTGTATACCTAGTAGTGTAGCTTATAATGACCGTCCCCCCAGCCCGTCTGTCCACCATGGGGTCAAGAGCCTTCAGCTGCTCTGCCCCCCGCCTCTGGAAATCCCTCCCCCCCGACATCAGGAACATTGACTCCATCATTCCATTTAAAACCCATCTCAAAACCCACCTGTTTAGGCAGGCGTATGTCTGATTTTATTTTGTCTGATTTTATATTTTTATTTTATATTTTAATGGATTGTGATTGAGAATTTAACTGTTTTTAAATTGTTGTACGTCGACCTTGAGTGCCTTGAAAGGCGCCTTATAAATAAAATGCATTATTATTATTATTATTATTATTATTATTATTATTATTATTATTATTATTATTATTATTATTATTATTATTATTATTATTATTATTATTATTATAATGTATACCTAGTACTAGTAGTAGTGTAGCCTACTATAGTGTAGGCCTAGTAGTGTAGCAGCTTATAATGTATGTAGTACTAGTAGTGTAGCCTATAGTGTAGACCTAGTAGTGTAGCCTATAGTGTAGAGACCTAGTGTAGCCTATAGTGTAGACCTAGTAGTGTAGCCTATAGTGTAGAGACCTAGTAGTGTAGCCTATAGTGTGTAGACCTAGTAGTGTAGCCTATAGTGTAGACCTAATAGTGTAGCCTATAGTGTATACCTAGTAGTGTAGCCTATAGTGTACCTAGTAGTGTAGCCTATAGTGTAGAGACCTAGTAGTGTAGCCTATAGTGTAGAGACCTAGTAGTGTAGCCTATAGTGTAGACCTAGTAGTGTAGACCTAGTAGTGTAGCCTATAGCAGGAGTCGGCAACCCTTGGCACGCGGCAGCATTTTCATTGGCACATAAATAATTAAAAAATGAAACTTCGCTTTTCATATTTTGCACTGGACTGGTCATCTTTTGTAAATCGATTTTTGCACACCCCTATGACAGCTAGCATGTCAAATCACCTCTTGAACAGCCATTGGTTGTTGCACAGCTCTTTTTATTGGTTTGATTGAAGGTAGCCTACGGTCTCCCGCTCGCATTTCCCAATTCCCATGGTAATCGCACAGTGTCGCGGTTGCATGATTCTGTATAGTTGTAGTCGATGTCATGATGGCAACCCCGCTAGCTAAGAAAGCGAAAGTAAAGGAAGTTCGGGCATTCTAGCACTCCTGGACAGAAGAGTATGGTTTTGTTTGTCAGAAGAATAGAAAAAGAAAGCAATACGCTTGGACCAGCACTCACAGATTTTGGTATATTTAATGGCAGCCTGAAACAAACATGTTTCGGAACTATTATGTTCCTTCCTCAGTGTTGATGGCTAGCTAGCTAGATGGCTTGTCAGAAGAACAAACGGGCCAACGTACCTCTGTGAGCAGATCTTCTCCCACATACAGTACGTGCTCAGCCCCTCCCGGAGTCGATTGACAACCGACCACTCTGAAGCATGTGTGCAACTTAAAGGGACCAACTATAGCCCCCAGATAACGGAGCTCAGCGAAGCAAAACAGGGCTAGTGATCACACTGCAGTCAGCAGCTGTAGGCAGCTGTTTATTTTCCTACACATGGGTTTGCATGTGAACTTGAATAGTGTGCATATGCAGGGCTCTATGCATATATAAACTATAAAGCATACGTAACACGCATATATGTGGCATGTTCATGCATGCGCACATGTATGCACTTACCTGGGATTGATGTGTTTTTAGAGACTGAGAAACAACCTTCTTTTATTGGAGATCTGTCCATAAAGACGCAAACTATCTCTCTAGCTGTGTGTGTGTGTGTGTGTGTGGTGTGCGTGCGTAAGTGTAGAGCTAGGGGAGCTGTCCACTTTGAATTTTTTGAATTTTGAATTTTGAAGTCTTTATTTCGATGTTGTAATCACTTGTATGTGGTGCTGAACTTTGTGCATGATTGCTTGGTAACTTGAGCTACTGTACGCAGGGAGCGAAATTAACTTTTTGACTCACCGGCCAGTGGCGGGTAGATGGGAAGAATCTACCCGCCAAGCATATTTCTTACCCGCCAACTTTTTTTTGATAAATTTTTTTGTTATTATTATTTTATATAGATTTTTTTTTAATAAAATATATATATTATATAATCATACTTGTGATTGTGTTATCTGCGAGACATCGCCACCTCGCTGTCTGCAAACAGCTCCACTGTCTGTGTGTATACTCGAGTGGCCTCCAGCAAGGATTCTCCGGGGGTGCAGCTGGACCCTAAACGCTACATTCAGCATGCAAAAGAATTCTCCGGCGCTGCACCTGGACCCTAGTCAGCAGCCCTCACTCATGCGATGTAAACCAGGAACTCGAATACGCATGTTGTTGTTTTAGGACATTGATGCCAAGAGCTATCTGTAGCTACTGCTGGATGGCGTTGGGACAACGCGTCAGTGAACTATTTAGTTTACTGCGACATTTCGTAGTGACTAGTTACCTAGCCAACGGAGGTATTATGCACTGGACTATTGCTGGAGGATTTGTTGATGTCGGGAGCTATCCGTAGCTAGCCGGCTGGATAACGTTACACAATGCCTCGTGTATTAAACTAAGTGAATAGTTGACTGGGTCATTTTGTAACGGTAGCTAACGTTATCTCACGAAGGTCCCACACTGACTAGACTAACGTCACGGTGAGGCAATAGCCTCTGTTTACATGCAGGCATTAGCAGCAGCAGCAGTGCTAACTAACGTTACATAGTTACAGAAACAGAAACAGGTGGGGAGGGGGTAGCAGCAGCAGTGCGCGGTGCGCGCTGCATGTCTGTGCTGAGACAGCGAGTGAGAACTCCGCTAAAGAATTGGATCATGATTTTCGGTTTTCACATGACTATTTGATTGCCCGTCACACGGCGCTCAGACGTCTCAGTGGGAGGCGCCAAACGTAAAAACTGAGCGCAAATGGCGGGTGGCGCTCTCTAATTTCGGTCCTGTACGTCATGTCTGCTCGACATTAGCTTGGTAACGTGATGTTATGCTGTCATGTTAACGCGTTAGCCACCTCAGTTAAACCTTGCGAAGTTGCAACGCCTCGTTAGATGGAGCTTGCGAATCCCCCTCACCGGATTCCTCTTTCTCCTCGTCTATTTTTCGCTCAAAATAAAAATTAATGGGCAAATGCCAGTGAAATGTTTGTAGCTGTTTGTCTCCATCACTTTTCTCCCCCCAATTTAGGGTTGATAAAACCATAATGATGATATAATTAATAATAATAATAATCATGTAATAATGTAAACATGAATTAAAATACCTGATTGTGAGAGAAAATGTGTCTTTAAAATGCTGAACATTACGATGCATGTAGCCTATATGGATGGCATATTGTTGATATGGCACACTAGTTAACAAGAACATTTCAAACTGGCACTTCATGTCAAAAAGGTTGCTGACCCCTGGCCTATAGTGTATACCTGTAGTAGTGTAGCCTATAGTGTATACCTAGTAGTCTAGCCTATAGTGTATGTAGTGTAGCCTATAGTGTATACCTAGTAGTCTAGCCTATAGTGTATACATAGTAGTGTAGCCTATAGTGTATACCTAGTAGTCTAGCCTAGGGCTGGGCGATATGGCCTAAATATGATATCACGATATTTTCTGACCTTTCGGCGATACACGATACACATCACGATGTTTTTCTTTTTTACCCCAAACAATTCATTATGAGGCTTACCAAGACAGTATTTGAGTTTGCAAGCTAACATTAAAGACAAAATAAAATACCCATGCATTTAACATTTTTATATTAGATTTAGATTATTAGATTATATATTGCATATGAGATATTATATGATTTAGATATGAAATATGATGAATTGAAAATGGGGGACCCTGATGTAAACAAGACTAAAGTCTTTCTCTGGTCTGCATCCCCTTAACAATTGTATGTATTGAGCTGTACTGTACCCATTCTGCAATATGTTAAAGTTTTAAATCAATCAATCAATAAATAGCATTTTAGCATTTTTATGAAACTACTGTATATATGTATGTCTCTAAATGTTTTGATGAATTGAAAATGGAGGACCCTTATGTAAAAAAGCCGAAAGTCTTTTTCTGGTCTTCATCCTCCTGTACTGTATTGTACCCATTCTGCAACCTTTTAATACAGTTTTCATTCATTCATTCTGACGGAAACATAATCATTTTGATTGACAGTCGAGTCTGCCAATGACGTCACACCGCTTGCACCCGCCCTGCTGTTCTTAGCACCAATCGGCAAGCGCTATTAGTTTTTGACTTCCTGAATGTCCCGTGTGCTGAACATCAACAAAGCTACTAACGTTAGCTCCCCGCGGCCGTCGAGTAGGAGACCAGTGCTTCACAGGATGACTAAATGAGGCATAATGATTTTACTACAACGAATGTTATAATAAAAGCCTTTCCATACATCTGTCTGATTGAAAACTTTATTAACAGACCGCGGAATGGGCATATCTCAGCACAGGCTGAGATATGAACGAGTAACGTGTGGAAAGATTGACGCGACACAATCCTCTTGGGCAAAACATCACGATATCCACGATACGTTGAAAAAGTGTATCGTTAATGAACTGTACCCGATATTTATATAATATCGTCATATCGCCCAGCCCTAGTCTAGCCTATAGTGTATACCTAGTAGTGTAGCCTATAGTGTATACCTAGTAGTCTAGCCTATAGTGTATACATAGTAGTGTAGCCTATAGTGTATACCTAGTACTGTATACCTACTTTACCTAGTAGTGTATACCTAGTAGTGTAGCCTATAGTGTATGTATACTACTAGGTATACCTAGTAGTATAGACCTAGTAGTGTAGCGTATAGTGTATACCTAGTAGGGATGGGTACCTTTCACATTTGAACCGATACCGGTACCTGTGAATCGATACCGGTACTTTAGTCTCAAGAAATTTAATTTACCTACCTCAGTCGTAAAAAAAAAATCCAAACTTCAAATAACTACAATTTCGACAGTTTTCGGCTTGCCATTGCTCTGACTGCTTTGTTGTTGAATCAAGTCAAATCCTAGGTAAGCATATATTGTGCGTGTGAACGTTGACATGAAAAGAAAAAAGTAAAAAAAAAAAAAAAAAATAATAATAATAATTAAAAAAAAAAAAGTTTTGGTTTCTCACTTGATTCGGTACTCGGTAGTACCGACGTGTTTCGGTTCGGTACCTCAAAAGTACCGAATTCGGTACCCATCCCTAATACCTAGTAGTGTAGCCTATAGTGTATACCTAGTAGTGTAGCCTATAGTGTATACCTTAGGGCTGGGCGATATGACCAAAAACGTTATCGCGATAAAATTATACAATTATTTTCATATAATTCGATATCGATAATTATCGTCGATATAATGTCTGTCAAGTTTAATTAACTTCTAATATGCTGCTGCGAATGTCTCAAGTCGAGTTGATGTCGTCATCAGTCCGCGCACGTTAGCAGTTAGCCGACAAGCGGAGTATCTCATGACAATAAATATGACACTAAAATACTCTCTTCCGCCACAATATATTGAAACGACGTCCACTCCCACACTACTATAAACGTGGCCTCAGAATTCAAAACACACACATACTCGGCACGTAAATATATAAAACAGTGCCGTGCAAGCTAGTTGTCCTAGCCAGCCTGTTGCTTCTAAGCTGTATTCCATGACAATGTGCTAAATATGACACTAAAATACTCTCTTCCGCCACAATATATTGAAACGACTTCCACTGTATACCCCCACTACTATAAACGTGGCCTCAGAATTCACGCCACACACATACTCGGCACGTAAATATATAAAACAACGCCGTGCAAGCTAATTAGCCTAGCAAGCCTTGTTGTTGAGTGAGTCCTACCGCTCTGGGTCTCCTTCCGGGTCTCCGTCGCTCTCTGCCATCTCCTTCACTGATTGGTTGTTAGCTGTTGTGCGTATTCACGTCATCACGTAACGTTGGTTGTTGTTAGTGAGTGTGCTGAGCCGAGGCTGAACGGAGCCAAGCTTGGAAAATCGATATATCGAAACTTTGCGACCACGTTTCATGTTTATTTCGAGGAAATAATTTATCGCGATAGTTATCGTTATCGTTTTATCGCCCAGCCCTAGTATACCTAGTAGTATAGACTAGTAGTGTAGCGTAGTGTATACCTAGCACTGTATACCTAGTAGTGTAGACCTAGTAGTGTAGCCTATAGTGTATACCTAGTTGTAACTGAGGGGTACAATTCCCTGACTGTATTACTAGATATGATACTTACTACCACTACCTTTGTACTTAATATTCGGCCACCCAGTACACGGCATAAATATATTATGATGAACACTGTCACGTAGATGAAACGGATCCAACACAAATGTACGAATTAGAAATAGGTCTTTATTTCTACACAGCGATGGTGTGTAGAGCAAGCACTTAATCAAATCAATCACATTTATGAATGGGAATTAGTATGCACTTTTATGGCAAGAGTATTCGTCGGTATATCAATAGAGAATGTCCAATCTCTGAAGGCGCAGGTGGTACATATACGACCTGGAATAGTTTAAGGAATAACAGCAATGATACTTTAATGATTATATACTGGATACACTAGGGGGGGTTAATCCGGTCGCTTGTAAGCCGACAGGAGTAGGAAGGGGGGGGGGGGTAGAATCCGGCTGCCTCATCCGGCCAAGGGTATCCCAGGTGAACCCACTGTAGTGCCGTTCAATGCGCCGGCGATCCTTGGACCACAGATGAAAGCAGGTGGACTCTTTGTGGGCCGGCGTCATCCGGTCCACGGAGGAGAGACGTGAAGCGACCTCGTCTTGCAGAGCGTCTCCTCACCTTGCGTCCTCTCCAGGGGGGGGGGGTTCCAACACACGGCAGTGTCGGGGGTCTTTATCCATGGAATAATCAAAGTATACAAAGCATAATCCGTGCCTGGGAAGGCGGGCTGTCGTCGGTAGAATAATCGGGTATACAGGTCCACTCGCTCGTCGGCTCTGGGGCTCCTCGGGTGCAGCTTCACGTGGGGTCAACCACCCTGGATAAGCAGCCAGTTCTCTGCCCGAAACGATGGGGTACTGACTACGGTAGTATTCTCACCGCACGAAGCACTATATATTAACAGACTATTATTAGCTTAATAGACTACGTCCAACTCGACGATATAGTGCCAAATATGACTATTCAAATATTAATATACACGATGTCTCAATACCGATGGTAGGCGAACTTGGCCTTACTCCCACACGTGGCGTCGCGGGGAGGCTTTACGTCTGTGACTCTATTGGAGGGTAAGAAACTGGACTGAAAAGGAAGTCCTACTTTAGTAGCGCAGTATATATACGCACTATGAACAAATAGTCCCATTAGTGGTGCGGTAGTCAGATTCCTACGCGGAACTAGGACTTGTTCGTACATGTGGAGCGGTACGTTTGAACTGGGTCTGAGGGGTATGGCAGCCTGGCACCAAGGTCTCGACCAATAGTAGAATGGAGACTATTATGGGATGTTCAGTAGGCTAGAATGGATATTCAATGCATATTGTACAAGGAATATACAAGGGATATCAGGGAATATTAGAGAATATACAAATACAATTAAATATATATATATAAATAAATATATATATTCGGTTTAATCTGGCCCTTCACAACACTAGTAGTATATGAGGTGATGTGATTTATACTAACCACTAGATGGCCCCATCTACCAGGCTACATGGGCCACACCACTACACAGCAGGGTTCGAAATTAACGGGGGCTTGGGGCATAATGCCCTTGAAAATGGACATAATGCCCTCGAAAATCAGTTAAGGGGGGCACAAAATGCCCCCGACAGTTTACTAATTATATATATATATTTATCCGGTAATGGCGCGTCTGTGTATCGTACCGTTCAGATGACGCGCAAATAAAAAAAAAAATCATTTGGCGGAGGTGAGCACTGGCTGCTGCAGCACTGCAGCTGAGCCAGGTGCTAGTCAGTTTGTGTACAAATGGCAAGCACAATCTAAATCAATCTTCATTACGACTTTAAAAACATAGCCATTAACATTACATAGGCATACACACATCTTGCCATAGCGTTAGCAGTTTGTACAAAACAACGCATGTTTTAACTATAGAATCAGCCCGCGAGGTAATACAGTCAACAAAATGTTACCGTAGCTACTAGCTAGCAGAGAAGGAAATGGGAGTCTGAGAGGCGGGGTGTTTAAAGACAATGATAGGCGTTTATTCAACATCCAAGAAGGCTAACATACAACTGTGTTTTACTAACTCCAACCGGGACTATTGCCGCTTTCCCACTGCATGCCATCACCTCCTAACGTTACCGGAGCTACCGGAGCTGATAATAACATTGCCTGAGCTGAAGGTGCGTGACAATAAAATGTCCGTGGGGACCCGGCGCCAACCCATAGATAGTTCCAACTCACCGAATTACGTAATCCACCACAGTTGCACTCAATATTTAAATAATGTTAGTCTAAATAAATGTAGACAGATACATAATAATTTCAAGCAGAACACGAATCTTTCCATTAAGAACTGACAATCAGGGAATTTAAACATGGTTGACGTTGTTTTTGTGTTTATATTAAAGAAAGGAAAGTCTAGTGCTGGCTGAGCATATTGTTTGTTTGCACTAAGTTAATACTACAAATGTAGCCTATATTTTTCAGTCAGTTCGGTCTTTGTGTGTCAAACATTATTTAAGGCTGTAAACACTAACACTGTAAACTTTTTTATTTTTTTTTAATAAATGAGAAGCATGTTTAGATTTGAGTGTTACATTTTTTTTTTATAAAAATGTACGTATATCGAACCGAACTGAAAACCGTGACCCCAAAACCGTGATACGAACCGAACCGTCCATTTTGTGAACCGTCCCACCCCTACCGTTTATCATAAAAATTCAGTGCCCCCGAAATACAAAAAAAAGCCCCCGAAAATCAATTAAGGGGGGCAAAAAAAGCCCTTGAAAAAAAATGTTAATTTCTAACCCTGCTACACAGTCTATAAGTGTCATAATGAGACACCTGTTGCTAGAGCTGCCGCGATTACCGCATTACCGCGGTATCGCTGTTACATCACGGCTGAATACCGCGTCACCGCTGTTTTTTATAATAATAATAATAAATTACCCTCCTCTCGTTGGGCTTGCGGCTCTGCAGATATACCCTACTCGTCTATCGAGGTTCCAAGCGACCCTATTGGGTACCAGAAAAGTCACGTGAAACATTGCAGACCACTGATTGGTCAGAAGAGAGACGCGTCACACGTTTTTACGTCCTGAATGTCAGCTCATCACAACACGGCTAATAACGTTAGCTTTAACTCTCCGCCGGAGTGGACTAACATCGCGCCTCAGGAGTACTAAACGAGACATAATGATTTTACTGTCTGCAACGAATGTTATAATAAAAGCCCTTCGTTCTATACACTTGTCTGATTGAAAACTTTATTAACAGACCGCAGAATGGGACAACTCAGCACGCTCTGAGCAAAGAAAGGAACTGAGATATGAATAGAGTATTGCTTGCTATGGTCCGGTAAATACGCTGATGTTATTGAACGTATAACTATATAATGTCAATGCCACAAAACGAATGCCTTTATTATAAAGTAGTAACTTTATAGTAATAATAATAAGAAAGGGTCGGGGGGGTTAGGGGTAACCACCCCTGCCCGCGACACCGAGTGAACTGCGCATCCGTGTTTCACTTTCAATAACTAATGCGTGCTTGCCGAATCCCAAACAATATTCATGCTGCAAAGTCATCCTCTAAAGATAGACATTTAGACTAGAGGCAGGCTATATGCTATAAAGAGTAGACTACTACTAAAAAAAAAAAATGCATTCAAACTTTTTTTTTTTATTTTTTGTGTGCGTGCGGTAAAAACCGCGGCGGTAGGAAATATTTTGCAAATTTGTGCGGTAAGGAAATAATCAATACCGCGGCAGCTCTACCTGTTGCATGTTGACATGTTATGCTACCTATTACCAGGACCTAAATAAATGATATTAAAAGAACCCCAGTTTCTTCATTGATGGACAGAAACATTACAGTATAGACCTAGTAGTGTAGCGTATAGTGTATACCTAGTAGTGTAGCCTATAGTGTATACCTAGTAGTATAGACCTAGTAGTGTAGCGTATAGTGTATACCTAGTAGTGTAGCCTATAGTGTATACCTAGTAGTGTAGCCTATAGTGTATACCTAGTAGTAGAGTTGTTCCGATACCGATACCAGTATTGGAAATGCCGCCGATACTGCCTAAAATGCTGGTATCGGTATCAGCCAGTACCCTCGAACCCTCTAATCTCCGATACCATATGACGTAATTTATCAACAACAGTCTGCTGAGTGAGCATTATAAAACAAACGTGTTTTTAATCGACCGTGAATTAAAGTGTCAATGCTGTTTGTCATTTTAACAGCAGATACTTTCTTAAATGCCATCTTCCAGAGAGAGGGGTGTTGACGGGGAGCTTTGATGGGTTCGCGTGCTGGTGTTATTAGCATTAGCTGAAGCGCTAACCGAAAGCTAGTTTTACTTTTAGCTTAACGTGGCTAAAGTTGGGGCTATTCATAATCCAGCAATCATGGCTGCAGACCTGCAAGCAAAGTACAGCGAGTTGGCACAGGAGTATTCCAAGGTAAATAGCTTTTTCACCAGTAACGTTATATTGCCTTGTTTCCATCTACCATTAGCTCACGTTAACCTAGCTCACGCTAACCTAGCTCACGCTAATGTCATCACTGATCGACCTCTCGCACACAATTAATGACATAATGCGGACAGCCATATCGGTGACAATGTTTAGCTTTTAGTGCCAAATGATAAGAGTCTGAGGCGGAGTCTCAAAAGAGAATGTTGAATATTTATTGTGCAAAAATCACAACGGAGCATCTGCTAGCTAACTGCTAGCTATCCTTCTGGATAGGAAGTGCGCAACAACATATAACGTCCGTGCGGAATCAATGTCCCAACAACCATTCCGTGGGTGAACTCATTGAGCATAGTTGTCAATTAATGATACTAATACTAATCTATACAATCACCTGTTGTTGAATAAATACCATACTTATTTTTTTTTAATGTATGCACTGGTATCGGATCAGTATCGGTATCGACCGATACCCAAAGCTTAGGTATCGGAATCGGATCGGGAAGGAAAAAATGGTATCGGAACATCTCTACCTAGTAGTATAGACTTAGTAGTGTGTAGTGTATACCTAGTAGTGTAGCCTATAGTGTAGCCTATAGTGTATAGTAGTGTAGCCTATTAGTGTATACCTACTACTTGTAGTGTAGACTTAGTAGTGTAGCCTATAGTGTATACCTAGTCAGGGCTTGACATTAACACTTTCAATGCCAACGACGAGATATCTCGTTTGTTCATGCCGACCGTTCATTGCCAACGACGAGAGATCTAATTTTTTTTTTATTATTAGCGATTTGAATTCATATTTCATCAATCTAGCCTCACGTTAGTGCTGCAAACTCTCTCTGAGCTCCATTGGGAAAATACCGCCCCCTATCGTCTCTCCCTGTGGTACTGCACCCCTTTGGAATGAATTGAATGAAACACATGGGGGAAAAAAAATCCTGTTTCCTCATTTTACTTCTCAGGCAAGTCACCCGAGAGGATCGGATTCATTGCAGAGCCCCAGAACAGCGTAAAATACATATTTCCAGTACCCAGCGTTGGATCAATAAACGCGATCGATATTTGGAATGGCGATCAGGAATTGGAATAATCTTTTTGGAGAACATCTGATCTGAGGTAAGGAATCTATTTTACCAGTCTTAGGATAATCAGACCTTTTTTCACAGAGATATCAACGTGTGCCCTGTGTGTGTGTGTGTGTGCGTGTGTGTGTGTGTGTGCTGATCAGGAAATGAGATAATAGATTTTTCAGCTTGCTTCTATAGCGTGCATAAGTACACATATACTATCGATAATCTAGTGTTTATTTGAAAACTATTCATAAATAGGCCGAAAAATTACGTTTTTTGTGTATTCCAGAATATTCCAATTCTGGAACCAACCGCAAACAATCTCATCAAAACCAACACTATGCAGTCTATTCAACAGAAGAGAATGATCAACCGTATCAAACGCTTTGGATAAATCTATAAATAGGGCAGCACAATGTTTCTTTTTGTCCAATGCAGAAACAATATCATTTATAACTAAAGTGGTGGCAGAGATGGTACTATGGTTGGCTCTGAAACCAGATTGATGGGGGCTTAGAATAGTTATTAGAGAGAAATGTTTTACGTTTGTTGGATATCAGTGTTTCCAGCCTTTACTCATTTAATTCACTCGTCACCTGCTGTTCCGTGACCGGTCTCCGCGTTGTCATTTTACTTGGATATCTCATTAGCTGTCACACACTGTATCAACCCCTGTTAGTACATCCATAGTCAGAAGAAACGACACTGCAACGTGATCTCTTTCCTTAGATTCTCATGTTTATTTTCATAAACATAGCTTCTGTACCAGATGGAAACACTGTTATATATCGTATAGCATACGCTCTGCACTCTGGTGGAACCCTATCCCTTATCAATCTAATACTGAATAAATTTCTTCACATGTACACACCCATCCGCCTGGCCACACCCACATCCGCTCCTCTACATAAGCGGGGTCGTGGTCATACTAACAGCTCCTTCCCTATTTTCACCACCGACAAGTGTCTGTATACACCACTTGAGTTTAGTGCCGAAATAGTTGTTGGAAAGGAGCTACGTGGACATTGTATCTTATAGGGGTGGGACGGTACGCATCCGAACCGTGTACCATACGGTACGACCCCCACGGTTCGGGGCGTCTGTGTGTCGTACGGTTCAGATGACGCGCAAATAAAAAGTCTTTCTCTGGTCTGCATCCCCTTAACAATTGTGTGTATTGAGCTGTACTGTATTGTACCCATTCTGCAATCTGTTAATAAAGTTTTCAATCAATCAATCAATCCCTGAACAATGAGTGAACTAAAAACCAACAGGTATTGTGCTTTGTCAGCAGATAAAACATTTGACGCTATAGGAGAGGAGACTGTTGTGGTCTTGGTCCATGAAACAACTATTACTTGGCATTTATAAGACAGCACGCCTCAAAAAGAATTAAATAAACCAGACAAATCATCTCTGTCAAACGTCTTTAATTTTGCAAATGCCTCGTCAATAGCCTAGGTACAAGCCGCGCCGGTCTGCAGCTGGTTTTGGATTCGCTTAGCCTTTAGCTGCTCGGCGTCGTCGGATTTGAATACACCATCGTAGCGGTGGTGATGTTTCAGGTGACTTATTAGGTTGGATGTTAGGCTTGGGCGGTATAATCTTTTTCACACGTCATACCTTTATGACAATACCCCGGTATATGACGGTATGACTTTCATTTTCATCGTTGGCTCTCAGAATGGTAGTCAGAAGCCCGCATCGTTAGTGTTAGCATGTAGCCTAGCCATGGCAGACTATTTGATTCCTTAAGGGCTCGAAATTGCCTGGGTTTTGGTCATATGCTCCCGAAATGCTCCCGCTGTTTGGCTACTTCTATGTGCAGTGAAAACTACTCGAATGCTTTATAACCTAGTCATTGATTTAGTTCAGGGTAATCTAAGATTAGCCGCAGAGCTAACGCTAGTTAACGTGAGCTAACGCTAGTTAATCAAGCTCACAGAGAGAGATGAAGAGCTGACAGCGGATAGTACAGGACGGTACAAATACAATAAAAAAGCGGGTGGGTGCTGTTGTGTAAACCTTGTACTCTTTAGTTCACATATAATAAGAGACGGATTATTTGCTTGCTCCACCAGTGCACCACAACAACACACACCAACTCTCGTCACAACGCTTTACGGTATTTTCACATACCCATGGGTCACCCATCTTGCATGTGTGTGACAAATAAAGACTTATTCTTCTATAGAATGCGGTTATGGACCGGTGGCCGTCCGTTTATTAAGGTCGAATTGACCATGGGTCCACTTCCAGACATCGGATGATTGTGGATTCGGGTATTGGAGCGTTTTCCTAATGTTTTGAGAGTATGGATTCGTGCGGGAATTCAGACTCGGGAACATGTTGTTTGGGTAAGTAAGTTATGTTATGGTTAAGCGTATGGAAGATGAACGTATGAGGGTCCGGATATCTTTTCTTAGAATGCGGATAATTGTCTGTGTTATGAATGCCGGGAGTGTATGGTTGGTAATTTAAACCGTTCCAGTTTGACTGATTGTGTGTGCGTATTGCCTTCGGTGATTCGCTACAGGGGTTTAACGGCTTCAGCTGTTTTTTTTATTATCAGTTAATCAATCCCAATTGGTTACGGAACCAACTAGGCCAAACCCCAAAAATCACACAAAATCTACTTTAATTGATTTAATTTTCTCCAATAGATTAGACAGGATCACTGCTAGTTGAGTTTTTGATTTAGAAATCAGTGATCATTGCCCAATAGCCTGCATCAGGAATACTAAGCTAAAGAAAACAAAATCACACAATATTATAAAAAGAAATCTAAAACATTTCAATGATCAAGCTTTCCTATTTGATCTACTCAATAGTGACTAGGGGTGCACCGATGTATCGGTCGGGTATCGGCCGATAAGTGCCTTGTTGACTGCAATCGGCCTATCGGCCGATAAGCTCAAATGTGCCGATGGCAGTAGCCGATAAGTTCAGTCGCGTCCTGCACAACGCCGCCCCCAGTCCCCCACACAAGCTACTGCAGCAAAGTTACTACTAAATATTCAACATTCTCTTTTGAGACTCCGCTTCAGACTCTTATCATTTGGCACTAAAAGCTCAACATTGTCACCGATATGGCTGTCCGCAACATGTCATTAATTGTGTACGCGAGGTGGTCGCTCAGTGACAACGCTAACATGAGCAAGATTAGCTAGCATGAGCTACCGGTGGATGGAAAGACTAACGTTACTGGTGAAAATGTGATTTACGTTGGAATACTCCTTTGCCAACTTGCTGTACTTTGCTTGCAGGTCTGCAGCCATTATTGCTGGATTATGAATAGCCCCAACTTTAGCCAAGGTAACGTTATGGCTAAACCTTTAACGTTAGTTAACGCTAGCGTTCGGTTAGCTGTTCAATGCTAATAACACAACCAAGCGAACCCATCACAGCTCCCCGTCAACACCCCTCTCTCGGGAAGATGGCATTTAAGAAAGTATCTGCTGTTAAAATGACACAAACATTCGTTTTGTGGCATTAACGTTATATAGTTAGTGTTACACGTTCAATAACATAAGCATAGTATTTACCCGAACTACTAGCTCAGTTCCTTCCGTTGCTCATAGAGCCCTGAGAGTTGTACCCAATCCATTCTGCAATCTGTTAATAAAGTTTTCAATCAGACAAATGTATAGAAAGGCTTTGTTTTATTATAACATTCGTTGCAGTAAAATCATGCCTCGTTTGGTCATCCTGTGGAGCGCTGCTCGGCGGGCAGCTAACGTATTAGCTACGGTAAGCTTGTTGTGGTAACTGTGGTTCTCGCAAGCAGATCAATGGCGGCATGCCCGGAAGTTGAAAATGAATAAACGCTTGCAGATTGGTGGTAAGAACAGCAGGAGGTGGGTGCTAGCGGTGTGACGTAATTGGCCGAATCGACTGTCAATCAAAATTGTTCTATTGCATTGGTTGAGAGCTCTGGTTGAGACAATAGTATCCAGCTGCAGGCCGCCAGACCATACTGGGAGAGGGATAGTGCTAAATGGCATGGTGGAATTAATACCATAAACATATTTCTTGATGTTTCCTTTTTTTAAGTAAGTAAAGAGGCCTACAAATACAAACACACATACAGTAGTTTCATAAAAAAAAAAAAAATTACAAAAATATATATATATCGGTATCGGCCGATTGCGTTAGTTGAACAATCGGTATCGGTGGCAAATTTTCATATCGGTGCATCCCTAATAGTGACATCTCATATACTTCGGAAATTCCGGATATAGAATTGGCCTTAGACTTCTTCAGTAAAACTCTCCTATCAATCATTGATAAACACGCACCATTTAAGAAACTCAGAGTGAAGGAAGGTCAACTCCTTGGTATACACCTGAGCTATCATTGCTATTCAAAGAAAGGAATAGAGCCTGGAGGGTTCGAAATTAACTTGTTAATAGTTCAGAAACTGGACTGAAATTCAGTTTTTGGGTGGAATGATT
Source organism: Notolepis coatsorum (assembly GCF_963971535.1). NCBI lineage: Eukaryota > Metazoa > Chordata > Actinopteri > Aulopiformes > Paralepididae > Notolepis > Notolepis coatsorum. The sequence continues at coordinate 18,651,091 of NC_140172.1, forward strand.
GTTGCAAGGAGGGAGGGAGGCGGGGCCCGCTGCGTGTTACAGGTACTTGAGAGGTGCGAACGCAGACAGACAGAGAGCTCTGCTTTCATCAAGCATGCATATCTTAACGTTAGCAAGCTAAGCATCTGCATAGCGCGACCTGTGTAACGTTAAGTAACGTGTTCGGCGGGGAAAGACCGTTCCATTTGTAACACAACTTCAAAGAATAACATCCAAATTCGATCCCGATGCGCATTTCCTTCATTCCACAGCGCTGAGCGTGCAACGTATTTCATTGATAGATCTGGCCAGAGCCTATACTCGCCTACCTAACGTTCCAGTGCTGTCTTCGGGATGATTTTAATCCAAACGTCCATTCAAAACTTGTATTATGAAATAATTCTGGGATGTCTGACTGTAGGAGTCGCTGTTTACAACGACCAGGACCCACCCACCAGCTTTCCCACCCCTAACACTGCCAATTGTGTTAGTATGAACGACCAGCCAAGCTGATAGCAATGCCGAGAGCTGGGCTCGAACCCAGCGTCTCCTGCATTGGTGGCGAGCGCCTTTCCCACTACACCACCTAGCCGCCCACACAATACACATTTTAATGTATTTATATATTATTTAAAAAAAAATGTATTTCTTTTATTATTGACCACGTTTCATATAGACAAAAAATATATCGCTATAATTATCGTTTTATCGCCCAGCCCTAGCGTCATCTGCTCGCCCATCGGCACTGTGGCCAGTTCCGGTTTCGCTGTAATGGGAGGAGGGGAGAGAGAGAAGAACACATCGTGGGCCACCCATTTATTCAGCAAGTTTACGTGGTATTCCTTGGTCGGATGACTTTGCCCCGGCTGTCGCACTCTATAGTTGACCTCGCCCACTTTTTCCATGACCTCATAGGGTCCAATCCACTTTGCCAGGAACTTGCACTCAGAGGTGGGGACGCGCCCCGGTTGTACACCCGTGCTTGTGCTCTTTGGGCGGCCACTATGTGTTCTCTAACCATGGGTCAAATAGTAGCCATTCTCTCTCTCGCCTCCTCGACATGTTCCACCATGGTTCCGTGGGGTGACGGCTGGTGTTCCCAGGCCTCCTTGGCGAGGTCCAACATCCCTCTGGGCTTCCGGCCATACAGCAGCTCGAAGGGCGAGAAGCCGGTAGACGCTTGCAGAATCTCTAGTGATGCACCGATGTGAAAATTGTGGCCGATACCGATAACCGATATTAATATTGCTGTTCTGGCCGATACCGATATTTACCGATGTCGATATCTCTGTATAGAAAACGCTTTTTATGATAATCAAATAAAGAGCTATTTTCCAAAACGCATACTTTTTTTTACTTTTGTAACTTATTTTCAGAAATGACTGATATTTTGAAACTATTTAAGGCCAAAACATGTAAAAAGAAGAAAAAAAAGATTTTTTTTTTTTTTTTTTTTTTTTTTTTTTTTTTTTTTATATCGGCCCTATCTTGATATCGGACCGATACCGATGTGTAAAAAAACGGCCATATCGGCCGATATTATATCGGCGGCCGATATATCGTGCATCACTAAGAATCTCCCTAATAGAAACAGGAGCAGCTGGTTTCCATCGCCTTTATCATCTGCTTGAGGGTTTGATTGAACCGCTCCACCAAGCCGTCTGTCTGGCGATGATACACAGAAGTTTTCAACTGTTTTACCTTCATAAGGCGACACAGGTTCTTCATTATCCGGGACATGAATGGAGTGCCTTGGTCGGTCAAGATTTCATCAGTCAGACCAACCCGGAACAAAAGCGTCAATTCCCTTCGTGGCCATCATCCGCAGGGGGATTGCTTCTGGGTACCTGGTGGCATAGTCATGGATGACGAGGATATACTGATGTCCCCGTCCGCTCTTTGGTAGGGGTCGTCTTGGCGCCACCTGCTGGCACTCGGGGCAACTGAGGCAGTAGACTTCCACCGCCTTCTTGATGCCCGGCCAGTAGAACCTCGCCTTGATCCCCTCCAGGGTTTTCTCGACTCCCAGGTGCGCTCCTACAGGGCTGTACAGTGCGACGAGGTTATCGCAAATTGCCCCTATATATGGCCTGTGAGAGTGGAGAAACAAATATTTGGGAGCACCTTTGCGAGTACGGATTTCAACCCTCTCATTCGCATTTCACTCCTTTTTTTCAGAGGAATTTAAACGTCGCAAATCTTGTTGGCCGTTTTCTATATCTTTCCTCCCTCTGTCTCTCTCCGTCTGCCAGATCAGGAGCGGGGCTGTTTTAGTTGCACACTAAAACGCTCACACACATGCATACGGGTACTTGAGAGGTAATGTCCGCGCTGACGCAGAGCGGAGCGTAGCAGAGCGGAGAAAACGAAACGTTCGAAAAGGCTATCGTTAGATAGCGCGATCCGTGTAACGTTAAGTAACTTGTGTTCCGTGGGGAAAGACCGTTCATCACTGCATACAACTTGGTTTAATCCAAATATCCATTCAGAAACGTTGTATTATGAAATAATTCTGGGATGTCTGTGACTATTTCCCTGCCTTGTTTGGTGCGAGTTCAGCTGACACTGTTGACACGCCCACTACGCAAAGCGTGTGTGCGCACACACCAGCGTTTCCGTTAGCCGGTAATTACCGGTATTTGACCGGCAAAATCTGTTGAAGTCCGACATATTTAATCTCTCCGGTCATAATGTCCGGTGAAAATAATTCCCTCTAAACACAATTCGATTATTTGAATTGTATTAAAATAGGCTAAAATTAAATAGCCTATGCGATGAACGAAACAATCATTACGTTTGTCGTTGCTTCACCAAGCAGCCGGTCTAATAATGACATCCTGCTGTCAGCGCAAGCTGGCTGCTGATTATTTACGTGAAGCATGGCTTGGCAGGGTGCAGTACTCTAATTCAGCCATTGGCAATTCAGCTGTTGGGTGGGGGCGCTGCTGACACCGCTGCTCTGCTCTGCCTGCTCCAAGTGCTCCATGCTTCACGTAAATATATCAGCAGCCAGCTCGCGCTGACACAGCGGTGTCATTATTAGACCGGCTGCTTTGTGAAGCAACGACAAATGTAATGATTGTTTCGTTCATCGCATAGGCTATTTAATTTTAGCCTATTTTAATACAATTCAAATAATCTAATTGTGCTTAGAGGGAATTATTTTCACCGGACATTATGAGCAGCACCAAGTCGTTGGGAGGTGGAGATATACATCATGGCGCAAACCCACGATAATGTTTCCGTCTCTCTCTGCCAAATTTCTCAGTTCTTCGCTTGATATAATTAATACAAATGTCCAATATAACGGAATTCGTTAGCTCATAAAAATGTGATTATAACAGACTGCTGTTTATTAAGGTCGGGCAGACTGCCCACCGACACCTCAAGTCGGCAGCAGCACGAAGTCTCGAGGGACTTATTTTATTTGGAATATATTAATGACTGTATATACGCAAAAGTAGCCTAGTTTTAAGTTAAAATATTATAAATGCCTTGATGATGTCATTCTTTATATAGGTCTATCAATTGTTTTTAAGCTCAATAAACTCTGACCGGAATTTATCCCATTTGTCCGGTAGATTGAAATCTACCGGACACTCAGACCTGCAAAAAAAAATTCTAACGGGAACCCTGGCACACACACACACACACGCACGCACGCGCGCGCACGCGCACACACTGCTCCGGTCATGCGTCCACTCAACTCATGGAAAATACAGCATCAGGCTATTGTTCTAAAAGTATCTCTACTAATAAAATGAGTATTGAACCGTTTTTAACAGCAGAGTATTGGGTGGGACATTCTGATTTAAATAAAATAGAAAGTCCCAAAATAGTTAATTTATCTGACTGCTTGTATTAATTTATCAAAAAGTAGCCATGTGCACTAATATAGTTATATAAAAGAATAATAAAGCAATGTCGATTCTGTTCTTAATTAAAAAAAAAATGTCTTTCAAATAGAGCTGCCGCGGTATTGATATTTTCCTTACCGCACAAATTTGCGAAATATTTCCTACCGCCGCGGTTATTACCGCACAGTGCGCAAAAAAAAAAAAGATTTGAATGCATTTTTTTTTTTTAGTAGTAGTCTACTCTTTATAGCATATAGCCTGCCTCTAGTCTAATGGCGCTTTTCCACTGCATAGTACCTACTCGACTCGACCCGCTTTAGGTACCTGGTACTTCGTTCCTTTTCCACTGCAGCCAGGTACTACTCCGTTTGTCTCCGTGTGGGGATGCAGGCGGGGCCGCTTGTGTACACTGAAAGCTCCGTGGGCATAGCCATGTCCGAGGGCTTGCAGCAAGCCAGAGTTTAACACAGTTTCAATCAATCAATCAATAACAACATTAACCAGACTCTCGTTGTGTCTATTGTGCTAAAGCTAACGTTACCTCATTGTGTCTATTCTACCAAGCAACCCGGGTTTAACGTTACCTCTCGTGTATATCTGCGGACGTTAGTATTAGGCTAATAACAACAAACTTAACACATCAGCGATCTTGTTGTGACACTAAACTCTCCGCTCGGTGGTAAATTGGGTTGATGTCGGTTTTGTTTCATCAATAAATGAGGCAGAATACACAGTGAATCCATCCTTTTCTGTTTATTACACTTGGTGCTGTCGCAAACAAATCCTGAATGAAATACATCCTTAGCGAGGCAGTAAAGATGGCGGCTTTCTGTTTTTGTTCAGAGACTCCAACGTGTGACGCGTCTCTCTTCTGACCAATCAGTGGTCTGCAATGTTTCACATGACTTTTCTGGTACCACTTCTACCCAATAGGGTCGCTTGGAACCGAGTAGGGTATATCTGCAGAGCCGCAAGTCCAACGTCTGGGCGCTACTTTATTATTATTAAAAAAAACAGCGGTGATGCGGTATTCAGCCCAACTCTGCGGTGGGCGCGATGCAACAGCGATACCGCGGTAATGCGGTTATCGCGGCAGCTCTACTTTCAAAAGAATGAAAAAGAACCGATAAGAGTATCGATAAAGTACCGAACCGTTAAGCAGTATCAATCAAGAGTAGTAGTATCGATAAAATCCTAACGATACCCATCCCTAATGAACACTTAACACTGTTATCAATGAAAGAAGAAATGTTTGCAGCTGTGGTAATACTTCAGTTGGTTCATTATAAAAGATGCAAACCTGAAAACAAAAGCACTTAAATGTTAAATAAAAGGACCACAGTAATGAGGCAGGAGGATTTTTTTTTACACTTTCTTTGGTAAAATTTGTATTTAAAAAAAGTGCCCCTAAAAAAGATTTTCATTTAGGGGCACCTGTGCCCCTAGTGAAAAAGCTTAGCGTACAGCCCTGTCCTAGCAGATGGGAATGGGCCAACTGTAGGACAGAGGAGATGAAAGGGCAAGGCACCAACAACAGTTCTAGCCTTCATGACCACCTGATACAATAGTTTGTTTTGTCGATTCTTTCGGCATTCGGCAAAGGTCGCCGGGTCCGGGAGTCGAACCCGGGACGGCCGCGTTGCACCACAGCGTTGTACGTGGTGCGCCACCCTGGCGCCCCCAATAGTTTGTTCTTAATTGCAAAATGTGGGAACATGACTCGTCTTACCCCGTATAGGGGCTGGCCGTCCACCATGGTCACCTGTTGTAGGGCGGTGGTGAGGTTCACGTCTTCGAGTTGGGCGCTCCCGAACTGCCAAGCCAAGGCAGGTGGCATGGGCCGGTCTTCCTCGTCTAAGTTGAGGGGGAATAGATCTCCCAGGGCCAGATCGTCGTCCTCCTAGGTGGGGTTGTTGGGCAAACTCGGGCCTCACCAGCGTCGCGGTGCTTCCAGAGTCCAGTAGTGCAGTGGCGTCCTTCCCGTTGGCCTTTACCGGGGTTAGGGAGGGGAGTCCTGTCCCTCCTGGGCCCAGCACGTAGTCGGTAGCCCACAGGGCCGGCTCTTTACCGGGGTTAGGGAGGGGAGTCCTGTCCCTCTGGGCCCAGCACGTAGTCAGTAGCCCACAGGGCCGGCTCTTTACCGGGGTTAGGGAGGGGAGTCCTGTCCCTCCTGGGCCCAGCACGTAGTCAGTAGCCCACAGGGCCGGCTCTTTACCGGGGTTAGGGAGGGGAGTCCTGTCCCTCCTGGGCCCAGCACGTAGTCAGTAGCCCACAGGGCCGGCTCTTTACCGGGGTTAGGGAGGGGAGTCCTGTCCCTCCTGGGCCCAGCACGTAGTCAGTAGCCCACAGGGCCGGCTCTTTCGCTCACAATGGGAGGGCTCGGATATAGCGGTCCATAATCACCCTCTCGACTGCAGTTGAGGCCTGGGGCTCCGCCAACAGCCAGATATTCGTGATCCTGGTGAGGTCATACATTTGGGCTCTGGGGGATATGGTGTGATCATAACCCCAGTCATGGTACCGTTGGGCTCTGGTTACCAGAGAATAACAGTCTATGGAGGATTTCGCCTTTAACACATTGAGTGCTCATGTCTCGTTTTATTAGCCCCCCCACTGAGTGCCGACGACGACAAATATCGTTTTATTTTTTTATTAGCGATCTGAATTCATATTTCATCAACCGAGTCTCCCGTTGGTACACCAGCCCCTACAGGAGCTCAGATTGGAAAAAAGCGCCCCCTATCGTCTATCCCTGTGTAACTGCAGGTCAGTCGCTTAGACAATCTGGAAAAATCTGGAAAATGAAAATGGAGACATGTTGGCACAAACGCTAGACTTGGTCACATATACTATTGATAATCTAGCATTTATTTGAAAACGATTCATAAATAGGCCGAAAAATTACAACGTTTTTGTGTATTCTAGAATATTCCAGTAAATGTCTTTTATCACGGAATCTTTATATTTTCCTTGAAAACGAGGGCTTTTCAAAATGCTATAAAACGAAAATGAACCCATCAAAAAACAATCCGTTTCGACAATGTTGACTGCAAACGAGTCATTGATAAGCGACGGGCAGATTAGACACATAGCCATAATTTAAAACATAGATTAGGCGTTTTTAACGCTAACATTGAAGTGGGTGGCGGCATTCAAGGAGGTTCCGAGGCACGAGCTCCGGCACGGAAAGTGTTAAAGGTGCTATGCATTATAAATGTCATTTTTCAGTCTCTAGCATTGTATTATAGTAATAGGAGTTCGTATCAATGTGTTTTTGGGCCTAAATACTATATTGGCGAATTCCTCAGCTACAGCCCATCCCCTCTTTGCCTCTAGTAAATCAGGTCATGTTGATTTGACGACCTGGTGCACGTCACAGGGCGCTGTTTATAGCGCACGGTGATGTGATTGGCTCTGTGGTTTTAGTAATGCCCGCCTCCATTCTTGCTACCTGCAGGGTGGAAGGTTTGTCCAGAAGATCACTAATCAGCTGAAGCCTGATGCGGTTCCCTCGGTCTTCGACAGACAGACCGGCGTTAGCTCTCGGGACTCGGGAGCGATCGCTAGCTACTTAGCACCAGCCGGGGCCGGCGTTAGCAACCGGGAGCGTCGTTGAGCATTCAGCCTGCTGGCTACCTAGATCCACTTCAACCAGCGTCGCGGAGCATTCAGCCTGCTGGCTACACAGCTTGTCGGTGTGCTAATAGCCTCTGCAAGCTAACGGTAGCTAGCTACACAGCTTGTCGGTGTGCTGGAGCCTCTGCAAGCTAACGGTAGCTGGCTCCAGGCTATTAGCACATCGACAAGCTGCTGGAGCTCCCGACGCTCGGCTGGTTGAAGTGGATCTAGGTAGCCAGCAGGCTGAATGCTCCGCGACGCTCCCGGTTGCTATCATGTGCAGGTCCTCTTCTCAGACCTGTGTGGCAAAGCACTGCACACGCATCATGCAAGCTACACATCGCTGCATGTTGATCAATGGTGGCCCACTCGGTGCATCACAGTGGGCTACTATTGTGCTAACAACAACCGCGGTGTCCGGCTTGTCGGCCGGCATGAGTGCTCGATTTGGGGTGGTTCTCTCCTCCTTGTGTGCCCCCGTTCTCGCGGGTGTCCTGCCGGGGAGCTTGTGGACGCGACAACAGCGGCGGCCGTAGCGTTAGTTAGCTCATAGCTATTGTGTACCACTAGCGTTACGGCGGGCTCGAGCACCCTACGGCTGCCGCCGTTGTCGCGTCCATGGGCTCCCCGGCAGGGTACCCGTGGGGACGGGGGTGTACAGAGAGGAGAGAACCATTTTGTGTCGGGCGTGCATGCCGGCCAGCGAGCCGGACGTCGGGATATGTTGTTAGCACAATAGCTACCAAGCTAAGCTATGTTAGCTTCTAACGGTGTATACACAATATGTACAACGACACAATGATTTACATTATTACAAATATGGTAACGTGGTTGTGGCTTTTACAAATAGTGGTAACATATATATATATAGACAGTACTGCTACATCTCTATATTTATGACATACCATATTTGTATTGCTACAGTACTGCTCAGTACTGCTATGATGGAGACCAGAGAAAGACTTTCGTCTTGTTTACATCAGGGTCCCCCAATTTTAATTCATGGTAACATATTATATATATATAGATAGACAGTACTGCTACATCTCTATATTTATGACATACCATATTTGTATGTAACCTGAAACCTAATCTCTGACGGGGAGATGGGCGGAGCTATTTGGTGGGTGGCTGTCACTCAAAGCATTCTGCTAGTATGGGTGGAGCCAAGCCAATAATAGCCTGCTTTCATGAGGCTGAAAAATGCTGGTTTTGAGTACAAGATTAGAAATATAAAACAATGATTATTTTTGGAATAAAAATTACAGATGTGTTACATAGACTCACAGGAAGTGTGTAAAGTTGCCCAAATAGTGCTAGGAATAGCAGTGCATAACCCCTTTAAGTGCGGCGTATGTCACTGTTCTCCCCTCTGACGTGTCCTGGTAGGCCGTCTGTGCCACACCTGTCAGAAACGGTGCTACGAAGTCCGCCCAGTGATCTTCGGGCCAGCTCTCCCATTGAGCCGTGTGCTCAAACATGAGCAGGAACGCTTCCACGTCATCCGTGGCCGTTTGCTTTACAAGGAAGTGCGCTGGGTATGCGAGGGGTGTTCAACTTCCCTCAAGACTTTTTTTTTTTAAATGTCTGAATTGAAATTATTATTTTGTATTATTTAACTATTTAATTATTATTTGGTTATTGCACTGGCAGTTGAACTGCATTGAACTGAACTGAATTGAAAAATAAGTACATTTATGGGTTGTAAATATTGTTAATATTTCTTTACACCACGTATCCGCGACAACACTACTAGTTTCGGGGGGCCTACATTTACATTTTGTCATTTAGCTAGTAACGTGTAACGGTACGCCGATACGTACTGTACCGCGTCAATGTGGTCCTCCAGTACAGTACGGACTGTGCACCGTACGATTGCAACGGTGCGGAACCTTTTTTTGCTGAACTTAAATCCCCCCGGCCCCACGTAATTTATCAACAACACTGCAGTCTGCTGTGAGCATTATAAAACAAACGTGTGTTTAACCGACCGTGAATTAAAGTGTCAATGCTGTTTGTCATTTTAACAGTAGATACTTTCTTAAATGCCATCCTCCCGAAAGAGCGGTGTTGACGGGGAGCTCTGATGGGTTCGCTTGGTGGTGTTATTAGCATTGAACAGCTAACCGAAAGCTAGCATTAACTAACGTTAAAAGTTTAGCCATAATGTTACCTTGGCTAAAGTTGGGGCTATTCATAATCCAGCAATAATGGCTGCAGACCTGCAAGCAAAGTACAGCAAGTTGGCAAAGGAGTATTCCAACGTAAATCACATTTTCACCAGTAAAGTTACAGTCTTTCCATCTCTCGGTAGCTCATGCTAGCTAACCTAGCTCACGTTAGAATCGTCACTGAACCACCTCGCGTACACAATTAATGACATGTTGCGGACAGCCATATCGGTGACAATGTTTAGCTTTTAGTGCCAAATGATAAGAGTCTTGAGGTGGAGTCTCAAAAGAGAATGTTGAATATTTATTGTGCAAAAATCACAACAGATCCTCTGTGCTACTTCAACGGAGCCTTGTAGACTGAGTAGGGTATATCTGCAGAGCCACTGGGTAGCGAGTGCAACACCGTGTAATGTCCGTGTGTGGATCATTGGAGTAGGGTATATCTGCAGTGCTGCAGCCCCATACTCATTAGTATCATTAATCAATCACCTGTTGTTGAATAAATACCATTACTTTCTAGTAGGGATGCCCCGATCGATCGGCCACCGATCGTTATCGGCCGATAATCAGTATAAATATGCGATCGAGGAATTCCGATAATTAGTCATATTCGCCGATCGCGGAAACTGATCAAGTGGATATCTCACTCGCTTGTCTCAGACGCACAGGACCTGCAAACTGCTCCTCCTCCCTAGCCCCGCCCGTACCCGTGTAGAGTTTGTAAACACAGAGGAGGCGGACCTCCTCTGCTGAGTCTAGATAGTGCATTCGACCTGAGCTAACGTTAGCTACCTAGCTATCGTTACTGTTTAAACAAAATTACCCAGTCAACTATTCACTTTTAGTAGGCATTGTCTAACGGTATTTAGCCGGCTAGCTACTGATAGCTCCGGATATCAACAAATGCCCCAGGAAGTCTAGTAGTCCATGTTGATATCTCCGTTAGCTTGCGTTAGCTTGCGTTAGCTGACGTTAGTTCACAGTTCAAAACGAAATGTCCGATTGAACTAAATAGTTGTCTTAACGTCATCTAGCCGGCTAGCAGTAGCTACAGATAGCTCCTGATATCAATGTCTTATAACATTGATTGAATGCGTATTCGAGCTGAGGGCTTGCTGAATGTGAAATGACCAAAGCATAACGTTACCAATAGGGTCCCGCTGCAGCGCCGGAGAATCCTTTTTGGAGCTGGAGGCTACTAGAGTACACACAGACAGTGGAGCTGTTTGCAGATAGCGAGCATTTTGACTTGTTGCGTGGTGGCGATGTCTCGCAGATAATACAAGTACAAGTCTAATTATATAATATATATATTTTATTAAAAAAAAATTTATATAAAATAATTTTTAATTTCTTTTTAATCAAAAACGATCGGTATCGGATCGGTATCGGCCGATATGGCTCACGGCGATCGGTGATCGGTATCGGTGGCAAAAAACGTGATCGGGGCATCCCTACTTTCTAGTTATTACTAAAAAACAGTATATATAAAACAGTAGCTGTATAAAAAAAAAAAAAGTATAATTTATATATATATATTTTTTTTTAATGTATGCACTGGTATGCACTGGTATATATTAAAAATGCATGAACATTCACTGATAATTGGTCTGTAGTGGAGTCTACAAGGTCTACAATGCCGGACCATGTAGAATCCGGACCTTGTAGACTGACATGATTCTGTGTATAGTTTAGTCTACACAGGCCATATTTCAAATAATCTAAATCTTACTTCATTCATCTTAAACATTCTTGATTTGGGGGATTGGTAGTTCCCATGAAATCTGAAGTTGTTCAAACGACAACAGCGATCCACCTTGAATTAAATCACACAGCCGAGTGAAACCTTGTTGGCTGCGTCACAGTCACGAAAGGGGCTACTTAATTAATTAATCCAATCCACTTTATTTATAGAGCACATTTAAAAACAACAAAGTTTACCAAAGTGCTGTACAAGTCCCACAACATAAGATTAAAAAATAAAATATATATTTCTTTTCCTTTTTTTTTTTTTTTTTTTTTTAAGCTCTGCCCCGAAGCTTTGAAGGTCAGCCCTAATATTAGGACAAGTGCATGACAGTAAGGTTAGTGACATGGGCTGACTTCGGTAGGTTTGAGATCAGGCAGGCCGCTGCATTCTGAATGAGATGAAGAGGCTTGGTGGCAGTGGTCAGAAGGCCAGCAAGCAGTGCGTTGCAGTAGTTGAGGCGGGAGATGACTGTTGATTGGACGAGGAGTTGGGTGGCTTCTTTTGTCAGGAAGGGGCGGATCCTTCTGACGTTGCTCAGGAGGAATCTGCAGGTTCTGGTTGTCGCTGCGGCCTACCACCCCCCCTGAAATAAATCCTAGGGGAAACACTGCTGCGGTCACGGACGAGTGCTCTCACTACTACACTAACCCCCCCAGCCACCCTGATACACATACAGCAATACTATGATTATGTAACATTGTACATTTTCAATACAATACGTAATTATATTATGTTATATGTAACTTATATAACACGTTATATAACAACGTACATTATGTACCTTTTTCCCTGTGGTCAATTATTACTTTATTTACATATTTTAAGCAAGATCTTTCCCAGGAATGTCGCCACAGACACCCAGTTCATAATACTTGGTAATGCTGCATAGGCAAGGCTTTCATCAGTGGGCCATGGGCTCATTCACCATTGTGTTACCTCTACGGATGTCCCGATCGCCTTTTTTTTGCTCCCGATCCGATTCCGATCATGTGATTTTAAATATCTACCGATTCCGATCGTTCCCGATCCGATCTTTCACATTAGTAATCAATTTTGACGCATTTGTCAGAAACTGGCGGAGCAAGACAAGTCCCTCTGTTGGCTATAGTCCCTGGAGGGGCGCGAGCGCGGCGGCTCGTTACATTCACCCTGAGAAATGTGCTTCATGAGAAATATTAAAAGTTTCAATATATGTTTGCACATTAGTATACATTCAGTGTTCGACTTACGGTCTGAAACGCCAACGATAATCCTTAAGTCACAGCAAATAAATGACGTTATCCAGGTGAAAAGTTAGTCTGAAAAGTCCGCCTCCAGGCTCCAGCCTGCTGCTTCATGAGTTGTTCCTCCACACGGAATGTCGTCCTTGCAAACATTGCAATTGCTGTTGGACTGGCTTGACTTTCTATTTTAAAATGCTTAGTTCCAACTTCCAAACCTCTAGAGCTGCTCAAGTGAGTGGATAACAGTGTTTCGGGAGCGACGTGTTGTACTGTTGTTGTTATGTGAGCGTGTAGCCGGTCTAAATTAAAGGGAATGTGTTTGTTGCAACGGTGTAAATTAAAGGGAATGTGTTTGTTGTGGACAATTATTCTGCTCTGTGTGACAATAAATACATTAATGATATATTATATGTAATTTAAAACCAAAACTAAGGCCTCCGACTGAGTTTAAGACGTGAACATGGTCATGTTTGTTGAATAAAAATAAAAAAAATCTTTTTTTACTGCCGATTTTTATTAAAAAAAAATTCCCGATCCCGATCCTCTGAAAAGCACGTGATCGGCGCAGATCACGTGATCGGATCGGGACATCCCTAGTTACCTCCTTCAGCCATAGATAGCATCAGTAACGTTCATGCAGTCATGTCACCTAAATAAATAACTAATCTGTAATGCTGAAAGTCAAAACTCCGATAGTGATATAAAAACTTGATAATGTTAAGTGTAATGTTATATCAATAATACAAGGCACAAATCCAGACAGCAATTCGTCCCATTCAACTCCAAACGCCAGTAAAAACCAATCCAAGCCAGAGTTGTACCTGTCACAGTTCTGATCATATGTATTGTATCATATTTTACAATCGCAGTAGTTGTTCTGACTGTAGATGCCCAAATGTTTTCAAAAGCATCTGTTGATCACCAAGACTTGCTTGCTAGTTAGTGTCTGGTACAGTATATCTTATGAACACTGCCTGAGGCTCTACTACGCCTCACATGACATGAGTGTATCTTGCCCAGAATGAGGGAGCGATGTGCAGAAAACACTTTTATAGGTCCCACCCTCTGGCCTCTAAAGTTGCTAATGTCTTTTTTATTTGGCTTCACAATGAGTGTAGTGTGAAACGGTGACCTGTCCCTTTGTTACTTTCAAAAGCAATGGTTACAAAAAATTACATTTAAATAATTGTATGCCCTTCTTTCTAGACTCCCTTGCCTTACAGGTGTTTATCTGTGAAGAGGAGGTTCCACCTGAGCAGCAGGAGAGGAGCCCCAGTCTGGGCCAAGAGGAGTCAGAGTCCCTACAGATTAAAGAGGAACAGGAGGAACTCTGGACCAGTCAGGAGGGAGAGCAGCTTCAAGGTCTGGAGGAGGCTGATATCATGAAGTTCACATTCAATCCTGTCTCTGTGAAATGTGAGCATGATGATGAGAAACCTCAGTCCTCATGGTTTAACCAAACCCAGGACCCAGAGCCCCTACAGATTAAAGAGGAAGAAGAGGAACTATTTCAAGATCTAGAGGAGGCTGATGGCTCCAAGATGAGCTTACACCCCCCAGTGAGATATGAACATGGTGGAGAGAATACTCTGTCCTCACAACTCAGCCAAACCCAGGACCCAGAGCTCCTACAGATTAAAGATGAACTACATCAATGGCTGGAAGAAGCTGGTGGCTCCGAGATCACAGGACACCCAGTGAAATGTGAAGATGGTCAAGAGAACGCTCAGCCCTCCCAGCCTCTTCAAACCCGTAGGGAGAGAAACAGAGAAGCTTACTCTTTACCCAGCACCTCAACTGAACAGATGAAAACAGAACCTGATGGAGAGGACTGTGGAGTATCAGAACCAGCCAGTAACTTAGATCCAGCTGATGACTTAGAACCAACTAGAGATAGCCAGCCCCTTTCTTCAGACTGTTCTCTAATTGAGACTGAAGACAGTGATGATAAAAGTTCTGAAAATGAGACTGATGACAGTGATGATAAGAGTTATAGAACTGAGACTGATGACACTGGTGATGAATGGAAGGAGAGTGGAGGACCACGTTTGATGACTCTGAAACCAAAGAAGACACAGAAGACTCATACCGGAGAGAAACCATTTAGTTGTTCAGTTTGTGGGAAAGGGTTCAGTACGAAAGGAAGTCTGAAGTTGCACATGAGAACTCATACTGGAGAGAAACCATTTAGTTGTTCAGTTTGTGGGAAAGGGTTCACTACAAAGGGACGTCTGAACTCACACATGAGAACTCATACTGGAGAGAAACCCTATAGGTGTTCAGTTTGTGGGAAAAGGTTCAGTGAAAAAGCAAGTCTGAAGATACACATGAGAACTCATACTGGAGAAAACCCCTATAGTTGTTCAGTTTGTGGGAAAGTGTTCAGTCTGAAAACAGGTCTGAACATTCACATGAGAACTCATACTGGAGAGAAACCATTTAGTTGTTCAGTTTGTGGGAAAGGGTTCATTAAGAATGGAAGTCTGAACATTCACATGATAACTCATACTGGAGAGAACCCATTTAGTTGTTCAGTTTGTGGGAAAGGGTTCAGTCATCAAGGAAATCTGAAGATACACATGAGAACTCATACTGGAGAGAAACCATTTAGTTGTTCAGTTTGTGGGAAAGGGTTCATTCAGAAAGGAGATCTGAAGAAACACGTGAGAACTCATACTGGAGAGAAACCATTTAGTTGTTCAGTTTGTAGAAAAGGGTTCAGTGAGCAAGGCAATCTGAAGACACACATGAAAACGCATACTGTATAGAAACCAACGCATACTGTATAGAAACCCTTTAGTTCAGTTTATGGAAACGGGTTGAAGAGCCACATGAGGTCATACTGTAGAGAAACCATTTAGTTGTTCAGTTTGTGGGAAAGGGTTCAGTAGGAACCCTTGCAGTTTTTTCCCCTTAACACATTGGGCGCCAGAGGTCGCTGTGGGTGTATGTCCGTGTGTGCCAGCACTGTAATGAATGGGGGTACATGCCCGTGTTTGCCGTGCTAAAACTATATTAAATATTATAGCTATGGATCTAATAATATAGTCGATTGTCATTGAGTTTCTTTCGGTCAAGAATAAAAAAACAGATAATTTTTTCTTCAATACATTCCTGTTTTATACCGTGGTATAGTTTTAGAGTAATTCTGTGTAATCCCAGGAAACGCCGCTAAACAGCGTTTTATTGCATTTCACTATAAAGCATGCCATTTCTCGCTTGGATCAACAATCAATCTGAAATCAACACTAGATTATCGGTATTATGTTTCATCATGCATGCATGAAAGGGTGGGTAGGGGGGTTTCTATGCTTCGATCGTCACCAACCAGGGTTCGAAATTAACGGGGGCTTGGGGCAAAATACCTGTGAAAATGGACAAAATGCCCTCGAAAATCAGTTAAGGGGGGCACAAAATGCCCCAGACAGTTTACTAATTATATATATATATATTTATATATTATATATTTTTTACCGGGGAAATCTGTTGAAGTCCGACATATTTAAATATCTCCGGTCATAATGTCCTCCTGTGGTTTGCTGATGACGGGAGCTTGGTGCTGGATTAGCGAAGCATGCAACTGCAGAGCCGCAGAGCTCACAGTTGTGCCCGCACAGTGCAATACTCCATTTCAGCCATTGGCATTTCAGCCATTGGGTGGGTGGCGCTGCTGAGCGGTCCCCAGACCGGACCTGATATCACCGCTGGCTCTGCGGCTCTGCAGTTGCATACTATTGTGATTCGTTTATCGCTCGTTGGGAGGCGGAGAGATTCCAGTGAACCCCACGATAATGTTGCCGTCTCTCTCTGCCAAATTTCTCAGTTCTTCGCTTGATATAATTAATACAAATGTCCAATATAACGGAATTCGTTAGCTCATAAAAATGTGATTATAACAGACTGCTGTCGGGCCGACTGCCCACAGACATCTATTTGATTTCAAGTCGGCAGCGCCAGCAGCACGGAGTCTCGAGGGACTTATTTTATTTGGAATATATTAATGACTATACGCAAAAGTAGCCTAGTTTTAAGTTAAAATATTATAAATCTACATGCCTTGAGGATGTCATTCTTTATATAGCCTGCTAGGGGTGGACGGTATAAACGGTATACGGTATAAACTAGGGCTGGGCGATATGACGATATTATATAAATATCGGGTACAGTTCATTAACGATACACTTTTTAAACGTATCGTGGATATCGTGATGTTTTGCCCAAGAGGCTTGTGTCGCGTCAATCTGGTCCACACGTTGACACTTTTGAACAGCGCCGCCCCACACACACACTAGTGCATCAAAAGTTGCTACTTATGATTAACAAAGGCATTCGTTTTGTGGCATTAACGTTATATAGTTACACTTTCAATAACATCAGCGTATTTACATAGCAACGTCCGAGGTCGATCTAGATATAGCAAGCATTAGTCGTTCATCAGGCCTGTACACTGCGATGATATGATCGCGAATTGCCCCTTTAATTGGCCGTTGCGATTGGTAAATATTATCTGGGGGCGGGCTTGCGAGTAGTGCTTTCAAGCCTTGCATTCGCATTTCACTCCTAAATTATCCAAGGCGTGTGATGACGCCACTCACGCGAGCTGTCAGTGCGACACAATGTCGTGGTGCTATGAAAGAATCTGTCGGCAATGAATGAACTTACTGCGATCACCGATAGCCTGAGTGAAAAAAAAAGATTTGCGTGTGGAGTGAATCTAGGTCACGCTATATACTTGGTACTTGTAGTCTATCGTGCGATTAAAGACCATGTCCCTATCTGCGTAGTCTATACATCCAACACCAAATCCCATAATTCCTAGCAAAACGAAACTGAATGTGGCCTCTCTTCCTTTCAATATGGACTATTGCATCGCCAAAGAAGCACCTCATTTCAATACATTTAAGATACAAATTTTGCTCTGCAAGAACAACGGAGTGGATATCAGTCCATCTTATGACAACCACGTCCGATGTGGAGAGATGATAAGATGATGATGATTGACGTGATGGTGTGATGATTGATTGACGGGGACACGGACACTTCTAACGTTCAGGTTCAGCCATGCATTAGGTGAGTAGTAGTAGCCCACTATTAGGACGTGAAATACTGTCTACTTAAATTTATAAAATATCAACCTATCTATCTATCTAATAATGAGACAATATGCAAATAAGATAATACTAATAATTGTCACGGTGTCCCCGTATATGAAATGAAAGTGGCTTGCAACTTTACTGGCTGTCACAAACTGTTTATTTCTCGTTTAGCATAGTATTACATTCCACTTCTATAAACAATCAAAGTCCTACCGTAAGAGCCTCATACGGGTCAATTAAACCTTTTTGATTAGTCTTTCCTTCGAGCTAAGTTGGACTGAACATTTCACTGTCAAAAGCGCAAATGTAAATAAGGTTGCGTCGCAACACTGTTTTCAAAATAAAGGTCACATATACAAATACCTCTCAATTCTTACTAAAAAAAGTCCCGGATATACATAAACATTAATTGGCATAGATCTCTATAAACGGCCCAACACATTGATCACTTTAGGCACACACTGAAACCAGTAACATCACAAATATGAAGCAGGTAATTACCCATACAAATAATAAACCTTTCATGGGGTTATTTACAATAATAATTCATTTGATTTGGCGTGTAGACGTGTAGTTCATAACGATACTCTTATTTTGATTGTGCAAGTACAGATTATAGCCTCGTCTTTTTTTTCTCCGCCGCGAGATAGTTAAAAAACTACAAGTCCCACATTGCACTCAAGTCAACGGTCCAATCACAGTAGAGTGACGTGACTGGTTTCATGAGAAAGAAAGCAAATGACCAATCGGAAGCTCTCATTTGGCTTGTTTACTTCCTGAAACGCCACCATTGCGATATGCGGGCAGTCTGCTCTAGTCTATATCGGACCTCCATGAGCTACCGTTACTGTTTAAACAATGACCCAGTCAACTATTCACTTTTAGTTTAATACATGACGAGGCATTGTCTAACGGTATCTAGCTGGCTAGCTACTGATAGCTGCTGATATCAACAAATGCTCCAGCAATAGTCGACTCGAGTGCATAATACCTCCGTTCCCTCGTTAGCTAGCTTAGCTAGCTCACGTTAGATCTATCTGTCCCAGTAAACTAAATTGTCTTAACGTTATCTACCGGGCTAGCAGTAGCTACAGATAGCTCCTGATATCAATGTCTTATAACATTGATTGAATGCGTATTCTAGCTGAGGGCATGTTGAATGTGATTTGACAAAAGAACCGTAACGTTATAAATAGGGTCCAGCTGCATCGCCGGAGAATCCTTGCATACTGAATGTAGGGTCTAGCTGAATATAGGGTCTAGCTGCAGGGCCGGAGAATCCTTGCTGGAGCTGGAGGCTACTCAAGTATACACACAGACAGTGGAGCTGTTTGCAGATAGCAAGCATTTTGACTTATTGCGTGGTGGCGATGTCTCGCAGATAATACAACTACAAGTAGATTATATAATATATATTTTATTTAAAAAAAAAATTATATAAAATATATATATATTTTTTTTTAATCAAACAAATTTTGGCAGGTAAGAAATATGCTTGGCGGGTAGACTCTTCCCATCTACCCGCCACTGGCCGGTGAGTCAAAAAGTTAATTTCGCTCCCTGACGGTATGGATTTTGACTATACCTTGTAACCGGTAGAGCAGCTCTAAAATAGCAATGACGGCATGTAACCACAGCGCAACTATTTCACTCGCATTTGCCCCTAAAAATAGATCGAATTAGTCATAGATAATAGATATGTGCAAATTGGAAAAAGTTATTTAGGAGGCTTCGTGCCGTGGGCGTGTCAACACACAATTGTCATTTCATAATAAACACATATCACCACGGCGCACAGCAAGTTTCAATTTCAGTTCCTGGCATTTTTAACCAGTGGAGAAAGGTAAGAGATTTCCCTATCGTTTTTCTTATATGAATTATTCTACGTTAATAAAACATACCTGGTGATCAACTACAGTTTGCTGTGAACATTATGATATGTGTGTAGTGTTCTGATAACGACGGCTGGGCAGCGGGAGCTGGATGCTGGATTTTGCGAGAAGCATGCAGCTGCAGAGCCGCAGAGCTGGACAGCTGTGCCTGCACAGTGCAATACTCCAATTCAGCCATTGGCAATTCAGCCGTTGGGTGGGAGGCGCTGTTGAGCGGGCCTGTGACCGGACCTGAAAGCGCCCCTGCTCTGCGGCTCTGCAGTTGCATACTATTGGGATTCGTTGGGAGCAGCACCGAGTCTCGACTCGGGACTTATTTTATTTGGAATATAATGACTGTATACGCAAAAATAGCCTAGTTTTAAGTAAAAATATTATAAATCTACATGCCTTGAGGATGTCATTCTTTATATAGCCTGCCTATCAGGCAAAAAAAAAATCTAACGGAAACCGTGATATATACCGTTACCGTCTATGTAGGGCTGGGCGATATGGCCAAAAACGTTATCGCGATAAAATTATAAAATTATTTTCATATAACTCGATATCGATGATTATCGTCGATATAATGTCTGTCAAGTTTAATTAACTTATTATGCCCGGCGCCGATGGACGGGCTATTAATAGACTTGTTTTGCTGCTGCAAATGTCTCGAGAGTCGAGTTGATGTCGTCATCAGTCCGCGCACGTTAGCAGTTAGCCAGAGCAAGCCGAGTATCTCATGACAATGTACTAAATATGACCCTAAAATACTCTGTTCCGCCCCAATATATTGCAACCATGTCCACCGTATACCCCACACTACTATAACAGTTACCCTCAGAATTCAAAACACACACCAACTCGGCAGGTAAACTATAAAATAGCGCTGTGCAAGCTAATTAGCCTAGCCAGCCTTGTTTACTACTGGAGTGAGTCCTACCTCCGGGTCTCCTTCCGGGTCTCCTTCCGCTGTCGGCCATCTCCTTCACTGATTGGTTGTTAGTGCGTGTGCTCATATCCAAGCTTGGAAAATCGATATATCGAAACTTTGCGACCACGTTTCATGTTTATTTCGAGGAAATAATTTATCGCGATAGTTATCGTTATCGTTTTATCGCCCAGCCCTACGTCTATGCTAAAAATTATACCGTGATATACATTTTAGACCATACCGTCCACCCCTATAGCCTGCCATTTAACTGACGAGTGAAAGACGTGATTTATTAAATCTGTTTTGATCAGACGCCGATGTCGACGTCACTCTCCCCACCCTCTCACATTAGCAGGTGAGCAGCTCACCAGCATTTGATGGCATTTTGAAGACAGACAAGATGGAGCGATTTGATTTATTCATTATTTAAGGCTGTTACCTCTATGTTGTTCAGGCTGTTACCTCTCTGTTGTTCAGGCTGTTACATCTGTTTAATTTAATTTAACCAAATCTTTAAATTTCAGATTTTGACTTTTAACAAAAACAATTGGTATGATCTCTATAATCAGCAAGCATGATGTACAACTCTTATAGCTATATTTTATTTGCAGTATGCTTATCTTTTGTAGGTTGGTTTTATATGTATTCACAATATGAGCTGTGTTGTGAATGTGAATAAAATAATAAAATTAAGTTAACTGTTTGAGGTCATTAATTGAGTTGTATTTTTTAAATGATAAGGATGTTTAATAACCGTTTATCAGGAAAAAGAGGAGAATGGAGTGAACATGGAGAGAGGAAGAGGAAAAAATATATAAAAATCCTAATTTTCACCCATGTGTTTAACTCTTTCAGTGCCACTCACGAGATTTCTCTGGTTTTTTTATAGGTGGTTGCGTGCCACTCACGAGATTTCTCGGAATTATTATTATTATTTTTTTTTTGCGATCTGAAAAATTATTGCATCACCCGAGCCTACCCGAGTATAGCCGAGCTGCGCCGGTGATCACTGTGGAAAAAAGCGCCCCCTGTCGTCTCCCAGATGACATAAGTGATTTTGGAATGGACTCAATGAAAATGAATGGGGAAAAAAATCCGGTACTCCACATTTTCCAGTTCACTGATCCAGCCGGGGTTACCAGAGTTCATTCTGGATCCTCAGATCCCCGCAGATCATGGAGATCTACAGTGTCGCGTTGGATCCATACACGTATCGATTTTTTCGAATGGTGATCAGGAATTAGAATATACCAGTTGGATACCATCTGATGTCAGGTAAGGACTCTATGTTATCAGTGGTAGGATAATCGGAGTAAGTTTGATGAAGTTATAAGCTGTTTTGTGAAATGTCTTCTTTCGGTTTCACTGTAAAAGTCTGTGAGGAAATCAACGGAGCGATTATCAGTGCGCGGCCGTAATGTGCTTGCGTGCACGTATAATATTGCTCATCTAGCGTTTATTTGAAAACGATTCATAAAAAGGCCGACGAATATCAACGTGGAATATTCCACTAAAAGACGATTTTCATAGAATGCTCCAGAATGAGCTGTTTTTTATATCAAAAGTAAAACGGGGGCTTTTCTAACTGCTCTGAAACGGAAACGACGCGATAAAAAAACAATCTGCCTTCACAGCACTGACTGGAAAATAGTCTTTGATAATGCGATGGGCAGATTAGACACATAGCCATAATTTAAAACATAGATTAGGCGATATTAACGTTAACATTGGCGCCGATGGTGGCATTCAAGCGGTAAAACGGAAAACCAGGCGTGGCACTGAAAGAGTTAAATATGTCTGTCTGCCCATTCCGGTTACTAACCCCTTTTCTCTTAAAAGGCTTCTCTGGCGCACCGGAGTTGCTGAGGCTGGGGCTCCCTCTACTCTTAAAGGGCTTCTCTGGCGCACCGGAGTTGCTGAGGTGGGGGCTCCCTCTACTCTTAAAGGGCTTCTCTGGCGCACCGGAGTTGCTGAGGCTGGGGTGGAGTGGCTGGATGGGGAGTTGGTGGGCATGTCTATGCGACCCATGTTCAGCTGTCACTTTTTGGAGGAGATGTAATTTTTATTAAAGAGTGTAATACGGTGTCTGGGTTGAGAACAGTGACCCTAGGGTCCCTGTCTTATGGGGGGAGGTGTGACGACCCTCCCCCACACTGTGTTGTCTTCCTCTGGCAGAGCTGGGGAAGGCTCGTCAGCTAATTGGTGCACACCTGGGCCGGTGTGTCCCAGGCAGGATATCGGAGAGAGGCTGCCTCTGATCTCTGGCGAACTCCCCACTTTGTTTTTGGTTCTTTGTTTGTCTGGTTGCTGTTGGTTGATTATTTGGTTCTTTGGTCATTTGGCTGTTACTTTTGGTTCATTTGTTTTGGTTGCTTTCTTTGCTTTTACACCTACACATTCATGCTGCACATACACTCATCCACACACTGCTGACATATATATATTGGCTGCTCCTTTAAATTACTGATAATAAATTCTTTGTTATTTCTTAAATTGTGCCTGTCTCCCTATTCTTGTTGCGAGCTTGAGCCAGTTCGTAACAATGATGTACTGCAAAAAGAATATTCCAATTATCTGATCGCCATTCCAAGTATTGATGTCGGTCGTGTTGCCAAGATAATCCACCAAAACGCATGAATCTGCGGTGCTCGAGTGTCCCCAATCCATGTGTTATAAATGTTACTCATGCCCGAGAAGGAAAACCCGGACCAGACTTCTTAGACCGGCGTACAGCCCAAGCCAGAGGCTTCCCAATGATGGCTTAAGGGGCCGGTATTGGACGTTTGCGTTCGGCGAGTTAACCCGACTTATCTCAGGTCTGGCGTCCAATGTGTGACCGCCAATTGTAATGTTGTACGTGGATGTTTGTTTGTAAATCAAGAAACTGAAAATAAAAATGTACGTGTAATTTTTCTTTTTTTTTTATAAAAACTCATACTGGATAGAAACCCTTTAGTTCAGTTTATGGAAACGGGTTGAAGAGCCACATGAGGTCATACTGTAGAGAAAACATTTAGTTGTTCAGTAGGAACCCTTGCAGTTTTTTGCCCTTAAGGCCCCAATATACTTGAAAACAGTCCGTGTTTGGTGTCCGGAAGCATCGATTGATTGATTGATTGAAACATCGAACATGTAAATTGAGTTACAGTATGTTTTGTTTTTGTTTATTTAAAAAAGAAAAAAAATTATTTAATTTCTAGAGATCAATGATTTGTTTTGATTTTATATTGTTTGTATTTACATGTTCTAAATAAAGATTTCAAATCAAATCACACTCCAGCCCAGTAGAAATTGAAATGGCTACCCCTCGACAACAACAAGAGTTGTTCCACAAGTTCAGTGTGACCCGGCTATCTTTATACTCTCGTAATGAGTTGTATAGGTGAGAGAAGCGACGGATCTCTTTAAAACGAAGAACAAACTATCGAAACGTACACGGACCATGTTGCTTTCCCAGCAGGCGCTATCGGCGTTGCATGCTTGTTATGACAGCTGGGCACATGCGCAGTCGGCACCAGGGGCGGGGCTAGGGGGTGGCTACTTGGGCTCAAGCCCAGAATGTTTTCTGAAAAACCCCAAATCTATTTAAAAAAAAAAAACGATTTTTTTTTTTTTTTTTTTTGGGCAATTAATCATTGTTACATGGAAATATGTTTGCACCAGATTTAGCAGAAGCTAATTGCCATCTGTAGTCTATCCAGCTGCTAACTGTATTTGAGTGAGTTAAGTCTTGGTGTTATGGTAGACTCAGACCTAAGCTTTAAATCACAATCAACAAGTTGACAAAAACATAATTCTTCCACCTTAGAAACATAGCTAAAGTACAGCCATTTATAAATCAAAAGGACGCTGAATACCAGATCCATGCCTTATCTCAAGCCGACTCGACTACTGTAATGCACTCCTTACCAGCCTCCCGATAAAATACGATGATAACTATTTTATTGCAATGCACTATTGCATTATTTTATTCTATTTTACTAACTATTTTATTGCACTGCACTATTTTACTTTGTATCAGTGATAATCAAACCGTAAACAAAGACGCATATTAACACTTTCAGCGCCAGATGGCGCTGTTTACTGTTACTGTTGAAAGGTCAGCGTCTTTTAACATGGGGATACGTGGCTGTGTTTTTTATAGCTATGGATCTAATAATATAGTCGATTGTAATTGAGTTTCTTCCGGTCAAGATGCAAAAAACAGATAATTTTTCCATCCATACATTTCCGTTTTATACCGTCGCGAATATGAGTGTAGTTTCAGGGTGGTCTGGTGTCATTTCCAAAATGACAGACACCAAGCCACATCGTTTCAAATGGAGTGCAATAGCGGCCGCAAGTTGTTAGGCCGCGGTATTGGACTTTTGAGATCTCAGACCCATCCCCAGTGATAACACAGGCTGCCGGCATGTCTTTATGAATGGAAATATCGAATAAAAGAAACAACGATGAAAACCCGACTATACTCTGGTTTTCGGGGGTCCTGGCGCTCAACGTTCGGCGAGTTAACCCTAGATCTTAGATCCTAATATGAAAAACGATGTGATTTAATGTTCTATGTCTTACCTTGACTTTGTCTATTTTACTGCTATCTATTTTATGCTTTATGTCTGCACTTTATGCATTGCTCTTGATCTGCCAATGTTGTGCTCATTTTATGCCTGTCTTTTTGTACTGCTGTGAAGCACTTTGAGCTGCAATTCTTGTATGAAAGGTGCTATACAAACAGTGTATTATTATTATTATTATAAATTATTATAGTTTGCTTCATTAATTAAAGGGTGTGAATTTAAGTGTTCTCTAGTGCCTTTTGTCCGCTTTAAGGTGGTGGTATAAGTTAAAGGTTGTGGTGTCGAAGTAAAAAAAATCCGTGCCCGCTTATGCGGGCACCTATCTGAGCTAAGTCCCGGATCTCCTACAATCCTAAATCCGCCCCTGGTCGGCACGCATATCCGCGCAGCTACAAAATCTGGCTTGCACATGGACACGGATGCGACGTCCGTGCAGACGCAGACAGACAAGAGCGTTGACGAAAATTACGTCATGCGCACCAACGCGCATCTGCGGACGCAGGAAGTACAGGTGCAGCTAAATAAATTAGAACATCGTGGAAAAGTCTATATATTTAGCTGTATTGATGCAGTCATTTGTGCAAAAGGAGCTCCAACCAAGTACTGAGTACTTGTTCACATATATAATACATGAACATACTTTTTAGAAGGCCGACATTTCTATATACAAAAGAAAAATACATCTATTTTATTTTTTTATAGGTGATACAGAAGTTTGGGCTTTCATGAGCTGTAAGACATAATCATCTAAATTAAAACAAATAAAGGCTTGAAATATTTCACGTTGTGTGTAATGAATCTATAATCTACAAGCGTTTTGCTTTTTGAATTGAATAACTGAAATAAAATAACTTTTCCACGATATTCTAATTTATCGAGCTGCACCTCCTGTATATTCGGGCCTTTAATATTACATGTATTTTGACATGCATTGCAAACCATGTGGCGTTTCAGCAAAAGCCAAGGTATGGCACAATTAAAATAAAGCCACACATCTATCTGTTTTAACATGACAATACAAATCTATAGCTCTCTTATATTCAAAATAACAATGCCTAATGCCGGCCAGTGAAAACAACTTTTATCCTATATTCTGGTAGGTATTTCGGCACCATGGACAGAGAGCGGAGGTCTAATTATCAGACCAACACACACACACACACAACATTTACTGGGATTGAGCCCGAATACAAATATTAATTCTGGAAAGCACAGATAATGAGATGGACACATATTCTATATATAATGTTTGTTTACCCTTTTTCTCCAGACACACATCGTTTCAACTACTTACGCTACTCCAAATCAAGAAGAAACTTATAACTAAAGATATCTTTTGATGGTGGACATGATGCAAAAACAGCCCATGAATTTCATATTTAGGCTATTTATCATTCTTATGTATGAGGAATGTGTTAGATAATAGACTTTAGAAACTAAATCTTGAACATAGGAGAGCCATGAGCATTTTCCAATATGTCTCGGGGGTCTGAGCTCAGATGGGAGGGGCTTCTGGGGTCTGAGCTCGGATGGGAGGGGCTTCGGGGGTTTGAGCTCTGATGGGAGGGGCTTGAGGCTTGCTAAGCACTACTGTGCATGCATCTCTCTCGCTACGTGTTACTGCGACATTAGCGTATAGACGTTAACAGACACGTGTTACCGGCGCGACATTAGCCGAGAGACATTAACAGACCGATAATGGAGGGTCTACACCATGGGCGGAGTTTATGGAGGTGCAGGGGGTGCATTGCACCCCCTGGTGGCCGGGGGTGAAATTGCTTTAAAAAAAAAAAAAATCAAGATTATTTTTATTTTAATAAAATTATAATAATTGTGAGAAACAAATCTGAATTCTATTATGTTTTGTTTTACAATACATTCATTTTATAGTAGTAATCATGTCACATTATAAGGCGAACCTTCTGTAGTGTGGCAGTGAAAGGGTTAACGCGCGGCCAAGCACCACCATTCGCAGCAGCAGCAGCAGAATGCCCCGCGCGATAGTACATTGTAACGCTTGTACAAAGCCACTTATTCTGAGATGATAATTAATGTATCTGGATAACCAATGCACGGATTTTGTCGAGGCAGGTAGCGTTATTTCGGGAAAATTGATATCTATAGTCTGGTATATTTTTCGTCCACGAAAAATGCAGGCTGTAATAATTATTATTGCTCGAGAGTCTCTATGAATAATAATAATTAGAGCCTCCATTTTTCATGGACGAAAAATATACCAGACTATAGATATCAATTTCCCCAAAATAATATTATCCAGATACAGATGAATTAGCATCTTAGAATAACAAATAACACGTAAAAGACAAGCGCAACATCTTTTTCTTTTCTTTTCTCCAGCGCGACCAGCACATCTTTCGTTGGATTGGCATGTCTAATAATGCTGTTATTAGAAAATGTGAACTTTTGTTTGTACAGCCTTTGACAACCTACTGTATGCATACGTGTGCGCGGCTGTGCGCTTGGCAGAGTGTTGCACAGTATTTTGTTATTTTTGTATGTCATGTTTGGTACAGTAAAGTGGTCTAGTGGAGCAGCAATATACTTGTTGTGGTCTTTTTATTTTAGTATTTCCTTCTTTATCTTTGTCACTTTGTCAATGATTAAGAGTAAGTCAGTTAAAAATGATCCCCCGTAGTGCTGTGTGTGTGAGTGTGTGTGTGTGCTGCTGTACTACCTAAATAAAAAAAAAATTAGGGGTTAGGGCATTGTAAAAACGCTAAAATAATCAAATAAAGGTCAAAAAAATCGCGCACGCTGAGCGCGGGTATCGTTCGCCAAGCAGTCGCACCCCCTGGCGTCAAGTTCAAACTCCGCCTATGGTCTACAC
Source organism: Notolepis coatsorum (assembly GCF_963971535.1). NCBI lineage: Eukaryota > Metazoa > Chordata > Actinopteri > Aulopiformes > Paralepididae > Notolepis > Notolepis coatsorum. The sequence continues at coordinate 18,679,015 of NC_140172.1, forward strand.
TGCTTGTTTGTGCTGCTATGATGCCGGAATTTCCCCAAGGGGACCAATAATGGAATATCTTAATATAATAATATATTTACGAAATAAAATATAGGCCAGGGCTGTACGACTGTATAAGAGGTTGAATAAAATTATGGGATATAAACTAAATTAAATATAGAACAATAGATAGTACAATTATAAGTAAAAATACAATAGGAATAGGCCAGGGCTGTGCAACTGGGCAGATGTGGTCAGTTATACAATTATGATATACACTAATTAGAATCAAGTAACAATACAGTGGGCAAGTAGATGGAGATTACTTTAGCCTTTCCTGAGCTAGACATCAAACAGATCTATAAGCAGATGTATGGATGTCTGGCATCTTTATGTCATGACAGCTAAAGCTTCTTTCGTTTTAGTGTCTGTGGCTGTGCAGGGATTCATGGGAAAGGAAACGGGTTGGTTTGTAATGGGCTGCTGGAGTTAAAATGACTTGTACCTGAGGCCTGCCTGGACACATGACATCAGTGGTGGTCCACCCGTCACCTCTCACTTTACCATGACTGCACATAAACCTGGCACACAACATACTTGTTCACATATATCATTTTGCTTTCACTCTAAAGGAAATATGTCTCATATAGACCCCCCCAGTACTTTGTGGAGACGAAGATGGGAGGCCCGTCTGTGGACCTGATGATGAGTACCAGTCTTCTCCTCAGACATTTCACATTAGACATTCGTTTTTCACATTAGGATTAACATCCCAACAGGCCACCTTGTTTATGGTTTGATTCAGTTTTAGTAGAATGTGAAAGACATGAATGATGTGACATACTATAAAATCAGTTTATTTACAGTGCAATGAAATAGTTCTGGATTACTGTTACTGTACAGTTCAAAGTCATCTTTACCTTCTGTTTGGTATCCACAGTGTAAAACCTGACAGTCTTCCCTCTTGTCTGACACCTACTCTCAATGGTTTATATGGTATATATCAGTAAACACAATGGGTTTGATAAGCGATTGTTTTGATAAGGACCCCACAGAGATGCAAATATTCTATTCAAATCCAGGTACTTTCTGTGTGGAGTTGGCATGTTTGTGTCTTTGTGGGTTTCATCCAGTTTCCTCCCCGCAACCAGGGGTGTAAAAAGTACCCAGAAATTATACTTAAGTGAAAGTATGGGTACCGTCTCAAAATCTGACTCAAGTAAAAGTCAAAGTATCTGGCTAAAAACACACTTGAGTAAAAGTAAAAAAGTCCTACTTTTAAATGTACTTAAGTACTAAAAAGTAAAAGTAAATTTTTTTTGAAAGGGATAGACCAGGGGTCTCAAATTCATTCCATCGTGGGCCAAGTTTTCATTTTAACTATACATTGCACCAGGTGAGTTAGTTGAAGAGGTGAGCCAATTAGTGAAATCATCAGCTGGTGTTTAGGCAAGGCTGGAATGAAACCAAGCATACACTCTGCCCACAATGGAATGTGTTCTGCGATAGACAATGCTGAAGACAGACAGAAGACAGAATACTGGAGTACCCTGAATAATATCACAATATTAACCACAGCATAATGCGGATCTGACTGTCTATTCTTCTGATAGCAGGTGTTTAATCAAAGATCCCTGCTTTCTAGTGTTGCACAAGGACCAATCAGCATGGGTATGGGCGGGTTCATTTTCCATTGATGGGGATTTGATTGGCTGTTTACCTGCGGTCGCAGGATTAATAACGTTAACGTTAGTTCGGCCAGATAAACAATTAAAATATACTAATTAAATGGTTGGACCTGTGAGATTTGTACTTTGTACTTTGTAGGTCTGCATTTTAAATGTAAGGAGTAAAAAGTATGTATTTTTCCTCTGAAATGTAATGGAGTAAAAGTACAAAGTATACAAACCTAATAATACTCGAGTAAAGTACAAATCCCCCAAAACAGTACTTAAGTATTGTAACGAAGTACAATTACTCAAGTACTTTACACCCCTGCCCGCAACTGACTGGTGTTTTACAGTTCAGACCGATCTGGTACAGTAGCTCTGACTGTGGGGTTTTGCAGTTCAAACATACACAGCCTCCGTCAGAGGAGAGGATAAAGGCTCTGTCGGGCAGCTGACCATATCTCCTCCATCACACACAGATGACCTATACACATACCATACAGGTTCAAGTTGAAGAAGTTTAATGTTAATGTACTGAATAATACAGGTACTTAAATTTATTTTAAATTCATCAAGACATTTAGAGACATACAAATATACAGTACTATGTAAGAAAAAAACATCAAGTCATGTTTATCATTTTGGACTAAAATAGAGGAATGTTGCTCAAGGTTATAAAACGCAGTTGTGCACACTATCAACCGGGATTTGATTGAATAAGCAACACATGTGTTTTTTACAATGACGTTGACAATATGTATTACGGTGGACAATAATAGATAATGTGAAGTTGAACACCTTGTGAGAATAGTTCATGTTTAACATAGCTTTAACATTAGTTCAACATTAATAAAGTAGTCAAAACGTGGGCCAAAATGATGGCAACGTCACATAGCGTTAGTTGGGTGTTTACAGGGAATATTAGCTAATGTGCGTTAGCTAGCTAACGTTAGGTTAGTGCAGAACTAGCCCCTTTCGGGAACACCGTGCGTTAGCTAACGTTAGCTCACCACTAAAGCAAATGACAGACGGAAAATAGGCCCTAATGTCCATTATAGCGAAGGTGCCCCGGCCTAAGGTACTTACATTTTCACTGAAAGACATATTTGGTTATTTTTCAACGAAGAAGAATGAATGCTATATAGGTTAAACTAGAGCTAGAAACTCATACAAACAGATTAGCTCCACACACATGCGCACTATGAAGCCCCGCCCAACATATGCACCTGAGCCCCTCCTATCCGAGCTCAGACCCCCGAAGCCCCTCCCATCCGAGCTCAGACCCGAGACATGGGACAGTGCGGCTCTGCAGATATACCCTACTCTAATTTTCTAAAGATTGTTTCCAGCGCACAAATTCGGGTCATTAAAAAGTTTTACTATTGAATATTAACATTTACTAATTAAAGGCCTTAAAAAGCATGAAATAGTCTTAAATTAAGTTAATATTTATAATTCAGTCTAGATTTATTTATTGAGTGCTATAAACAGGGTCCAAAATGAACACCAAGCATCAATATCGAACTCTTATAAATCTCGTAAAAATGTACTTTACAGTCTTTGGTTTTTGCTATTCATGTTCTCAAACTTTGTCCTAACCTGGAGACACCCTGACTGAGGGCTCTCCCTGTACAGCTGTCTCCTAACCTGGAGACACCCTGACTGAGGGCTCTCCCTGTACAGCTGTCTCCTAACCTGGAGACACCCTGACTGAGGGCTCTCCCTGTACAGCTGTCTCCTAACCTGGAGACACCCTGACTGAGGGCTCTCCCTGTACAGCTGTCTGCTAACCTGGAGACACCCTGACTGAGAGCTCTCCCTGTCTCCTGTAATAGAGCAAGTCTCCTTCATGATAGTTAACAAGTGTCACTTAAACTGATTATTCACTTCTTGCCTCCCTTGTGTATTCCCTATTCAGAATATAAATGCAAGGAACGATAGAGGCAACTCCAAGAACTCCACCAATATTTGAGCAAAAGCTAAGCTGTAAAAAGTGGAGCAATCATCAGTCCAGTCTACAAGAGGAAGTTGACTTGACTCATTATGACAACAGACTGCCTTTAGGCTAAAGGTTCTTATTTTGCATCCAGGGTGGGGATTTACCTGTTTATTTAAAAACCACGTATAAACAATGAAACAGAACCACCATACCACCATTTATTTGTTTACTCACACAATACACGTATGTAAAGTAGGCCCACTGCGGGTGAGCCAAACAGGTAAATTTCAGACAATGGCTGTAAAACATGTTGTTCACATTAATAAACATTGGACAAATGTTCAACCAGTTATTGTCATTTTGCCTTACTGATCATTTTGAACTGACCATATACATACTCATTATAAATACATATACCTATTGAGTTTTTCAGTGGAATTGTGTTGTTATAGGAAAAGCTTGGGCTCAAGTTTATTTCCTGTCAGTTATTGATATTGGCGAATGCTGCAACAGGACATAAGCTCTGGTCCGTGTAGAATGTCTACGTTGTCATGTATATTTTCACATTTATTGCTTATTTTTATTCCAAAATGATGCTGTGGACAAAATAAATAGGAACGTAGACTGGGTCATTTGATTAAATCATTAACTGTTGAGAAGAGGGTTTCAACTGCTCTGTCAGTTCAAGTTCAAGTTCAAGTTCTTTAATAGTTGTCATACAGAAGTACAGAATACTTTCATACAAAATGCTTCTTACTGTTACGCTCCAGAGACTGTGCTAGACAAGATAGTATCAAATAACATAATAACATAATATAGCATGAATTTAGAAGAAGAAAAATGAGGTCACAGTGTTCGGTATAGACATATGTACAATGTTCTGAGTTACCATATAATATACAATACACAATACTATGCAGTGTACTAATGTACAGTACTATCTAGTGCAAAGCAGAAATGGGATGAGGTACAATTTTAGGTACAATTTACAGTAAGGTGTACGAGTTGTAGTGCAATCCTTCATCCATAAATATAAAGTGTGGGGAGTGGGTGCTACAGTGTGTTTGTTTAAAGTGGGTGTGTGCTATAAGTGTGTGGAGTGGGTGCTACAGTGTGTTTGTTTAAAGTGAGTGTGTGCTATGTGCGTTTGGTGGTTGTTGTTGTGTAGTCAAACACAAAGGATCTTTGAAAACTTCTTTGTCATCTTGAATGCATATAATTCTGGATCCTTGTTCATTAATATCTACCTAATGACTAGGATGTCTCAACAATAACATATTGTCAACAGTGAACAGTTGATGTTATTGAGTCTCGACTTGTTTTTCTTTTGTGACCTTCATCTTCATTCATATTAAATACTACGTTTCTGTACCTCCTATTTTTATGTAGTCAATAAAATGTCTGATTATATGGTTGTATTGACTCATCATGAGTGTTGTAATCTGAAATGCTGTACAGCCATTAGGGTTCCTCCCTCATAGTCAATTATTAGGTCAGTTTGGTCTTGAATGACCAAAACTGTAAGTTAGTCGATTTATATGCTTATTTCTTGAAAGATTTGCACATCTCCGGTTCATTACTGATTTCATTAGTGGTGGAAGAATGGTCTTTTACTTACTGTAAGTACAATGTAGAAATACTCTACAAGTTCTGCATTCAAAATTAGAATTGTGGGAATGAATGATCTGTACTTCAGTATAAAATAGTTCCTAAATGAAACTGTTCACAAAAAGGTCTGAAGACTTACTGTATTTTGTTAGCACTTTGAGTGCCATTCAGCTCCATTGTGTTAGTGTATGTATCTGGATGGATACATAGTACACCGGTTGTTTTTATTATTTTGGTTGAACTACACCTTTAACCCTTTCACTACCACACTACAGAAGGTTAACCTTTCACTACCACACTACAGACGGTTATACTATAATTGTAGTGATTTTGTGTGTGTGTTCCTCCTATGGCGAGTGGGATGATTCTGACCGGCCCGCCAAAGATTACATGATAATAATATTTTTTTTTTTTTATATTTTTTTTTTTATTAATTTTTTTTACTTTTTTCTTTTCATGTCAACGTTAACACGCACAATTGAGCCAAAAGTCACTCAATTAATGACAGATTTCATTGATAAATTGAGGGAAAACTTTGCAAGTCGTTTTGATGAATTTGACATGTCCAGAGAATTGATGCATTTTGTGAGCAACCCATTTGCCAATGTAGCTGCTATTTCCACAAAAGGACAAGAGTTCCTTGCATCACTTCACATTGATGAAGGTCTCCTGCAACTTGAAATAATTGACATGCAAGCATCATCTGCTCTGAAGAAGGCACTTGAGAATGAATCCACCACAACATTTTGGATAAAGTGTATTCATGTCAAGACATTCCCCAAAATAAAAACGCTGGCAATATCTGTGCTAACAATGTTTGGCTCAACATACACCTGTGAATCCAGTTTCTCTCACATGAATGCCATTAAAACAAGCAACGTGCCTCCTTGACAAATGAGCATTTGCATCACTGTTTGCGGGTAGCCCTCACTTCCTATGAACCCTCTTTCTCTGCCATTGCCCAGTCAAAGAAGTGCAATCGCTCTCATTAGATGTATGTATGTAGGCTAGGCCTGTATGCCCCCCACCCCCCTGATGTTTGAGAGTTAAGAGTGGACAATAAGTGCTAATAAGATGCTGTGATTTGCTGTTGTTGCACAGACATGAAGCACTTTTTCATAAGCTCAGCTGCACTATAAATGTGTTTTTTTGTTCAAGTGTTGATGTTAGAATGTTCAGATGCACATCATGCACTTGTTTGTTTTTTATTTTATTTTTATATTGAAATGTTGAAGAGGAGATGTTGCAGTTGTTGCACAGTCATAAATGAAGCACTTTCTGCAGGAGATGTTGCAGATGTGGCACATAAATGAAGCACTTTTTTTGAAAAGTATACTACTTTTGCAATGTAGTTAAATAAAAGTTGTGAAAATGTGGTTGCGTGTTGTGTCAAGTGTACATATATTCATAGCACGGGGAGGCGCCGTGGCAGTCCGGCCCCTGGCCCCTTGGGTTTCTGACAATGTGGCCCCCTGAACAATTTAGTTGAATAGCCCTGCAGTAGCGGCTCATGGATGCTTCGCCACTAGGGGCGCTATACCAAACATTTTGCAAACAGGCATTGGCGAATATTATCACCATTGCCATCGATCAATATATGATCAGTCAGTCAAATGCAACCACGTTTCCAATAGCCCAACACAAACACGCACAGCTCTCTCTCTCTCTCTCTCTGTCTCTCTCGCTCTCTCGCTCTCTCGCTCTCTCGCTCTCTCTCTCTCAGATGATGTCAGATCCATTCAATAATAAGCACATTTGTATATCTCGTCATTTTAAACAAGTTACCATTCATTGTCTGAGTGGCTATGCCCCACACGCGGCGAAATTAGAGAGAGAGAGAGAGAGAGAGAGAGAGAGAGAGAGAGAGAGCGAGAGCGAGAGAGAGAGAGACCACGGCGGGTGCAGCATAACAGAAGAGAGAGAGAGAGAGAGAGAGCATTTTATTAACGTTACATTTTCAACAAGATTGCTGCTATTTAAACACTTCATGGAAACGGGGTAACGTTAACCTTATGTCGACTGTAGTATTGTATGACCTCGACATAACGTTTAAACGTTAACGTTACTCCGTTTCCATGCAGTAATTATAAAAGTGGCCAGCTAAGCTAACTGAGCTAACAGCTAGCAGTAGCTAACGTTAGCTGAAAGCTGTAACGTTACAACGAATCAGTTGTTGATATTATGCGGCATCAGTAGACAACGTATCATGTATTAAACTAGAGTTAAGATCGCTAATCTACCTTGTTGTTGGCTTGTTGATAAAGTATATCCACTCCATGGCATTGTCCATCCAGCCTGTGTTGATGTCCATCCATTGTCCATGCATGTCCGAGTCCACACTGCATCCATAATATAGCTTGTTAATAGCCAACAAGTGAGTGCCTTTGTCCATGTCCGCCTCGAACAGCCTGCAAACTACCTGGTGTTCTATCGCCATGCTCTAAGACAAACTCTAACCTTAACCAACTTTGAAAGAGTGCCTAAGCCTAACCGTTGAAAGAACTTGCCATCACGCTCCAAGACAAATATCTGCATCACACAACACAACAACAGCATAAACTCATGTTGCAAACTGCGGTTACGGAAAGTACCGCGTCGGCCAATCAGAGAGCTTTTAGACGCTCGGCTGCTTGCTAGGTCGTTTCAAACCAGCGCCCGAGTTCCATCATAATACATCATATTCAACGCAAAGCGCGTGGCTGCGACAGATACAGCGATGCACGGCGGGCACGCACACTCCAGGCGCAATTGCGCCTAGCCCAGAGAGAAATACGGCGAGGAGAAATGCCTGCGGCTACGGTAATGAAAAGGTCTATATCAGACAGAATCGTCACTTCCTGTTCAGGAAAACTATTATTAATCTTTGTAAAATTAAGTTATATTGTGCATTGGAAACACAAACATACTTAAAATGAGTAAATATTATTCATTTTAAACATGTTTATATTATTTATAGGGCTATAAAACAAAAAGATAATTTTTCTTCTTCTACTCTCATATAACCAGGGGCCTGAAGGGGGGGCGGCGCCCGTGCGCCCCTAGTGGCGAGCCGCCACTGGGCTAATGTAACTGTGACACCAAGACTAATGCTAGTTGACTAACCCCTGCTGTGCAAGTAGTGAGAGTGATATCGTAGCGGAGCCAGAGAGCCTCCCGACACCTCTAAACCAGAAGAGCCATTGGCCGCCAACATTTCCCATTGTTTCTGTGCTTGCATTACTGTATTCAATTTGTCAATAAAGATTCTTACTTTTTTTCACCGGTTGTGTCTGTCCACTCTGTCTGGGAACATACCGCCCACTTTTTACGTCCAGGTCGATTTAGCTCAAAACACACCAGCCAATCCATATGGGAAAGATCTAGCCTGAAGCCTCCCCAATTAGTCCAAGTTCCCCACTTAGCAGTCCCATGTTAACCTAATCACAGTCAATGTCACTGGTTTTCACACAACTTGGGGCAAATAAAATAGGGCTCACACAGTTCATTCACAAAAATAACAGTCAATAGCAGGGTAGTCCTGTCAACCTATGGCCTGTGTGTGATACTGTATGTTAACTGTTGTGTGATTGTATATGTATACTGATGTATTGTGTGTGTATATGGATCATCTGTGTTATACTGCATGTTAACTGTAGTGTGATTGTACATGTATACTGATGTATTGTGTGTATATGGATCTGTGTGATACTGCATGTTAACTGTAGTGTGATTGTACATGTATACTGATGTATTGTGTGTATATGGATCTGTGTGATACTGCATGTTAACTGTAGTGTGATTGTACATGTATACTAATGTATTGTGTGTATATGGAGAGGCTGTGTGCTGCTACGCCATCTTTGTCTCTTGATGCTTAAAACAAATGTTTCCTAATGGAGACAATAAAGGCTGCTGCCAGTCCTCAATACTGCCTCTCTCCACTCTGCTGCACATTTCCCTTCATTTTGTTATTGTTTAATTTACACCACACACACACACACACACACACACACACACACACACACACACACACACACACACACACAACTGATTCTACTGGCACTCATGTACTGTAAATCATTTATTGTATGTAGTTAATTTCTTTATAATTTTTATTTCAAAGATAGATAGATGAATGGATGTTCTTTATTGCCTACAAGGGAAACTATTTTTGCTTTGGTCAGTACACTACATAAATAAATAAAATAAGTAAATAACACCACAGTAAAAACAGGTCGGTACTATCCCGCCCTCAGTGTGTGTCTGTACACAAACCAACAGGTAGTGAACCAGAGTAAAGGAGATCCAGAAGCTGGAGCAAAGTTGATTGTCTTTACTGTTGTCTGTTCTCCAAGTACAATTTTGTAAAACTGAAATACACAAAAAAGAATATGCATCACACAATTGTTGTCAATGACATTGCATTACAGTATACAATACAAATACATTGTATGTGTAAAATGACTTCAACTAAATGTAAAATGACTAAATGAGCTAAAGTTACAAATGTCACTTAATGCTGATGTGAATGTGCCCTTTAAATAAAGTACAATATGTACAAAGTTCACTCAACTAAAATATGAAACAAAGTCCTTTGAGCTGACTGAGAAGTAGCATAACATTAGCAATACAGGTAGGCTAACCAGGAGCTAACACAAATGTATCCAAAACTAAGCAAACATGTTAACTGAGCATTCTTAAACAGATGACTCACAGATCTATAAACAAAATACAATATGATGCTTGCACAATACAAAAACTTACAAGCAATTATTTCCAAGGCACAGACAGAGCTGGAAAAATAGGAGCTGCAGCTGAGAGCAGACCTCTTGGCAAAACACCTTCTGGATATGAAATAGCTGACCTGGCAGCGTCACATGACTGAATCAGCCAATAGCATCAAAGCTAGAACAAGCTAAAGAAAATGAGTGCAATACTCGAAACGTCCACAAGAGGGAAAAAACACAATGACCAAAACAAGTTCGAATAGAACATGACAAGTACACTACATAAATAAATAAATAAATAAAATAAGTAAATAACATCAGTAAAAACAGGAGGTATCATTCTAAAAGATATATTTTAAAAAGAAGAACAATGCTCTCTACTCATGGGGGGGGGGGGGGGTTCTGTTTGTTAAGAAGCCTAATAGCAGAGCGGATGAAACTGTTTGTTTTGAATACAGGGCCAGCATATCTTCTACCATTGGGCAGGATGAAGGCAGGTGCTGAGGTTATGTTGAGTCTGTTTTGAATACAGGGGCAGGATATCTTCCACCAGAGGGCAGGATGAAGGCAGGTGCTGAACGACATGGCCCCCCTAAGAACCACCAGGGTAAAAAATCGCACTGAGCCGTGGATGCACTCCGAAATACTGGCCGCTATGAAAACCAGAGACAAAAAATGCTCTGAGTTTCGTAAAAGTCAGTCAAAGCTTACCAAAAGCACGAGCAGTGAACTCCAAGCCCACGTGACTGAACTCAAACTAGAAAGAAACAGACTAAGAAACGGCGTAAACTCCATGATCAAAACTGCAAAAAAGAATTGCATCAATGACAAAACTGAGGAAAACAAAAACAAACCACGTGAACTTTGGAAATTACTCAATAATCAACTAGGATGCAGTAAAAAACTTAAAACCAGATTCTCAAACATAAACATAAAAACGGACAAGCTGGATGTAGCCAATTACTTAAACATTTTCTTCACAAACATAGCCACAACACTGGTAAACAAACTACCCTCCCACTCAGGGCTTTATGGGGTAGAACACATAGTAGCTTACTACAAAAACCTAAGGGTCCGCAAGGACGACTTCAAGCTGGAAATGGTAACAACAGATGAGGTACTCAAAAAACTGAGGGCCCTCCAACCTAACAAGGCCACTGGCCATGACAACATCCCCTCCAAATTCCTCAGAGACTCAGCAGCCGCCATCACCCCAGTCATCACACACATAATAAACCTCTCCATAAAACAGGGACACGTCCCCAAGGACTTCAAAATTGCGAGGGTAACCCCTCTGCACAAAAAGGGCAGCAAATTAGACCCAGGCAACTACCGCCCTGTTTCTATTCTCACCTCCATCTCGAAAGTCATGGAAAAAATAGTCTACGAACAGGTCGAAAAGTACCTAGCGGAAAAAAATCTAATCTACGAATTCCAATCTGGCTTCAGAACATCCCACTCCACTGACACATGCCTTCTCTATTTGAACGACCACATCAAACAAGAGGTGGACGCGGGCAAATACTGCGGCATGGTCATGCTGGACCTACAAAAGGCCTTCGACACTGTCAATCACTCCATTCTGATTGACAAGCTAAAAGCAATTGGTTTTGATAGTCTATCAGTGAGCTGGATGCAATCCTACCTTGAGGGGAGGGAACAGATGGTGGAGGTAAACGGTACCCTATCCCCCCCCCTCACAATGAGCTGTGTTGTGTTCCACAAGGAAGCATACTAGGACCGCTACTGTTCCTAATTTATGCAAATGACATGTCGTCAGCTTGTGACTGCAACTTGTTCCTGTTTGCGGACGACTCAGCCCTGCTGGTCTCTGACAAGAACAAGTTACAGGTTGAAAAAACCCTCAGCTCGGAACTAGGCAGAATCTGCATATGGCTCGCTGATAACAAACTATCATTACACATGGGCAAAACAGAGTCCATTCTCTTCGGTTCAAATAACAAACTCAGCAAGACCGACGGCTTCTCAGTTACAGTGGGTGACAATATTGTCACAAGGAAAAATGAAATTACCTACCTGGGTTCCATCCTAGAGGCTAATCTCTCCTGTGACAAAATGGCATCCAATGTAATAAAAAAAGTCAACCAACGAACTCGATTCTTGTACCGGATCACCTCTCTGGTAAACACGAATACCTTGAAGACTCTGGCAGGAGCACTCATTCAAGGGTACTACGACTATGCTTGCACCTCATGGTACCAAAGCACCTCAAAGGCGCTAAAAACAAAATTACAAACATCTCAAAACAAACTGGTCAGACTACTGCTTGACCTTACTCCTAGAACCCACCTCACCCCTGCCCACTTTGACAACCTAGGATGGCTTAGAGTAGACGACAGAGTACAGCAACTTGCAATGGGCCTGGTCTACAAGATACACTACACGACCAAGGTACCCATGTACATGTCAAAATACTTCCCAAAGGTCAGTGAATACCACGATCACAACACCAGAGGGAGCTCCACAAATCATGTTAAACCCAGATTCGGCTCAAACAAGGGACTAAACACGTTTCGCAATTATGCCACATCAATGTGGAACGCCCTACCCAAAACTGTAAAGGAATGTGAATCACTACCCACTTTCAAAACCACTCTCAACTAGGGATGGGTACCGAATTCGGTACTTTTGAGGTATCGAACCGAAACACGTCGGTACTACCGAGTATCGAATCAAGTGAGAAACCGAAAAAAAAATAAAAATTTTTTTTTTTATTAATTTCTTTTTTTTTACTTTTTTTTTTTACTTTTTTCTTTTCATGTCAACGTTCACACGCACAATATATGCTTACCTAGGATTTGACTTGATTCAACAACAAAGCAGTCGGAGCAATGACAAGCCGAAAACTGTCGAAATTGTAGTTATTTGAAGTTTGGATTTTTTTTTTTTACGACTGAGGTAGGTAAATAGAATTTCTTGAGACTAAAGTACAGAAAAAAGGTACCGTTGGGTACCGGTACCGGTACCGGTTCAAATGTGAAAGGTACCCATCCCTACTCTCAAGGAACACCTACGGGAGACTGCAATTCGAAACTGGCCCCTGTAAATGTCCTAACCCAACCCCCTCCAATGTACAATAATTTACCTAGTATGGTTGTCAATATTCCAATGTACAATTTTGCTTGTTTGTACAGTGTGCCCCCCCCCCCCCCCCCCCAATGTACAGTTTTGCTTGTTTATACAGTGTTTCTCCCCCCCCCCCCAACCACCTCTAATGTAAATTACCCAGTATGGTTGTCAATATCCCAATGTACCCAACCCCCCCCACACAACCCCACCCAACCTCCTCCAATGTACAGTTTCTACGTCAAATGTATATACTCCCTTTTCTTGACTCTTTTAGTATCACAAACAGTACTGTATTTGCAAATCTGGTATGTCATAAATGTATAGATGTAGCAGTACTGTCTATCTGTATGTCATGTATGTCATATATGTCCTGATTAATTGAAAATGGGGGACCCTGATGTAAACAAGACGAAAGTCTTTCTCTGGTCTGCATCCCCTTAACAATTGTGTGTATTGAGCTGTACTGTATTGTACCCATTCTGCAATCTGTTAATAAAGTTTTCAATCAATCAATCAATGAGGTTATGTTGAGTCTGTTTGTTTTGAATACAGGAGCAGCATATCTTCCACCAGAGGGCAGGATGAAGGCAGGTGCTGAGGTTATGTTGAGTCTGTTTGTTTTGAATACAGGAGCAGCATATCTTCCACCAGAGGGCAGGATGAAGGCAGGTGCTGAGGTTATGAGTTTGAGTCCCTCACCGTCCTCTGGTCGTAGAGCTGCTGGAGGGCTGAGCACTGCTCCCTGCACAGCTTGGCCCCCGAGGAGATCACCCTCTGCAGCTTGGCCTTGTTGGTCTCTGAGAGCCCCCACACCAAGCCAGAAAACAAGTGGTGAGGAGGCTCTATATGTGGCTTTTTATAGTAACAGCTGTGGAGGATGGGAGGGGGACGTCCAGATGCTTCAGCCTCCGTAAGAGGTAGGTCTGCTGCTTGCACTTTGGTTTGTGTGTCGTCGTCGTCGTTGTTGTTGTTGTTGCTGCTGAAGTTCAGCCCGCTGCCGATGGTGCTGAGGTACTTGCTGCTAAATCTTCTCCACAACCTCTCCCTGTCAGCTGTGGGACAGGCTCAGCCTCCTCTCCGTGTCAGCTGTGGGACAGGCTCAGCCTCCTCTCCCTGTCAGCTGTGGGACAGGCTCAGCCTCCTCTCCCTGTCAGCTGTGGGACAGGCTCAGCCTCCTCTCCCTGTCAGCTGTGGGACAGGCTCAGCCTCCTCTCCCTGTCAGCTGTGGGACAGGCTCAGTCTCCTCTCCCTGTCAGCTGTGGGACAGGCTCAGCCTCCTCTCTGTGTCAGCTGTGGGACAGGCTCAGCCTCCTCTCCGTGTCAGCTGTGGGACAGGCTCAGCCTCCTCTCCCTGTCAGCTGTGGGACAGACTCAGCCTCCTCTCCGTGTCAGCTGTGGGACAGGCTCAGCCTCCTCTCCCTGACAGCTGTGGGACAGGCTCAGCCTCCTCTCTCTGTCAGCTGTGGGACAGGCTCAGCCTCCACTCTGTCAGCTGTGGGACAGGCTCAGCCTCCTCTCCGTGTCAGCTGTGGGACAGGCTCAGCCTCCTCTCTGTGTCAGCTGTGGGACAGGATCAGCCTCCTCACTCCACCAGATTAAATAAAATAAATACATAAAAAAGTAAAAGGAAAGACATTTTAATAAAATTATTTAATACAAAGAATTGAACGAAAAATACATAGGACCTGTATCACACAATATATATCCACAATACATGTATATAATATGGATACCAACGTTTTTTTTTTATACTCTTATTGAGATATAAAATGCATCAATGTCAGAGACAAAGACACTGATTTCTTTTTTTTGTTTCATGTATAGAAAAAAAGTAATAAAAAGGTGTGTAATATATTCATATGTATAGTGAATCAGCTGCTGTGATTGACTTCCTGTTAATCGTATTGATTTTATAATTTTTTATTGATTTATTACAATAATTTTGAATGCCACTAATTTGTATATTGTTTTGAATTGTTATTTGAGTAATTGTATTTGGAATGGTATTTAATAATAGTAATATTCCATTTGGTATAGATTCATTGTGTATTGTGTATAATTGTGTTATATTCTTTTACTGATACGTTGATGTTATATTATTCCATAATATCTTTAAGTGTATAGAAAATTCCAATTATGAAAAAAGAAAAATGGTTTCGTGGTTAGGCTATGTTTTATATAGCTGGATGGTTTGTGGTTATAGGCTATGTGTTATATAGCTGGATATTTTGTGGTTATAGGCTATGTGTTATATAGCTGGATGGTTTCTGAACACTTCAGAACTGTTATATTAGGCCACACTGGTATTGAGATTAAAACAATGCAGTTTATAGTGTATGCCGAAGTTGAGAGACCAAACCAGATTTTTCTACTTCAAATTCCGACTTTGAGAGCTGTTCCACTGGAGGTTGGATCAAGTTCAAGTTCAAGTTTATTTTGTCATATGTATGTTAACACAAGGTCAGTGGTACAATGAAATGTGTTGCATGAGAGAACAGGTCAGCTCAGCAGAGAGTAAGTAAGAGCACTAGACACATTAGAGCACTCGTCATATAAAGGTCAAGTAAGATTTACAAATAATACCAATAAAAATAAATGTAGAAAGCCATGAGTAACTTCTCAACCTGTGTTGAGACCACACTGGGAATGATGATGAAAGATATCCTGGATGGTCGGGAGTCTGTTACCAGTGATGTGCTGTACCGCCTTCCACTACTCTGTGTGGTGATGTGTGGGCAGAAAGGTCTCTGTACAGGCTGTGATGCAGGCAGAAAGGTGACAGGCTGTGATGCAGGCAGAAAAGTCTCCGTACAGGCTGTGATGCAGGCAGAAAGGTCTCCGTACAGGCTGTGATGCAGGCAGAAAGGTCTCCGTACAGGCTGTGATGCAGGCAGAAAGGTCTCTGTACAGGCTGTGATGCAGGCAGAAAGGTCTCCGTACAGGCTGTGATGCAGGCAGAAAGGTCTCCGTACAGGCTGTGATGCAGGCCCTCAGCAAGCTCTCAATGGTGCACTGAGGATGCTGGCATGTGATGAGGCCCAGGATGGTCATGTTGTCGGCTTGATGATGATATTTTTTTTTAATAATATATAATAATGCAGGACCTGCTCAGAGGTTAACTGCCCAAGGTTAAATTCATGATATACCATCCCTTGCCAGCTCTATTTAACATGGAGAAGTTCCCCTTCTTTGCAGGGCTATAACCTTTTAAATTCTATTGCTAGATTGCCATTATTAGGGCCCATTCAATGTCCTATATGTATTGTTCATGGTGTAGCAACGTTAAACTTTTTCATTCACATATTCATACTAAAATATGGTCTAAAGTATAAGTATGTTTTCATCTCTTTCTGCAGCTTTCTCCAGAACGTGATTTATAGCCCCAAATGCATTATATTGATGATGAAATAGTTTGATAGCGATCTGTGCCAGATAATAAATTTCAAATGGACGTGCTTCTAGAAGTTTCTACGTATCATCTGATGATGACCGGATGGGCGGGGGATCGTTTATAATTCCGTGGGCAACGTTATACCATTCATCTAATGTGGGTCATATGTTCATCATAGCAGTTTATATCGAACACGGTAATACTACACGCTAAAACTCACCCCAGTCTCCTCGGGCCGTTGGGCGATCAGCGTGGAGTAGACAGTTTTCAATTATGGGATGTTGGAATCCCCGATCTATTTCCAGGTTGTATAATAGTATATACATCCAAATCATGTTGTTTTTTCGAGTTATTTCCACCGATCGATGTTCACTGTGTGAAGACGGAGTCTCTCTAACATTAGCGAGTGCCCGGACCACATATGGAGTGAGTCCTGCCGGTTCAAAGGTTGACATCCGGTTTTTCGATCTGCCGATCGGCCACCAGATGGCGCTCTTGAACCGCTAGAGGGTTGAGAGGAGATCAGCAGTGTGTCTCAAGGCTGCAGAGGGGATATATATTCCGATCACAGATTTTTGAAATATTGATATCAAAGACGATTTACGGCGTCCTCGGCAACTTGAGCATGGCTAGGAAAGACGCCTAAACACGTTCCCGGCAGTTAAAGTGTATTGGCATTGGCAATTATCCTCAACACACACACCGGAACACACACGCATGCATTGTCTGTAGGATCGCTGATGCGATTCGTCTCTGCGATTAACCCATCCCGTCGTCCTCCCCCCCCCCCCAAGGGCAGCCGGGAGCAGACAGGCGTCAACGTGAGCCGCGCCAGGGGACCAATCCAAGTGCTCCTGTCCGTCTTCGTCAAGGACGCCACAGCGTTAGCGATCTGTTGTTGTGCATGTTTTTCCATTGGGTTTATCTTATCGGGGGGGAAACCCTTGCGAGCACGGGGAGAACATGCAAACTCCACACAGAAAGGCCTGGGAGATACCCCACCTGGGTACCTGGCATCATGGAAACCTGGTCCCCAAGCAGGAATCGAACCCTGGACCTTCTTGCTGTGAGGCGTCAGTGTTAACCACTACACCACCGTG
This sequence comes from Notolepis coatsorum, assembly GCF_963971535.1. NCBI lineage: Eukaryota > Metazoa > Chordata > Actinopteri > Aulopiformes > Paralepididae > Notolepis > Notolepis coatsorum. The sequence goes on from NC_140172.1 coordinate 18,696,498, forward strand.
CCTCTTGATGATGATATTGAAGCTGTGCTTGGCAGCACAGTTGTAGGTGAGCAGGGACTACAGGAGGAGGCCTAGCACACCGCCCTGTGGTGCACCGTGTTAAGGGTCAGTGAGACGGAGGCGTCTGCCTCACCACCTGGGGCCTGCCTGCCTGTCAGGAAGTCCAATATCCAGCTGCAGATGGAGGTCTCCAGTCCAAGATCAACGAGCTTAGAGACACGTTTAGAGGGAATGATGGTGGAGAATGCTGAGCCATAATCAATGAAGAGCATTCTCACATGCAGTAAGTGTTCTGAGAGGGCATACATACCAGGGTAAGTAAGGTTTATTTATATAGCACCTTTCACAGACCAGGGTCACAAAGTGCTTCACATATAAAAACATCAATAAAGTACAAGGATAGCAGCATGTTAAAAAGAAAGTAATTAAAAACGTGAAAGAAAAAAAACAAGATAAAAAGACATAAAAGATTTACACAGACATAGTGTTATGGTTTGTAACCGACCTCAAACGCAATGGCACAGAGAGGAAGTTCAGAGTTAGCCAAAAGCTAGGGCATATTTATTTACAGAGTCACAAGATGGATGAAGTACAGCAATCAAAACAAACGGGGATCTGGCATGTGACGATGTAGCAGCTCTGCAGATACTCCCAGTAGATAGTGGTGAGGAATTGGCATGTGTAGCGGCTCTGCAGATACTCCCAGCTTTCACTGCCGGTGGAAACGGAGACAGAGAGAAATCAGAGTTAGCCCAACGAACACACAGAGGCAGAGAGGTGACTGAGTCCAGTATTAATCCCAAGTGACTTGATCTTCGGTGTACCACACACAAGTTAGCTGAGTCCAGTGAAAAACAACACGGTAATCTTCAGTGTTAATCTAACACACAAAATAGCTGAGTCCAGTGCAAAACAAAAAGGAATTCTTCAGTGATATCCTAACACAAAAATTAGGTGAGTCCAGTACAAACAAAACGGGATATCTTCGGTGTTCACCAAACACACAAAAAACTGATAATCCAAAAAAGACTGTTTCCAAAAACTCACCAGAGCGCAACACGTAAAGCGGGCAGATAACGAGGCGCAGCTCCGAACGGGGAACCAGGTTCTCCACAGCGGTTCTCCACAAAAGGTCCTGGAGAGCAAAAAACAGGAACAGCGACAGGGAAGGCAGGTATATGCAGGTGTATTTCAGAACGACCCAACATCGATAGTAAGGAGGTCTGTGTATATAAAGCCTTCAGGGGCGCTAATTACAAGCTGTGACAGCTGCGGGATGAGATTGATACTTGCTCCAAAAGCGTGTGGCGGGGAAAGCACCAATCAACACGGCACCTTAAAGGAACGGAGCGCGTGGCGGGGAATGCATTAATCAACATAGTACCTTAAAGGAACGGAGCGCGTGGCGGGGAGCGAACCAAACCTCACACATAGTTAGCCAAAAGCCTGTTTGAACAACACAGTCTTTAGCTGCTTTTTAAAAGTGTTTACCGAGACCACACCGATGTATCCTAGTTCCCACTTCAATGGAATGCATTTAGAGAGAAGAAAGAATATTCTCCAAAAAAAAATTGTTAGTTATTATAAATAGTGATTTTGTGTAAACCTCCCATTTAGTGTACCTCCCGCAATTACAATGACTGCGCTGCGAGCGCCCTCTACTGGCAGCATTAGAGTTGGTCCTCTCCTTTATAGAGCTTTGAGGCAGTCCCCGCCGCCACCAGGCTAAAGGCAAGCCTAGCTAGGTTAGCATTGGCCGGTAGCGTTTAGCTGTAGCTATGACAACAAGCCCCGCTAGCTTAGATCACGTCAAGTCAAAGTCACATAACGAACAGCATAAACGATAAAAGCAATAAAGTCACAATGATCAGTTAAGATCAATGGTTAAAAATGTTTCCGTTTACCTCTAATAATTATCAGGTGAATAATAATCGTTCTATATACTTTGTTAACATTTAGTTCCTCATTAGGTCCAAGGTACTTTATTATTTATAAAAGGAAGAATGGCTTCTCGTTTACCTGGGGCCTGGGCACACAATAGATATTAGTACCTGGCTCTACTTTTTAACATGTATATGCGTTAGTATCAGCATATTTAAACAAGGTTTCTGAAACACAAGTTAGTGGTGGTGACTAGTGGTCTCCACTCCCAGAGCAGACAATATTGATGGCGACTCTTTGTATACATTTGATTCCTAAAGATTGAAAATGTTTTGTTTTAAATCAAGAAGTTTATTCCATTCAATGACATAATACAATCTTTTCTATGGCAGTTGTGTCCTGCATGTTTTTCCATCTAAGTGGAACTACAAGATTAGTACCTATATATTCAAGGACTGCTCAATGACGAGAATAAAATCAATAAAAAAAAATTATATTCAATGTAAACAGAATGCGAAAAATATATTGTAACCATATCATATTTACTGTATGGTAAGAGACATTAAAAGACATCTATCTTGAATGCATAAACATGTTACTTCAGAGTTACTTTGAGAGGATGATGTGCGCCAATATATTCCACTCAGCAATATTAATCTATATATGCAGAGACATGTCATCATTGTAAATACATCACATATAAACACAACACATGTAACGAAGATTCTCTGAAAATAAGATTTTCATGCATGGATTACTAGATTTCAACCACAATACAATACGTTCTCTTTCCTGGTTGTTAACCAATGTGAAAATAGTGGAGCTAAAGCCTGGTCTGGTTCAACAAAGGAAATAAATGATGAAATAACATTATTTATTTATAGCTGGTGGTGCAGGGTTGATTGAGTAGGACACCATGACTCAACGATGCCTTCTGATAGCAGGTGGTCATAAGATTTGAAAATGTGTTTTAATAGAGGCCTTGCACTGAATGTGTAGTTCTTTGTCTTCCAACATGGCTGTCTGTAACATAGCAGCAATTGTTTTGAACATGGCAATGGAAGGGACAACGGTTGCTATGTGTAGATATTTGAGAAATATATCAACAGGAAAGCCAGTGGAACAATAATATGCTTTTCCAATGTTTCACATCTCAACCTTGGTGCTCAACCAAAAATAAAGGGCACATCAAAGGCTCTATAAATATTCATATTAACGTCATCATGGCAGGTGAAAAAATAGCCAAGTGTACAGCAAATCAAGTTCCTCTCGTTTCTCTCCCAATCACTCACACACATACGCATGCACACACACAGCAAATTGGGAAAATAATCAACAGCATGCCTGTCCCCCCAAAAGACACTGAAGCCCCGTTCACACCTGCACTGGACTCCTGACAATCTGCACATTAATCGGAGGGGCTGTATGTGCGGACGCAGAGTTTACCCTCCCAGCACCCAAGTAATAAAACCACGTAATGCTGAGCCCATGTCAGAACACAAGCAGATCATTGTTGGCAGAATTCACACAGCGAGCGAGTGGACGTATTGATTAACTAACCATGTTGCAACACAAAAATGTTGCTGATAGTTCAATGAAAGTTTATGGCTTTAGTCTCATCAAGATTTGAGTGAGTTTGCAAGATGTGCTCAATATGTTCCAAACAGTGTGGAGGCGAGCGCCGAGAACGAGACTGCAGCAAAGTCGTACATTTATATTAAATGTGTGCTTCTCAGTGTTTTAGCCTGTATGAAACTATTATTGAGTGGTCATCATTTGTGAAATAGTTCAGCTTTTGCTCAATGCCTTGGAACAGGAGATTTTTCAAATATCAAGTCAAGATGATATGCTGACCAGTTTGCTCAGATGAGAAACGCTGTTTGCTTGTCATACAAAAACATTTACATAAATTAACAGTTCATGAGTAATACAAACGTTTTGGATTGATTGTAAACAATTTATATACACTTTCACAATTTAAAATCCTGTTTTTTGCACTGTTATTTCACACTGTATTGAATACCATTGATCCTAATTCATTTTCACCTTTATTTTAACTAGAAAAAGATTGCCCTCATCCGCAGCGATGTCAGGTATAACAAGAAATATTTAAATGATGATCTTCATACACAAGAGGAGATATTCTCTTTCTGCGTCCTGCTCTGCTCTACCTAGGAGCCACCCCTCCTAAACCACATGCAGTATTTCATAGTGAGTCCTGTTGCAAAGCTTACAGATGTCAAAGAATAGTTGGGAGGGACGCAATCTTTCAAAACTTAAAAATACATTGTTACATATTTAGCACATTTGATAGAATTGCAATAGAAAATAAACTAAAAATACAATACAATTACCACCAGGCAGAAAGGGGCATTTTCTGACTCTGAGGGAAAAGGGCAGATGCTCAAGCACCCCTTGAGCCCTATGTGTGTCTGGTTACAGGCAGCCATGTTGGAAGAGAGACGACTATTGTTGGAAGAGAGAACTAGAGAGCAAGGCTCTATTAAAATCACAAAATTGGTGTTTGAAGATGAGTGTCAGAAGTAGAGCTGCCGCGATAACCGCATTACCGCGGTATCGCTGTTGCATCACGCTCACCGCAGAGTTAGGCTGAATACTGCGGCTCTGCAGATATACCCTACTCGGTTCCAAGCGACCCTATTGGGTAGAAGTGGTACCAGAAAAGTCATGTGAAACATTGCAGACCACTGACTGGTCAGAAGAGAGACGCGTCACACTTTGTAGCCTCAGTCTGAACAAAAACAGAACGCCGGCGCCGCCATCTTTACTGCCTCGCTAAGGATGCATTTCGTTCAGGATTTGTTTGCGACAGAACCAAGCAATAAACAAAAAAGAATGGATTCACTGTGTATTCTGCCTTATTTATTGATGAAACAAAACCGACATCAACCCAATTTACCACCGAGCGGAGAGTTTAGTGTCACAACAAGATCGCTGATGTGTTAAGTTTGTTGTTGTTAATACTACCGTCAGCCGATATACACGAGAGGTAACGTTAAACCCGGGTTTGCTTGGTAGAAATGAGAGGTAACGTTAGCTTTGGCAGAATAGACGCAACGAGAGTCTGGTTAATGTTGTTATTGATTGATTGATTGATTGATTGAAACTGTGTTAAACTCTGGCTTGCTGCAAGCCCTCGGACATCTATGCCCACGGAGCTTTCAGTGTACACAAGCGAGCGGCCCCGCCTGCATTCCCACACGGAGACAAACGGAGTAGTACCTGGCTGCAGTGGAAAAGGAACGAAGTACCAGGTGCCTAAAGCGGGTCGAGTCGAGTAGGTACTATGCAGTGGAAAAGCGCCATTAGACTAGAGGCAGGCTATAAGAGTAGACTACTTAAAAAAAAAAAAATGCATTCAAACTTTTTTTTTTTTTTGTGCGCACTGTGCGGTAATTACCGCGGCGGTAGGAAATATTTCGCAAATTCGTGCGGTAAGGAAAATATCAATACCGCGGCAGCTCTAGTCAGAAGTTCTTCTGATGCAGATCACATTAGTTGGATTGCTGTCCAGGAAGAATGTGTTGTCAAATATGTTGAGTTTCTAGGCAGATTTCTACACAATTTTAGGGTTTGAAAACCTGAATGAATATACTGTAATATAATGGTATATCTCTCATGTATGAATGCGCTGGTGTATCTTTAAGCCTCCAGAGTTACTGAAGCTCTTCTCACACTGGTCACAGTTATAGGGCTTCTCTCCTGTATGAATGCGCTGGTGTCTCTTTAAGCCTCCAGAGGTACTGAAGCTCTTCTCACACTGGTCACAGTTATAGGGCTTCTCTCCTGTATGAATGCGCTGGTGTTCCTTTAAGTTTCCAAATTGACTGAAGCTCTTCTCACACTGGTCACAGTAGTAGGGCTTATCACCTGTATGAATGCGCTGGTGTATCTCTCCTGTATGAATGCGCTGGTGTATCTTTAAGCCTCCAGAGGTACTGAAGCTCTTCTCACACTGGTCAGTTATATGGCTTCTCTCCTGTATGAATGCGCTGGTGTCTCTTTAAGCCTCCAGAGGTACTGAAGCTCTTCTTACACTGGTCACAGTAGTAGGGCTTATCACCTGTATGAATGCGCTGGTGTATCTCTCCTGTATGAATGCGCTGGTGTATCTTTAAGCCTCCAGAGGTACTGAAGCTCTTCTCACACTGGTCACAGTTATATGGCTTCTCTCCTGTATGAATGCGCTGGTGTCTCTTTAAGCCTCCAGAGGTACTGAAGCTCTTCTTACACTGGTCACAGTTATAGGGCTTCTCTCCTGTATGAATGCGCTGGTGTTCCTTTAAGTTTCCAAATTGACTGAAGCTCTTCTCACATTGGTCACAGTTATAGGGCTTCTCTCCTGTATGAATGCGCTGGTGTTTCTTTAAGTATCCAGAGTTACTGAAGCTTTTCTCACACTGGTCACAGCAGTGAGGCGTTGACTCGTTCATATCTCTGCTTGTTGTTGGGGAGCAATGCAGCAATTGTACCTGGAGAAGAGAGAAGTACACCAATGAATAGTTCAGATCTTGTGTGTGTTTTGTATTCGTTCAGTTACATAGAGCTATCAGAGGTAGCTTCCAGTATCGAGAGAATTGTAATATTTTATTGCGAAGAGAATTATGATTATGTCGCTGCAGATGCTAGCAGTTAGTCGACTATGGAGATGTATGGTGTTAGGTATGGGCACAAGGTTTTAAAAAATCACAGCATACAACTTGGGGTATTCGCCTGGTGGCCTAGATCCTTGTATATTATCACCTATGTTTGTTGGTGCAAGGGAGCAATTTATGAAGTAATTATTACATCTCAAGGTCATTGTAAAGGTCAAATGTCATTTTCAAGGTAATGTTTAGCAAGAACTGATGATAACTATGGAACTAAGCCACATAGGAAGATTAACTAAGGCATGCTATATAATTATTTAATTCATTAATCATTAATAAGTACATTTTGTGTTTCAAGAACATGTTCAAGTTAATTTCCTAAATCTACTTTCAAAACCCCAGACATTTTAAACTTGGACAACTTGCCCAAACAAATACCAAATTGTAAAAGCCTTCACCGTCTTAACTTAGGGAGACTGGGCCAGTGGGTAAGTTGACCCGCCCTCTGTAGGCAACTACACATTTTTGTCATGCAGCCATAAATGATAGAAACAGTTGATAAGAGGGCGGTTAGGTGGTCGAGCGGAGAATGCGTTCGTCACCAGCCCCGGAGCTGTGAGCTTGGTTCGCCTGTTCGAATCCAGCTCACAGCTCCGGGGTTGTCACCAGCTTGGCTGGCCGTCTGCACTGATACAATTGGCTGTATCAGAGGGTGGGAGAAGCTGGCGGGGTGGGTCCGGGTCGTTGTAAACAGCGACTCCTACAGTTCGGTCGGGGCGCCTGCTAAGCGCGGATTGGACGTGAGGGGGATAGTGTGGTCCTCCCACACGCTACGCCCTCTCAATGAGAATCCGCGCTGCCAGGTGAAAAGAAGCGGTGATTGGCTGGACGTGTGTCGGAGGAAGCACGTGGTAGCCTCCACTCTCCCAAATGATCTGACTGTGGGGGGTAAAGCGCAGCGACCAGGAAGGGACTGGGAATTGGCATACGACTAACATTGGGATGGGAGAAAATCGGAGGAAAATGGAGGGGGAAAAAGACAAAAAAAAAAAAAAAAAAAAAAAAAAACAGTTGATAAGAACCTAGTGGAGGGAATCTTAACCTTTAACATGGCCATGTGGTAAGGAAATCTGAACATAAGGAAGGAATAAGTTGCAGAGGATAGTGAATTTGGCCTCTAAAACCATAGGGAAGCTGCATAAACAGCCAAGCTACATCTAAAACGAAGTGCTTAGGAACAAAGCTAGGAAGATTGTGGGTGACCCCTTTCACCCACTCTATGGGGAGTTTGAGCTGTTGCCCTCTGGTCGTTACAGACTACCTAGGGCAAACCGAAACATTTTTAAAAACATTAAATGAATCTTGCACTCGTTAGACCCGGTCCTTGTTGATGTATTGTATTCCTATGTTCTCTGCACTTCTCCATTACTGATTTATGTATATGTATAATGTCTGCTGTCATTGTTGTTGTTTGTTTGTTCAAAGGTCAGACAAAAGACATATTTTCCAGATTGTGGACAATGACATTTGTGCGCATGCGTCGCCTGAGACGGCCACTGCTGCAGATCGCTCTACCCGTTTCTGTACTTTTCATCTAATTCTACTTTTCTATTGTATTTTTTACCTGGACACAAGTCCTTTTTATTTAAGTTATGCCCTTCTAAACACGCAAGAAGAGTTTTTGGAGGACTTCCGGTTTGCGACGTTCTGGTGAGCAGCCACATGAAAGAGCTCCCGAACAATGAATATCAAAAAAAGGAAGTAAAACAATTCAAAACTAAATAAAAAGTGAAGGTTCGAGGACAAAAGAAAGAATGAACACGAGGACAAATGAAAGAAAAGCAACCTCAGATGAAGTAAATACACCAATGGAAAAGACTCTACACGAGGCAATGATGCAACAGGTAGAACAAGCTAGTGGGACGCTGTATGTCAATGCAGAGAAGCTACAGGCTAACATACAAACTAGCTTACAAGCTAGCATAGAGGCTAACCAGGCCACCATGCAGATTGGATTAGGAGCAATGCAGAGCATACAAAGTAACACTGAAAAATCCAACGGTATTATATATAGTATAGTATAGTATAGTATAGTATAGTATAGTATAGTATAGTATAGTATATTATATGGTAACTCAGAACATTGTACATATGTCTATATGTACATAGAAGTAGCTTCTATCCCCAGGCCATCAGGCTGCTAAACGAACAATGAATGAACACTACACAACAACAACCACCAAACGCACATAGCACACACATCCACACGCACACACCCACTTTAAACAAACACACTGTAGCACCCACTCCACACACTTTATAGCACACACCCACTTTAAACAAACACACTGTAGCACCCACTCCCCACACTTTATATTTATGGATGAAGGATTGCACTACAACTCGTACACCTTACTGTAAATTGTACCTAAAATTGTACCTCATCCCATTTCTGCTTTGCACTAGATAGTACTGTACATTAGTACACTGCATAGTATTGTGTATTGTATATTATATGGTAACTCAGAACATTGTACATATGTCTATACCGAACACTGTGACCTCATTTTCTTCTTCTAAATTCATGCTATATTATGTTATTATGTTATTTGATACTATCTTGTCTAGCACAGTCTCTGGAGCGTAACAGTAAGAAGCATTTTGTATGAAAGTATTCTGTACTTCTGTATGACAACTATTTAAGAACTTGAACTTGAACTCTATACCAAACACTGTGACCTCATTTTTCTTCTTCTAAATTACATGCTATATTATGTTATTATGTTATTTGATACTATCTTGTCTAGCACAGTCTCTGGAGCGTAACAGTAAGAAGCATTTTGTATGAAAGTATTCTGTACTTCTGTATGACAACTATTAAAGAACTTGAACTTGAACTTGAACGGAGGTGGCAATGAAGCGTCGGAGCTATGTAGAAAAAAAGAAATTTCAGACAAAGAAAGGAACCAGGTCCCAACAACGTGCAGGAGGCGGCAAGGAACACGAGAAAGGGGCATGAAGGGCCACGGTGATCCAAGGAAAGATACAAGACAAAATCAACGTGGAAGAGTACCCAATACAAACGGGGGACCTGGGGACGAGAATAGATGCAACAGAGGAAAGATAATTGAACAAGAAGTGTAAGAAAACTATAACACCAGAATTTAGAATAATTAACACTATGATTTACAATACACACGTTATAGACAAACTATTTGACATGAGCATAAGAAAGACAATGGTGATGGTGGCTGATGGTGGAATTACTTTTCAAGTTTGCATGCCGACAACAGCTGATCGGAGCGTCCGGGTTCTTTGTTTACATGAGAGGTCAGCTGTTGTCGCTACGCAACCAGCTGGCGCTCCACAGCCAGCTAACCAACCCGGACTTAACTAACACAGTCCCGGAGGAGCTGAAAAGGACTAATGGTGGCTTTCGTGGATGTTGAGGACATGGGTGACGTGCGAGACAGAAGAGGGCTGAAGCACGGAGAGAGAGAAGGCAATACAAACCATATCGCCCTTCCATCTTTGGCAAATAAGATGGATCAGTAAACAATAAACAAGGTGGCCTATTGGGATGTTAGATCCTAATGTCAAAAACTGTGATTTTATATGTCTGCACTTTATGTGCTCATTTTGTGTCCCCGTCTTTTTTCTGTTGTGAAGCACTTTGAGCTACAATTCTTGTATGAAAGGTGCTATACAAATAAAGATTATTATTATTATTAATGCTCTCTACCTGATCAACCAAGACCACAGTGTCAAACAGACTAATGTTCTCCACCTGATCAACCAAGACCAGTGTCAAACAGACTAATGTTCTCCACCTGATCAACCAAGACCATAGTGTCAAACAGACTCTCTAATGCTCTCCACCTGATCAACCAAGACCAGTGACAAACAGATTAATGCTCTCCACCTGATCAACCAAGACCACAGTGTCAAACAGACTAATGTTCTCCACCTGATCAACCAAGACCAGTGTCAAACAGACTAATGTTCTCCACCTGATCAACCAAGACCAGTGTCAAACAGACACTCTAATAGTGGTGGGGGGAAATATCGATACGTAGTAGTATCGCGATACTTTGCGTGGCGATACTGTGTCGATACAGGGACGCCAAGTATCGATATTTAATTAATTATTTATATAAAAAGATTTGTTTAGTTTTTTTGTATAATGAAGTTGCATTGTTCATTTCAATACCTGTAATAGTACAGTAGTCCACACACATGTGTGCATTCAGTTAAGTTGGAATATGACTGTAATACAAACAGTTCAGTTTGTCAGGTACATGCAACACAGATTACAGTGTTTACATCTGTCTGCTTGAGAAAATACCATGTTCTGCAATACAAATTATTGAAGTGAGATGAACAGACTGAACTTTATTTTATTAGATAAAACATGTTGACAAAGTTTTACTTTGCAGTTGAAAAAAGGTAATAAATAAATAAATGAATATCGCAATACTCAGCATATCACAATATATTTAGTATCGCAATACTATCGTATTGTGACTCAAGTATCGTGATAGTATCGTATCGTGAGGCCTCTGGTGATTCCCACCCCTACTCTCTAATGCTCTCCATCTGAGCAAACAAGACCACAGTGTCAAACAGACTGACATTTTCCACCTGGTCAACCAAGACCAAAGTTTCTCTCAAAACTCCAGTCCTGCAAACCCACCTGGTCCCACCAGCTCTCTGACATCAAGGCCACCCTATCATCACTTCCCCTTAATTGGCTGGTATCAATCCCCGTGTCCTGAGCCTTTCAGCCATTGTATAGTGTGATGTGTGCCTGGTGCCAGTGTCTCACAGCCATTGAGCCTGTAGCCCAAGGTTGGGTGCTACACAGTGGTCAAGGAGGCCATTTACATCCTACACTGTAAAGTGTCAAGGAGTGTTTAGAAAAGCACTATATAAATACAATGATAATCATGTCATGACCGTGAATTACATGCAATAGTATTGATTCTGAATTCCAACTCAACTCCTAACATGAGGCGGCAGTGGCTCAGGAGGTAGAGCGGTCGTCTGGTAATTGGAAGGTTCCAAGTTCAATTCCCACTCCTCCCGGGCAGCATGTCGAAGTGTCCTTGAGCAAGAAAACGTAACCCCTAATTGCTCCCAATGAGCAGGTTGGCACCTTGCACCGTTGGTGTGTGAATGTGTGAGGAACAAAATCGTAAAGTGCTTTGGATAAAAGCGCTATATAAATGCACCGTTTAACACACACACAGGGCTCTACAGTGTGACCAAATTGCTCGCATATGCCCCTAAAAATATGTGTGTGCGAACCGTAAAAATCAATTACGCGCACGGTGTGTGAGTACAGATTACAGCCTCTCGTCTTTTTTTTCTCCGCCGCGATAATCGTTAAAAAACTACAAGTCCCACATTGCACTCAAGCCAACGGTCCAATCACAGTAGAGTGACGTGACTGGTTTCATGAGAAAGAAAGCAAATGACCAATCGGAAGCTCTCATTTGGCTTGTTTACTTACTGAAACGCCACCATTGCGATATGCGAGAGTTTCCCGAGACATGTAACTTCCAATAGCAATATATTTTAGAACACCTAGATTTAGCGATAGCAATAGTAATATAACGTTAATGCAACAAAACGAATGCCTTGCTTTGTTAATCATAACGTTGATGCAGTAGCGTATGCCGTTGTGTTGACTGTAACGGACATGATAACAACATAACACTGTGTACACATTCAAATTGCGATAATCGATTCTAACATTTTCAAATCGATGCAGTTGAATTTCCCCCTTAGGATCGATGCATTGTTACACCCCTACACCAAAGTAACTGGCCCACTGTGTATGTGTGTACAGCTAACTTGGCTAGCGTTATGAACAGCAGAGGTGGGCAATAGGGTCCAGCTGCAGCGCCGGACGGCCGGAGTGCAAGCGGTGTGACGTAATTGGCAGACTAGACTGTCAATCAATGGTCTACCTGACACGCAAACTCATAAACAATGTTTCTGTACTGGAGGTGTACAGTATTTCAATAGGCAACCCTGAAAGGATTATTTCTCTAGAAGAGCAACACAGCCACAACATAGGCATTGTATGCATAAAAGGGGCAAAAGCTAAAGTTAAGTGACTGTTACTTTTGTAGCAGTAGTTTGATTTGATCGTTTATTTGATAGGGACAGCACATGTTAATGAACATCAAGTACAAAATACAAAATGTAAACATGCAGGGTTGTAGCAAGAGCTAATTTACACACATGCACGCACAGTACAAATATACATTTATTTTTGAAAAAAAAAAAAAACTTTTACTTGAAATATTTTCACTGTGCTCCTAAATATTTTTGGGTGCTCCTAAATTTCTTTGTGTGCTCCTAACTTTTTTCATTTAGGAGCACCTGTGCCCCTAGTGAAAAAGGTTAGCGTAGAGCCCTGACACATAAGAAAGAGACATAAAGAGATAAAGTAACCCTCTTATCAGACCCAGATTTGACCGTTGGGCTTTAAAGTTAAAACCGCTCTGATTTTCTAATTCTCTGTGACACAAGTCAAAACACCACTTCAGAACCCTGACTTGTATCGTTAAAAGTAGAAGTGTTTACACTCACTAGAACAGATATTATGGCTAGATGATGCCTCAACCACAATCAAATTTTTTTATTGATTTGCTTGATTTATTTTGATGTATCTTAGCTAACTGACTAATCATCCAAGAATCAGGAATAATCCAACACCAATCTCTCTGAGCAGGGTTTTACTCACACTAGTCTGAGCAGGGTTTTGGTCTGAGATTTGTTTAAAAAAGAAAAAAGTACACAACAGGGGTACATTGTACATCCCACTATCAAAGTGTCTCCTTGAATCTGCTGCACAAACTAAACTGAGTGTGTTTGGTTAGAGTCTCAAAGTGTCTCCTTGAATCTGCTGCACAAACTAAACTGAGTGTGTTTGGTTAGAGTCTCAAAGTGTCTCCTTGAATCTGCTGCCCAAACTAAACTGAGTGTGCTTGGTTAGAGTGTCTCTCTCCACACCTCTCTCTCTCGCTAAGAGACAGTAGGCTACAGACAGACACCCAGTCAAGCCCAACTCAGCCAGGAACAAGACTAGGCAAGTCTAGTTAAGCAAGACCCAGCCAAGAACAAGACTAGGCAAGTCTAGTTAAGCAAGACCCAGCCAAGAACGAGACTAGGCAAGTCTAGTTAAGCAAGACCCAGCCAAGAACAAGCCTAGGCAAGTCTAGTTACGCAAGACCCAGCCAAGAACGAGACTAGGCAAGTCTAGTTAAGCAAGACCCAGCCAAGAACGAGCCTAGGCAAGCTTAGTTAAGCATTTATTATTATACTTTTTTTTTAATACAGTATATCTATATTTTTATCATGTAAGTTTATATAAAATCTGCAAATGCAAAACAACTTCAAATGTAATATTTTCTTCCCCATCTTACCGCTGACAATCTCTTGAGCGGGAGTCTTGTCTGTAGTTTAGCTCCACTTTTCTCTCCAAGCTCCTCATAACCTTGGATTACAAACCAGTCTGTGTCCTTTTCTGAAACTGAGAGAACAGTCATATTTTAATTTGTTTATTAAAAAGGATCCCCATTAGCTGATGCCAATGGCACCAGCTAGTCTTCCTGGGGTCCGAAGTCCCACATATCAATATATATACATACACACACATACATATACATTAGGGGTGTAACGGTACGTGTATTCGTCCCGCGAATTTACGGTACGTGGCTCACGGTGCGGTACGTGCAGCCATACGAAGAATACGTCTCATACACCACTAGGTGAACATTTTACAAATCTATGCTCAATATCTTTACTTTACACTGGCTTACTAACAGTCTTAACACAGAAGGTCATTCATTTAACATTGCATATCAAGCTTGGATTGCCACATTTAGATGATGAATAAAACGTTGAAGCTTGTAAAGGCATGAACAAGCCGACAGAACAAATGAACGTGCTGCACGCACTCTGCACTCGGCTGTTTCTCCCCTCCTCTCCTCCCCTTACCTACAGGTGTCACTGAAACAAAACCATAAGACAAAGTGGGGCTCGCAACTCATTAGTAGTTCCAAGGTGTTTATTTGACAAAAAGGCAGATGCAACGTTTCGACCCTTCCTGTCTTCTTCAAGCTTGAAGAAGACCGGAAGGGTCGTAACGTTGCATCTGCCTTTTTGTCAAATAAACACCTTGGAACTACTAATGAGTTGCGAGCCCCGCTTTGTCTTATGTATTACTGTTTTTACAGTTTGGCTGAGCACCAACAAACGGAGGATGTGCGTTATTTATTTTTTCTGACTGAAACAAAACCAACCATGAATGATACAATATGTTTGTAAGACAGCATATACAATAGGCTGAAAATGTTCATAGTTTTCTTGTTCGCGTAATAATGTTAACCAATGGAAAGACACACGCGCACACCAACTTTCTTCTTCGCTTTTCCAGCTGATCCTAGAGAAAAAAAGAAAAAAAAACACATAAACGTACTTTTTCTGAGCTGAACTGGTCCTTTGAGCTCCTCTCCAGTCGAGCTGCTACGGTGTTTAAATCCAAAATATTGATAAATCCTCTCATTGTTGTGTAACATGGCATCTCTTCTCTACTCTCTCTGCGTCACGTGAAGTAAAATCTACTCTAGAAGTGAAAGTGAAACTATGCAACGGTGGGGGGTGGGGGCAGTAGGCAATTAATTTACTCAAGTGGATTCCTGAACACAGAATGACACCGTTATCACTGACTGACTACCGCAGCAAGCCTAGGTGGAACTAAGTATAACTTAATAAAAAAATATTATATATTATAATAATTATTATAAATATATAATAATCATAAATATTGTTTTCCTGTGTACCGAAATCGTACCAAACGAGGTACGTACCGAACCGTGGCTTCCGTGTACCGTTACACCCCTAATATACACGTATACATATTATACATACACACACTATATACACATACATATTCAGTATATACACAATACAACAACCTAACTTATTACAATCATCCAAAAAAGGACATCATACAAAAGAAAGAAAAAAAACAATATTGCACATGAAAGATGAAGAGCTAATGCTTGCCTGTAAAGGGCAGCATTACCATCTTGAGCTTGTCACAGTTAAGAAAAAAATAACAAATAATTAAAAACTAAAAGAAATAACGACTGGACTACTGCTCACTAGCTAAGTAATACATTCGTAATTTATGTTTAAATGATGATTTGCTATTTAATTGACGTATGTCTTCTGGGCAGCTATTTCAATAAGTAATGTTTCGTAAGGCATTTGATTTTGGTCGAGGTAACATGATTTTACCTTCTCCTGCCATTCTAGTTAAATGATTGTGTAAGTGACTGCATCTGATCATTTGACTATATAAAAAGTCAGGCTTAGAGGTGTGGATGCTGTTATTGTAGAATGTGACTGTATTTAAGACAAGCCTTTTATCTACCGATAACCATAAGAGTTCCCTATGCATACTGTTTATGTTCATTGTTATGGGGCAATGTAGGACTAGTCTGGCAGCTCTGTTCTGGATCATTTGTAGGTTCCTCTGTGCACTGTCAGGTGCAGAGGACCGAACAGGTGAGCAGTAGTCCAGGTGGCTTAAAACTAATGACTTAACAACCTGTCCCAGAATATGTGCTGGAACATAAGGAAGGCATTTTCTTGCCATATAAATGCCATTACCCATTTTCTTAGTCACTGTGTCAATGTGCTCTACCCATGTCAGTCGACTATCTATTATGACTCCCAGTAATTTAACCTCATCAACCTGTTGTATGGGTTCACCAGACAAGTGCAGACTCAGTGTAGGATTGGCTAATAGTTTGTGACTGGTTCCTAGGATAATGGATTTTGGTCTTTGATATGTTTAATACCAGCTTGTTTAGTTGTATCCAATTAGTTACTGCATATAACTCGGAAGATAAAACGTTGTGTAGATCACCACTAGTGTTTGCAGCATAATACAGTGTGGAATCGTCTGCGTACATTTGTATACTTGCTTTACACAAAGCAGATAGTAAGTAATTTGTGAATATGGAATACAGGAGTGGTCCAAGACAGCTGCCCTGTGGCAAGCCTCAATCTAGCCCTTTGCAGTTAGACATGCTGCTATTGTAATACACTTTGTCTTATACATGATAAATCACTTTTCATGAATGAGATGGCACTTTGTGCAAATCCATAGCATTCCAATTTTCCAATTAAAAGTCATAGTGCCACACTTTTTTAACTAAATATTTGAAAGCTTGATTAACTATCCAAGAAATTCTAATTCTTGTATATAATTTAGACTTAATAATGTATTCCCATCCCACGTCATTCTCACCTTCCTCTTTTACACTGTCTGCCTCATCTTCCTCTTCTTTACCTCTTTCATCTTCTGAGTTTTCACCCCCCCCTCCCTTCTCTTCCTCTGCTGCAAGTCCAGTATGTGAGCTCCAGTCTTCATCGCTCTCATCGTCTTCTTCCTCATCCTCCTCCGACGACTCTGGACAGTAAAAAGATATACAACCAATGTCTGGATCAAGCAAGAACACTGCAACAAGCTAGCAATCTGTGTTGGGGAAAATACTATATCTATGTTGGGGAAAATACTATATCTATGTTGAGGAAAATACTATATCTATGTTGGGGGGAATACTATATCTATGTTGGAGAAAATACTATATCTATGTTGAAGAAAATACTATATCTATGTTGGGGGAATACTATGGCTGCGTCCCATTACTTCCCCTTGGCCCTACCACTTGGCCCAAACCCTCTGTTTTGGAGTGCCCTCGATGGGGAGTCACCCTTCAGAGCAGAGCTACAAGGGGTGAATTTCACTACGAAATGGTACTTTTCCACAAACTGAATAACTAAATGGTTTATCTCCTGTATGAGTTCTCATGTGGATCTTAAAATGTCCTTTCCATGTGAACCCTTTTGCACAAACTGAACAACTAAATTGTTTCTCTCCTGTATGAGACAAACTTAATGTGTTTTGTGTCTTGTTTAATATTAGCATCTTTAAACCTGACTGAGGTTCCCCACTCTCCTTCCAATCATCACTGTCATCAGTCTCATTTCCAGAACAGTCTGAAGAGAGAAGCTGGCCATCTCTAGTTGGTTCTAAATCACCAGCTGGATCTAAATTACTGGCTGGTTCTGATACTCCACAGTCCTCTCCATCAGGTTCTGTTTTCATCTGTTGAGTTGAGGTGCTGGGTAAAGAGTAGGCTTCTCTGTTTATCTCCCTCTGGGTTTGAAGAGGCTGGAAGGGCTGGGCGTTTTCTTGACCATCTTCACATTTCACTGGGTGTCCTGTGATCTTGGAGAGACCAGCTTCTTCCAGCCCTTGATGTAGTTCATCTTTAATCTGTAGGAGCTCTGGGTCCTGGGTTTGGCTGAGCAGTGAGGACAGAGTATTCTCCCCATCATGTTCATATTTCACAGGGTGTAAGGTCATCTTGGAGCCATCAGCCTCCTCTAGATCTTGAAATAGTTCCTCCTGTTCCTCTTTTATCTGTAGGGACTCTGGGTCCTGGGTTTGGTTGAACCGTGAGGACTGAGGTTTATCATCATCATGCTCACATTTCACAGAGACAGGATTGAATGTGAACTTTATGATATCAGCCTCCTCCAGACCTTGAAGCTGCTCTCCCTCCTGACTGCTCCAGAGTTCCTCCTGTTCCTCTTTAATCTGTAGGGGCTCTGACTCCTCTTGGTCCAGACTGGGGCTCCTCTCCTGCTGCTCAGGGGGAACCTCCACTTTACACACAGGGAGCTGTGGGGGGTCTGGAGGGAGGAATAATAATAATATGAGTAACAAACATAAAGATGCAGTAGATAACTTTTCACCATTAAGTGAAACTCTGCAACTGAGAATAAAAAACACAAGTGCTTTCAATCAATTACTGCTTGGCTACAAAATTAGCCCATTTAATACAGTGAGGACAAATACTCATCACGCTGTCAATCACAACTTAGAGGTTGATCAGGGCCCTATTCCCCGTACCTGGCTAACTGAGTTAGCCGGATAATTTTCAGCATAGCTTGACTTAAGCCAGACATTTCCGTTCCCCGACGTCGGATTTTCTAAGTTGCTATGGCAACAGATCGAAAAGTTTTAACCTGCTCCGGAGCAGGGTTTAGTTGAGTTAGCTGGATATAAGCTGGCCACTCCCTCGGAACAAAATGGCAGCTCCATTCCTCAGAGATTGATTGGAAACAGATTGCAGAATGGGGTACAATACAGTACGGCTCAATACACACAATTGTTAAGGGGATGCAGACCCAGAGAAAGACTTTCATCTTGTTTACATCAGGGTCCCCCATTTTCAATTCATAATGACATTTATGACATACACAACATACAGATATACAGATATATATCATGACATTTATGACATACATGACATACAGATATACAGTACTGTTACATTTGTGACATACAAGATATGCAAATATACAGTACTGTTAAACAGAGATCCTAACAGAAAATATATATACGAGGGGGAGGAAACTGTACATTGGGAGGGGGTGGGTGGGTGGGAGGCGGTGTTTGGACATTTACGGGGCCAGTTTAGAATTGCAGCCTCCCGTAGGTGCTCTTTGATCCCATTATACCATTCTGAATAATGTTTTCGCAAGATGATTTCCAGAATGTATTGATTTCATAAAATGTGTGAAATAGGCCTATAATTAAAAACAATTAAAATACATTAAACTGGTAAAAGAAATGCTTTTGAAATGTAAAATAATATACCTAAAATGCTGATAATAAATCATATTCAGCCTATGGATTTCCTACATACTGCACAACACCTGTTTGAGCTGCGGGATGAGGCGCACTTGTTTCTGATGGAGAATGCGTCCCAGCTCGCTGCCCACCTCCGATGCTGACTAGATATCAATTGAGGGGGAATACGCACAGCTATACCTACCTATTCGAAAAAACCATTATCTGCACTGACTTATATAGAAAAATAAGTACAGATCACGTCTGAATGAATGTGGAGGATGATCTCCGAGTCGCTGTCTCCAAAATTAAACCCAGACTGGACATATGCCCAATGCTCATCCATCTCATTAGGTGAGTTGAACATTATAGCCTTCTAAATGAAACGCGCTATATGTATTAATTTTATGGTTGTTTGATTATTGTGTTATATTTTGTGTAGTTATTGTGCGTATTAAAAGCCTCCAATGCATATGTGTGCGTGTGAACGTTTGCATGTTTCAACCACCTCTATATAATAGTGGGGGTCGCGGCTCTCTGACACCGTTATTTCGGGCGGTCGCGGTTTGAAAACTTTAGGAACGATGTATTTATTATATTACATGATACCTAAGCGCATACAGTACATATATCCTCATAAGTAGGGCTGTCTTAAATACTTTGAAGCTTTGTTCGATGGCACAAGCTTCGAACATAAAAAAGAAATTCGAAGTAAAAAAAATAAAAAATACGTATTTTTTTTTGCCTACAAAAACTTGCGCCTCCATTCCAATGAAACGAAAGTAAGCGGTGCCTCGACTCCACCTCTCTACAACAAGCACGTGGAGATTATCTGTGTTGAAAACAACAAGGACATGTGCAGCAGACATGTCGACGAAGAAGTCATCAGACGTGTGGTTACACTTTAAAATATGCAAAGACAATGCCGAAAAAGCAGAGTGCCAGATATGCCAGAAGAAAATGGCATATCACAACTCTACAACAACTTTGTCAAATCACCTAAAAAACGTAAGTATCGTTGTACACGACGGCAACGCCACACAAAATATTAATAAGGCTATGCCTATGCTGCTATGACTAATGTGTTACCAAGTTGGCTAATTTAATTGTAATCATCTGCTTTTGTAGGTGCATTGTCTGATATAATTATAAATTATAAATTATAAATTAAATATAATATAATTGTTTGCTTGATAGACGAAGGTTGCAACATAATTATGTAATGTCATGTCGTTGGCTGTGAGAGCAGCCCCACTGCACCCAGGCAGCGCAGCCGAGTGAAACCTTGTTGGCTGCGTCACAGTCACGAAAGGGGCTACTTAATTAATTAATCCAATCCACTTTATTTATAGAGCACATTTAAAAACAACAAATTTTACCAAAGTGCTGTACAAGTCCCACAACATAAGATATCAAATATATATATATATATTTTTTTTTTTAAAGCTTCGAATTAAAATCGAAGCTCGGCCCCGAAGCTTCGATTGCCAAAAAAAGCTTCAAAGGTCAGCCCTACTGATAAGTATCTATTAATTCATATCAATTAGATATACTCTTTGGGCTTGTTTTTGTATACTTATTCTGAAAGAGTTGAAATAATTATTTTCGCTAGCAAGATCTCATTCGATTATTCATTCCATTAAGCCTATTGCCAGCAGGCACATTTAAATAAATATAATGGGATTGATTGGGGTAATGAGGGACTTAAAATGTGCCTATAGATATGCATTTAACTTGTCGGCAAGGCTATTGAGCAGTACTATAACCCATTCTGCAATCTGTTAATAAAGTTTTAAATCAATCAATCAATCAATGCCGTTAGAAAATCAGGATTTCTGCGATCGACACCTGCTGTCTTTTCAGGCGAGGCGGCCGCACGCACTTATCCTGAGTATCAAGTCTGGTTCGAATTAACGAGACTGAATCAGCGTTCGAGGAACAGGGAAAGCGCGGATTCATCCGGTTAATTGAATCTGGATTAGGGATGCACCGAATGGGAAATTCTTGGCCGAAACCGATACCGAAAATAGAAAACAGTTGGCCGAAAACCGAAAGGCCGAAAATGATTCATAGAATAGAATTTTTTTTTACCAATGTTGTGGAACATTATGATTATGGAAAAATATATGATTATGGCAAAACTTAACTTAAATAATAAATAATCACTATTATGGGTCCATAAAACATTTATTCAGCACTTCTGAATGCATACAGTACATTAATTCCATCTTTTCTCTGGCTGCGCAGCGGACATCTGTGCTCTACTGAGTGCACCTTTCTAGTCCACAGCTGAATGTGCTCGCTTGACTCGGCACAGTAGACGCGCGACAGACAGACAGCTGGGCTGTGTTAACATTACAATGTACAGTCGCGCAAAATAACGTTATGAATGCCCGAAATAACATAGCATTACAAAGTACAGTTGACAGCTGGGCTGTGTTAACGTTACAATGTACAGTCGCGCGAAATAACGTTATGAATGCCCGAAATAACATAGCATTACAAAGTATAGTTGACAGCTGGGCTGTGTTAACGTTACAATGTAGTCGCGCGAAATAATGTTATGAATGCTTGAAATAACATAACGTCACAAAGTACAGGTCCAGCTCAGTATGATGTCATAATCAAACATTCTAGAACATTTGTGTATCTATTCAACAATTCTCTCACAGCTGAGTGTGGACGACAGCGGGGACGAGGGAGAGTAACTACATAACATAGGCAGGAACACAATCCCCCCCCTCTCGCTCTGAATAATATGCATATTAGATCACTCAGTGATTAACCGCGGCATATAGTAAATAAGGATATAAAGCATGTTAAAGACTCATTTATTGGACGCGTTGCGCACAGTTTACATAGAAACAGCGCGACTCCCGACAGCGCGACATCATCACAACAACACGCGAGGTTGTTAGGTTGTTTCTGTTTCGGTGACATATTTTCGGTGAAAAAACTCTTTCGGCCGAAAGCCGAAAGGCAATTTTTTGCCATTTTCGGCCGAAAACTTTCGGTGCCGAAATTTCGGCGCATCCCTAATCTGGATTATGGGACTTTTGATCGACTTAGTTGAACCAGGTACGGGGAATAGGGCCCAGATGTTGTCAGGAGGTGAAAATGTAAACAAACAAAGTGAGACTTGAGGTTCTCCAAACTAAACAAGGGAACTATGGATATCTGAAATACTTATGGATTGTTAGCTTGACCAATTACCATTTTTACTTGAGTTGGGGCACATGTAGAAACTCCTACACTGTTCACCTGATTTGGTGAATACCCTCAAATTAAAGCTGAAAGTCTGCACACGGCACACCTTGATTTAATTTCAAGTCCATTGTGGTGGTGTACAGAGCCAGAATTGTGAAAATTGTGTCAATGTCCAAATATTTATGGACCGACTGTATAAAGTCAGAATAATAATAATAATAATTTAATAATAATTTAGGACCTGCTCCGAGGTCATCAATTGGCACACATGCGATGCATGCATGCAATTCGTATCTGCGATTAACCCATCCCGTCGTCCTTCCCCCCCAAGGGCAGCCGGGAGCAGACAGGCGTCAACGTGAGCCGCGCCAGGGGACCAATCCAAGTGCTCCTGTCCGTCTTCGTCAAGGACGCCACAGCGTTAGCGATCTTGTTGTTGTGCATGTTTTTCCATTGGGTTTATCTTATCGGGGGGGAAACCCTTGCGAGCACGGGGAGAACATGCAAACTCCACACAGAAAGGCCTATGAAAGGAATATGAGACCCAGGGGCGAATAGAGTCCACTACCGGGTTTATAAAAGTGCGCCTGATGTACTCAGGTTCTTGTGGAGGTTATTGAGAGTAGTATGGGATAAACAGGTTATACCAAAAGCTTGGTGTAGAGCAGGAGGAATCCTAATTCGCAAGGAGAAAGAGTCCTCACTTTTAACACTTTGAGTGCCACAGACGTGTTATGTCGTTATTTCATGCCCCCCGTTGAGTGCCACCGACGCGAATTGTCATTTGATTTTTTTATTAGCGATCTAAATTCATATTTCATCAACCGAGTCTCCCGTTGGTACAGCAGCCGATGGGAAAATACTGCCCCCTATCGTCTATCCCTGTGTAACTGCAGGCCATTTGATTATACTGGTGGATCTGTGCAGGGGGAGCCTCCTCGCTCCACTATGCTGGCGAGGGATCTGATGAACAGGGAAGTGATCGTAAGATGGAAAGCAGCCTGGAATATATATTTACAGCAGCCAATAATCAATCAATAAACGCGATCGATATTTGGAATGGCGATCAGGAATTGGAATAATCTTTTTGGAGAACATCTGATCTAAGGTAAGGAGTCTATGTTACCAGTTTTAGGATAATCAGAGCTGTATTCACTGAGATAACAGCGTGTCCCGTATGTGTATATGTGTGTGTGTGTGTGTGTGTGTGTGTGCTGTTGAGGAAATGAGAATCGATTTCTCAGCTCGCTTCTATAGCGTGCATAAGTACACATATACTATCGATAATCTAGCGTTTATTTGAAAACGATTCACAAATAGGCCGACAAATGACAACGTGTCTAGTGTATTCGAGAATATTCCAATAAATGCCGTTTATGAGGGAATCTTTCTATTTTCCGGAAATTTTCGAGAAAATGATAGCTTTTCGAAATGCTATAAAAAGGATATGAACCGATTAAAAAACAATCCGTTTTGACAATGTTGACTGCAAACAAGTCATTGATAAGCGACGGGCAGATTAGACACATAGCCATAATTTAAAAAAAAGATTATGCGTTTTTAATGCTATCATTGAAGTGGATGATGGCACTCAAGGACATTAATCAACATTATGGCTGGCACTGAAAGTGTTAAGCCAGTTTCTGACTATATCTCTCCTGAATGTAGAAGGTGATTTTCTTTACTGTACTGGCACAGAGGCTAGCAAACAACCTAGAAATTAATTGTTAAATAGACACAGCAGTGCAGAAATCAGGAATCCCAGGGTTTGCCGGATGTATAGAACACACAAGCATGATATGGCACCAGATTCAATCAGCCAAGATAGAGGCCATGGTTAGACTAGGTGTTTTTGTTTTCGTTTTGTTGCCGTTTTGAATACGTTTGCTGTCCCTGTTAAATAGAAATGCCGTTTTGGCAGGAAAACGCGTTGCCCTACTGACAACGCTGAAATTGTTGTTGCGTGCCCTCACCAACGTCCGGTGATGACGTTGTAGAGAACCAGAAGAGAACAGGATCCAGCCATATTTTTTCAGCACTGGATAAGTCAACATGAACGACCAGGTAGCTCAGGTGTGCGCTATGTTTATGATTGTACAATCGCTATTCAAGTTGTTGATGTCACAGCACGCTGCTATAACAGCACGCGCTATAGCAAGAGATGATATAGAAAGACGTGATAGAACAAGACGTGATATAGAAAGACGTGCTAGAACAAGTGCTAGAGCAAGCCGCGCTATAGCAAGCCGTGCTATCAGACGACAGTTGGGAATGTTTCACACACACGAGAATCCCTGTCTCCGGGTTCAGCAATATCGGACCTACGTGGAGCGCCTGTTCTGGATGAGGCCGGGGAGAACGGGACAATGGTGGACGAATTTTGTCGACAGAATTACGCTTCCTGAGGAGTGGCGTGAGAACTTTAGAATGTCGAGATTGTCCGTGATCAACCTCAGCGAGAAACTCTGTCCGCATTTGGAAGGAATCACAACCGCGATGCGGGCTCCCGTGGATGTACTCACAAAGGTAGCTTGCACATTGTATTACCTGAGCGACGGTGGCAGACAAAGGAAAGTCGCAAATGCATTTGGAATATCTCGACCATCTGTTTCCATCATAGTCCGACAAGTCTGTAAGGCCTAACAAAAATAATGGTTGGTTTCAGGTTGCCGACCGACCCTGCCGATTTAGGTGCGACCCAATATATTTTATGAGTTTTTTAAAAAAAATTATATATTAAAAAAAAAAAAAAAAAATCGATTTTTTTTTTTTTTTTAGAATAAAGTTTCATAGAAATCTTAGTCAAACATTTAGTATTATGGATATTAAACATGCTGGCAGAGTACATGCATCCATGTTGTTGTGAACATTTTAATTAAATAAAGAAATTCCCTATCCATAGTCGCCGTGGGAAAGAATAAAATAAAAAAATTAAATAAAATAAATTCCCTACCTACCCATGGCCAAACTGACAACCAACCTGAAACCAACTATTATTTTTGTTAGGCCTAAGGCCATTACCACCTACCTGGGCCCAGAATACATCAGAATGCCGACAACAGAGGCTGAGGTGAAGCAGCATGTCGCCAGGTTCTATGAAGCACACACCTAGGGTGTTTTCGTTTCGTTTTCAGGATGAGTTTCGCTTTTCCAGGTCGCAACGTAGTGGCAGCCGAGTTAGACATTCGTTTTGCAACCTGAGCACTTTCGTTTTGCCTCCTGAGCACAGTGATGTAGTACAATGCCAAAGGGTGGCAGTAGGTGGCGAACATGAAGGCAATTTTCAACCAATCAGAACTTGAATGTGCCAATACACGTCCTGCAAAAAAAATACACAAGCCACAATCTTTAAATGCCTCCTTGAGCTATTTAGCCACTGTAGCACTTATTTTTCAGCAAAGAACGTGCAATAAACAAAACGGATACATTCACTGTGTGTTCTGCCTCTCATTTATTGATGAAACAAAACTAACATCAACACAATTGAACACCAAAAGCGGAGTTTAGTCTCATCTGCGCCGATTTTGTTAGCTTACATGCTAACGTGAATGGAATATGCCAGTATAACAGTATAGCATTGTGGCTAGCAGCTAACGTTAGCTCACGTTAGTTAGCCAGCCAGCACCAAACTGATGATATCGGGAGCTATCAGTAGCTAGATAACATTAGAGACAACGCCTCATGTATTAAACAAAAGTGAATAGATGACTGGGCCATTTTGTTTAATGCTTGTTATGTTGAAAGAGAAAAGAGATTTACATGTGGTATTTTTAGACCTGGCAAATGCGTTTGATTCGGTACCGCATAGCCTTATTTGGAATTAGAGCTGTGAATCTTCACTGGCCTCACGATTCGATTACGATTCAGCTGGCCACGATTCGATTCGATTCTACGATGCATCTCAATAATATATTACATCCTCAATTTTATAATCTATATTACTGCACATGGCTACTTCTTCATCAATTAATACAAGCAGTCAGATAAATTTACTTTTATTTAGAAAGTTCTTAAATCAGAATGTCAAAATAAATGTCTTTACTTGTTGCATGATACAAATACTAGAAAGGTATCTCGATACCCAGCTGTTAAAAATGGTTCAATACTCTTTTTATTAGTATCAATACTTTTTGCACTATAGGCTACACTAATAGTTATACACTATAAGCTACACTACTAGGTATACATTATAGGCTACACAATTAGGCATACACTATAGGCTACACTACTCTACACTATAGGCTACACTACTAGGTAGAGCTGCCGCGATAACTAGGGATGGGTACCTTTCACATTTGAACCGATACCGGTACCGGTACCTGTGAATCGATACCGGTACCCAACGGTACCTTTTTTCGGTACTTTAGTCTCAAGAAATTTAATTTACCTACCTCAGTCGTAAAAAAGAAAATCCAAACTTCAAATAACTACAATTTCTACAGTTTTCGGCTTGTCATTGCTCCGACTGCTTTGTTGTTGAATCAAGTAAAATCCTAGGTAAGCATATATTGTGCGTGTGAACGTTGACATGAAAAGAAAAAAGTAAAAAAAAAATATATATTTTTCGGTTTCTCACTTGATTCAATACTCGGTAGTACCGACGTGTTTCGGTTCGGTACCTCAAAAGTACCGAATTCGGTACCCATCCCTAGCGATAACCGCATTACCGCGGTATCTCTGTTGCATCACGCCCACTGCAGAGTTAGGCTGAATACCGCATCACCGCTGTTTTTTATAATAATAATAAAGTAGCGCCCAGACGTTGGGCTTGCGGCTCTGCAGATATACCCTACTCGGTTCCAAGCGACCCTATTGGGTAGAAGTGGTACCAGAAAAGTCACGTGAAACACTGCAGACCACTGATTGGTCAGAAGAGAGACGCGTCACACGTTGGAGCCTCCTGCACAAAAGCAGAAAGCCGCCATCTTTACTGCCTCGCTAAGGATGCATTTCATTCAGGATTTGTTTGCAACAGCACCAAGTGCAATAAACAAAAAAGGATGGATTCACTGTGTATTCTGCCTCATTTATTGATGAAACAAAACCGACATCAACCCAATTTACCACAGAGCGGAGAGTTTAGTGTCACAACAAGATCGCTGATGTGTTAAGCTTGTTGTTGAGGTAGAGGTAACGTTAAACCCGGGTTGCTTGGTAGAATAGACACAATGAGAGGACGAGTAACGTTAGCTTTAGCAGAATAGACACAACGAGAGTCTGGTTAATGTTGTTATTGATTGATTGATTGAAACTGTGTTAAACTCTGGCTTACTGCAAGGAGTGCAAGCCCTCGGACATAGCTATGCTCACGGAGCTTTCAGTGTACACAAGCGGCCCCGCCTGCATCCCCACAGGGAGACAAACGGAGTACTACCTGCAGTGGAAAAGGAACGAAGTACCAGGTACCTAAAGCGTGTCGAGTAGGTACTATGCAGTGGAAAAGCGCCATTAGACTAGAGGCAGGCTATATGCTATAAAGAGTAGACTAAAAAAATTAAATAAAAATGCTTTCAAACTTTATTTTTATTTTATTTTTGTGGTTATTGCCGCGGTACGAAATATTTCGCAAATTCGTGCGGTAAGGAAAAGATCAATACCGCGGCAGCTCTACTACTAGGTATACACTATAGGCTACACTACTAGGTGTACACTATAGTCTACACAGGGTTCCCAAAGTTTTCAGGCCACGACCCCCGAACTAACGGTGTCAGAGAGCCGCGACCCCCATTACAACATTTTATAAATGGAAATGTATGGTTGAAACATGCAAACGTTCAAACGCACACACACTAATAAGCATTGGAGGCTTTTAACCAGGGCCAGACTGGGGAAATCATTCAGGCCAGGATATATAGTGCAAAATATAGCCCCAGTCAGGCCACTTTTTAAGCAGGGGGTCTGGGGGTCCCCCACCAGGACAATTCTTGTTACAAAGACTTAATTTCCTGCATTCTGGTGCAGGGATTTTTTTTATTTGTACCCTTTAAATGCCAGTGTTTGTGATGGCATATATTTGCAATATATCAAATGCAAAGTAGATTCTTCTGGGGGGGATTATTACAGGCTAGCATGTGTCAATGATTAGCAACAAAACTGATTTTGATGGATTTTTAGTTTTTTGTAAGGGTCCCGCCTCCACCAATTTCACACCCTTTGTATGTGTGTGTGAGCGCGAGAGAGAGAGAGAGAGAGAGAGAGAGAGAGAGAGAGAGATCTCCAACAGGGGAGGAAACTAACTTTTTGGCTTACCAGCCAACTGGCGAGTATCTGATTTTTTTTACCAGCCACAGATTTTTTACCAGCCAAAAATAAATCGCTAATTGTGATAATTACTTCTTTGTATGTCTTCGTTTAAATTGATTTCAATCATAGTAATAATCACACCGTGTCTCTACTCTTTAAAATATTTATTAGCATAAAACATTAATAACAGTGTCTCTACTCTTCACAATATTAGCATAAAACATATTAACATGAAAGAGGGATCTATTCTGGACTGGGTTGGGCTGAACTTGGCAGTGAAAGATGCTGGGTTGGACTGGGTTGGGCAGTGAAAAAAAAAACCTGAAGTATGTTGTGAAGTGTATAGATAGATGTGAAATGTATAGATGTAGCAGTACTGTCCATCTGTATGTCGTGTATGTTATGATGAATTGAAAATGGGGGACCCTGATGTAAACAAGACGAAAGTCTTTCTCTGGTCTGCATCCCCTTAACAATTGTGTGTATTGAGCCGTACTGTATTGTACCCATTCTGCAATCTGTTAATAAAGTTTTCAATCAATCAATCAAGTTAACTTTGAACCTCTGTTGTCAAGCCGCGTCAATGTTGTGTATGCATCTGGGTAGGCATCACAACGGTGTATCACGCGCTGGTTTCATGTAGACCGCGAGATTATTTTGGAAAATAATTAATTTTGATTTGATTTGGAGGGGAGGACAACAAACGTTCAAGCAGTCCTGTGTATAACAGGCAGTCAGGCAGCCTGAGCCAATCGATACAGTCTACATTCTGTACATTCCGGACAGCGAGCTTCACCCATAGGGATGCAAATTGATGCCTTTGTTTTCATGGAGTGGCATGAGTGGGGGTCGGGCCCATCACCTGGCAGGTACAGTATAAACATGACTCTGAGAC
Source organism: Notolepis coatsorum (assembly GCF_963971535.1). Lineage (NCBI taxonomy): Eukaryota > Metazoa > Chordata > Actinopteri > Aulopiformes > Paralepididae > Notolepis > Notolepis coatsorum. The sequence continues at coordinate 18,726,061 of NC_140172.1, forward strand.
CAGCCTTGAGTCACTCGAAACTGCAAGATGAATGGAACACCACCAGCTAAAAAGAGGTTCATTCAGAGGACGCTACTTTTCAACAACGCCAGCAAGACCTCACTGCCGCCAGAGCCAGGACCCTCCGACGAGCTGCTGCCGCCGCCGCCAGGGAGCAGCTCCAACGCCGCCGCCAGGGAGCAGCTCCAACGCCGCCTCCGACGAGCTGCCGGATAGCGCCAGCGTCAGCGCCACAAGCAGAACCGGAGCAGCCAAAAGACCAAAAACATATCATTTCCATGAAGAGTGGGAGGAGGCTTACTTTTTTGTTTATTTCAACGCAAAATCAGTCTGTCTGATTTGCAAACAAACCGTGGCTGTGCCGAAAAAGAGTAATTTGGAGCGGCATTATACAACGATGCACAAGAAACACTGCGCGGATTTCCCTCCAAAAACAGTCCTACGATTCAGCGAGTTGCTGCCTGAAATTAAAGAGTTTCTCGAGCTTGCTAAACATGCCGAATATACACATCTAGAGGACAACAACTGGCTTTTGAATTTGGCATTCATAACCGATGTCACTGGCATGCTGAATAACCTGCATTTAGAGCTGCAGGGAAAGGATAAATGTGTAATAAACATGATCAGCTCACGCAGTGACCTACGCACCTTTCCTCACATGCAAGCAGAACTTCAACGTCAGGGTGAGGACACCGCACAGTTTGATTGCACACATTATGAGGAGCAAGTTCAAAGCATCTTGTCAGAGTTTGATAAGCGCTTCACAGACTTTTCAACACTTGAACCTGTTGCAAGCAACATGTGTTTTCCATTTGGAACTGTAGATGTAGATGACATCACATCCAAAGTGGCCACACTGTTTAATCTGGACATCCATGCTGTGGAGAACAAGATCCTCACACTTCAAACTGACAGTGAGATTAAAGCCAGGGCAACACAAGGGATGAAGGCAGAGTTCTGGGAGCTACTGCTGCCTGAGAAGTACCCCAACCTCAGGAGATGTGCCATGAACTTAACAGCATTTTTTGGATCAACCTACCTGGGTGAGTCTGCTTTCACATGAAGATCATCAAGTCCAAGTACAGAATCACATTGACAGATGACCATCTTGTGGACTGCCTGAGGCTTGCAACCAGCTCCTACAACCCAGACTTTGAAAAACTAGCTTCCTCTTCCCAGTGCGAGCGTTCTCACTAAAAGGTAGAGACATTTAATAATAATTAAAAAAAAACAGATAAAGGAGAACTATCAGTGACTGTTGACAGACCTTTTTGTGGAATTGTTTTTTGATTGTATTCCATTTTGCAATGTGACAGCTCTGTTTACACATCATTCCTATTTTTATGTTTGATTGGCTGAAATTATCATTCCATTTGAACTGTGGGGGTTGCTTAATGTCTGAAGGAGTCAACTGAAGGCGTCTTGTCCTCTGCAAAAGCATGCAATTGGTCCACTGATGGATACATCTTGATATTTGTCTAGTGTGTTCATTAGATGGGTGAAATCCTCTTTCAGTGCCTCTGTGCCCATTTTCTTAGGCAGTTAGCCTCTCTGGTATGCGCGCCATTAGATTTAGCCACGCTTCTAGGCCTATTTGCTTTTGGAATAATAAAAATTGTAAAAAAATAATAATAATAATAAAAAAGATTTGCATTCGACTAAGAGGTTGGCAGTCGACTCCTTTCGGTAGATTATTCTACTAATCGTGGTCAGCCCTAGTCTACACTATAGGCTACAGAGTGAGACTGTTTTTCAATACATGTATAGTTACATCCTGCGCAGGTATAATCACTGAGGCCACGTCTGGTCTTTTGTGAGTCAGAGGAGCGCAAAGTGCCGTATTATTATTACTGTTATGTATTTATGTTCAGCCTGTTAGGTAATAAAGACAGAAACAGTGCAGCAGCATTAGGGTACAATGATGGCGTCTGCAGCACACAAGGCCCAGCCTGGTTATGAAACCACTGCAAGCGGCTAGTAATTATGCAGAATAAAACATTACATTGTGCAATGTCGTAATCTCAAATGGGAGCCTATTGATCAAGAGGGTGACATTAAAGTTCAAAGGACCTTCTGATTTAACAAACCTGCTTTGTGTTTCTTCATCTCAGTTTCAGCATCAAAACATTCAGTAGTTTCACGGTGAAGAATCTGACGATCAGTCTCTCCTCTAGTAGTTCATCCTCCTCCACGGTGCTCCACCTTAGTCCGTTCAAATACTTCAAATATATCTTCTGCAGCTGCAGTTAGTAAATAAGAACGTTATTCCATTTGTCTGGATATTCTCTAGTTAGTACATTCATTACACGATCTCTGCATTATAGTTCTACATATTATCAGAGAATTAGATTAGCATACCTTATTAGCCATAGACAACGAGGTGAAGCTACAGTACACAAAGAGCGAGTGCTGACGTCATTTCCGCTGGGGCGGGGACTGCCTCAAAGCTCTATAAAGGAGAGGACCAACTCTAATGTTGCCAGTAGAGGGCGCTCGAAGCGCAGTCATTGTAATTGCGGGATGTACACTAAATGGGAGGTTTACACAAAATCACTATTTATAATAACTAACAAAAATACATTTTGGAGAATATTCTTTCTTCTCTCTAAATGTATTCCATTGAAGTGGGAACTAGGATATATCGGTGTGGTCTCGGTAAAGACTCTTAAAAAGCAGCTAAAGACTGTGTTGTTCAAACAGGCTGTGTAAATCTTTTATGTCTTTTTATCTTGTTTTTTTTTCTTTCACGTTTTTAATTACTTTCTTTTTAACATGCTGCTATCCTCGCACTTTATTGATGTTTTTATATGTGAAGCACTTTGTGACCCTGGTCTGTGAAAGGTGCTATATATAAATAAACCTACTTACTTACCCTGGTATGTATGACCTCTCAGAACACATACTGTATGTTAGAATGCTCTGTCTTCATTGATTATGGCTCAGCATTCAACACCATCATTCCCTCTAAACGTGTCTCTAAGCTCGTTGATCTTGGACTGGAGACCTCCATCTGCAGCTGGATATTGGACTTCCTGACAGGCAGGCAGGCCCCAGGTGGTGAGGCAGACGCCTCCGTCTCACTGACCCTTAACACTGTGCACCACAGGGCGGTGTGCTAGGCCTCCTCCTGTAGTCCCTGCTCATCTACAACTGTGCTGCCAAGCACAGCTTCAATATCATCATCAAGCCGACAACATGACCATCCTGGGCCTCATCACATGCCAGCATCCTCAGTGCACCATTGAGAGCTTGCTGAAGGCCTGCATCACAGCCTGTACGGAGACCTTTCTGCCTGCATCACAGCCTGTACGGAGACCTTTCTGCCTGCATCACAGCCTGTACGGAGACCTTTCTGCCTGCATCACAGCCTGTACGGAGACCTTTCTGCCTGCATCACAGCCTGTACGGAGACCTTTCTGCCTGCATCACAGCCTGTACGGAGACCTTTCTGCCTGCATCACAGCCTGTACGGAGACCTTTCTGCCTGCATCACAGCCTGTACGGAGACCTTTCTGCCTGCATCACAGCCTGTACGGAGACCTTTCTGCCTTCATCACAGCCTGTATGGAGACCTTTCTGCCTGCATCACAGCCTGTACGGAGACCTTTCTGCCTGCATCACAGCCTGTACGGAGACCTTTCTGCCTGCATCACAGCCTGCACAGAGACCTTTCTGCCTGCATCACAGCCTGTATGGAGACCTTTCTTGTACGCTGTGACCTGCTGGGGCAGCGGACTGAGAGCGGGGGACGCAAACAGGCTGGATAAGCTGGTCAGGAAGGCCAGTAACGTGGTTGGGGTGGAGCTGGACTCTCTAGCGGTGGTGGCAGAGAGGAGGAGCCTTGCTAAGCTCCATGCTATCAGTGACAACCCCTCCCACCAGTGGCGGACTCAGGCTATTTGAAGGGCAGGGGCGAAAAGAAAAAAAGGGCACCTACTGCACAACATGGGACCCCATCAGTGAGCAAAAAGCTATGATGCGTCATGTATGGTGAAATAGTCTTCATCCTTGATTAAGATTAACATTAGAATAACATAGACAATCCAGATTAATAGTATAACAACACCTCTATGATAAAAACACACAGGGAACAATACACCTTTCAAATGTTTATTTCACCTCATTGTCATGGTGTTTGAAAAGTAGATTTATCATGGTGTTTGAAAAGTAAATTATCATGGTGTTTGAAAAGTAAATTATCATGGTGTTTGAAAAGTGGATTAATCATGGTGTTTGAAAAGTAGATTATCATGGTGTTTGAAGGCCTAAACCATTGCTGCAGTGGTACATTTCTCAATGCTAAATATATCAATAAAGAATATAAATATTTGGGGAAAAGCATTTAATATGGTCTGGGTTGAGAAATAGTGAACCTATTCTTTAAAAGCTATTTACAACATATATTTTACAGGATATAAAACAGTTTAACAGTTAAAGTTAATTCGAGTGCCGTTGAGCTTCTTCCTTTCTCTCTCCTAACTCTTCTTCTCTCCTCCCCTTCTCTCCTCATGTCCTCCTTCTCTCCTCCTGCCCTCTCCTTCTCTCCTCCTGTACTCCCCTCCTCTCCTCATTTTATCCTCATGTCCTCTCCTCTCCTTCTCTCATCCTGTCCTCTCCTCCTCTCCTCTATCTCTCTCTCCCTCCCCCCTCTCTTCCCCATTCTCTCCATTAAACAAATATAATTATTGTACCTGGATACTGGCTGGATCAGTGGGGTATTTTAATGGCAACAGGAGAGCATTCAAGTTATTTGTTGTTGTGTCGTTTGAATAATTTCTCTCCCCATCATCATTTTCATCCTTGCTTTTGTAGCACTTGTGTCACCTACTTGTAACAGCTGTTCGCCACGGGCACAGTTCTAGGTACGAAACAAGGAGAGGAGTAATATGCACAATTTAAGAATAGTGGACCAGAGACAGAATTATAACAATAACCGGTGTTTATTCAATGCGCGCTAGACATAATATATACAGACGTAAACGGTAGTGGTGAAGTATCCCTTTTAGGTTCTTTCAATAACCTCTCCTTTAAGGAGGGTTAGTTCGATATCAAGTCCTAGATTGATTAGATCAACACATTAGGTTTGGTTCACGTCTCTGAGGTTATCTCTAGCTAAAAGCTAGGTTCAAGATTGGATATTGGATGTATCCTGTTATCATCAGTAAACTCTATTTCAGTTTATCATTTCACTAGGTAAATGTCTAAACATATTAATTAAACCTTTAAATGTGCAGGGAACGCAAATACCTTACTAGGTGAAATGCTCCTTTAAACTCTTCCTTTGAAGGTGTAACAACAAAAGTACCAAATGGAATATTCTAGGTTATGGGAATGCAAATACCTTATTAGGTGAAATTACCCTTTGAACCTTCTTTCTTTACAGGAGAACCATCAGTGATTCAACTATGATCAATGTCATCAATGGGATTCAAGTATCTTATTGGGTACATTGACCCTTTAACTCGTCCTCTTTACAAGAGAACATCAGTAGTTCAGGTATCTTACTGGGCGTATTTACCCTTTAAGTCTCCCTTCTTATAGGAGAATATCAATGGTTCAAGTATCTTATCAGTGGTTCAAGTAGCTTATCAGTGGTTCAAGTATCTTACTGGGTGTAATTACCCTTTAAGTCTCCCTTCTTATAGGAGAAATATCAGTACCCATATATCAAATTAAATCAAATCAAATACAAAATACAATATCAAAATAACAAAAGGTGAACAGGGTCGAAGCCCTTGGAATGTCCTTGTATTCTCGTTCAATCAGTTCAATCCGTGGAAGTTCCTATAATTCAAGTTCAATCAGTTCAATCCGTGGAAGTTCCTATAATTCAAGTTCAATCAGTTAAATCCTACCGGACTGTTGAGATAACAGGAGTTGAGCAACAGGGGTATTCAAATCAGGCTGGCATTAGCCTTGAGCTATATCAGAGGTTCAGTGGGTTGGCTCGCCATCTTGTATCGTCCGGCACACCGCCTCCTCCCCTCGTGGGCACACGTGGTGATGGATGGACTCCTGGAACTGCTCCCAGGGTGGAACGGGGTGCTAGAAAAACCAAAACCGCAGGCTACAGTTACTTTACTGCAACGCTTCTTCGGTTTTGCAATTGGGGGAATCTTGTAACTGTTTGATAACTGTTTTTATCATGCTATTTCCTATTTCATCTCGTTATCCAGCAACATTATCAGCTGCGGCTTCTCCGTGGAATGAGTGTCTGCATCGGCGCAGTAGCAAGACTCACCTGCTGTAAAGCAAGGCGTGGCTGTCGTGACATCTATCTCACTCACGTCATCTCACGTCATGACGCAAATTAAAGGGCAATGCTGTAATTCAAAGGACTTGGTACCCAATAATATTAACTACTTATGATCTTACATAATAGACTTTAACTGCTTATGTTCTTATCCAATGGCATTAACTATTTATGTTCCTATAACTTAAATAGTTATGAATCTGAAACCTGAGTTACACTTTCTTTAGCATCTCCATGACCATCTTCATCATCATTTCTCTCCATAGCATCATCTGCATTCTCTTTCCTCAACTTATTCATAATTTCTCTCAATAGAATCATCTGCATTTTGTCTTTCCTCCACTTCTTCACCATCTCTCTTCCTGATATCATCATTTCCCTCTTGAATATCTCCATCTTCATTGTCTGTAGGCTACTGTCTTTATCTAAGGTGGAGCAAATAATATTTGTTTTATAATAGTAATATACTTGTACTGTATATAATATTCGTACTGTAGCCTACAAAGTTATGATTGTATTATAAAATAATATGTCATATAGCACTACCACCACTAGCCCTCTTGCCTTGATTGGAATAAAAAGGATCTATGGTTGGTCAATTTAAATGTTTAAGACACATTCTTCTGTCCAAAATAAGCATTATTGACCACGTTATCACCAGATTCTCAGTTATAATCCAAACTATTGGCTCTGTGCGACAAGCTTGTACACGTAGCTAGTAGTGAGGACTTACAAATACATACCTGTATCCTTATCTCTTCCCTTACTATTGTTGCTTTGTTGTGTGTGGACCCAATTTTTCAAAGAGAAGCATTTTTCAGCTGCTTTTTAATATTCTTCAGATTTCTTTCTCTCATTGGCATTCTGTAATCATAGAATATAGGCCAAGGTTAAACCCACTTTTAAGTTTACTACCACTCTTAAAGTGGAGATGAAGCAGTGAACAATGTGATTGTAACTGAGGGGTACAATTCCCTGACTGTATTGATAAGTATGGTATCATTAAACCACTACCGCTTTATGTACTTTAATTACTGGCCATACAGTACACGATATATGAATATGATAAACACTTCCCACAATGAAATCGGTTCCAGTCAAAGGTATTAATCAAGTATTTAATGGAGCAAAAGGTACATAGGATACTTTACATTATTCTTTGAATGCACTTGTAAGGCAAAGGAATATGCGTAGGCAAATCAATAACGAATGTCCATTCTCTGGTTACGCAGGAGGTAATTATACAACCTGAATCTTAGGGAATTATATCTATGGTACACTAGTAATATAGCGGGAGATACTGGAAGGGGTTCCTCCTGGTTGTAAGCCAGCAAGGGGGGTAGAAGATCTGTCGGTAGTAGGACGTCTGGTCAACGATGACTAGGGAGACTTCAGGTACAGAAGCCGGTGCAGTAGCCTCTTGATCCACAGACGAATACAGCTTGGTTCTCTTGTAGACTGTAGCTCCACAGTGAAGAAAGCTAGTCGGCCTCAGACTCTCTGAAGCGCCGACTCGACTTGACTCCTCTCGGGGTAAATCCAACACGTGCAGGCGTCGGCGATTATCCGCTCCATAAATCACAGGACCAAAGCAAATATATTCCAGCCGCAAAGGGCTATGTAGTCGTCGGGTAGATTAATCCAGTGTACATGTCCATACGGTTCTCGTCTAGGTCTCCTCGGGTGAAAGCGCCATGTGGTCAGCCCAGCCTGGATAAGAACTCTAGCTAATACGAGGAAGCGTTGGAGATGCTGGTCACTGTAGAACTTTAACCGCACGATACACTATACACAAATAGACTATTATTTACCTAATAGAAAATATGTCGCACTCGACGGTATAGCGCCAAACTCTGACAATTCAGTTACTAATTCGCACGCGGTCTCAATGCTCTATTCTGGGGCCAAACAGGCCATACTTCACCGCACGTTGTATCGTGGGTGAGGCTTCAACTTATTGGTAACATACTAAGGAAGGTAAGGGTAAGGAGGTAAGGGGCTTCTACATTCACTTGCGCCGTATTTATACGCACGGTGAACAAACTAGTTCCACTCTCATTTCTGTCGCGTATCCCTGGGCAAGGCCGGGCATGTCCAGACACATCTTGACGGTGACTTTGAACCTGGCTCCGGAGGCCGGTCCCTGGCGCCGGTGGACCGCTGTCCAATAGGAGAATGAACTATTATGGTCTGGGCTAAAGGGATATTCCGTGTATATGTACAAGGAATATACAGGGGATATCAAACGATATACAAATACTATGCAATATATATCAATAAATAAATATATATATTCGGTTTAATCTGATCCTTTGTAACAGCCGCCCCCTAATTAGTCCCACTTAATTAGCTATGCAGAGACAGATTAACCGCACTGTCCACTACTCAATGTCTGTTGTGAGGGGTCTGTCAGTTCACAAAGTCATGGGGTCATGGTCGTCATCGATGGTATCGGGGAGCCTTGGCAGTTCTATTAGCCTCGCCACGGGTCGGGTGTAGATCCGCCCTTGGACGAGCACTTCGGCTGCTCGGACCTTTCCGTCGGCACCGGTGATCACTTTGCTTACGCGGCCGGCCGGCCACATAGCTCGGGGTAGTGACTGGTCGATAATCATGACGACTGTTCCTTCTGTCAAATTGTCTCTCTCTTTCACCCATTTCTGGCGGGTCTGTAGAGACGGTAGGTAGTGGAGTAGGAAGCTGTTCCAAAACTTGTCAGCCAATACTTGACTGTACCTCCACATTCTTCGGCCGTTCGCTTCTTCAGGCCTGTACATTGTCTGTGGTAGCGCGGGGTCCAGCCGCCCCATCAAGAGTGTGTTGGGGGTGACTGGGTCGACATCTGCTACATCACTTGAGACGTAACCGAGGGGCTTTGAGTTCAATACTCCCTCGATCTCCGTGAGGACTGTCATTAGGACTTCTTCCGCCACGGTCTGGGCCCCAAGCACGGCGTACAGGGCTGTCTTTATTGAACGTACTTCTCGTTCCCAAGTTCCACCGAAGTGAGGTGCGTTCGGGGGATTAAACTGGAAGTCAATCTGGTATGGAGCGAGGTGGGTCTTAAGTTCTGGGCCCATAGCTTGGAAGCTCTCTCTCAGCTCTCTTTCTCCGCCTTTGAAGTTTGTCCCGTGATCAGACAACAATATAGACGGTTTTCCTTTCCGCGATGTGAATCTTCGGAAGGCCATAAGGAATGAGTCTGTGCTCATGGTTGGAAGGAGTTCTATATGCATCGCTCGGGTGGTCATGCATTTGAATACAATACCCCACCGCTTCTCGGTGCCTCTTCCTTTCTTTATATACAGCGGGCCGAAACAGTCCATACCGGTGGAGTGAAAAGGCTTGTCGCCGAGTCGGAGGTGACAGGGAGGTAGGTCAGCCATCCGGGGTATACTGGGCTGCGCTCGCCACTTACGACAGTCTAGACAGGTTCGCTGGAAGCGCCGCACTGCTTCTCTCCCTTGCAGCATCCAATAACGACGTCTGATCTCCGCGAAGACTCTCTCTGCCCCGGCGTGATGCACATCCTCGTCGTATTTCTTTATGATCAGCTCTGTGACCTTGTGTCGGCTGTTTAAGACTATCGGGTACTTGATGTCATCCGGTAAGTCTGGAGCTCTCTGCAGACGACCACCCACTCTGATGAGACCATGGGCGTCGCTCTCGGGGGCTAGGTGGAGCAGTCTGCTGTCTGATGGGACGGGCTTTGCTCCCTGTAGACAGTCTAGCTCATCGGGGAACGAGTCTCTCTGGGCTCGTTGTAGTAGAAGAAGTTCTGCTTCTTCGTAGTCAGCTGCAGTAATGTCAGTAGTGAGCTGAACCTCTGGGTGGTGCCACAGGAATGTCTTTAGCTGCGCACTTTCTAGGGTGAGGCAATCGTCTATGTCGGGGTCTGTGGAGACGAGTGTGTTCAATCCACAGAACATAGATTTCTTGTTTTCTGCTTCCTCTTTACTCGCTTCCCGTGGGGTGGGTGTAGGCCACTCTTCTTCCGGGAGCTTGAGGAACTCTGGCCCGTCACTGTATAGGTTGTGACGGGTGAGGTCATCCAGGGACATTCCCCGGGTGATGACGTCAGCTGGGTTGTGTTTTGTGTCCACATACCTCCAGCTTGCTACTTCTGTTAAATCTTGAATCTCTGTGACTCTGACTCCCACGAAGACCTTGTATCTGCACGAATCAGACCGGATCCATGTGAGTACTGTCGTGGAGTCTGACCACAAGATTGTTCTTTGCACCGGAATGGTGAGTTCACGTTGGATTAACGTGGCGAGTTGCGCTCCTGCTAGGGCTGCGCAGAGCTCTAGACGCGGGATAGATTGTTGCTTTCGTGGGGCTATTCTTGAGTGAGCCAGGATGAAAGCAGTATGTATTTCTCCTCCCTCCTCTCGGGCACGCAAGTAGGCCACCGAACCGTAGGCTACTTCGGAGGCGTCGCTGAAAACGTGCAGGTCCATCTGGCACGTCTCCGGCCTCACTGTGGGTGGGAAGTAGCTGCGGCGTATGTTAACACCTGGGAGTGAGCTGAGTTCCGTCTCCCACTCTCTCCATGTGGATGCAAGGTGTTCGGGTATGGGGTCGTCCCAGCCCTGGTCCTTGTCCCATAACGCTCTTACAATCATCTTTGCCCTGGTGGTGTAAGGTAGAATACATCCCAACGGGTCATATTGTCTGGCGAGTGTTCTGTATACACTCCGTCTGGTGGTCGGTAGTGCAGTCGACCTTCCCTGCTCCTTGGTCAGGGGTGTGTGTTTATAATGGAGCGAGTCTGTTTTGAAGCGCCAGACTAGTCCTAATGTCATTTCTTGGGCTTCTCCTGGGATGGTCGCCATCCAGGTCTCGCTGCTTGCTGCCTTGTCCTCGGGGGAGAGGCTGCGCAATACTTGCGGGTCGCTGCTGGCCCACTGCCTGAGATCAAAGCCGCCTTTGATCAGGGAGGCGCGGAGCTTGAGTAGAAGGGCCTCGGCTTCTTCTGGCGTCGAGATGCTTTGCAGACAGTTGTCCACGTAGAAACTATTTTCTACACTTTTTCGGACCTCTTCATCAGCTGCTGGGTCCTCTGCGACGTGTTTTTGCAGTGCAAACGTAGCACAGCATGGGCTGCATGTGGTTCCGAAAGGGAGGACTTCCCATTGATAGATGGCTGGTTGCTCATCCCCGATCCTCTCTCTCCATAGGAACCGCAGCAGGGGCTTGTCCTCCTCCACTAGTCTCACCTGCAGGAACATCCCTTTGATGTCGCCGCTGATGGCCACCTTGTCCTGGCGGAAACGTAGTAACACGCCTAGTAGGGAGGGGCCGAGTGTTGGGCCGGGCAAGAGCTCTTTATTCAGATTTTGTGATCCGATCTGGTAGCTGCAGTTGAACACAATACGATCCTTGCCGTTGTGGTGGACTTTGTGGTGCGGCACGTACCATGATTCGGTCGTCTGATCGGCCTCTTTAATGTCAATTTTCTTTATGTGTCCCGCTGTGATTAGCTTGTTAATCTCAGCGCGGTACACAGTCTCTTGAGCGGGGTCTCTGGCTAGGCGCCGCTCTGTGTTCAATAGATACCGCTCCGTCGCTTCTTTTGGGGCGTGGAAGGTGGGCATACCCTCTCGCCTCAAGAGTGGAGTTGCGTATCTCATCACTCCGTTGACTTTGACTCTCTTTGTCCCTTGCTCGAGGAGTGCTATGGCGTAAATGTCTTCCTTGGAACGAATGTCTTTCTTTTCGTTCTTAAAGGGCATTGTCTCTAGTGTCCATAGCCTCTCGACATGCTGTAGGAGGGTGGTGTCTTCTTCTGTCACTCTGGAGTGGAGGCAGCTAGTGGCTGCTGTTCGGTTAAGAGACTTAGCGAGGGGGCCTTGTAATGTCCATCCTAGGCGGGTCTCGACTGCTGCAGGACAGCCTCTGGGCCCTGTGTGGACCCGGTCTATCGGGACTATGAGGTCTGCATGGTCGGAGCCTATCAGCAGGGTCGGGGTGGCACCGTCTATGAGCGGGATAGGTAGTTGACGCAGGTGCACATATTTATCCATCAGCTTGGCGATGGGGTAGGTGTACTGCGACAGGCCTATTTCTTGGCTGGTGAAAGCATTAGTAATCCTATACCGTCTCTCTGGCTGCCCGCTTGCTGCGATAGTGAAGGAGACATTCTCGCCCTTTATCGTCTTTAGATCTCTTCTTATTGTCCGAATCGTCATCTGGTTTTCGCTCCCCCGCAGCCCCAGCTGGGCCGCAGCGGACGCGAGGAGAAGGGTCTTCTCTAACCCGTCGTCAAGGACGGCGTAAGTGTCCATGACCTTGTCTTGGTAACTCAGTGTTACGCGGACCACCTTTAAGAGCACTCGGGCGCCCCCGCTGCTGGCGGGGTCAATGTACATAACACTTGCCTTTGTGCTGCTTGAGGGTGCAGGCTTTCTTCTGTTACTGTCGTGTAGGACATCTAGGTGGGCTCCGTCACACCGACTACACCTCTTCTTTAAGCGGCAGTCGGCTGCCATGTGACTGCGCGCACATCGGTAACAGCGTCGGTTGGACTTTATCCATTGACCCACCTCGTCGGCTGTCATCTTCTTGAACGTGTCACATTGTGACAACCAGTGTTCTTTCTCGCAGTACGGGCACACCATCTTCCACTTCTCTTTCATCGAGGGGGTACTGTGGTTCTTGCTGCTCGGTACTGGTTCTGATTGGTGCATGACGGTCACCAATCTTCGGCCATCATTTGCTCTCCTAGGTCCCTCTCTGGAGCTTGGGGTGCTCCGCATGAACGTATCCAACCGTAGGCTGTTGACTTCTCTCGCTAGGAAGTCGGCTAGGTCTAGGAGGGATGGCTCAGGACCGTTAGGATCACGGTGGTCTCTTTGCCGCCTGAAGCGCTCTTGTCGGGCGGGCGGAAGCTTCTCTAAAATCCTCTCGACATTAGAGTTTGCGTACAGTTCGTGCATACCCTTTTCTCTTTGCGCCCCCAGCATCCCTACCAGGGATTGTACCTTGATAGACAGGTCATCTAGTGAGCGATTGTCTGTGGCTGAGGGTAGGCGGTCAATATGCCTTATCTCTTGTATTACGTAATCCCATATGCGTCCATATCTTTGGTCGAGTGCTGCTAGAGCCGCTGTGTATGGGGTAGTAGAGGTGGCATAGGCCAGCGCTATATTGTGCGCTCGGGGCACCTTGAGGTGCTTCAGTAGGATAGCATACTTGTACGGTTCGTCAGCTACATCGGACATCATTGTCTCTAAGCACATTCGTAGCTCCGTGTACTGTGCTCTGTTCTCGTGGGTGAAGTCCGGAAACGTCGGTGTGCCAATGTATGATGCCATGGATGGCTGGCACATCGGTGAGCGTTGGAAGAGAGGCCTCCTAGGCGAGTCTCCTCTTACGCCTCTTGGTGGGCTGGTACCTGCTGGGTACCATGGCCCGCGTATCCAGGTGCTATTCCTCGGGGCTGGTCGTGCGTCAAGCTCACCCGTGAATTGAGTCGGGGGTCTGTAGCGCAGAGCCGCGGGGGTAGAGCCTGGGCTGTACTGGACCTCCTGGTCCTGTGTAGTTCTGTGCTGCTGTCGGGCTTGACTCTCCTCCTCTCCCTCTTCTTCTTGCTCTGGCAGGTCCTCTAGATCCTGTAGTCGTCTATTTAGCCTCTCCGCGGTGTAGACCGTTTCTTCCTTGTAGCTGGTCCTCGCGTGGACCGGTCGGGGAAGGAGTTCGGAGGGGGGTATAGGCTCTCTCTGGTGGTCGGGCTCAGGGTCGCTTGATCGGGTAGGGGAGGGTGCCCTTGACCCGTGTCTTGACGAGGCCCTGGAACCCCGTGCGGAGGGAGGGGGTGTCGCCCTGGCGATCAGCTGCTCCATTATCTGCGCTTGTAATCGGTTGCGCTCGGCTTCGCGCTTGGTGAGAGCGATGTCGCGCTCTGCTTCTCTTTGGGCACCGGCAGCGGCGCGCTGGGCTTCGGCGGCGGCGCGCTCTGCTTCGGCCCGGTCTCTTACCATATTCTCTTCCGTCTGAAGGCGTCTAATCTCTAGACGTATACGATCTTCGTCGCTCCGTTGCTGCGCTTGAAGGCGTTCTCTTTCCATGGAAGAATGTTCGCGCTCGCTAAGCATCTGTGCTTGGAGTCGGTCGCGCTCTGTAGAGGCTGCTAGGCTGGCGAGGAATGCCTGTGCCCGCATCTTGTCCGCCCCGCTGGGGGAAGACGCTGGTTGAGGTGATCCGCTCCCGGCAGTACTCGTTGGAGATCTGCTCTCCTGTGGCGAGTCCTGGAGATCCATCTCCGGGGTCTCTTCTTCTTGTAGCGGGTAGAGTTCCATCCCTGGAGAGCCCTGGAGCTCTCCGGGGACTACTTCTTCGGTCTTGGCGGGGGGTAAAGTCGTGTCAGGTCCCTCCTGGTCCCTACCGTGAGCTTGGTCAGTTACATTAGAACTCACTAGGGCCTCTATTGGCGGGGTAACCTGGGCGATAGGGTCGGACATAATTTTACTATCTACTTTTTCCGCGTTTACCGTCTGTAGAAGGCTAGGTAGTATACTGGCAACGTAATCCTCTAAGTACTGAGGTGTCTGCCGTCTACGCTGCGGGCGATCTACTTTAGGAGAACCGTTTTGTGGAGTGTTCATCATAGGCCATGTCAATATTAATACCACTATATTAATATTACACTAGTTACCCTCCGGCTCGAAGGACCAATTGTAACTGAGGGGTACAATTCCCTGACTGTATTGATAAGTATGGTATCATTAAACCACTACCGCTTTATGTACTTTAATTACTGGCCATACAGTACACGATATATGAATATGATGAACACTTCCCACAATGAAATCGGTTCCAGTCAAAGGTATTAATCAAGTATTTAATGGAGCAAAAGGTACATAGGATACTTTACATTATTCTTTGAATGCACTTGTAAGGCAAAGGAATATGCGTAGACAAATCAATAACGAATGTCCATTCTCTGGTTACGCAGGAGGTAATTATACAACCTGAATCTTAGGGAATTATATCTATGGTACACTAGTAATATAGCGGGAGATACTGGAAGGGGTTCCTCCTGGTTGTAAGCCAGCAAGGGGGGTAGAAGATCTGTCGGTAGTAGGACGTCTGGTCAACGATGACTAGGGAGACTTCAGGTACAGAAGCCGGTGCAGTAGCCTCTTGATCCACAGACGAATACAGCTTGGTTCTCTTGTAGACTGTAGCTCCACAGTGAAGAAAGCTAGTCGGCCTCAGACTCTCTGAAGCGCCGACTCGACTTGACTCCTCTCGGGGTAAATCCAACACGTGCAGGCGTCGGCGATTATCCGCTCCATAAATCACAGGACCAAAGCAAATATATTCCAGCCGCAAAGGGCTATGTAGTCGTCGGGTAGATTAATCCAGTGTACATGTCCATACGGTTCTCGTCTAGGTCTCCTCGGGTGAAAGCGCCATGTGGTCAGCCCAGCCTGGATAAGAACTCTAGCTAATACGAGGAAGCGTTGGAGATGCTGGTCACTGTAGAACTTTAACCGCACGATACACTATACACAAATAGACTATTATTTACCTAATAGAAAATATGTCGCACTCGACGGTATAGCGCCAAACTCTGACAATTCAGTTACTAATTCGCACGCGGTCTCAATGCTCTATTCTGGGGCCAAACAGGCCATACTTCACCGCACGTTGTATCGTGGGTGAGGCTTCAACTTATCGGTAACATACTAAGGAAGGTAAGGGTAAGGAGGTAAGGGGCTTCTACATTCACCTGCGCCGTATTTATACGCACGGTGAACAAACTAGTTCCACTCTCATTTCTGTCGCGTATCCCTGGGCAAGGCCGGGCATGTCCAGACACATCTTGACGGTGACTTTGAACCTGGCTCCGGAGGCCGGTCCCTGGCGCCGGTGGACCGCTGTCCAATAGGAGAATGAACTATTATGGTCTGGGCTAAAGGGATATTCCGTGTATATGTACAAGGAATATACAGGGGATATCAAACGATATACAAATACTATGCAATATATATCAATAAATAAATATATATATTCGGTTTAATCTGATCCTTTGTAACAGTGATCCTAGTTTGTTTGTTGTGTACCTTGTGTAAGACAGGGTCCTATAATACAATGTGAAATCCTGCTTATTTGTCTGAAAAATCAAATATAATTTCCCTGTTTTCGCCATGGGCGGCGCCATTTTGTTGCTGACATCACGTGTTGGTTTGGTGTATACACTGTGGGTTAGCTGCATAGTAAACATGGATTGTCGGGTCAGTCAGTAAATGCAACGTTGCCTACCAAACAACGGGACCGCAGTGGTTCTTTTTGTATTGCTCCTGGCTGTTCAAACTGATTTTACCGTGTGAAAGAGAGAGGAAAGTTGGTTAATTTCCACAAACTACCAGTGAAAAAAACAGTGTTGTTGGCACGTTGGCTCAGGCTGGCTGCACTCAGGCGGCGCAATCAGCCTGTTGGACAGGGAATGAAGATCTCCAGCGAACACTTCATTGCCTCGGATTATGTTGTTGGGGGTGGAAGGTTTGTCCAGAAGACCACTAATCAGCTGAAGCCTGATGCGGTTCCCTCGGTCTTCGACAGACAGACCGGCGCAGGCTCCCGGGAGCGATGGCTAGCTAGTTAGCACCAGTCGGGGACCGGCGTTAGCTGCCGGGAGCGATGGCTAGCTAGTTAGCACCAGCCGGGGACCGGGAGCGATGGCTAGCTAGTTAGCACCAGTCGGGGACCGGCGTCAGCTCCCGGGAGCGATGGCTGGTCCCCGGCTGGTGCTAACTAGCTAGCCATCGATCCCGGGAGCTGACGCCGGTCCCCGACTGGTGCTAACTAGCTAGCCATCGCTCCCGGCAGCTAACGCCGGTCCCCGACTGGTGCTAACTAGCTAGCCATCGCTCCCGGTCCCCGGCTGGTGCTAACTAGCTAGCCATCGCTCCCGGGAGCTGACGCCGGTCCCCGACTGGTGCTAACTAGCTAGCCATCGCTCCCGATCCCCGGCTGGTGCTAACTAGCTAGCCATCGCTCCCGGGAACTAACGCCGGTCCCCGACTGGTGCTAACTAGCTAGCCATCGCTCCCGGTCCCCGGCTGGTGCTAACTAGCTAGCCATCGCTCCCGGGAGCTGACGCCGGTCCCCGACTGGTGCTAACTAGCTAGCCATTGCTCCCGGTCTCCGGCTGGTGCTAACTAGCTAGCCATCGCTCCCGGGAGCTAACGCCGGTCCCCGGCTGGTGCTAACTAGCTAGCCATCGCTCCCGGGAGCCTGCGCCGGTCTGTCTGTCGAAGACCGAGGGAACCGCATCAGGCTTCAGCTGATTAGTGGTCTTCTGGACAAACCTTCCACCCCCAACAACATAATCCGAGGCAATGAAGTGTTCGCTGGAGATCTTCATTCCCTGTCCAACAGGCTGATCGCGCCGCCTGAGTGCAGCCAGCCTGACACAACGTGCCAACAACACTGTTTTTTTCACTGGTAGTTTGTGGAAATTAACCAACTTTCCTCTCTCTTTCACACGGTAAAATTAGTTTGAACAGCCAGGAGCATTACAAAAAGAACCACCGCGGTCCCGTTGTTTGGTAGGCAACATTTGACTGACCCGACAGTCCATGTTTACTATGCAGCTAACCCACAGTGTATACACCAAACCAACACCGTGACGTCAGCAACAAAATGGCGTCATAAATGCTACATAAATGGACATTACAAATTGTTTTTTCTTAGAAACGCCTTATTTTTATAACGTGATTTTTTATGTGGTTTATCTAAATACTAATTTGATGCTATGACTATGTGTTTATCGCTGTGCTTCATCTCCCCTTTAAGTTTGGCAATTTTGCCACATCAATGTGGAATGCCCTACCCACAGCTGTAAAGGAATGTGAATCACTACCCACTTTCAAAACAACTCTCAAAGAGCACCTAGAGACTGCAATTCGAAACTGACCCCTGTATATGTCCTAACGCAACCCCTTCCAATGTACAATAAATGTCCTATTAAACCCAATAATACACGAGACCCTCTTCTTGGGACCAAGTAAGGTTTAGTCGATAATCCAATGTACAGTTACCCCACCCCCCGGGCCCCACCCTGCCTAGACCATTGGAGGGGCACATGCTCTAGTTTTTTCACTCAAAGGGGCACTTTTGCGTGATGTTTTTCAACTGTGGGGGCACATGGTCAAGTTTAGACCATTGGAAGGGCGCCAATGGGCACATCCTCTAATTTTTGCCACTCAAAAGGGCACTTTAGCACAATGTTTTCAACTGTGGGGGCACATGGTCAAGTTTAGACCATTGGAAGGGCACCAATGGGCACGTCCTCTACAATGTTTGCCACTCAAAAGGGCACTTTTGCATGACATATTTAACCGTGGGGCACATGGTCAAGTTTAGACCATTGGAAAAGCACCAATAGGGCACACCCTCAAATTTTTCGCCACTCAAAAGGGCACTTTAGCGCACGCTTTTCAACCGTGGGGGCACCAGGGGGGGCGATCGAGTCCGCCAGTGCCTCCCACCCACTATACGCAGACTTGTCTGACAGAAGGAGCACGTTCAGTGCTAGACTAAGACTCCCAAGATGTAACACTGAACGGCACAGGAAGTCCTTCATTCCGACAGCCATCAGACTTTATAATGCATCACTGTGCCTCACTGCATCACTGAGCACAGGGTGACAGTACTATCTTCCTGGACTTTTACTTTGACTTTTAAACCAACATAGTACAATTTTACACTTACTGTATATTTTATATTAGAATGTAACATAGAAAATGTATATCCCGGACCGTATTTTATTCTTAGGCTTATTTTAATTTTTATTCTTATTCGTGACTTTTGGTTTTGTCTACCTAGATGTTTACTGTGAGCGATTTGTAGTGCCAAATTTCCCTCGGGATGAATAAAGTATTTCTATTCTATTCTATTTCTGCCCACACATCACCGCCTGTACAGAGACCTTTCTGCCTGCATCACCGCATGTACAGAGACCTTTCTGCCTGCATCACAGCCTGTATGGAGACCTTTCTGCCTGCATCACAGTCTGTATGGAGACCTTTCTGCCTGCATCACAGCCTGTATGGAGACCTTACTGCCTGCATCACCGCCTGTACAGAGACCTTTCTGCCTGCATCACAGCCTGTATGGAGACCTTTCAGCCTGCATCACAGCCTGTATGGAGACCTTTCTGCCTGCATCACAGCCTGTATGGAGACCTTACTGCCTGCATCACAGCCTGTATGGAGACCTTTCTGCCTGCATCACAGCCTGTATGGAGACCTTTCTGCCTGCATCACAGCCTGTACGGAGACCTTTCTGCCCACACATCACCACAGAGAGTAGTGGAAGGCGGTACAGCACATCACTTGTAACAGACCCCCTCCCATCCTCCACAGCTGTTACATATAGAGCCTCCTCACCACTTGTTTTCTGGCTTGGTGTGGGGGCTCTCAGAGACCAACAAGGCCAAGCTGCAGAGGGTGATCTCCTCAGGGGCCAAGCTGTGCAGGAAGCAGTGCTCAACTCATAACCTCAGCACCTGCCTTCAACCTGCCCTCTGGGCCCTATTCCCCGTACCTGGTTCAACTAAGTCGGTGTCTTGTATTCGTCGCACTGTGCCAGCCAGTGTCCGCCGTCGCAGTAGGTACAGACGATCTCCCATTCCTCTCTGGCGGGGGAGTTGTGACTCGGCGGTGGTGGCGCCGACTCGGGGTAGTACGGGTGGCACTGTCGGTCCCCGTGTCTGCTGCGACAGTCAGGACACCAGGGGGGGGGGTCCAGGACTGGTTTGTGGTGACACCGCCTCGGCCTGATACATCACCGTGACGGGCCCACTTTGGTTTCCTGGCGGACGCTTGTTGCTGTCGTGCAGGACCTCCAGGTGGGCGCCGTCGCACTTGCTGCATTTCTTCTTTAAACGGCACTCAGCTGCCATATGGCTGCGCGCGCAGCGGCGGTTGGCTTTGATCCACTGACTCACCTCGTCAGCGGTCAGCTTCTTGAAAGTGTCACATTGAGACAGCCAATGTTCCTTTTCACAGTACTGGCATACAATCTTCCACTCCCCCTTGGCGTGGGTGTTGTGGCTCGTCTGCCGTGGCTCAACCTCGGCTTGGTGCATAACTGTCACGGACCGGCGGTTGTCATTTAACCTCCGCGGTCCATCTCTAGGGCTAGAGTCACTCCACACGAATGTGTCCAGTCGTAGACTGCTGACCTCCCTGGCGAGGAAATCAGCTAGGTCTAGGAGGGATGCTTCTGGGCTGTTGGGGTCGCGGTGGTCTCTCTGCCGCCGAAAACGCTCTTGGCGGGCTGGAGGGAGCTTCTCCAGTATTCGCTCCACATTAGAGTTTGCATATAGTTCATGTCTCCCCTTCTCCTTTTGGGACCCCAGCATCCCCACGAGGGATTGTACCTTGATAGAGAGGTCATCCAGTGCTCTATTGTCTTTGGCTGGGGGGAGGCGGTCGATATCTCTTATTTCTTGTATCACGTAGTCCCATATGCGTCCATAACGCTGGTCGAGGGCCACTAGAGCCGCGGAGTATGGGGTACTTGAGTTGGAATATGCCAGCGCTATGTTATGCGCTCTGGGCACCTTGAGATGCTTGAGGAGGATGGCATATTTGTACGACTCGTCGGGGACGTCGGACATCATAGTCTCCAAGCACATGCGTAATTCCGTGAACTGTGCTCTGTCCTCGCGCGTAAAGTCTGGGAATGTCGGTGTGCCAAGGTACGATGCCATGGATGGCTGGCACATTGGTGAGCGTAGGGGAAGAGGCCTCCTGGGCGAGTCTCCCCGTACGTGTTGTCGTGGGTT
Organism: Notolepis coatsorum; assembly: GCF_963971535.1. NCBI lineage: Eukaryota > Metazoa > Chordata > Actinopteri > Aulopiformes > Paralepididae > Notolepis > Notolepis coatsorum. The sequence goes on from NC_140172.1 coordinate 18,747,117, forward strand.
GGTACTTGGTGGGTACCAGAGGCCGGGTACCCAGGTGCTGTTCCTCGGTGCTGACTGTACGTCAAACTCACCCGTGAGTTGGGTCGGGGGTTTGTAGTGCAGTGACTCGGGGCTGACGTCGGGGCTGTACTGGGCCTCCTGGTCCAGAGTACGTTGCTGCTGGTGGGCTTGACATTCCTCCTCTTCCTCTTCCTCTTCTAGGTCCTGGAGTCTTCTAGTCAGTCTCTCGGCGACGTAGGCCGGTTCTTCCCGGTGGCTGGGTCTCGTATGGACCGGTCGGGGAGGGGGGTCGGAGACGTAGACAGGATCCTCCTGTTGGCCGGGTCCCGGGTCGCTCTGTCGGGTAGGGGAAGGTGCCCTAGACCCTTGTCGTGATGATCTCCGGGAGCTCCGTGCGGAGAGAGGGGGTGTCGCCCTGGCAATCAATTGTTCTATCATCTGCGCCTGCAGCCTGTCGCGCTCTGCTTCGCGCTGGGCATTGGCGCGTTCTCGTTCAATGTTCTCTTCCGTCTGAAGGCGTCTCTCCTCCAGTCTTATGCGGTCGTCTTCACTCCTTTGTTGCGCCTGGAAGCGCTCTCGTTCGGTTGCAGAGTGTTCGCGCTCACTAAGGGCTTGCGCTTGGAGTTGCGCGTGAAGGCGCTCTCGTTCCGCTGCAGAGTGTTCGCGCTCGCTTAATTGTTGCGCGTGGAGGCGCTCTCTTTCCGTGGCGGAGTGTTCGCGCTCACTAAGCGTCTTTGCTTGAAGCCGGTCGCGTTCACCCTGAAGTCGGTCTCTTTCGGTGGAGGCTGTCAGTGTGGCGATCAAGGCTTGCGCCAGTATCTGGTCCGCCTCGCTGGGGGATGACACTGACGGAGGTGATCGGGTTCTGACAGGGCTTGTTGGAGATCTGTTCTCCTGGCGCGCTCCGAGGTCTATCTCCTGGGCGCGGTTCTCTTCTCTTGGTTGTGTGTCGGGTTCTATCCCTGGAGCGCTTTCTTTATCCTGGAGCGCTCCGGGGTCTATCCCGGTGACGCTGCCTGGAGGTATAGTCATGTCATGTCCCACCTGGTCCCCCCCGTGAGCTGAGTCAGTTTGGTCTGAACCCACTGGGGTCTCTACTGGCAGGGTCGCCAAGTCGATAGGATTGGACATGCTTTGACTATCCGCTTTATCCGTATTTAACGTCTGTTTAGATAAGCTAGGGCAGGGGTGGCCAACCCGCGGCTCGCGAGCCGCATGCTGCTCTTTGCCCGTCAATGTGCGGCCCTTCCATCCATAATTTTTTTTTTTTTTTTTTTTTTTTTTTTTTTTTTTAACTTTTTTTTTTTTATGTCACGCATTCCATAAGGACGTAGAATAAACATTTACAATTTTTTTTTAAATGGTCCATTTGCATGTTCTTGGTATCTGAATCTAGGGACATATATGGATCAGTGTCAGAAATAGTGTGTCTGTTACTAGGCTTGAGTAAATTGTAATGAACCAAAGGAGAATATCAATTCTATTTAAAAAAAAAAGTATCTTTGACTGTAAATAACACCATGCTAAAATTGACCAGACCTGAAAAATCTAAGCAAATGAATAAAGGGAAGATGATTAAACAGAAGGTTTTGTAGATACAGTACTGAATTCTGCCATCTTTTTTATAATGTAAATTTCTCCACCATTTTTCATCATATTGCAACACCGTTTTTTGCAAGACGTTCACAGAAAGGTAGAGAAACTAACTGCGTTCTGTTTTATGGCAATAACGTTCAGGTTTGTGGGAGATAATCCCAAAAAATAAGAGAAATTAAAAAGTAAATCCAGAAGTCAGATGATTGACAGGGGCTGGTGTGAGCTGGGTAGGGTCGTTTTTCGAAATTTGAAAGCCCTGAGTCTCTTCCTTCAAAAGACTACACTCACTTTTGGCTGTGCCACTTCCTCCTGTCAATATGCGCCGGTTTCCGACTCAATGCCCTGAGATTTCTATAATCTTATATTTCACTAATAACAGTTAAAATAATTGGTAAACAAACATAATGCTGAAAATATACACTTTTACTGTATATCTCGGGCTTAAGAGGTTAACCCTGTGAGGCCCAAATTAAAAAGAAATTAGCAACTTCAGAGGCCAGAGGGTGGGACATATAAACACATTTACTATCAAATAGCATTGTGAGGCTGAACAACAGGACCAATTGACTATACATGTGCTTAAAGGGGAACTATCTTATAAATGGCTTTTTTCAGTGTTTACCATTGTTTCTTAGCTATGTGGACTTATATTAATAGGATATATGTCTCTAATTCTCATATTGGCGAATTCTTCCAATTCTCCTCTCACAATATTCACCCTCACTGAACTGAGTCATCTGAAAAGTATGATCTGTGATGTCAGAGATTTCTCAGCTGCATAATAATGTGGCAGTTGATGTGGCAGTTGGCACCAGGCCACACAGTGGTTGGAGCCCAGCCTCAAAACGGCTTAAGATCTTGAGGTAGAAAAATGCGGTTTTTAGTACTTGATTAGAAATACAAAACAATGCATTTTTTTTGAAAAAAACCTAGGTGTTCCATAGACTCACAGGAATTGTGTAAAAGTGCCCAAATAGTGAAAGAAATAGTAAAATAGTTCCCCTTTAAAAATTTTTAAATAAACATTATTTTTTTAAATGGCTAAAAGTGATTTTGTAATTTTGCTACCGTGGGTCTCACAGGGTACTTTTAACCCTGTGAGGCCCAAATAAAAAAGACATTAGCAACTTCAGAGGCCAGAGGGTGAGACCTATAAACACATGAAGTGTGCCGTGACTGAAAAAAAAGGTTGAGAAACGCTGGTATATGGTGTGGCTCTTTGTGGTACCACAGTCATTTTTTTGTGGCTCTTAGTCTCTGACTGGTTGGCCACCCCTGAGCTAGGGGGTAGAACGAAAGCGAATTCCTCCAGATATTGAGGTGGCTGACGTTTGCGCTGCGGGCGTTCTAGCTTTGGGGAGCCGCTTGGGGAGTGTTCACCGCTGGCCATGGTTAATATTAATATTATATTAAATATTACACTGATACCCTCCGGCTCGAAGGACCAATTGTAACTGAGGGGTTACAAAACCCTGACTGTATTAAAGATTGTGATATATTAAACCACTGCTAGTTATGTACTTTAATTACTGGCCAAACAGTACATCAAATATTGATGGTGAACACCCACACAAGAATACGGCATTGACACATAAATTATATTGGAGGGTTATTTATTATTATTAGGCAACGTTAGGTTACAGATTGAGAATTAGGCTTGCGCTTGTATGGCGAAGAATATACGTAAAGTCAGTCAAGAGCATAAGTCAATGAGAATAGTAGGAATACTATGATGGGTCTAAGTTGACGCCACCTGTGGTATAGCAATTATATGGGCCACACCAACTGGAGACACTGGGTTCCCTCCGGGGTGTAAAGCCGGGAGGGGTAGAGGAATGTTCGGGTACCCAGTCTGAGTCAACGAGGAATAAAGAGGCTCCAGATACAGGAGCCGGTGCTTGTACTCCCTTGATCAGCAGACAAAGCAATAGAAATGGTTCTGCATTCGCCGACGCCGATTCTCCTGTGCACTATACTTCACATTAAACTAGGTCGAACTTGACGTTACTTCACTAAACTCTGACACTTTTACTATTCTATTCGCACGCGGTTCTCAATGCTCTATTTAGATGCAAGTGTAGCAGGTATATAAAATATACTAATGTTGTATTCCACAAAGATCCCTCCCTAACGTTATTACTTTAATTTGTTTATTATTATCTTTTACTCATAGTCTTTTATTTTGAAGCCGTCGTCACTTCCTGCCGAAGTGACGTTTTTCCCCTTGCACCTCCCCTTTCGCGCCAGACTATCTGGAATGCTGAAAGGGGTAAGACGTGCTTTCAGTGTCTGTAAATATATCAGGTCTAAAAGAACGCACTATTGTAAATAAGTTGCCGGGCAATGAACCGGAGTTGTATATAGTGGTAACTGTGTTAATGTGAACAATTCTGCACTTTTTGTAATGGGGTTTAACTATGGTGACTATCTTTTGTATGACACATGTGGACAACTAGTAGTTATGGGCTGAGCAATGCGTTGTAGGCCTCTTCCTGACATTGATTTCCCTCGTTGCAGCCTGTGAACTGGAGCCACCTAGTGGACAAGAAATAATGCCATATTATTCTTGCCTGTGGAATGTCTTTCCAGGTAATTGGAGATGTCTTATTATTTAATTTGTATTATTTCATTGTGTATTTTATTATTATTGTGATATTTCAATGTATCATTCAAAATGTTCAGACTATCTGGAATGCTGAAAGGGCCTGTGATCTGGAGCCACCTAGTGGACAAGCAATAATGCCATATTATTCTTGCCTGTGGAATGTCTTTCCAGGAGAAATAAAACACTGAATTGCCACAACTGAGTCATCACTTCCACTACACGACGACGACACAGAGGGTGGCCTTTAGACCAGTTACAGTGGTGCCGTGACCCGGATACGCAAGAACCAACGCCAGCTTGGTCACCGGAAGGTCGTCGAACAGAACTACAGAAGAAAGATGCTGTGATCACTAAAAATTTTTTTGCAATGAGGGTCAAGGCCAGCTTGATCATCGGAGGTCGGAGGAAGAGGAGGAGGAAGAAGAAAAAAAAGAAAGTTCCCTTGGGAGGTTTGTGTCGAAGTGACTGTGTCACAGTTGGGGGAACACCGTGTTCTTTCTAAAAGAAGAAGAGAGAAGAGGACATCGTGTTCTTTCTAAAAATGGAGGACATCGTGTTCTTTCTAGAAAAGAGGACATCGTGTTCTTTTTGGAAAAAAGAGGACAGTTGGGTGGTTGAAAAGGACTGGTGGTCAGTTTTTGTTTTTCTATTTTTGTTAAAGGTGCTGAAGCATTTGGGGGAAATTTTTTTTGTGATTAGTGGTATATATGTATAATTTTTTTCTCTTCTTTCCTGATAGCTCGTTTTGTAGTGAGAGAAGGAAGATGGATCCCTATGTCGTAGAGGGGACTTCAAAAAAATTTCTGATGGTGATTTAATACATGTACATAGTATAATTGGGGATATGGTTATATGGCAGTGAGCAGAGCCTGGAATTTTGTTGTCATGTCACTGGAACTCTCTGCTTTGGTGCAGAGCTGGTGCCCTACAGTATACAGAGTCGGGAACTCTCTGTCATGTCACAGGGATTCTGTGCTTTGTGCAGAGGCCAATTATTTTTTTTGATTTCTCACGCTCCTTGATTTCCGCGTCCTGTGTTTGTATCTTAAGTGTTTAGGTTGGAGGGCAGGGTGCTGTAGCGGCTGCAGTTAGCTCACACCGTAGAAACCGACGTTGTCTAGGTCAATGGGCAGTATACTGTAGTTGCTGTAGTCAGTGCATATTTGTTTGGTTTGTGTACACTTTATCTTGCACTGTGACACTGTAAGTGGCGTATTTACCACATGTGTTCACAGATGAGGTATGGGATTCGAGTGGGCCGGGTAGGTTTGGTGTATAAGGCACCAAGCGATTCTAGGAGGAACATAGGACTGTACACCCTTTTGTTTTCTCTGAACCTGTTTGACAGGTAGCTTCTAGCTGATTCTGAAGATACGTTTCTTCATGTAAACCCGTGCCGGTTCTGACGTGTGTTGGAGGTCCCTGTTAGTGTGTGTCATGTCTGTAGGTTCTGACGTAGTGTTGGAGGTCCCGGTTAGTGTGTCCTGTAGGTTCGGGATTTTAGCGGAATTCAGGGGGGGAGTATGTAGCAGGTATATAAAATATACTAATGTTGTATTCCACAAAGATCCCTCCCTAACGTTATTACTTTAATTTGTTTATTATTATCTTTTACTCAGTCTTTTATTTTGAAGCCGTCGTCACTTCCTGCCGAAGTGACGTTTTTCCCCTTGCACCTCCCCTTTCGCGCCAGACTATCTGGAATGCTGAAAGGGGTAAGACGTGCTTTCAGTGTCTGTAAATATATCAGGTCTAAAAGAACGCACTATTGTAAATAAGTTGCCGGGCAATGAAACGGAGTTGTATATAGTGGTAACTGTGTTAATGTGAACAATTCTGCACTTTTTGTAATGGGGTTTAACTATGGTGACTATCTTTTGTATGACACATGTGGACAACTAGTAGTTATGGGCTGAGCAATGCGTTGTAGGCCTCTTCCTGACATTGATTTCCCTCGTTGCAGCCTGTGAACTGGAGCCACCTAGTGGACAAGAAATAATGCCATATTATTCTTGCCTGTGGAATGTCTTTCCAGGTAATTGGAGATGTCTTATTATTTAATTTGTATTATTTCATTGTGTATTTTATTATTATTGTGATATTTCAATGTATCATTCAAAATGTTCAGACTATCTGGAATGCTGAAAGGGCCTGTGATCTGGAGCCACCTAGTGGACAAGCAATAATGCCATATTATTCTTGCCTGTGGAATGTCTTTCCAGGAGAAATAAAACACTGAATTGCCACAACTGAGTCATCACTTCCACTACACGACGACGACACAGAGGGTGGCCTTTAGACCAGTTACACAAGGTTGCTCACTTCACTGCACGTTGACTCGTGGTGAAGGTGGGTAAGGTACTGAATGAACGAAGCTGAATATTACGTTGAACTACTGCTGTTTACACCTGCGCCGTATTTATACTTAAGTGACAATCTAGTACCAAACCTTAGTTCTTGTCTGGTACCACCACGCTGACTCTGGGCATGTTCTGACATGCCCCAAACTCGCCCATTGCACCTGTCGGAGTGCAAGACTGCCTGGAGCCTGGGGGCACTGTCCAATAGGAGAGCGAATATTACTCTGGTTTGCACGCAGGCAAAGGGATATTCCGTGTACATATATAAATAACATACAAGGCATATCAAACGACACATATATATATTCAGTTTAATCTGGCCCTTCACAACAGTTATCTTCCAACAAACTGCTATTAAATAAGAAAAAATCCTCTTGTATGCTATTTGGTAATAGATCTGATCAGCTGCGAACCTCCAACAGTTTTTCTATTAACCTCTTAGACGGTTTACGTCTCGAGAATGTGGCCAAATTTAAATATTTGGGCATTTGGCTTGATTCTTACCTATCTTTTAAGCCACACATTGACTCTGTAGTAAAGAAAGTTAATTGCAGTCTGAGATTATTATATCGCTCCATCAATTGTTTTTCTCTAAGTGTTAGAAAAAGACTCATTATGCAATGGCATGCAAATTTCTTGATTTTGATTGGCTGAAAAAGGTCAAGTTAGACGTTATTTCGTATAACACACTCCACGTGACCCCAGATCCCTCCCACAACCGAATTACTTTTTCTTTTTTTTCTGAATGAGACTGAATGAATCCGCCATAGATAGACAAATGGAAGTATGAATATATTTTGAACGAATCCTCCAAAAAAGATACAGTAAACTGGAATATGTTAGTTCGTTACACATATGTTGGATTATGTAATTGGTTTGTCATGACCCATTGTGAAAAAAAGATAAATCGCGGACTGGGAGTCGTGGGATATTTTCAATGTTTGGCTAATTTTGATTTAAATTGTATAATTCCCATTTGAAAATGTTTTACCATGGTATATTTGGTATCCTTTTTTTCAGCACAGTCTCACATATATGACCTGACAGTTAGTTTTCATACTGTATAATACTGTATATACTGTATACTGCATAATGTACAACACAAAACACAAAAACAGATTGAGAAAATTTGTTCTTTCTACTATAAACAAATGCAAACATATTCAATCAAGCATATAAAACAGTGAAATGCACCCTCAGGTAGCATATTTACATAAACAAAAGAGAACAGAAGAGAATTAAATTCAAAAACAATTATTTTCTCCATACACAGGTAATAAACACAGACGAAATTTAGATTCTCAACTGGAAATTCTCACCATCATGCTTTTTTAGAAAGAGTCAGTAAAAAAGTAAGTAAAAGTAAAAAAAAAAAAATTTAAGTAAAAGTAAAGAGGAATATTCAATATACATATACACTATATACACTACACACATATATGTGTGTGTGTGTGTGTGCGACATTGTACTGTGCTGTTCTGTATGTGCTCAACTGTGCCACGCTTCGAAACAGTCTCTGTCAATGATGACACAGAGGGCTACATCACAGCGCTTGCATTTCCAGGGAGTCAGGCTCCTTTTCCCCCCTAGGTGACACTGCTGGCAGATCCTGCGGCCATGTGTGGCTTTCTGTCTGACGTCCTCTGTAGGTGCGGCGATGGGAACAGGGACATGCTCTGACTTCCTGTCAACAGGAGCTAGTGTGATGTCCACGCCACACAACTCACGCACCATCTCTCACATGAAGTCCTTGTGAGTCATGTGTGCCTCCTGTTTTGCCTCACTGATTTCACAGTGGAGGATGTAGGCGTTGGTGCTCGCGATGTCCACAAAGTGGAAGAACATGGTCCGGTAACAGCGGGCAGTTCTGCGGTCTGTGGAGTAGTACTGGATCAGCTGGTCTGAAAGGTCAACTCCGCCCATGTGCTTGTTGTAGTGAATGATGGGGTTGGGGCAACGAAACGTCTTGACCAACCAGTGCCCATCCTCCTTCAAGATTCAAGAGATTCAAGAGTTTTATTCATCACATACATACCAGGGCATACAGTGAAATCGATGGTGCAATAATACAAAATAATAAAATAGACATAATAAACAGGTATAAAAATACATAAAGCATATACCTTTACTCTCCTCTGGACCGTGTCTGTAGGTTGAAGGACCGCTGGGTGGATGGTGGAGCACACGGACAGTGTGTGTGTGTGTGTGTGTTATATGCTGTGTGTGAAGTGTTGCAAGGTGTAAATTAAACAATAACCAAATGAAGGGGAAAGTGTAGAGAGGAGAGAGGCAGCACTGAGGCCTGGCAGCACCGAGGCCTGGCAGCACTGAGGCCTGGCAACAGCCTTTATTGTCTCCCTTAGGAAACATTTGTTTTAAGCATCAAGAGACAAAGATGACGTAGCAGCACACAGCCTCTCCATATACACACAATACATCAGTATACATGTACAATCACACTACAGTTAACATGCAGTATCACGCAGACCCATATACACACAATACATCAGTATACATGTACAATCACACTACAGTTAACATGCAGTATCACACACAGGTCATAGGTCGACAGGACTACCTTGCTATTGACTGTTATTTTTGTGAATGAACTGTGTGAGCCCCATTTTCTTTGACCCAGGTTGTGTGCAAACCAGTGACATTGACAGTGATTAGGTTAACATGGGACTGCTGAGTGGGGAACTTGGACTAATTGGGGGAGGCTTCAGGCTAGATCTTTTCCATATGGATTGGCTGGTGTGTTTTGAGCTAAATCGACCTGGACGTAAAAAGTGGGCGGTATGTTCCCAGACAGAGTGGACAGACACAACCGGAGCAAAAAGGTAAGAATCTTTATTTGACAAATTGAATACAGTAATGCAAGCACAGAAACAATGGGATATGTTGGCGACCAATGGCTCTTCTGGTTTAGAGGTGTCGGGAGGCTCTCTGGCTCCGCTACGATATCACTCTCACTACTTGCACAGCAGGGGTTAGTCAACTAGCATTAGTCTTGGTGTCACAGTTGCATTAGCCACTCACCATAGGTGGAACACACACAAAATCACTACAATTATACTATACACACTGTAGGCCACTCTGACACGTCCACACACACGTCCAGGCCACAAGGATTATGGTCCAGTTTTTAAAGGGGTAGTTCAACCAAAATAATAAAAACAACCGGTGTGCTATGTATCCATCCAGATACATACACAATGGAGCTGAATGGCACTCAAAGTTCTAACAAAATACATTTGAAAAACTCAACATAATGTCTTCAGACCTTTTTGTGAACAGTTTCATTTAGGAACTATTTTATACTGAAGTAGAGATCATTCATTCCCACAATTCAAATTTTGAATGCAGAACTTGTAGAGTATTTCTACATTGTACTTACAGTAGGTAAAAGATCATTCTTCCACCACTATTAATGATTAATGAAATCAGCAATGAACCGGAGATGTGCTTATTTTTCAAGAAATAAGCATATAAATCGACTAATCAACTTACAGTTTGTCGTTCAACACCAAACTGACCTAATAATTGACTATGAGGGAGGAACCCTAATGGCTGTACAGCATTTCAGATTACAACACTCATGATGAGTCAATACAAGCATATAATCAGACATTTTATTGACTACATAAAAATAGGAGGTACAGAAACTTAGTATTTAATATGAATGAAGATAAAGGTCACAAAAGAAAAACAAGTCAAGACTCAATAACATCAACTGTTCACTGTTGACAAGATGTTATTGTTGAGACATCCTAGTCATTAGGTAGATATTAATGAAGAAGGATCCAGAATTATATGCATTCAAGATGACAAAGACGTTTTCAAAGATCCTTTGTGTTTGACAGAGCAGTTGAAACCCTCTGCTCAACAGGAAGGTGGTTAATATGAAACACATAGTTTACCCATTTTGACTCTGTGTGTGCTTTCTACCTTTGGCTGCAGTGGGGGGGGGCCCGCTATGATGGCCATTTCATGTATGCACGAGGAGATATAAAAATTATAATCTAGCGTGGATTTCGGGATGATTAGATAATCAGCCGAAAAATTACAACATGATGACTGGATTACACTAAAATGCCTTTTCCTCGTCTTTTCCTGGAATTACTCATAATCACCCAAACCATACTCACATTCAAAATGGTATAAAACGGAAATATACGGATGAAAAAACAATCTGTTTTGTGCATGTTGACTGGAAGCAACTCACTGACAATCGACGGGTGTATTAGACCCATAGCTATAATATAAGAAATATTTTAAGCACTCGCAAATGTCGCAGTCTAAAACTATATCCATTGAATAAAGACCTGACGCTGAAGGGGGATCAGCGCCCCCTGCTGCTGGCGGTCAATGTGTTAAAGGAAAGCCACACATCTCTCTCTCAACATGACAATACAAATCATTCTACATTTCTCCCACATTCACAATTATGCCTAATGTTAGCATGTAATTCTCAATTTAGAGAAACTTCACAAAAATGTAAGATATGGAATTACATAATTTCTAGTAGGTAAGCAATAGGTGTTCAAACTAGTCTCCTATCTCACACGCCCGTTAATGATTTAATCAAATGACCCAGTCGACGTTCCTATTTCTTTTGTCCGCAGGATCATTTTGCAATAAAAATAAGCAATAAATGTGAAAATATACTTGACAACGTAGATATTATGTCCTGTTGCAGCGTTCGCTAATATCAATAACTGACAGGAAATAAACTTGAGCCAAAGCTGTTCCTATAGAAACACAATTCCACTGAAAAACTCAATAGGCATATGTATTTATAATATGCAAAATGACAATAACTGGTTGAACATTTGGCCATTAATGTGAACAAATGTATTTAATCACTACATGTTTTACAGCCATAGTCTGAAATTAACTTAATTAATAAGTGTATTGTCTAGGGGTGTAACGGTACGTGTATTCGTCCCACGAATTTACGGTATGGGCTTGACGGTGCGGTACGTGCAGCCATACGATGAATACGTCTCATACCACTAGGTGAAACTAGGGTTGCACATTTTATAAATCTATGCTCAATATCTTTACAGTCAGAGAAACCCCTCCCACCCACTATACATATACTTGGCTGACAGGAGGAGCATGTTCAGTGCCAGGCTTACACTACCTAAATGCAGCACTGAACGGCACAGGAAGTCCTTGCCATCAGACTTTACACTGCATCACTGAGCACAGAGTGACAGTTACCATCTTCCTGGACTCTTAGGCCCCGTTTAGACGAGCGTTTTGTGAACAGAAACCGCAAAAGTCATCTTGCGGTTTCACTTTTAATTTTACGTTTAGACGAGCGTTTTGGGATGGAATTCTGCGTGCAGACGACGCTGTAACGACTCGAGACGACGGAGCCCCACTGTCACACGATTGGCGCATATGTCACATGACGTGCTGTGAAGACCCGCCCTACTCTGCCTCTGATTCGCAGACTGTGGATGGGGAATGTGATTGCACCAAAGCAGAGTCACTCACAGACAGTGGGTCCACTCACGCCGCGGGACAGATTCTTGTGTATTTAACCCTTTCACTGCCACACGACAGCCGGTTGTGTGATAGTAAAGGGTTAACCTTCTGTCGTGTGACTCGTGTGGCAGTGAAAGGGTTAAAAGTACTGCCAATGTAGCCTTCAGGTGATCTCCGTTGATATAAGTCAGACATACTTGCTTTGTTTACGTCTCGGCTACTGGCGCATACCTGCTACCTGTGACGTAAGCAGTACGCGCGACCACAGCCGTGACAACCCTTTCGTCATCGTTTTAACAGATTTATACGTTTTGATAGTTTAGACGAGATCGCAAAGCTTTTGCGTTTCTAGGAATTCCACCCTGGAAGGTAGTCTCACTTTTTTGCGGTTTCACCCCGTAAAAACGCTGTTTCCGTATAAACGAAAGGCACATCCGCAAAAATATTTTTGCGGATTCACCTGCTAGCGTTTCCGTCTAAACGGGGCCTTAGTTTTGAAACAGCACTGTGCAAATACTACACCTACTGTAGACCTCAGTATATTTTGACTGTATTTATTTACTGTATATTTTATTCCATTTTATTCTATTTGATTCTACTCTTATCTTAGGCAATTTGATTTTATTTGTTTTGCTATTCTTATTCGTGACCTGTTCTGTCTAAATGTTTAAATGTTGAGCGATTTGCAGTGTCAAATTTCCCTCGGAATAAAATAATTTCTATTCTATTCTATTACTTTACACTGGCTTACATTGATCTTTAGCGTTGAATATTAAGCTTGTATTGACAAATTTAGATGATGAATAAAACGTTAAAGCTTGTAAACAACCGCGGTCAAACGGCGTTTGGGCTTCGAAGTGCGCGCATCCTATTATTATGCAAAGTATAGGTGATAAGTGCCTAGACTTTGCATAATAATAGGATACCGTTTGGCCTCCGCCCATATTACGACTGCACCCCTGACGATAACAAGCGGACAGACCATAACAATGCGCACTGCAGGCTGTTTCTCAACACGCACTGTGTCTCCCCTCCCCACCTTACTAGGTGTCGGCCGTCGGGTGTCCCTAAAACAAAACCTTGAATGAATTATATCATGTTTGTAACACAGCAGGAGCAGGGTCATTACAATTTTAGTTTTCTTTCGTTTTCTTGTTTGCCCAATGGAAAGACACACACAGACACACACCAAGTAAAGTTGGTGTGTCACCAACACACACGCCAACTATCTCCTGCGTGCGGACCCGCGGACATTCTCTCACAGCTGTAAAAAAAAAAAGCAATAGCCTACATACTTTTCCGGACTGATCATCTGAGCTCCTCTCCAGTTGAACTGCTACTGTGTTTAAATCCAAAATATTGATAAATCCAAATGCCATTGTGTAACATGTCATCTGTCTTTACGTGCAGTTAAATCCTCTCTGAAGGATTTTTAAACTGAAAACTTAACAAGCCTAAGTTGTTAAAGGGGCAGTAGGCAATTAATTTACTCAGTGGATGCCTGAACACAGAATGACACCAGCATCGCTGACTACCACGGCAAGCCTATAGAAAATAATTCTATTTATGAGCTGGACTACGTGCTTACTGCTAAACTCCTGCTTGCTGCTAATGTAGCTGAGTCACTGTCAACTGAGTTGTGAGTTTGTCTGATTGATATTAATCAATCAATCAGTCTCTGTTTTTACCTCGACTAATGTCGGCTGAACTGGATTCAATTCCCAATCATTTTGTCTGGAAGCAACAGTAGTCTACATGCTACATGAAAATCAACCTTTGAGCTGGACTACGTGCTTACTGCTAATTAAAACTCCTGCTTGCTGCTACAATAGCTGAGTCACTGTCAACTGCGTCTGACTAAACACCACCATCAACTGTGCTGCTCTTCACTCCTCTCCTATAATCGCTGTCTGCTCATCTCACACTGCTTGCTGTTCCCGGGCCTGGCTCCGGGTCTAGTCAATGACCCCTTACCCCTCTGCGATCCTCTCATACCTCCCCCTGGTCTCATCCAACTGCTACCCCTCGAATCCCCTACCCTCTCGTACACATTTGTGTACAAAGCCGTTCTGTTGTGCATCGAACTTTTTGCTGAAATCATGCACGTTGCGTTCGCTGTACTAACTCTGTTCTATTTACTAACACAAATGGAACAGCAAGGAAATGGACTTGGTGAAACTTTTCTCGTCCCGTTTATCACTCCAGCACACAAAATCCACTTGGACCTTTCTACCTAGGTTCAGGTGTAGTAGACCTACTCGAATTGTGACTTTATCCCCAGATCAACTGTTACCATGATATGTCACTATGCACTAAAAAAACGATTTCACTATGTCAACGGACTCTCTTTTCTACTCCATTCTAAGCTCTGATGTAAATTCAAAGTGTAACTCCCCTAAAATGGCTAAATTAAGATGCATGGTTGTGTTACTGCTGATGATCTCTGGTAATGTTCAACCAAATCCTGGTCCTGATCTTCATTGTATTCAGACTCCTTCTGACTTCAATGCGAGATCTGGACTTGGCATCATTCATGTAAATGTTAGAAGTCTCTTGCCGAAATTTTATTTTGTTCAAATCTGGGCGCAGACAACAGGAGCTGATATCATTATAATTTCCGAGACTTGGTTAAACAAATCTATTTGCAATAACGACATTTCCATTGATGGCTATAATTGAAGTCGTACTGATCGTCCTAAACGTGATGGTGGCATAGCCGTCTATGTTAAATCCAAATACCACACCAAAGTGTTAGTAACGAAATCTATACCTAAGCAGTTCGAAATGATCGCCTTACAAATTGAATTATGAAAGGGTTGCAATGTCACGGTTGTCGGCTGTTACAGACCTAATTCTGCTGTAAAGGAAACGTTAGCCGCAATATGTGACATTATTTCCCAATTAACGGACAATGAAATAGTCATTGATGATCGTGATTTCAATTGGGACTGGTTATCTCCGGCGTCAGATGAATTTAAAGCATATTGCAATTCAATGAATTTTATGCAATTAATACACTCCCCAACTCGCCCAAATCTGAAATTTCCTTTTTGAACAGGGATATGTACCTAAATGATTGGAGCAGGGTTTCTTTAATACCTGACTTTGAATTAGCATGGAATCTCTTCCTGGATATGTTTTTGCCAATTGTAGACAGACACGCCCCCCTTAGGAAGTATAGAGTTAGGGGCAGGAATAACCCCTGGTTTTCTAAAGATTTATCCAACCTCATACGAGAAAGGAATCTCATCTTGGCTAAGGCAAGGAAGGCAAACTCTGAAGCTCTCTGGACCACTTTTAGATGTTTAAGAAATAAAAGTATGTCCTTAGTAAAGAAGGCCAAATCAAGTTTTTATCTCACTCTCATAACAGAAAACCTAAATAACCCACAGAAATGTTGGCAGACAATCAGATCCTTATCCCCAAATAGCACATCTGGTCTTCCACCCTGTATTGTATCTGGTCTATCTACTGTGTATTAGAAAACTGAGATGCTCAATTGCTTTAACTAACACTTTGTCTTCTGGTTTTCTCTTTGATCAAGTAACAAACAATACCACAACACATGTCCCACTTGAATCTGAGCCCCCATCACATAATACATTTGATTTTCAGCCCTTCTCTATTGGTGAAGTGCATAAAGCCCTTAAGAATTTGAATCCTAAAAAACGGGCTGGGCCAGACAAACTGGATCCCTATTATTTAAAACTTTCTGCTGATTTTATTGCAGAACCTCTAACTTAAATTTTTAACTTAACCTTGACTTGTAATGAAATACCCAAGATTTGGAAAAAGGCTTATGTTCTACCCCTGTTAAAAGGTGGTGAGCCTTCAAACCCCAACAACTACAGGCCAATTTCTAATTTGTCAGCTTTAGCCAAGATACTGGAAACTCTGCTAAGTAATCACATTCACCCTCCATTCACATCCTGGTGTTCTCCTGGTGTTCTCCATTAGGCCTGTAGGTGGAGCTATGACAGCACCGATGGTGTGTGATGTGTCCAAAAATGAATGGGCAAATGTGAGTGAAATGGTCGCACTGTATGCAGCTGTTTGTCTGCATTGCACCCCCCCCCCCCCCCAACTCAGATTTAGGGTTGATACAACCATCATAATAATATTGTTAATAATAACAATAATGATGTAATAATGTAAAAAATCATTAAAAATACCAGATTATGAGAAAAAAAATTACGATGCATGGAATATTGTTGAGGCACACTAGTTACAACTATATTTCAAACAGGCACTCCATGTCAAAAAGGTTGCTGACCCCTGATCTATATCAATAATCTAGGCAAAAATGTTCCAGATGCAAACTTAAATTTTTATGCTGATGACAGTCATTTACTGTTGTGTTACTACTTTGACAAAAAGCTCTGGAAAGTTTGCAAAATACGTTTAAAGAAATAGAATCCCAACTTCAGCAACTAAAGCTTGTTTTAAATCCGGAAAAAACAAAAATTATGATTTTTACTAAATCCAAAACAAAAGTGCCTTGTCTTGCCTCTATACACACATCGCAAGGCATTCCAATTCAGATTGTGTCGACTTTTAAATAACTTGGCTTTTTACTTGATGACAGCTTGTCTTTTAAACCACATGTTGAAAGCCTGGTCAAGAAGCTAAAAGTGAGGTTGGGTTTCTTTTTCAGAAACAAATCGTACTTTTCTTTTAATGCAAAGAAGCAACTAGTTGCTGTAACTTTTTTACCAGTATTAGATTATGGTGATGTTTTATACATGAATGCCTGTTCCACCTCACTACACATGTTGGACACTGCTTACCATGGTGTATTAAGATTTATTTCTGGATATAGATCACTTACCCATCATTGCACTCTGTATGCTAAAGTTAACTGGCCGTCCTTGACTGGCCGTAGACTGCTTCATTGGTACACCTTCATTTATAAAGCAATTATTGGTCAGCTCCCTTTTTACCTCGGTTCATACCTCACCATCACATCAAACCCATTTTACAGCTTACGATCCCAGGCCAGGACTATTTATATGCCTCAGTACCCAGAACCCGCACAGAGTTTGGGAAAAGGGCCTTCATGTTCTCTGCTCCCTCTGCCTGGAATGGACTTCAAAAAACGTTGAAACTGCAGGCCCTCACTACCATATCTGATTTTAAAGTTCAAATTAAGGGCATTTAAAAAAATGAGATGGGAGAATGTCGCTGCTTCACTGCATAATGTGGTGTTATATTTTATATTTTTAACCTGACCTTCTCTCCCCAGCAACCTCCTGCAAAGCCTCACCTTCCATCCTCTTTCTACCTTTTTACCCTACCATCCAATCTCCCCAATCCCATTCAATCTAGTTTGCTGCAGCTCAAATGTATCCCCTTGCCCCACTTTGCCTTTTATGTCTCTGTCTGTGTTTTGTGTATTTTGTATGTTTGTTTTTGTTTTGCTGCCATTTTGGCCAGGTCTTGCTCGAAAAAGAGATCTTTGATCTCAAGTGACTACCTGGTAAAATAAAGGTTAAATAAATCAATATTTTTCAGAGTGATGCAAAAAAAATTGCTATTTTAAAATCAAACGTATTCAAGTATTAACATCACTAACATGTCACAAAAGCATGTAGAATGTATATTATCATCAATACGTTAGTTTAGCAATAGGTTAAAAGTGCCATTCGATAATTTAAAGTTTTCGATTTACTGAAGTCTATTGCGAGACGGCGACCATTTTGGAAATTCTGAACCATGGGAGTTTTTTGCGGCCATTTTGTGGAGGGCATCTATAGCTGCTGATCAGCGTTGGAATTTTTCCGAACTACACTTCCTGGCAGATTCTGTGGGGGTTCAAAGTTCAGCGTTCCAAATGAATTATATCAATAACTTATTATTCAGGATAATAAGCCACAAAAGGTAACGTTTTTGACAAATATTGAAACGCAGTTAGTTTCTCCTCACTATTGTTAGCATGTAGCAACAATTAGATCTGAAATTAGTTTCAAAATGGTTGCACTGTGGTGCAAATAAAAAAGTACAGTACATTACAGTAGATATCATTATCTGTTCTTATGCACGCCTGGTGATACTAAATCCAAATTGAACTCGGGCATTTGAAAGATAATATATGTATATATATATATAAATGTGCGAATTGGCTATAATAAGGTAATTTATAAGCCTCCTATTCTATAATAATATTTCAAATTGCATTGGTCCGGATGGGAGAATTCAGTACTGTATCTACAGAACCTTCTGTTTAATCATCTTCCCTTTATTAATTTCCTTAGATTTTTTGTACACATGATCTCAAGAAGGTACTGAATGAGATCAGTGGCAGTTTTTTATGTTTGGTCATTATTAGCATGGTGTTATTCACTGTCAAAGATGCAAAGAAAAATCATAATTCATATTCTCCTTTGTTTCATCACAATTTAGTAATAGACACAATATTTCTGACACATACATTTCCTGAGGTCCATAGATGTACCTAGAAAACAAGAATATGCAAATTGCTTGTAGAAGTGGACCAATATTCCATTTACCTAGGTATATATTTTAGGTGGATTTTCACCACGGGTGGAACAAGTTAATTTGCACGCTGGAAACAATCTTTAGAAAATGATCATGTCTCTCCTACAAATTGGCGCATATTCAAGATTTAGTTTCTAAAGTTTATTATCTAACAAATTCCTCATACATAAGAAAGATACATAGCCTAAATATGAAATTCATGGGCTGTTTTTGCATCATGTCCACCATCAAAAGATATCTTTAGTTATACGTTTCTTCTTGATTTGGAGTAGTGTAAGTAGTTGAAATGATGTGTGTCTGGAGAAAAAGGGGAAACAAATATTATATATAGAATATAGAATGTGTGTCCATCTCATTATCTGTGCTTTCCAGAATTAATATTTGTATTCGGGCTCAATCCCAGTAAATATTGTGTGTTGGTCTGATAATTAGACCTCCTCTCTCTGTCCATGGTGCTGAAATACCTACCAGAATATAGGATAAAAGTTGTTTTCACTGCCGGGCATTAAGCATTGTGAATAAGAGAGCTATAGATTTGTATTGTCATGTTAAGACGGATAGATGTGTGGCAGTTTTTTTGTATAATCTACCGCACCCATCCCACCCCCAAACCCACCCACCACGGATCAACAGGTAGGACTATATACATAACATGCAACATGAGAAAAGGTTAAAAATACAGACAGTAATAATAATTGCTACTGGCAATAATAAAATAAAATAATATAAAGTACAAATATAACAAAGAACAATTAAATAATAAAAAATTATAATAATAATAAATAAAAGGAAAATAGTCTGAGTCAGGTATGGTACATTAATCAGTTATGGAGTATACATAGTTAACTGGTGGTATTACATAGTACTGTTGGGCCTGGTTAGATGGGAGGGTCACTCAAAAAAGGACACTCAGTCCGGAGGGAGAACAGGTAGGCTGTTAAAGTAAGAAATTAACGGCTGCCACTTTTTAAAGAATCTTTCGTTAACTTCTCCAAGTGCATACATAATTTTCTCTAGTTTTAGAAACGAGACCATATCTTTCAGCCAGGCGGAGAAGGGGGGGGGGGGGGTGTAGAAAATGTCCAGGCTAGGAGTATTCTCTGTCTGGCAAAGAGTGTGGCAAAAGCCAACATGTCATTCTCGTTTGACTTAATAGGGAGAGGCTCAGCCGGTACCCCGAAAATGGCCAAAAGTGGACAGGGCTGTATTGTAGTATCTAGTACTATCGAGAGCACAGCAAATATTGAGGACCATAATGGTCTAAGCCCTGGGCAGGACTAAAACATGTGAGAGAGATCAGCTTGTGGACTATTAGAGCGGTCACAATTGGGATTGGAGTCTGGGTAGATTTCGGCTAGTCTTGCTTTGCTGTAGTGTACTCTGTGTACCAGCTTTAGTTGTATTAGACTGAGTCGGGCATAAGTGGAGGAGGAATTCACCCTATCCAGTGCTCCCCCCACCACTCCTCCGTCAGTTCCACCCCCAGCTCCTCCGCCCACCTGGATCTCCTCTTAGCGCTTTTGTCTTTGGTCAAGCACATAATATTTTGATACATTTAAGATATAAGCCCTTTCTGGTTTGGTGATAGTCCCAAGAGCAGGGATTAAGCAAAAAAAAATCTCCTGACTGAACTTTTTTTTCAGGCCAAGTCATATTCTTATTTTAATCTCCACTGTATTTTTTTTAATAGCGTCAGCGTTTTAAGGGAGCCTACTTGTAGAGCCTACTGTCCTGACTGACTATATACCCTACTGTTGTGGTTGTTGTGCCAGGCAGGGAGGCTGTGTGCTGGAGAGCGTGAATGCAAGTCTTGTGGCTAGCTTCTGATTGACGGCGAGCTAGCACCCCTTTCCCATTACTTTGAACCATGAACTAAACGGCTTGTTATCATACAAACAAGGGACTAAACACATTTCACAATTATGCCACAACAATGTGGAACGCCCTACCCACAGCCGTAAAAAAAATGTGAGTCAGTGTTTCCCCACAGGATTTAGTGATACTGTGGTGGTGGGTGAACCTCTGCAGAGGATTTTTTTTTTTTTCAGTTTTAAAGTTAAACGCATCAATCTGGTGCACTTTGAGAGCAAAATTAAGAGGCTAGATCTATGATGAACTTTGTGCTCAAAACACAAAATCGACTAGACACTAGAGCATACATCAAAGAAAAACTCTTCCAAATCGACCAACACGGCCCCGTACAGATAGTGCGCTATCTATTTATATCCGCACTGTTCGGCCATTTTTTGGTGGAGGGACACCATTTTTTGTGACCATATTAGGAACACCGGCCCCCACACACAGCAAGTATCAATCCGCAGCTCTCAGCGGAAGTCCATAAAAGCCTCCGTCAATGGCAGCTCGAGTTTTTTCCTCGATTTCTCCACAGCGGCCAGTCGCAGAGTAAATCTCTACGGGGAAAATGCGCTCTGCTATAGATTTCGAAACGACCGTGTAAGTACTGTTTATACTAATCTGTTGGACTTCTTATAGCATTCGTTAACTTTTATGACCGTCTAGTGTTTGTGAGATGTTTTTCCAGAGATTCTGGTCATATTTTCCATCAAAAAGCTTGTTTTGAAATGTACCGCGGGGGAGTACCAATTTCCCCCCAGGAAAAGTTGCTGTGGTCAGGTAACATCAGCGCTAGCTGCAAGCTAACGCACGGCTAACGGCAACACAGTTGACGTATTTATTTCGCAAATGCAGTGTTTTCAAATAGCCACATTGCTGTATTTAGTGTATTCATTAGTGGGTCATATTCCTATATGTAACATATCTCATTTTATCAACCTAGAATTGACGACAATGTCTAGATGCTGGAACTAGCTCCCATGCTAGCGCCGATGCTAACAACACCGGCTGAAATCCAGGAAGAGCTACAGTCATTCTCTACCCAGGAAAAATGCTTCTAGAAGGCAGAGAGTATGGGGAAAGACAAGGCTCTATGAAGAGAATGGGGTAAGTTTGAAGAAACATTTTAACACACACATGAATGTTTTATAATTACCATCACAATATGTAAAAAAAAATATTTTTAATAATAGATGCTATTTCTAATCTGTCAGCTGTTCTATATTGCCAACAAGATTGTCTACATTCCATTCATTACACATAAATCATAAGCAAGGAAAGTTAATTTAATACATTTTTATCTTCCAAGTTTAATTTCAACAAGTTCAAGTGCAACTACATATGAACCATAATAATACAAATTATGATGATAATCACACTTATTTTATATCATTGGAAAGCCCTAGTTGTTAGCTTCAAATTGGCACCAAATATGAGGTACTTTGAAATACCCAGTAACTAATAATCTATCACAAACCAATGCAATATCATGTTCAGGGATTTCCTTTACACCCCTGAGACTGTGAACAAAAGTGGTTACCTGTGTTGAACTAGTTTATTTTTTAGAAGGGGAAAAATAGATTGGATTACTATTACGACTACTACCACTGCCAATACTACTGATACATCCCTATTGGCAAACTTTATATAAAAAAAGAAAAAAGATTTTTTAAATTTTCTTTACTAGAAATCAAAATATTATATAAATATAATCAAATAGACGGAAATCCATCTCAAGACGGAACGCTTTAATGCCTGCAAGGTATAGTCAAAATCCATACCGTAGCGCAAATTCATACCGTTTATACCGTATATACCATCCACCCCTAGCGTCCAGAGATATAATTACCTCAGGAGGGAGAAGGACCTGAAGTGTGTATAATATTCAAGAGTCTGCGAATGTTAGAAAAGGAGTGGCGACCCTTAATGAAGCCAGTCTGGTCCTCAGAAATAATCAGAGGTAGGATGTTCTCCAGACGCCTGGCCATCACCTTGGCAATAACTTTTCCATCGTTGTTAATCAGCTAAATTGGGCGATATGATCCACAATCTGTGGGGTCTTTGTCTTTTTTAAGTAGGAGGGAAATCGTTGCTTGGGTGAGTGTATGTGGCAGTGTTCCATTTTTCAGGGACTCGTTAAACATTTCCATCAGAAGCGGGGCGAGTTTGTCACAAAACTTTTTATAAAAACATGCCTCATAGGCGGCTGGGTGGCGCAGCGGACTAAGCGCTCGTCACCAACGCGAGAGACACTGGTATCGAATCCGGCTGTCAGCGTTGCCTCCAGCTTGGCCGGCCGTCATACTGGCTCAATTGGCAGAGTCAGCGGGAGGGAAGCCGGTGGGTGGGTCCGGGTTGTTGTAAACAGCGACTCCTACAGGTCGGTCGGGGCGCCTGCACAGCGAGGGAAGGATCTGGAGGGAGGTAGTGTGACCTTCCACACATTACACTCTCCCAGTGAGAGTCCGTGCTGCCAGGTGAAAAGAAGTGGTGGGCTGGGTACACATGTGTCGGAGGAAGCATGTGATAGTCTCCGCCCTTCCAGACCGACGGTAGGGGGTAGAGTGCGCAACGACCAGGAAGGGGATTGGGAATTGGCATAACGACTAACATTGGGAGGGGAGAAAAACGGAAAAAGAAAGGGGAAAGGGCGGCTGATTGGCGCAGTGGGCAAGACGCTTGCCTCTAACGCAGGAGACGCTGGGTTCGAGCCCAGCTCTCTGCATTGCTACCGGCTGGCCGGTCGTTCATACTAACACAATTGGCAAGTGTTAGAGGGTGGGAAAGCCGGTGGGTGGGGATTTGACGTTGTGGACAGCGACTCCTACAGGTCGGTTTGGTGACGCCGGTGGGACGGAAGCAGGAAGTGACGGGGGCAGCGTGAGCCTCCCACGCGTTACTCCTCGACACTGAGAGTTCGAGCTGCTGCGGCGAAAAGATGCGACATGCTGCCTCTTCGTGTCCCGGAGGGGACACGTGATGCAAGGCTTCTGTACTCACTACGACCGACCTGTGGGAGGCATAGTCTAGCAACGCTCAAGACAGGGGAGGGAAGAATTGGATACACGAAATTGGGATGGGAGAAAAATGTAAAATGGGGAGAAAAAGTGGAGCAAAAAAAAGGGGGAAAAAAGACAATAAAAAAAACTGCCTCATAGCCATCCTAACCCGGTGCCTTGCTACTCTGCATAGCATTGATAGCCTCCTTGATCTCATCAATGTCCGATGGTCTGTCCAAATCCTTAGCCAGCTCCGGGTCTATAGACGGGAATTCTAGGTCATTTAAAAATGTATCCATAGATATTCTGTCTAGAAGGGGTTTGGATGTGTAGAGAGAGGAGTAAAACAATTCAAAGACCTTGTTAATGTCTTGGGGTTTGGAGACTATGTCATTAGAGTGATCCCTTATCTGTGGGATCAGCCTGGAGGCTGCTCTGCGCTTTAGCTGATGTGCAAGCAGCCGACTGTTCGTGTCTTCAGATTTCTTTGATCACTGTACCCTTTCCCACAAACTGAACAACTAAATGGTCTCTCCAGTATGAGTTTGAATGTGTCTCTTCAGATCTCCCTTCCTAATGAACCCTTTTCCACAAACTGAACAACTAAATGGTTTCTCTCCAGTATGAGTTCTCATGTGTATCTTCAGATTGCGTTGATCACTGAACCCTTTTCTACAAACTGAACAACTAAATGGTTTCTCTCCAGTATGAGTTCTCATGTGTATCTTCAGACCTCCATTATCCCTGAATGCTTTCCCACAAACTGAACAACTATAGGGGCTTTCTCCAGTATGAGTTATCATGTGTGTCTTCAGAATTCCCTTCCTACTGAACCCTTTCCCACAAACTGAACAACTATAGGGGTTTTCTCCAGTATGAGTTATCATGTGTATCTTCACATATCCCTTTGTACTGAACCCTTTTCCACAAACTGAACAACTATAGGAGTTTTCTCCAGTATGAGTTATCATGTGTGTCTTCACATATCCCTTTGTACTGAACCCTTTTCCACAAACTGAACAACTAAATGGTTTCTCTCCGGTATGAGTTCTGATGTGTATCTTCAGACCTCCTTTCTCACTGAACCTTTTCCCACAAACTGAACAAATATAGGGTTTCTCTCCAGTATGAGTTCTCATGTGTATCTTCAGACCTCCTTTCTCACTGAACCGTTTCCCACAAACTGAACAAATATAGTGTTTCTCTACAGTATGAGTTCTCATGTGTGAGTTCAGATGTCCCTTCATACTGAACCCTTTCTCACAAACTGAACAACTAAATTTGTTCTCTCCAGTATGAGTACTCATGTGTATTTTCAGACCTCCTAGATGACTGAACCCTTTCCCACAAACTGAACAGCTAAATGGTTTCTCTCCAGTATGAGTTCTCATGTGTATGTTCACATATCCCTTCGTACTGAACCCTTTTCCACAAACTGAACAACTAAATGGTTTCTCTCCGGTATGAGTTCTTGTGTGTATCTCCAGATGTCCTTTATCACGGAACCTTTTCCCACAAAATGAACAACTAAATGGTTTCTCTCCGGTATGAGTTCTCATGTGTCCCTTCTTGCTGAAGCCAGGACTACTTCGTATTTTCGGTGTCATCAAACGTGGTCCTCCACTCTCCTTCCATTTATCAGTGTCATCAGGCTCAGTTCCAGAACTCTCATCATCACTGTCATCAGTCTCAGTTCCATAACTCTCATCATTACTGTCTTTAGTCTCAGTTAGAGAACAGTGTGAAGAAAGGGGCTGGCTATCTCTAGTTGGTTCTAAATCACCAGCTGGATCTAAGTTACTGGCTGGTTCCGATACTCTACAGTCCTCTCCATCAGGTTCTGTTTTCATCTGTTCAGTTGAGGTGCTGGGTAAAGAGTAAGCTTCTCTGTTTCTCTCTCTACGGGTTTGATGAGGCTGGAAGGGCTGAGCGTTCTCTTGACCATCTTCACATTTCACTGGGTGTCCTGTGATCTCGGAGCCACCAGCTTCTTCCAACCCTTGATGTAGTTCATCTTTAATCTGTAGGAGCTCTGGGTCCTGGGTTTGGCTGAGTTGTGAGGACAGAGTATTCTCTCCACCATGTTCATATTTCACAGGGTGTAAGGTCATCTTGGAGCCATCAGCCTCCTCTAGTTCTTGAAATAGTTCCTCCTGTTCCTCTTTCATCTGTAGGGACTCTGGGTCCTGGGTTTGGTTAAACCATGAGGACTGAGGTTTATCATCATCATCATGCTCACATTTCACAGAGACAGGATTGAATGTGAACTTTATGATATCAGCCTCCTCCAGACCTTGAAGCTGCTCTCCCTCCTGACTGCTCCAGAGTTCCTCCTGTTCCTCTTTAATCTGTAGGGGCTCTGACTCCTCTTGGCCCAGACTGGGGCTCCTCTCCTGCTGCTCAGGGGGAACCTCCTCTTTACACACAGGGAGCTGTGGGGGGTCTGGAGGGAGGAATAATAATAATATGAGTAACACACATAAAGATACAGTAGATAACCTTTCAGCATTAAGTGAAACTCTGCAACTGAGAGTAAAAACACAAGTGCTTTCAATCAATTACTGCTTGGCTACAAAATGTGCCTATTTAATAGTGAGGACATGTCCTCATCACGCTTTCAATCACAACTTAGGCCTTGTCCAGACTAAAACTATTTTGATTTTTTGTTTTCGTTTCGTTTTCATAAAAAAAAAAAAAAAAACGGTTTCCGTAAAATCGAAAACATCTCAAGATAATAAGTGCGTGCCATTTACAAAATAAATGTCTTTCCTGTTTTAGACATCGCTCTTTTATTTTGAAAACCCCCGACCGGAAGTGTTGTTGTGCCGTCCAGTTCTGTGTTTTGAGCCGACCTAGTTTTCCAGAGACACACACCGCGGCGCAATGTACGTTCGGGAGTGGAGAGAGAGAGAGAGAGAGAGAGAGAGAGAGAGAGAGAGAGAGAGAGAGAGACCGCGGCATCCCCATGTCCATTAAATCTGCCCCCTCCATCGAGTCTTTTAAATCAAAACTCAAAACCCACCCCATATCGCCTGGCCTTCCCTGACTCACTTTGACTCTTGCCGTACTTGTTGACGTGTTGTTCTGTTTTTCCTTTGTCTATCCGTTGATTTTATTTTATTTTTCAGTTTATACTTTTCTTTGTACTTAGCTTAGCTATGTGAAGCACTTTGGTTGACAAGTGTCATGTTTAAACGTGCTATATAAATAAATTTGATTGATTGATTGATTGAGACTACCTGTGTTGTATTAAAGTAATTGATTGTTGTTTAACTTGTACCTGTGTCCAGCCCTTTCGACTAGCAAACGTTGTCTGTATTTAACGTTACCTCAGGATACCACTGTCTATTGTATTTAGTTGGTTAGCTATTTAGCTAATGTTGATAGCATAGCATAGCTTGCTGGCTACAGCTCAACACCATGCCATGGGGATACTATTTACTAAATGATGGAGGCTTTTTAATCGTCAAGGTAAGAGAGGATTTGTCATGATCAACTGAAGGGGTATGCTATGGAACAGTATGTGCTTGGCTACTACTTGGGTTTTCAGAAAAAGTACATTTAGCTGTAAAAGCCCAATCAAGCTCAATAGCTTCTGTAACACTGTAAGGGAGATGTCAATCTGTTGTCGACAGTGGTTGGTGATGTTTGGCTGAGTTTGCACATGCGGGTTAAGGGAGAGGTGGGCTATCGCTTCATCGGTTCAGGAGAAGACGTGTATCGCTTGTAAAGATGGTGACAAAAGTGGAGCGTCTTCAGAATTGTACACTCTGGAAGCCAGTCTCAGAAAGTAGCGTCTTCAGGCTGCCAGAACGCAGTTCCGTGTGGATGAAAGGTGCAAACGATCAAATACTTTGCCTGATACGACCGAAATCGGTTTAGACTGGACATGGCCTTAGAGGTTGATCAGATGTTGTCAGGAGGTGAAAATGTAAACAAACAAAGTGAGACTTGAGGTTCTCCAAACTAAACAAGGGAACTATGGATATCTGAAATACTTATGGATTGTTAGCTTGACCAATTACCTTTTTTACTACATGTAGACACTCCTACACGGTTCACCTGATTTGGTGAATACCCTCCAATTAAAGCTGAAAGTCTGCACTTGAAGCACACCTTGATTTAATTTCAAGTCCATTGTGGTGTTGTACAGAGCCAGAATTGTGAAAAAATTGTGTCAATGTCCAAATATTTATGGACCTTACTGTATAAAGTATGAATATAAGCCCCAGGGGCGAATAGAGTCCACTACCGGGTTTATAAAAGTGCGCCTGATGTACTCGGATTCTTGTGGAGGTTATTGAGAGTAGTATGGGATAAACAGGTTATACCAAAAGCTTGGTGTAGAGCAGGAGGAATCCTAATTCCCAAGGAGAAAGCGTCCTCACTGTTAAGCCAGTTTCTAACTATATCTCTCCTGAATGTAGAAGGTGAGATTTTCTTTACTGTACTGGCACAGAGGCTAGCAAACAACCTAGAAATGAATTGTTAAATAGACACAGCAGTGCAGAAAGCAGGAATCCCAGGGTTTGCCGGATGTATAGAACACACAAGTAGGGCTGCAACAATTAGTCGACATAATCGACGACGTAGATCAAAAAAATTCGTCCACGCAGAATTTTAGTGTCGATGCGTCATATAAAAAGTAAACAGAGAGCCGGTAACGTTCATTCAAAACTGCGCAAATGCACCACAGGAAGTGCTGGGGCAGTATCATTTCCCTTGTCTGCCATGACTGCATTCTGTGTACTAACGACAAAGAAGAAGAAAGCAGCAGTGAGCACTCTGGAACCGCGATGACAGCTACTCAGATCATTGGTAAGTTTTAGCTTACATGTTGGAAAACAGAATGTCTCATGGATAATGCTTGCTAAGCGAACGCTATTTCAGTTAATATGTTGAGGCTGCGTGTCCACCAACTACTATGTAACGTTAGCTAACGTTAAACGGCGCCAAGCTTACAGGCTACTAGAGCTTGGCTAGGCTACCGGTGTTTACAGCTCCGTGAATTAGCACCAAGTGTCGTATTTTTGCAGACTGGAGTATTAATAAGGTAAGTTAAGACAGCTAGTGCTAACGTCCACTGTCTATATAGCGCCATGGTCTAGACTAGGCTGCTTTTTTTTCTCAGTTGAAAAAAGTTAAACTTTTTGGGCTAAGACTGCAGAGACAGGGAACGTTAGTGCTAGCTATGTTATATCTGATGATTTATAAGTTTGCTATAGCAATGCAATCACAGGTTCCTTTATGGACGCTGTCATTTGTAAATGGTGTGTTCCTCTGCAGGAGATCAGAGTAAGACACACACATACACACACAGCTCCTCTCACTCACACACAGCAAACAAAAGACCTAGAAGTCCGTCTGATCTGACTCATCCACCTCCTCTCCTCTCCCCCTACAGCTGTTGGAGATGGTGGAGCCTAGTCACCCTCTTGGACCAGGTTTACAGCCCCATCAGAACCACAGTGCTGGGGCAGAGGCTGCTACTTTTAAAACATTATCTTTACATTTAAACTTGCACTTTAATTTGTATTATTTAATTTGTTTATTATGATTGATTATTGTATTTGTTATTAAAATACATTTGATTAAGCAAGTAGCTTAAGATCCAAATTCAAATGTTTCATGAGTCCTTATTTTTTGCTATGGGATCATGTTAAGGCAGAGGGATGGTGACATTCACAGGTGTGCAGACTTGAGCATGTGAGGTAAAACATGCACTGGAGCCCTGAAAATGAGCCGTGCCCACAGAAAGCAGAGACGGAGGGTGTGACAGAAATAATCGTTAGATTAGTCGACTAATCGAAAAGATTATCGACAGATTAGTCGACTACCAAAATAATCGTTAGTTGCAGCCCTACACACAAGCATGATATGGCACCAGATTCAATCAGCCAAGATAGAGAAAAGAGATTTACAGGTGGTATTTTTAGACCTGGCAAATGTGTTTGATTCGGTACCGCATAGCCTTATTTGGAATTAGAGCTGTGAATCTTCACTGGCCTCACGATTCGATTACGATTCAGCTGTCCACGATTCGATTCGATTCTACGATGCAGCTCAATAATATATTACATCCTCAATTTTATAATCTATATTACTGCACATGGCTACTTTTTCATCAATCAATACAAGCAGTCAGATCAATTTACTTTTATTTAGAAAGTTCTTAAATCAGAATGTCAAAATAAATGTCTTTACTAGTGTTGCATGATACAAATACTAGAAAGGTATCTTGATACCCAGCTGTTAAAAATGGTTCAATACTCTTTTTATTAGTATGAGTATCAGTATTAGGTCTACACTATAGGCTACACTACTAGGTATACACTATAGGCTACACCAGGGGTTCCCAACGTTTTCAGGCCGCGACCCGCGCCGCGAAATAACTGTGTCAGAAAGCTGCAACCCCCACTATTATAGGAGGGAAAAAAAATATATATATATATAAATTATTAAAAAATAAAAATATTATAATTGGAAATGTATGGTTGAAACATGCAAACGTTCAAACGCACACACACTAATACGCATTGGAGGCTTTTAACCAGGGCCGGACTGGGGAAATCATTCAGGCCAGGAAATATAGTGCGAAATATAGCCCCAGTCAGGCCACTTTTTAAGCGGGGGGTCTGGGGGTCCCCCAGCAGGAAATCTTTTGTTACAAAGACTTAATTTCCTGCATTCTGCGGCTCCCTTTGTTTGTGTGTGAGTGTGAGCAAGAAAGAGATAGAGAGAGATAGTTCTCCAACTTGCGTGAGTTGCAGTGATCTCCTGGTTGTTCCCCACCTAGGCTATCTAACTATTGCACCGCTGCAACCAGAAACACTGGCCTGGCCTGCTTCTAAGTTCAGTGGCCTGACTGCATTTTATTATAATTTTTTTTAATCATCTGGCGAACCTGGCGACCCCCCCCCCCCTACACACACGGCGGCTCGCGACCCCTACCCCCACTTTGGGAACCACTGGGCTACACTACTAGGTATACACTATAGGCTACACTACTAGGTATACACTATAGGCTACACTACTATAGGCTACACTACTAGGTCTACATTATAGGCTACAGGTATTAGGGCTGACCCCGATTAGTCGAAGTCGACTAATCGATCGAAAGGAGCCGTAGTCGACTGCCAACCTCTTAGTCGAATGCAAAAATGTATTAACATTAAGCACCCCCCACAGCCCAAATGGAATGATACAAAAAATACATATATATATATATTATATATTATATAATTAATTTTATATATACTACCAGTCGACTATCGGCAAATTTCTGTCAATCAAAGTCGACTATCCAAATCCTTAGTCGGGGACAGCCCCACTAGGTCTACACTATAGGCTACACTACTAGGTCTACACTATAGGCTACACTACTAGGTATACACTATAGGCTACACTACTAGGTCTTCACTAGGGCTGACCTCGACTAAGGATTTGTATAGTCAACTTTGATTGGCCGAAATTTGCAGATCGACTGCAATGCAAAAAAAACAAGATCATTTTTTATATATATACCGTATATATTTTTATCATTCCATTTGGGCTGTGGGGTGCTTAACTCAATCAGCGCCAGAGGGCGCTGTGTAATGTGTGGTTAAAAGGCCAGCGTTCTAAAGTATAGGAATACGTGGCAGTGTTTGCAGGGCTATAACTATATTATATATTATAGCTATGGATAC
This sequence comes from Notolepis coatsorum, assembly GCF_963971535.1. NCBI lineage: Eukaryota > Metazoa > Chordata > Actinopteri > Aulopiformes > Paralepididae > Notolepis > Notolepis coatsorum. Next base: position 18,778,210 of record NC_140172.1, read on the forward strand.
AATACTATTGCCCATTTGACATCGAGTATCTATCGTTCAATATGTGAAAAAGAAAAAAAAATGCATCCATACATTCCCGTTTTATACCGTGGTGAATATAAGTATGGTTTTAGGGTAATTCATGGGAGGCTGGTAATAGCCCCCAACATGTATTATACTAAATGCATGTATGTCGTTTTTTGATGCTTTGATCGTCACCAACGGAATACGTTATGGACTAGCGTTTTACACATAGGCTCGGATCGCAATGAAGGCATGCTTTGATCAACGCAAGATTGATATCATATAGCCCTTACCTTGACTAGGATGTGCCCCAAAAAGAATATTCCAATTATCTGATCGCAAGTCCCAGTATTGGTGTTGATCGTGTCGCCAACATAATCCGTCTTACATCATCCATCTGGAGCATTTGACGCTCCTCAAGCCGATCGGGACAACCGCTCCCCTTGCCCGACATGGAAAAGTCCACCCGGACCTATATAATCGACGCACAACCCAAGACAGAGTTTCAAAGGGTGCTCGATACCACCACCTGGTAGGATGTGGCCGGTATTGCACTTTTGGGATCTCATGACTCATTCCCTATGATAACACCAGGCTCCCTGGATGGATAATGAATGGAAATATTGAATAAATGAAATAACGATGAAAACCCGACTTTTCTCGGGTTTGGTGCTCAATCGTTGGCGAGTTAACCCGAGATATCTCGGGTCTGGCCCCGAATGAGTTAATGTCTGAAGGAGTCGACTGAAGGCTTCTTGTCCTCTGCGAAAGCATGCAATTGGTCCACTGATGGATACATCTTGATATTTGTCTACATTTACATTTAGCTGACGCTTTTATCCAAAGCGACTTACAAGTTATATATCATACTTGGCTATCGCGTCTCGCTCTGCCAATGAGATATCCTCTTATCTCCACGCACCTAGCGTGCACGCGAAACAAACACATGCACCCACTTGCACGTGACCAAGTCACTCCCATGCGTCTCCCTATATGATGCCGGAAATGGTCACGCTCCACCTTCCTCATTTCGTTTCCAACACGGAAGTAGCAGTGCACTCCGTGAACTAGTCGTTATGAAACGTAGGGAGAAATTACACAATGTTGGGTATTCGCCAGAAGTTCACCAGCCCCCGGAATGTTCTCGGCACATCCTAACAGCGCAGCGGTCCTGTCCTCAGGGCTGTACGCTAAGCTTTTTCACTAGGGGCACACTTGCCCCTAAATGAGAAATTTAGGGGCAAAGAATATTTTTTAGGGGCAAATTTTTAAATAACTATTTTACCATTATAGTAGGGCTGGGCGATATGGCCTCTAAATGATATCGCGATATTTTGACATTTCCTCTAAAGCACTTAAAAATGCTTGATTTAACCCTTTGATGCATACAGTCACGCCAATATGATGATTATAATAAGTCCCTGCAACATATGTTTGCATTATTAAACCATGAAGATGCTTTAAAAAATAATTTAATGAAAATGTACTAAGAGTAGTCTACTGACACACTAATAAAAAAAATTATTTACATCTAAGACAATTTATATAAAAACTCTTGGGTGCCTTTTACACAGTACTGTGTTTTCTATCCACTTTAGCCAAACACACACACACGTATATATATATATATATATATATATATATATATATATATATATATATATATACACACACACACTACTATGAGAAAATAATAATCACACAGACTTAATGATTTTAGAATATTTCAGATAATGAAATTAAATGTTTATATCATCAACTATCCAGTTAGTATTTATACTGTGTGTAACATTTGGCTACTTTAAATCATTGAATGTAGAGAGAGAGCGAGAGAGCGAGAGAGAGAGAGAGAGAGAGAGAGAGAGAGAGAGAGAGAGAGAGAGAGAGAGAGGGGGCGAGAACGAACAAGAGAGCCAGCCCCCCCCTTCGGGTTTTGTTCTAGGTTCGCGTTTTGATCGTCTAAGCTGCCGTAGGTGATGACGTCACACTCGAATGTAAACAGGAAGAGATGGAGATGGAGACACACGGAGATGGAAATTGAATGATATACAGAAATGAATAACCAATAAATATGAAGTTATGTTTAAACTTCTGTTGTCAAGCGTTGTCAATATAACCCACCCCCTTTCCTCACGAATGTGGAGTCCGCTTTGACCGTTTTCCAGGGTTAGCAGAGATCGCTAGTTAGCTTAGCATAATCCTAATGGATACCTTGGTTAGCAGCTACCGTTAGCTCATTGCTCGTGTCAATTAAATTGCATGTTATTAAAGGTCCGCGCTGGTCTGTCTAATGAAATTACAACCGCAACATTATATTGCACTGTACAGCCCTGGTTGTAGGCTAATGTTTTACTACAATTTGTATGGATTAATTTAGGAGTGAAATGCGAATGAAGGGTTGAAATCACCACTCGCAAGCTTGCCCCCAGATATTATTTTAAACTCGCACGGACCAAATTAGGGGGCAATTTGCGATCATATCATCGCAGTGTACAGCCCTGGTCCTGGGTTTTCCTCGTCTCGTGACAGCGGACCGAGGGACGTCGTGCGGCGGTTAGCAGTCGAGCTAAGTCGTGCACAGGTAGGGCCTGCGCTATCAGGCATTGATACTAGCATGGGTAATACTGCTCGTTGTCTCGTGAGACGACCGAGTGATGTATTGGCGTGGGGGGCGGGATATTTGGGAAAACATGACTCTCTTTTGGATGTTTTCCAAGTATCCTAGCGCACGCAGCTAATGCTAATGCTACAATGTTAGGGCGCCGTTCCCATGTTCCCCACCGAGGGCTGTCTTTACTGTCTTCCCTCCTCTTAATGAAGGGTTATGTATATAACCCAGTTCTGTGAGTTATGGTGCGCTCAGCACCTGTCTGCATATATCTCGCTTCAGCGTATATACACTGAATGAAAATTTCCACCATGTACCTTTACATGCCAGCATTCATCTGGCACACCCCCATCCGCTTACCTACATAAGCAGGGGTGGGGCCACACACTCATCTCCTTCCCAACAAATTTCATTCACAATGAAAAATCAAGGGCCGCAGCGGCGTCCAGGTGCTGAGCGCACCATAAATCACAGAACTGGGTTATATACATAACCCTTCGTTCTGTAGCGTTATGGCTTCGCTCAGCACCTGTCTGCATAACAGGGGATGAGCGGGAGCCATAGCCCGACAAATGTACCCCGCTGAGGCCCCCCACAACCATCAGACCGGGGAGGACCGAGCCCCCCCGACCCTCCCTAATGGAGGATACCCCCCCTATTGGAGGTTCACGGGAGGGCGACGGATCCGACCGTGCGAAGAGGCACTCAAGCAACTCAACGCACAGGGTGAGCAGACCGTGGCTTGACCCCATGACTACACACACGCACAACCCGCATGCCACCCGGGAACAAACTAAAGGAACAAACCTTGTTACTGCCCCCAAAATCACGGGGTCAAGAGCAATCCAACCCAGTGGCAAGGCTGTAGCAGCGGAGCGCGAAGGAAGACCCAGACCCACCGAAGGGACTGGATCCCCTGGAAAAAGGGGGCCCGGAGAGGTCAATGACGCCAGGCATCAAGACCCCACCAGGCGGTCACGTAGTGACACCGCCCCCCACATCGCCAGCGTATTCGGATAAGGGCCCCTCCAAGAGCGGGCCCTTTCCCCCCAATAGCACACCGCCTGGCACACTGACCCTGCAGAACAGGCAGTCAGCATGGCCGTAAGCACACAAAAAGGTTAACCAACGGAAGCAGGCAGCGCACCGGGGAAACCAGGCAACAGGCTGTAACCTGAGCCTGGAGCACTGCGGACGAGACAGGCGCCAAGGAGTCAGCTGAAAACAGCCGCCCCGGCGGAAGGGGCGTATGCTGGCGTTGTTGATCACCATGACAAAGCCTCCATTAAAAAAAACCCACCCAGAGGGGTTGAGGCAGAGAAGGCTGACATGATTGGCAGATGTCATGAACGTGCAAGGGCACACTCAACCGGGTCACCCGGGAGTTGACTCTGCTCCAACACACCAGGGAATCAACCACCCGCTCGGTACAGACGGTGGTTGTTCCTATAACCCCTCAAGAAAAAACTCCAAAACACACCTGCGGGTATACACTGGCTATACCGCAGTACAAGTGTTTCAGTTTTCAAACAAGGGTTATCCCAGGCCTACGGTATCAACGAAACTTTACTTCGGACCGGGCCCGGCGGCACGGGAAGCACAGGATTACCAGAGGAGGTCCAAGACCACCCCAACAGCCCTCTCTTCGCCACACGTGAGAGAGGAGCGAAAGAATGGAGAACCAGCCCTAAGCACACCACACTTGGTATTACCAGGCGGTCTCCCAACCGAGTACTAACCAGGACCGAATCTGCTTTAGCTACCGAGATCGGGCGTGTACAGGTTGGTATGGCCGTAAGCCATTACGATAGTGCAGAGTACAACATGTACCCAACAAAGGGTCTCCATAACGCCTAATCCTGTGACACCCGGACCGACCCGGCATTTTTCCCCCCGAAAAAAGCACAAGTCCCTCAGGGTACCAGAACAGCAGATCTGCATCCCCGGCGGACAACGGGTTAACTGACCTGGACCAGCGTGACCAGACCAGTCCCGTGACCAGACCAGTCCCGTGTCCTAACCACGCCGACATGCCCACTCCAGGAGAGGGGGTAGGTATGCGTGTCGATCTAAAACATGAAAAGAGGGCGCCACCCAGACGGTCCCATTTGGACCGTGCTCAGTGGCCCACCCCAAGGGCGTGAGACCCCTCTACCTATGTTCTGATCTATTCCGTTAACATCCCCCAGATATGAACGAGAATTCATCGAGACAACCTAGTAAACTGGCGCTCGGAAGAGACAAAACTCCATCCCAGTTGCTTTGAAAAAATTAGAGTGTTCAAAGCAGGCCGGTCGCCTGAATACTGCAGCTAGGAATAATGGACTAGGTCTCCGGTTCTATTAACAAGCAACCAAGGCGCACTTAGCCCCTGTGTGATTCTTTAACAGAAACACACCGAGCCAGCACTATGTATGCGTCGAGACCCAAACACATCAATGGATAGTCTAGCAAGACACCAAACATTGTTCCTCCAAGTCGCCTGGGAGAACGACACGGAGCCGTCGTGCTTCATGTACCTTCCTCTTTTTATTCAAAAAAGAAAGAACACAGACTGACATGAATCCCTCGTGACGCAGCTGAGGGTATTTTTTTTTTTACATTTTTACATCCCACCACCATCCCATAGGGAGGAGACGGAAATCCCCAGAGAGACTTCCCACGCGAGCTGTATAGATTGAAAAGAATATATTGCAACATTGAGCTATGTAAAATTTGGGTTAGGGCTCTCCGAGGAGGAGGCACTGAACCAATACACACTCAATAATCGAATTGAATCGAATACACACACACAATAGAGCAGGACTCCTTTTTGAAGTTCTACTCACCTTGACAATCTGAGGAGGAGGCTCTGAACTCTGAGGAGGCTCCCTCACAGGGAAGGAGAGTCCTAACTCACAGAAGGCCCGAGTAGGAGCTTCGTGAGGAGGAGCTCTGACAACTCCCTGAAACAGATCCATCATATGGACCTGAACAACTCACGGAAGTCTTACCAACGGAGACGCGCACAGTGACGTACTCTATGGCGGGGGAATTTCTGCGGTGCACACGCCCAATCTTCCAGGGCGTGGGACCAGGAAACTCCCCCCCCCCCCCCCCCTTCTTACCCTGTAACGTGCCGAACAGCAACGTGACAGGAACCTTGAAGGACAGGAGGTTTTAACCCCTGCCCATCAAAAAGGGGAGGAAAGGATTACCAGTGCACCCCTTTACGACCCCACACCCATGATACGATGTAATGACAAAAAAGAGAATGACACAGTCACAGTCACATGAAGTGTCTAACAGCTTCACACAGCTCATGTGCTAACCTGCTATCTGATTTTTACTAAGGAAAAAACACAGAATAGAGAGGGCCCCCTTAAGAGCCCCGGTACCAGACTTACACATGTGCTTCTGTGGCCAAACCTAACCCAGTTGTAGATCACAAGACACACACAACCCTTTATCACAACAAAAAATGGCAAGTACACTCTTGCTACAGAGGAACGCCGTTTTTCATAACAAGAGAATACAAAATCCTCGATTATGTATCGGCCACAGGCCTTGCTAAGCACACACGATAAGCGACCAAACAATCTTTTATTTAGGAAAATATAGTTTCTCAAGCGGTTAGCACAACCCCAGCAATTAAGCTGAGGGTTACATCGTATCCCCACAGTGACACAATATATTGTAAACAACATGTCTGAAAGGAGGGTGGGGAAGCCCCAGGGAAACCGGGGGGATCACCCCTCCTACCTTACCCTTGATACGGCCAAGTTGAACAGGTAACCCTGTTAATATGTGAACACACTGTTCATTGTCATTACAGGCTGAGAAAAGAATTCATTCCTCACTCATATGTCACTAAGCATAGCTTTATAGGTTAATTAACCCCCTTAGTTGTGAGTTCACGGTACCTGAACACACATGACGTTCTCAACACAACTAACCAGATCATTTTTACACATGTAAAACAACAACCCGATTTGTATGGAGAGAGAAGCTATACCAGTGACAAGACAATTCACACACAACACGCGTCGTATCCTAAATGTATTGCAGCAACACCCGTTTTGGAAAACATCGTTATTACAAAACATTTAGAAGGGAAGGAAGAAGAAGTGTTTAAGGTCCGGTCGGGACCTTTCCTACCCTGAGCGCAGGCCAAGCGAACTGCAGTCTGGCTAACGGGGCACCGACGTTGAACACAGCATTCCTGTGTTGACGACGAGGGCAGCGTCGCTGCGCCACCCAGCCGCTACAGTTCTCCATGTTGACGCAGTCCTCGCTGGCAGGGCTCCCGGTGTAGGTTCGACTAACATCCTCTGTCAAAGATGACGTCGTAGTCAGAGTGTTTTAAGGCATGTTATAGTCATAGCAATGTTCAACAGTGTAGCATCAAGCTAACAGCCGCTCTCGACTGATAGCACCAAGCTAACGTTTCCTAGCCTAGTGACACAACGGGCTAGCGCCGCAGCTAACAGCTGACTGACTAACAGGTAGGCCACAACTAGCACGCAAGCTAAGCAGCTATCACCTGAACTGTACAAAACGACAAGCCACACTTCAGACAGGCCGCCGTCTGAAACCCTCCTCATCCTTTAAGAGAGAAGAGAAAAAGAGATGTCAACACAGTTTACAACGGTGATTTTACCAGACATCCGGCGGAGCCAGCACAAGTCCCATCTGGGCTGCAGCCGACTTGAACATGGATCTTCCGATAACGAATATCCATGCCCACATTTCCTCGTTAGGGTATACTCTCATTTGTATATGAAAGATGGGGCCTACACGGGACAGAGAAGCATCGCTCGTCCAGAGAATCCTGGGATCACCAGTTCCTGGTCGCGGCCCACTAGTTGACTATAATGGGCTTCAGACCAAGATCCTCCGCCGTCGCCTAAGAGGCTGAACAGAGGACCCTAATCTGGGGCCGGCTTTCGTAAAAATTGTCAGCTAGCCCCCATAGCACTAACAGACAAGTGGTGCTCGCAAGCAAACATTACTCACCCAGGCTTGAAAACCAACCAGTCCCTCACAACAGACTTCCACAGTCCAGATGCATAGCAGGAGGGTCAAACCCATCCAGCCGCAGCAAAGGAGGACTGCAGTTTGGGGAGTATATTAGCGACGCGAGCCCCTAATACGAAAAACCTGTGGAGGTTTAGAATGATCATCATCTTCCAGACACTCCAGTGACGAAGACAATATTGCCGTATTTTCTCGAAAATAGTGAGAGAGAAAATAAAGATATGATGTCAACGTATCTCCTTGTTCTTCCTTTCCTCAGACTAAATATTTTTCTCCACGTCAAGTGGGCATGTGAGCAGCACGTATCTTGTGGATGAAATTTGAGAAGGAGATGAGTGTGTGGCCCCACCCCTGCTTATGTAGGTAAGCGGATGGGGGTGTGGCCAGATGAATGCTGGCATGTAAAGGTACATGGTGGAAGTTTTTATTCAGTGTATATACGCTGAAGCGAGATATATGCAGACAGGTGCTGAGCGAAGCCATAACGCTACAGAACCATTCATGCTGACGGTCAATCGGTGTCTAATGTTGGGGGTTTAACGGGGGCTTGTTTACCATTTACATGGGTGGATGGGCTGAGGCTCAGGGCAGGTGTGCTTTTTGTGAATCTATTAATTGAAAATGGGGGTCCCTGATGTGGACGGGACTAATGTTTTCTCTGGTCTGCATCCCCTTAACAATTGTGTGTATTGGGCTAGCCCATTCTGCAATATGTTAATAGAGTTTTCGTTCATTCATTCATTTATCCCTTCATGGGTGCACACCGCAGTGGAGGTTGTTGCATGCCTACTAGTGAGGCAGTGCTTCACTAGTAGTAGACTATGGTCTGCAGCCACCACTGGTGTTCCGTGCTTAGTGAAGCAGGTGGCATCAGTCCTTTGCCCTGACATGGTGGAACGGTGTCCCGCCCGGCCGACGCCATGAGATACGAATTTTATTCTACCCTGGACGACGTTCTGGTCCTCGGCCGGTCAGAGAAGATCGCCAGGTCTCATACCAGGCAGGTGGTGGAATTCCTCACCAGCCTGGGTTTTGCTGTAGACTGGAAGTAGAGTACTCCTCTTCCCAGTCAACGGGTGGAGTACTTGGGCTTATTTCTAAGCTCAAGGTCTATATGGGCATCCCTCTCAGAGCGGTGGCGAGTGGATGTTCTCGGCACGCTCGGGAGGTTCCGTCCTAGGACGGTTACGGCGCTGTCCGTGATGCGCCTGCTCGGTATGATGGCATCTGCTCACTCTGTGGTCCCTCTTGGCCTCCTCTTCATGAGGAGGATACAGAGGTGGTTTTTCCAGTATGGAAATGGCCCGGTGATGTCAGTATGTCAGTACTGGGGGACCTCGTCCTCTGGGGAGGGCCTGGGGCCCTCACCAGCGGGGTCCCCGTGGGCAGCAGGCTGTCACATGTCACGGTCTTCACTGACGCCTCCCTCACGGGATGGGGGGGACGTGTCGGGCCAACGCAGTAGGGGGCAGCTGGCAGGACCATGCTGCCCGGTCTGCACTACATTTCAATGTGTTGGCATTGAAGGCAGTCCTTCTGGTCCTCAAACGGTTCGGCCACCTTGGGGTGGGCAAGCATGTTTTGATCAGGACGGACAACAGCGCCATATATCGACAGACAGGGAGGAGTACGCTCCCCCCATCTGCACTGGGCGGTGGTCGAGCTCTGGCTATGGGCGTTTCTCAATCTGCGCAGCCTGAGGGCTCTCCACATCCCCGGCAGGGAGAATGTGGGTGCGGATGTGATGTCGCGGGCGGTCCTCACCCTGACGAGTGGGGACTACGTCCAGACATAGTCGGACAGGTCTGGGACCGATTCCGTGGCCGCCCATGATTCTGTACGCATTCCCCCCCCATACACCTGATAGCTCAGCTGTTGGGGCGGGTACGTCAGGAGCACGGGACTTTGATCCTGGTTGCGCCGGGCCGGGGCTCAGCTGTGTGGTTCCCGGCCCTGATTCAGCTCTAGGTGGCCCCGCCGTGGCCTGTTCCGTGGTCACCGCGGGCCCTCTCTCAGGCATGCGGAACTCTGTTCTGCCTCCTGTTCTGGGGCAGCCTCTAGGCTTGGCTGCTGAAAGAGTGAATCTGGTGGGGATGCGTCTTGACTCTTCTGTGGTTAACGCCATCCGGAACGTGCGCGCTCCTTCCACTACCGCGGCTTACGCTGGGGAGTGGCGTATGGTCAAGTGTGGGGGCAGAACATTGTTCAGCCACCCTCTCGTGCAACGTTTCCTGCTTGGCGCTCGGCATCTCAAGCCTGTGGAACGTTCTCTGTCTCCGAGTTGGGACCTCCAACTGGTCCTGGGCCGGTTGTCGGAGGCCCCGTTTGAGCCTCTTGAGCAGGCGCCATTGGATCGGCTGTCCTTTAAGACCGCATTCCTTTTGGCCATCACCTCCGCTGAGCACGTGGGTGAGCTGTGTGCTCTCTCGGTGCGGCCTGAGTGCCTGTCTATTCGGGCCGATAGCGGTGCGACTCTGAGGCCTAATCCAGTCTTCGTGCCAAAGAATATCCGGAGCTCTTTTCGCTCCAGGGATATTGTGGTTCAGGCGTTTCATCCACCTCCTCACGCTGGTGAGTTGGAGGCGAGCTTTCACCTGTCGTGTCCTGTCCGTGCACTGGGGATTTACCTCAGTCGGACACAGGATCTCAGGGCTTCCCCCCAACTGTTTGTTTGTTACGGTGGCCCTCGCGCGGGTAAGGCGCTGTATAAGCAGCGCCTGTCACATTGGTTGTGCGAGGGTATTGCCCTTTGCTACACGTTGGCTGGACAGGTCCCCCCCGGGGGCGCCAGGGCGCACTCCACTTGTGGAGTGGCGGCCTCTGCTGCCCTGTTAGGGGGGGGGCTCGGTGGAGGACATCTGTGCTGCGGCCTCCTGGTCCTCCCCGGGTCCTTTCGTTAGGTTTTACCTCGTGGACATGACTGGGGGTCCTGTCTCCCAGGCGGTTCTGAGGTCTGGGACCTCTTCTGCGTCCCGCCATTTGGTGGGCTGGCAGGGGTGTGTGGGTGTGGGCCACGGGGTGCTGTGTCACACGTGGTCCCGCCTGTGCTGTGCGTTCAGGGGTGCCTGGTTCCCCCTTTTTCGCACTTTGGTGGAGTTGACTGCCTCCCCCCCTTCGTTAGGACGGGCGGGTGGACGGGACTCCCCTCCTCCCTGGCTAGGGCTTACGGGCCCTCAGGGGGTACACTTGTCGGGCCACGCGTCCACTCTGCCCCATATCTCATATGATATATAACGAAAGGTTATTTCATAACCTAGTTATATGAATACTGGCTGAGCGTCTCGCTCTCAGCGCCCTGAGGTCCCTTGGATGGTTTTCCGCTTATGGAAATCGATCTGGGAAGGTGGAGCGTGACCATTTCCGGTGTCATATAGGGAGACGCATGGGAGTGGCTTGGTCACGTGCAAGTGGGTGCATTTGTTTGTTTCGCGTGCACGCTAGGTGCATGGAGATAAGAGGATATCTCATTGGCAGAGCGAGACGCTCAGCCAGTATTCATATAACTAGGTTATGAAATAATCTTTCGTTCTGTATGACAAGTCATCAGGAAGGGCACAACTCTATCAGCTGAGTAACAATGTTCATCAAAGTGTTGAGTGCTACAGTGTAGGTTCGTTTATTAGGACAAGTGCATGACAGTAAGGTTAGTTAGGGTTAGATTTAAAAAAAAAATCCAATATTGTGGGGCAATGATGGAGCTCGGATAGGAGTGGGTCTGAGACTGCCAGAAGATGCAGAGCATAGGGGTCTTGAGGGTGTGTACTAGTAGTTAGGCACTAGTCTAGTGTGTTCATTAGATGGGTGAAATCCTCTTTCAGTGCCTCTGTGCCCGTTTTCTTAGTCAGTTAGCCTCTCTGGTATGCGCACCATTAGCGTTAGCCACGCTTCTAGGCCTCTTTGCTTTTGGAAAGAATGATATATATTTTCTTTAAATAATAAAACTGCATTCGACTAAGAGGTTGGCAGTCGACTACGGCTCTTTTCGATCGATTATTCGACTAATCGGGGTCAGCCCTGGTCTACACTATAGGCTACACTACTAGGTCTACACTATAGGCTACACTACTAGGTATATACAGTATAGCCTACACTACTAGGTATACACTATAGCAGGGGTGGCCAACCCGTGGCTCGTGAGCCGCATGTGGCTCTTTCCCTGTCAATGTGAGGCTCCTCAATCCATTTATGAATTTTTTTTAATAAAAGTATATAGATTTTTTTTTCTTTTTTGGCATTCAGTCCATAAGATCGTAGAATAAACATTTACACACTTTTTTTTCTTTTTAATTTTAAAAATAACCATTTTCATGTTCTTGGTATCCGATTCTAGGAATGTATTCCCAGTGTCAGACATCTTGTGTCTGTTACTAGGCTTGAGTAAATTGTAATGAACCAAAGGAGAATATCAATTCTATATATATACTTTTTTTGTATCTTTGACTGTGAATAACACAAGATGATTAAACAGAAGGTTTTGTAGATACAGTACTGAATTCTGCCATCCGAACGCATGCAATTTGATATCAGGCCCATAAATTACCTTATTATGGCCAAGTCGCACATCTATGGATCAGGCCAAATCTTCACTTTCCAATGGCAGAGTTCAATCTGGATTTAGTACCACCAGGCGTGATTCACAAACCGTGAATGAAATCTACTGTAAGTACAGTTACTTTTTTATAATGTAGATTTCGCCCAAATTTTTCATCAGATTGCAACGCAGTTTTTTGCTAGATGTTCACAGAAAGGTAGAGAAACTAACTGCGTTCTGTTTTATGGCAATAACGTTCAGGTTTGTGGGAGATAATCCCGAAAAATAAGAGAAATAAAAAAGTAAACCCAGAAGTCAGATGATTGACAGGGGCTGGCGTGAGCTGGGTAGTGTCGTTTTTCAGAATTCGAAAGCCCATCGAAAGCCATGGGTCTCTTCCTTCAAAAGACTACACTCACTTTTGGCTGCGCCACTTCCTCCCGTCAATATGTGCCGGTTTCCGACTCAATGCCCTGAGATTTCTATAATCTTATATTTCACTAATAACAGTTAAAATCATTGGTAAACAAACGTAATGCTGAAAATATACACTTTGACTGCTGTTTTGACACGGTTAGAGTCTTTACTCTTGGCTACATTTGAAAAGAAAACGCAATGCAACATTAATTCATACATTCTGTAGAGATGGATTTATGGTGTGATGTCATTTGCGGTCGAGTACCGGACCGCTCGGGTTTAAGAGGTTAACCCTGTGAGGCCCAAATAAAAAATACATTAGCAACTTCAGAGGTCAGACGGTGGGACCTATAAACACATGAAGGGTGCCGTGACTGAAAAAAAGGTTGAGAAATGCTGGTATATATGGTGTGGCTATTTGTGTTACCACAGTCATTTTTGTGGCTCTTAGTCTCTGACTGGTTGGCCACCCCTGCACTATAGGCTACACTACTACACTACTAGGTATACACTATAGGCTACACTACTAGGTATACACTACTATGTATACACTATAGGATACAGTACTAGGTATACACTATAGGCTACACTACTAGGTATACACTATGTATACACTATAGGATACAGTACTAGGTGTACAATATAGGCTACACTACTAGGTCTACACTACTATGTATACACTATAGGATACACTACTAGGTATACACTATAGGCTACACTACTAGGTCTACACTACTATGTATACACTATAGGATACACTACTAGGTGTACAATATAGGCTACACTACTAGGTATACACTATAGGCTACACTACTAGGTATACACTACTATGTATACACTATAGGATACAGTACTAGGTATACACTATAGGCTACACTACTAGGTATACACTATGTATACACTATAGGATACAGTACTAGGTGTACAATATAGGCTACACTACTAGGTCTACACTACTATGTATACACTATAGGATACACTACTAGGTATACACTATAGGCTACACTACTAGGTCTACACTACTATGTATACACTATAGGATACACTACTAGGTGTACAATATAGGCTACACTACTAGGTATACACTATAGGCTACACTACTAGGTCTACACTACTATGTATACACTATAGGATACACTACTAGGTGTACACTATAGGCTACACTACTAGGTATACACTATAGGCTACACTACTAGATATACACTATAGGCTACACTACTAGGTATAATAATAATAATAATAATAATAATAATAATAATAATAATAATAATAATAATAATAATAATAATAATAATAATAATAATAAATCATATTTCTATAGCGCCTTTCATGAAACCCAAGGTCGCTTTACAATCAAGAGGGCTAGGGGAAATGGGGCAGAAGGGGAAAAGGGAAAAAGGGGGAGGATAAGGGCAGGTAAGGGATAATGAACCTAATCTAATCTAAACTAACTAATGGGGAAAAGCCTTGGTGAAGAGGTGTTTTGAGAGCAGTTTTTGAAAGTGTCCAGGGTTGGGGCGTTGCAGATTTCAGGGGGGAGAGAGTTCCAGAGGGTAGGGGACGCCACACTGAAGGCTCTGTCACCGAAAGTCTGTAACCTGTCCTGGTGCGAGGGATGTAGAGGAGACCCAGATTACTACGGAAATGTTGTGTCTTACTAATAATAACTAATTCCGTGGAAGGTGCATGCGATGAGGTTATATGTAGTGCACCTTGTTGTGTATCCTGTTTATTTTTCGTCATTATTATATTCAGAGTTAATTATATTGTTTACACTGTCTTTCTTCTATTATAACCCTGCCCATTCCCAAATCATATTCAGAAAGTATCACAGAGACTTCTATTGACCCCGGAATTAGTTATTATTAGTAAGACACAACATTTCCGTAGTAATTGACCACCAGACTCTTTCTCTTAAGGCATTAACTGGGTTAATTAATATAAATGTTATATTGTAACTGTCTAGTTACACATTGGTTCCGAAACATGTATGTTCCAGGCTGCGATTAAAATTTTTAATCTGAGAGAGCTCTGGTCAGCGAAGCCGGCGCCGTTCGCGACCTCCATGTTTTGGGGCTATTCATCAGAAAACTCGGATCCGCGATTCGGCTCCCATCCGTCGGGCAAGAACTGGCGGTTTTCAGACTCTCTCTCTGGAGCTTAACGGAGTTTCGAGTTTGGGATTCACCGTGTTGAATGGGGCGTCTGAACTAAGCGAGGACCTCATGCGCATGCGCGGCGAAGAATGCGGAAGCGCTCTTGCACTCTTCCGCTGGCATTATGCTACGCGCGTTCTGTACACACGGTATACACTATAGGCTACACTACTAGGTATACACTATAGGCTAGGGGTGGGGGAAAAAATCGATACGTAGTAGTATCGCTAGGGCTGGGCGATATGGCCAAAAATGATATCGCGATAATGATATCGATAACAATATCATATCACTCGATATCGATAATTATCGATATTGTTATAAGATGTATGTTTATTTTGCAGCAATTCTTTGTCGTTGCCGCCATCTTTAGTGTTACATCCCCTCACACTCCAGTTCTCAGGCTGCAGCTGGTTTGAAAGCAAAAGTAAAGCTTCTCTGCTGGCTGTGGCTCCAGGGGAGTTGAACAGTTCTGGCTCTGCTAGTTTCTTTTCTATCTTTTGTCGCTTTTTTGGTGGACAAACCACCGCACATGTGCACCGTGACTCGTGACTGGAGACTAGCTCTGCTAGCACACATAGCCTACTGTGTACAGACGGTTTCAAACTGTATTTTTAATTAGAAAGCAAACAAAATAAATGAAAGAGAAAAAGAAATCTCAATTTTGTCAGTATTGTCATTTGGACAAGCAAAACCATTACTTTAAGTTGCAGGCAAGAAAGACAAGTCTGTCCACGGTCTCTGGTTTTAAAACTGCCCTGTTGCAGGTCACACACACAAAAAAAGAAAAAAAGAAAAAAAGAAGAGATTTAGATATTATTAATCGATTATTAAAATATATCGCGATAATTATTGTTATCGTTATATCGCCCAGCTCTAAGTATCGCGATACTTTGCGTGGCGATACTGTATCGATACAGGGACGCCAAGTATCGATATTTAATTATTCATACAAAAAAGAAAAAGAAATGTTTTGTATTTTTTCTTGTATAAGGAAGTTGCATTGTTAATTTCAATACCTGTAATAGTACAGTAGTCCACACACACACATGTGCATTCAGTTAAGTTGGAATATGACTGTAATACAAACAGTTCAGTTTGTCAGGTACATGCAACACAGATTACAGTGTTTACATCTGTCTGCTTGAGAAAATACCATGTTCTGCAATAAAAATTATTGAAGCGATGTCCAACTATCTTCGTTACTATAGCAACGGCTTTCCCCCTAGCCGCTCCTTATCTGCATTGTCATGGCGACCACTATCTTTGTGTCACTATAGCAACCTCGTCTGACTCAAACCGGAAGAACTCACAGCTATAGTCTATTTCCCTAGCAACGGCTGCTAGCCCATAGCAACACCGCCCTATCTCCTAATAGATGTTTACGTTCCTCATGGCTATGAGTGACCTCGACTCTCTCCCCAGCTTCTTATCACTCCCACAGGCCCTGTCTGTGTCTCTAACTTGTCTGATACACACTATAACATACAATATCTATATAGATATGTACTTTACCTACATGTTATAACCAAATGAAAACCAGTGATTTCCTTCAAGTGGTAGCAGCAAGAACAAGCGTCATGCTAAAAAAAAATCTTGAAATCGACAATTTACAGGAATATTTTTGGACAGACTCGAAGGTCGTCCTGGGATATATAAACAACGATGCCCGGCGGTTTCATGTTTTTGTGGCAAACAGAATCCAAATAATCAAGTCCACTACAGAGTGGAAATGACACCTCCGTTCACATATTGTGGCATAGATTGTTTTGGACCGTTCTATGTGAAAGAAAGGAGCTGAAGAAGTACGTTCTTCTTTTCACTTGTATGTGCTCTAGAGCCACACACATAGAGATGCTTAATGATCTTACCAGACGCTTTCATCAATGCATTGTATGCATTTATTGCAATACGTGTATATTGTATATTCCTCTTTACTTACTTTACTTACTTTTTTTACTGTATGAAGCACACTCTCAGGGGCTCATACAGAACCAAGCATTTCACCGTAAAGTATGTGTATTTTATTGTGATAATTAATAAACAAACTTGGGGCGCTCTAGTAGCACACCACATAGCGCGCTGAGTCGCGAAACGGTCGTCCCGGGTTCATTTCCCAGTCATGGCGACCATTTGCCGCATGTCTTCCCTACCTCTCCTCCCGTTCTCCCTCTCTCCCTCTATCGGTCCTGCATGGCCAGAAAAAGCTGAAAATGCTATAAATAAAAATAAATAAAGTAAAAAGAATTAATAAACAAACTTGAAACTTGTCTGCATGTTTACGTTGAACTACTTTTATTGTCTTTTATACCTATTCTTATGTCTGCAATTTATGCATTGTTTTTATTCAGTCAATTGTGTGCTAGTTTTATGTAAATTGTATACTAGTTGCTGTGGGGTACTCTGGGCTGCGGCCCATGTGTGAAAGGTGCTATAGAGTCATTCATATTTATTATTATTATTGTATTGTAAAAAATGTATGCATTGAAAAGTCTGTAAAGTCTCGACGACATTGAAAATGAGGGTGACCTCAATTGTCCTTTTGAGAATAAATAAAAGGTTTGAATGAGATGAAAGGAATCCCAACCTGAGCACGACATAAGAGCAAAATGGCATGGCCAGGTGACTACGGTCAGTGGCTGCCGGGGGGGCCTCACCTGGCAGGTCCCCGCTCTGCTGCTGCAGCTGGCTGCTGAAGAAGCGCTCCCGCTGGGACACCTGCTCGTCCCAGGCCTCCAGGATGCGCCTGCGCTCCGGTGCCTCCAGGTTCAGGGTGTCCGGGTGGGCCTCCTCGATGTGGGCGCGCACGCAATCCAGGCTCTGTGAGTACTGGAGGTCCCCACACACCATGCACACCAGCAGCTGGTTCAGCGGGTCGTGGTCCATGAGGTAGCGGCTCCGCCACGCGCCGTCCGACATGGAGCCGTCTTCTTCTTCCACGCTGCCGCTGCCGTTGTTGTCGTCATACTCGCCGAACAGGCCGTCAGACTCATCTGAGTGAAGGGGAGAGAGAGAGAGAGAGAGAGAGAGAGAGAGAGAGAGAGAGAGAGAGAGAGAGAGAGAGAGAGAGAGACATTTACTAAAAGTAAATTCACTGACTATCAAAATAAATAATACCAGAGACAGTCTATATAATGACTTTAGTCCGTCTAAACATTCTTTGGCAATACTATACCTTCTATCTGTACTGTATAGCTGGAGTAAGGGAAGTAGCCATGGTCAGTGTCAGAGGAAGCACTGTGAAAGAGAGGTGTACGTTACATTCATTATCACTGTGAAAGAGAGGTCTACATGTTACATCCATTATCACTGTTAACACTTTGGATGCCACACCCGAGATTTCTCGGGTTTACCCCCCGACCGTTGAATGCCCATCACGAGATTTCTCTTTTTTTTTTTTATTAGCGATCTGAAATCATATTGCATCAAGCGAGCCTACCGTTGGATATCCAGGCACCGCCGGCGCTCAGATGTGAAAAAAGCGGCCCCTATCGTCTCCCAGATGGTAAATCACCCTTTTGGAGTGGACTCAATGAAAGTGAATGGGAGAACGGATTTCTAACTCCACATTTTACTTCTCACTGATGTAACCGGGGTCTACCAGAGTTCATTCTGGAACCTTGGTGCCACGGCGAATATGTGTTCTACTGTCCACACGATGGATCAATACAATTATCGATTTTTTCCAATGGCGATCGGAAATTGGAATAAACCATTTGGATACCATCTGATGTCAGGTAAGGACATCTATGTTATCAATATTAGGATAATCAGACTCGTTTTCACGGAGATATAAGCGTTTCCACTATATGTGATATTGCTGTTTCACTGTAAAAGCCATCAGGAAATAAGAGCAGCGATTATCAGCACGCGGCACGAGCGTGCGTGCGCACACATTATACTATCGATCATCTAGCGTTTATTTGAAAACGATTCATAAATAGGCAGACAAATGACAACGTTCTGGAATATTCCAGTAAAAGACGATTATCATCATAGGGTTGTTTTTTCCGCGAAAACGAGTGATTTTCAAAATGCTATGAAACGGAAATGAAGCGATAAAAAAACAATCTGCCTTGACAATGTTGACTGGAAAATGAGTCTTTGATAAGCGACGGGCAGATTAGACACATAGCCATAATTTAAAACATAGATTAGGCGATATTAAGTTAACATTGGAGTGGGTTTGGGCATCAAGGGGGTAAAAAGGAAAACATGGCGTGGCATCCAAAGTGTTAAAGAGAGGTGTACATGTTACATTCATTATCACTGTTAAAGAGAGGTGTACATGTTACATTCATTATCACTGTGAAAGAGAGGTGTACATGTTACATTCATTATCACTGTGAAAGAGAGGTGTACATGTTACATTCATTATCACTGTTAAAGAGAGGTGTACATGTTACATCCATTATCACTGTTAAAGAGAGGTGTACATTAGGCATGGGCGGTATGACGGTATTAATGTATACCGGGGTATTTAGAGATACCGACGGTATTGAAAATCAATACCGTCAAAATCACAGATCCATTTCAGTTTATATTACAGTGAAACGTTGTTTTAATAGTGGTTGGTTGTAGTGCACTGCACACACGTGCCAGCAGAGGGCGAGACCAGTCCTCGAGTCACTAGTGGAGCGAGGCAGCTGGTTCTCTATACACAGGAGGAGTACACAGGAGGAGATGGGGAAACCCCGCTTCACTGGAAATTAAATGAGAGTCGAGACACGCTTACCGTTGCTGCGGGCTAACTGGCTGTTCTGAGAGCTAACTGTTGTGTATGTGTATCACAACGGTGGTCACGCTTTACGGTAATGTTGCGACAGTGCTGTGAAAATACCGTAAAACGTTGTGGTAACGAGTGTGTGTTGTTGTGGACTGGTGGAACAAGCAAATAAACGGTAAAACGTTACGTCGCAGTCCGGTGCGTTTTTGAATACACAATACTAACGTTACTAGTACTAGGGTGTTGCGGGGCTCCTGGCTACCATTCTGAGAGTTAACGTTAGTATTACTAGGATGCTGCGGGCTTCTGGCTAGTGGCTCCATTCTGAGAGCTAATGATAGTAGCACTCGGATGCTGCGGGCTAACTGGCCATCTCCGCGACTTGTTTACTTGGTAACACGGGTTGCCACGGGTTGCCACGGGTTGCCCCCCCCCCCCCCCCCCCCCCCCCCCCCCCCCCCCCCGCTGATGAAAATGAAAGTCATACCGTTCAATACCGTACACCGCGGTATTATATAATCAGAGTATAACGGTATGAAAAAAGTGATACCGCCCAAGCCTAGTGTACATGTTACATCCATTATCACTGTTAAAGAGAGGTGTACATGTTACATTCATTATCACTGCGCGTTGAGCTCCAGGAGACAGAAAAAAGGTTTCCCACCTCATTAGCTGATCAGAATCTTCCGAGGAGTTCATCCACTGCCCAGAATCCTACAGAATGATAGGAGAGAGAGAGAGATGCAGAGAGAAGATTATAAACAGAATTATTATATACTGTACAGAATGCTTTACATGGAGTTGCTGTGCAGCATTATCAGAACAGGCAGCCCACTCTTCAACAATCAATGAGGGTTGTCCTTGGCTTGACTTGAGACATTTCTTAGTTGTCATAGGACTTTGTTGACTAATTGATTTGTTGATTTGAAGACAAATCCGTGAAATTGTGTTTCCCCACAATATGCAACGGTGCAGATGGACCTCTTTAAATCGAGTGCTTCCAAGAGATGTGCTTGTGACTTTTCAGGGGATAACAACAAACCAACGAACAAAGAGACGAAACCAACCAACGAATCAACTAAGAGAGGACCAGCCCTATAGTCAGTATAAACCTAACTGGTCCTAGACCAGTCACAGTCCCCTGTAGGGCTGCAACTAACGATTATTTTGGTAGTCGACTAATCTGTCAATTATTTTTTCGATTAGTCGACTAATCTAACAATTATTTCTGTCACACCCTCCATCTCTGCTTCCTGTGGGCGCAGCTCCTTTTCTGGGCTCTTAGCAGACTTCTTAGCTTAACATAACAGACCGACAGTAAGTTTGGGGGAACTAATGGGATAACCAGCTGGGGTTGCAACAAAAGTGCAACTAGGGCTAAAAACACATGAAATAATAATAATAATAATAATAATAATAATAATAATAATAATGATAATGATAATGATAATGATAATGATAATGATAATGATAATGATAATAATAATAATAATATATCCTTAGCAGACTTCTTAGCTTAACATCCCAGGGAACTAATGAGATAACTGGGGATGTTGTTTGCTCCTGACAAGAGTCTCAAAGTCTGGGGTGATGGTAGACAAAGCAACTCTGAGGTGATGCTCAATGTCCAATCTGTTCCTCTGCTTTGTCTTCAGCTGGACAAGAGCTGAGAAGCCACTTTCACAAAGATAGGTGGTGTAAAAAAAAATTATATATATAAAAAAATAAATAAAAAAACATGTATATATATATATATACGACACATCGACGCAAAAATTCGGCGTTGACTAATCGTTGCAGCCCTAGTCCCCTGTACCTGTGTCTCCATGCCCTGGAGCTGGGCCTAGACCAGTCACAGTCCCCTGTACCTGTGTCTCCATGCCCTGGAGCTGGTCCTAGACCAGTCACAGTCCCCTGTACCTGTGTCTCTATGCCCTGGAGCTGGTCCTAGACCAGTCACAGTCCCCTGTACCTGTGTCTCCATGCCCTGGAGCTGGTCCTAGACCAGTCACAGTCCCCTGTACCTGTGTCTCCGTGCCCTGCAGCTGGTCCTAGACCAGTCACAGTCCCCTGTACCCGTGTCTCCGTGCCCTGCAGCTGGTCCTAGACCAGTCACAGTCCCCTGTACCCGTGTCTCCATGCCCTGGAGCTGGTCCTAGACCAGTCACAGTCCCCTGTACCCGTGTCTCCATGCCCTGGAGCTGGGCCTAGACCAGTCACAGTCCCCTGTACCCGTGTCTCCATGCCCTGGAGCTGGTCCTAGACCAGTCACAGTCCCCTGTACCCGTGTCTCCATGCCCTGGAGCTGGTCCTAGACCAGTCACAGTCCCCTGTACCCGTGTCTCCATGCCCTGGAGCTGGTCCTAGACCAGTCACAGTCCCCTGTACCCGTGTCTCCATGCCCTGGAGCTGGTCCTAGACCAGTCACAGTCCCCTGTACCTGTGTCTCCGTGCCCTGGAGCTGGTCCTAGACCAGTCACAGTCCCCTGTACCCGTGTCTCCATGCCCTGGAGCTGGTCCTAGACCAGTCACAGTCCCCTGCACCCGTGTCTCCATGCCCTGGAGCTGGTCCTAGACCAGTCACAGTCCCCTGTACCTGTGTCTCCATGCCCTGGAGCTGGTCCTAGACCAGTCACAGTCCCCTGTACCTGCGTCTCCATGCCCTGGAGCTGGTCCTAGACCAGTCACAGTCCCCTGTACCTGTGTCTCCATGCCCTGGAGCTGGTCCTAGACCAGTCACAGTCCCCTGTACCTGTGTCTCCATGCCCTGGAGCTGGGCCTGGGCGGTGGGTCGAATGGGCCTCCAGTTGTTTGAGGCTCTCCTCTGGGTCAGCTCCTTGTCCTTCATAGTCTTCTTCACCCTCCAGTACTCCCTCTTCCTCCGCAGGAAGTCCTCCTGAGACTCGCCCGGGATGGGCTTCGGCGGTGCCATGGTGCTGATGGGGACCAGCTTCACGGGAGGCTCGATGGGCAGCAGCTTGATGCTGGACAGCGGGTTGGCCGGAGGGGTGAGAGTCGGGAGCGACGACGACGCCGCGTCCAAGTCCAGGCTCTGCTGCATCCTAGGTCCTGACAACACAGTGTTCCACCTCTTTATTTTACAGTTGAACAGCCCTGGCCTATTTTTTTTTTTTTTTCATAATTATATTATGTTGTGCTTCTATCATAATTATCTTAGTTCATATTTCATTTTATTTTACTCCACCTTTTTATTTTATTATCTAATGTGGCACCGAAAATGACCAAAGCAAATTCCTTGTATGTAAAAACTACTTGGCTTCACCTGCTCAGCTACCACCATCAGGCCAGGCCCAGGCTTCACCTGCTCAGCTACCACCATCAGGCCAGGCCCAGGCTTCACCTGCTCAGCTACCACCATCAGGCCAGGCCCAGCTACCACCATCAGGCCAGGCCCAGGCTTCACCTGCTCAGCTACCACCATCAGGCCAGGCCCAGGCTTCACCTGCTCAGCTACCACCATCAGGCCAGGCCCAGGCTTCACCTGCTCAGCTACCACCATCAGGCCAGGCCCAGGCTTCACCTGCTCAGCTACCACCATCAGGCCAGGCCCAGGCTTCACCTGCTCAGCTACCACCATCAGGCCAGGCCCAGCTACCACCATCAGGCCAGGCCCAGGCTTCACCTGCTCAGCTACCACCATCAGGCCAGGCCCAGGCTTCACCTGCTCAGCTACCACCATCAGGCCAGGCCCAGGCTTCACCTGCTCAGCTACCACCATCAGGCTACCAGCTACCACTTCCCTTACTGAATGTTTACAAGAAATATATGTATGGTGGTTCATAGTCAGTCAACTACCTAAAACTAAACAGTGATAAACTCATTGGTTCAAAATCTACCATAGCCAAATCCCACAGTTTTCCCCTCACCATTGACAACTCTACAGTCTTCCCTTCCCCTCAGGTTAAGAGTCTGGGTGTAACTGAGGGGTTACAAAACCCTGACTGTATTAAAGATTGTGATAGATTAAACCACTGCTAGTTATGTACTTTAATTACTGGCCAGACAGTACATCGAATATAGATGGTGAACACTCACAAGAACACGGCATTGACAAAGAAATAGTATTTGAGGGTATTTTATTATTATGCAACATTAGGTTACAGAATGAGAATTAGGGTCGCGCTTGTATGGCGAAGAATATGCACAAAGTCAGTCAGTAGCATGAGTCACTGGGAATAGCAGGAATCCTACGATGGGTCTAAGCTGACGCCACCTGTCATATAATAGCAATTATAGAAGGCAACGCTGGTACCGCCTGGAGACACTGGGTTCCCTCCGGGGTGTAAGGCCTAGAGGGTAGAGGAATGTTCGGATACTCAGTCTGATTCAATGAAGAATAAAGAGACTCCACGTACAGGAGTCGGCCCTTGTAAATCCAACGATCAGCAGCAAAAGCAATAACTGTAATCCAAATGCTCAATAGCAATGATGACAGCTAGCCAGCCTCTGTCCATGAGGCCAGCCCGAGTTGTAATCCTCACGAGGTTGAATCCCAAACGATAGTGGAAATCAACGAGGCTCTTCTCCGGGTAACACGTTCCAAATCAATATAATCCAACCAGTAATGGTTCTGCAATCGCCGACGCTGGTTCTCCTGTGCACATGTCCAACGCTACACACGAACGAACTGGGTTGCACAATATACAATAAATTAACGACTATTTACTTCACATTAAACTAGGTCGAACTTGACGTTACTGCATTAAACTCTGACACTTTACTATTCTATTCGCACGTGGCTCTCAGCGCTCTGTTAGACACACGGTTGCTCACTTCACTGCACGTTGACTCGGGATGAACTTGATGAACTAACACGAAGCACGAACAAAGCTTGTTTAGACGAACTGCTGCTGTGCGCACCTGCGCCAGCATATATACTTAATTGGTTATCTAGTCCCAAACCTCAGTTTGGTCTGGAATCAATACGCTGTCTCCGGGCATGTTACGACGAAGTAATATACAATGTATATAAAACAATAAATGTAGATTCTCAGCTTTAATCTGGCCCTTCACAACACTGGGTGTCATCCTCGATAGCACACCGTCATTCAAATCTCACATAAATAACATCACACGGTCTGCTTACTTCCACCTTTGCAACATCAATCGTCTCCGCCCCTCACTTACACCTACCAGCACCGTACTCTTGTTCACGCCCTGGTCACATCGCGCCTGGATTACTGTAACTCCTCCTTATTGGTCTCCCACACAAGTAGGGCTGAACGAAATCGCGATTTGAAATGATGCAATTAGCAAACCGAAAAGAAAAAAAAATACTGGCAATTTTTTTTCTTTTTTTTTTAACCAGGAAGTCCCATTGAGATACAATATCTCCTTTGCAAGTTGTTGTTATTGTTGTAGGAACAGTTTGGGAGAGGGAGGTAAGGGGTTTTAGATTGTGTGTTGCAGCGTTTCCGTTAGCCGGTAATTACCGGTATTTGACCGACAAAATCTGTTGAAGTCCGACATATTTAATCTCTCCGGTCATAATGTCCGGTGAAAATTATTCCCTCTAAGCACAATTAGATTATTTGAATTGTATTAAAATAGGCTAAAATTAAATAGCCTATGCGATGAACGAAACAATCATTACATTTGTTTCATCGTTGCTTCACCAAGCAGCCGGTCTAATAATGACATCGCTGTTGTCAGCGCGAGCTGGCTGCTGCTAGATTTGCAAGAAGCATCCATCTGCAGACCCACAGAATGCAGTACTCCAATTCAGCCATTGGCAATTCAGCTGTTGGGTGGGGGGCGCTGCTGAGCGGTCACCAGACCGGACCTAAAAACACTGCTGCTCTGTGGGTCTGCAGCTCCATGCTTCACGTAAATCAGCAGCCAGCTCGCGCTGACAACAGCGCTGTCATTATTAGACCGGCTGCTTGGTGAAGCAACGATGAAACAAATGTAATGATTGTTTCGTTCATCGCATAGGCTATTTAATTTTAGCCTATTTTAATACAATTCAAATAATCAAATTGTGCTTAGAGGGAATTATTTTCACAGGACATTATGACCAGCACCAAGTCGTTGGGAGGTGGAGATATACATCACGCAAACCCACGATAATGTTGCCGTCTCTCTCTGCCAAATTTCTCAGTTCTTCGCTTGATATAATTAATACAAATGTCCAATATAACGGAATTCGTTAGCTCATAAAAATGTGATTATAACAGACTGTGTTTATTAATGTCGGGCAGACTGCCCACCGACACCTCAAGTCGGTAGCAGCACGAAGTCTCGAGTGACTTATTTTATTTGGAATATATTAATGACTGTATATACGCAAAAGTAGCCTAGTTTTAAGTTAAAATATTATAAATGCCTTGATGATGTCATTCTTTATATAGGCCTATCAATTGTTTTTAAGCTCAATAAACTCTGACCGGAATTTATCCCATTTGTCCGGTAGATTGAAATCTACCGGACACTCAGACCTGCAAAAAAAAATATCTACCGGAAACCCTGGTGTGTTGTGAGGTTTAGACTTCAGAGAGGGAGAGTAAAGTACAGAAAAAAAGGTACCGTTGGGTACCGGTGTCGATTCCCAGGTAAAAAGAAACATTTTCAGGCTCGGTGTCCCGAACAGACCCACGCGTAGGCCAGATGCAAGCCGCATTTTACAAGAAACCTCTGTGGGGCTGCTTAGTTTTTTATTATTATTATAATCGCAAATTTAATTGCTATCGCAATATCTGTCCGAAAAATTGCAATTAGATTATTTCCCAAAATCGTGCAGCCCTACACACAAGTACCTCTATAAACTCCAACTGGTCCAAAACTCAGCCGCCCGCATCATCACTAGAACTCCCTCCACCAACCACATCACTCTTGTTCTCCACCAACTTCACTGGCTGCCTGTTAAGTCACGCACTGACTACAAAGTATTACTACTCACCTTCAAGGCCCTCCATAACCTAGCCCCTCCTTATCTCACAGAACTTCTCCAGTCCTACACTCCCTCTCGGTCACTCAGATCCTCCTCTTCCTTCCAGCTTATCACTCCCCTTTCCTGTCTGACTACCATGGGATCCAGTCATCCAGAGCCTTCTCCCGCTGTGCCCCCCGCCTCTGGAATTCCCTACCACAAGACATCCGTGCAATAGGCAATCCCCACCTTTTTTCCCCGTCTCAAAACGGAGATCATCTGTTCATTCTGGCATATTCACTTTAATTTTAAGTTTATTATAACTGCTCCCCTATGTGTAACTCTGTAATATTCTGTTTTTACTGTGTGTAATTGTACATTTGTTTTTAACCCTGTACGGCGACCTTGGGTGCTTTGAAAGTAATAAAATGCATTATTATTATTATTACTATTATTATTATTACCACCACCAGGCCACCACCACCAGGCCAGTCCCAGGCTACCACCTACCAGCCACCAGGCCAGCCCCAGGCTACTAGTTACCAGCCACCACCACCACCAGGCCAGCCCCAGGCTACTAGTTACCAGCCACCACCACCAGGCCAGCCCCAGGCTACCAGCTACAAGCCACCACCATCATCAGGCCAGCCCCAGGCTACCAGCTACCAGCCACCACCACCAGGCCAGCCCCAGGCTACCAGCCAACATTTTAATACAAGGAGAAGTGTGATGCTAGAAAGAGCTTTCAGTATCCCACCAAAGAGATTGCAGATGGACTGCAAAGGAGAAAACCCAGAGGAGGATCTGGTCTCTCTTGCTCAGGTAACAGAGTTACTACAACAGAGGAGGATCTGGTCTCTCAGGTAACAGTTACTAGAGCCATATGAAATCCGTTTTATTTTTTTTCCAAATTCCATTTTATTTTTTTCCAAATTCAGTTTTTTTTCGTTTTAATATTTCAGAATTCTGTATTTTGCTTTGTACGCTCATTTTACCATCAGAAATAGTGTCTAATAAGTGGGAATGAATAAATGTCCACAATTTAATAAGATATAACAGTCCATTTAATAGGGCCGTCTTAAATACTTTGAAGCTTCGAAGCTTCGTTCGATGGGCATGGGATTCGAATATGAAAATAAAATTTTATTATTTAAAAAAAAAAAAAAAAAATTATATATATTTTTGCAAAATCAACTCTGCCTCTCTTTGTTAACTACAACAAGCAATGCTGTTTGTTATTTAAGATGAGGTCGGACTCGGCACTGACAGATTTGTGTTCATTGTGCTGCTTTTATAAAGCCTCAAATGACGGCTTACAATATTTCATGAAAGCAAAGTGTTTTGTTTGTCTAAGATTTTAAAAGGTTTAAACTTTACAGCACTGACAAAGTTGAACAAAGTGCTGTACAAGTCCCACAACATAAAAAAAAAAAAAGGTAAAAAAAAAAAAAAAAAAAAAAAAAAAATTTATAGTGGATTCCATTTTTATTGCTCAATTCCGCGATTCCGTCCGCGATTCCGTGATCGCGGATTCCATATGGCTCTACAGTTACTACAACAGAGGAGGATCTGGTCTCTCAGGTAACAGAGTTACTACAACAGAGGAGGATCTGGTCTCTCAGGTAACAGAGTTACTACAACAGAGGAGGATCTGGTCTCTCAGGTAACAGAGTTACTACAACAGAGGAGGATCTGGTCTCTCAGGTAACAGAGTTACTACAACAGCAGAAAGACATGTTTACTGCACTCTTACAGCAGCAACAGGAAAACTTTAGAGGCTTTGTTAAAATGATTATAGACTCCACTAACACCAGGCTGGATGCCATTACAAGGGAGGTTCAGGAAATCAGGTCTAGTATTAAATGTACTCAAAAGGATGTAGATGATATGAAAACTCAAAATGTGAAACAGTCTGTATATTGTAAGTCTATGCAAGCCGACATCTTGAGAAATAGTGACGGCCTCTCAGCTGTCATTGACTAAATGGAATATGCAGAAGGACAATCGAGAAGGAGCTGGTTCTTGGCGGCATCGGTGAGGAGCCTGGGGAGACCTGGGCGCAAACCAAGGAAAAGGTGAAGGACGTTCTTGTGGACAAGCTCAAGCTTCAATGAGGCATTGAGATTGAGCGAGCTCACTGGGAAGCCAGCCGCTCACAACACCAGACCCAGACCCATAGTGGTGAAGTTCTTGAGGTTCAAGGACAGATCAGCGGTTTTGGAGAGAGACAAAAATCTAAGAGGGACGAACATCTACATTAATGAAGATTACACTGACGCAGTCAGAATGAAAAGGAAAGAGCTACTCCCTAAATTGAGGGAAGCCCGGGAGAGGGGTGAGATTGCCTTTCTGAGGCATGACAAGCTCAGAAAATAGAGCCATAACATATAGAGCCCTAACATATTGGAATAGGATCCTGTTACATATCATACGGACGGAAAACAAGGACAGTTTCAGAAAGAAACTTAAAGGAGCCATAATCCGGAAGGAAATCAATATATGTCATGCATGAGTGTAGATGCAGCCATGTTATCCAAACTTCTTCTGTATACTTTGTTTTTGTTTTAAAGGTATGGTGAAATGAGCAGGAGGCCCTGATGTTTGGTATGGCTGTGGCCAAAATAATTATCCTTAAGGAATGGAAAGACACGTCGTCTCCAAATTTTAAAAGATGGCTCACTGAGATGGTCTCCTCTCTGCAGCTGGAAAGCATCCGTCACAGTAGGTCTGAGACCTCGAACAAATTTGAAATTATATGGGGTCCCTTTTTGGAATGCTTAGCTAGAACATAAGTGCTTCTCAATGTCCTCCTGTGTATTTTCTGTACTATGTACTAGTGTTGTCACGATACTGGAATTTCAAACTTCGATACGATACCTTGAAAAGTATCGATATTCGATACCATTTTCGATACCACAGGGAAAAAGGTTCAATCTTAAAAAAAAAAAAAAAAATTTAAAAATTTTGCTTTTGTTGCTGGTTGATTCTCCTCAGCTTCTCTCTGGTACTATAAGAGAAGATAAATATAACACCTTTAAAACCCTTTGTTTATCTTTAGATCACACATTTAAAAATAACTGTTCGTCTCGCTTCAATCGTTTTTGTTGCAGAGCATTAGTGTTGTCACGATACTGGAATTTCGACTTCGATACGATACCTTGAAAAGTATCGATACTTCGATATTATTTCGATATCAAAAAAAATAATAATATATATATATATTTTTTTTAAACAAATTTAGCTTCAAATTTAGCTTCTCTCTGGTACTATAAGAGAAGATAAATATAACAATTTTAAAACCCTTTGTTTATCTTTAGATCACACATTTAAAAATAACTGTTCATCTCACTTCAATGCAGAACATGGTATTTTCTCAAGCAGACAGATGTAAACACTGTAATCTGTGTTGCATGTACCTGACGAACTGAACTGTTTATATTACAGTTAGTAACAGTTTCGTTTTTATTTAAAGATAACGTGAGAGAGAGAGAGAGAGAGAGAGAGAGAGAGAGAGAGAGAGAGAGAGAGAGAGAGAGAGAGAGAGAGAGAGAGGGCGGTAGAGAGAGAGAGAGAGAGAGAGAGAGGGGTAGCGGTAGATAGAGAGAGAGAGAGAGAGAGAGGTAGCGATAGAGAGAGAGAGAGAGAGAGAGAGGCTCGGAGCATTTTAGTAACGTTACATTTTCAACAAGATTGCTGCTATTTAAACACTTGATGGAAACGGGGTAACGTTAACCTTATGTCGACTGTAGTATTGTATGACCTCGACATAACGTTTAAACGTTAACGTTACTCCGTTACCATGCAGTAATTATACAAGTAGCCAGCTAAGCTAACGGAGCTAGCAGTAGCTAACGTTAGCTGGTAGCTGTAACGTTACAACGAATCAGCTGTTGATATTATGCGCCATCAGTAGACAACGTATCATGTATTAAACTAGAGTTAATGGTTTAATGCTTCAGTCACAGTAACGTTGAAAGAGCAGCTGTCACAAACCTCTTTCATTTCTTTATGGAGATCGGCGCTGGCACTGCTCTAACACCGCTTGCAAATATCATTGGGGCATTTGTAGCTTGTCCTTCGTTGTTTACTTGAAACCCGAAGTACCTCCAAACAGCACTTCTGCTGTTTTCTTTATCCACAAGCACAAGTTGCGGAGGCTCTGCATTTACCATCTTCAGCTAAAATGTTTGTTTACTAACTGAAGAAGACGGCTCTCTGTGACTCTGTGAGGGGGAGGGCTGGACTCGGAGGAGCCGGGGAGCAAGCGCGCTGAGCGCTCTGAACAGCGCGTCAACAACTTGCGGTAGAACACTCGCCAGCTGGTACCGATACTGCAGAAAGTATCGGTACTTCGGGAAATGAGTATCGAAGCCGTTTTAAATATTCAGTATTGATATGTATATTTTTGACAACACTACAGAGCATGGTATTTTCTTAAGCGGACAGATGTAAACACTGTAATCTGTGTTGCATGTGCCTGACGGGCTGGGCTGTTTGTGTTGCAGCCATATTCCGACTTAACTGAATGCACATGTGTGTGTGTGGACTGCTGTACTATTGCAGGTATTGAGATGAACAGTGCAACTTCCTTATAAAAAAAAAAAGAAAAAAAGAAATCGGGAAATGAGTATTGAAACAGTTTTAAATATTCAGAATCGATATGTATCGATTTTTCGATATTTTTGACAACACTACTATGTATCAGGGCTGTACGCTAAGCTTTTTCACTAGGGGCACACACATTTTTAAATAACTATTTTGCCATTATAGTAGGGCTGGGCGATATGGCCTCTAAATGATATCGCGATATTTTGACATTTCCTCTAAAGCACTTAAAAATGCTTGATTTAACCCTTTGATGCATACAGTCACGCCAATATGATGATTATAATAAGTCCCTGCAACATATGTTTGCATTATTAAACCATGAAGATGCTTTAAAAAATAATTTTATGAAAATGTACTAAGAGTAGTCTACTGACACACTAATAAAAAAAATTATTTACATCTAAGACAATTTATATAAAAACTCTTGGGAGCCTAAGACTTTTACACAGTACTGTGTTTTCTATCCACTTTAGCCAAACACACACATATATATATATATATATATATATATATATATATATATATATATATATATATATATATATACACACACTACTGTGAGAAAATAATAATCACACAGACTTAATGATTTTAGAATATTTCAGATAATGAAAACAAATGTTTATATCATCAACTATCCAGTTAGTATTTATACTGTGTGTAACATTTGGCTACTTTAAATCATTGAATGTAGAGAGAGAGCGAGAGAGAGAGAGAGAGAGAGAGAGAGAGAGAGAGAGAGAGAGAGAGGGGGCGAGAACGAACAAGAGAGCCAGCCCCCCCCCTTCGGGTTTTGTTCTAGGTTCGCGTTTTGATCGTCTAAGCTGCCGTAGGTGATGACGTCACACTCGAATGTAAACAGGAAGAGATGGAGATGGAGACACACGGAGATGGAGATTGAATGATATACAGAAACGAATAACCAATAAATATGAAGTTATGTTTAAACTTCTGTTGTCAAGCGTTGTCAATATAACCCACCCCCTTTCCTCACGAATGGAACTAGTCTTGTGGAGTCCGCTTTGACCGTTTTCCAGGGTTAGCAGCTATCGCTAGTTAGCTTAGCATAATCCTAATGGATACCTTGGTTAGCAGCTACCGTTAGCTCATTGCTCGTTATTAAAGGTCCGCGCTGGTCTGTCTAATGAAATTACAACCGCAACATTATATCGCACTGTACAGCCCTGGTTGTAGGCTAATGTTTTACTACAATTTTTATGGATTAATTTAGGAGTGAAATGCGAATGAAGGGTTGAAATCACCACTCGCAAGCTTGCCCCCAGATATTATTTTAAACTCGCACGGACCAAATTAGGGGGCAATTTGCGATCATCTCATCGCAGTGTACAGCCCTGTGTATGTATGTATATGTGTGTATATATATATGTATATGTGTGTGTATGTGTATATATGTAATGTGTGTATATATGTCAGAGAATTGGCCCCTTGCGTCCTTAGTGTATAGCATATGACATGGTGTATGTTTGTTCATTGATGTGACAGTGTCTGGCAACATACTGTTTGTGTTCTTTTTATTTATTTTTTATTTTCTTTGTGTTTGTGATTTGTCTTGATGTGTTTGTGAAACTATAAAAGCTGAAAAATAAAATATTATAGAAAGGTATGGTGAAATGGATTCACCTATGACCTTTTGTTTTATTTCTTATAGATTATGTATGTGATATATGACTGATTTATACTGAATGTTTCATATTTGTATGTGTATATCTGTGCAGACCCCAGGAAGAATAGTCAATACGTTCCTAATAAACATAAACTTGGCAATAAACACCTTTCGGATTCTGATGGTTGCTGGCTTGGTAGTGGTGGCTTGTTGCTTGAGGCACAGCAACTAACTGAGACTGGTGCTGGAGGGGCCTCAGTCTGTACCAACTAACTGAGACTGGTGCTGGAGGGGCCTCAGTCTGTAACTAACTGAGAGACTGGTGCTGGAGGGGCCTCAGTCTGTACCAGCGACTGAGAGGAAGTATAGAAAGTCACGCCTCACCGCGGACATCGACACATATCACAACCTCTTGTTAACATTCTCCAAAACCATTACTAATGCCAAAGCTTCCTTCTTTCACCATAGGATCGAGGCCTCTGCCAAGAATCTTCGCAAACTGCATGCTACCATGTCCTCCCTCCTCACTCCCCCCCACCCCCTCCCCCCTCATCTTTCTCTGCCGAAGACTTCGCAATCTTCTTTGAGGAAAAAGTGGAGAACATCCGCAGCTCCTTCTCCCAACCCCCACCCATTCCAAATGCTGAATCGAGAACCTCATCCTTCACTCTGTCATATTTCTCTCCCATTACAGAAGCCGAGACCCTGACACTGGTAATGTCGAACCATCCGACTACATGCCAGCTGGACCGGCTACCCTCCCCACTCCTTCAGACCGTAGCACCAGACATCCTCCCATTCCTAACTGCAACCATCAACTCCTCACTCAACTCGGGGGTGGTCCCCACCTCCCTAAAACAAGCCAGAGTCACGCCGCTCATAAAAAAAAAAACCTGAACCCCACCGTCATAGGCAACTATCGTCCTGTCTCTCTTCTCTCCTTCCTTTCTAAAACACTTGAACGTGCTGTATCCAACCAACTTACTGCTTATCTCTTACAGAATGACCTCCTAGACCCTAATCAGTCTGGCTTCCGGACTGGCCACTCCACAGAAACGGCCCTCATTGCGGTCACAGAGGCACTTCACTTAGCAAAAGCGAAAGGCCTCTCCTCTGTCCTGATTCTCCTAGATCTATCTGCAGCCTTCGACACAGTCAACCATCAGATCCTCCTCGCGGCCCTCGCAGGAATGAGAGTGGCTGGCTCTGCGCTGACATGGCTGACATCATACCTCAATGACCGCTCCTACCAAGTGTCATGGAGAGGGACCCTGTCGGCCACCCGCCCCCTGCGGACGGGTGTCCCCCAGGGCTCGGTCCTAGGACCCCTTCTCTTCTCCCTCTACACTAAATCACTGGGTAACATTATCACGTCTCATGGCTTCTCGTATCATTGTTATGCCGACGATACTCAACTCTTCCTCTCCTTCCCTCCCTTAGATATCCACGTCTCTGAGCGGATCTCGGCCTGTCTGTCTGACATCTCCGCCTGGATGACGACCAACCACCTCAAACTGAACCCAAGCAAAACAGAATTGCTCCACCTGCCGGCCAAATCCTCCCCCGACCGACCTTTCCATCACAGTCGAGAATGCAGCTGTGACCGCGTCCCCGACCGCCAAGAACCTTGGTGTTGTCCTCGATGACCAGTTGAACTTCTCTGCTCACATCGCAGCGACAACCAGAACCTGCAGATTCCTCCTGAGCAACGTCAGAAGGATCTGCCCCTTCCTGACAAAAGAAGCCACCAAACTCCTCGTCCAATCAACAGTCATCTCCCGCCTCGACTACTGCAACGCACTGCTCGCTGGCCTCCCGGCCACTGCCACCAAGCCTCTTCAACTCATTCAGAACGCAGCGGCCCGCCTGATCTCAAACCTACCGAAGTCGGCCCATGTCACCCCACTTCTTAGGGACCTGCACTGGCTCCCCATTGCTGCACGAATCCGCTTCAAGGCCCTCAACCTAGCATACCGTGCGGCAAAGGGAACCACTCCCGCCATTTTTTGTCAATGGTCTCCAACTACACACCCTCAAGACCCCTACGCTCTGCATCTTCTGGCCGCCTCAGACCTACTCATATCCGAGCTCCGGGAGGGTCATCAAGGAGAAGCCGCCTATTCTCAGTCCTTGCCCCACAATGGTGGAATGAACTACCCACCCCAGTTAAAACAGCCGAAACCCATCCAATCTTTTGCCGTCGACTAAAGACGCACTTCTTCAACCCCATTATCTGAAATAAAAAATTAAATAAAAAAATATATCTAACCCTAACTAACCTTACTGTCATGCACTTGTCCTAATAAACTAACCTACACTGTAGCACTCAACACTTTGATGAACATTGTTACTCAGCTGATAAGAGTTGTGCCTTTCCTGATGACTTGTCTTACAGAACTTGTAAGTCGCTTTGGATAAAAGCGTCAGCTAAATGACTAAATGTAAATGTACCAACTAACTGTGAGACTGGTGCTGGAGGGGCCTCAGTCTGTACCAACTAACTGTCAGACTGGTGCTGGAGGGGCCTCAGTCTGTACCAACTAACTGTGAGACTGGTGCTGGAGGGGCCTCAGTCTGTACCGTTTGCTATTTTTTTTAACCCAGTAGCTGCTGCTAGCTGGAGTCTTGTGAGCCTGGTCTGTAGGTGAAGGTCGTAAGTCCTGCCTGTCTTGTGATCCTGTTACCTCCTCCCTCCTCTCTTTATCTCTTTCCATTTCTCTGGACACTTTGTAGTAATCTATGTGTACTTTGCATCACTTCATAACGGGTGTCTGTGTAGACAGAGAGAGAGATAAATATGTTATTGTGAAAGAATTAATTAGACATTTTGAATAAATAATATGTTGTTGCATAATGTCCATTTTGTTATTTATTAACTAAGAATGAGTTTTGATAATGGATGATTTATACATGGGGCTGCCGCTGAGCTGAACTTTATGGTGTTGTATTGTTAGTCGACCTGTCACTTTAGGTGGTGGGCGTGTTCACATTCATATGGGATTTCATTCTCCTTTTAACTGGTGTTGACATTTTACGGAGAGAGGGGGTGAGTTCAGGAGAGAGGGGTGAGGTCAGGAGAGAGGGGTGAGCTCAGGAGAGAGGGGTGAGCTCAGGAGATAGGGTAGCCCCTTTCGTGACTGTGATGCACGCCAACAAGGTTTGGCAGAGTAAATCCACATTCCCTTGCTCCTCGATGGGAAACCAACATAGATTTACCCTGAAGAACTGGTCCTACCCGAAGCGTTCGTTATACAAGTATCACAGAGAAATTTCAAATGTACTCACAGTTGCACGAGGGTTTCAAACAGACAAACGTTAGGGTTTGAAAGCTCGCCGTTGCTAATAAACATTAAAAAAAAATTATAAACTGGTCAACAGCGCAGGCGCATCGGGCAGCTAAAGCTGTTTTGAGCAGTGTTGACCAGTTTATAAAAAAAAAAAAAATGTTTATTAGCAACGCCAAGCGTTTGTCTGTATGCATTTTCAAATAAACTCTAGATTATCGATAGTATATGTGTACTTATGCACGCTATAGAAGCGGGCTGAAAAATCGATTATCCATTTCCTGATCAGCACACACACACACACACACACACACACATAGGGCCCACGTTGATATCTGTGAAAAAAGCTCTCATTATCCTAAGACTGGTAAAATAGATTCCTTACCTCAGATCAGATGTTCTCCAAAAAGATTATTCCAATTCCTGATCGCCATTCCAAATATCGATCGCGTTTATTGATCCAACGCTGGGTGGTCAAAACACCGATTCCACGCTGTTCTGATGGTCCAGAATGAATCCGATCGGCTCGAGTTACATGCCTGAGAAGTAAAATGTGGAAGCAGGATTTTTTTCCCCCATGCGTTTCATTCAATCCAATCCCTGGGGTGCAGTACCACAGGGAGAGACGATAGGGGCGGTATCTTCCCAATGGAGCTCAGAGAGAGTTTGCAGTGGTAACGTGAGGCTAGATTGATGAAATATGAATGGAAATCGCTAAAAAGAAAACGAGATCTCTCGTCGTTGGCACTTAACGTTCGGCATGAACTAACGAGAAATCTCATCATTGGCACTCAAAGTGTTAATGCACATTTTGTTGTATGCAAAGAGAAAATGTTTAAATTGTACAATCTTTCAGCAGTCAGTCTGGAATTAATGTATGCATTCAAAAGTGCTGAATAAATGTTTTATGGGCCCATACTAGTGATTATAAATTTTATTTAAGTTAAGTTTTGCCATAATCATGTCTTTTGCCATAATCAGGTAGCTAAAAAAAAACATTTTATATATATTTATATTAATCATTTTCGGCCTTTCGGCATTTGGTTTTCGGCCAACTGTTTCCTATTTTCGGTATCGGTTTCGGCCAAGAATTTCCCATTCGGTGCATCCCTATTTCTTTATATATTGAATGCTACATCCTGCTACCTTTTTCAGCTTCTCAATTTCAAGGCAATATTTACAAACACTAAACTAAAACTAGTAATTTCCTATACAAACATGTTTCCTACTATTTATGCATAATAAATAATCTGTTCTGTGTGCACGCGAGGGAACATGTATGCGCATGCGGGAGCGCGCATGCATGTGACGTCATTATAAACAGTACAGTACAGGCACTTCAGATACATATTACCACTGCACCCCTGCTTGTTGGCGTGCATCACAGTCACAAAAGCGGCTAGAGATAGGGGTGAGCTCAGGATAGAGGGGTGAGCTCAGGAGAGAGGGGGTGAGTTCAGGAGAGAGGGGGTGAGTTCAGGAGAGAGGGGGTGAGTTCAGGAGAGAGGGGGTGAGTTCAGGAGAGAGGGGTGAGTTCAGGAGAGAGGGGTGAGTTCAGGAGAGAGGGGTGAGTTCAGGAGAGAGGGGTGAGTTCAGGGAGCGTATATAGTGAAACAGGCATTGCACACATAGAGCCCAAGGGGTGCTTGAGCACCTGCCTTTTTGAGCCTCATAAAAAAAGTGCCCTTTTTGAAAAGAAAATAAAAAAAAATGTCCGTTACGCATATAGACTGCCCTTCCAACTGAATACCGTGTGAAACTGCCCCATATTCCATTGCAGTTTGCACGGCCTCCTCAGCTTGCCTCTCTGCGGACCTATATTTTATGCATAGCGTGGGTGGCAGGGATTAAAGCAAAAAAAATCTCCTGACTCTTTTTCCAGGCCAAGTCATATTCTTATTTTAATCTCCACTCTGTATTTTTTTTTTAATAGCGTTAGCGTTTTAAGGGAGCCAACTTGTAGAGCCTACTGTCCTGACTGTGACTATAGACTCTACTGTTGTGGTTGTTGTGCCAGGCAGGGAGGATGTGTTCTGGAGAGCGTGAATGCAAGTCATGTGGCTAGCTTCTGATTGATGGCGAGCTAGCACCCTTTTCCCATTACTTTGAACCATGAACTAAAAGGCTTGTTATCATACAAACAAGGGACTAAACACGTTTCGCAATTATGCCACAACAATGTGGAACGCCCTACCCACAGCCGTAAACAAATTTGAATCCTCAGTGTTTCCCACAGGATTTAGTGATTTAGTGATTTAAAGTTAAATGCATCAATCTGGTGCACTTTGAGAGTAAAATTAAGAGGATAGATCTATGATGAACTTTGTGCTCAAAACACAAAATCGACTAGACACTAGAGCATACATTTGAGCCATCAAAGAAATTAAGCAAAAGTGGTTACCTGTCTTGAACTAGTTTATTTTTTAGAAAATAAAAAAAATAGACTGGATTACTATTACGACTACTACCACTGCCAATACTACTGATACATCCCTATTGGCAAACGTTATATTAATAAAAAAAAAAGTAAAGAATAAAATAA
This sequence comes from Notolepis coatsorum, assembly GCF_963971535.1. Taxonomy (NCBI): domain Eukaryota; kingdom Metazoa; phylum Chordata; class Actinopteri; order Aulopiformes; family Paralepididae; genus Notolepis; species Notolepis coatsorum. Next base: position 18,816,614 of record NC_140172.1, read on the forward strand.
AATAAATAAAATATTATTTAAAAAAAATATATAAATCAAGATATTATATAAATATAATCAAATTGACGGAAATCCATCTCAAGACGGAACACTTTAATGCCTGGGGTGGTGAATGAATGAATGAAAACTTTATTTAACAGATTGCAGAATGGGTACAATACAGTACGGCTCAATACATACAATTGTTAAGGGGATGCAGACCTGAGAAAGACGTTTGTCTCGTTTCCATCAGGGTCCCCCATTTTCAATTCATATAGACATTTATGACATACACAACATACATGACATTTATGGCATAGGGACATATAGGTATTTAGTACCGATACATTTGTGACATAAACGGTATTCCGATATACAGTACTGTTACCCCTAGATCCTGACAGAGTATATACATAATATGATAGGGAGGGGACTGTACATTAGGGGGGGGTGGGTGGGTGGGAGAGAAATATACATATGGCGGGGAGGGAATATATACATGCGGTGGGGAGGAGACTGTCTATTAGGAGGTGGTGGGGGTTTTGGGCATTTACGGTGGCCAGTTTCGAATTGCAGCCTCCCGTAGGTGCTCTTTAAGAGCGGTTTTGAATGTGGGCAGGGATTCACATTCCTTTACAGCTTTGGGTAGGGCGTTCCACATTGTTGTGGCATAATTGCGAAATGTGTTTAGTCCCTTGTTTGAGCCGAATCTGGGTTTAACATGATTTGTTGAGCTTCCTCTGGTGTAGTGGTTGTGGTATTCACTGACCTTTGGGAAGTATTTTGACATGTACATGGGCACCCCGGTCGTATAGTGTATCTTGTAGACCAGGCCCATTGCAAGTTGCTGTACTCTGTCGTCTACTCTAAGCCATCCTAGGTTGTCAAAGTGGGCAGGGGTGAGGTGGGTTCTAGGAGTCAGGTCAAGTAGTAGTCTGACTAGCTTGTTTTGAGATGTTTGTAATTTTGTTTTAAGCGCCTTTGAGGTGCTTTGGTACCATGAGGTGCAAGCATAGTCGTAGTACCCTTGAATGAGTGCTCCTGCTAGAGTCTTCAGGGTATTCTTGTTTACCAGAGAGGAGATCCGGTACAAGAATCGCGTTCGTTGGTTGACTTTTTTTATTACATTGGATGCCATTTTGTCACAGGAAAGATTAGCCTCTAGGATGGAACCCAGGTAGGTAATTTCATCTTTCCTTGTGATAATATTGTCACCCACTGTAACCGAGAAGCCGTCGGTCTTGCTGAGTTTGTTATTTGAACCGAAGAGAATGGACTCTGTTTTGCCCATGTGTAATGATAGTTTGTTGTCGGCGAGCCATATGCAGATTTTGCCTAGTTCCGAGCTGAGGGCTTTTTCAACCTGTAACTTGTTCTTGTCAGAGACCAGCAGGGCTGAGTCGTCCGCAAACAGGAACAAGTTGCAGTCACAAGCTGACGACATGTCATTTGCATAAATTAGGAATAGTAGCGGTCCTAGTATGCTTCCTTGTGGAACACCACAGCTCACTGTGAGGGGGGGGGATAGGGTACCGTTTACTTCCACCATCTGTTCCCTCCCCTCCAGGTAGGATTGTATCCAGCTCACTGATAAACTATCAAAATTCGGTTTTATCATCTTCCCTTTATTAATTTCCTTCGATTTTGTTTACACATGATCTCAAGAGGGTACTGAACGAGGTCAGTGGCCGTTTTTTAAGTTTGGTCATTATTATCATGGTGTTATTCACTGTCAAAGATGCAAAGAAAAATCATAATTCATATCCTCCTTTGTTTCATCACAATTTAAGCAAGCCTAGTAATAGACACAATATTTCTGACACTGTGAATACATTCCCTGCGGTCCATAGATGTACCTAGATACCAAGAATATGCAAATAGCCCTGGTAGAAGTGGAGCAATATTCCATTTACCTAGGTATATATTTTATTTTTAAGGGGTTGCAGACCAGAGAAAGACGTTTGTCTTGTTTACATCAGGGTCCCTCATTTTCAATTCATAGTGGATAAGTGTTTCATTAAGTGAAAGTGAAAGAAGGTGAAAGAATAAATAGTTTTAAAGCACATTCTGGACGTGTAACTGAATTATTATACGATGGGCGTCACAGTGTTTATACTCCTCTGGGTCTTTTTATTGACAGCCTACATACAGGAGCCGCAACAGTTCCTTTCGAGCCGCTGCTGCAAGAAAGGAGCAATAAGAGGAAAACAATGTGAACATAATTGTACTTACAGATGTTGTGGTGTCCACAGTCTGATCTGTTTCCACAAGAAGAACGTTTTGATCCAGATGTGAAGTCTTGGTCCAGTACGTACAGACGTTAGCAAGAGACTTTCATTGTATCCAACATGTCTCTGGTCCGACTCACAACAAAGGGCACACCCTTGATCTGGTTCACAATTGGGTTAAAAGTCAGTCATGTTTGCACGGAGGAGTTGACGGTGACCGATCACAAATGTGTTGTTTAACTTGTCCTTTGATAGCGGTTTTGTAGCAGAGAAGCGAGTTAAAAGCTCCACATTGTAAATAGCCTGGCTGTAGCAACGTTTGCTGCTAGTTGTAACACAGTGATGCACAGCCATCTTAGATGACGTCACGCCCCTCGTAACTCGCTCCGTTCGCCCCGTAAGCGTGTATATTTTCCCCAGCGGCGTTTCACTTCCGCGTTCGGTTTGCGCGATCTGATTGGCCACTGACGTTTTTTTCAGCGCCAATCACGTTACTCCTAACAATCGCGCCAGCAGGCTGGCCTGTACGTTAATGCCAAGCAAGCAGTGCAAAAATGCTTCCGCATTCGTCACCGCACGCTAGTGCGGTAAAGCGCCCTTCTTTTCAGACAAATGCTACCGTGCGTGCACCGGCGGCGGCGTGCTCGCTCAGGTGCGTGCGTGCGCCGGCGTGCTCGCGCGAGGTGCCCGCGCATGCGCATGAGATCCCGCCTTGGTTGGAGCTCAATATATATAAGTCACCGCCTCTTATTCACTATCTGGCACTAGCTCAATTGGCAAGGACACATGGCTGTGGATCCTATGGCTTGTTTGCTGGCGAGTTCGAATCCCATCGAAAATATTTTTTAACGTGATTTTTTTTTAACGTGTATTCTTTCGCCGGTTAAGGTTAGGCATTGTTTCGGAGTTGGTTAAGGTTAGAACGGTTAAGTTTAGGCGCTGTTAAGGAGCTGGTTAAGGTTAGAGTTTGTCAAAGAGAATGGCAATATAATTTCTATGGTTAAGGTTAGGCATTGTTTCGGAGTTGGTTAAGGTTAGAACGGTTAAGTTTAGGCGTTGTTAAGGAACTGGTTAAGGTTAGAGTTTGTCAAAGAGAATGGCAATAGACAGCCTATTTCCGCGCGACCTGGGCGCTGGGCGGCGGAAAATGAAAGGCGCATTACTGCATGCCACTACGGTAAGTTTTTGCACTGCTTGCTTGGCATAAAGCTACACGCAGCAGGCTGTTACCCTAACCCTAACGCCTATAACTGTTCCGCAACTGTAAATTACTTCCGGGGTAGGCCTGATTGGCCCCGACAGGCACGTGACGCGCAACTTTCTCTGCCGCGCGGCACGCTCCGCTCCGCGGAGCGGCAGAGCTTGCGGAATTATGTGACCGCCCTAATCCGCCATGATTTTCATTCGGCGCTTCAGCTCACCTGGCAGAGCAGCGGTCCTGCGGTCCTGCGGTCCGTTGTTGACGAGTTTGAATCCCATCAAATTTTTTTTTTTTAACGTGATTTTTTTTTTAACGTGTATTCTTTCGCCGGTTAAGGTTAGGCATGGTTAAGGTTAAGGTTAAGGTTAGGCATTGTTTCGGAGTTGGTTAAGGTTAGAACGGTTAAGTTTAGGCGCTGTTAAGGAGCTGGTTAAGGTTAGAGTTTGTCTTAGAGAATGGCAATATTCTTTCTATGGTTAAGGTTAGGCATGGTTAAGGTTAAGGTTAAGGTTAGGCATTGTTTCGGAGTTGGTTAAGGTTAGAACGGTTAAGTTTAGGCGCTGTTAAGGAGCTGGTTAAGGTTAGAGTTTGTGTTAGAGAATGGCAATAGACAGCCTATTTCCGCGCGACAGCTCTCAGCAGCCTCGTTGCGCGTCCTGAGTTTGCCGCGTCACGTGCCTGTCGGGGCCAATCAGGCCTACCCCGGAAGTAACTTACAGTTGCGGAACGGGTACAGGCAACCCTAACCCTAACCTTAAAGGGGAGATGAAGCAGTGAACAATGTGATCCTAGTTTGTTTGTTGTGTACCTTGTGTAAGACAGGGTCCTATAATAAAATGTGAAATCCTGCTTATTTGTCTGAAAAATCTGTTTTCGCCATGGGCGCGGCCATTTTGTTGCTGACGTCATGGGGCTGGTTTGGTGTATACACTGCTGGTTAGCTGCCTATAGTGAATGGGTCAGTCAGTAAATAAAATGTTGCCTACAAAACAACGGGACCGCGGTGGTTCTGTTTGTATTGCTCCTGGCTGTTCAAACTAATTTTACCGTGTGAAAGAGAGGAAAGTTGGTTAATTTCCACAAACTACCAGTGAAAAAAACAGTGTTGTTGGCACGTTGGCTCAGGCTGGCTGCACTCAGGCGGCGCGACCAGCCTGTTGGACAGGGAAGGAGGATCTGCAGCGAACACTTCATTGCCTCGGATTATGTTGTTGGGGTGGGATGTTTGTCCAGAAGACCACTAATCAGCAGTATGGAGGTGGCGTCTGTGTGTATATACACAAGGATACCAAATACATCAACCGTACTGACCTTAACCATGATGAAATTGAAACTGTTTGGATTGAAATCTTATTAGACAGGGCGAAACCAGTACTAGTAGGCACAATCTATAGACCACCAGAACAGAGTGGCTTTTATGACACACTTGATGGGTGTTTAGCTGGGGTGGAGGGGGTAGAAAAAATTCTTATTGGGGACTGGAACACGGATATGCTGCGTAAATCAGCACCCGTCTTCAAGGCCTTCAGTAGATTTTCTGACCTGCACGGTTTCAGCCAGCTAATCACCCAACCCACAAGGGTATGCGATTCGACACAAACCACCATTGACCTCATTTTGACCTCTGACAAGTCCATGATCTCCAGTAAAGGGGTGATAGCATGCGGGTTAAGTGATCATTATATGATTTTCTGTACCCGCAAAAAGCTAAAACAGAAGGCCGGCTGTCACAAAACAGTCACATCTAGAGACCTCAAAACTTACTCTAGAGAGGCCTTTAACCTAGAACTGGGGAGCTTGGACTGGTCAGATGAGCTCAGTGGTACACAGGTTGAAGAAACATGGCTTGGATTCAAAACCAAATTCACAACAATACTCAACAACATGGCACCGATAAGAACCACCAGGGTTAAAAATCGCGCTGAGGCATGGATGCACACTGAAATACTGGCCGCTATGAAAACCAGAGACAAAAAATGCTCTGAACTTCATAAAAGTCAGACAAAGCTTTCCAAAAGCTCAAACAGTGAACTCCAAGCCCACGTGGTTGAACTAAAAATCCAAAGAAACAGACTAAGAAATGACGTAAACACCATGATCAGAACCGCAAAAAGAAATTTCATCAACGACAAAACTGAGGAAAACAAAAACAAACCCCGCGAACTTTGGAAATTACTCAATAATCAACTAGGCTGCAGTAAAAAACTTAAAACCAGATTCTCAAACATAAACATAAAGACGGACAACACGCTCATCACAGACAAGCTGGATGTAGCCAATTACTTAAACATCTTCTTCACAAACATAGCCACAACACTGGTAAACAAACTACCCTCCCACTCAGGGCAGTATGGGGTAGAACACATAGTAGCATACTACAAAAACCTAGGGGTCCACAAAGACGACTTCAAACTTGAAATGGTAACAACCGATGAGGTACTCAAAAAATTGAGCGCCCTCCAACCTAACAAGGCCACTGGCCATGACAACATCCCCTCCAAATTCCTCAGAGACGCAGCAGCCGCCATCACCCCAGTCATCACACACATAATAAACCTCTCTATAAGACAGGGGCACGTCCCCAAGGACTTCAAAATTGCGAGAGTGACCCCTCTACACAAAAAGGGCAGCAAATTAGACCCAGGCAACTACCGCCCTGTTTCTATTCTTACCTCCATCTCGAAAGTCATGGAGAAAATAGTCTACGAACAGGTCGAAAAGTACCTGGCGGAAAAAAACCTAATCTACGAATTCCAATCTGGCTTCAGAACATCCCACTCCACTGACACATGCCTCCTCTATTTGAACGACCACATCAAACAAGAGGTGGACGCGGGCAAATACTGCGGCATGGTCATGCTGGACCTACAAAAGGCCTTCGACACTGTCAATCACTCCATTCTAATGGACAAGCTAAAAGCAATTGGTTTTGATAGCCTATCAGTGAGCTGGATGCAATCCTACCTAGAGGGGAGAGAACAGATGGTAGAGGTAAACGGTACTCTATCCCCCCCCTCACAGTGAGCTGTGGTGTTCCACAAGGAAGCATACTAGGACCGCTACTCTTCCTAATTTATGCAAATGACATGTCGTCAGCCTGTGACTGCAATTTGTTCCTGTTTGCGGACGACTCAGCCCTGCTGGTCTCTGACAAGAACAAATTGCAGGTTGAAAAAACCCTCAGCACGGAACTAGGCAAAATCTGCATATGGCTCGCTGATAACAAACTATCATTACACATGGGCAAAACAGAGTCCATTCTCTTCGGTTCAAATAACAAACTCAGCAAGACCGACGGATTCTCAGTTACAGTGGGTGACAATATTGTCACAAGGAAAGACGAAATTACCTACCTGGGTTCCATCCTAGAGGCAAATCTTTCCTGTGACAAAATGGCATCCAATGTAATAAAAAAAGTCAACCAACGAACTAGATTCTTGTACCGGATCTCCTCTCTGGTAAACAAGAATACCCTGAAGACTCTGGCAGGAGCACTCATTCAAGGGTACTATGACTATGCGTGCACCTCATGGTACCAAAGCACCTCAAAGGCGCTTAAAACAAAATTACAAACATCACAAAACAAACTGGTCAGACTACTGCTTGACCTGAACCCCAGAACCCACCTCACCCCTGCCCACTTTGCCAACCTAGGATGGCTTAGAGTAGACGACAGAGTACAGCAACTTGCAATGGGCCTGGTCTACAAGATACACTATACGACCGGGGTGCCCATGTACATGTCAAAATACTTCCCAAAGGTCAGTGAATACCACAACCACTACACCAGAGGAAGCTCAACAAATCATGTGAAACCCAGATTCGGCTCAAACAAGGGACTAAACACGTTTCGCAATTATGCCACAACAATGTGGAACGCCCTACCCAAAGCTGTAAAGGAATGTGAATCCCTGCCCACATTCAAAACCGCTCTTAAAGAGCACCTACGGGAGGCTGCAATTCGAAACTGGCCACCGTAAATGCCCAAAACCCCCACCACCTCCTAATAGACAGTCTCCTCCCCACCGCATGTATATATTCCCTCCCCGCCGTATGTATATTTCCCTCCCACCCACCCACCCCCTCCTAATGTACAGTCCCCTCCCCATCATATGTATATACTCTGTCAGGATCTAGGGGTAACAGTACTGTATATTTGAATACCGCCTATGTCACAAATGTATCAGTACTAAATACCTATATGTCCCTATGCCATAAATGTCATGTATGTTGTGTATGTCATAAATGTCTATATGAATTGAAAATGGGGGACCCTGATGGAAACAAGACAAACGTCTTTCTCAGGTCTGCATCCCCTTAACAATTGTATGTATTGAGCCGTACTGTATTGTACCCATTCTGCAATCTGTTAAATAAAGTTTTCATTCATTCATTCATTCAGCTGAAGCCGGACGCGGTTCCCTCGGTCTTCGACAGACAGACCGGCCCAGGCAGTTCAGCGTCGCGGAGCATTCAGCCTGCTGGCTACCTAGATCCACTTCAACCAGCGTCGCGGAGCATTCAGCCTGCTGGCTACCTAGATCCACTTCAACCAGCATTGCGGAGCATTCAGCCTGCTGGCTACCTAGCTCCACTTCAACCAGCCGAGCATCGGGAGCTCCAGCAGCTTGTCGATGTGCTAATAGCCTGGAGCCAGCTACCGTTAGCTTGCCGAGGCTCCAGCACACCGACAAGCTGCTGGAGCCGGCAGCTACCGTTAGCTTGCCGAGGCTATTAGCACACCGACAAGCTGCTGGAGCTAGCTACCGTTAGCTTGCCGAGGCTATTAGCACACCGACAAGCTGTGTAGCCAGCTACCGTTAGCTTGCAGAGGCTATGAGCACACCGACAAGCTGTGTAGCCAGCTACCGTTAGCTTGCCGAGGCTATTAGCACACCGACAAGCTGTGTAGCCAGCTACCGTTAGCTTGCCGAGGCTATTAGCACACCGACAAGCTGTGTAGCCAGCTACCGTTAGCTTGCCGAGCAGTGGCGGCTCTACCACTAGGGGCGCTAGGGCGCCGACCCACCTGCTGGCCAGCTGCTGTTAAATCAGAGAAGAAGACAATAAAACTTTTTCGTTTTTGTGTTTTATAGCCCTATAAATAATATAAACATGTTTAAAATTAATAATATTTACTCATTTTAAGTATGTTTGTATTTCCAATGCACAATATAACGTTATTATCTAAATTAAAAAAACATCGTTTTCCAGAGCAGGAAGTGACATCACGTTTTTTTTTTTTTTTTTTTGTATTTCTCGGCCCGGGCTATACGCGATAGCGCTCTGAGTGCGCGTCACAGTTTGATCGCTGTCTCCGTCACAGCCAATCAGTGCATACGGCGTTGTGCGTTGAAATATGACTATTATGTTGGAATCCGAGCGCGATTTGAAGCGGTCTAGAAAGCAGCGTGAACTTCCGTGAGAATTTCCATAGCCGCATTTCGCAAAGACGCTCTCTGATTGGCCGACGCCAGTATTTTTTTCCATGGCAGAATTTCACAGAGACGATCTCTGATTGGCCGAATCCAATTTCTAATGTTCCAATTCTAGCTTCTCGCTTGGTTCCTGGTACTAGGACTGTTGTTTGTCTTAGAGCGTGCCGTGCCGTGACTGCAAGTTCTTTCTTTAGACTGTTAAGCTTAGGCACTCTTTCAAAGTTGGTTAAGGTTAGAGTTTGTCTTAGAGCATGGCGATAGAACGCCAGGTAGTTTGCAGTCTGTTCGAGCGGAAATGGACAAAGGAATGTACTTGTTGAGTGTTGTGCTAACGTCGACGAGCTCAGCTGAGCTAACACTTGGCTAACAAGCTATATGGCGGATTATACACGTTTCCTGCCCTGGACGTTTCAACTAAACAGTGAGTCTCTCTCTCTCTCTCTCTCTCTCTCTAACGTTAGTACTAGTACTAGGCTGGTGCGGGCTAACTGGCTATCGTTCTGGGAGCTAACGTTAGTACTAGTACTAGGCTGGTGCGGGCTAACTGGCTATCGTTCTGGCAGCTAACGTTAGTACTAGTACTAGGCTGGTGCGGGCTAACTGGCTATCGTTCTGGGAGCTAACGTTAGTACTAGTACTAGGCTGGTGCGGGCTAACTGGCTATCGTTCTGGCAGCTAACGTTAGTACTAGTACTAGGCTGGTGCGGGCTAACTGGCTATCGTTCTGGGAGCTAACGTTTGTCTTGTTTACATCAGGGTCCCAGATTTTCGATTCATATCGATAGTTTAATAGCTAGCCTTGGCTCGTTTAACAATATGCAAAATATGTGTACAGCCCTGTACTCATACTGAAGTTATTCTTGGTATATAATAGGTCTGATTGTGTAACGAATCGATTCCACGTCGCGCTGTGTGTGAGAGAGAGAAGGAGAGAGGGAGAGATCTGCCTGTGTTTGTAGACGGGCGAGTTTTGTTTCTAACTTTTCTATTTATATATTGTGTTTCAAGTTGTGAATTAGAGTCTAGACTATACTTTATTTGACTGGTTGTGTGTTGTTGTAGTAACAGCTGAGCGACTCGTTCATAAGAGCCGATTCATTGCAGTGAGCGTGTCGAATCGCTCACGTCTTGCCATGAGTGTTGCGTGGTACTGTACTGTACTGTACAAAATATTTGGTATAGCGCCCCTAGTGGCGAAGTACCCAGCGGCCGCTACTGTTGCCGAGGCTATTAGCACACCGACAAGCTGTGTAGCCAGCAGGCTGAATGCTCCGCGACGCTGGTTGAACTGGAGCTAGGTAGCCAGCAGGCTGAATGCTCCGCGACGCTGGTTGAAGTGGATCTAGGTAGCCAGCAGGCTGAATGCTCCGCGACGCTGCCTGGGCCGGTCTGTCTGTCGAAGACCGAGGGAACCGCGTCCGGCTTCAGCTGATTAGTGGTCTTCTGGAAAAACATCCCACCCCAACAACATAATCCGAGGCAATGAAGTGTTCGCTGCAGATCCTCCTTCCCTGTCCAACAGGCTGGTCGCGCCGCCTGAGTGCAGCCAGCCTGAGCCAACAACACTGTTTTTTTCACTGGTAGTTTGTGGAAATTAACCAACTTTCCTCTCTTTCACACGGTAAAATTAGTTTGAACAGCCAGGAGCAATACAAACAGAACCACCGCGGTCCCGTTGTTTTGTAGGCAACATTTTATTTACTGACTGACCCATTCACTATAGGCAGCTAACCAGCAGTGTATACACCAAACCAGCCCCATGACGTCAGCAACAAAATGGCCGCGGCCATAATGATAAATGCTTCAAAAATGCACATAAGCCCATGTCCATCCCATTGCCGTTGTGTCCTTGGGCAAGACACTTAATCTACTTGCCTCGTATGAATGTGTATGCATGTGAATGAATGTTGGTGGTGGTCGGAGGGGCCGTAGGTGTTGATTATTCGCCACGCTTCCGTGAGTCTGCCTCAGGGCAGCTCTGGCTGCAATTGTAGCTTACCACCACCGGTATGACTGTGTATGAACGAATAATGGACTCTGTGAAGCGCTCTGAGTCAGAGCAACAGTCAGTCAGAGAAGAGCGCTATATAAATCCAATCCATTATTATTATTATTATAACAAATCGTTTTTTCTTAGAAACTGCTTATTTTTATAACGTGATTTTTTCTGTGGCTTATCTAAATACTAATGTGATGCTATGAATATGTATTTATCGCTATGCTTCATCTCCACTTTAACCAACTTTGAAGGAGAGCGACTTCGAAAGAGTCGCCAAGATTAACCAGTTTGTTAGGAGTAACGCGATTGGCGCTGAGAGAAACGTCAGTGGCTAATCAGATCGAGCAAACCGAATGCGGAAGTGAAACTCCGTTGGGGAAAATATACAGGCGCCCCGCCTTGTTTGAATTACGACATCTGTGAATGAATGAATGAATGAAAACTTTATTTAACAGATTGCAGAATGGGTACAATACAGTACGGCTCAATACACACAATTGTTAAGGGGATGCAGACCTGAGAAAGACGTTTGTCTTGTTTCCATCAGGGTCCCCCATTTTCAATTCATATAGACATTTATGACATACACAACATACATGACATTTATGGCATAGGGACATATAGGTATTTATTCAGTCTGTGAGCTCAGACTGAAGTGTCGCAAAACAGAGAGGCAATGGAAATCTTCCAACCTCCAGGTACATCGTCTCTAATGTCTAATCTATATATCTTAAAGAGTTGATATCTGAATTTAACAATCTAATTAAGAGTGCCAGGGCTACTCCTTTCTCTAACATTAGACCAATAGCTGCAGCTCTTGTACTCTGTCTATTTTATCTTACTCTTTTTATTATGGTCTATTTAAAACTGAATCAAACCATAAACAAGTTGGCCTGTTGGGATGTTAGATGTGAAAAACTGTGATTTTATATGTCTGCACTTTATGTGCTCATTTTATGCCTGTCTTTTTTTCTGTTGTGAAGCACTTTCTGCAGTTTCTGTATGAAAGGAGCTATACAAATAACGATAGGTTATGACTATAACCAAGTTCTGTTAATAGTGGTGACGCTCGGCGTCACTCATGCACTGTCCTCGCACACATGCACGCGCACTGAATAAAGACCACAATGTACCTTTATATCCCAATATTTGTCTGACCACACCCCTATCAGCTTACCTACATAAGCAGGTGTGTGGTCACCTGCTCTCCTCCTTCCCAAGCTTTCACCACAAGGTGAGATCAAGGGCTGCAGTGGCGTCGGACGCCGAGCGTCACCACTATTAACAGAACTTGGTTATAGTCATAACCTATCGTTCTGTATCATAGTCGGTTCCGCTCGGCGTTACTCATGCACATAGGGAGGCCGAGCGGAGCCACCGGCCGACAAATACACCCCGCTGAAGGCCCCCCACAACCATCAGAACAGGGAGGGCCGAGCCCCCCCGACCCCCCCTAATGGAGGGCACCCCCCCTATTGGAGGTTTCCCGGGAGGGCGATGGACCCGACCGTGCGAAGAGGCACTCAAGCAACTCAACGCACAGGGTGAGCAGACCGTGGCCTGACCCCACGACTACACACACGCACAACCCGCATGCCACCCGGGAACGAATGGAGGGAACAACCTCGTTACTGCCCCCAGAATCACGGGCCGTAGCAGCGGAGCGCGAAGGAAGGCCCAGACCCACCAAGGGACTGGACCCCCTGGAACGGGGGCCCGGAGAAGTCCATGATGCCAGCATCAAGACCCCACCAGGTGGGCACTTAGTGACCCCGCCCCCCACATCGCCAGCGTATCCGGACAAAGGCCCCTCAGCCGAGCGGGCCCTGTCCCCCCAACAGTACACCGCCTGGCACACTGACCCTGCAGAACAGGCAGTCAGCATGGCCGTAAGCACACAAAAAAGGTTAACCAACGGAAGCAGGCAGCGCACCGGGGAAAAAAAACAGGCAACAGGCTGTTAACCCGAGCCTGGAGACTGCGGACGAGACAGGCGCCAAAGGAGTCAGCTGAAAACAGCCGCCCCGGCGGAAGGGGCGTATGCTGGCGTTGTTGCATGACGAAGCCTCCATTTAAAAAAAAAACCACCCAGAGGGGTTGAGGCAGAGAAGGCTGACACGATTGGCAGACGTCATGAACATGCAGGGGCACCCTCAACCGGGTAACCTGGGAGTTGACACTGCTCCAACACACCAGGGAATCAACCACCTTGTCGTTACCCAATGCAGTGGTTGTTCCTATAACCCCTCAAGAAAAAACTCCAAAAACACCTGCGGGTATACACAGGCTATACCGCAGTACAAGTGTTTCAGTTTTCAAAAAAGGGTTATCCCAGGCCTACAGGTCGACGAAACATTACTTCGGACCGGGCCCGGCGATACGGGAAGCACAGGGTCACCAGAGGAGGTCAAAGACCACCCCAACAGGCCCCTCTTCGCCATGCGTGAGAGAGGAGCGAAAAGAATGGAGAACCAGCCCCAAGCACACCGTACTTGGTATTCCCAGGCGGTCTCCCAACCAAGTACTAACCAGGACCAACCTGTGTAGCGGCCGAGATCTGACGAGATCGAGCGTGTACAGGTTGGCATGGCCGTAAGCCATTACGACAGTGCTGAGTACAAAATGTACCCAACCAGGGTCTCCATAGCGCTTAACCCTGTGACACCCGGACCGACCTGGCATTTTTCCCCCTGAAAAAAGCCCAAGTCCCTCAGGGTACCAGAACAGCAGATCTGCATCCCCGGCGGACAATGGGTTTAACTGGGTTTAACCGGACCAGCGTGACCAGAACCAGTCCCGCGCCCTAACCACGCCGACATGCCTACTCCAGGAGAAGGGGCAGATATGCGTGTTGATCTTAAACATGAAAAGAAGGCGCCACCCAGACGTTCGGGGCGAACCGCGCCCGGTGGCCCACCCCCAGGGTGTGAGACCCCTCTACATATGTTCAGATCCATTCCGTCATCATCCCCCAGATATGAACGAGAATCCGTCGACAACCAAAACAGGTCGTCGGAAGAGGAAAAACCTCCATCCCAGTTGCTTTATAAAAACGCCGTTTTAACCCCAAGCAACCAAGGCGTGCCAGTCAGTCGCCTGATTACAGAACACCCCGAGCTAGCACTATGCGTGCGTCGGAACACAACCACATCAATGAACAGGCTATTTAGACCTGTCATTGAATCCCCAAGGCGCCCAGGGGAACGACAAGAGGGGTGTGATACTTCCTAACTCCAACTCTTTTTAATAGAAAAGAAGGAAGCACCAACAGTATGTATCCCAGTCTACACAGCCGGGGGTAAAATTTTTTCACATTTTTACATCCCACCACCCCCCATAGGAAGGAGACGGAAATCCCCAGAGAGACTTCCCACGCGAGCTGTACAGATTGAAAAGAATATATTGCACCTTGAGCCATGTAAAAGATTGGTTTTAGGGCTCTCCGGGGAGGAGGCACTGAACCCATACACACTCAATAATCGAATTGAATCGAATACACACAATAGAGTAGGACTCCTTCTTGAGGTTCCACTCACCTTGACAATCTGAGGAGGAGGCTCTGTACTCTGAAGGAGGCTCCCTCACATGGAAGGAGAGTCCCAACTCACAGAAGGCCCGAATAGGAGCTTCGTGAGGAGGAGCCCTGACCACCCCCCGAAACAGATCCATCACATGGACCTGAACAGCACACGGAAGTCCTACCAACAGAGACGTGCACAGTGACGTATTCTATGGCGGGGGAATTTCTGCGGTGCACACGCCCAATATTCCAGGGCGTGGGACCAGGAAACCCCCCCCCCCTCACCCTGTAACATGCCGAACCGCAACGTGACAGGAACCTTGAAGGACAGGTGGGTTTACCCCTGACCAACAGAAAAAAGGGGGAGGAAAGGTTACCAGTTCACCCCTTTACGACCCCACACCCATGATACGATGTAATGACAAAAAGAGAGTATGACACAGTCATAGTCAGCTCCATGAAGCGTCTAACAGCTTCACACAGCGCATGTGCTAACCTGCTATCTGATTTTTACTAAGGAAAAAACACAGAATAGAGAGGGCTCTCCAAGAGCCCCGGTACCAACTTACACATGTGCTTCTGTGGCCAGCCCAACCCAGGACACACACAACCCATCATCACCTACAAAAAATGGCAAAAACACTCTACAGAGGAACGCCGTTTTTCTTAATGAGACAATACATAATTCTCGATTAGTATCGGCCACAGGCCTTGCACACACGAAAAGCGACCAAACAATCTTTTCTTTTAGGAAAATAAAGTTCCTCAAGCAGTTTTAGCACAACCTCAGCAATCAAGCTAAGGGTTACATCGTATCCCTACCACACAGTGACACAATATAGTGTAACAACATGTCTGAGAGGAGGATGAAGAAGTCCCCAGGTAACCGGGGGGAAACACAACCCTCCTACTTTACCCTTAATACGGCCAGTTAAACAGGTAAAACCTGTTAATATGTGAACACACTGTTCATTGTCATTACAGGCTGAGAAAAGAATCATTCTTTACTCATATGTCACTAAGCATAGCTTTATAGGTTAGTTTAACCCCCTTAGTTGTGAGTACACGGTACATAAACACACATGATGTTTCTCAACACAACAAACCAGATCATTTTCACATCTGTAACAAACAACCCGATTTGCATGGAGAAGCTAAATACCAGTGACAAGACAATTCACACATAACTCGCGTCGTATCCTAAATGTAGTGCAGCAACACTCATTTTGGAAAACATCGTTATTTACAAAACATTTAGAAGGGAAAGCAAGACGAAGTGTTCAAGGTCTGGTCAGGACCTTGCCTACCTTGAGCGCAGATCAAGCAAAACTGCAGTCTCTAACAAGGCACCGTAGTAAACACAGCCGTACTGTGTTGTCGACCTGGGCAGCGTCGCCGCTCCATCCCGCCGCTACGGTCCCCCTTGTTGACGCAGTCCTTGCCGGCCTGGCTCAGGGCAGGTTCGACGAACATCCTCTGTCAAAGATGACGTCGTAGTCAAGAGTGTTTAAAACATGTTATAGTCACAGCACGTTCAACAGTGTAGCATTAAGCTAACGGCCGCCCTCGGCCGATAGCAGCAAGCTAACGTTTCCTAGCCTAGCCTAGGTAGGCCACAACTAGCACGCAAGCTAACGTTTCCTAGCCTAGTGATCACAACAGGCTAGCGCCGCAGCTAACAGCTGACTGGCTAACAGTAGGCCACCACTAGCACGTAAGCTAAGCAGCTATCACCTGAACTTGTACACAATGATATAATAATCACTCAGACAGGCCGCCGTTCTGAAACCCTCCTCACTGTTTAAGAGAGAAGAGAAACGAAATGTTAACACAGTTTTACAACGGTGATTTTACCAACATCCGACGGAGCCAGCACAAGTCCCATCTGGGCCGTAGCTGACTTGAACACAGATTTTCCGATAACGAACATCCATGCCCATATTTCCTCGTGAGGGAATACTCTCATTTGTATATGAAAGATGGGGCCTCACGGTGACAGAGAAACATCCACTCGTCCAGAAAACACAGGGATCACCAGTGTTACTGGTCGTGGCCCACTAGTTAACTATAATGGGCTTCAGACCAAGGTCCTCTGCCGTTGCCTAAGAGGCTTGAACAAAGGACCCTTAATCTGGGGCCGGTGTTCGTAAACATTGTCAGCTAGCCCCCATAGCACTAACAGACAAGTGGAGCTTGCAAGCAAAACATTACTCACCAACCTGGAACTCACCGCTTCTCACAACAGCGGCGCGTCCTACAGTCCAGCTGTGCTTTTACCACAACCAGCCACAGCAAGGACTGCAGTTGGAAGGCATGTGACAGGAAGCGGCGCAAACTCCCAATACGAAAACCGGTGGAGGATTTTTAGAATGATCATCATCTTCCAGACACTCCAGTACGAAGACAATATCGCCGTATTTTCTCGAATATAGTGAGAGAGAAAATAAAGATATGATGTCAACGCATCTCTTGTTTTCCAATTCTTCTCCTATCATCACGTCAAGTGGGGATCTACCGAGGCACTTCCTTGTGGTGAAAGCGAGAAGGAGGAGAGCAGGTGACCACACACCTGCTTATGTAGGTAAGCTGATAGGGGTGTGGTCAGACAAATATTGGGATATAAAGGTACATTGTGGTCTTTATTCAGTGCGCGTGCACGTGTGCGAGGACAGTGCATGAGTGACGCAGAGCGGAACCGACTATGATACAGAACGAAGGTTATCCTATAACCCTAATTATTTGAATACTGCCCAGGTGGCCAAAAAGTGCTGGCCCATTAATGGCCCGTATCCGGCAGGCCGGAAGAAATTAATCGGCCCAAGTCCGGTTGCCGGAATCGACCCATAATGCGGAATGACTGACTGCCCGGAACCGGCCCAAGTACACTGGGCCAGGTCCAGGGTTGCCGGAATCGGCCCAGAATGCGGAATGACTGACTGCCCGGAATCGGCCCAAGTACACTGGGCCAGGTCCGGTTGCCAGAATCAGTCCAGGTCCGGTTGCCGGAAGCAGCCCAGATGCGTCCCAAACACACTGGGCCAGGTCCGGTTGCCGGAAGCAGCTCAGATGCGGCCCAAACACACTGGGCCAGTTCCGGCTGCCCGAAGCCTAGCCGACACAGCCAGCATTGGGCCGGAATCACCCCAGATAAACTACCAGAACTTGCCAATGCAATACTGGTACCCAGTATTCTGCCAGAGCTACCCCACTATCTGCCTATGACTGTACATTACCGGAAATACAGTAGGAAATGGTTGATTAGTAATACAAAACCACATATATTTAAGGACCCTTCCCTTTACCAATGCAGTATTGGCATGTCCCTCATTGAAAAATCCAGAAGTTTACATGCTGTCTCCTACCTCACTGAAGTATATTCTCAGTGTATGTGACCTGGATGCTTCAAGTTTCCACATCAGTTAGCAGATGAATGTGAAACAGCCTAGTGTCAAACTCTGCACATTGTACACAATATACATCATTCTGCAGTGAAGTTCAAATATCAAGTAAAGTAACAGCTTACCCCCATACATGCGTGCTACTTTTTCCAGTTAAAAATGACACCATGAATAGATTATATTTAAACATTTATAAAAAAAAGAAAAATATCATTGTTACAACTCAAATTTGTTTACTTGCTGTTTTCTATTGGAGTTCAACTGGAGTGCAACAGCATGTCTTCTCAGCAAAGTCCAACAACTGTTCTGGTATAAAGCATTAATATATCCTCTCTGAACCCAACCGGCCTCTATGGCGGACAACGCCCTCCAATGAAATGCAGGTAAGTTATAAGAAACCCATTGTTAACAAATTGTTCCCCTGTAACAGTCTTCTCCCACAGAGTCCATACCCAACCTTAGTATATATGTCAGGGACGTGTGTGTGTGTGTGTGTACTGTACTACATGAACGAAAACAAAGCACCTGTGCACTTGACCAGGCCCCGCCCCTGTGACCTCCTATAAGTCACCAGGCGTGGTCATACTCGCCCTTCCTCGGGAAAAGATTTCCATTAGGAAAAAAAACCCTCAAGGGACCTCAGGGCGTGCTAAGAGCGAGACGCTCAGCCAGTACTCATATAACTAGGTTATATACATAACCTATCGTTATATGGTTGTACTGGCGAATCGCGGCTCGCTCTTTCGCCATATCGAGATATTGGGACAGAGCAGGCGCGAGGACCGACAAATGTACCCCCTGAGGACCCGCAAGCCCTACCACCAGGGGGAAGGGGAGTCCCGTCACCCCCCCTTCCTAGCGAAGAGGGGGCGGCAGTCAACTCCACCCAAGTGCGAAAAAGAGGGAACTAGAAACCCCTAAAACGCACAGCACAGGCGGGACCACGTGTGACACATCACCTCGTGGCACACACCCACACATCCCTGCTAACATCCCTGGGACGCAGGGGAGGTCAGAACCGCCTGGGAGAGAGAACCCCCAGTCATGTCCATGAGGTAAAACCTAACGAAGGGACCCGGGGAGGACCAGGAGGCCGCAGCACAGATGTCCTCCACCGAGGCACCCCCTAACAAGGCGGCAGAGGCTGCCACTCCATGAGTGGAGTGCCAGGGGGGGCCAGCCCAGCCAACGTGTAGCAAAGGGCAATGCCCTCGCACAACCAATGTGACAGGCGCTGTTTCGACAGTGCCTTACCAGCGCGAGAGCCACCGTAACAAACAAAGAGCAGATCGGTAGCCCTGAGGTCCTGAGTCCGGCTGAGGTAAACCCCCAAAGCCCGGACTGGACACGACAGGTGAAGGCTCGCCTCTAACTCACCAGCATGAGGAGGCGGATGAAACGCCTGAACCACAATATCCCTGGAGCGAAAAGAGCTCCGGATATTTTTTGGCACGAAGACTGGATTAGGCCTCAGAGTCGCACCGCTATTGACACGAATAGACAAGCACTCAGGCCGCACCGAGAGAGCACAGAGCTCACCCACGCGCTTAGCGGAGGTGATGGCCAGCAGGAATGCAGTCTTGAAGACAGCTGTTCCAAAGACGCCTGCTCAAGAGGCTCAAACGGGGCCTCGGACAACCGGCCGAGGACCAGTTGGAGGTCCCAACTAGGAGACAGAGGACGTTCCATCGTCTTAAGGCGCCGAGCGCCAAGCAGGAAACGCTTCACAAGAGGGTGGCTGAACAACGTAACGCCCTCAAAACCCCTCATGACAAGACGATATAGCCGCGGCATATACCCTCATCGTGGAAGCCGACAGTCTATCCAAAATAGACTGATGGAAGGAAAAGGACAGCGTCCAGGGGGCAGGACACCGGTTCCCAGCCCCCCACCTTACACCACTCTTGGAAAATACGCCACCTACCCGCGTAACCCGCGATAGTGGAGGGAGCATGCGCGTTCCGGATGGTGTCGACCACAGAAGGGTCCATCCTCTCCAGACTCACCCTCTTACCAGCCAAACCATCAGAGGCTGGCCCAGCACAGGGAACTGACACAGAGACCCGTGCACCTGAGAGAGGGCCCGCGACGACCAAGGAACAGGCCACGGCAGGGCTAACAAGAGCTGGATCAGGACCGGGAACCACACAGCTGTGCCCCAGTCCGGCGCGAACAGGACCAAGGTCCTGCGCTCCCGACGTATCCGCACCAACAACTGACCTATCAGATGTATGGGGGGGAAGAATCCCAGGCAGCCACGGCATCGGCCCCAGACCTGCCCGACTATGTCCGGACGTAATCCCCACTCGTCAGGGTGAGGACCGCCCCGCGATATCACACCTGTACCCACATTCACCCTGCCGGGGATGTGGAGAGCCCTCAGGCTGCGCAGATGGAGAACGCCCATAGCCAGCCGACCGCCGCCCGGTGCAGACGGGGGGAGCGTACTCCTCCCTGTCTGTCGATATACGACGCTGATGTCGTATTGTCCGTCCTGATCAAAACACCGTTTGAGGACCAGAAGGACCGCCTTCAATACCAACACATTGAACGTAGCGCAGACCGGGCAGCATGATCTTGCCAGCTGCCCCCTACTGCGTTGGCCCGACGCGTCCCCAGTGAGGGAGGCGTCGGTGAAAACCGTGACGTGTGACAGCCTACTGCCCATGGGGACCCCCCCAGAGGGCGAGGTCCCCCAGTACTGACACGGGAACCTTAGCCGCTTCCACTTTCCTCTCACCGGGTCTATTTCCATACTGGAAAACCACCTCCGTATCCTCCTCATGAGGTGAAGAGGAGGCCAAGAGGGACCACGGAATGAGCAGATGCCATCATACCGAGCAGGCGCATCACGGACAGCGCCGTAACCGTCCTAGGATGGAACCTCCCGAGCGTGTCGATAACATGCTCTGAGAGGGATGCCCATAGTACTCCACCTGTTGACTTGGAAGAGGAGTACTCTACTTCCAGTCTACAGCAAACCCCAGGCTGGTGAGGAATTCCACCACCTGCCTGGTATGAGACCTGACGATCCACCTTGACCGCCAAGGACCAGAACGTCGTCAGGGCAGAATACACTTCGTAACCCCTGACGACGCAGAGGCCCCAGTGCGGCCTCCACGCACTTGGTGAAGATGCGGGGAGCCAGAGAAAAGCCGAACGGCAGCCTCTGGTACTCATACGCTAAACCCTGCAAAGGAAGCGTAGGTAAGCCCTAGGATGGAAGATCGGGGATGCGAATACGCATCCTACAGGTTTATGGAGGAGAACCAGGCCCTCACCTGACAGTGTTCAACAGGTAGGAGACGGTCCAGAATGCTGAACCTTCCCATGGGACAGGTCCAGCATGGGTTTGACACCCCCCCCTCTCGATTTCTCGGGCACCAGAGAATACCGGGAGGAAAATGCCACGACGATGGCTTGCTTCGCCCACAGAGATTGGATCTCGTTGACCAGAGCTGTCACTGCTGGTGACCCTGACAATAGGGTCTGTACCAAACCTGAAAACGGGTGGGGTTGTGTAAATACAAGTCCCCGTCTCAGCGTTCTCTCCATCCACCTCGACATATGGTACTGCTGTAGCCATATGTGATGATACTCCTAAACGCACCCGCCGCCATTTGGCGCAGGTCCGCTAGGAACTGTAGATAGGCGGCCCGGTCCCACACGCAGTGCGTAGCCAACCCTGGACCCGCTAACCGTGCGAGCAGAGCGTTCCGTGGAGTCGGGACATCGGACCCTGACACTACCCACGAGGCAATCGCACCCAAGGGGGGACCCCGACAGAAAGGGCCGGTTTGATACGGAGGAAGCTGACATCATACTAGGTGACAAAAGCTCCCCCACTGAGCACACCCCTCCAGAACATGCTGAGGAGTTGTTCTGCAGCTGGACATGCAAGGTGTGAGGCCCCCATGGGTTCCTACACACCGTAGCCCTGCAGTGATATTACTACCACCCAAATCACGCGCGCCTGCCAGACCACTGCCGATCTTGCGGGAGTGGGAGGCACCAATGTGATACCCGGCCTGGCGAAGGCGAGGTTGGGGAAGCCTGCACTGTTTGCCTCAAAAGGTCTCGAGCCCCCCTGCTGACAACCCTTGTAGTTGACAGACGTAACACCAGGCTCAACCAACACAGCTTATGGTGTGGGAACCGCTTGACAGCACAACATTCTCACGGACAGACCCAGTCTCAGCCATCAACTGGGTGTCAGCCCCTGTCCCCATGAGAAGTGAACGTGGGGCCGCCTGCGCTTCATTGAAGACACGCGGCCCGCAGCCAAAGGAAACAAATCAGAGCCCCTTTTCCGCTGGTGTTGGGGGAGGGAGTGACCGGAGAGCGGGCTGCACACAGCCGGACGGCGACGGTTTTTTAGGGCGTGCTCATCCAATGTAGCCGATCCCTCGGCCGCCAAGGCTGTCGGCCTTGTGGACACCTGTTGACATTGAGCCCAGGGTACCTCAGGCGGGGGAAACATGGCCGCTGGTCGAGGGCCTCGCCACAGCCGCTGGCAAGGCCGTGCTCTCACCTCTGGCTGCGCGGCGTGAGGCGGTGTGGGGCCTAGGTCAAATACCGCCCGTGCTCCAGCGGAAGACCAAAGATCCTCTGCGGAGAGGGAAAAATTATTTTTAACTTCTCACCCCCTCAAAGGGAGACTAATCCAACCAAGATGTCTGTAAACAAGCGTTGACAGCATCCTAGCCCTCCCTGCGGTTATAGCTTGCGGCTAGGTCAAACCTAATAACGGCAAAAACTTTGCGCAATGTTTCGACGTCGGCTGGCCCTCATGGCCCCGCCACCAGACACCATTTTTTACAGAAAAAACAGAAATTCGAACAAAGTTACTAATCGCTGCTAATTCTATACCGTGGCGGTATAGGCTTAACAGCCCACCAGCCACCCGCCGGGCCGACTCACCTCATGGCGTCGGCCGGGCTGGGCACTCAGTTTCAACATGCCAGAGGCAAAGGACTGATGCCACCTGCTTCATAAACACAGAGCACCAGTGGTGGTTGCAACCAGCAACCTCCACTGTGGTGTGCACCCATGAAGGGGTTAATGAATAAATGAACTAAAACACCACCAATACACTGTAGAATGGGCTAGCCCATACACACAACGTTAAGGGGATGCGGACCAGAGAACACCAGTCCCGCATACCATTCATAATATTCACAAAAAGCACACCAGCCCTAGGCCTCAGCCCATTCACCCATGAAAAAAGTTAACAAGCCCCCGTTAATACTCCCAACAGTAGACACCGATTGACCCTCAGCATGAATGGTTAAGAGGAGGGAAGACCTTTTAGAAAGACAGCCCTCAGCGGGGAATCAAAAACAGAAACAGTAACCCAGCATATAGCATAGCGTTAGCCGCGCGCTCCAGGATAACCGGGAAAACAACAACGTTTACCCAGATATCCTGCCCCTTGCGCCAATACACAACTCGGTTGTCCCCCGGGACAACTCAAGCGGCATCACCAACGCCACCATTGTTATGCCTAGTGGCGCAGATCCTACCAGTACGCGAGTTAGCCCGATAGCTAAACATCGCGTGACGTCCCTCGATCTGCTGTCAAAAGACGAGGAAACCCCAGGACAGGCCCGACGCGCCGTTGGAACATGCCGAGAAGATTCCAGGGGCTGGCAAATCTCCGGCGAAAACTAACATTGTTCAATTTCCCTCTGCATTTCATCACAGCTAGTTACATGGGATGCAAAGCACGTCCATGATGGAAAACGAAAAAGAGGAAGGGCGAGTATGACCACGCCTGGTGACTTATAGGAGGTCACTGGGGCGGGGCCTGGTCAAGTGCACGGGTCCTTTGTTTTCGTTCATGTAGTACAGTAGGTACTGGAGATGAGGTATATCTCGATATGGCGAAAGAGCGAGACGTGATTCGCCAGTACGACCATATAACAAAAAATTCAAAGAAACAGACTAAGAAATGACGTAAACACCATGATCAAAACCGCAAAAATCATCAAGGACAAAACTGATGAAAACAAAAACAAACCACGTGAACTTTGGAAATTACTCAATAATCAACTAGGCTGCAGTAAAAAACTTAAAACCAGATTCTCAAACATAAACATAAAGACGGACAACACGCTCATCACAGACAAGCTGGATGTAGCCAATTACTTAAACATCTTTGTAACTGTGGCCATTATATGGTTTCATCATTTATGTTATTTCAGTTTAAGTGTAATATTTGAGAATGTATTTATGTTTCATTTCTTATTTTCTTTATTATTTAATTTGCTACAATTTATAATATATTCATTTTGACGTCTGGTCATATGTGGTGTCCCGTTAGGCTGCTGTTGTGTTGTTACATTTGGGTCTGATTAAGACACCTGCGAGCAAGCGGCAGGGATGTTGGGAGACTGGGACTCATTAAAACACCTGCGAGCAAGCAGCAGGACAGAGACGAGTTGTACAGGCTCTCTAGATTCGAAGAGTGTACGACTATGTGTAGTGTACCACTAAGACTGTTACCAAGAACAGAAGAACAAGACCCCTTTGTTATGTAGCATGCAGCCAACGAGGTAATTAATGTTTGTTTGTATTTTGCTTTTCTGATGTATTGTTTTCATATCGTGTATATTATTGTTTGTGTTGACCTGACGCAACGTATATGTTTCTGTTTAAGTTTTCACGGTGGATTGGAGGACCAAGCCTTGAATAAACCCGTTGAAAGGAAACCACTTGTGTCTGCAGTGCTTGAAGGAGTTACAGTGAAAACTCGTCTGTTCATCGATGCAAGTGGGCGATGAAGCAAGTCCAAGTTTAAGGCCGGCGTCCAGCGGATCTTCCCCGACAATTGTTTGCTGCGCTGCCGGCGCGCCGACATTAAAGGACAGATGAGTCACAAACAATACGCACTACACGCATAAACACAAGAAGTAAGAAGATGCACACAGTATAATGAGCAGCGTTTCAAGATAAAGCCATAAAGGACTTGGACATTATAAGTTAAGAGTGGTCAGGTCAAGAAGAGTGCTTTGTAAACGTTTCTATAATATATTTGACTGCGAATTCTAATTACTGTGGTGTGCGTGCAAAAACGTTTTGACTTATTTGCCTATATAATTTAACTGAAGCTAACCATTTGTACACACATTAAGCCAAGGTGTCAACGTTAAAGTATAAATATGTTTTCTGATTGAACACCCATTTCTAATTTAAAGTGTGTTTTGGAAATTGTAACCTATAAAAAGCACGTATAATTTATAGGTGAAGGCTATTATTGGCATCTAATATTTATGTTCCTAAGCGTTCTGAAGCGCTTAATATATATGTGGAGGTTATTTTGAAAGCCAATTGAATTAAGCAATTTGATTTGCTCGTAGAGTACTGCATTTAATTCAAATTTGAGTACAAAACAGGCTAAAGGTTTAAAGGTGTATTTACTATTTTTTCTTTACACATTTTGGTAAATTTAAAGTAGTGATTTACAATGACAGAGCCAATTAGGCCTGCAATTGAAGTAGGGGACAGTGTTAGGGATAGTGCAAATTCCCAAGACCGACCTGAAGAAGGTCAGGAAGAAGGTGCTGAAGCCCAGCAAGAGGTTCCAAAACGATCTCAAAGAACCAGAACTCTAACAGAGAAGGGTAAAGCAATGCAGGAGGATAAGATCAAAGCGCTTCAACAAAGATTTAATTACATTTACAATAAATGGAGGACACAAGTTAAATCTTCTAAAGGTCCGTTATCACAATCAACAGAACATTTGTCTAATGAGCTGCTTACTGATATCATTACAGATGTCACAGGTCTTTCTAATGATGTGCAGCATATTTATGATGAACTACGTGACATCTCAACTCCAGACCAGGACACGCGTCTAAGAGTGGATCTGTGTGCAGGGATTTCTGAGATAATTGTGTCCAGAGCCACATTTAGACTGGGGGGAAGTGTGTTAGAAGAAGGAGAGAAAGAGTGGCCAGAAGCAGGCTCTCTCTTTGACTCAAGCACCTATAAATCTGGTTCTGCCACTTCTTCCAGGAAAAGTGCTTATAAATCTGGTTCTGCCACTTCTTCCAGAAAAGGCACCTCAGTGCATTCAAGCAGTTCTTCTGTAAAGCGACGAGATGCTGTCGCTGATGCTGCTGCAAGCCAAGCTGTTCTGGAAGTGTTAAAAGAACAAGAAAAAGAACAATTGGAAATGCAGTGCCTAGAAGCAGAAGCTAAAAAGAAGATAGCTGAGCAAGAGGCAGCGGGCATAAAGCGTCGTTTAGAGCGTCGTTTAGAACAAGAGGAAGAGGAAGCTAAAATTAAAGCTCAACTGGAAGAAGAGCATGGAGCTATACAAAGGACTCTGGAGGAAAAGCGGAGAAAGATACAGCATTTGGAGGCAGTGAAAGGTCTTAATGCAGCACGAGCAAGAATCCTTGTGTACGATCAAGTGGAGGCCACAGAAGAAGAGCGGAAAGACGTACTAGAACATGAGAGGGTAGCAGACAACAAAGTGCCTGCTCCCACAAGTCCTCTGTCCCTGTATACGTCTCCCGTACCACAAGTTGTGACCACCTCCTCAAATGACAGTACAGCAGAGTTTGTTAAGATGCTGGCAGGTGCTTTAAGTGCCAACAGAATTCCAATTCCTGAACCTTCATCATTCAGTGGGGACCCATTGAAATACAATGACTGGAAACTTTCCTTTGAAATACTGATTGATCAGAAGAGCATTGAAGACAAGGAGAAGATATACTACCTCCGTAGGTATGTAAGTGGACAAGCTAAGAAAGCACTTGATGGCTATTTCTTACTCGGAACCAAATCTGCCTATGTTGCAGCATGGAAGACTTTGGAGGAGAGATATGGTAATCCATTTACAATAGCAAAAGCATACAGAGACAAGCTCCAAGCATGGCCCAAGATGGGATCTAAGGACAGCTTTGAGCTCAGAGAGTTTGCAGACTTTCTCAGGAGTTGTGAGGCTGCCATGGTCAACATCAAGGCATTGGACATTTTAAATGACTGTAATGAAAACAGGAAAATTCTTTTAAAGTTGCCTGATTGGCTAACAGCGAGATGGAACAGGATGGTTATCCAAGAAGAAGAAGAGCGTAACCAATTCCCCTCCTTCAGCCAATTTGTAAAGTTTCTGACAAGAGAAGCAAAAATTGCCTGCAACCCTGTTACATCACTACAGTCACTGAAACAAGGTGAGACTGAAAAACCAAAATGCCCAAGATATCAAAGCTTTGGAGCAAAGACACTAACCACAGGTTCCAATGAAAATACTGTTATAACATGCATTTTCTGTGAGAAGTACGGGCATACTTTGCATAAATGCAGGAAGTTCATGGAGAAACCTGTTACAGACAGAATCAAATTTGTTCAAGCTGAAAAGCTATGCTTTGGTTGTCTCAAGTCTGGTCACTACTCAAAGAGCTGCAACAGTAGGAATGTGTGCGACGTGTGCCACAAGCAACATCCTACATGTCTGCATGAGGAGCGAGCCAAAGAAGGACAAAGGCCACCACAAGCCAAGCTAAAGCTAAATGAAGAAAAGCCAAGTACAAGTCAACAATGGTACAAAGAAAGACCCCAATCAGCACAATACAAGGAAGCAGCGACAACCTCTACTTCACATAGAGTAATACTTCAGGAAGCCAACACACAAACAACTGCAATAATTCCTGTCTGGCTTTCATCCACAGATCAACCAACACAAGAAGTCCTTGTTTACGCTCTGTTGGATTCTCAAAGCGACACAACCTTTGTTATAAGGGAAGTAGCAGAAGCGTTGGAAGCAACCAAAGTCAAGGTCAAAGTCAAGCTCTCTACTATGACCTCAAGAACGACAGTAGTAAGCTCTGAAAGAATAGACAACTTACAAATCCGTGGCTTTTACTCTGGTAAGAAGATATTGTTACCACCAGTCTATACTCGGGATTTCATTCCAGCCAACAGAACACACATACCAACAGATGGAACTGCAAAAGCGTGGTCCCATCTAGAGCACCTCCAAGGAAAGATTGCACCTATGCAGGACTGTAAAGTAGGTCTGCTCATTGGGTACGACTGCTCACAAGCCCTGCTTCCAAGGGAAGTTGTGTCTGGCGAAGAAAGTCAGCCTTATGCACAGCGTACAGACCTTGGATGGAGTATTGTTGGCCATGGGAATCCCTGTGTAGACATCGGAATCAGCCATCGCATAGTATTGAGACGAGTAACAGCAGGTGTGAAACGTTCTGTTAATCTCAAAACTGAAGTACACTGTGTGAGCCGAACCCAAGTAAAAGAAATGACTCCCTCAGACATAAGAGTTCTTGAACCAGACTTCTCAGAAAGAACTGGAGAACATGACCCTGTGTCTCAAGAACATATCAAGTGCCTGTCGAAGTTGAGAGAGACCATCACGCAAAAGAACAATGGTCACTACGACATGCCGTTACCATTCAAAGAAAAGGAAAAGAAAAGAAAAGGAAAAAGAAAAAAGAAGAAAAAACGACCTGTCAGAGAACTCAAGGTGGGAGAAATTAAGGAAGATGATCCTGAACTCCACAAGGCTTTTGTGTGCAACACTAAAGCAAAGGAAAACAGATCATCATTGGATCGCCTACAGAGATTCTCGGAATGTGTCAAGTGTAGAAAGTACAGAAGATGTACTGAAGGACAAAGAGGGGGTGACTTACCACAAGATCGGAAGCAACTCCACCCTTCACTTACGCTGGCATAGACTGCTTGGCATAGACTGCTTTGATCCGATCTATGTGGAAGGAAGGAAGGATCTCAAAATATATGATCTCTTACTTACCTGGCTATGTTTAAGGGCCATACACGGGGTCAGATGGTAGGGTGAGAAAATTGAAATTGCGGGTGAGTGACACCACCTTAAAAGGTAAACCTATAACTAAAAGTGTTCCTTGATACCTGTACAGAAGGTTATAACGCTACTCGAAGCAGACTAATTTAATGTTTTGCCTAAAACTTATGTTAATGATGATATTTACATTTAGTCATTTAGCTGACTCTTTTATACAGGGCGACTTACAAGTTCTGTACAGGTCCCCAGGAGGGGCACAACTAGCGGCTGAATGACCACAAGAAATATTTAATTTAGAAGATAACCAAATTATGTTCAGAGAAATCCCACGTGTGTGCGATTTGGTGGGAGTGTAACTGTGGCCATTATATGGTTTCATCATTTATGTTATTTCAGTTTAAGTGTAATATTTGAGAATGTATTTATGTTTCATTTCTTATTTTCTTTATTATTTAATTTGCTACAATTTATAATATATTCATTTTGACGTCTGGTCATATGTGGTGTCCCGTTAGGCTGCTGTTGTGTTGTTACATTTGGGTCTGATTAAGACACCTGCGAGCAAGCGGCAGGGATGTTGGGAGACTGGGACTTATTAAAACACCTGCGAGCAAGCAGCAGGACAGAGACGAGTTGTACAGGCTCTCTAGATTCGAAGAGTGTACGACTATGTGTAGTGTACCACTAAGACTGTTACCAAGAACAGAAGAACAAGACCCCTTTGTTATGTAGCATGCAGCCAACGAGGTAATTAATGTTTGTTTGTATTTTGCTTTTCTGATGTATTGTTTTCATATCGTGTATATTATTGTTTGTGTTGACCTGACGCAACGTATATGTTTCTGTTTAAGTTTTCACGGTGGATTGGAGGACCAAGCCTTGAATAAACCCGTTGAAAGGAAACCACTTGTGTCTGCAGTGCTTGAAGGAGTTACAATCTTCTTCACAAACATAGCCACAACACTGGTAAACAAACTACCCTCCCACTCAGGGCATTATGGGGTAGAACACATAGTAGCATACTACAAAAACCTAGGGGTCCGCAAAGACGACTTCAAACTAGAAATGGTAACAACCGATGAGGTACTCAAAAAACTGAGTGCCCTCCAACCTAACAAGGCCACTGGCCATGACAATATCCCCTCCAAATTCCTCAGAGACTCAGCAGCCACCATCACCCCAGTCATCACACACATATTAACCTCTCCATAAAACAGGGACACCTCCCCAAGGACTTCAAAATTGCGAGAGTGACCCCTGTGCACAAAAAGGGCAGCAAATAAGATCCAGGCAACTACCGCTCTGTTTCTATCCTTACCTCCATTGTTGAAGTCAGAGGTTCTGTGTAGGATTGTTATTAACTGTCTAACTGCATATATAACTGTCTCCACCAGTAACTGTCTAGCTGCATATATATCTGTTTCCACTAGAGGGCGCTCTAGGCGGAGCCACTCAGGTACACCACCATGTGGCGAGTATAAAGCTAGATGTCTCCTCCCACTTCTTTCTCTCCCCCCATGTCTCTCAGTGAGAGAAGACCTGTAGAACTACTGCTTTCCATGTGAATAAAAGAAACCACACCAGTTTAGGCTCAAGATAGAAACCATGCCTCTTGACCACATTATTGTCGCCCTATAGCCGAATTCTGTTAACAGGTTATGGGCCCAGATAACGCGGGGTGAAAAAATAAGGGTACTGTAGCAAGCTTAGCTGAAGTATAGGCTAGGTTAGCGCCGGGAGCACCGCGTGGCTAGACGCTAGGCCAACAAGAGTTAAAGATAAGCCTACCACTAACGAAGAGGATGGAAAACAAGAGAAGGGGCAAATGGCCATCATTCAATGGAAAAGCAGAGAACTATGAGCTCTGGGAAGAGCGCATGCTGTGCTGCATGCGGGGGCGGGGCTGAAGGAGACGATCCTGGCGGCCCCCACGGGAGAACTGACGGCGGAAGAGCAAGCCCTAGACGACCAGCGTAACGCAAGCGCGTACTGTGAGTTAGCGCCGATGCTCGACGACACCAGCTTGGGGCTGATACCCCGCGACACTAAAGACAGAGGCAGAGAAAGCCTGGCGGTATTGAGAGAGCATTACATCGGACGAGGAAGACCCAGAGTCGTGGCCCTCTACATAGCACTAACGGGTCTGAGGAAGGGGACCACCGAGACCGTGACCGAATACGTCAACAGAGCGGAGCAGATCACGACGCCATTGAGGAGTGCCGGAGAAGCACCAAGCGATGGGCTAATGATGGCGATGATAATGAGAGGACTACCGGAGCTGTACAAACCGTTCACACTCCTGGTAACACACGGTTCAACGGACATAACGTTGGGACAGTTCAAGGCTAAGTTAAGGAACTTTGAGGCCTCAGAAGACACCCACCCAGCCGCCGCGGAGGAGGGGGAGAGGGTGCTAAAAGCCCGAGCGACGCCAAGGGAGAGAACCAGGACCACGACGGAACTGGCGTGTTGGCGATGCGGAGAGAAAGGCCATCGGAGAAGCGACTGCACAAAGACTGTCTGGTGTAGCTTCTGCAAATCCACGGGGCACACAGACAGAGCGTGCATGAAGAAACACAACCAGAGCGCGCGATACGCGCATGGACAAGATGCCGGCTACGGACGAGACGACGGCCATGGACGAGACGGAGGCCACGGACAAAACGGCGGCTACGGACAAGACGGCGCCCATGGACGAGACGGAGGCCACGAACAAAATGGCGGCTATGGACAAGAAGGTGGCTGTGGACAGGATGACGACAGCGGACACGATGGCGGCGACAGTCGACGTGAGACGGATCGAGACGGCGCCCGGAGAATAACGGAACAAGAAGACTGCGCTTTCGGGGCGCGGACCGGCACGCCGGACCGGCCCAGCTGCAGCGGGCTCAGAGAAGGGGACTGACCGTGGACACAGGTGCGTCGTCCCATGTCATCAACGACAGGAGTCGGTTCAAGAACTTTGATGACACTTTCCACCCGGAGAGGCACAGCATGGAGCTGGCGGACGAGAGACGCACCTACGGATTGGCGCAAGAGAGGGGAGACGCACAGGTATGCCTCACGGACAGTAAGGGGCGTTGGCGTACGGTGACGCTAAAGAACGCTCTATACGTACCATCGTTCCCACAAGGACTATTCTCTGTAATAGCTGCTACTGCAAGCGGTGCCAAGGTATTCTTCGATAAAGGTAAAAATGTTCTTGTAGAACCTGACGGTACCCGGTTTGACATAAAGATGTACCAGAGAATATATTATCTGAAAACGGAGTGTAATGACAACGACCAGTGTGATGATAATAATGATGTGTGTAGTGGGACGCGTGAATGCCACATACAACGTAACTGTACAGAACTGCGTTTCCGCAGTTGCTCTGATTGGCCACTGACCCCACGTGACCCTACCCTATTACACGCCCCCTTATCGATGCGTGTTATGCGACGCTGCACAGCTCTTTTGCTCGCAGAACAGCTGTTTCCATATTTATAATATTGGAAACGCCGCGCTGTGAAGCACCTCTGTATTAAATGCCGACTCATCAATCAATCAATAACAACATTAACGATAACGCCGCGCTGCAATAGTCTCGCGTCTATCTGCTAACGTATTTATAATATTGGAAACGCCTTGCTGTGAAGAACCTCTACTGTCTTTAACTATGAACAAACACAACACTCTAACTTACCATCTTTAGATAATAAAGTACTCAACCTCTACTGTCTAAAAATTGTAAAGTCAATTAACGACTGATGGCTGTTTGTTGTAGAGGGCGCGGTGGCAGACTTTGTCCGATACAGAATGCAGGAAATTAAGTCTATGTAACAAAAGAAAGGCATACATACATTGGGTGATATCTTCGATGACCATGGTTTCTGCAGCTATCAAGATATATCTAACAAATTTAACCTCACCAGCTCCACTTATTATTTTTTATCTACAATTAAGAGCATCTTTAAAGGCTCACGGAGTCCCATTAAAGATTCCACTTGAGCACCACAGATATCACAAATTATTTTATGAAAAGGAGACATCGAGAGGCTTCGTCTCTGACTTTTATCGTCACTTACTTACATCCTCATATGATGTCCTTCCCCTAGACTCGGTTTGGAGGAAGGATATCCCAAAATTGGAAGTAGATTTTTATTGGGATGAAGTCTGGGCAAACATTCGGCTATCATCACGTAACCCGGATCACCAACAGATTAACCTTAATTTTATTCACAGGACTTACCTGACTCCTAGACGTTTGCACCTAATGGGGCTCAGACAAGACCCTCGATGCTCCTTATGTTTAAACGGTGCTCTTGGTACATAAGATAAGATAAGATATTCCTTTATTGATCCCCTTGGGGAAATTCAGGCATCATAGCAGCATGGGGGGAAGGGGGGGGTACAGGTAGTAAAAAAACAACACAGGCAGTGTAAACAATTTGGTCAATTTGGTCAATATAATTTACTATCTAACTAACTGAAGAAAATATTCACATTATTCACAGTGTCACATAAGGTGCAGTATGCATAAGGTAGTGTTATAATTTACTATCTACTGAGTATACATTATTCACAGTATCACTGAAATATACATTATTCACAGTATCACAGTATCACAGTATCCACATAAGGTGCAGTAAGCCTAAGGTAGTGTAGGTTGTCCTCCTTGGGTTCCTATAAGTCCCAGGTCAATGTCTGGTAGCAGTCGCTGCCCCCTGTTGTGGAGCCTGGAGGCTGCTAGTCGCTGCCCACTGTTGTGGAGCCTGATGGCCGCTGGTATGAAGGACTGTCCGAGGCGGTTAGTTGAGTGTCGGGGGGGAATGAGTCTGTGGCTGAACGAGCTTCTCATCTTGACTAGCTCGTCGTAGAGGGGGTGGTAGGGGTTGTCCATGATGGCAGCCAATACATTTATGTATTGGGAATGCCCTCCTGTTAAGATATTCTGGGAAAAAGTAACCACTCAATTATCAGAATTTTTATCTCTGACCATACCTATACTGCCTTCTGTATTGTTGTTGAATGATGTTTCTCAATTATCAACCTCTGTACATGTAAAAAGGGGGAGGGAAGGGGAAGGAGCGAGGAAGAGCGAGCAAGAGCACATGTATTGTATTTTATACAACGGCATGCAAATTTCTCGATTCTGATTGGCTGAAACAGTCCATTTACACGTATGTATAGGGACCATTCCACGCTCCTGGTCCCAGGACCCGCCCCCAACCGAATCACATCACTCCGCGTCTCCGCCGTGCGGATTCTTCGGAGAAAACAAGATGGCGGACAATAATCTTTAACAAATGGATATGTTGATAGCGTCATAACGACTAAATATAAAGCGATTCTGTCACGGCGAATGTCTTAGTCCTTTAAACAATGTTGGATGATGTAATTGATGGGTCATGAGTCATTTTAGAACAAAAGAAAAATCGCGGATTGATTGATTGATTATTTGCAATTTTATTTTAAATTTCTTCTTCCTTCCCCCTGACTGCAGCGCTGACTCTCACACTGTCCGACGCTGGCGTACCCACCCAACCCCACACAAACACACACACACACACACACACACACACACACACACACACACACACACACACACACACACACACACACACACACACACACACACACACACACACACACACACACACACACACACTCCTGTCTGCAACGGCGGGGGAGAGTCTTGCTCTGACACACACACCTGACTGTAGAAGCAGCTGAGTGCTGCGCTGTTCTAAGTGAGCATGGCCTATTGAGTTGATTGATTGATTGATTGATTGCTAATTTTATTACTGTACGCTTGGTTTCCAACTGGTTAAGTTTAGGCCCTCTACAGTAGGTTTAAAAAAATAAATAAAAAAATAGGGCGAAGAAAACTTTTTTTTCCTATAGGGCAAAGAAAACGTTTTAATTTGTTTTACCTACTTTCTATAGAAGCATCTAAGAATGAAGTTCTATAGAAAGTAGGTCTGCATCCCCTTAACAATTGTGTGTATTGAGCCGTACTGTATTGTACCCATTCTGCATCTGGTAATACAATTTTCAATCAATCAATCAATCATTCCAATAACAACCACTAACTTCATAATTAAAAACTAAAGAAAAGTTGGATGTGTTAGTTGGTTGGATGTCTTAGTTGAAAGGCAGTAACAGTTGGATGTGTTAGTTGGTTGGATGTCTTAGTTGAAAGGCAGTTGGATGTGTTAGTTGGTTGGATGCCTTAGTTGAAAGACAGTTGGATGTGTTAGTTGGTTGGATGTCTTAGTTGAAAGACAGTTGGATGTGTTAGTTGGTTGGATGTCTTAGTTGAAAGGCAGTTGGATGTGTTAGTTGGTTGGATGCACTTCCGAGCTGCGTCCACATGGAGGCAATTTCTCTTTTTTGTTGTTGTGGGAACTACTTTTTCTGGCGGATGGTTTTTTCAATAAATCTTCGATTAATGTGTGTTTATTGTATAGCAATAAGGTTGGATGAATGTGGCAGTTGTATAAAAGCATTACACCACTTGCAGTCGTGATTTGTGAACAATAAACCATGCCTAGGGGTGGTCGTTAGACCCCCCTAGGCATGGTTTATTGTTCACAAACCACTCCTGCGCGTGATGTAATGCTTAAGTATTGTATTTATTATTTGTATGTCTTTTAATCTACATTTATTTTTATTTAATTACTGGACTGTCATTATTGTTATTATTATTTCTATCAGTGTCCTGTGATTTATCATTGATTTTTACGGTTACTGTATTGTTTGTCTAGTTTTAGGTCAAAAAAGGGAAAATAAAAAACATTTGTTAAAAAAAAAAGAAATGGGTCCCATGTTTAAGTACAGAGGTGGATGAGTTACTATGTTTAAAATACTGAAATTAATCTTATGTTTAAGTACAGAGGTGAGTGATTTACAATGTTTAAAAATACAGAAGTGGAGGATTTGATCATCGCACCAGACAACAATAGAAAGACCTAGGCAGGTTAAACCATTTTATAGGTATGGACTTCGAACAGTCTGCCAATAGTGTAAAAATATCCCAGAAGAGATGTATAGATAAACTGTGGGTAGCTTCATTTTGTTAGACAACCTGTACTCGCCCTGACCTATGTTCTGTAGTGAGTAAGAGTGTCATAGTATTTTTGTTGACCCCACAGAGAAGCATTGAACTACGTCAAAAATATGTTTTTCGTTATCCCAGAGGTGCAGCAGACGGACAGCGGTGTTTCAGAAAAGACAACAAAGGTTTAAGGCTTAAAGCCTACAGTGATACTATCAGCCTGTGAAGCTGAGTATATGTTTCTAGCTATGACAATAAAAAATGTGTTTATCTAGAGCAACTGCTCGAAGTGATGAAGATAAGGTTATGAATATATTGCTCAAAATGCAGTAGGTAATTGAAGTGTATCCTCTATACCGAATATGGTGTTTTTGAAGAATGGGCGTTCTGTCAAAACCGTTTAAAATTATGGACATTGTGTATATGGAGACTGTTGTTTATGAGGACAACCAGGGGACCATTGTGATTGCTAGGAACCCAATGTGTCAATATAGATGTAAACATGTCATTATAGATAATATCATCTCATCAGGTATGTCATCAGATAAGAAAGAATGACACCGGTTTACTGTCCAATGGACGACAGAGTAGTAGACACTATGAGGAAACCTGTTTCAAATAAAAATGTAAGGGATTTGAAAGGGTCATGTTTAACACTTTGATTGCCTAAGGCTAAATTCATGATATACCATCCGTTGCCAGCTCTATTTAACATGGAGAAGTTCCCCTTCTTTGCAGGGCTATAACTTTTTAAATTCTATTGCTAGATTGCCATTATTAGGGCCCATTCAAGGTCCTATATGTATTGTTCATTGTGTAGCAACGTTAAACTTTTTCATTCACATATTCATAGTAAAATATGGTCTAAAGTATAAGTATGTTTTCATCTCTTTCTGCAGCTTTCTCCAGAACGTGATTTATAGCCCCAAATGCATTATATTGATGATGAAATACAGTTTGGTAGGAATCTGTGTGAGATCAAAAATTTCAATTGGACGTACTTCTAGAAGTTTCTACGTATCATCTGATGATGACCGGATGGGCGGGGGATCGTTTATAATTCCGTGGGCAGCGGTATATCATTCATCTAGTGTGGGTGATATGATCATCAGAGCAGTTTATATCGAACACGTTCAAAAATAACGCTGAATCTTACCGTATCTTCCTCGCGCCGTTGGACGATGAGCGTGGAACTGAAATATTCCTATTATGGGATGTAGAAATACGCGATCTATTTCCAGGTTGTATAATAGTATATACGTCCAAATCATGTTGTTTATCGAGTTATTGGCAACGGATCGCTATGTATTGTGTCGAGATCGAGTCCCGGGACCTATAGAGAGTGCCCGGAAGTAATATGGACGATCACCACTTCATCCACATGACTTCCTGTTTGGCGCTTCTGCCGATTGGCCACCAAATGGCGCTCTTGAACCGCTAGAGGGTTGATAGGAGGCCAGCACTGTGTCTCAGGGCTGCGGAGGAAAAATATGATTTCGATCACAGATTTTTGAAATATTGATATTAAAGACGAGTTAGGGCGTCCGCGGCAACTTTAGCATGGCTAGGAAAGACGCCTAAACACGTTTTCGGCACTTAAAGTGTTAATGTGAAGATATTGACTGTCATACCCTGTTGATGTTTGTGGGATTATATTATTTCCTTCGTAAAATGTTTTTCCAAGAAGTCAGCCAGTATGCTAATACAAACCTAAGTGGGAGTGTTGAAGTCAGAGGTTCTGTGTAGGATTGTTATTAACTGTCTAACTGCATATATAACTGTCTCCACCAGTAACTGTCTAGCTGCATATATATCTGTTTCCACTAGAGGGCGCTCTAGGCGGAGCCACTCAGGTACACCACCATGTGGCGAGTATAAAGGTAGATGTCTCCTCCCACTTCTAGATGTCTCTCAGTGAGAGAAGACCTGTAGAACTACTGCTTTCCATGTGAATAAAAGAAACCACGCCAGTTAAGGCTCAAGATAGAAACCATGCCTCTTGACCACATTATTGTCGCCCTATAGCCGAATTCTGTTAACATCCATCTCGAAAGTCATGGCGAAAAAAGTCTACGAACAGGTCGAAAAGTACCTGGCGGAAAAAAATCTAATCTACGAATTCCAATCTGGCTTCAGAACATCCCACTCCACTGACACATGCCTTCTCTATTTGAACGACCACATCAAACAAGAGGTGGACGCGGGCAAATACTGCGGCATGGTCATGCTGGACCTACAAAAGGCCTTCGACACTGTCAATCACTCCATTCTGATTGACAAGCTAAAAGCAATTGGTTTTGATAGTTTATCAGTGAGCTGGATGCAATCCTACCTTGAGGGGAGAGAACAGATGGTGGAGGTAAACGGTACTCTATCCCCCCCTCTCACAGTGAGCTGTGGTGTTCCACAAGGAAGCATACTAGGACCGCTACTGTTCCTAATTTATGCAAATTACATGTCGTCAGCTTGTGACTGCTACTTGTTCTTGTTCGCGGACGACTCAGCCCTGCTGGTCTCTGACAAGAACAAGTTACAGGTTGAAAAAACACTCAGCTCTGAACTCGGCAGAATCTGCACCGGGCTCGCTGATAACAAACTATCATTACACCTGGGTAAAACAGAGTCCATTCTCTTCGGATCAAATAACAAACTCAGCAAGACCGACGGCTTCTCAGTTACAGTGGGTGACAATATTGTCACAAGGAAAGATAAAATTACATACCTAGGTCAAGCAACGAACTAGATTCTTGTACCGGATCTCCTCTCTGGTAAACAAGAATACCCTGAAGATTCTGGCAGGAGCACTCATTCAAGGGTACTACGACTATGCTTGCACCTCATGGTACCAAAGCACCTCAAAGGCGCTAAAAACAAGATTACAAACATCACAAAACAAACTGGTCAGACTTCTACTTGACCTTACCCCTAGAACCCACCTCACCCCTGCCCACTTTGACAACCTAGGATGGCATAGAGTAGACGACAGAGTACAGCAACTTGCAATGGGCCTGGTCTACAAGATACACTATACGACTAAGGTACCCATGTACATGTCAAAATACTTCCCAAAGGTCAGTGAATACCACGACCACAACACCAGAGGAAGCTCAACAAATCATGTTAAACCCAGATTCGGCTCAAACAAGGGACTAAACACGTTTCGCAATTATGCCACATCAATGTGGAACGCCCTACCCAAAGCTGTAAAGGAATGTGAATCCTTACCCACATTCAAAACCGCTCTTAAAGAGCACCTACGGGAGGCTGCAATTCTAAACTGGCCACCGTAAATGTCCAAACCCCCCCACCCCCTCCTAATAGACGGTCTCCTCCCCACCGCATGTATATATTCTCTCCCCACCGTATGTATATTTCTCTCCCACCCACCCACCCCCTCCTAATGTACAGTCTCCTCCCCACCATATGTATATATTCTCTCCCCACCATATGTATATTTCTCTCCCACCCAGCCACCCCCTCCTAATGTACAGTCCCCTCCCCATCATATGTATATACTCTGTCAGGATCTATGGGTAACAGTACTGTATATTTGCATATCAGTGGAGGTTATTCAATGACAACACCTGAAGCACAGATTCACTAATAATTATTATTAATTTACATATATATATTTTTTTTTAATTATTATTATTATAATTTTTTTTATTAGAAATGTTTTCCTCTGTAAAAAAATGCCAGTGATTATTATTATTTTTTTTTAATGGCCAAGTGACAGCTCTGAGCTCTCTGATCAGGCAACTGCAGTAATGTGAGCTGTCAATCACTCAAGTGCAACTTTCCCTACACGGGTTGATCTTTTTATTCTATTATCCAATCAAAATAGGCTATTTGAGTCATCTAAACCCCGCCCGTGCAGATTTGCGCACGCTACTCACGAACGCGGGTTGAACGATTGACAGCCCTCAAGGTCTGAGACTCAATCAGAGAGGAGCTGCGCGACATGGCATATAGACCACTGCACTTCCGCATTACATGGAGCATGTGAGGAGGAGGGGGGCGGGGGGACGAGAGCGCAAGGGAATCAAATGAATGCGCTGCCTTCCCCCCCGAACCTCCCATAAGCTCAAAATACCGGTGTTACGACCCTGGCTCAAAGGGACGCAACATTAGTGCACACAGACACCAATGGTCTGTGTTTAAACCAAAAGACTATTATAATTACGATTACTAGCACAAACTAAAGATCAAAATGGTGGAAAGGGAAAAAGACACTACTTCAACCATCTCCTCTAGCAACTGTGACTTGCATGTGTGGGTCAGCAAGTGCCTTTGAGCTGCCAGGCAGGTATCCAATCAGCAGCAATCAGCTAATTAGCAGCTATCACCTGCATGCACAGTGACACAGGAGTAATCAAGATCATGGTACATAACAGGTGGTCAATTGTTTACACTTTCCATGGGATAAAAGAACGTGTCTCGACTCTCGAGTCGGACTTGTCACGATGGAGAAGCAATATTCAATGGAAGATGAGATCGGTCACTGCTTTGGCTGTTGTGTGGTGAATGGATTTAAAATATATATTGTAGCTGAGGGGTACAATTCCCTGACTGTATTGTTAGATATGATATTTAATACCACTACCTCATGTACTTTAACTTCTGGCCACCCAGTACAAGATATAAGTATGATGAACACTTTCCCACCTGATGAAACGAACCAACACAAATGTACCAAATCGAATATTTAATACAGCAAAGGGTGTATACAACATTCACTTAATTACATTTATGATTTGAAATATTGAATATGCACTTTTATGGCAAATGAGTATTCGTAGGTAAATCAACATTGAATGTCCAATCTCTGGTTGCGCAGGGAGTAAGTATACAACCTGGAATATTTAGGAAACGATAGCGATGGTACTTAAATGATTATAGCTGGATACACTAAGGGGGGGGGGGTCCCGCTGGTTGTAAGACAGTAGGAGGGGGGGGTTAGAGAAGCCGCTGGCGGTATCCCATCTGGCCGACGGTGTCTTGGGAGAATCCAAAGTCTTAGACACAGTGCCCACAGAACCTCGGGCAGCAGACGAATACAGCTGGACCCTCTGTGGAACGGTATCTGCCGGTCCACAACGGAGAGACGTGGTGCGACCTCACGTGTAGAGCGCCGCCTCACCTGGAGTCCTCTCCGGGGGGTAATTCCAACACTCGACAGTGTTGGCCTTTATCCATGGAATAATCAAAGCACACAAAGCATAATCCAAGAGCCGTGGAAGGCTCGCCGTCGTCGGGTAGAGTAATCCAATATACAGGTCCAGTCGCTCTTGACCCGGAGCTCCTCGGATGCAATCACCACTAGGGGTCTGACCAGCCTGGATAAGCGTCCAGATAACGTCAGGAACGATGGGGGTACCGATAACTGTAGAACTCGAACCGAACGATGCACCATACATAAATAGACTATTATTAGCTTAATAGAATACGTCCAACTCGACGGTATGGTGCCAAACTATGACCATTCAACTATTAATCTACACAATATCTCAATGCCTATTCTGGGCCAAGTAGGCCCTACTACACCGCACATGCTTCGTGGGGAGGCTTTTGCGTCTGTCACTCTGTTGGAGGGTAAAGAACTGGACTAAAAGAAAGTTCTACTTTACGAGCGCCATATATATATGCGCTATGAACAAATAGTACCACACGTATTTCGCCCGACATATTACTGCGCGGAACCGGAGGTTGCCTCGACATGTTAGGCGGCACGATTGAACTTGGACCTAGGGGTATGGCAACCTGGCGCCAGGTTCTCGTCCAATGGTAGAATGAAACTATTATGGGCTGTTTAGTAGAAACGGGGATATTCAATGCATATTGTACAAGGAATATACAGGGGATATCAAACGATATACAAATACAATTAAATATATATATATAAATAAATATACATATTCGGTTTAATCTGATCCTTCACAACATATATATATATATATTTTAGTAGCTGTGTGACGTTGATTATGAATGAATTGGCCCGCTGTGGCCTTGCATGTGTAATACACCAACACGGTTCCCGCGGGCACCAGGTAGCCCCCAAGGACCACATGAGGGGGGGGGGGGCATAATCCCACGGGACAATGCATTGGGAACTTGTGTACCCAACTCCTCCCCTCTCCTCCCCTCTCCTCTCCTCTCCTCTCCTCTCCTCTCCTCTCCTCTCCTCTCCTCTCCTCTCCTCTCCTCTCCTCTCCTCTCCTCTCCTCTCCTCTCCTCTCCTCTCCTCTTCAGAAGTATGATATTTAAACATGGTCCCCAAAATGAATGGAAGCGAATGAGGAGCCTGACACCTGGGAGGAATGGGGGTGTTGCAGCCTTGGGGATGTTTTAAAAATATAATTTAATATGTAATATAATATAATAATTTGTGCTTCACCAAGAAATTTGGTCAGCAGCCGCCACTGTTGCATATCGTATATGTCACAAATGTAACAGTACTAAATACCTGTATGTCATGTATGTCCCTATGCCATAAATGTCATGTATGTTGTGTATGTCATAAATGTCACTATGAATTGAAAATGGAGGACCCTGATGTAAACAAGACGAAAGTCTTTCTCTGGTCTGCATCCCCTTAACAATTGTGTGTATTGAGCCATACTGTATTGTATTTGTACCCATTCTGCAATCTGTTAAATAAAGTTTTCATTCATTCATTCATTCCGACTTTGAGAGCTGTTCCACTGGAGGTTGGATCAAGTTATATTTCACATAGCTCTGCTCAGCGTCATAGTGGCAATACTCTCCACTTCAGTACTTGCACTGAATAAAAACTCACAATGTACCTTTACATACCATCATCTGTCTGACCACACCCCCATCCGCTACCTACATAAGTAAGTAAGTAAACTTTATTTGTATAGCACCTTTCTCAGATAAAATCACAAAGTGCTTCACAGAAGTAAAACATAGCAACATAGAGATGAACGCACTACACATAAAACAATTCTGACACATCGTAAGCATAGGCATAGTTACAATTAAATAACTAAATATGAGTGCAACTAAAAACAAAACAACAATTATAAATAAATAAACAACGTATACAACCAGGAATTATTTAAAAGCCTGTCTGAATAAAAACGTTTTCAACTGTTCCTTAAAAGTGGATAGGGAGTCAAGTGAACGCATAGAAAGGGGGAGGGTGTTCCAAAGGGTAGGGGCCATAAATTGGAAGGACCGGTCACCTTTTGTTATTAACCGGGTCCGTGGGACAACCAGGAGATTTTGGTGGGAGGACCTAAGTGCACGACTGGGGGAGTAGGGGCGCAGTAAATAAAAAAATTACACAGGGGATCTACCTTGGAGGGCTTTAAAAGTTAAAACAAGAATTTTAAATGGACACGATAATTAATGGGGAGCCAATGTAGAGTGGATAAAATGGGGGTGATGTGGGCACGCCTACTTGTCCCAGTTAAAAGCCTTGCCGCTGCATTTTGAATGATTTGCAAGCGGTTTAGCACAGATTTATCCAGACAGGTGAAAATTGAATTGCAATAGTCCAGGCGTGATGAAATAAAAGCATGGATGATCATTTCCATTTCAGCTCTAGAAACAACAAATCTTAATTTGGCAATGTTTCTGAGCTGATAAAAACATGACCGTGTGAGCTGGTTGACATGGCTGTTAAAAGACAGAGAGTCATAAAAAATTACACCTAAGTTCCTCACATGAGGTTTGACACACTGACCTAAGGGTCCAATAGAATTTTTTATAATGGGGATGATGTGGTCAGGAGCAATAATGAGGGCTTCTGTCTTACTTGCATTAAGCTGAAGGAAATTATCAGCCATCCAGCTCTTGATGGCATCGATGCATTCATTAATAATGCAAAAACGATTACACTCACTGGGCTTAAAAGAACAATACAATTGGATGTCATCCGCATAAAATTGATAAAATATTCCATTAAAACGTTTAATAATCTGGCTTAGGGGAAACATATATAGGGAGAACAGCATTGGCCCTAGCACAGAACCCTGCGGAACCCCACAGGACAGTGGGGTAGAGTCCGACATGAACTGACCCACTGACACAGAAAAGCTTCTATCAGCTAGGTAAGATGAGAACCATCTCAGTGCTGACCCAGAGATCGCAAACACATCATTGAGCCTACGCACCATAACCACATGATCAACCGTGTCAAAGGCTGCGCTGAGGTCCAATAAAACTAATAGTGAGTGTTTACCATCATCTGCAGCCATTACAATGTCATTGGTAACCTTAAGAAGGGCTGTTTCGGTGGAATGAAATTTCCGAAAGCCTGATTGGAATGGGTCATGCAGATTATGGGTTTCTAGAACCATGAGAAGCTGCTCAGCCACAATTTTCTCCAGCACCTTGGACAGCAGAGGTAGTTTGGAGATTGGTCTATAATTCTCAGGAAGAGAGGGGTCTAGGTTAGCCTTTTTTAAAAGAGGTTGAACTATGGCATGTTTAAAAAGGCTAGGGACAGAACCTGATGCCAGAAAGCGGTTAATTATTGACAGAATTGTGGGACCAATTGAGTCAAGGACCTCTAAAATCAGGGATGAGGGAACAGCATCAAGGGGATTAAAAGAGGGTTTCGTTTTGTGCAGCACTATAGAAACCTGCTCTAAGGTGACTGGAGAGAACGAGTCTAGCAGCGTGAGAGGAGGAGAGACAGTGTGGCCATACCCTCATCTCCTTCTTCACTTTCACCACAAGGAAGTGCCTGTATACCAACACTTGAGCTAGGTTGATTAGACTGAAGAAAGGAAAACAGAAGAGCAAGGAGATACGTTGACATTATATCTTTGTTTTCTTTCTCACTATTTTCGAGAAAATACGGCGATAATGTCTTTGTCACTGGGGTGTCTGGAAGAT
The DNA here is from genome assembly GCF_963971535.1 of Notolepis coatsorum. Classification (NCBI taxonomy): domain Eukaryota; kingdom Metazoa; phylum Chordata; class Actinopteri; order Aulopiformes; family Paralepididae; genus Notolepis; species Notolepis coatsorum. Next base: position 18,861,067 of record NC_140172.1, read on the forward strand.
GATGATCATTCTGACCTCCACCGGCTTTTTCGTATTAGGGGCTCGCGTCGCTGGTCTAATCCCCACCTGCAGTCCTCCAAGCTGCAGCTGGACAGGTATTACCTCCGGTTCTGCAGCTGGACTGTGCAGGAGGCGTCGGCTGTTGTGGGAAGCTGGCTACCTCTGGGTGAGGTAGAACCACTGCTTGACTGCCTGGCAGAAATCAAGTGCTGGATGTCCGAAAACTCCCTGACATTGAACGAAGGGAAAACCGAGGTCATTGTTTTTAATAGTACCCCCTCTGCCCCCCTCATTGACACACTTGCTCCCCTGGGTCCAAACCTCTCCACCTCTGTCAGGAACCTCGGGGTCATCTTCGACAGCAATTTTAAATTTGACAAACAGGTCAGCGCCGTAGTTAAAAACAGTTTTTACCACCTTAGACTCCTGGCTGTTATGGTTTGTAACCGACCCCAATCGCACAACACAAGACAGGTATGAGAGTAAGCCAAAACAGGGCAAATATTTATTATTGAACAAAAAGCGGCACAGTCCCTTTAAGGGAAAACACAAAAACACTAGAGTCAAGGAAATATGGAAAATGTGGCACTGTGCCTTTAAGAGGCGAACAGGCTAAGGGACTAAGGCTAAGGGCCAGGGCTAAGGACCAGGGCTAAGTGTCAGGGCCAGGACCAGGGGCACTGGAGAGGGGGACAGGGACAGAGGTCCGGAGAGGCGGGCTGGAGACAGGGATAGAGAACAGGGTTAAGGCCTTGGACAGGGCGAGGGCCAGAGCTGCTTACAGGGATGAGGACAGGGTTCCGACGGCGGAGGCCTGGCAAGGGGACAGGGGCCCGACGGCGGAGGCCTGGCACGGAGACAGGGGCCCGACAGCGGAGGCCGGGGGGAAGAGGCGCCATCCTCCCGTGGAAATAGGGAGCGATGACGCGCCGGCTTGACGTCTGGAGTGGGAACACTGGAAAACCTCCCGTAGAGAATTAGAGAGCGAAGACGGTGTCCCACTCCAGGCACGGAGATCCTCTTCCTCCTCCTCGGGTGCTGCAGACGGGCAGCGCAGAACAAAGGGGTCCCAGGGGACCGGGGCGAAGAGACGCATCCTCCCGTGGAAATAGGGAGCGATGCGCGCCGGCTTGACGTCTGGAGTGGGAACACCACTCCAGGCCTGGCACGGAGATCCTCCTCGGATGCTGCAGACGGGCAGCGCAGAACACAGGGGTCCCAGGGGACCGGGGCGAAGAGACGCATCCTCCCGTGGAAATAGGGAACGATGCGCGCCGGCTTGACGTCTGGAGTGGGAACACTGGAAAACCTCCCGTAGAGAATTAGAGAGCGAAGACGGTGTCCCACTCCAGGCAAACGGCGACAGGTGGTGATGGCTGGCACGTCGTCTCACGCCGGAGACGCGGCAGGAGGTGGTAACGTACAGGATGGTAACCGTACAGAACTCCATGAACACAGAGTGAACATAGATACAGATACAGAGTCCAGAACACAGAATCCAGAACACAGAACGACCGACAAGGACTGGAGGGGAGTCTGCAACCTATGTACTCTCCCGAGGTGATTGCAAACTCCCAACAGGTGCGTGAAGGTAGAGGATCAAGGATGTCCAAGGGTGGGGGCTGGTGAAGAGTAGAGGAGAGTAAATCATCGCAAGGGTGGGGGCTGTTGAGGAGAGTAGACAGGGAAAACACAGGAAAAAGGTCCAGCGACAGGCGAATCCTCACAGTACCTCCCCCTCCACGGGAGCCACCGGGCGACCCAAAAAATCAGACAGCGGGGCAGGGGACATGACAAAGCAACAAACAAAAAAAAACTGGGCCATGCTAGCAGGGGAAGCTACACCTAAAGTGGGGCTAGCAGAGGGACAGGGTAGCTGCCAGAGCATTGCTAGCTACAGGGCCTATGCTAGCTGTACTGCTACATTAGCAAAAAGGCTGCGCTAGCTGCCGGAGCTAGGCTAGCAGACAGGGCTGGACTAGCAAAGGAGAACAAGCTAGCTGGAAGGACAGTCCTAGCTGTGGGGAACAGGGTAGCTAACAGGGGAGCCAACGAGGCTAACAGGGGAGCTAACGAGGCTAACAGGGGAGCTAACAGGGGAAACTAGAGGAAGCTAGAGGGAACTAGAGGGAGCTAGAGTGGGTTAGAGGGAACTAGAGGGAACTAACAGGGGCTAACTCACATACACTGTCTGTGCTGGCTGGGGTCGTCGACTGGTCGGGTCGTACTGTTATGGTTTGTAACCGACCCCAATCGCACAACACAAGACAGGTATGAGAGTAAGCCAAAACAGGGCAAATATTTATTATTGAACAAAAAGCGGCACAGTCCCTTTAAGGGAAAACACAAAAACACTAGAGTCAAGGAAATATGGAAAATGTGGCACTGTGCCTTTAAGAGGCGAACAGGCTAAGGGACTAAGGCTAAGGGCCAGGGCTAAGGACCAGGGCTAAGTGTCAGGGCCAGGACCAGGGGCACTGGAGAGGGGGACAGGGACAGAGGCCCGGAGAGGCGGGCTGGAGACAGGGACAGAGAACAGGGTTAAGGCCTTGGACAGGGCGAGGGCCAGAGCTGCTTACAGGGATGAGGACAGGGTTCCGACGGCGGAGGCCTGGCAAGGGGACAGGGGCCCGACGGCGGAGGCCTGGCACGGAGACAGGGGCCCGACAGCGGAGGCCGGGGGGAAGAGGCGCCATCCTCCCGTGGAAATAGGGAGCGATGACGCGCCGGCTTGACGTCTGGAGTGGGAACACTGGAAAACCTCCCGTAGAGAATTAGAGAGCGAAGACGGTGTCCCACTCCAGGCACGGAGATCCTCTTCCTCCTCCTCGGGTGCTGCAGACGGGCAGCGCAGAACAAAGGGGTCCCAGGGGACCGGGGCGAAGAGACGCATCCTCCCGTGGAAATAGGGAGCGATGCACGCCGGCTTGACGTCTGGAGTGGGAACACCACTCCAGGCCTGGCACGGAGATCCTCCTCGGATGCTGCAGACGGGCAGCGCAGAACACAGGGGTCCCAGGGGACCGGGGCGAAGAGACGCATCCTCCCATGGAAATAGGGAGCGATGCGCGCCGGCTTGACGTCTGGAGTGGGAACACTGGAAAACCTCCCGTAGAGAATTAGAGAGCGAAGACGGTGTCCCACTCCAGGCAAACGGCGACAGGTGGTGATGGCTGGCACGTCGTCTCACGCCGGAGACGCGGCAGGAGGTGGTAACGTACAGGATGGTAACCGTACAGAACTCCATGAACACAGAGTGAACATAGATACAGATACAGAGTCCAGAACACAGAATCCAGAACACAGAACGACCCGACAAGGACTGGAGGGGAGTCTGCAACCTATGTACTCTCCCGAGGTGATTGCAAACTCCCAACAGGTGCGTGAAGGTAGAGGATCAAGGATGTCCAAGGGTGGGGGCTGGTGAAGAGTAGAGGAGAGTAAATCATCGCAAGGGTGGGGCTGTTGAGGAGAGTAGACAGGGAAAACACAGGAAAAAGGTCCAGGGACAGGCGAATCCTCACACTGGCGAAGACAAAGGCATACCTCTCCCAAAGTAACCTAGAGACGGTGATACATGCCTTTGTCACCACTCGCCTCGACTACTGCAATGCTCTGTACACCTTCTGTATACCTTCCCTCATCCCCCCTTTCCCCCCCCCCTATTTTCCTTGCCCTATTTTTTGTCCTGATTGTGAAGCAACCTTGGGTTCTATGAAAGGCGCTATATAAATTTGATCTATTATTATTATTATTATTACACTGGCATCGATAAATCCCTCCTCCGCCGCCTACAACTGGTGCAGAACGCAGCCGCGCGCCTCCTCACCAAAACAAGAAAACACGAACACATCAGCCCAGTTTTGGCCTCGCTCCACTGGCTGCCTGTTAGCTTTAGGATCGATTTTAAATTAGCCCTAAATGTTTTTAAATCATTAAATGGCACGGCTCCTCCCTATCTGTCTGAGCTCTTGCACCGCCACACCGCCCACCGATCCCTCAGATCAGCTGACCAGCTGCTATTGGTGGTGCCCAGAACCAGGCTCAAGACTAGGGGAGACAGAGCTTTCTCCACCGCAGCGCCTAGATTGTGGAACAGCCTCCCCCTCAGCGTACGGACCGCCCAGACAGTGCAGGCTTTTAAATCACTCTTGTGAATGTGAATCACTACCCACTTTCAAAACCACTCTCAAGGGACACCTACGGGAGACTGCAATTCGAAACTGGCCCCTGTAAATGTCCTAACCCAACCCCCTCCAATGTACAGTAATTTACCTAGTATGGTTTTGTCAATATTCCAATGTACAATTGTGCTTGTTTGTACAGTGTGTGTGTGTCCCCCCCCCCAATGTACAGTTTTGCTTGTTTATACAGTGTTCCCCCCCCCCCCCCAACCACCTCTAATGTAAATTACCCAGTATGGTTGTCAATATCCCAATGTACCCAACCCCCCCCCACCCAACCTCCTCCAATGTACAGTTTCTACGTCAAATGTATATACTCCCTTTTCTTGACTCTTTTTGTATCACAAACAGTACTGTATTTGCAAATCTGGTATGTCATAAATGTATAGATGTAGCAGTACTGTCTATCTGTATGTCATGTATGTCATATATGTCCTGATGAATTGAAAATGGGGGACCCTGATGTAAACAAGACGAAAGTCTTTCTCTGGTCTGCATCCCCTTAACAATTGTGTGTATTGAGCTGTACGGTATTGTACCCATTCTGCAATCTGTTAATAAAGTTTTCAATCAATCAATCAATCAATCAAAAACCTACCTGTTCTCCTTGGCCTTCCCCCCTACTTAATCACCACTAGACCCTTGGCCCTTCTATCCTCTTTGTTTTACTGTGTCCTACCAGTTTTTATTGCTTTCATTGCTTTATTATGTTTTTAATCTTATATCTTGCACCATATTGTTTTGTTTTTGTTGCTTTCATTGCTTTACTATGTTTTTAATCTTATACCTTGCATCACATTATTTTGTTTTTATCAACTTGCTTGTGAAGCACTTTGGTGCCAGCTGCCGCTGCCTGGAAACGTGCTATATAAATAAAACTGACTTGACTTGACTTGACTTGAGTGATGTTTTTGCTATGCGAGCACCAGTTGTGTTGCTATGGGGGTTTAGCTGCACAATCTACGAAGACCGGCCCCAGACTAGTATCCTTTTTTCTGCCTCTTAGGCGGCAGAGGGAGGGTCCTGGTTTGAAGCCCACGATAATCAATCTAGTGGGCCGTGACCAAGGTCTATGGTTAAAACCCGGGATCTTTTGGACGAGCGGATTCTTCTCTGTCATGTGAAGGCCCCATCTTTCAAGTTGAAAGTTCCCTCACGAGGAAAAGTGTGTTTGGTGCTTCTTTATCGGAAACACCACGCTCAAGTCGGCTGCAGGCTGCAGCCTATAAAGGAATTGTGCCGACACCGCTGTATATCTGCACCGTGTTGGAAACTGTGTTGATTTCTTTTTCTCTTCTCTCTTAGGATGAGGAGGTGAGTCAGACGGCGGCTGTCTGAGGTGTTGGCTTATTGTGTTCCCGTGTGCAGTTTCGGTTATAGCTGCTTAGCTTGCGTGCTAGCCGGGTGAGCTAACTGTTAGCCAGTTAGCTGTTAGCTGTGGCGCTGGCTCGTTATGTTCACTAGGCCAGGAGCGTTAGCTTGTTGCTACCAACCGGCCTGAGTTGGCTGTTAGCTTATGTTACACCGTTGAACATTAGCCGTGAGGATAACATAACACTCTGACTACGACGTCATCTTTGACAGAGGATGTTAGTCGGCCCTACACTGTGTTGCCCCGCCAGCGAGGACTTTCGTCAACATGGAGAGACCTGCGCTCGTGGTGTAGGTAAGAGTCCTTCTGAACGCTTAACGCCTCTTCCTTCCTTCCCTTCTAAATGTTTTGTAATAACGATGTTTTCCAAAACGTATGTTGCTGCACTACATTGGGGATACGACATGTGTTGTGTGTGAATTGTCTTGTCGCTGGTATAGTTTCTCTCTACCTAGAAAATCGGCGTTGTTTTTTACGTGAGTAAAGATGAACTGGTTTGGTTGTGATGAGAACTTGTGTGTTCATGTAACGTTAGTTAACGTGGTTGAGCTCACAACTAGTTGGGTTATTTACCCTGCAAAGCTATGCTTAGTGACATATGATCGAGGGGTGAGTCCTTCTCTCAGCCTGTGATGACAATAAACGGGTAGCGTATATTAACAGAGCAGTACCTGTTCAACCTAGTCGTATCGAGGGTAAGGTGGGGAGGGGTGATTTCCCCCCGGTTTCCCTGGGGCTTTCCCCCCTCCTCTCAAACATGTTTTGTTTACAATGTTTGTGGGGATACGGTGTAATCCCTCAGCTTCTGCTGGGGTTGTGCTCCTGCTTGAGAAAACAATTTTTTCCTAGGGAAAAGATTGTTTTGGTCGCTATCATGTGGACTTAGCAAGGCCTGTGGCCAGTACGTAATCGAGGTCTTCTCTCGTTATGAAAAACGGCGTTCCTCTTACGGTAGTGAGAGTGTACTTTTGCCTTTTTTGTTGTGATGGAGGGTTGTGTGTGTCGTTAAGATCCACAACTGGGTTATGTGTTGGCCTACAGAAGTCACATGTGTAAGCTCTGGTACCGGGGCTCTTAAAGGGGTCCTCTCTGGGTCTGTGTTTTTCTTTGTAAAATTCAGATGGCAGGTTTTGCACATGAGTCTATGTGAAGCTGTTAAACGCTTCATGTAGCATGCTATGACTGGTGTCATGGCTCTACTTTGTCATTACATCGTATCAGGGGTGAGGGGTCATAAAGGGGTGAACTGGTAAACCTTCCTCCCCTTTTTCTGATTGGTCAGGGTTTAAAACCCCCTGTCCTTCGGGCTTCCTGTCACGTTGCTGGATCAGCGCGTTACAGGGTAGGGGGGGGGGGAGCCCCCAAAAATTCCCCCGCCATGGAGTACATCACTGGGCGTGTTTCTATGGTAAGACTTCCGTGGGTTATTCAGGCTCCATGTTATGGACCTCTGTTACAGGGAGTTTTCAGAGCCTCCTCCTCAGGGAGTTTCAGAGCCTCCTGTGAGTTCAGACCCTCCCTCCTAGTGAGGGAGCCTCCTCAGAGTTTCAGAGCCTCCTCCTCAGATTGTTAAGGTGAGTAGAACTTTAAAATTAGTTCTGCTCTGTTGTATGTGTATTGAGCTTGGTGGGTGATGCAACGCAGTAGAGACGTTTGTTCTTCTGCTCTGCTCCCTACTGGTAGTGTGTGTATTGGGTCAGAGCCTCCTCCTCAGGGTGTTTCAGAGTCTTCTCCTCAGGGAGTTCAGAGCCTCCTCGGTGAGTTCAGAGTCTCCCTCTCCCTCCTCCTCGGAGAGTCCTAATCCAATTGTTACATAGCTCAATGTTGCAATATGTCTTTTCAATCTATTGCTCACGTGGGAAGTCTCTCTGGGGGTCCCCGTCCTCTCCTTTATGGAGCAGGTTGACGGGGTATTGTTTAGGGAGTTCCCTGACTCCTCGCCGGTAATGGTCTGTTGAGTCATGGTTTTCCCCCCCGTCATAGGGTACGTCGCTCTCCGTCCCCTCTTTTATGGAGCATGGTTGACGGGGTGTTGTTTTTCCCTCAGCCACATCGTATGGGACCCATCTGTCCGTATTTTTTTCTGTGAAAAAAGCGGCTTCTTGTCGTTCTCCCAGGCGGCTTGGAGGAACGGTATCTGGTGTCTTGTTAGACTATCCATTGATGTGTTTTGGGTCTCGACATGTACATAGTGCTGGCCCTGGGTGCTTCTGATAGGAATCACGCATGGGCTTGCGCGCCTTGGTTGCTCATCATTAAAACGGCGTTTTTATGGGGCAACTGGGATGGAGTTTGTCTCTTCCGAGCGCCAGTGTTGTCTCGACAAATTCTCGTTCATATCTGGGGGATGTTAACGGAATAGATCAAAGCATAGGTAGAGGGGTCTCACGCCCTTGGGGTGGGCCACCAGGCGCGGTACGAAAGGGACTGTCTGGGTGGCGCCCTCTATAATGTTTTAGATCGACACGCGTACCTACCCCCCTCCTAGTGTTGGGGATGTCGGCGTGATTAGGGCACGGGACTGGTTCTGGTCACGCCGGTCCAGGTCAGTTAACCCGTTGTCCGCCGGGGACGCAGATCTGCTGTTCTGGTACCCTGAGGGACTTTTCGGGGGGAAAAATGCCGGGTCGGCCCGGGTGTCACAGGGTTTGACATTATGGAGATGTTCGTGGTTGTGTTACTACGTATTACCCCTCACTGTTGCTTAGTCCATGTTGTGTTGTACCTTGCACTGTGCTAAGGGGGCCTGGTCCTTCTCCATTATTTTCGCCCCTCTCTTCTCCTGCTTATGCATGGCTGGGAGGGGGCTGTTGAGGTGATTCTTATGGAACTCCTCTGGCATCCCTGTGTACGTTCCGGTCCGCCGGGCCCGGTCCGAAATTGTTTCATCGACCCGTAGGCCTGGGATAACCCCTTTTTGAAAACTGGAACACTTGTACTGCGGTATAGCCAGTGTATACCCGCAGTTGTGTTTTGGTGTTTTTTCTTGAGGGGTTATAGGAACAACCACCTCATGTTTGGTGGTTGGTTCCCTGGTGTGTTGGTAGCGGAGTCAACTCTCGGGTTAGGCCAATTGAGTGTGCCCCCCGCACGTTTCATGACGTCTGCCAATCGTGTCAGCCTTCTCTGCCTCGACCCCTCTAGAGAGTCGGGGGGTTTTTGTGGAGGCTGTGACCTGGTGCGCAACAATACCAGCATACGCCCCTTCCGCCGGGGTGTTGTTTCAGCAGACCCCTTTGGCGCCTGTCTAGTCCGCAGTGCTCCAGGCTCAGGTCAAGTGCCTGTTGCCTGGATTGAGGGATCAACCTCTTCTGGAGGTCGTCTCCCCGGTGCGCTGTCTGCTCCCGCTGTGGGTGTAGCCTCTTGAGTGCTTCGAGTTTACAGCCATGCCAACCTGAACACGCCCGATCTCGTTCGATTTCGGGGGCGGTATAGGTTCAGGCCTGGGTTGTGCTTGGATGGGTGACTGCCTGAGTATACCAGGGTCAGTGAGCCAGGCGGCGTGCTATTGGGGGGAAGGGCCTGCTCTTGGATGAGCCCTGTCCGACTACGCTGGCGATGTGGGGTGCGGTGTCACTAGTGACCGCCTGGTGAGGTCTCGATGCTGTGGCGTCATTGACCTCTCCAGGCCCCCTTTTTCCGGGGGGGTCCAGTCCCTTCTGGGTCTGGGTTCTCCTTCGCGCTCCGCTGCTACGGCCTTGCCACGGGGTTGGGCTTTGCTCTTGACCCCGTGATGTTAGGGGTGGTAACGGGGGTTTGTTCCTTCGGTTCGTTGCCTAGTGGCATGCGGGTTGTGCGTTGTGTAGTCGTGGGTACGTCCCACGGTCTGCTCACCCTGTGCGTTGAGTTGCTCAAGCTCCTCTTCGCGCAGTCGGATCCGGCTCCCTCCCGTCTTCCGCTAGGGGGGTTCGGGGGGCTCGGGTCCTCCCCGGTTCTGATGATTATGGGGGGCCTCAGCGGGGTACATTTGTCGAGCTTCAGCTCTGCTCAGCTCCTGGGTTGCCACTATGACGCTGAGCAGAGCTATGTGAAATATAACGTACGGTTATGTATATAACCATAGTTATATGAACATAGTGACGCTCAGCGTCAGACTCGCTGTGGCCCCCTTGATCTTGCCTTGTGGTGAAAGATTGGGAAGGAGATGAGGGTATGGCTACACCCGTGCTTATGTAGGTAGCGGATGGGGGTGTGGTCAGACAGATGATGGTATGTAAAGGTACATTGTGAGTTTTTATTAAGTGCAAGTACTGAAGTGGAGAGTATTGCCACTATGACGCTGAGCGTCACTATGTTCATATAACTATGGTTATATACATAACCGTACGTTCAAGTTAAAGTTTATTTTGTCATATGTATGTTAACCACTGGTGACCGCCCCCCCTGGTGCCCCCACGGTCGAAAAACGCGCGCTTAAGTGCCCTTTTGAGTGAAAGAAATTAGAGGATGTGCCCTATTGGTGCCCCCACGGTTGAAAAACGCGCGCTAAAGTGCCCTTTTGAGTGAAGGAAATTAGAGGATGTGCCCTATTGCTGCCCCCACGGTTGAAAAACGTGCGCGTAAGTGCCCTTTTGAGTGAAAGAAATTAGAGGATGTGCCCTATTGGTGCCCCCACGGTTGAAAAACGCGCACGGAAGTGATCTTTTGAGTGAAAGGAATTAGAGGATGTGCCCTATTGGTGCCCCCACGGTTGAAAAACGTGCGCTTAAGTGCCCTTTTGAGTGAAAGAAATTAGAGGATGTGCCCTATTGGTGCCCCCACGGTTGAAAAACCCGCGCTAAAGTGCCCTTTTGAGTGGCGAAAAATTTGAAGGTGTGCCCTATTGGTGCTCTTCCAATGGTCTAAACTTGACCATGTGCCCCACGGTTAAATAATATCACGCAAAAGTGCCCTTTTGAGTGAAAGAAATTAGAGGACGTGCCCTATTGGTGCCCCTCTAATGGTTAAACGTGACCATGTGCCCCCACAGTTGAAAACATCGCGCTAAAATTGTGAGGGCTGGCCCAGTACTGCACGCTTCCAGGTACCAATTACCATCACGCACCTGAAAGGAGTTTCCAATCAGCTCGAAGGGAGCCCTTTTATACACAGGGTTTCTGAACGTTCAGTGTCGCATCGTTTTGCTTACCACCAGCTGCTGCTTGTTCCTCTTGTGTTGTTTCTCCAGTACGCCCTTGGAAGTCGCCGCTGTTACCCCTCTCTGCCTCCGTGGACCCATGCCGCGTATCTCACTTTGTCCCTTGGTGAGTTTTTGGAAGTATATTTTTGATGCTCTGATTTCCTAATTTTTTCCTGGACTCAAGACCTTCTTTCTGTTTTTTGTGTGTTACGTAACACTGAAGAGGTGTCGCTTGTTTTGGTACTGGACTCTGCTTAGTTACTGGACTGCCTCATATCCTACGTTCGATTAATGACATTCTCTTTTTCTTCTGTTCCTCCCGAGTGGATATTGAGTAAGCTGCAGAGCCGCAGCGCCACAGAGCCAACTCTGCTCTGGGCAGAGCTGCAGAGCCGCAGAGCCTACTCTGCAACGGGACATTCCCCCTGAATGCTTTTACGTTGTTTTTTTTGCTCATTTCTGTTTGTAAATAAATACGCCCATAGTTTTTGGCTAACTCTGAACTACCTGTCTGTGTCGTGCTGTTGGGGTTGTTTACAAACCATAACATTACGACCCGACCATGTCGACCCCAGCCCACACAGACAGTGTTAGAGCAGCCTTGGCAGGTCAGATCCAGCTGACCAATGACCACACCCAACAGCTAGGGGCGGCTGTGGCTGCTGTGCAGGACCTCCGGGCCCAGGTCCAGCCTATCCAGATTTCCCTAGACACTCTAACCACCCAGCAGATATTCTACACCAGCAGCAGACTCTAAGCGCAGCATTTAACACCCTGCTTTTAAACCCACCAGTGGCAGGAGTCCCAGCCGGACCACCACCCGCCGCCGCGACTAACCCTGCACCTCCCGACCCCGCTCCTCGGGAGCCCCATCTTTCCAACCCACGACTGTTCGACGGTAACTTCGAGGACTGTGCCACGTTCATCATGCAATGTGAGTTAGTTTTCATTCATCAACCCAGCAGATTTACGACAGAGGGAGCCCAGGTGGCTTACATGACTAACCTGCTCACAGGCCGAGCAGCACAGTGGGTTACTGCTTCCTGGTCCATGAGGGCTGACTTCTGTTTTTCATACACAGATTTTGTGGCAGAGCTCCGAAGGGTTTTCCACCACCCAGCTCGTGGCCAGGACCCTGGAGCCCGGTTGGGCACCTTCCAGCAGGGCAGTGGCAGTGTCACCGACTACACGCTGGAGTTCAGACTGGCCGCAACCGAAAGTGGTTGGAATGACCGGGCACTTCATCTCACTTTCCTGAAGGGGCTCAACGACGCTGTGAGAGACCAGCTCGCCACCCGGGAGGAGCCCGATTCGCTCGAGGCCCTAATCAGCCTCGCCATCCGCATCGACGGACGCCTCCGGGAGAGAAGACGCAAACGAGCCCGACTGGGACCCCCAGCCGTTCCCCAGACCTCCCGCACTTGTGACTGGACTGCTGATCATCCTGTCTCCTCCGCGACTGGTGGTCTTTTCCCCTCCCAGCCTATGACCAAGGAGGAACCCATGCAGCTGGGACGCACACACCTTAGCCCGGCCGAACGGGAGTCCCGGCTCAGGTCCGGCCTTTGCCTCTACTGTGGCCTTGATGGACACCGTATCTACAATTGTCCTACCCGGCCAAAAGACTAGGCTTGCTGGGACCCCGGGAGATCCTGGTGAGTAGTTTTTTCTGTTCCCACACCCATGCACCACCTAACCATCTGACGAGCGTCACCCTGGCCTGGGCGGACCAGCGGGCGACGGTGGGTGCACTCGTTGACTCGGGGGCTGATGAGAGCTTCCTGGATTTTGAGTTTTCCACCGAGGCCAACATTCCTCTTGAGAACCTCGAGAGGCCCTTGGAGGTTTTCGCGTTGGATCAGCACCGCCTGGCCGACATCACTCAATGCACCTGTCCTGTCCTCCTCACCATTGCTGGTAATCACGTTGAGAGACTCCAGTTCTTTATTACCAGATCCCCTCTAGTCCCAGTAGTTCTGGGTCATCCCTGGCTCGCGCTGCATGAGCCCCACATCGCCTGGTCCTCCGGCACTATCTTGGGGTGGAGCTCCTCCTGTCATGCCCAGTGTCTGCAGGCTGCGTCCAGTCCGTCGCCCTGGAGTTCCCCTAGTGTGCCGCCCCCAGACCTCTCAGCTATCCCCAATGAGTACCACAACCTCTGGGAGGTTTTCAGCAAGTCCCGGGCTCAGGCCCTTCCTCCTCATCGGCCTTACGACAATCGACCTCCGCTCTGGGGCTCCCCTTCCTGGCAGCCGCCTTTACAGTCTGACCGTCCCTGAGAAGGCGGCGATGGAGGAGTACATTTCTGAGTCCTTGACAGCAGGCCTTATTCGGCCCTCGTCCTCCCCGGTGGCGGCCGGCTTCTTTTTTGTTGGGAAGAAGGACGGACTATCGCCAACTCAACGAGATCACCATCAAGAACAAGTATCCTCTTCCTCTCATGAACTCCACCTTCGAGCCCCTCACCCAGGCTACTGTCTTCACTAAACTGGACCTCCGGAGTGCCTACCATCTGGTCCGTATCCGAGAGGGCGACGAGTGGAAGACCGCCTTCAAGACTCCCAGGGGTCATTATGAGTATCTGGTGATGCCGTTCGGCCTCACCAACGCTCCGGCGGTATTCCAGGCGCTCATGAACGACGTCCTTCGTGACATGCTCGAGGAGTTTGTGGTGGTCTACCTTGATGACATCCTCATCTTCTCAAAGACTCTCGAGGAACATGTCCATCATGTCCGCCGAGTACTCGAGTGCCTTCTCCACAACCGGCTCTTCGTCAAGGCAGAGAAGTGCCATTTCCACTCCAGTTCCGTCGATTACCTTGGCTTCATCGTGGAGAGTGGCCTGACCCGAGCCGACCCCTGCAAGATCCAGGCTGTGGAGGAGTGGCCGGAGCCCTCTTCTCGGAAGGAGCTACAAAGCTTCTTCGGTTTTGCAAACTTTTACCGGAGGTTCATCCGGAACTACAGCCAAGTGGCGGAACCACTTACCAAGCTGACCTCTCCCTCCCTGCCGTTTCACTGGTCTCCAGCGGCCTGCGCTGCGTTCCGTTCCCTCAAGAACAGATTTACCACCTCCCCTGTCTTGCTCCACCCAGACCCCAAGAAGCAGTTCATTGTGGAGGTGGACGCCTCGGATACTGGACTTGGGGCTATCCTGTCTCAGCGGTCGGCGACGGACCAGAAGGTCCATCCGTGCGCCTTCTACTCTCGTTGTTTCCTTCCTGCTGAGAGGAACTATGACATTGGAAATCGGGAGCTGCTGGCAGTAGTGGCTGCCTTGGAGGAGTGGCGTCATTGGCTGGAGGGGGCAGAGGAACCGTTCATCATTTGGACGGACCATAAGAACTTGACGTACATCCGCGCATCCAAGCGCCTCAACGGCCGGCAAGCAAGGTGGGCCAGCTTCCTCAGTCGGTTCGACTTCTCTTTGACCTTTCGCCCTGGGTCCCGCAACACGAAGGCCGACTCTCTGTCCCGGTTACACTCCAAGGGGGAACCACTGAGAATCCGACTCCCATCCTCCCTGAGGTCAGGGTGGTGGGAGTGGTCACCTGGGGCATCGAGACCGTGGTCAAGCGTGCCTTACGTTTCCATCCCGCTCCAAGCAACGTACCTTATCGTCGCCTCTTCGTCCCCGACTCAGTCCGGTCCCGGGTTCTCCAATGGGGCCATACCAGCCGGTTTGCCTGCCACCCCGGCGTCCACCGCACCTTCTCCTTCCTGGCTCATCGGTTCTGGTGGCCCACTATGAGGAACGACGTCAGGGAGTTTGTACTGGCCTGCACGGTCTGCGCCAGCAGCAAGGCCTCTCACCAGGCACCCTCGGGTCTACTACAGCCACTTCCCATTCCGAGCCGCCCTTGGTCCCATGTGGCATTGGACTTCGTCACTGGCCTTCCACCTTCCCAGGGAAACACAGTCCTTCTGACAGTGGTGGATAGTTTCAGCAAGGGGGTTCACCTCGTGGCCCTTCCCAAGCTTCCATCAGCTTCCGAGACAGCGAACCTCCTAACGAGCCACGTGTTCCGCCTCCATGGTTTTCCCCAGGATGTCGTCTCGGACCGGGGGCCCCAGTTCACTTCCCAGGTATGGCGGGCCTTTTGTAAGGGATTGGGGGCCACTGTTAGTCTTTCGTCTGGTTACCATCCACAGACTAATGGGCAGACTGAGAGAATGAACCAAAGCGTGGAGTCTGCTCTCCGGTGTGTTGCCGCCAAGAGACCTGCTTCCTGGAGCCGGTTCCTCCCCTGGGTCGAGTACGCAATCAACTCCCTGGTCAGCTCCGCCACTGGCATCTCGCCGTTCGAGGTATCTCTGGGCTACCAACCCCCTCTTTTCTCTGCACAGGAGTCGGAAGTGGCAGTTCCCTCCGTGCAGGTTCATCTCGACCGGTGTCGTCGTGTCTGGGAGATCACCAGGACTGCGCTGCTCCGGGCATCGGAGCGCGCCAGTCGGGGAGCTAACCGACGCCGGATCCCTGCGCCGACTTACCAACCTGGGCAGAGGGTATGTTTGTCCTCCAAGGATCTCCCGCTTCAATCCACCGCCAAGAAGCTTAACCCCCGGTTCGTTGGCCCTTTCGAGATCCGGAAGGTGCTCAGTCCCACGGCGGTGAGTCTCAAGCTTCCAGCATCCATGCGCATTCATCCTGTATTTCATGTGTCCCGAGTGAAGCCTGTCTCTCTCAGTCCCCTGATGCCTCCTGCCCCAGATCCGCCTCCTCCCGAGATGGTGGATGGACACCCCCAGTGGAAGGTCCGCCAGCTCATGGACATCCGACGCCGAGGACGGGGGTTCCAGTATCAGGTGGACTGGGAGGGATACGGTCCTGAGGAACGGAGCTGGGTCTCCCGCCAGCTCATCATGGACCCCGCCCTGATCACCGACTTCCATCGTTCCCATCCGGAGAAGCCGAGGCCTGGCAGGTCGCCGGGTGGCTCCCGTGGAGGGGGGGGTACTGTGAGGGCTGGCCCAGTACTGCGCGCTTCCAGGTACCAATTACCATCACGCACCTGAAAGGAGTTTCCAATCAGCTCGAAGGGAGCCATTTCTGAACGTTCAGTGTCGCGTTGTTTTGCTTACCACCAGCTGCTGCTTGTTCCTCTTGTGTTGTTTCTCCAGTACGCCCTTGGAAGTCGCCGCTGTTACCCCTCTCTGCCTCCGTGGACCCGTGCCTCGTATCTCACTTTGCCTTTTGGTGAGTTTTTGGACGTATATTTTTGATGCTCTGATTTCCAAATTTTTTCCTGGACTCAAGACCTTCTTTCTGTTTTTTGTGTGTTTCGTAACACTGAAGAGGTGTCGCTTGTTTTGGTACTGGACTCTGCTTAGTTACTGGACTGCCTCATATCCTACGTTCGATTAATGACATTCTCTTTTTCTTCTGTTCCTCCCGAGTGGATATTGAGTAAGCTGCAGAGCCGCAGAGCCGCAGCGCCACAGAGCCAACTCTGCTCTGGGCAGAGCTGCAGAGCCGCAGAGCCTACTCTGCAAAGGGACATTCCCCCTGAATGCTTTTACGTTGTTTTTTTTGCTCATTTCTGTTTGTAAATAAATACGCCCATCGTTTTTGGCTAACTCTGAACTACCTGTCTGTGTCGTGCTGTTGGGGTTGTTTACAAACCATAACAAAAATGCCCTTTTGAGTGTTGAAAATGAGAGGACGTGCCCATTGGTGCCCTTCCAATGGTCTAAACTTGACCATGTGCCCCGACGGTTAAATAATGTCATGCAAAAGTGCCCTTTTGAGTGGAGAAAATTAGAGGACATGCCCTATTGGTGCCCCTCTAATGGTTAAACATGAACATTTATGCTAAATGTGGGGTATGCTGATAACTATATATAAAACGTTATACACTGTTATCTTCATTTTAAGGGTAAATTGGTTTTGCGGCTCCAGATGAATTTTAGTTTGTGGGAGGGGGGGGGGGGGGAATGGCTCTTTTGATAGTAAAGGTTGCTGACCCCTGCCCTAGAGCATGGCCCAGGGAGTGCTTAGTGTGGGGGGTTTTGTTTCACTTCAGGGGCATAAACAAATAAACAAAAGGCGTCTTTGAGATCAATATTTCAAAAATCTGTGATGGCAATCATATTTTACCCATGGAGTCTTGAGATCTCCTGTTGATCTCCTCTCAACTCTCCAACGGTTCAAGAGCCCCATCTGGTGGCCGATCGGCGGATCGCACAAACAGGAAGTGACGCGCCGGAAGTGGTGCTCGCCCATATTTCGTCCGGGCACTCGCTATCGTTAGCGGGACTCCATCTTGATACACTGGACATCGATCGGTTGCAAATAACTCGATAAACAACATGATTTGGACGTATATATTATTATACAACCTGGAAATGGATCGCATATATCAACATCCCATAATCAAGAACGTTCTGCTCCACGCTGACCACCCAACGGTCAGAGGAAGCTGCGGTAAGTTTTAGCGTGTTTGAATATTATGATCCATATAAACTGCTGTGATCTATGTATCGCCCATACTACATGAATGATTTAATGTCGGCCACAGACTTATAAACCCCCCCCCTCCGGTCACCAGCAGATGATGAGGCATGACGCTTAGGACCTTGCACAATTGAACGTTTTAATATGACATCAATCGGTATCAAACTACATTTGATGATGTAATATATGTATTTAGGGCTATAAATCACGTTCTGCAGAATGCTGCAGAAAACGATAAAAACATATTTATACTTTAGACCGTATTTTAGTATGAATATGTGAATGAAAAAGTAGAACGTTGCTACATCCTAAACGATAGATACTTGACGTTGAATGGGCCATAGTAATGTCAATTTAGCAATACAATTTAAAAGGTTATAGCCCTGCAAAGAAGGGGAACATCTCCATAGAGTTACAGTGGTGGCAGAGAGGGGTATAAGATCAGAATAATCCCTGGCAGATAAAGGGTTAAACAGACAACATAACATATCAAAGTGCTTGTGTTATGGTTTGTAACCGACCTCAAACGCAACGGCACAGACAGGAAGTTCAGAGTTAGCCAAATGCTAGGGCGTATTTATTTACAGAGTCAAAAGAAGGATAAGTACAATAATCAAACAAATAGGGAGACTGCCTTCGGCAGAGTCATCTGCCGCTCTGCAGAATCCTCCTGGTGATAGTGGTGGGGAATTGGCATGTGACGTTGTAGCGGCTCTGCAGATACCCCCAGCAGATAGTGGTGGGGAATTGGCATGTGACGTTGTAGCGGCTCTGCAGATACTCCCAGCTTTCGCTCAAGGTGGAAAACGGAGAGAGAGAGAGAGAGATATCAGAAACAGTCCAACGAAACACAGAGGCAGTGTGGTTCCCTCCTCCCTAGCTGGGTCCAGAACCAATTGATAGTGACAGTCTTCAGTGTTTCTTCAATACACACAATCAGAATAATCCAGAACCAAACGATAGTGACAGTCTTCAGTGTTTCTTCAATACACACAATCAGAATAATCCAGAACCAAACGATAGTGACAGTCTTCAGTGTTTCTTCAATACACACAATCAGAATAATCCAGAGGGGTTTGGTTCCACTCACCCAAGCGCAACGCGCAAAGCGGGCAAAACGAGGCGCAGCTCCAAACGGGGAACAAGGTTCTCAACAGCGGTTCTCCACAGAAAGGTCCTGGAGAGAAAGTAGACCAGGAACAGCAACGGGGAAAAAACAGGCAAATGCAGTTGTATTCCAGAACGACCCGACAACGATAGAAGGAAGGTCCCGGTATATAAAGCCCTCTGGGGCGCTAATCACAAACTATGACAGCTGCGTGATGAAAGTGGCAATCGTTCAAAAAGCGTGCGGCGGGGAATGCACCAATCAGCACCATACCTCAGGAGAGCGTGTGGCGGGGAACCAACCAAACCTCACAGTACCCCCCCCTCCACGGGAGCCACCCGGCGACCAGCCCGACCCGGCCCGCCCGGATGGGCACGATGGAAGTCGGTGATCAGGCCGGGATCCACGATGAGCTGGCGGGAGACCCAGCTCCATTCCTCCGGGCCGTACCCCTCCCAGTCCACCAGGTACTGGAACCCCCGACCCCGCCGTCGAACGCCCATCAACCGGCGGACCTGCCACTGGGGGTGACCGTCCACCATCACGGGAGGAGGTGGTTCCGGAGCAGGAGGCATCAGGGGACTGAGAGAGACAGGCTTAACTCGGGACACATGGAAAACGGGGTGAATGTGCATGGACGCAGGAAGCTTAAGACTCACCGCCGCCGGACTGAGTACCTTCAGAACCTCAAAAGGACCGACGAACCGGGGGTTAAGCTTCTTGGCCGAGGACCGAAGCGGAAGATCCCTTGCGGAAAGCCACACCCTCTGCCCAGGGTGGTACGTCGGCGCAGGGACCCGGCGCCGGTCAGCCCCACGACTGGCGCGCTCCGATGACCGGAGCAGCGCAGTCCTGGTGATCTCCCAGACCCGACGGCACCGGTCGAGGTGGTCCTGTACGGAGGGAACTGCCACCTCCAACTCCTGTGCAGGGAAAAGAGGGGGTTGGTAGCCCAGGGATACCTCAAAGGGTGAGAGGCCGGTGGCGGAACTGACCATGGAGTTGATGGAGTACTCGACCCAGGGAAGGAAACGGCTCCAAGAAGCGGGTTTCTCGGCAGCCACACACCGAAGAGCAGACTCCACACTTTGGTTCATCCTCTCCGTTTGTCCGTTAGTCTGGGGATGATAACCAGAGGAAAGACTGACCGTTGCCCCCAATCCCTTGCAAAAGGCCTGCCATACCTGGGAAGTGAACTGGGGCCCTCGGTCCGAGACGACGTTCTGGGGAAACCCATGGAGGCGAAACACGTGGCGTGTCAGGAGGTCCGCCGTCTCGGCCGCCGAGGGAAGCTTGGGAAGGGCCACGAGGTGAACCCCCTTGCTGAACCGATCCACCACGGTCAGTAGGCACGTGTTCCCCTGGGAAGAAGGAAGACCCGTGACGAAGTCCAACGCCACATGGGACCAAGGGCGGCTCGGAATGGGAAGCGGCTGCAATAGCCCGGAGGGTGCCTGGTGGGAGGCCTAGCTGCGGACGCAGACTGTGCAGGCCAGTACGAACTCCTTGACGTCGTTCCTCATGGTGGGCCACCAGAATCGACGAGCCAGGAAGGAGAACGTGCGATGAACGCCTGGGTGGCAGGCGAACCGGCTGGTATGGCCCCACTGGAGGACCCGGGACCGATCTGAGTCGGGGACGAAGAGACGATGAACCGGTACATTGCCTGGAGCGCGATGGAAGCGTAGGGCACGCCTTACCACCCCCTCGATGCCCAAGGTGACTACTCCTACCACCCTGGCCTCTGGGAGGATGGGAGTCGGGTCCTCAGTGGTTGGAGCCCCCTTGGAGTGTAACCGGGACAGGGAGTCGGCCTTCGTGTTGCGGGAACCAGGGTGAAACGTCAGCGAGAAGTCGAACCGACTGAGGAAGCTGGCCCATCTTGCCTGCCGGCCATTGAGGCGCTTGGAAGCACGGATGTACGTCAGGTTCTTGTGGTCCGTCCAAATGGTAAATGACTCCTCGGCCACCTCTAGCCAATGACGCCACTCCTCCAAGGCAGCCACAACCGCCAGCAGCTCCCGATTGCCGATGTCGTAGTTCCTCTTGGCAGGAAGGAAACGACGTGAGTAGAAGGTGCACGGATGTACCTTCTGGTCCGTTGCCGACCGCTGGGATAAGATAGCTCCTAGTCCAGTATCCGAGGCGTCCACCTCTACGATGAACTGTCTCTTGGGGTCTGGATGGAGCAAGATCGGGGCGGAAGTGAACCTCTTCTTGAGGGAGCGGAACGCAGCACACGCCGCTGAGGACCAGTCGAACCGCAGGGCGGGAGAGGTCAGCCTGGTAAGCGGTTCCGCCACCTGACTGTAGTTCCGGATGAATCTTCGGTAGAAGTTGGCGAACCCGAGGAAGCTCTGTAACTCCTTCCGAGAGGTGGGTTCCGGCCACTCCTCCACGGCCCGGATCTTGCGAGGGTCAGCTCGGGTCAAGCCTCTCTCCACGATGAAGCCCAGGTAATCGACGGAGTCGGAGTGGAATCGGCACTTCTCTGCCTTGACGAAGAGCCGATTGTGGAGGAGGCACTCCAGCACACGGCGGACATGCTGGATGTGTTCCTCGAGGGTCTTGGAGAAAATGAGGATGTCGTCTAGGTATACTACCACAAACTCCTCCAGCATGTCACGAAGGACGTTGTTCATGAGCGCCTGGAATACTGCCGGAGCGTTGGTGAGGCCGAACGGCATTACCAGGTACTCGTAGTGGCCCCTGGGAGTCTTGAAGGCGGTCTTCCACTCATCGCCCTCTCGGATACGGACCAGATGGTAGGCACTCCGGAGGTCCAGCTTGGTAAAGACGGTAGCCTGGGTGAGAGGCTCGAAGGTGGAGTTCATGAGAGGAAGAGGGTACTTGTTCTTAATGGTGATCTCGTTGAGCTGGCGATAGTCGATGCAGGGTCGAAGGTCTCCGTCCTTCTTCCCAACAAAGAAGAAACCGGCCGCCACAGGGGAGGAGGAAGGCCGAATGAGTCCTGCTTCCAAGGACTCAGAGATATATTGATCCATCGCTGCCTTCTCAGGGACGGTCAGACTGTAGAGGCGGCTGCCGGGAAGGGGAGCCCCTGAGCGGAGGTCGATGGCACAGTCGTAAGGCCGGTGAGGCGGAAGGGCCTGAGCCCTGGACTTACTGAAAACCTCCTCGAGGTCGTGGTACTCGGGGGGTATGGTCGAGAGGTCCGGAGGCGGCTCACAAACGGATCTCCGGGGCGAGGGACAGGACGCCGCCTGAGGACACTGGGCATGACAGGAGGAGCTCCACCCCCTGATGGTACCGGAGGACCAGGCGATGTGGGGCTCGTGCAGCACGAGCCAGGGCCGGCCCAGGACTACTGGGACAAGAGGGGATCTGGTGATAAAAAACTGGAGTCTCTCAACGTGGTTACCAGCAATGGTGAGCAGGACAGGACAGGTGCGTTGAGTGATGTCAGCCAGGCGGTGTTGGTCCAATGCGAACACCTCCAATGGCCTCACGAGGTCCTCTAGTGGAATGTTGGCCCGGGTAGCAAACTCGAAGTCTAGGAAACTCTCGTCAGCACCCGAGTCGATGAGTGCCTCCACCGTGGCCCGTTGGTCCGCCCAGGCCAGGGTGACGCTCATCAGACGGCTAGGTGGTGCACGGCTCTGGGAACGAGAAAAACCGCTCACCAGGATCTCCCGGGGTCCCGGCGAGCCTGGTCTTTTGGCCGGGTGGGGCAGTTGGCGATACGGTGTCCCTCCCGACCGCAGTAGAGGCAAAGGGCGGACCTGAATCTCGCCTCCCGTTCAGCTTGGCTAAGATGTGAACGTCCCAGCTGCATGGGTTCCTCCCCGGGCACCGAACGGGAGGGGAAGGAACCACCAGTTGTGTTGGGAGCAGGGCGGACCGCAGTACCGTCACGAGTACGGGGGGTCTGGGGAACCTCTGGAGGACCCGGTCGGGTTCTCTCACGTCTTCTCTCCTGGAGGCGTCCGTCGATGCGAATGGCGAGGCTGAATAGGTCTTCGAGGGACTCAGGTTCCTCACGGGTCGCGAGCTGGTCCCTGACAGCGTCGTTGAGCCCCATCATGAAGGTGAGACGAAGCGCTTGATCGTTCCAGCCGCTCTCCGTTGCCGCCAGTCTGAACTCCAGCACGTAGTCGGTGACCCCGCCACTGCCCTGCCGGAAGGTGCCCAACCGAGCTCCAGGGTCCTGGCCACGGGCTGGGTGGTGGAAAACCCTGCTGAGCTCAGCCACGAAGTCTGGGTAGGAAAAACAGAAATCAGCCCCCATTGCCCAGGAGGCAGTAACCCACTGGGCTGCCCGGCCTGAGAGCAGGTTAGTCATATAAGCCACTCGGGCTCCCCTTGAAGTGAATCGGCTGGGTTGATGACGAAAAACCAACTCACATTGCATGATGAATGTGGCACAATCCTCGAAGTTACCATTGAACAGCCGTGGTTCGGAGAGACGGGGCTCCCGAGGTGCGGGATCGGGAGGCGCGGGGCCTGCCACGGCTGCGGGTGATGCTCCGGCCGAGGCTCCTGAAGTAGGTGGAGTTAAAAGCAAGGTGTTAACGGCTTCACTCAGCGCTTGTAATTGGTGGAGAATATTAGTCTGCTGATTGCCCTGGGCTGTCTGCAGGCTAGCCAGAGAGCCAAGGGACTCCTGAATAGGCAGGACCTGGTCTCGGAGCTCCTGTACAGCAGCCGCAGCCGCACCTAGCTGTAGGCTGTGGTCGTTGGTTAACTCAATCTGGAACGCCAACGCTGTTCTGACCCTGTCTGTGTCGGCTGAGGTCGTCATGGTCGGGTCGTAATGTTATGGTTTGTAACCGACCTCAAACGCAACGGCACAGACAGGAAGTTCAGAGTTAGCCAAATGCTAGGGCGTATTTATTTACCAAGTCAAAAGAAGGATAAGTACAATAATCAAACAAATAGGGAGACTGCCTTTGGCAGAGTCATCTGCCGCTCTGCAGAATCCTCCTGGTGATAGTGGTGGGGAATTGGCATGTGACGTTGTAGCGGCTCTGCAGATACCCCCAGCAGATAGTGGTGGGGAATTGGCATGTGACGTTGTAGCGGCTCTGCAGATACTCCCAGCTTTCGCTCAAGGTGGAAAACGGAGAGAGAGAGAGATATCAGAAACAGTCCAACGAAACACAGAGGCAGTGTGGTTCCCTCCTCCCTAGCTGGGTCCAGAACCAATTGACAGTGACGGTCTTCAGTGTTCCCCACAACACACAATTTAGAATAATCCAGAACCAATTGATAGTGACAGTCTTCAGTGTTTCTTCAATACACACAATCAGAATAATCCAGAACCAAACGATAGTGACAGTCTTCAGTGTTTCTTCAATACACACAATCAGAATAATCCAGAACCAAACGATAGTGACAGTCTTCAGTGTTTCTTCAATACACACAATCAGAATAATCCAGGCAAAACGAGGCGCAGCTCCAAACGGGGAACAAGGTTCTCAACAGCGGTTCTCCACAGAAAGGTCCTGGAGAGAAAGTAGACCAGGAACAGCAACGGGGAAAAAACAGGCAAATGCAGTTGTATTCCAGAACGACCCGACAACGATAGAAGGAAGGTCCCGGTATATAAAGCCCTCTGGGGCGCTAATCACAAACTATGACAGCTGCGTGATGAAAGTGGCAATCGTTCAAAAAGCGTGCGGCGGGGAATGCACCAATCAGCACCATACCTCAGGAGAGCGTGTGGCGGGGAACCAACCAAACCTCACAGCTTGACTTAAATTTAAACATAACATATATGAAAGTGCTTGACTTAAACTTAAAAGTATCTTGTAACATACAAAATAACTCAAGTCAGAATCATCATCATTTAAAAAAGTTAACTTAACTTAAGTAAAAAAAAAGAATAATACATTTTTTTTTAAATATTAAAAAAAAAAATGTCATAATTTAGAAATGAGATTGATCGCTAACTAAACAGGTACCTTGCTCAGCTGATTATATGCTATAATGCTAGCCTGTGTTCTCAATTTAGAAATAAAGTGTACACATTATTTTAGGATAGTTTGCACAAAATATACCCATAGCACTTTAAAGTTCAGTGTGGATTGCTTTTTAAAGTTAATTTAAGAGTGGTAGTAAATTTAAAAGTGGGTTTAGCATTGGCCTATATTCTATGATTACAGAATGCCAAGGAGAGAGAGAAATCGGAAGAATGAGCATCTGAGAAATGCTGCGAGAGGCAGCTTCTCTTTGAAGAATTGGGTCCAAAGCAATAATAGTAAGGGAGGAGATAAGGATACAGGTATGTATTTGTAAGTCCTCACTACTAGCTACATGTACAAGCTGTTTGTCTCACAGAGCCATAGTTTGGATTATAACTGAGAATCTGGTGCTAACATGGTCAATAATGCTTATTTTGGACAGAAAAATGTGTCTTAAACATTTAAATTGACCAACCATAGACCCTTTTTATTCCAATCAAGGCAAGAAGGCTAGTGGTAGTGCTATATGACATATTATTTTATAATACAATTATATAACATTGTAGGCTACAGTACAAATATTATATACAGTACAATTATATTACTATTATAAAACTAATATTATTTGCTCCACCTTAGATAAAGACAGTACAGACATTGAAGATGGAGATATTCACAAGGAAAATGGTGAAGAAGTGGAGGAAGGAGAAAATGCAGATGATTGTATGGAGAGAAACGATGAAGAAGTGGAGGAAAGAGAGAATGTAGATAATGCTATGGAGAGAGATGGTGAAGAAGTGGAGGAAGAAGAAAATGCAGATGATTGTATGGAGAGAAACGATGAAGAAGTGGAGGAAAGAGAGAATGCAGATAATGCTATGGAGAGAGATGGTGAAGAAGTGGAGGAAGGAGAAAATGCAGATGATTGTATGGAGAGAAACGATGAAGAAGTTGAGGAAAGAGAGAATGCAAATAATGCTATGGAGAGAAATGATGATGACACAACAACAAATAACTTGAATGCTCTCCTGTTGCCATTAAAATATCCCACTGATCCAGCCCATGTTCAGAAGCACAGCATAGACCACCACTCTGATATATTTGTTGAGTTTTGTTGCTCTATTGGACCTTGTCAACCAGTTCTAACTTATCCAAAGACAGAGGGGCGTTCATTCCACAGGGAGTGGTATCAAGATAATCACTGGCTAGAATATTCTATGGAAAGTGATTCTATGTTTTGTTTTGGTTGCCGACTTTTCTTGAAAGAGAAGAAATATGATAATAAAGCAGCTTGGAGAACAGGGGGAGTTAACAATTGGAGAAAAGGCTCAGAGAAAGCACATAGGGTAAGCATGGTAAGATGGAGCAACTTCAAACAGAGACCACTGGAAGAGGCTTTCAGGAGGGCAGACGTAGAAGGCCAAGCCAAAAGAGAACAGGAACGACAAAGAAACAGGGAGCTAATGACAAGACTGGTAGACAGCACATTGTATCTTGCACAGCAAGATGGGGTGTTCAGGGGTCATGATGAAAGTGGTACATCTTTGAACAAAGGGAATTTCCTTGAACTTGTACAGCTACTTGCAAAATATGACTCCACCATCAAAATGCACCTTGATAACACCAATCACATCCAGTCTCAACAGAAAAAAACACAGACATCACTGTTGTCCTACAAGACACAGAATGACATAATCAGTGCCCTTGCCACCTATGTCAGAAGAGTAATTCTCAAAGAAATGGAAGATTCCAAAATATTCTCCATTCTCTTTGTTGAGGTTAGAGGTTCTATGTAGGATTGTTAGTAACTGTCTAACTGCATATATAAATGTTTCCACTAGAGGGCGCTCTAGGCAGAGCCACTCAAGATACCACCAGGTGGCGAGTATAAATAGAGATGTCTCCTCCCCCTCTACCTCTTTCTCCACCAGCCTCTCAGTGAGAGGAGACCTCATGTGCTGCTGCTCATACCATGTGAATGAATAAACCACGCCGCTTAAAGGCTAAAGATAGAAACCATGCCTCTTGACCACATTATTGTCGCCCTATAGCCGGATTCTGTCAACAGGTTATGGGCCCAGATCACGCCGGGGCGAAATAATAAGGGTAGCAAGCTTAGCTAAAGTATAGGCTAGGTTAGCACCGGGAGCACCGCATGGCTAGACGCTAGGCCAACAAGAGCTAAAGCTACGCCTACCATCAACCAAGAGGATGGCGACCAAGGGAAGGAGCAAATGGCCCTCATTCAATGGAAAAGCCGAGGACTACGAGCTCTGGGAAGAGCGCATGTTATGCTGCATGCACGGTGCGGGACTGAAGGCGACGATCTTGACAGCCCCCACGGGAGACCTGATGGCGGAAGAGCAAGCCCTGGATGACCAGCGTAACGCAGACGCGTACTGTGAATTAGCGATACTGCTCGACGACACCAGCTTGGGGCTGATATTCTGCGACACTAAAGACAAAGGCAGAGAAAGCCTGGAGGTGTTGAGAGAGCATTACATCGGGCGAGGAAAACCCAGAGTCGTGGCCCTCTACATAACACTAACAGGACTGAGGAAGGGCCACACCGAGACGGTTACCGAATACGTCATCAGAGCTGAGCAGTCCATGACGACATTGAAGAGTGCAGGAGAAGCACCAAGCGATGGGCTAATGATGGCGATGGTGATGAGGGGACTACCGGAGCTGTACAAACCGTTCACACTCCTGGTAACACACGGTTCAGCGGACATGACGCTGGGACAGTTCAAGGCCAAGTTAAGAAACTTCGAGGCCTCAGAAGATACCCACCCAGCCGCCGCGGAGGCGGGAGAGAGGGTGCTAAAGGCCCGAGCGACGCCAAGGGAGAGGACCAGGACCACGGCGGAACTGGCGTGTTGGCGATGCGGAGAGAAAGGCCATCGGAGAGGCGACTGCACAAAGACTGTCTGGTGTAGCTTCTGCAAATCCACGGGGCACACAGACAGAGCGTGCATGAAGAAACACGACCAGAGCGAGCGATACGGGCATGGACAAGATGGCGGCCATGGACGAGACGGCGGCCATGGACGAGACGGCGGCTACGGACAAGATGCCGGCTGTGGACAAAATGGCGGCAGCGGACACGATGGCAGCGACGATCAACATGAGACGGATCGAGACGACACCCGGAGAATAACGGGACAAGAAGACTTTGCTTTTGGGGTGCGGACAGCGTGCATCGCCAGGCCGGCACAGCTGCAGCGGGCCCAGAGGAGGGGACTGATCGTTGACACATGTGCGTCGTCCCATGTCATCAACGACAGGAGTTGGTTCAAGAACTTTGACAACACTTTCCACCCGGAGAGGCACAGCATGGAGCTGGCAGACGGGAAGCGCACCTACGGGTTGGCGCAAGAGAAAGGAGACGCACAGGTATGCCTCACGGACAGTGGGGGGCGCCGGCGTACAGTGACGTTAAAGAACGCTCTCTACGTACCATCGTTCCCACAAGGACTATTCTCTGTAATAGCTGCTACTGCAAGCGGTGCCAAGGTACTCTTCGATAAAGGTAAACATTTTCTTGTAGAGCATGACGGTACACGGTTTGACATAAAGATGTACCAGAGAATATATTATCTGCAAACAGAGTGTAATGACAACGACAAGTGTAATGATAATAATGATATGTGTAGCGTGGCGGCCAGTCACGATATTCAGACATGGCACGAGATTATGGGTCATTGTAATTACTAGGATTTACTGAAACTGCAAGCAGTGACAGAAGGCATGTACATTGACGGTGAAAAGCGTAGACCTGACAAAAAATGTGTAGTGTGCAAAACGGGGACGTTTACTCAATCGGGAAACAGAAATCCCACAGAAAAAGTAAAGGTACCACTTGCACTAGTTAACACGGATCTAGCCGGTCCAGTAAGCAACGAGTCCATAGGAGGCTTTAGATATGTACAGATGAAGCGTTTAGTTTTCCTGGGCGCTTTGCCGCGACGTGAGCACGGTTATATCACGTCGGAAATGAATTAGGAACCCAGGCTGCTGTTCTATTTTATGCCGCCAGGAGGCGCAAAGTCATTAGACGGACGCTACAACGTCCTACACAGTATACTGTATAACGATCTGTATGTAAATGTATATATATTAATTCATTTTGCGCGAATCCACACTTCATTATATAATAAGAATCCAACCAATAGAGCGACATTGTGCAATAAACAAGTAAACAAAGTATGGCATATTTTACAGTAGGGCACTTTGAAACAACCAATCACGTTGCGCGATAGCACGAGCGATGCATAGTCAGGAAGTAATGTTAGAGCTGAGTTCACTCATTCCGAACGGCGAAATGTAAAATGCTACCCAAGATTGTTGCGTTTCGTTATAAAAACTATGCGGTGATAAACAAAACGAATCGCAGTATGCAAAACGTGCGGTTCGAGGATCACAGTTGGAGATGCAATCATGCAACGTCCAACTTCGTTCGACACTTGAACTAAGAAGGTGCACAAAGATCGGTAAGTGAATGAACGAATGAATGAAAACTTTATTTAACAGATTGCAGAATGGGTACAATACAGTACAGCTCAATATACACAATTGTTAAGGGGATGCAGACCAGAGAAAGACTTTCGTCTTGTTTACATCAGGGTCCCCCGTAGTAACTTGGCTTGCTACTGTACAGTAGCTACAGTTAAATCAATGAGCCATCGACAGTGTGCTAACGTTATCATATACTCTCTTTTTTAGACTCTTTTTGTATCACAAACAGTACTGTATTTGTAAATCTGGTATGTCATAAATGTATAGATGTAGCAGTACTGTATGTCATGTTATGATGAATTGAAAATGGGGGACCCTGATGTAAACAAGACGAAAGTCTTTCTCTGGTCTGCATCCCTTTAACAATTGTGTTTATTGAGCTGTACTGTATTGTACCCAGGGAGAATATATATATATTTTTGTTTTGTACCACAATAAGCTAAGTTCGAGTGGGGGTGTTAAATATATTATTATTATGTGCGCCCTTGCTCATTTGTGTTCTACAGAGGGCGATGTAGTAAATCCAGTATGTGACGTCACTGTTATTGTTATTAAACACAACGTTACATACAAAACTGTCTGATTGGACAAGAGATAACAATTATTTGCA
This sequence comes from Notolepis coatsorum, assembly GCF_963971535.1. NCBI lineage: Eukaryota > Metazoa > Chordata > Actinopteri > Aulopiformes > Paralepididae > Notolepis > Notolepis coatsorum. The sequence goes on from NC_140172.1 coordinate 18,890,356, forward strand.
TCTTTATTGTAACAAATGTATGAACAGTCAGCAATAGATGTCAAATGATTTACAGTAATATCAAGTAACAAGTTGTCAGTCAAGTCAAGAGTTCAGAATTGTATTAAAACACACACACACAAATTACAAGGTTACACGTTAACTGGCTTATTTACCACTTTGCCCTCCATTATTTGCTATGACTAGGGGCAACACTTTTGCCAAGCCAGCGATGAGATTGTTACATACATCCACTGTTAGTTTATTGCGCCAGTAAAACCTTATGGCCGCTACTAAAGCATCTTTCGTGAAAGGTTTCGCCTCTCTGCGAATATAATCTTTCATTAGGTGCCACACAATTTCAATGGGGTTCAAATCGGGCGACTCAGCCGGGGTTTTGACCCAATTGATTCCCTCTGCTGCAATGCAAACTCTGGCAGCGCTGTGTTTGGGGTCGTTATCCTGGAAGAAACGATGGCTCTTCCCAAAAGTAGCTCGTATGTACGGACCAGCGGCTGCTTTGATGATCGATTCTTCAAAAAAGACACGGTCCATTATTCCATCGAAAATAACAAGCGGGCCTGGACCGAGCTTGGAAATCGCGCCCCAAACATGCACTTTTAACGGATGCTTAGGGGCCGGTTTACCTTGACGAAAGCCTTTTTTCGTAAAGCTTTGTCTTGCAAAGTGTTCGAGTGCGACAGTGCTCTCATCTGTAAATATGACGTCATGCCATGTTTCACATGTATCGATCCACTGGTGCGCCTGTAGATGAATGAATGAAAACTTTATTTAACAGATTGCAGAATGGGTACAATACATGTAGTACGGCTCATATGAATGAATGAAAACTTTATTAACAGATTGCCGAATGGGTACAGTACAGTAGGGGGGGGTTGGGTAGGAGTGGGGGGGGGGGTAGATAGATAGAACATAGATAGTGGGGGGGGGGGGTAGATAGATAGAACATAGATAGATAGATAGATAGATAGATAGATAGATAGATAGATAGATAGATAGATAGATAGATAAGATAGATAGATAAGATAGATAGATAGATAGATAGATAGATAGATAGATAGATAGATAGATAGATAGATAGATAGATAGATAGATAGATAGATAGATAGATAGAAGAAAAACAAACCTGTGCGAGTCTTAATTCTTTATTTTTGTCACGGATCATTGGCCAGAACTTAGTTTGACCATATTTCCAGCCGAGGCCCCTACGTGCTGTACGGATAGCAGTCAGGCTGAGATGAATACCCAAATCGTCTTCGATGCACTTCTGGATTTGCCGTGCAACCATGCAATTGCGGGCCTTCGTCAGGTTGTCAATGGCGACCAGGACATTGCTATGGAAATGGAAGAGAAAGAAAGTGGAAATTAATTAACTGAGAGGGGGGTTAAAATATATATATTGTAAGAGTATATTTATGAGACAGTATATTTATTTTGTACAAGAATGTGAAACTTCCTATCACGTTTGAATAATGCTGTAACGTTAAGTAAAAATGCATTTCAACTTAATTCCAGCTCAATATGGGTTTTGCAGGTTAATACTCTCTCGTAACGCACAACACAACACAGACCTGCTAATCTGTTAAATAAAGTTTTCATTCATTCATTCATTCTGTACTCACTCAGACAGTACTATATAGTATACCTGTATGTCATGTATGTCCCTATGCCATAAATGTCATGATGTCATGTATGTTGAGTGTCATAAATGTCATGTCACTATAATTGAAAATGGGGGACCCTGATGTAAACAAGACACACGTCTTTCTCTGGTCTGCATCCCCTTAACAATTGTGTGTATTGAGCCGTACTGTATTGTACCCATTCTGCAATCTGTTAAATAAAGTTTTCATTCATTCATCCAGTTGTTTTGTTTTTGTGGTTTTGGTTGAATGAATGAATACTTTGTTTAACAGATTGCAGAATGGGTACAATGGGTCCCCCATTTTCAATTCATAGTGACATTTATGACACTCAACATACATGACATTTATCAGGGGTGTAAAAAGTACCCAGAAATTATACTTAAGTGAAAGTATGGGTACCATCTCAAAATCTGACTCAAGTAAAAGTCAAAAGTATCTGGCTAAAAACACACTTGAGTAAAAGTCAAAAAGTCCTACTTTTAAATGTACTTAAGTACTAAAAAGTAAAAGTACATTTAAAAAAAAAGGGGATACACCAGGGGTCTCAAACTCAACCCATCGTGGGCCAAGTTTTCATTTTAACTATACATTGCACCAGGTGAGTTAGTTGAAGAGGTGAGCCAATTAGTGAAATCATCAGCTGGTGTTTAGGCAAGGCTGGAATGAAACCAAGCAGACACTTTTTTTGCATTAAAATTATTTAATGCACTTCTCCATTGAAGGTAAACTAACATGGACGGCATTCACATCACAGCATGAATATATCACAATATTAACCACAGTGAAAGAAAAATGACATGTGAACAAGTATGTTGTGTGCCAGGTTAATGTACTCTACTATTTTTGTATCACAAACAGTGCTGTATATGTACAGTTTATTCCCCCTCAAATGTATATACTCTATTATTACTATATGCGAGAGAGCCCCCCCCCCCAACAATGCTGTATATTTGTAGACCTCTTCCAATGTACAGTTTATGTCCTTGATGCTGCTCTCCAGGACCGAGATCATGGCGTTCTTCTGCTCCAGGTCCCGCAGCAGCTCTGTGTTCTCCTTCAGCTCCTCGCACCTCTTGGCAGCCAGATATGGACACATGGAACGTAAACACTATTATTAGTACAATACATATGATAGGAGCTGGAGCACATAAGTACACACACACATACACAATCACATGCACAAGTACACAAACATAAACACAATGACCATCAGTCCATTAGTACATTAAAACCAGACACTGTCCGCAGACTCTTTACATCTTTACTACCGTAGGCTCCATCACCTTGGAACAGATAATACTTGTGCAGGCTCTATCACAACATTATAGAAAGATGTGTTTGTTATTAATCAAGCAGGCTTGGATTACATACATGTAGGTTTAACAATAGAGATCAGACTCAAGACAGTTTTCTGCTCTGTTGTGAGTCCTGTTTGTTTAAACGGAGAAAGATTTTAACCTCACACCTAAGTTTGGTTTATATACTAAAATTGCTAACAGATTAACAGAATGTGAAACAACTTATTAGTATTGGGTTAGAGTTGTTTGATTTCCACTAACGTAATGTTAGATTGCTATCTGAGAAAGTTACGTAACGTTACTCTACTGTATGTGAGCTGGCTGGCTGCGGCATTTGCCATGTATAATCTGTAGGCAAAACGGACTGCATATATAAACGGCTGATGACTCATAACTTCCTATCACGTTTGAATAATGCTGTAAAGTTAAGTAAAAATGCATTTCAATAGTAATGTATATAAATTAAGAGCTTACCGATTGCAATCCACTGCCGACAGAAGAGACGCAATATTTACTTCCTAGTTCATGACGGCACTCTCTCTCTGCCTCTCTCTCATTTTGCCGAGGGCGGAGCTCGTCCAGCACGTTGTCACCAGCTGTATAAGAGCGCCCCCGCTGGTCATTGTTAACATTAACCACACCAAAACGACTTCATAACGGCAGGCAAACAGCTGTTCCAGGACTTTTCACAGCTGTATCTGTACAGTCTTTTACAGATGTGTGCAAGGGGCAGTGTTTGTTTACTTTCTCAAAGCAAAGAGTGACACACTCCAGGCCACGGAGAAATTCCTGGCAGACGTAGCCCCTTATGGTAACGTAGGATGCTTGAGGTCCGACAATGAAACCGAGTTCACAAACAGAGAGTTCCAATCACTGTTGAGAAGGTACAAGATAAGACACAAGACGTCACGCCCATATCCCCCACACCAGAACGGAGTGGCAGAGAGGAAATGGCGCACCCTTTTCGAGGTGGCTAGGTGTAAGCTAGTAGATGGTGACTTACCTAAGAGCCTATGGCATTATGCGGTGCAAGAAGCCGCTTACACCAGAAACAGGTGCTTTAATAAGCACACGGGCACCACCCCGTATACAGCACTGACAGGAAAGAAGTGTAACCTAGCTAGAATGCACCGATTTGGATCAGTGTGTTATGTGTACCTGCAGGACAGGGGAAAGCCTGAGTCCAGATGTGTAAAAGGACTCTTTGTAGGGCACGACAAGGGAAGCCCCGCTTTCCTAGTTCATCATCCCGGTAAAGGGAGAGTGCAGAAACACATGCTAGTCAAGTTTGTCACAAAGACAACATGTGAGAGCGAGACACAGACAGAGGAGCCAGAGCTGGACTCCAGAGTAAGGTGTGTAGAAACAGAGACACATCAGCCCAGTGTACTTAGCACGGCCGTGCAGGCAGACAGTCAGCCACCCCCAGAGGGCGATGACGAGGAGCACCCGAGGGTGACGTCAAGTGCCCCAAGCAGTGGGAGGTATCCCTCAAGGGACACAAACCCCCAAGGTATCTGACAGACCCGGAAAGGGAGTGACGAGGAGGACAGTACACTTACCACCGTTGATTACTGCTACAGGGTAGTCAGTGGGGTACCCCCGACCTTTAAAGAGGCCACGGTGTCCCCCGAATCAAGTAAATGGGAGAGAGCAACGGATGAGGAGATGAGGTCCCTAGAGGACAACCAGAGGGCAGACAGACAGTGGGAGGGAAATGGGTGTATTCAACCAAGTTACCAGAGGGCAGACAGACAGTGGGAGGGAAATTGGTGTATTCAATCCAGGAGGGTATTGAAGGCCACGACAAATACAAAGTATGGTTCGTAGCTAATTGCTTAAATGCTGAAGGAGGGTACTCCATGTTTAAATACTGAAGGAGGGTGGCTACACTGCTTAAATGCAGGCGGAGGATACTCCAGGTTTAAATACGGGAGGAGTAGAATCCGGGTTTAAATACCTGAGTAAGAGTCCATGTTTAAATACTGAAATGGATCCTTGTTTAATTCCATGTTTAAATACAGAGGTGGATGACTTACCATGTTCTAAATGATTTAATTATGTGGAAAAGATCCTGAGATGTTTTGACTGATGTAAGAGATGTATAGAAAAGCTGTGGGTAGCCTCATTTGTTAGACAACCTGTACTCGCCCTGACCTATGTTTTGTAGTGAGTAAAAATTGTCACAGTATTTTGCTGGCCTCACAGAGAAGCATTGAACTATGTCAAAAACATGTTTTTCATTACCCCAGAGGTGCAGCAGACGAACAGCTGTGTTTCAGAAAGGGCAGCAAGGGTTTAGAGCTTAAAGCCCACAGTGATACTACTAACTTTTGAAGCCGAGTATATGTTTCAAACTATGACAATGCAAAAATGTGTTTATCTAGAACAACTGCTCGAAGTGATGGAGATAACATTATGATATATATTGCCTATTATGTAGTAGGTAGTTGGAATGTATCCTCTATACCGAATATTGTGTTTTTGAAGATGAGGGGCGTTTTGTTAACATCATTTAAAATTGGTGAACACCTATGTATATATGAAGACTGTTGTTTATGAGGGCAACCAGGGAACCATTGTGATTGCTAGGAACCCAGTGTGCCGACATAGATGTAAACATGTCAATATAAAATATCATCTCATCAGATATGTCATCAGAGAAGAAAGAATGACACTGATTTATTGTCCAAACGGACGACAGGGTAGCAGACACTATGAGGAAACCTGTTCCAAATTGAAATTGAAAAGATTTGCAGCGGTCATGCTTAATGTGTAAATATTGACTGCCATACTCTATTGATGTTTTGGATTATATTATTTCCTTTGTAAAATGTTTTTCGGAGAAGTTATCCAGTATGCTAATACAACCCTAAGTGGGAGTGTTGAGGTTAGAGGTTCTATGTAGGATTGTTAGTAACTGTCTAACTGCATATATAACTGTTTCCACTAGAGGGCGCTCTAGGCGGAGCCACTCAAGATACCACCAGGTGGCGAGTATAAATAGAGATGTCTCCTCCCCCTCTACCTCTTTCCCCACCAGCATCTCAGTGAGAGGAGACCTCATGTGCTGCTGCTCATACCATGTGAATGAATAAACCACGCCGCTTAAAGGCTAAAGATAGAAACCATGCCTCTTGACCACATTATTGTCGCCCTATAGCCGGATTCTGTCAACACTCTTGGATGAGACAACTGATGTTTCTCATGTCGAACAAGTGTCCTTTGTTGTTCGCTTTGTCCATCAGATGGAAATCAAGGAGAGATTTTTACAAGTTTGTGATGTGAGTGGAACAACAGCAAAATAATTGGAGAATGTTGTGGTGACATTCCTTGAGGAGAATGGATTAAAAGTGGAAGACATCAGGGGCCAAGGCTACGATTGAGCCGCAAATATGAGCGGAAGCTACAACGGTCTGCAGTCGCGAATTCAGAGCCACAATGAGAACGCTTTATACGTGCACTGCCATGCCCACTGTCTCAACCTGGTCTTGGCGGAGAGTGCCAAATCAAGCCAGCATTTTGTTCGGTTTTTCAATTTAGTTGAAAATCTGTACACTTTCATATCCAGATCTCCAAAACGCCACGCTGCGTTTGTGAGAATGCAACAGACCATGTACCCTGGCCAAAGACTCTGTGAACTGAAAAGGCTGTCTGACACACGGTGGGCGTGTAGAGAAGATGCTCTGAGATCCCTGAAGAAGGTCCTTTCTGCTGTGGTGAAGCTGCTTCAGAACATGGCTGATAGTCATCCACCAGACTCTCCAGCAGGTGATGCCCGGATGCTCTTGCGTAGCATAGATTTTGAATGTATGCTATGCATGGAGATTGCCACACCTGTCTTCAATGAGACTGCCATCGCATCTGCTTCACTTCAGAGAAAAGACCTTGACTTGTCAGCATCATACATCGTTGTGGAGGGAGTCATACAAAGAGTGAAAGCAATGAGGAAGGATGAGGAGTTCAAGGTCCTTTTCTCAAAAGCAAAAGGGCAAGCAGAGGCAGCAGGCATTGAGGTGCCAGAAGAAATACCTGGACAAACAAGACGCAGGAAGGTACCTCAAAGGTACAGGTATAGCTCTCAATCTGCTACGGAGGACAACCAAGTCCAAGACTTGGAGGAGCACTACCGGGGAAAGGTGTTCTTTACCTTTCTTGACATACTCTCCCATGAGCTACACCGAAGATTCAAAGTGAAGGATGACATGCCTACTGGGTCAATCCTATCAGGTCTTCACTGCCTTACCATCTCAAGTCACTGGAAGGGCATGACAAACGACACAGCTGCTGTATCTGTCAGTGATGTGTGCCAGTTTTATGATGTAGAGGAAGAGAATGTTGTCACCGAACTCAAGGTATTCCACTCTTCATATGCTCTCCCCTCCAACAATGTCAAAGCTGCGCTTAAGTGCCTTAAAGACAATGATGTGGAATCTGTTTTCCCAAATATAACCATGCTCCTCAAAACATATGCTACAATACCAGTGACAAATGCTTCAGTAGAGCGATCATTCTCTAAACTGAAGCTGATCATAACCCAGCTCAGAAACCGATGTGGGGAAAAAAAGCTCTCTGATCTTATGCTGCTTTCAATTGAGAGGGATATCCCAATTGATCATAATGAGGTCATTGACATATATAAACAGATGACCAAAAGAAGAATTCTGCTATGACTCCCCCACCCACCATCTCCCTTCCATTGCAGCAATGGAGAGCCAGCACATACAAATCTGTCCATGAAAATATCCAACATATTTTCATTAGAGGTGATAGAGGAGAGGACAGAGGATGGCAGGAGGGAGGAGTCAGGTGGTACAATATAGTAAGTTTAATGGAGAGAATGGGGAAGATAGGGAGGGGGAGGGAGAGAAAGAGAGGGACAGGATGAAAGAAGGAGAGTAAAGGACAGGAGGAGAGAAGGAGAGGAGAGGACAGGAGGAGAGAAGGGGAGTACAGGAGGAGAGAAGGGGAGTACAGGAGGAGAGAAGGGGAGTATAGGAGGAGAGAAGAGGAGGAGAGGACATGAGGAGAGAAGGGGAGGAGAGAGAAAGGAAGAAGCTCAACGGCACTCGAATTAACTTTAACTGTTAAACTGTTTTATGAAATAAACATTTGAAAGGTGCATTGTTCCCTGTGTGTTTTTATCATAGAGGTGTGGTTATACTATTAATCTGGATTGTCTATGTTATTCTAATGTTAATCTTAATCAAGGATGAAGACTATTTCATCATACATGACGCATCATAGCTTTTTGCTCACTGATGGGGTCCCATGTTGTGCAGTAGGTGCCCTTTTTTTCTTTTCGCCCCTGCCCTTCAAACAGCCTGAGTCCGCCACTGATGTTAACACAAGGTCAGTGGTACAATGAAATGTGTTGGATGAGAGAACAGGTCAGCTCAGCAGAGAGTAAGTAAGAGCACTAGGCACATTAGAGCACTCGTCTAAAGGTCAAGTAAGATTGAAAAATAATAACAATAAAGGTAAATGTAGAAAGCCACCCATCACCATGAGTAAATTCCGAACCTGTGTTGAGACAACACTGGGAATGCTGATGAAAGATATCCTGGTTGGTCGGGAGTCTGTTACCAGTGATGTGCTGTACCGCCTTCCACTACTCTCTGTAGTGATGTGTGGGCAGAAAGGTCTCCGTACAGGCTGTGATGCAGGCAGAAAGGTCTCCGTACAGGCTGTGATGCAGGCAGAAAGGTCTCCGTACAGGCTGTGATGCAGGCAGAAAGGTTTCCGTACAGGCTGTGATGCAGGCAGAAAGGTCTCCGTACAGGCTGTGATGCAGGCAGAACGGTCTCCGTACAGGCTGTGATGAAGGCAGAAAGGTCTCCATACAGGCTGTGATCCAGGCAGAAAGGTCTCCGTACAGGCTGTGATGCAGGCAGAAAGGTCTCCGTACAGGCTGTGATGCAGGCAGAAAGATCTCCATACAGGCTGTGATCCAGGCCGAAAGGTCTCCGTACAGGCTGTGATGCAGGCAGAAAGGTCTCCGTACAGGCTGTGATGCAGGCAGAAAGGTCTCCGTACAGGCTGTGATGCAGGCAGAAAGGTCTCCATACAGGCTGTGATGCAGGCAGAAAGGTCTCCGTATAGGCTGTGATGTAGGCAGAAAGGTCTCCGTACAGGCTGTGATGCAGGCAGAAAGGTCTCCGTACAGGCTGTGATGCAGGCAGAAAGGTCTCCGTACAGGCTGTGATGCAGGCAGAAAGGTCTCCGTACAGGCTGTGATGCAGGCAGAAAGGTTTCCGTACAGGCTGTGATGCAGGCAGAAAGGTCTCCGTACAGGCTGTGATGCAGGCAGAAAGGTCTCCGTACAGGCTGTGATGCAGTGGAGAATACATACCAGGGTAAGTAAGTAAGTAAGTAAGTAAGTAAGGTTTATTTATATAGCACCTTTCACAGACCAGGGTCACAAAGTGCTTCACATATAAAAACATCAATAAAGTGCAAGGATAGCAGCATTTTAAAAAGAAAGTAATTAAAAAGTGTGTAACGGACCACTTGAGATTAAACATGTCTAGACAATATCCTTTGCTGTTTACTGAATAATATTCAGTATGTATGTATGCCTTGAAATGACGTGTGGGATTTTACCCGAGTTCGATACCTGTATGCCGATATAAATCTGTCCATATTGGCGCACCGTTAATCAGTACAGCTGGAAGCGCCTGTCAAGTGATGTAGTCGGTCGGCAGCAGGAACGTTTGGTGCATCTTTTTGTATCGCCTTTGTATTCCTTGTCGTGTTACTTCACACAGTAACAAATACGTGAGTCCTCTGCTTTGGTTGTTAGTATCTTTATTAGCTTATGCCTCGCTACATTACACGGGTGTCCATCTTAGGTTCCTCTCGAACTCTCCCTAACCCCCAGTACGGTGGCCTGTACACTCGCGTATAGCGCACACACATTAACATAACACCACATCTCCCTTTCTAGAATCAATGGGTAGACTGCCATTGATTCCCCAGACCTTAGAGGATTATTCTGCCTCTATATCTAAAAGGTCTGTTCATCTGAACTGATCTAAACAATTTCTTTAACGCCATATAAACCATGGGCTATATTAAACATAGCAATTGCTTTCTTTCGAACATTATATCTAAACGAATATATATATAAACATGAAACACATCTTATCTTAACCATAAACCTCTTTCATTCTATCGCAGGAATGTCACTTTTCTTTACTCTCTCTCTACTGTCTCTTACAAGTCCAACCTAGTTGGTTTCACCACACATCTCCCAGACTTGGTTCTGGGAGTAGCTGGTGGTTCCAGGACATCCTGCTCCGTAGGTTCTGCTGCACTCTGCTCCGGTGAGGGCTCCATGGGGACGAGATGGCGACGGTTTCGCCTTAATGTTCCATGGGGTCCATCTATGATGTACGAACGTGGAGTGGGGTGACTGCTGACCACAACTCCAGTTGCACTTTGATCTGTGACCCACACCTCCTTTCCTGGAGTGAGCCTGTCGAGATTTCGCGTACGATGACGCCGGTTGTAGCTTTGTGCATCTCTCATTCTCTTCTCCTCTTCCTTCAGAACCACCGCCTTACTGTCAGGAAGAGTAGGGACCAGTAGAGCAGGAAGCGTTGGCACCGTTGTGCGGAGTCTCCTCCCCATAAGAAGCTGGGCTGGACTGTATCCGTTATGCAACGGGGTGGCTCTGTATGCCAGCAGAGCACGGTATGGGTCGGCTGCCTTTTTCAGGAGGCCTTTTATCGTCTTGACGGCGCGTTCTGCCTCCCCGTTACTCTGGGGATATCTCGGGCTGCTTGTGACATGGCGAAACCCATATGATGTCGCAAACGCTGCAAAGGCCATTCCGGAGAATTGCGGCCCATTATCCGTCACCAGTTCCTCCGGGATACCGTGCCTTGCGAAAATTTACTTCAGGTGGTGGATGACGTCTGTTGATTTTGTGGGAGTTAGCAGAGCAATCTCCACCTACCTTGATGCATAATCCACGACCAGCAGGTAAGTCTTGCTCTCCAGCATGAACAGGTCTGCTCCCAACTTCTGCCACGGTCGCCCCGGGTATTGAGATGGCATCAGGGGCTCCCTTTGGTTCTCTCTCTCTTTGCTGCATGTTCGGCAGTTGAGGACCAGCTCATTCAGCTGCTGGCTGAGCCCGGGCCACCATACAGACTGCCGTGCGCGCTCCCTGCACTTTACCACCCCCTGGTGGCCTTCATGCAGCCTGGCAAGCACGTCGTTTCTCATTGTTGAAGGGATTACAAGCCTGCTTCCCCTCAGCAACAGTCCATCCTCTACTGTGAGTGACGCCTGTTCTGCCCAGTACAGCCTGAGAGCCGGTTCACTGTTGTGTGCTGGCCATCCCTCTGCACACCGCTGCTTCACCTGTGCGCACACACTGTCCCCCTCCAACTGCTCTCTCAGCTCGTCCAGGTAGGCAGTGCTCGCTGGCAGGTTCTCCATTACCATGTCCACATAGATATTTGTATTCTCAAATAACTCCTTCTCCTCTGGTGTCTCTCTCCTCTTCACAGGAGCATGTGAGAGCGTATCTGCAGTCCACAGGCTCTTCCCTGGCACATGTGCAATGGAATAGGAATAGCGCATCAGGCGCATCCGGAAGCGCAGAATCCGTGGAGGGAGATCATCCAACGCCTGAGACCCCAGGAGACTCAGGAGAGGCTTGTGGTCCGTCTCCAGCTGGAAGTGTCTGCCGATGAGAACATTTCTAAACCTCTCGCAAGCCGGGCGGCTACGTGGCGTAGTGGGCAAGGGGCTCGCCACGAATGACGGAGACGCTGGGCTTGCCTGTTCGAGCCCAGCGCTCCACATTGCTTTCAGTTTAGCTGGTCGTTCATACTAATACACATTGGCCGTATTAGGGGGTGGGAAACTGATGGGTGGGGATCGGGCGTTGTGCACAGCGACTCCTACAGGTCGGTTGGTGCGCCTGCGCAGTAGAATCAGGAAGTGTCGGGGGCAGTGGAGAATTATCAGACGTTTTTCCCAATATATTTATCATTATTATCCTTCATTATTATCATGAGTAACATTTATTGTATCAATCAATCAATCAATAAAATGTATTTATAAAGCACATTTCACATGACGCGTGTCAACCAAAGTGCTGTACAGAGGGTAAATACACAAGATACATATAGACAACAATCACACTCCGTTTTATGGGAGGGCACACAGGCAAACACATAGAAAAACAGGGCATGAGTCAGTGAACGGGAAAGGCTAGTAGGTAGAAGTGGGTTTTGAGCCTCGATTTGAAGACATCTATCGAGGGGGCGAGCCTAATGGAGGTGGGGATGCTGTTCCACAGTTCAGGGGCTGCGATAGCAAAGGCACGGCCCCCCCCCTTATTGCATGAGTTAATTATTTTCTGGTGCCGCCTAGTGGACGCACTTTGGAGTACGTATTGCGACTCTGAGCAGGTAAGCTGTCTCTGCGCCGGCGCGTCGCGCTATTTAAGTGACACTCTCAGTCTAGACTGTAAGGTGAAAAGCCCTGTGGGCGAACTCTTGACTGGCCAACGGTACGTAGCATTATATGCGCTGTTAATATCCTCATTTCTCTTTAATTCATATATCTAGTTATTAATTAATGCCGTTTGTTTTCCTTTCCTTTTGTATAGGTAAATAATCTATAGACTGACTAACGTCTGATTGTATGCTGACTGACTAAAACGCTGACTGAATGTACATGCTGACTATAGACCAACTACATGCAGACCAACTAATGTCTGGCTACACTATCCAGAACCGGTTGCTAAATTGCAACCTAACTATCAACAAACTATCAACAGAGGCGACTTGGTTGAACATTACCGATACCATATCGACCTCTACTAACCAGGGGCGGGGCTAGGGGGTGGCTACTTGGGCTCAAGCCCTGAATGTTTTCTGAAAAGCCCCGAATCTATTTAAATATTTTTTCTTTTCTTTTTTTTTTCTTTTTTTTTTGACAATTCATCATTGTTACATGAAAATATGTTTGCACCAGATTTAGCAGAAGCTAATTTCCATCTGTGGTCTATCCAGCTGCTAACTGTATTTGAGTGAGTTAAGTCTTGGTGTTATGGTAGACTCAGACCTAAGCTTTAAATCACAATCAACAAGTTGACAAAAACTTAATTCTTCCACCTTAGAAACATAGCTAAAGTACGGCCATTTATAAATCAAAAGGACGCTGAAAACCAAATCCATGCCTTTATCTCAAGCCAACTCGACTACTGTAATGCACTCCTTACCGGCCTCCCGAAAAAATACGATGATAACTATTTTATTGCAATGCACTATTGCATTATTTTATTCTATTTTACTAACTATTTTATTGCACTGCACTATTTTACTTTGTATCAGTGAATCATAGACGCCTGGCCATAAGAGCATTCGGAGCATCTCTGCTCTCCCACTATTGAACTTGGGGGAGCAAAGGTATGCTCTTGCTCCACCACTTTTTGATCATATGAAAAATATGATATATCCCCCCCCCAATATATAAATCTAACCATAACTACGTTATGGTTAACTGAGTTTTATAGTGAAAAGAGCAGCTTTATTGGTCAAGATTGAAGGCTCTATATTGCAGGAAATTGCACGTACAGGTTCATTAAATAAAAAAAAAAAACTGACCCCCTCCAAACCACCCCTTGCCTGCCAAAAAAATTTAAAGAAAATTTAAAAGAAAATTTTAAAAAAAGGGCACCTATCTGGGCTAAGCCCCGGATCTCCTACAATCCTAAATCCGCCCCTGCTACTAACATTATCCACTAATGCTTGGATGTAAGCTACTACCAACTATCAGCTACAAGCTAACCCCTTGTTTAATTGACCACCTGGTGATTATTGTAACAAAGGATGAGTTGGATGCTGGACATCAAGGTCCAAATAAACGAACATTCTTATAAAGTCCGAATTGTTTCTATGGTTTAAGTAAAGTCATTTCGCCCACACCCTTTCAAGGGGGATATCCAGTTGACTCATTGACTGAGACTGCTACGAGACGGGACGGACGGAACGCAGAAGGAAGTGCCGCGTGGGATACCCCTCAACGTCAAGGTGGAACCAGGACGGAGTGGATACACACGACGGGGCACATTGGAGAGGACGCGGTCAGCTCAAGGGAAGTGAAACGTTGATGTTGACTGCTTATTGGGTTGGAATCGCCGTATTCCGCCCACATGCTGGTTGCTTGAAGTGGTGGGGTCGCCGAACTCCATCCAATGTTAATGCTTAAATGCTAGCCATTAGCCAACCAATGCTAATACTGCTAGCCACCAATGCTAACGCTGTTAGCCAAAGACTGCTAACACTGCTAGCTGCCAATGCTTAACGCTAGCCATTAGCCAACCAATGCTAATACTGCTAGCCACCAATGCTAACGCTGTTAGCCAAAGACTGCTAACACTGCTAGCTGCCAATGCTTAATGCTAGCCATTAGCCAACCAATGCTAATACTGCTAGCCACAAATGCTAACGCTGTTAGCCAAAGACTGCTAACAATGCTAGCTGCCAATGCTTAACGCTAGCCATTAGCCAACCAATGCTAATCCTGCTAGCCACCAATGCTAACGCTGTTAGCCAAAGACTGCTAACACTGCTAGCTGCCAATGCTTAACGCTAGCCATTAGCCAACCAATGCTAATACTGCTAGCCACCAATGCTAACGCTGTTAGCCAAAGACTGCTAACACTGCTAGCTGCCAATGCTTAACGCTAGCCATTAGCCAACCAATGCTAATACTGCTAGCCACCAATGCTAACGCTGTTAGCCAAAGACTGCTAACACTGCTAGCTGCCAATGCTTAACGCTAGCCATTAGCCAACCAATGCTAATCCTGCTGGCCACCAATGCTAACGCTGTTAGCCAAAGACTGCTAACATTGCTAGCCAAAGAATGCTAACACTGCTGGCCACCAATGCTAGCTAAAGAACATTTCATTGACACCCATGCCTTGGCTGTGTTGAACCAAGCAACTACGTTGTTGCTCCAAACGCTGTGAACATTATCATTGACACCTATGCCTTGGTTGTGTTGAACTAAGCAACTACATTGTTGCTCCAAAACGCTGTGAACATTATCATTGACACCCATGCCTTGGCTGTGTTGAACCAAGCTACTACATTGTTGCTCCAAACGCTGTGAACATTATCATTGACACCCATGCCTTGGATGTGTTGAACCAAGCAACTACATTGTTGCTCCAAACGCTGTGAACATTATCATTGACACCTATGCCTTGGTTGTGTTGAACTAAGCAACTACATTGTTGCTCCTAACGCTGTGAACATTATCATTGACACCTATGCCTTGGTTGTGTTGAACTAAGCAACTACATTGTTGCTCCTAACGCTGTGAACATTATCATTGACACCTATACCTTGGCTGTGTTGAACGGTGCAAATACATTGTTGCTCCAAACGCTGTGAACATTATCATTGACACCCCTAAGCCTTGGATGTGTTGAACGGTGCAAATACGTTGTTGCTCCAGACGCCGTAAACTATACTATGAATGGATTAACCAAAGGCTGAAACGGTGCTCATTTACTCTATCCTACTTGTTCACTCTCATTGTGGCCATTTCCAGGTTTCAAGTGAGTGAAGAAGCTGTAGAGGTGCTCACCAACTCTATCCTATTTGTTCACTCTCATTGTGGCCATTACCAGGTTCAAGTGAGTGAAGCGAAACTACGTTAACCCACTATACGGTCCCGTCATTATCTCCTGCTTGGAGCCGTGTCATTGTAATCACTCTGCTACACGCCAACTGTACGAACTGTGCTTCTGACTGTTAACCCCATTGTTTACTACTGCCTGCGACCAGCGACTCAGCCGCAAAATGAGCTCCAGTTGGGGCAACGGCTGACTGGGACAAGATGGAAGGTGTAGATGTGGAAGAGCTGAAGAAGAGGCGTACTGCGGCGCAAACAGCTTTCACAAGGAGAGCCAACCAAGTAGCTGACAATGTTGACACTGCATCGCTAGCGGAGCTTGTCAACGACAAGAAAGCTCTTCAGATAGAGTTTGCGAAGCTCGTTGACACGACGGGGGACTATGTTGGAGCATTGGAGGAGGCCGACGGAACTGCGCATGCTACCGTGATGGCCGACGCCACAGCAAAGAAAGACGGAAGCAAGCAGAGGAAAATGACACTAGAGAAGAAGATCTTCTCGGAGGTATGGTCCCGCTTCGTTCAACCAAAATTAGGCCCCCTTGAAGCAGAGTTTAAGGAGGCCTTGGAAGAGGCAAAGAGGCTCAGCACCCAATGGGCACCCCAAGACAAGAGAGCGTTGGAGGGGAACAAATTGGAGAGAAGACTCAACGCCTTTGAACAAATGATGAGAGAGTGGAGATACCTTCTTCCAACTCCCAACATATCTGAATTAGAGAAGCGGTACAGGCACTTGGACGAGGAAAGAGCAGCACTGATGGACAAGTGGTCGACCCTCCTAGAGCCTGGGGGAAAGGGTGACACTGGATGTGCTTATGAGGGTGAAGAGGATATAAGGACACACAACATTGAAAGGGGCGGTGAAGTAACCAGCCCACTTGATATTTCAAACGATGTTCTGCAACGTGCCGCGGAAGCTAAACCTTCCCCGTCCACCAACGGCAAAAGTGAAGTCCTTCACATCCACTCGTCATCTCCTCAGTAGTCAAACAGAGGGCGCTTCCAAAGACTCTCCCTTACCTTTCGGGAGCCACGAGGGGGCCCCGAAAGCAACCCATCTCCAGCTTGGAGCAAAGACCACAAGAAGTGGACCTCATGAGTATACCGACAGGAGTTCGCTCCCACGGGTAAGACAACCCGGCAGCGAACCCTATCTTTACCAGAGCGCTGACCTCGCTATCATGCCTCAGTTACGAGGTGACCACGCCACGCCATCAGGCGATGAGGGCGCAACGCGGGAAGGTCTCGCTCACCACAGAGCCCACCAGGGGGCCCGACCAAAGATAAAGCTCGCCGCCATCAATCTGCCCAGATTCTGTGGCGACAGAAGGACCTATTGGCTCTGGCGGGATAATTGGGAGGACCTCCAGGCTTTGGCCGAACCATCAGGATTGCCTGTATGCAAATTATATCACCTTCTTGACAGCGTAGAAGAGCCACTGAGAAAGAAACTCGGGCTGGATCGCTGCAGAACAGCGGACAACGTTTTCAGGCTCCTGGACAACCGCTTTGGAGACAGGAGCACAACCGCAAGTCTGATCCTCAAAGGTCTGGAAGAAGTGCCTCCAGTACGGAGTAACCAGCCTAGGCCAATGATTGACCTGGTCCAGGCAGTGGAAACCGCACTGTACGACTTAAAAGACCTTGGGATGGAGGACGTGATCAAAAACCACCTAACTGTTGCCGCCATAAAGAGAAAACTGCCTATAGGCATGAGAGAGAAGTGGATCTCCTATGAGCGTGACCCCGCGAATGGCGTCACTCCCGCAAGTTACTTTGACAGACTCTTGTCATTTCTGAAAGGACAAGAAAGGATCCTCGAGAGGCTAGCACAGTTGGAGATCGGAGCCACCTACGCTGGCGAAAGACCAACCCAGCGTGAAAGGCTGAGCGACAGGGGAGGTGATAGACGGTCATTTACAAGAACGACAGCGAGCGAAGTAAGAAGGGAGCCCCAGAGGGACTCGTGCACCATGTGTGGAGAGGAAGCACATGGGAAAAGACTGTACTTCTGCCCGGCCTTCAAGAAGGCTAAACTACTGGAAAAACGAGCCCAGGTGAAGAAAGCTGGAGCTTGCATCAAATGCCTCGCTTATCACGGGGCCAACGGCCTATGCGAGAAAAGGTTCCTCTGTAAAAAAGATGAGTGTGTAAAGGGGGGCGGCCCTGTCAACCATCATTTTCTCCTCTGTTCCAAGACACAGAGCAGGAACGAGACAACCAATGAGCCCGGCGCTCGTAAAGGGCTCCGAGGCCTTACGGCTGAGCAGGAGAAGGTGGTCACAGAGTTAAAATTGTCCACGCTCCAAATAGAAGCATTCAAGAAAGCCTTCACGAACAAAGCGACCTCCCAAGTGTACGCCAGCAAGAGCCTGTTGGACAAGAGTGGCATAAAAGAATACCCAGTCCTCATGATGCTCATGGACGTCACAACAAGAGGAGGAGACTGTGTTGGAGCGTTGTAGGACCTCGCCTCCGACACCAACTATATCACACACAGAGCCGCCAAGAGGCTCGGGCTGGCCGGCGAACCTATCACACTGGTCGTGTACGGTGTTGGGAAGATGGCAGTCAGAGTCGACACCAAGAGGTATGTGGTGGCAATAAAAGTATGGACCCCGAAGGGGACCTTGAGAGCTCACGAGATGCTCTGCTACGGCCTTGAGGACATCGCCAAAGTAGATAGAGTGGTGAGCTCCGAGAGGCTAGAAAAGTTTTTCCCATGTGTCAAGCCAGGAGAATTGACCCGGCCTGATACAATTGATCTGCTCATTAACACACGGGAAGGTCGCCTGGCCCCACAAAGAATGGAGAGAGCCGGTGATCTGGTGCTATGGGACGGCCCACTGGGCAAAACTGTGAGCGGTGCGCATCCGGACCTCTTCGAAGAAGTAAAAATTACCACGCGTCATTCATTGACCTACTTCGCACGCTCCATGGGAACAACCATCACGAGAGAATGCAAAAACCTCACGGTAGACTTAACCAAGAGGAAAAGCATGAAAGAAGCAGTAACTGCCACAAGCAACAAGGAAGTCTTCGACTGGCTGAAATGGGACAGCATCGGAGCAGCCTGTGACCCCGTCTGTGGGGGATGTCGCTGTGGCAACTGTCCTCCTGGAGGAAAGGAGATGACACTGGCTGACGAGCGGGAGCTAGAGATCATCAAGGCTGGCTTGACCTTCAAGGAGAAAGACTCGCACTGTGGGGACTCCCACTGGGATGCAAAGTACCCCTGGAAGGAACAACCAGCATCTCTCCCTAACAATCGCCGAGCTGTGGAGTCGACCTTCCTCAGGACAGAGAAGCACCTTGAGAAGGATCTTTCATGGAAAGTCGCCTATACTAGGCAAATCCACGAAATGGTGGAGAGAGGAGCTGCCGTGAAACTAACTAGGTCTATGATGGACCAATGGAAAGGAGCAGTATGGTACGTGAGTCACTTGACCGCACCAAACCCACACTCTGTCACCACTCCAGTACGAATTGTCTGGGACAGTAGCCAAGAATACAAAGGTGTAAGCATGAACAATATCCTACTGAAAGGTCCTGATGTGCTGAAGCAATCCGTGCAGTACTCCTCAGATTCCGAGAGGGAGAACATGCAGCCATCGGCGACATCAAAAAGATGTATAACTCAGTGTGGCTTGAGGAGGAGGAAGTTCATGTACACCGTTTTCTATGGAGAGACTCACCGCAAGACGAGATAGAAGATTACGCCGTCGTCAGGGTGAACATGGGAGACAAGCCGGCCGGATGTATTGCCCAAGTCGCAATGCGAGAGACCGCATACCTCCCTCGGTTCTCCCATCTAACAGAGGAAAGATCTGTCATCGTGGACAACAGCTACGTGGACGATCTCCTCGTATCACACAATGACTCTCACAGACTGGAAGAGATCCTTAAGGGGGTCGAAGTCATCTTGAAGGCAGGCGGCTTCCACCTCAAACCCTGGGTCCGATCTGGTCACAGTGGGAGGCATGACACCCCGGAGACCAAGCCAGAGACACTAGTTCTACCGAACCAACTTAAGGATGAAGATAACAAGGCTTTGGGAGTTGGCTACCTTGTTCAGGAAGATAAGCTCTTCGTAATGGCATCCATCAACTTTTTCCCAGAGAAGGCAAAAGATGAGGATGGAAGCAGATCTAGCCGAAGAAAATATCATAGAGAGGACGCCTAACCCGCTGACACGCCGAGTCCTACTCAGCCAAGTCGCAGGACTGTATGACCCGATTGGTCTCGCAACTCCACTCAAGCAGAAGGGAGTGATCCTAGTGAGAAGAGCATTCCAGGAGGCTGGAAAAATTACCAAGGACACTTGGGACCAGCCACTATCAGAGGAGCTCCGAGAGAAAGCAGTGGAGTTGTTCAAGGAATATGCTCGCCTGAGCCGCGTCACATTCCCAAGAAGTATCACGCCCGCCGGCTGCTTGGGCAAGCCATGGGGGATCACGTTCTCAGACGGGAGCTGTGATTCCTATGGCGCAGTACTGTATCTACTATGGGAGACGTCTGGGGGAGCAGTTGCCCGGCTAGTGGAGTCAAAAGCGAAGCTGGCCCCTCTTGACCTTAGAGGTGATCCAGTAAAGGCGGTAATCTGCGGGGCGGTGTTCACATCTCGTCTAAAAAAGTATGTGCTTAAACATGGAAGAATCAAAATCGAAAGATGGTTCCACTTCGTCGACAGTCAGACGGTGCTGGGAGCCATCCAAAGAGAAAGCTATGGTTTTCAGACATTCTTCGCGAATCGGGTCAGAGAGATCCAGAAGGCTGGTCCCGTCACTGATTGGTGGTGGGTACCAGGAGAACGCAATATTGCTGACCTGGTCACAAGAGGCCACTGCTCCCCAGAGCTACTCGGAGAGGATTCTGCGTGGCAGTGCGGCCCTGACTTCCTCGCCTACCCCGAAGAGGAATGGCCAATGAAATCAGCCTCAGAGGTATATACCGCTGCGAGAGATGCAGTAAGTAGGCTTCAAAGAAAGGCCTTCACAGTTGCTATCACAAGAGCGCAAGCAAAGACAATGCTTCCCCTTGCCAGCTCAGAGGAAGAGAAGAAAACAGCCACAAAAGAAGAATCAGATATCATTATCTCGCCAAACAGAAGCCCTGACAAACTTTGGGGCGGGGCTCTCGTAGGCCAGATAAACCCAAGGAGATACAGTTCTCTCAAGACACTCTGCAACGTCGTCGGCTTCATCCGAAGGGCACTGAAGTTCTGGGCGACAGTAAAAACCCGGAAGGCCCAAACGACGAAAGCACGTTTGCCAACCCACACATTGTTAAAGTGGGAGGCATTAACTGTAAACGAACTGCAAAGCGCATTCAGAGAACTATGCCTGGCCGCACAGGAAGGCGCAGAATTCCCCGTGACCACACTAGACAGACTTGTGGTCCACAAAGAGGAGGACTCCAAACTCTTGCTGTGTTCAAGCCATGGCCAAAGAATGGCCTGGGGTGCCCTTACTTCCCTACAGGGAATGGGTGAGCATCCTCCTGGCAGAGGAAGCTCACAGGGCAAACCATGAGGGTATTGCAGGAACCCTCTTGCGCATGAGAGATAAAGCCTGGGTTGTGCAGGGGCCAAGAGTAGCCCGAAGCACAATTGACTCGTGTATACACAGCCGAAAGAACAAGGCAAAAATGTGCCGTCAAATCATGAGCGAACTCCCCCCGGAGCGCACAGAGCCGGCCGCACCATTCGAGTATACCACGTTGGACCTCTTTGGTCCCTACACGATCAAAGACTCAGTGAAAAAGAGAACAAGTAAGAAAGCCTGGGGCGTAGTTTTCTGCTGCATGGCATCCAGAGCAATACATGCCGACATAGTGGAAGACCTCTCGACTGAAGGTTTCCTAAAAACATTCCAACGCTTCACTGCATTGAGAGGCCATCCTAAGAAGCTCTGGTCCGATAAAGGGACTAATTTCGTGGGAGCAAAGCCAGCGCTAGAAGAACTTTATAAGTTCCTAGCAAATATCGACAATAACAAAGTACAGAAGAAAGCCGCAGAGTCTGGTACAGATTGGATTTGGGTGTTCCACCCCGCTGACTCTCCTCATAGGAATGGTGCGGCTGAAGCAGCTGTGCGAGTATTGAAAAGAGCACTAAGCAGCATAGGCGAAGAAGGGAGCCTTATGGCCCTGGAGTTCCAAATCCTCCTATACCTAGCTGCCAATCTATCAAATGAGAGGCCTATTGGCGCCAATGCCCAGCTTCGGGATGGCACCATTGAGGTCATCACCCCCAACACTCTCCTACTGGGACGTGCAAGGCCCCGTGGAGACCCCAGAGGTTTCGAGTCCGCTAGCTACCCCTTCGTCCGTCTGAGAGCAATCCAGATTGAAGTGGACAGGTTCTGGAAACGATGGAGCCAGCTGGCGGGACCAGAACTCTTCGTCCGAAAAAAGTGGCACACTCCCGCTAGGAATGTCACTGAGGGGGACCTGGTCTGGCTTGCGGACCAGAACGCACTCAGAGGCCAGTTTCGACTGGGCCGAGTGATAAAGACTCACCCTGACCCAAAGGGTGTCATTAGGGACGTGGAAGTAAGGACTTGCCATAGCCTTCCCGTTACCGCCGGTCATCCCAAACGTGATCGTCACGTCGGGGTGTGCCCCACCACCATCCTCCACAGGGACGTCAGGAGGTTGGTGGTACTTCTACCATTCGAGGAACAATGACCAAAAAAGGACGTTGAAAGTCGCCTTGTTTCTGGCAAAAAAGGACGTCGAAAGTCGTCTTGTTTCTGGCACAAATGACGTCGAAAGTCGCCTGTTTCTGGCACAAAGGACATCGAAAGTCGCCTGTTTCTGGCACAAAGGACGTCGAAAGTCGCCTGTTTCTGGCACAAAGAAGGACGTCGAAAGTCGCCTGTTTCTGGCACAAAGAAGGACGGCGAAAGTCGCCTGTTTCTGGCAGGATTGAGGACGTGAAGAATCACCCGATGCCGATGGAACCTGAGTAGTTTTTCGCGGGAGCCGCTTGTGCTACCACCGTAAATGCGGCATAGTTTAATTCTTCGTGCCCCTGTAAAGAAATAATAATAATATAGACCGGGATCACTTGTATAGTTTGAATAGTTTTAGGAGCCTGACGTTCAGAAAACGAAGTGGGAGGTGGAGAATTATCCGACGTTTTTCCCAATATATTTATCATTATTATCCTTCATTATTATCATGAGTAACATTTATTGTATACATTTATTGCATGAGTTAATTATTATCTGGTGCCGCCTAGTGGACACACTTTGGAGTACGTATTGCGACTCTGAGCAGGTAAGCTGTCTCTGCGCCGGCACGTCGCGCTATTTAAGTGACACTCTCAGTCTAGACTGTAAGGTGAAAAGCCCTGTGGGCGAACTCTTGACTGGCCAACGGTACGTAGCATTATATGCGCCGTTAATATCCGCATTTCTCTTTAATTCATATATCTAGTTATTAATTAATGCCGTTTGTTTTCCTTTCCTTTTGTATAGGTAAATAATCTATAGACTGACTAACGTCTGATTGTATGCTGACTGACTAAAACGCTGACTGAATGTACATGCTGACTATAGACCAACTACATGCAGACCAACTAATGTCTGGCTACACTATCCAGAACCGGTTGCTAAATTGCAACCTAACTATCAACGAACTATCAACAGAGGCGACTTGGTTGAACATTACCGATACCATATCGACCTCTACTAACATTATCCACTAATGCTTGGATGTAAGCTACTACCAACTATCAGCTACAAGCTAACCCCTTGTTTAATTGACCACCTGGTGATTATTGTAACAAAGGATGAGTTGGATGCTGGACATCAAGGTCCAAATAAACGAACATTCTTATAAAGTCCGAATTGTTTCTATGGTTTAAGTAAAGTAATTTCGCCCACACCCTTCCAAGGGGGATATCTAGTTGACTCATTGACTGAGACTGCTAGATAATTGGACAGGCAGCGTGAGCCTCCCACGCATTACTCCTCGCCACTGAGAGATCGAGCTGCGCAGGTGAAAAAATGCGACTGCTGTTACCTCAAGTACCGGAGGGGACTTGTGCTATGTATGACTTAGTCCACATTGCAGCCGGCTTGTGGGAGGCAAGAAACAGCGTTCGTGACAGGGGAGGGTTGAATTGGATGATACAAAATTGGGATGGGAGAAAATATAGAAAATGGGAGAAAAAGTGGATAAAAAAAAAAAAACTCTTGCAAGCCCAGGTCAAGCCCAGGGCCTCCTTCTCAACCTGTGCGTATCTCTGCTCAGTCTGTGTGAGAGACCGCGACACATAGGCTACTGGTCTCCACACTCCATCCCATTCTTGGAGAAGCACACTCCCCAAGCCGTACGACGACGCATCCACTGAGACCTTGCACTCCCTGTGGTTATCGTACATGGCCAACACTGGTGGAGATATTAGTGCATCTTTTAAATCTTGAAAGGCTCTGGCCTGCTCGATGCCCCACAGCCAGCAGTTCTTCTTTGACAGAAGGTCTCGCAGGGCCTTGTCTCTCTCCGCCAGCCGTGGGATAAACTTCCCCAGCTGGTTTACCATGCTGAGAAAGCTTCTCAGCTCACTGACATTTGTCGGCTCCTCCATCCTCCTCACGGCATCCGTCTTACTCGGGTCGGGGTTAATGCCACTGCTGGAGATCACATGGCCTAGAAAGGTCACCTCTTCTTTTGACAGGTCGCACTTGTCGGTGTTCAGGGTGATTCCTGCTTTCTCGATCCTCCCCAGCACGACATGCAGACGAGCGTCATGCTCCTCTTGTGATCGGCCCCACAACAGCACATCATCCATGTGGCAGACGACACCCTCCAGCCCTTCTGTGACCTCAGTCACCATTCTGTTTTGGAAGTGTTCTGGGGCGGAGGCGATGCCGAAAGGTAGGCGATTAAAGTGGTAACGACCAAACGGCGTGATGAAGGTTGTATACTTTGACGACTCCTCAGTCAGGGGTATTTGCCAAAATCCCATGTTTGCGTCTAACTTGCTGAATATCCTGGCTCCGGCCAGCATTCCCAGTGTTTCCTCGACTGTTGGCAGGGTGTATTTCTCCCGGCACACTGACTCATTGAGGTTTGTGAGATCGACACATATGCGTACCTCCTCTGTCTTCTTCTTAGGGACTACTACCATGCCAGCGCACCAGTCGGTTGGCTCCTCGATCCGGCTGATCACTCCGAGGCTTTCCATGCGGGACAGTTCCTGCTTGACTTTGTCCATCAGTGGCAATGGAATCCTTCTGGGCGTCTTCAGTGAGAATGGTTGAGCCCCCGGTTTCAGCCTGATTGCATACGGCTGTTTCATCTCACAGAGACCACTGCATATCCTCGGGTAGGTCGTCTTGAGCGTCTCCATCGTGATACTGTCTAGACGTGCCACAAGCTCCATCTTGCTGATAGCAGGTCTCCCCAGCAACGCTGAGTGCAGGTGTCGAGTGACGTACACGTCCTCCAACACCTCTCTCTCTCCTCTCCTCAGCAACAGCTTGGCGACGCCCACAACATCTAGTGGACTCCTCCCAGGTCCCATCAGTGGTTTTGTTGCTTTCTGTAGGGTAGGTGGATCCTTGTGTCTGTATATCTCTCTGAATACAGTGTGAGGCATCACAGTAACATCAGCGCCAGTGTCTATTTTGAATGGCACACGTCTGCCATTGATGTCTATGTCGACCATCCATGGCTCCCCATCAGTTGTGATGCTGCCCAAGAACATGTGCTCCTCCTCCCCATCACAGGAGCAGGAATAGTCTTCTTCAACCTCATGTACATTTTTGGAAGATTTATACACACGTTTAATGCCCCATCTTCCCACATGAATGGCATTTCACCTCATTAGCAGGGCAATCGCGCTGTGGGTGGAGCTGAGAACTGCCACATTTATGACACTGGACACTTCTCCCCCTCGAGTACTGGGTACTGAGTGATTTGGCTGGGTAGCTGTTAGCCTGTTGGGGGCTGTTCTTAGCATAATTCTTGCTACTGCTCTTAAACACCCTGTCCACCGATTTAATGTCACTTGCCTCTGTCCTGGCATCCCCTCGCAGAGAGGATTGCTGTCGTTTCACCTCCTCACTCTGCCTCGCCATGGTCAATGCCCTCTCCAGGGTCAATTCTGGGTCCAGCTGCATGCGTTCTGACAGCCGCTTATCCATGAGACCGACGAGAAGCCTGTCACGTATAAGTTCATTATGTAACAATCCGTATGTACAATGCTCCGCCAGCGCATACAATGCCGTCACAAAGGAGTCGACTGTTTCACATTCTCCCTGTTTGCGCATGTTAAATTTGGCTCGTTCATATATCACGTTCTTCTTGACCACGAAGAAACCTTGCAATCCATCCCGCACTCCTTGGTGCGTACGTCGTAGATCAACAGCCAGATTCAATCCACGTAAAATATCGTCCGCCTCATCGCCCATACAATATATTAGCGTGTTGACTTGATTATCTTCAGAGCTAGCATTTAGGTTACTTGCCAGACGAAATCTTTCGAACCTGCGTATCCACTTGGCCCACTCTTGCGGCTTTGAGAAGTCGAAGGACTCGGGAGGCTGGATGCTAAACGTAGCACTTGAAACCGCTGCCGCTACCGGGGCTACAGCGTTATTAGCCAGCATCTTTTTTTTCTCATTCTGCTTTTCTTCGTCATCAACGAGTCTCAAATGGCACTTTAACATCCGACCGAACTTATACACAACTCCAGCAGGACTTCTGACACCATGTCGTGTTACTTCACATGGTAACAAATACGTGAGTCCTCTGCTTTGGTTGTTAGTATCTTTATTAGCTTATGCCTCGCTACATTACACAGGTGTCCATCTTAGGTTCCTCTCGAACTCCCCCTGACCCCCAGTACGGTGGCCTGTACACTCGCGTATAGCGCACACACATTAACATAACACCACATTCCTGTGCGAGTTTTTATCCTTTTGTATCCCCATGTATTGATCGTGTGTTTTAAATGGAAGAAAGGACCTTTTCGGTTTACATTCCTTGGAGAGCGCAGCAAGGTATGCATTGTTGTTTATTTGATTATGGTTGTAACTCTGTATAATGTAATTTGTGAATGAATGATTTTATGTCTTGTGTAGGAATGAAATCCTTGTAGTTTTGATACCAATGTTATTTAGTTTAGTGTTTGTACTGTGCTAAAAAAAAAAAAAGCTAAAAGCAAAAGGCTGGCTGTCACAAAACAGTCACATCTAGAGACCTCAAAACCTACTCTAGCGAGGCCTTTAACCTTGAACTGAAGAGCCTGGACTGATCAGATGAACTCAATGGTACACTGGTTGAAGAAACCTGGCTTGGCTTCAAAACCAAATTCTCAACAATACTAAACAACATGGCCCCCCTAAGAACCACCAGGGTAAAAAATCGCGCTGAGCCGTGGATGCACACTGAAATACTGACCGCTATGAAAGCCAGAGACAAAAAATGCTCTGAATTTCGTAAAAGTCAGTCAAAGCTTACCAAAAGCACGAGCAGTGAACTCCAAGCCCACGTGACTGAACTCAAACTAGAAAGAAACAGACTAAGAAATGACGTAAACTCCATGATAAAAACTGCAAAAAGAAATTTCATCAATGACAAAACTGAGGAAAACAAAAATAAACCACGTGAACTTTGGAAATTACTCAATAATCAACTAGGCTGCAGTAAAAAACTTAAAACCAGGTTCTCAAACATAAACATAAAGACGGAGCTCACGCTCATCACAGACAAACTGGATGTAGCCAATTACTTAAACACTTTCTTCACAAACATAGCCACAACACTGGTAAACAAACTACCCTCCCACTCAGGGCAGTATGGGGTAGAACACATAGTAGCATACTACAAGAACCTAGGCGTCCACAAAGACGATTTCAAACTGGAAATGGTAACTACAGATGAGGTACTCAATAAACTGAGCGCCCTCCAACCGAACAAGGCCACTGGCCATGACAACATCCCCTCCAAATTCCTTAGAGACTCAGCAGCCGCCATCACCCCAGTCATCACACACATAATAAACCTCTCCATAAAACAGGGACACGTCCCCAAGGACTTCAAAATAGCGAGAGTAACACCCCTGCACAAAAAGGGCAGCAAATTAGACCCAGGCAACTACCGCCCTGTTTCTATCCTTACATCCATCTCGAAAGTCATGGAAGAAATAGTATACGAACAGGTCGAAAAGTACCTTAGGGATATAAATCTAATCTACGAATTCCAATCTGGCTTCAGAACATCCCACTCCACTGACACATGCCTTCTCTATTTGAACGACCACATCAAGCAAGAGGTGGACGTGGGCAAATACTGCGGCATGGTCATGCTAGACCTACAAAAGGCCTTCGACACTGTCAATCACACCATTCTGATTGACAAGCTAAAAGCAATTGGTTTTAGTTTATCAGTGAGCTGGATACAATCCTACCTGGAGGGGAGAGAACAGATGGTGGAGGTAAACGGTACCCTATCCCCCCCCCCTCACAGTGAACTGTGGTGTTCCACAAGGAAGCATACTAGGACCACTACTGTTCCTAATTTATGCAAATGACATGTCGTCAGCTTGTGACTGCAACTTGTTCCTGTTTGCGGACGACTCAGCCCTGCTGGTCTCTGACAAGAACAAGTTACAGGTTGAAAAAACCCTCAGCTCGGAACTAGGCAAAATCTGCATATGGCTCGCCGACAACAAACTATCATTACACATGGGCAAAACAGAGTCTGTAGCTGAGGGGCTACAAAACCCGGACTGTATTAAAGATTGTTTAGATTAAACCACTACTAAATATTATTACTTGCCAGACAGTACAGTTAGGTAAATATGGCAGACACTCAATTGACGGCACGGGGACAAGGATATCAAGTTTACAGTATTTTAATAGTAATCCATATACAACTGAATTATCACGTTGCTCTTTAATAGTGGAATGATAGTAGAATGTCAGAGTATCAAAGTCAAGGGGAATGAATAATTCCTAGGTTAATAATACTCGACCGGAGCTCTGCATGGAGTGGGAGAAGGCGATACAGGGCAAAGCGAGGGGGATAGCTGGAGACGATGATTTCCCCCACGGAGTTGTAAGCTCCAGAGGAATTGAAGAATAGTCGGATACTCCTGCGGTCACTGAAGAAAAAGGGGTCTCGTACGGATCCAGTCCTTGTAATCCAAGTGCCCGATGGCAGGGTTAATAGCTCTTAATCCAAAGCCCGATGGCAGTGATGGTAGCTAGCTAGCTTCGTTTGTACTAGAAGCTAGCCCGATGACGGTCTTCAGGGGGTAGTTAGATCCAAACGCTGATGGTCTTAACTATGCGCTTCTCCACGTTACTTCGCTTACACAAGTCACTATACTGCACCAATAATGGCTCTACAATATTAGGGTCGTATCTAAGTAGCTACTAGCTATCCATAACGATACACCGCGGGTAGGCTTCCACTGCTCACATGTTCACTCGTTCTGTTGTTAGGTTAGGTTACTTCTCGTTTCTCTGCTTTCACTTCACACTTCACCTGCGGCTGCTTGCGCCTTCTACAATATATATACTCAGAGTGATTTCTAGAGCGCAACCGAATTACTTGTCCCGAATCAATGCGCCTGCTAAGGGCATGTCTGAACTTGCCCGGACACGTCTTTGAACTTGTCTGAGGGGCGCGTCTGCTGGCGCCTCCAATGTCAAGGGCGGTGCCCAATGGGGCGAGCGAATAATCCTATGATTCAAACGGAAGCTTAAAGGTATATAGGTTATATATATATACAATATACAAGTTATACAAAATAATAAACGTAGATTCTCAGTGTTAATCTGGCCCTTCAGAACAGCCGCCTCCTAATTAGTCTGCACCTAATTAGTAAATAAATGGGCACAGATTAATATTAATGTCAAGTCAACTTCTCCATACTGTGTTATGGGGAGTTGGAAACAATCTACAAAGTCAGTGGGTCATAGTCGTCGTCAGGGGATTTTGGGATCTCCGGCAGCTCTATCAACTTAGCTACAGGTCTGGTGTAGGTCCGCCCTTGGACGATGAATTCTGCCGCTCTGACCTTCCCATCGGAACCAGTAATCACTCTGCTCACACGGCCGGCCGGCCACGTAGCTCGGGGTAGTGACTGGTCTATTATCATTACGACGGTATTCACTTTCAGGTTGTCCCTGTCCTTTACCCACTTCTGACGGGCTTGAAGGGATGGTAGATAGTGTAGGAGGAAGCGGGCCCAAAACTGGTCGGCCAGTACTTGGCTGTGTCTCCACATTCTCCGGCCGTTCATCTCGTCCTGTCTGTACACCGCCTGAGGAAGGGAAGGGTCCAGCCGCCCCATCAAGATGTAGTTTGGGGTGACGGGGTCGATGTCCGCTACGTCGCTTGAAACGTAACCGAGGGGCTTAGAGTTCAAGACGCCCTCGATCTCTGTGAGGACCGTCATCAGGACTTCCTCGCCCACGGTCTGGGCCCCAAGTACGGTGTACATAGCAGTCTTTATGGATCGGATCTCTCTCTCCCACGTTCCCCTGAAATGGGGGGCGTTCGGGGGGTTGAACTGGAAGGTGACCTGAGCAGGAGCGAGGCGGATCTTGAGTTCTTCACCCATAGCCAGGAAGCTCTCTCTCAGTTCTGTGTCCCCTCCTCTGAAGTTTGTCCCTTGGTCGGACAACAGCACTGATGGGGTTCCTCTCCTGGCTTGGAATCTCCGGAAGGACATGAGGAATGAGTCCGTACTCATGGTCTGGAGGATTTCAATGTGAACAGCTCGGGTGGTCATGCACTTGTACACGATGCCCCACCTCTTCTCTGTCCCTCTTCCTTTCTTGACGTTGAATGGGCCGAAGCAGTCCACGCCCGTGGAGTGGAAGGCCCGCTCGCCGAGTCGGAGACGGCAGGGAGGCAGGTCGGCCATCATCGGAATACTAGGCTGTGCCCTCCACTTGCGACAGGTTGGGCAAGTCCGTTGGAATCGACGTACAGCTTCTATCCCTTGGAGTATCCAGAAGCACCGTCGGATCTCCGCAAAGACTCTCTCGGTCCCCGCGTGGTGCACCACCGCGTCGTACTTCTGGATGATCAGCTCGGTTATCTTGTGTCGGTTGTTGAGGACGATGGGATGCTTAGCATCTTCGGTCAAGTCCGGGGCCCGTCTCAATCGACCACCCACCCTGATGAGGTGCTGGGTGTCGAGCTCTGGGGCTAAGGTGAGGAGTCGACTGTCTGAGGGGACTGGCTTTTTCCCTCTCAGACAATCTAGTTCTTCTGGGAAGGAGTCTCTTTGTGCTCTCTTTAGTAGAAGAAGTTCTGCTTCCTTGTAATTCAATGCGTCGATGTCTGTGGTGGGGGGGATCTCCGGGTGGTGCCATAAGAATGTCCTTTTCTGAGCACTCTCAAAAGTTAAACAGTCATCTAGGTTCGGGTCCGTTGGAGCCGGGGCTTGCGTCAGCCCGCATAACATAGACTTCTTGATCTCTGACTCATCTTGGTTCGCCTCCCGTGGTGTGGGGATAGGCCACTTCTCCTCCGGGAGCTTGAGGAACTCAGGACCATCGCTGTAAGGGTTAGGACGCGTGAGGTCGTTTAAGGACATCCCCCGTGTTATGACATCCGCCGGGTTCTGCTTGGTGTCAACGTATCTCCAACATGCTGCTCCTACCAGGTCTTGGATCTCGGTGACTCGGACTCCGACGAAAACCTTGTACCGACAGGAGTCGGACTGGATCCAGGTGAGCACGGTCATAGAGTCTGACCATAGGATGATCTCACGCACCGGTATGGTGAGTTCACTTTGTATCATCGTTGCGAGTTGCGCGCCTACCAGAGCTGCGCAGAGCTCTAGTCGCGGGATCGACTGCTGCTTGCGGGGAGCTATCCTCGAGCGGGCCAGGACGAAGGCTACATGGACTTCTCCTCCCTCTTCTCGGGCTCTCAGGTAAGCCACCGATCCGTACGCCACTTCAGAGGCGTCGCTGAAGACGTGCAGGTCTATCTGACACGTCTCCAGCCGCACTGTAGGGGGGAAGTAACTCCGTTGGATGGTCACATCTCGGAGTGAGTCGAGTTCGTCCTCCCATTCTCTCCATGTGGAAGCCAGGTGCTCGGGTATGGGGTCGTCCCAGCCCTGCTCCTGGTCCCACAGTTCTCTCACCAGCATCTTCGCCCGAGTGGTGTAAGGGAGGATACATCCCATTGGGTCGTACTGGCTGGCGAGTGTTCGGTACACACTCCGCCGAGTGGTCAGTCGAGTCTTGGACCTTTCCTGATCCGTGGTCAGGGGTGTGTGTCTGTAGTGAAGCGAGTCCGTCTTGAAATGCCAGACGAGGCCCAGTGTCATTTCTTGCGCTTCGCCTGGGGTGTGCGCCATCCAGCCGTGATTAGCTTTTCGATCTCGGCGCGATATATCGTTGCTTGGGGGGGGTCTTTGGCGAGACGCCACTCAGTGTTCTGTAGATAGCATTGTGTCACTTCCTTCGACGCGTGCAGAGGGGGCATCCCTTCCCGCCTCAAGAGTGGGGTCGCGTATCTTAGCACTCTGTCGACCTCGACCCTCGTAGTCTTCTGCTCGAGTAGAACTATGGCATACTTGTCCTCCTTTGACCGAACCATTTTGCGTTCGTTCTTGAATGGCAGCGAGTCTAGTGTCCATAGTCTCTCAACGTGCTGCAAGAGGGTAGTGTCTTGGTCGCTCACCTTGGTGTAAAGGCAGCGTGTGGACGTTGGTCGGTTGGAAGGCCCGGAGAGAGGGCCCTGGAGCGTCCAGCCCAGTCGGGTCTTGACCGCGGCTGGGCAGCCTCTGGGTCCGAGGTGGACCGCGTCCGTTGGGACGATAAGGTCTGCGTGGTCGGAGCCTATGAGCAGGGTCGGTGTAGCGCCGTCAATGAGCGGTATGGGCAGTCGGCGTAGGTGTGCATACTTCTCCCTCAGCTGTGGGATGGGGTAGTCATAGCGTGACAGACCTATGTCGTGGCTTGTGAACGCCTTGTTGATGCTGTACCGCTTCTCGGGCTGATCGATCGCTGCTATGGTGAACGAGACGTTTTCACCCTTTATTGTCTTTAAGTCTCGACGAATGGTACGGATTGTCATGGTCTCCTCTGGACCCCGCAGGCCCAACTGGGTCGCGGCGGAAGCGAGGAGGAGAGTCTTCTCCGACCCGTCGTCGAGGACGGCATAGGTGTCGAGTACCTTGTCCCCGTGACTGAGGAGTACTCGTACCACCTTGAGGAGCACCCGGGAGCTCCCGCTTTTCGCAGGGTCTATGTAGAGTACTTCTGCTCTCGAGCTGCTTTGTGGGGCGGGTCTCCGTTTGTTGCTCTCGTGCAGTGCTTCGAGGTGGGCGCCGTCACACTTGCCGCACTTCTTCTTAAGGCGGCACTCAGCTGCCATGTGGCTGCGCGCGCAGCGGAAACAGCGGAGGTTTGCTTTAATCCACTGACTTACGTCTTCGGCGGTCAGTTTCTTAAATGCGTCGCACTGTGACAGCCAGTGTTCGTTGTCGCAATATTGGCATGCGATCTTCCATTTTCCCTTAGCGGGGGGGGGGTTATGTCGTGGCATCGACTCGGCCTGGTGCATCACGGTGATGGGCCTGCTTTGGTCTTTAAACCTTCTCGGTCCCTCTTTAATGTTCGAGCCACCCCATGCGAAGGTGTCGATCCTTAGGCTGCTGACCTCCCTGGCTAGGAAGTCAGCAAGGTCCAGGAGTGATTGTTCTGGGCCATTGGGGTCACGGTGATTTCTTTGCCGCCGAAAACTTTCTTGGCGGAATGGGGGGAGCTTCTCTAATATACGCTCCACGTTGGAGTTGGCGTACAACTCGTACATCCCCTTCTCTCGTTGTGACCCGAGCATCCCTACCAGGGATTGTACTTTGACGGATAGGTCGTCCAGGGCTCGATTGTCTTTAGCTGGGGGGAGACGTTCAATCTCACGTATCTCCTGAATGACATAGTCCCATGTACGTCCGTAACGTGCGTCGAGGGCCACCAGGGCATCAGAATAGGGAGTCTGTGAATTGGAGTATGCCAGCGCTATGTTGTGCGCTCTGGTTACCTTGAGGTGCTTAAGGAGGATGGCATACTTGTAGGACTCGTCCTGTACTCCGGACATAATTGTCTCTAGGCACATGCGCAGTTCGGTATACTGCGCTCTGTCTTCTCTTGTGAAGTCTGGGAATGTGGGTGTCCCAATGTAGGATGCCATGGATGGCTGTGACACTGATGCGCGTAGGGGGAGAGGCCTCCTTGGCGAGTCTCCCCGTACGTGGGGTCGTGGGTTCGTGCTGGGTGGGAACCAGAGACCGGGCCCCCAGGCACTATTCCTCGGTGCTGTCTGTTGCTCAAACTCCCCACTGGGACGGGTTGGGGGTTCATAACGCAGCGTGTCGGGGCTGAGATCGGGGCTGCACTGTTCCTCCTGGTCTGAGATGGGTTCGTGCGTGTGGGCTTTCTGTCCTCCCTCGTCCTCCGCTAGGCTTTGTAGTCGCTTGGTTAGTTTCTCTGCAACGTAAGCAGGTTCTTCCCGTAGGCTGGGTCCCGTGTAGCTTGGTCGGGGAGGGGAAGGTGCCCTCGACCCTTGTCGTGATGATCTCCGGGAGCTCCGGGTGGAAGAGTGGGGAGTCACCCTCTGTAGCGCTTGCTCCATCATTTGTGCTTGTAGACGGTCTCGTTCCGCCTCGCGCTGTGCATTGGCGGCGTTGCGCTGTGCATTGGCGCGGTCTCGCTCCATGGTTTCTTGAGCCTGGAGGCGCCTCTCTTCCAGTCTGGAATGTTCACGCTCACTCTGGAGGCGGTTACGCTCACTCTCTTGTTGCGCCTGGAGGCGGTCACGCTCACCCTGGAGGCGGTCTCTCTCCGCTGAAGCGGTTAGCGTGGCGATCAGGACTTGCGCTAGCCTCTGGTCGGCCTCGCTTGGGGATGACGCTGATGATGGTGATCTGGAGTGGGCAGGGCTTGGCGGTGACCTGGTCTCTTTACGCGCTCCGAGGTCCATCTTGGGGGCGCTGTACTTTATCTTCTCCCGCGCTCCGAGGTCCATCTCGGGGGCGCGGTGCTCTTTCCTCTGGTGCGCGCAGAGGTCCATCTCGGGGGCGCATTCTTTATCCTCTTGCGCTCCGAGGTCCATCTCGGGGGCGCGTTCTGTACCTTCTTGCACTCCGAGATCCATCTCGGAGGCGCGGTCTTTATCTTCTTGCGCTCCGAGGTCCATCTCGGGGGCGCGGTGGTCTATGGGCATAGTCAAGTCATGTCCCGCTTGTCCCCCCCCGTGAGCTAAGTCAGTTTCACTTAAACCAGCTTGGGTCTCTACCGGTGGGGCTGACAGGTCGATAAGGTTGGGCATACTTAAGCTACTAATTTTATCCTTGCTTAACGTCCTTTTAGATAAGCTAGGAGGTAGATCTACAGCGTAGTTCTCCAAGTGTGGAGGGGGCTGACGCTGGCGCCTAGGGCGCTCTAGTGGGGGAGAGCCGATTGGAGAGTGTCCGCCGCTGGCCATATTATTATTAATATGATTATTATTACAGATACCCTCCGGCTCGAAGGACCAATTGTAGCTGAGGGGCTACAAAACCCGGACTGTATTAAAGATTGTTTAGATTAAACCACTACTAAATATTATTACTTGCCAGACAGTACAGTTAGGTAAATATGGCAGACACTCAATTGACGGCACGGGGACAAGGATATCAAGTTTACAGTATTTTAATAGTAATCCATATACAACTGAATTATCACGTTGCTCTTTAATAGTGGAATGATAGTAGAATGTCAGAGTATCAAAGTCAAGGGGAATGAATAATTCCTAGGTTAATAATACTCGACCGGAGCTCTGCATGGAGTGGGAGAAGGCGATACAGGGCAAAGCGAGGGGGATAGCTGGAGACGATGATTTCCCCCACGGAGTTGTAAGCTCCAGAGGACTTGAAGAATAGTCGGATACTCCTGCGGTCACTGAAGAAAAAGGGGTCTCGTACGGATCCAGTCCTTGTAATCCAAGTGCCCGATGGCAGGGTTAATAGCTCTTAATCCAAAGCCCGATGGCAGTGATGGTAGCTAGCTAGCTTCGTTTGTACTAGAAGCTAGCCCGATGACGGTCTTCAGGGGGTAGTTAGATCCAAACGCAGATGGTCTTAACTATGCGCTTCTCCACGTTACTTCACTTACACAAGTCACTATACTGCACCAATAATGGCTCTACAATATTAGGGTCGTATCTAAGTAGCTACTAGCTATCCGTAACGATACACCGCGGGTAGGCTTCCACTGCTCACATGTTCACTCGTTCTGTTGTTAGGTTAGGTTACTTCTCGTTTCTCTGCTTTCACTTCACACTTCACCTGCGGCTGCTTGCGCCTTCTACAATATATATACTCAGAGTGATTTCTAGAGCGCAACCGAATTACTTGTCCGGAATCAATGCGCCTGCTAAGGGCATGTCTGAACTTGCCCGGACACGTCTTTGAACTTGTCTGAGGGGCGCGTCTGCTGGCGCCTCCAATGTCAAGGGCGATGCCCAATGGGGCGAGCGAATAATACTATGATTCAAACGGAAGCTTAAAGGTATATAGCTTATATATATATACAATATACAAGTTATACAAAATAATAAACATAGATTCTCAGTGTTAATCTGGCCCTTCAGAACTGAGTCCATTCTCTTCGGTTCAAATAACAAACTCAGCAAGACCGACGGCTTCTCAGTTACAGTGGGTGACAATATTGTCACAAGGAAAGATGAAATTACCTACCTGGGTTCCATCCTAGAGGCTAATCTTTCCTGTGACAAAATGGCATCCAATGTAATAAAAAAAAGTCAATCAACGAACTCGATTCTTGTACCGGATCTCCTCCCTGGTAAACAAGAATACCCTGAAGACTCTGGCAGGAACACTCATTCAAGGGTACTAAGACTATGCTTGCACCTCATGGTACCAAAGCACCTCAAAGGCACTAAAAACCAAATTACAAACATCTCAAAACAAACTAGTCAGACTACTGCTTGACCTGACTCCTAGAACCCACCTCACCCCTGCACACTTTGCCAACCTAGGATGGCTTAGAGTAGACGACAGAGTACAGCAACTTGCAATGGGCCTGGTCTACAAGATACACTACACGACCAAGGTACCCATGTACATGTCAAAATACTTCCCAAAGGTCAGTGAATACCACGATCACAACACCAGAGGGAGCTCCACAAATCATGTAAAACCCAGATTCGGCTCAAACAAGGGACTAAACACGTTTCGCAATTATGCCACAACAATGTGGAACGCCCTACCCAAAGCTGTAAAGGAATGTGAATCACTACCCACCTTCAAAAACACTCTCAAAGAACACCTACGGGAGACTGCAATTCAAAACTGGCCCCTACAAATGTCCTAACCCAGTTGTACAATAAAGACCAAGCATGGCTTTGTCAGTATTCCAATGTACCCAACCCCCACCTCCAATGTACAGCCCCACCCAACCCCACCCCACCTACCCAACCTCCTCCAATGTACAGTTTCTATGTCAAATGTAGGTCAGTATTCCAATGTAAATGGCTGCTTTTTTTATATAGCGCTTTTATCCAAAGCGCTTTACAATTTGTTCCTCACATTTTACCCATTCATTCACACATTCACACACACATTCACTCACACATTCACACACCGACGGCAGAGGCAACCATGCAAGGTGCCAACCTGCTCATCGGGAGCAATTAGGGGTTAAGTGTCTTGCTCAAGGACACATCGACAAGCTGCCCGGGAGGAGCGGGAATCGAACCGGGAACCTCCGGATTACCAGACGACTGCTCAACCTCCCGAACCACCGTCGCCCCTAGTACAATGTACAGTGTGTCCCCCCCCTACCCAACCCCCCCCCCCCCCCCCCCACCTCCAATGTACAGCCCCACCCCACCTACCCAACCTCCCCCAATGCACAGTTTCTATGTCAAATGTATATACACTCTTTTTCTGGATTTTTTTAGTATCACAAACAGTACTGTATTTGAAAATCTGGTATGTCATAAATGTATAGATGTAGCAGTACTGTCTATCTGTATGTCGTGTGTGTCATATGATGAATTGAAAATGGAGGACCCTGATGGAAACAAGACGAAAGTCTTTCTCAGGTCTGCATCCTCTTAACAATTGTATGTATTGAGCTGTACTGTACCCATTCTGCAATCTGTTAATAAACTTTTCAATCAATTCAATCAATCAATCAATCAATGCTGTGGAAACCGTTATGTGAAATGTCTGTTTGTCTGTTTATGTACGTTTCCAATGCAGTTTTCACGGTGCTAAGATGACGTCACGGATGGACAATTAAATAAAAATCGTCTTATGCATCAGTCGAGACTCTGTCGTTTGGATCCAAGGGCTGTAACAACGTGATAGAAAAAAAACAAGATAAAAATACATACAAGATTTACACAACTTTAGCCAAAAGCCTGTTTGAACAACACTCTTTAGCTGCTTTTTATAAGTGTTTACCGAGACCACATCGATGTATCCTAGTCCCCACTTCAATGGAATGCATTTAGAGAGAAGAAAGAATATTCTCCTAAATGTATTTTTGTTAGTTATAAATAGTGATTTTGTGTAAACCTCCCACTACCTCCCGCAATTACAATTACTGCGCTTTGAGCACCCTCTACTGGCAACATTAGAGTTGGTCCTTTGATGCAGTCCCCGCCCAGCGGAAATGACGTCAGCACGCGCTCTTTGTGTACTGTAACCTTCACCTCGTTGTATATGGCTAATAAGATAATGCTAATCTAATTCTCTGATAATATCTAGAACTATGGCTAATAAGATAATGCTAATCCAATTATCTGATAATATCTAGAACTATAATGCATTAATGCAGAGATCGTGTAATGAATGGACTAACTGCAGCTGCAGAAGATATATTTGAAGTGTTTGAACGGACTAAGGTGGAGCACCGTGGAGGAGGATGAACTAGAGGAGAGACTGATCGCCAGATTCTTCACCGTGAAACTACTGAATGTTTTGATGCTGAAACTGAGATGAAGAAACACAAAGCAGGTTTGTTAAATCAGAAGGTCCTTTGAACTTTAATGTCACCCTCTTGATCAATAGGCTCCCATTTGAGATGACGACATTGCACAATGTAAGGTTTTATTCTGCATATTACTAGCCGCTTGCAGTGGTTTCATAAGCAGGCTGGGCCTTGTGTGCTGCAGACGCCATCATTGTACCCTAATGCTGCTGCATTGTTTCTGTCTTTATTACCCAACGGGCTGAACATAAATACACCTCTAGTTTCAGTTAAAGATGAACATGAATCTCTTTGTCTGGAAAAACACAACAAAACACAGAGTCGTAGCAACGAGGGTCTGCTGAGGAGTAGAACTAGTCCGGCTCCACGAGCAGAACAAGAGAGAGGCAAGGTCCATCAGTTGTTCACATTAGGATCTAACATCCCAATAGGCCTCTCTGTTTACGGGTTCATTCAGTAATACAAAT
Source organism: Notolepis coatsorum (assembly GCF_963971535.1). Taxonomy (NCBI): domain Eukaryota; kingdom Metazoa; phylum Chordata; class Actinopteri; order Aulopiformes; family Paralepididae; genus Notolepis; species Notolepis coatsorum. The sequence goes on from NC_140172.1 coordinate 18,929,422, forward strand.
ATAAAATAGAATAGACAGAGTAAAAAAGTGCGGTTTGATTCAGTTTAAAAATAGGCAATTCTAAAAATAATAAAATATAATAGACAGAGTAAAAAAGTTTGATAAAATAGTTCAATACAAATATACAATAACATTTACAATAGAGCATCACTCATAACACTTAATAGAACAACACAGCAGTGCATCGCTCTTAACACTGAGTTTCTTTACAAAGTTCATTACAAAGTTCAGTTTTATATTACAACAGAGCAGCGCTCTTAAAATTACAGTGCATAAGAGGTAGTGAGATAAAATTAGCATAGAACTGACGCATGAATTTGATGTGACACATGAATTATCGGGTCGATAATTATCGGGCCGATATCAGCAATTATGACGTCATCCCGATAAACCCGATAAAATTATTGATAGCTCCGATAATATATAATATATTTTTTGGTTAAAAAAATGCGGTGTGGGTGGATTGGGATGAAGGGCGTTTGTTTTTCTGTAGGCTCCTCCCGTTTTGCCAGTAATGTGGTACGACTGATGGTGCGTTCACGTCAGGTGGGAAGAAGCGGAAGAACCAGCTTCCGACTGGGAAAAGCCATTCACGTCAGCCTCCTAGTGGTAATTCCTACTAGGTCATATGGGAGTTTTTTATATACCCCGATATCTCCCACTTCGCGTCCCGAAATGCGGAAGTATCAACCATCATGGCAGCAAGCTTGACGGCGATGTCGGCAATACAAGGTAAATACAAATCAAAATGATCACTTTGATCACATAATCAGAATAATACAATCATACTGCTGTACTCTTCATATGAAAAACGAGCTATACTTGCTGCTGTTCGTCTACAGTTGATTTTAAAGTAACTTGCTAACGACTTGTAGCAATAGGTTAGCAGTAGGCTAAAGTAGGCTAAGATCGCCATCTTGGATGTGGGCGTTTCCTCGAGTTCAACGCGTGAATGCTTCCTAGTTGTAGCAACGAGATGTCATCTGGTTCGTCCGCTTCTTCCCACCTGACGTGAACGCACCATGATAGCGTGTGGTTTAGGAAGAGGGAGTTTTTCACAAATCCAGCGCTCCCTTTCTCATGCCTGGCTGTGACGTAGTCACGTAACTTTCAGAAGCAGCGCGGATAGTAAACAAACATGGCGTCAGTAGTTTTCAAAGTTTCAGAGGAAAACAGTTCGCTTGCTATTTGTAACAAATGCAATGCAGAAGTTCCACGAGGAGGGAAAAGGGCAACAAGCTATAACACATCCAACATAATAAGTCACCTGAAACATCACCACCGCTACGATGGTGTGTTAAAAGCCTACGACGACGCGCAAGCAGGTAAAGCTGCTGTGAATCCAAAGCCAGCTGCAAAGGAACCGGCGGGGCTACCCATGTAATAACTTAACATAACATGATCCCATAGCAAATTAAAATAATGACTCATGAAACATTTGAATTTGGATCTTAAGCAACTTGCTTTAAATCAAAATGTATTTGAATAACATAAATACAATACAACAATCAATCATAACAAAATAAATAAATTAAATACAAATGAAAGTGCAAGTGTTTAAATGTAAACAAAGAAAGAAAATAAGTAGCAGCATCTGCCCCCAGCACCGCGGCTGATGGGGCTGTAACTTGGTCCAGGAGGGTGACTTGGTCCAGGAGGGTGACTTGGAACAGCTGTAGGGGGAGAGGAGAGGAGGATGACTGAAGTCAGACAGACTTCTATGTATTTTGTTTGCTGTGTGTGAGTGACAATACATCACACTAATGTGTGGCTCCCAGACCCAACTTTGAGAAATAGATTAACAGCGTCAATTGTATTATCGCACGATAATAGTCCGGCATTAACACTTTCAGTGCCAGCAGGGGGCGCACGATTTAGTGCTTGAATGCCCACATCCACTCCAATGTTAACGTTAATATCGCCTAATCTATGTTTTAAATTATGGCTATGTGTCTAATCTGCCCGTCGCATTATCAATGACCCATTTCCAGTCAACATTGTCGAAGCAGATTGTTTTTTTATCGGTTCATTTCCGCTTGATAGCATTTTGAAAAGCACTCGGTTTCACGGAAAAAATAAGACATTCTATGATAATCGCCCTTTACTGGAATATTCTAGAACGTTGTCATTTTGCGGCCTATTTATGAATAGTTTTCAAATAAACGCTAGATTATCGATAGTATATGTGTACGTGTGCACGCTAGTGCCGTGCGCTGAAAATCGATTCTCTCAGTTCCTGATCACTCTTAAAGGGGAACTCCAACATTTTGGGAAATTAGCTTATTTAACATCTTCCCTGGAGTTAGACAAGAAGATACATACCTTTTTTGTCTCTGTGCGTGCATTTTAGCTTTGGGAATAGACGCTCCGTTAGCATAGCTTAGCTTCATCACTGGAAGTGGGGGAGGGTTAGAGCCTTACAGTGTATTGCAAGGTCTGACATTGACCAAACTTGATATGCATGACCTTGGTGGGCTCTAGGTCAACTCCTGAAAAGGGGGTCAATGTCAGACCTTGCAATCAAAAGTTAGGGGGCGCACTGAAATTATGGCAAGGGTTATTAGCCCCCTAACTTTTGATTGCAAAGTCTGACATTGACCCCCTTTTCAGGAGTTGACCTAGAGCCCACCAAGGTCATGCATATCAAGTTTGGTCAATGTCAGACCTTGCAATACACTGTAAGGCACTGTAAGGCTCTAACCCTCCCCCACTTCCAGTGATGAAGCTAAGCTATGCTAACGGAGCGTCTATTCCCAAAGCTAAAATGCATGCACAGAGACAAAAAAGGTATGTATCTTCTTGTCTAACTCCAGGGAAGATGTTAAATAAGCTAATTTCCCAAAATGTTGGAGTTTTCCTTTAAGAGTCAAACAGCCATATCACATAATCACATAAAAGCTTATATCTCCGTGAAAACGGGTCTGATTATCCTATGACTGGTAACATAGATTCCTTACCTGAGATCAGATGGTATCCAAATGGATTATTCCAATTCCTGATCGCCATTCGAAAAAATCAATCCTTTTATTGATCCCACGAGTATACTGTAAAAACACATAATCCCTGCTGCTCTGAGGGTCCAGAGTGGAGCTGATCGACCCCGGCTGCATGAGTGAGAAGTAAAATGTGGAGTCCGGATTTTTTTTCCTCATTCATTTTCATTGAATCCCATCCAAAAGGGTGAATTGCCATCTGGGAGACGATAGGGGGCGCTTTTTCACATCTGAGCGCCTGGAGTGGCTGATTTTCCAACGGTAGACTTGGTTGATGAAATATGATTTCAGATCGCGAATAAAAAAAAAATAGAAGATACGAGAATTCTCGTGAGTGGGCATTCACCCCGCGGGGGGTATTTTGTATTTTTGTATTTATTGGTTTAAAATACAGAGTCAGTGCATATTAAGGAACATTTGACTGTAAATATGCCAGTTTAGCCAAGTTGGCTAATTTTCAACTGTAGTCTCTGGGGCAGGTGACATGAGCACAACAATATTTAAAATATAGTACAATAATTAAAACACAGTGACATGAGCACAACAATAATTAAAACATAGTACAATAATTAAAACACAGTAGGAATCAGTATAGGTTACAATACACTAAAATACATACAAATAAATACATTAAAATACATTACAATACAATTCCTCAGTTAAAATGGTCGCACACTTGACCATCTCTCAACCATGATTTTAAGTTAATTTGAAATGAAATGTAACTTTGATACTCCCTGATCCGTGTTGGCAGACTGTTCCAGGTGGCGTGTAGCATAATGACAAGCAAGCAGTGCAAAAATGCGGAAGCATTCGTCACCGCACGCCACTACGGTAAAGCGCCTTTCTTTTCAGGCCCGCTTTGGGAGCTGTCGCGCGGAAATAGGCTGTCTATTGCCATTCTCTTTGACAAACTCTAACCTTAACCAGCTCCTTAACAGCGCCTAAACTTAACCGTTCTAACCTTAACCAACTCCGAAACAATGCCTAACCTTAACCTTAACCTTAACCATGCCTAACCTTAACCATAGAAAGAATATTGCCATTCTCTTTGACAAACTCTAACCTTAACCAGCTCCTTAACAGCGCCTAAACTTAACCGTTCTAACCTTAACCAACTCCGAAACAATGCCTAACCTTAACCTTAACCTTAACCATGCCTAACCTTAACCATAGAAAGAATATTGCCATTCTCTTTGACAAACTCTAACCTTAACCAGCTCCTTAACAGCGCCTAAACTTAACCGTTCTAACCTTAACCAACTCCGAAACAATGCCTAACCTTAACCTTAACCTTAACCTTAACCGGCGAAAGAATACACGTTAAAAAAAAAATCACGTTAACACTTTGGTTGCCTAAGGTTAAATTAATGATATACCATAGATTGCCAGCGCTATTTGTCTATGGAGAAAGTCCCCTTCTTTGCAGGGCTATAACTTTTTAAATTCTATTGCTACATTGCCATTATTAGGGCCCATTCAAAGTCCTATATGTATTGTTCATTGTGTAGCAACGTTAAACTTTTTCATTCACATATTCATAGTAAAGTATGGTCTAATGTATAAGTATGTTTTCATCTCTTTCTGCAGCTTTCTCCAGAACGTGATATATAGCCCCAAATGCATTATATTGATGATGAAATACAGTTTGATGGCAATCAGCGCGATATAAAAAATTCCAACTAGACGTACTTCTAGAAGTTACTACACGTCATCTGATGTTGACCGGATGGGCGAGGGGGCGTTTATAATTCCGTGGGCAGCGTTATACCAATCATCTAATGTGGGTCAAATGTTCATCATAGCAGTTAGTGTCGAACACGGTAATATTACACGCTAAAACTCACCCCAGTCTCCGCGGGCCGTTGGGCGATCAGCGTGGGGTAGACAGTTTTCCATTATGGGATGTTGAAATAGTCGGTCCATTTCCAGGTTGTATAATAATATATACGTCCAAATCATGTTGTTTTTTCGAGTTATTTGCAGCGATCGATGTTCACTGTGTGAAGACGGAGTCTCTCTAACATTAGCGAGTGCCCGGACCCCATATGGAGTGAGTCCTACCGGGTTAAAGGTTGACATCCGGTTTCGATCTGCCGATCGGCCACCAGATGGCGGTCTTGAACCGCTAGAGGATTGAGAGGAGATCACACTTGTGTCTCAGGCCAGCGGAGGGACATTATGAATCCGATCGCAGATTTTTGAAATATTGATATAAAGACGACGTACAGCGTCCCCCGGCAACTTTAGCATGGCCAGCAAAGACGTCTAAAGACGCCCCCTGGCAGTCAAAGTGTTAAAAAAAAAATATTTGATGGGATTCGAACTCGCCAGCAACGAGCCGTAGGATCCACAGCCATGCAGTCTTGCCAATTGAGCTATTTCTGGATACTGAATAAAGGGGCGGTTACTGGCATCCGCTCGTGTCGAACCAAGGCGGGATCTCATGCGCATGCGCGGGCACCTCACGAGCACGCCGGCGCCGGTGCACGCACCTGGGCGCTGGGCGAAGGAAAATGAAAGGCGCATTACCGCACGCCACTACGGTACCTGCGGTGACGAATGCTTCCGCATTCTTGCACTGCTTGCTTGTCATTAAGGAACAGGCTTCCAGGTGTGGGCTGCTCTCACGGAAAAGGCTGTCTGACTAAAAGCAGACCTCCTGTTTGGGACTACACAGTCCCCTCTGACTACAGACCTGGTATATCTGTCAGCAGATGCTTTCTGTTTTATGAAAGTACAGAGGGGGAGAGGAGCCAAGCCATGTAGGATTTTATAGGTAAGGCAGGCATCTTTGAATTTGACGAGATTGTCCCAGCTCAGTAGATTCTGGTTTGCTATGCTATAACAATGGTGGTGGCTGTTTGTTTTCCTGTCCAGAACTTTTACAGCCTGATGGTAAACTACCTGTACAGATCGTAGTGTTGTACAAGAGGCTTGTGTCCAGCTAGTCAGACAGTATGTTAAGTGTGACATAATAATGGCATTAAAATACAGTGCTGCTGCTTTTGTTGACAGAGTTTCTGATGTGACGGAAGTTTGATATTAAAGTGAAACTTTGCATTGGGTAAACCCGAGAAAACTCGGGTTGGGCAATCAAAGTGTTAACGTAGCCCGTTAATGGCCCAGCTCTAATATACATATTATCTTTCAAATGCCCGAGTATAATTTGGATTTAGTATCACCAGGCGTGCATAAGAACAGATAATGAAATCTACTGTAATCTACTGTACTTTTTTATTTTCACCACAGTGCAACCGTTTTGAAACTAATTTCAGATCTAATTGTTGCTGCATGCTAACAATAGGGAAGAGAAACTAACTGTGTTTCAATATTTGTCAATAACGTTACGTTTTGTGGTAGGGCTGGGCGATATGGCCTAAATATGATATCACGATATTTTCTGACCTTTCGGCGATACACGATACACATCACGATGTTTTTCCTTTTTTCCCCAAACAATTCATTATGAGGCTTACCAAGACAGTATTTGAGTTTGCAAGCGAACATTAAAGACAAAAGACTCATGCATTTAGCATTTTTATATTATATATTAGATTTAGATTATTGGATTCTTAGATTATATATTTAGCATTTTAGCCTTTCGTTTTTTTAGATTATATATTAGATTAGATTTAGATGATTAGATTACATATTGTAACTATTTATTTATTTACATGTATGTATACATTTATTATTTGAACGGCTTAAGGCTATATCTGTACTTGATGTTTGTTGGTTGTGTTGCATACTTGAAATAAACTTCAATCAAATCAAATCAAACCCCCCTTCTTAAAAACAAAAACCTGTGTTTAACCTAGCCATCTATAAAACATCATGCTAAAACTGTGAAACAAATGTCCTACTCCCCTAAAGAAAGAAATACATAGCAAACATGACTCAGTTATCCAATAGTGCTGCTGCTTTTTATTTTGTTAAAATCTTTTAGTTAATAAGACTAAAAGACTACAATATATATGACTACAAGGTCCAGAAGCCGACTTCTTGACGGCTTCCTGTCCTCTCATTCCATTTCCGGTTTTCCGGTTAACGTTACATTTTCAACAACAGATTGCTGCTAATTAAACACTTCATGGAAACGGAGTAACGTTAACGTTATGTCGAGTTCATACGTGTAGTGTAGTATGAACTCGACATAACGTTAACATTACTCCGTGTCCACTGTTGCAGCCACTGTTGCGTCGCAGATGGATGGTACACTCTGTTAGCTCCATAGCTAATCCGCTCATAGACTAATTTACCGATAGCAGTACCGTTAACGTTGGAGCTTACTCCTGGGTTTCAGGGGGCATCCCTAGCACCGAGCCACCGCCTCTCTGTCTCTGGCTAGGTGTGTGCGCTTGCGTGCGTGTATGTGCGTGTAGATGACGTAATTTGGGCAAGTGTGTGTGTGACTGACTTTTTTTTTCTGCAAGAGGGAGAGGCGAGAGGGAGAGGAAAGCATTTAGCACTGCGCTTGTTAGTCTCATCTCAGCCGCGGCGGCCTCTAACGCGAGGGCAAAACATCACGATATCCACGATACATTTAAAAAGTGTATCGTTAATGAACTGTACCCGATATTTATATAATATCGTCATATCGCCCAGCCCTATTTTGTGGTATATTATCCCGAATAATAAGAGTTATTAAAAAAATGCATACATAACTATGAACTAGTGTTGTCAAAAATATCGATTTTTCGATACATATCGATTCTAAATATTTAAAATAGAGATGTTCCGAATCTTCTGATACCATTTTTTCCTTCCCGATCCGATTCCGATACCTAAGCTTTGGGTATCGGCCGATACCGATACTGATCCGATACCAGTGCATACATAAAAAAAAATAAGTAATGGTATTTATTCAACAACAGGTGATTGTATAGATTAGTATTAGTATCATTAATTGACAACTATGCTCAATGAGTTCACCCACGGAACGGTTGTTGGGACATTGATTCCGCACGGACGTTATATGTTGTTGCGCACTTCCTATCCAGAAGGCTCCGGTGACTTCAGTTAGCTAGCAGATGCTCCGTTGTGATTTTTGCACAATAAATATTCAACATTCTCTTTTGAGACTCCGCCTCAGACTCTTATCATTTGGCACTAAAAGCTAAACATTGTCACCGATATGGCTGTCCGCATTATGTCATTAATTGTGTGCGAGAGGTCGATCAGTGATGACATTAGCGTGGGCTAGGTTAGCCAGTTAGCGTGAGCTAGGTTAACGTGAGCTAATGTTAGATGGAAACAAGGCAATATAACGTTACTGGTGAAAAAGCTATTTACCTTGGAATACTCCTGTGCCAACTCGCTGTACTTTGCTTGCAGGTCTGCAGCCATGATTGCTGGATTATGAATAGCCCCAACTTTAGCCAAGGTAACGTTAAGCTAAAAGTAAAACTAGCTTTCGGTTAGCGCTTCAGCTAATGCTAATAACACCAGCACGCGAACCCATCCAGGGCTGTACGTTAACTTTTTTTGCACATAGCACTGGTGCTACAGAGGTTGATAGTTTTGTAGCACTGGCCAAAATCTTGTAGCACAAGTATAAAACGTGTTATATTTGTAACAGTCACAAATGTGCCTATTGTATTTGTGTTATTTAGTTGCAGTCAGGGAACAAACTTAACTTTTTGACTTACCAGCCATTTGGCTGGTAGATTTAAAAAATGCAGATTTTTTACCAGCCAAAAATTATAAATAGCTTTTTAGTATATCACCATGTGTTATTATTACTATAATACTCTCATATGCTATTTTCAATTAATATCATAAACAACATAAGGAATATTAGCATAATTTTGAGTGGACTGAAGGAATGAGTCAGCGTTAATAGTTTTAAATGCAAATAATTTATTGAAACATAGAAGTGGGGTCGGTTGGGACACACACACACACACACAATGGGGGACCCTGATGTAGGGGTGGACGGTATGGTCTAAAATTTATATCACGGTATAATTTGAAGCATAGACGGTAACGGTATATATCACGGTATCATCGTTTTTGATAAAAACTTTTTTTTTATTTTATATAATTTTATTTTTATTTTTTATAAAATATATATATTATATAATTAGACTTGTACTTGTATTATCTGCGAGACATCGCCACCACGCAACAAGCTCCACTGTCTGTGTGTACTCTAGTAGCCTCCAGCTACGGCCAGGATTCCCCGGAGCTGCACCTGGACCTATACTCGAGTAGCCTCGAGCAGAGCTACGGCCAGGATTCTCCGGCGCTGCACCTGGACCCTATTATATTGGAATAACGTTAGCAAGCCCTCAGCTCGAATACGCATCGAATCAGTGTTATAAGACATTGATATCAGGAGCTATCCGGCTAAGCCGGATATATAACGTTAATACAACGCCTCAGTGAATTATTTAGTTCAATGGGACATTTCGTTTTGAACGGTGAACTAACTTGTGTTAACGTGAGCTAACGGCTAACAGGTAGCACACACGTCTCTCTCTACTAGACTTTGTGGAGCGTTTGTTGATGTCAGGAGCTATCGGTAGCTGGCCGACTAGATACCGTTCGGTTAGACAATGCCTCATCATGTATTAAACTAAAAGTGAATAGTTGACTGGGTCATTTTGTAACGGTAGCTAAGCTAACGTTAGTTCAGGGAGACGCCGCCGTCCTCCCGTGTCCCGTCCCACTAGACTACTAGACCCGTGTTTACATGCGTGCGGTAGGGGCTGGCACGCCCACTGCGCGAAGCCTCCTAAATAACTTTTTCCAGTTCGCACATATCTATTATCTATGACTAATTCTATCTATTTTTAGGGGCAAATGCGAGTGAAATAGTCGCGCTGTGGTTACATGACGTCATTGGTATTTTAGAGCTGCACTACCGGTTTAGACGGTATAGTCAAAATCCATACCGTAGAGCAAATTCATACCGTTTATACCGTATACCGTTTATACCGTCCACCCCTACCCTGATGTAAACAAGACGAAAGTCTTTCTCTGGTCTGCATCCCCTTAACAATTGTGTGTATTGAGCCGTACTGTATTGTACCCATTCTGCAATCTGTTAAATAAAGTTTTCATTCATTCACACTGTTTCAACTCACCACCCCCGCATCATATTGTAGTCTAGCCTGTCTTCAAACTTCCACTCCTCTCGACACACACACACACACACACACACACACACACACACACACACACACACACACACACACACGCACACACCCTTTCCCCAGTCCACACTGTCTCTAATTCTCTATGGCTCTGCCTCTGATCAGGATTAGCTTGTTAGCTTATGCTAATGTAACGTTCATTTCGGGCGATGTGGGCATAAAGGAATGGCGACGATGCAAAGCGTGTTAGATGCATTTGACCCGTTGTGAGAAAAAAAAAACACCACAGACTTATTTCGGATCGCAAAATAGCCGCAGTCTGCTGTGCAGCTCCGCTCCGCTCGGCTGAGAGCAGAAGGCAGAAGCACGGTCTGGGGCGGATATGACATCACGGAGTTGCTATGGTTTTTTTCAAAATAAGAGTATCATATGAACCTGACTGTTGCTAGCTGCCGGAGCCCAGATATATCATGACTGGAACTGCGCTTAGGCGGAAATGAGACCTGTGACAGGATTTTCAAAATAAGAGTATCAATATGAACCGAATGCCTATCGCACCAGTGCTACTGAATTAATCCATTCATCGCACAGACCGCTGTTGCTGTAGCACGTGCGATATATATGTCGCACTGTACAGCCCTGCCATCAGAGCTCCCCGTCAACACCCCTCTCTCTGGAAGATGGCATTTAAGAAAGTATCTGCTGTTAAAATAACAAACAGCATTGACACTTTAATTCACGTCGATTAAAAACACGTTTGTTTTATAATGCTCACTCAGCAGACTGTTGTTGATAAATTATGTCATATGGTATCGGAGCGCTGAATTAGAGGGTACTGGCCGATACCGATACCAGCAGTATCGGCGGCATTTCCGATACTGGTATCGGTATCGGAACAACTCTAATTTAAAACAGTTTCAATACTCATTTCCCGCAATATCGATACTTTCTGCACTATCGATTAGGGCTGTCTTAAATACTTCGAAGCTTCGTTCGATGGCAAGAGTTTCGAACATTAACACTTTGATCGCCATGGTTAAATTCATAATTTACCATCCCTAGCCAGCTCTATTTGTCTATGGAGAAGTTCCCCTTCTTTGCAGGGCTATAACTTTTTAAATTCTATTGCTAAATTGACATTATTATGGCCCATTCAATGTCCTATATCCATTGTTCAGGGTGTAGCAACGTTATACTTTTTCATTCACATATTCATACTAAAATATGGTCTAAAGTATAAGTATGTTTTTATCGTTTTCTGCAGCTTTCTCCAGAACTTGATTTATAGCCCCAAATGCATTATATTGATGATCAAATACAGTTTGGTAGCGATCGGTGCCAGATGAAACATTTCAACTGGAGGTACTTCTAGAAGTTACTACGTATCATCTGATATTGACCGGATGGGCGGGGGGTCGTTTATAATTCCGTGGGCAACGTTATATCATTCGTCTAGTGTGGGTCATATGGTCATCAGAGCAGTTTATATGGAACACGTTACGTTAGAAAATAACGCTGGATCTTACCATATCTTCCTCGCGCCGTTGGACGATCAGCTTGGAGTAGACAGTTTTCGATTATGGGATGTTGATATAGATGAACCATTTCCAGGTTGTATAATACTATATACGTACAAATAACGTTGTTTATTGAGTTAGGGCGAGCGATTGATTATCCAGTGTGTTGAGATGGAGTCCGGCTAATGATCGCGAGTGCCCGGACGAAATATGGATGAGCACTTCCTGTTTGGCGCGTCACGTCCTGTTGGCCGATCTGCCGATCGGCCACCAGATGGCACTCTTGAACCGTTAGACAGTTGAGTGGAGCTCACCAGTACATCTCATGTCTCCGGAGGAGAAATATGATTTAGATCACAGATTTTTGAAATATTGATATCAAAGACGAGTTACGGCGTCTTCGGCAGAATGAGCATGGCGAGCAAAGACGAGTTACGGCGTTCCCGGCGATTAAAGTGTTAAAAAAAAGGGGCTACTTAATTAATGAATTCAATCCACTTTATTTATAGAGCACATTTAAAAACAACAAAGTTTACCAAGTGCTGTACAAGTCCCACAACATAAGATAAAAAAAATTACAATAAAAAAAATATATAATTAATAATGTTTTTATTTTTATTTTTTGAAGCTTCGGATTAAAATCGAAGCTCGGCCCCGAAGCTTCGATTGCCAAAAAAAGCTTCGAAGGTCAGCCCTACTATCGATACCAGCTGGCGTTCTCGCAATCTTCTCTCCTTGTTGACACACACACACGCTGCTGCGGCATTGCCCCTCCCCCTCCCCTCAGTGTGTCAGAGTTGACAGTGTCTTGTCAACACAACTTGGCTCTCGCTCCAAGCTGCAGAGAGCCTCGACAGCTCTTCTTTCAACATCACTGAATCATTCAACAAAATGACCCATTAAACGATTGACTTTAGTTTAATACATGAGGCGTTGTCTAATGTTGGCCTTCGTGTAGTGATGCACGATATATCGGCCGCCGATATAATATCGGCCGATATGGCCGTTTTTTTACACATCGGTATCGGTCCGATATCAAGATAGGGCCGATATTAAAAAAAAAAAAAAAATTTAATCTTTTTTTCTTCTTTTTACATGTTTTGGCCTTAAATAGTTTCAAAATATCAGTCATTTCTGAAAATAAGTTACAAAAGTAAAAAAAATTATGCGTTTTGGAAAATAGCTCTATTTGATTATCATAAAAAAGTGTTTTCTATACAGAGATATCGACATCGGTAAATATCGGTATCGGCCAGAACAGCAATATTAATATCGGTTATCGGTATCGGCCACAATTTTCACATCGGTGCATCACTACCTTCGTGGCATTCGTTGCAGGCTTGCAGCTGTTGGCTAGCTGTTGGCTAGCTAGCTATCTTTCTCAGTTGGCTAACGTTAGCTACCTAGCTAGTAGCTACTAGCTAGCTAATACTGGCCTACCTTTTAATTCGCAATGCTAGCTAGTAGGCTTGGGCGGTATGACTTTTTTCATACCGTTATACCCTGATTACCTAATACCCCGGTATACGGTATATGACGGTATGACTTTCATTATCATCAGCGGGGGGGGGGGGGTGGCAACCCGTGTTACCAAGTAAACAAATCACGGAGATGGCCAGTTCGCCCGCAGCTCTAGTGCTAACGTTAAGCTCTCAGAATGGTAGCAGTTCGCCCGCAGCTCTAGTGCTAACATTAAGCTCTCAGAATGGTAGCAGTTCTCCCGCAGCATCTAGTGCTAACGTTAAGCTCTCAGAATGGTAGCAGTTCTCCCGCAGCTCTAGTGCTAACGTTAAGCTCTCAGAATGGTAGCAGTTCTCCTGCAGCTCTAGTGCTAACGTTAAGCTCTCAGAATGGTAGCAGCTCGCCCGCAGCTCTAGTGCTAACGTTAAGCTCTCAGAATGGTAGCAGCTCGCCCGCAGCATCTAGTGCTAACGTTAAGCTCTCAGAATGGTAGCAGTTCGCCCGCAGCTCTAGTGCTAACGTTAAGCTCTCAGAATGGTAGCAGCTCGCCCGCAGCTCTAGTGCTAACGTTAAGCTCTCAGAATGGTAGCAGCTCGCCCGCAGCTCTAGTGCTAACGTTAAGCTCTCAGAATGGTAGCAGTTCGCCCGCAGCTCTAGTGCTAACGTTAAGCTCTCAGAATGGTAGCAGCTCGCCCGCAGCATCTAGTGCTAACGTTAAGCTCTCAGAATGGTAGCAGTTCGCCCGCAGCTCTAGTGCTAACGTTAAGCTCTCAGAATGGTAGCAGCTCGCCCGCAGCTCTAGTGCTAATGTTAAGCTCTCAGAATGGTAGCAGTTCGCCCGCAGCTCTAGTGCTAACGTTAAGCTCTCAGAATGGTAGCAGTTCGCCCGCAGCATCTAGTGCTAACGTTAAGCTCTCAGAATGGTAGCAGCTCGCCCGCAGCATCTAGTGCTAACGTTAAGCTCTCAGAATGGTAGCAGTTCGCCCGCAGCATCTAGTGCTAACGTTAAGCTCTCAGAATAGTAGCAGCTCGCCCGCAGCATCTAGTGCTAACGTTAAGCTCTCAGAATGGTAGCAGCTCGCCCGCAGCATCCTACACACAACAACAACACACACTCTCGTTACCACAACGCTTTACGGTATTTTCACAGCACTGTCGCAACATTACCGTAAAGCGTGAACACCGTTGTGATCGTACACAACACTACAGTTAGCTCTCAGAATAGCCAGTTAGCCCGCAGCACCAGCAACGGTAAGCGTGTCTCATTTAATTTCACCCACTGAAGCAGGGTTCCCCTCCTCCTGTGTGTAGACAACCAGCTCTGCATTGCTCGCTCCATTAGTGAGGACTGGTCTCGCTCTCTGCTGGCGCGTGTGTGCACTACAACAAAACTCCGTTTAGACGGTATTGATTTTCAATACCGTCGGTATTTCGAAATACCCTGGTATACCGTAATACCGTCATACTAGCAGGGCTGTACGCTAAGCTTTTTCACTAGGGGCACACTTGCCCCTAAATGAGACATTTAGGGGCAAAAAATATTTTTTAGGGGCACATTTTTAAATAACAATTTTACCATTATTAAAAAAATATGTTCCTCCTGCCTCATTACTGTGGTCCTTTTATTTAACATTTAAGTGCGTTTGTTTTCAGGTTTGTATCTTTTATAATGAACCAACCGACAAAGTGTGTAAATCACTAATAGAACAAAAACAACAAACTGTGTGTGTGTGTGTGTGTGCGCGCGCGTGTGTAGTGCTCCTTGAATGAGATCACCACAACACACACACCATTGCATTAATCAGGAGGACAAGAAACTCTGCATACATTTGTTTCACAATGAAAAGTGCTTTAGAAATCAAATGAATTATTATTGTAAATAACCCCATGAAAGGTTTATTATTTGTATGGGTAATTACCTGCTTCATATTTGTGATGTTACTGGTTTCAGTGTGTGCCTAAAGTGATCAATGTGTTGGGCCGTTTATAGAGATCTATGCCAATTAATGTTTATGTATATCCGGGACTTTTTTTAGTGAGAATTGAGAGGTATTTGTATATGTGACCTTTATTTTGAAAACCGTGTTGCGACGCAACCTTATTTACATTTGCGCTTTTGACAGTGAAATGTTCAGTCCAACTTAGCTCGAAGGAAAGACTAATCAAAAAGGTTTAATTGACCCGTATGAGGCTCTTACGGTAGGACTTTGATTGTTTATAGAAGTGGAATGTAATACTATGCTAAACGAGAAATAAACAGTTTGTGACAGCCAGTAAAGTTGCAAGCCACTTTCATTTCATATACGGGGACACCGTGACAATTATTAGTATTATCTTATTTGCATATTGTCTCATTATTAGATAGATAGATAGATAGGTTGATATTTTATAAATTTAAGTAGACAGTATTTCACGTCCTAATAGTGGGCTACTACTACTCACCTAATGCATGGCTGAACCTGAACGTTAGAAGTGTCCGTGTCCCCGTCAATCAATCATCACATCATCACGTCAATCATCATCATCTTATCATCTCTCCACATCGGACGTGGTTGTCATAAAATGGACTGATATCCACTCCGTTGTTCTTGCAGAGCAAAATTTGTATCTTAAATGTATTGAAATGAGGTGCTTCTTTGGCGATGCAATAGTCCATATTGAAAGGAAGAGAGGCCACATTCAGTTTGGTTTTGCTAGGAATTATGGGATTTGGTGTTGGATGTATAGACTACGCAGATAGGGACATGGTCTTTAATCGCACGATAGACTACAAGTACCAAGTATATAGCGTGACCTAGATTCACTCCACACGAAAATCTTTTTTTTCACTCAGGCTATCGGTGATCGCAGTAAGTTCATTCATTGCCGACAGATTCTTTCATAGCACCACGACATTGTGTCGCACTGACAGCTCGCGTGAGTGGCGTCATCACACGCCTTGGATAATTTAGGAGTGAAATGCGAATGCAAGGCTTGAAAGCACTACTCGCAAGCCCGCCCCCAGATAATATTTACCAATCGCAACGGCCAATTAAAGGGGCAATTCGCGATCATATCATCGCAGTGTACAGGCCTGACTAGCTAGCTTACTAACTATACATATCGATGTGATTGGCTGAGACCGTAATTTGTACAGTTGGCTGGATTGGGGCAGTTCATGGTGCAGTAGCTGGTTAGATAGCTGGCTAATGTTGGCCAATATACAGTAGCTGTAACTGAATGATGCTAGCCTTATGTGGTCTTATGAGTTTCAGTTCATAGGAAAATACTTTGACTATAATGGTCAGAAGTAAATTAACTGTATATACTCTCTTTTAGAAACTCTGTCTCTAAACAGTACTGTATATCTTGTATGTCATAAATGTCTGGATGTAACAGTACTGTTTATCTGTATGTCATATATGTTATGATGAATTGAAAATGGGGGACCCTGATGTAAACGAGACAAAAGTCTTTCTCTGGTCTGCATCCCCTTAACAATTGTGTGTACTGTATTGTACCCATTCTGCAATCTGTTAATACACATTTCAATCAATCAATCTGTTATGCTTAACACTAGGGATGTTTCGATCAAATTTGTTTGCTCCCGATCCGATCCCGATCATGTGATTTTGAGTATCTACCGATACCGATCTTTCCCGATCCGATAAAAAATCCCAATTTCTCACATTACATTCACCCTGAATGTTGACGTTATCCAGGTGAAAAGTTAACTTCATTCAAGCGAGGCATTGCAATCCTTGACATAAATCATTTGATGTATAATTAAATTAAAGGAAATGCGTTTGTTTTGGCCCCGATCACGTGATCGGATCAGGACATCCCTACTTAACACGCAGTACTATTAACCTTACTTATTTCTAAGATTATATCATTTAGTTATTTTTAAATGTCTGATCTAAAGATAAACAAAGGGTTTTAAAAGTGTTATATTTATCTTCTCTTATAGTACCAGAGAGAAGCTGAGGAGAATCAACCAGCAACAAAAGCTAAATTTATAAAAAATTAGAGCTGGGCCGTTAACGGCGTTATACTAGTATCGCACGATAATATAATTAACGCATTAATCTAAAAAATTTATAATTTTTTTTTTTTACCTTTTATTTACCCAGGGTAGGTTCGCTGAGCACAGATGCTCTTTTTCAGGAACGCCCTGCTTCACATTCACACAGTTCCATTCACACCTGGGAGCTGCCCAGTACAACCACAGTTGACACCATTGGCCACTGAGCAACTCCACTGGAGCAGTTGATTCAAGCCATGTCACGTAGTTCAAGTTTGAAATTATTCTTTCTGTTTTGCTCCTGAAAGTGTGCTAGATACTGTACTGTACTGGTAATATTATTTATTTGTGTTAACTTCTGAATAAAACAACTTATTAAACACAAGTACATCTTATTGAACATTATTTTGATATTTCATTACCAATTATCATAGCAAAACAGCTTTTTCAAACAGTCTGTAATGCATTTTGGAAACGGGAGATGGGCTCATGGTGTAATGGGCCACCTGGCCTGAGAAACATAAGGAACACACATATTTTGAATGCCTTCGGCAGGTTTTTTTTTTAGCCATTTTAATCTAGATTAATCTAGATTAAATCCAGGATTGCAGATAGATTAATCTAGATTAAAAAAATTAATCTATGCCCACCTCTATAAAAAATATATATATTTATCTTTTTTTTCTTTTTTTTTACATTTTAAGATTGAACCTTTTTCCCTGTGGTATCGAAAATGGTATCGAATATCGATACTTTTCAAGGTATCGTATCGAAGTTTGAAATTCCAGTATCGTGACAACACTACTATGAACATTGAACCCCATAGATCCTTTCTGCAGGGTGTCCGCGGATCCTTAAAAAGTCTTAAAAAGTCTTAAATTTGTTTATCAATAATTAAGGCCTTAGTTTGTCTTAAAATGTCTTAAATCCATTTTCAGAGGTCTTAAAAATGCCATAGACAAAGACATAGATTTAATAATAAATCGCTATCTGACTGAATAGTTTGGTTTGTTTAGACAAAGAAATAAAATAAGTCGGAGCGATTCGATTGAGCCTATTTTGAAATCGCCTTTCACGCAAAATGAAATGTGGCTCGGCTCTACCCGTAGTGTTTTTAGCTGTGCTATCTGAGAACAGCGCGCGTGTGTGTGGTCAAAATGCCGGGAGGCTGCCGTTTTAATGAGCTCTGGCTCGAAAATATCAAATATAAGTCATGGTTGAAAAGAGGAGAACATCCTCGAGTAGCCGTCTGCAAAATATGCAGAAAGGACTTGAAGATTTTTACGATGGGGGAGAGTGCACTTTCGAGCCACATGCAAGGTGAGCTAATGGATCATATTATTAACGTGTCTCAGCCTGGCTCGACACTACAAGTGCTCCACACCGGTCTCCGTAAATGTTAGTTTTAAAAATACCACTTCAATAATCGAAATAGTCAAGTAACAGGCAGAATACACTATTGGAATTACAAACTTGTGTTTACCGGACTCTGTTTTCACCGCAGTGTTTTGAAATACGCAGCATGTAGCAAAGCCTTAACGTTAGGCGAATCAACGTTAGCTAATTTCCTTTCATGTATTTCAAAACACGAAAACTTGTTGTGTATTGAAATGGTATTTTATTTTTATAACGGAACATTTACGGAGACTGGCGTGGAACTGGTGTGGAGCAGTTGTAGGTTGGAACGCAGTAACGTACTGTATATGTGTATGTCATAAATGTTATGATGAATTGAAAATGGGGGACCCTGATGTAAACAAGACGAAAGTCTTTCTCTGGTCTGCATCCCCTTATTATTGTGTGTATTGAGCTGTACTGTATTGTACCCATTCTTAAATCTGTTAAATAAAGTATTCATTCAACCAAACCACAAAAACAAAACTGGATGAATGAAAACTTTATTTAACAGATTGCAGAATGTGTACAATACAGTACATACACACAATAATAAGGGGATGCAGACCAGAGAAAGACGTTTGTCTTGTTTACATCAGGGTCCCCCATTTTCAATTCATATAGACATTCCTGATGAATTGAAAATGGGGGACCCTGATGTAAACAAGACGAAAGTCTTTCTCTGGTCTGCATCCCCTTAACAATTGTGTGTATTGAGCTGTACTGTATTGTACCCATTCTGCAATCTGTTAATAAAGTTTTCAATCAATCAATCAAAAACATACACAACATAGAATAGATAGAATAGAAATACTTTTATTATCCCGTGGGAAATTTGACACTGCAAATCGCTCAACATTTAAACATTTAGACAGGACAGGTCACTAATTAGAATAATAACACAAATCAATCAAGTTGCCTGGGATAAGAGTAGAGTAAAATAGAATAAAAATAAAATAAAATATACAGAAATAAATACAGTAAAAACATACATGACATCATGACATTTATGGCATAGGGACATGCATGACATACAGGTATATACTGTAGTACTGTTACATTTGTGACATATACGATATGCAAATAATATACAGTACTGTTACCCAGAGATCCTAACAGAAAATATTATATATATATGATGGGGATGAGACTGTACATTAGGGGGGGGGGGGGGGGGGGGGGGTTGGACATTTACGGTGGCCAGTTTCGAATTGCAGCCTCCCGTAGGTGCTCTTAAAGAGCGGCTTTGAATGTGGGCAGGGGTAAAGTGGGTTTTAGGAGTGAGGTTAAGCAGTAGTCTGACCAGTTTGTTTTGTGATGTTTGTAATCTTGTTTTTAGTACCTTTGAGGTGCTTTGGTACCATGAGGTGTAGCCAGGCATAGTCGTAGTACCCTTGAATGAGTGTACTGAGAGTACCCATGATTTTTGCCATTTTGTTATCGTGAAATTGGTATTAAATTTAATTCTGAGTGGCATTAAAAAGTCTTAAAAAGCCTTAAATCTGACTGGGCTAAACCTGCAGATACCCTGTTCTGGAAGTGTAGCTTTGAAAAATTCCAACGCAGATCCAGAGCTATGAATGTCCGCTACAAAATGGCCACATAAAAACTACAATTCCCATGATTCAAGGTTTTCCAAAATGGTCGCCTCTCGCAAAATAAACAGACATTTCGAAAAGGAAAATCTAATAACACTTGAACCTATTCCTAAACTAATGTATTGATGATCATATACATTATAAATGCTGTTGTGACATGGTTATGATGTTTATACTTGAATACGTTTGGGGGGGAAAACGCTACTTTTATGGAACAATCTGGATTGATTGATTTATGACCAGATCCGCTCCTATTTCTCCTGTATATTAATGACCTGAAAGCAGCTTGCTCATGTGACCTTTTTTTATATGCGGATGACTCCGCCTTACTAGTGTCTCATAAAGACAAACAAGTGGTTGAGCAGATATTGAGTGCAGAACTAGAGAAGGTTAGTGACTGGCTAGGCTACAACAAGCTGTCCCTCCATGTGGGGAAGACTGAGTCCATCCTATTCGGGTCAAAGGTCAGGCTCAGAAAATCGCCAGGTTTTAACATTAGAATAGGAGATACTGTTCTCACAGACAACCTCTGTGAAATATCTTGGTTGCATCCTGGAACACAGCTTATCAGGGGAAAGCATGGCTCAACAAGCACTTACAAAGATCAATAACAGGACTAAATACCTAGCCAGAATCTCAAATTTTTTAGATCAGTCAGCAATGACTATGCGTGTGGCTCATGGTACAACAGCTACCCCCCAAAAGTCAGAAAATAAAACTACAGACATCACAAAACAAGCTAATCAGGGTAATACTAAGGCTACCTGCCAGAACCCACCTTGACCCATCACACTTTGAGAACATGAGATGGTTAAAGGTGGAAGACAGAGTCAACCAGATAAGGATGTGCCTAGTTCACAGAATCGTGCACGGGGTAGTGCCAGTGTACTTCAACAACTACTTCAACCGAATCAGGGACACCCATGCATACCCAACTAGGCGTAGCTCAACTGACTTTGTGCCAGTCAGATTCAGCAGAAGGTAGGCTTGGGCGGTATGACGGTATTAAGGTATACCGGGGTATTTAGAAATACCGACGGTATTGATTTTCAATACCGTCAAAATCAGAGTTTGGTTTAAGTTTCTATTTCCACTGAAACGGAGTTTATACAGGGACGGCATTGGGTTTCGGTTTCCATTAGTGAAACGGAGTTAACTTTCGAGTTGGTTGAAGTGCGTGCACACACACACACAGCACGGCCAGCAGAGGGCAGGGGAGGCGGTCCGTATTTCCCCACACAGATGTGCGTCACACTAACCTACCTGTATGCATTTCCTCTAACTCTGAGCAGCTGCTAAAGCTTAAGCAATAATAATATTAATAATATGATGTTATTGAACGATGAAGCGTTGAAGTTAACCACCCTCACGCCAGCCCACGATGAGCTCCCTGACCACAGAAGAGCTAAACTTGCACACACTGTCGCATTTGGACAATTAAAGGACTGCAGTCTGTTTGGATTTAAGCAAAACCCTCGCGCCATGAGTCGACTCGCCACCAGTGACTTCATCCAGCACAACGAGACTACGAGAGACAGAGGCACTTCTTTGGGAATGTAATATAAAACGGGGTGAGTGAGTGTTGACATTTCTTAATCCTAATGCAACTGGCTCACGTTGATGCATGGTGCCGGGCTGCCGGCCGGGCTAACAAGCTACCGTTAGCTCACGTCGATACCTGGATGGTGCCGGCAGGCGGCAGTGTCTACCTTCTGTGAGATTTGTTTACCTCAAGGTTGAAGAAAGTGCACTTTCAGGTTGAAAGAACGGCCCTAATCTCAACGTGTTTCAATATAAGCAAGCGTTATGTATGGTGATAATAACGAGTATATTGTTAGCTGCGCCCCCACCCCCCCCCCCAACCCCCCCCCCCCCCCCACGCTGATGATAATGAATGAAAGTCATACCGTCATATACCGTGCACCGGGGTATTAGGTCATGAAGGTATAACGGTGTGAAAAAAAGCATACCGCCCAGTAGGGGTGGACGGTATAAACGGTATACGGTATAAACGGTATTAATTTGCTCTACGGTATGGATTTTGACTATACCGTTTAACCGGTAGAGCAGCTCTAAAATAGCAATGACGTCATGTAACCACAGCGCGACTATTTCAATCGCATTTGCACCTAAAAATAGATAGAATTAGTCATAGATAATAGATATGTGCAAACTGGAAAAAGTTATTTAGGAGGCTTCGCGCAGTGGGCATGTCAACACGCAATTGTCATTTCATAATAAACACATATCACCGCGGCGCACAGCAAGTTTCAATTTCAGTTCCTGGCATTTTTAACCAGTGGAGAAAGGTAAGATATCTTACCTATCGTTTTTCTTATATGAATTATTCTACGTTAATAAAACATACCTGGTGATCAACTACAGTTTGCTGTAAACATTACGATATGTGTGTAGTGTTATGATAACGACGGCAGCAGCGGGAGCCGGGAGGACGGCGTGCAGCAGTGGATTTGCGAATAGCATGCAGCTGCAGAGCCGCAGAGCCAGGGGCTCTTTCAGGTCTGGTCACAGGCCCGTCAAACAGCGCCCCCCCACCCAACGGCTGAATTGCCAATGGCTGAAATGAATGACCTGAAAGAGCCCCTGGCTCTGCGGCTCTGCAGCTACATATGCTTCTAGCTAAATCCAGCCCCGCTGTTTGCAATGGGAGCAGGAGTCTCGACTCGGGACTTATTTTATATGGAATATAATGACTTTATACGCAAAAGTAGCCTAGTTTTAAGTTAAAATATTATAAATCTACATGCCTTGAGGATGTCATTCTTTATATAGCCTGCCTATCAGGCAAAAAAAATTATTCTAACAGAAACACTGATACCGTGATATATACCGTTACCGTCTATGCTTCAAATTATACCGTGATATAAATTTTAGACCATACCGTCCACCCCTACCGCCCAGGCCTAGCAGAAGGAGTAATTTTTGTATTCAGCAGCTGTCTTTTGGAACAGTCTGCCCAGTGACCTGAAAATCGTAGTCAATGCTGTTAGATTCAAGTCCAGCCTGAAGACATGGCTCAAAAGGGACTGTAATTAACCTAGACACTCAGCAAAAAGGCACCCTTGCATGTTTATGAGTCTGTTATGTATATAAATGGTATATGTGATGTGTTGTGATGTCATGTCTGTATGATGCATGTCTAAGCATCTCATTCCCCTACCCCCCTACAAGGACCACAATGGAAATAAGCTCTGAGCTTTTTTGTGTTCATCCTTGGCAGTATCTCCTTTCTGTCATGTTATTTTTATATTGTCAAATAAAGTCATTCATTCATTCATTCAGATGTCATTTGCGGTCCGCCGACGGACCGCACAGGCGGAAGAGGTTATAAACATAAACAGTGTAACACAGGGTCTGGAACAGGGTTTACTGCACTCTCGATACTGCCACCTTGGAGGATCTGGCCGGTACTGCACCCTCTGCGTCGCAGTATGCCTTCTAAAGGCAACATATGGGTCCCTGACATTGAATAGGATATTAAAATCGGAAAAAAGGAATATTACGTGTCTGGCACCCAACCGCTGGCGAGCAAACGCATAATATTACGTGGTTGGCCCCCAAAGGGTTAAATACATTTATTTAAATGGAGATTTGTCAAGATTGGCACTTTAAGCATGAGTAACGTTCATGCAGTCATGTCACCTAAATAAATAACTAATCTGTAATGCTGAAAGTCCAACTCCGATAGTGATATCAAAACTTGATAATGTTAACACATCCTGCGCCAAGAACAAGTTACGCCGTTTTTGCCCGCCATGCGTTGAACGCCAAGAACGACTTACGCCGTTTTTGGGATCAATATTTCATTTCTTCGCCATGGCATTCATAATTCATCCAGCCAACCTCCGGACTCCAGCGGGACCCTGTATGAGATTGCAATGCCTCAATACCGCCGCCTGGTGGATGGTCGGGCGAGTTACACTCTCGCCAAAACCGGAAATGCCGATCGGTGCGTTGAGGACATCCTTCCGGCAGTGATATCTTGTTACGTGGCTCCAGACAAACACTATAGTGCATTTGGATCGCTTTCTAAACATAATAATCTATATGATTTCGGCGTTTATTTGTTTATTTATTTATTTTAAATAACAGTGACACTTTTCCCGTTGATAAGAAATCCAGCCATATTCCTTTCATTGTATTTCAAATACTGCACTTTAATTTCAAGCAGAAAACGAACCTTTCCATTAAGAACTGACAATAATATATTTGTGTTTATAATAAAGAAAGGAAAGTCTAGTGCTGGCTGAGCATATTGTTTGTTTGCACTAAGTTAATACTTTGACAAATGTAGCCTATATTTTTCAGTCAGTTCGGTCTTTGTGTGCCAAACATTATTTAAGGCTGTAAACACTAACACTGTAAACTTTTTTTTTTAATTTTTTATAAATGAAGCATGTTTAGATTTGAGTGTTACATTTTTTTTTAATAAAAATGAACGTATATCGAACCGAACCGAAAACCGTGACCCCAAAACCGTGATACGAACCGAACCGTCCATTTTGTGAACCGTCCCACCCCTACAAGGCACAAATCCAGACAATTCGTCCCATTCAACTCCAAAAGCCAGTAAAAACCAATCCAAGCCAGAGTTGTTCTGACTGTAGATGCCCAAATGTTCTCAAAAGCATCTGTTGATCACCAAGACTTGCTCGCTAGTTAGTGTCTGGTACGGTATATCTTATGAACACTGCCTGAGCCTCTACTACGTATCACATGACATGATTGTATCTTGCCCAGAATGAGGGAGCGAGGTGCAGAAAACACTTTTATAGGTCCCACCCTCTGGCCTCTGAAGTTGCTAATGTCTTTTTTATTTGGGCTTCACGGGGAGTATAGTGTGACATGGTGACCTCAGCCTGTCCCTTTGTTACTTTCAAAAGCAATGGTTACAAAAAATTACATTTAAATAATTTTATGCCCTTCTTTCTAGACTCCCTTGCCTTACAGGTGTTTATATGTGAAGAGGAGGTTCCACCTGAGCAGCAGGAGAGGAGCCCCAGTCTGGGCCAAGAGGAGTCAGAGCCCCTACAGATTAAAGAGGAACAGGAGGAACTCTGGACCAGTCAGGAGGGAGAGCAGCTTCAAGGTCTGGAGGAGGCTGATATCATGAAGTTCACATTCAATCCTGTCTCTGTGAAATGTGAGCATGATGATGAGAAACCTCAGTCCTCATGGTTTAACCAAACCCAGGACCCAGAGGCCCTACAGATTAAAGAGGAAGAAGAGGAACTATTTCAAGATCTAGAGGAGGCTGATTGCTCCAAGATGACCTTACACCCTGTGAGATATGAACATGGTGGAGAAAATACTCTGTCCTCACAACTCAGCCAAACCCAGGACCCAGAGCTCCTACAGATTAAAGATGAACTACATCAAGGGCTGGAAGAAGCTGGTGGCTCAGAGATCACAGGACACCCAGTGAAATGTGAAGATGGTCAAGAGAACGCTCAGCCTTTCCAGCCTCTTCAAACCCATAGGCAGAGAAACAGAGAAGCTTACTCTTTACCCAGCACCTCAACTGAACAGATGAAAACAGAACCTGATGGAGAGGACTGTAGAGTATCAGAACCAGCCAGTAACTTAGATCCAGCTGATGACTTAGAACCAACTAGAGATATCCAGCCCCTTTCTTCAGACTGTTCTCTAATTGAGACTGAAGACAGTGATGATAAACATTCTGAAAATGAGACTGATGACAGTAATGATGAGAGTTATGGAACTGAGCCTGATGACACTGATGATGAGGGTTCTGGAACTGAGCCTTATGACACTGATGAATGGAAGGAGAGTGGACGACTATGTTTGATGACTCAGAAACCAAAGAAGACACAGAAAATACGAAGTAGTCCTGGCTTCAGCAAGGAGGGACATCTGAAGATACACATGAGATCTCATACCGGAGAGAAACCATTTAGTTGTTCAGTTTGTGGGAAAGGGTTCAGTCAGAAAACAGATCTGAGCAGACACATGATAACTCATACTGGAGAGAAACCATTTAGTTGTTCAGTTTGTGGGAAAGGGTTCAGTGAGAAAACAGATCTGAACAGACACATGAGAACTCATACTGGAGAGAAACCATTTAGTTGTTCAGTTTGTGGGAAAGGGTTCAGTCAGAAAAAAGGTCTGAACAGACACATGATAACTCATACTGGAGAGAACCCATTTAGCTGTTCAGTTTGTGGGAAAAGGTTCCGTAATAAAGGACATCTGAACTCGCACATGAGAACTCATACTGGAGAGAAGCCATTTAGTTGTTCAGTTTGTGGGAAAGGGTTCAGTCAGACAACAGATCTGAACAGACACATGAGAACTCATACTGGAGAGAAACCATTTAGTTGTTCAGTTTGTGGGAAAGGGTTCAGTCAGAAAACAGATCTGAACAGACACATGATAACTCATACTGGAGAGAACCCATTTAGCTGTTCAGTTTGTGGGAAAGGGTTCAGTCAGAAAAAAGGTCTGAACAGACACATGATAACTCATACTGGAGAGAACCCATTTAGTTGTTCAGTTTGTAGGAAAAGGTTCCGTGATAAAGGACATCTGAACTCACACATGAGAACTCATACTGGAGAGAAACCCTATATTTGTCCTTTTTGTGGGAAACGGTTCACTGAGAAAGGAGGTCTGAAGTTACATGAGAGAACTCATACTGGAGAGAACCCCTATTGTTCAGTTTGTGGGAAAGGGTTCAGTCATCAAGGAAATCTGAAGATACACATGGGAACTCATACTGGAGAACACCCCTATAGTTGTTCAGTTTGTGGGAAAGGGTTCAGTCATCAAGGAAATCTGAAGATACACATGAGAACTCATACTGGAGAGACACCCTATATTTGTTCAGTTTGTGGGAAAGGGTTCAGTCATCAATGCAATCTGAAGACACACATGAAAACTCATATAGGAAAGGCAGCACTACTCAAGAGGGCCAGAATAGAGACATACCAGAACTTAGTAAAGAAACTGAAAGAATTAGAGAAAAAACACAAACTCAAAGAACCAAGAGACACTTAGGGAAGTAAAAGACGTTAGAGAAAATATAAACAAAGAACTGACAGAAATTGAGAAAAAGGCTAGATACGTGAAACAGACATACTATGAAGTAGGGGTGGGAATCACCAGTTTCATCACGATACGATATCGATTCTTTGGACAACGATACGATATTATCCGATATCACACAGTCTGCCACGATACGATACGATTCGATTCAGGTGCCTGCGATCGATATGAGACGATATTATATGCCCATTTAACACAATCAGTAACATTTAAATCAACAAAAAAAAGGCAATGGAAATATCATTTGACATTTTTATTTTTGAGCTCTTTCAGACATTTAAATGAAAAACAATCTATTGTTTTTAATACAAATAGACCTCCTGTTCACTGTTTTTGGTTTTTTTTCTTCTTTTTTTTCTCGATATTAATATCCTATTCACTGTCATAGAGCTGTATTTTGGCTGGAAAAGCCGGCCAGATCCTGTTAGTGGGGCTATCCCGAGAATGCACCCTCCTTCCCAGTCCCCACTTCTCTCTGCCTATGGCTCTGGGTTAGCTTGTTAGCTTACGCTAATGTAACGTTATCTTCGATCTTTAACGCGACGTGGGCATAATGGAGTGGCGAGGATTGCAAAGCAGGTTAGATGCATTGGACCCGTTGCGGAATAAAACAGCAGGGACATGTTTTGGGTCACAGAATAGGCACAATAGTCTTGCTCGGCTCTGGGTTAGCTTGTTAGCTTACGGCGCTAATGTAACGTTATCTTCGATCTTTAACGCGACGTGGGCATAATGGAGTGGCGAGGATTGCAAAGCAGGTTAGATGCATTGGACCCGTTGCGGAATAAAACAGCAGGGACATGTTTTGGGTCACAGAATAGGCACAATAGTCTTGCTCGGCTCTGGGTTAGCTTGTTAGCTTACGGCGCTAACGTAACGCTATCTTCTATCTTTAACGCGACATGGGCATAATGGAGTGGCGAGGATTGCAAAGCAGGTTAGATGCATTGGACCCGTTGCGGAATAAAACAGCAGGGACATGTTTTGGGTCACAGAATAGGCACAATAGTCTTGCTCGGCTCTGGGTTAGCTTGTTAGCTTACGGCGCTAACGTAACGTTATCTTCTATCTTTAACGCGACATGGGCATAATGGAGTGGCGAGGATTGCAAAGCAGGTTAGAGATGCATTGGACCCGTTGCGGAATAAAACAGCAGGGACATGTTTTGGGTCACAGAATAGGCACAATAGTCTTGCTCTAGTGACGCTCTGTGTGCTGTTGATGTTAAACGGAGTTTCACAACACTGGGCGCGGGGCGATGACGTCGCCGTCGCCGGATTTTAAAAATAAGAGTATCGCAATATGAATCGATCTTTTTACGTGGCATCGATCCTATTTGATTATTGATAATAGATCGTCCCACCCCTACTATGAAGGAGGAACGAGAGCGACCAGACTCTTAGCTAGACACATCAGAATACAACAGAAACAAAATACAATACACACAATAAAAGACACAAACAGGTTAGGCATAAAAAAAAATATTGTTTGTTTCCTGTTGGTTGTCAGTTAAGGCATGGGTAGGTAGGGAATTTTATTTTTTTTATTTTCTTTATTTTATTCTTTCCCACAGCGACTATGGATAGGGAATTTCTTTATTTAATTAAAATGTTCACAACAACATGGATGCATGTACTCTGCCAGCATGTTTAATATCCATAATACTAAAGGTTTGACTAAGATTTCTATGAAACTTTATTAAAAAAAAAAAAAAAAAAAAATCAGCTTTTTCTTTTTTTTTAATACTTTTTTTTAAATTAAAAACTCATAAAATATATTGGGTCGCACCTAAATCGGCAGGGTCGGTCGGCAACCAAAAACAAACAATATTTTTTGTTATGCCTTACTAAGAGAACCAGCTGAAATAGAGAAGACATTTGTAGAATACTATAAGACACTATACACACAATCGAAAGCGGCAGGAGAAGAAGAGATAGAGACATTCTTAGAAAAATTAGATTTACCATTGATAGGAAAGGAACAAAATATTAAATGCAGAGATAACAGAACAGGAAGTGGGAAATGCGATCAGTAAAGCAAAGAACAATAAGTCACCAGGTAGCGACGGATTCCCTTCGGAATTTTACAAAACATTTAGACAGGAACTGAGGCCCATATTAGAGGCAGCATTTAGACACACAATGAAAAAAGGAACAATGCCACCCTCATGGAAAGAAGCCATAATTACTACGATTCCAAAGGAAGCGAAGGATAAGGAACTATGTAGTAGTTTCAGACCAGTGTCCATACTTAATGTAGATTACAAGATGTATACATCAATAATATCCAAAAGATTTGAGACATTTATGCCAGATATTATAGACGAAGACCAGACCGGATTCATTAAAGCAGTGTTTCTCAAAGTGGGGGGCGCGCCCCCCAGGGGGGGCGCAGAGGCATGACAGGGGGGGCCTTGAGTTTAAAAAAAAAAAAGACAAAAATTTGCATTACAGAAAATTATCACTAAAGTGCTATCTGTTGCAGCTGCACTGTTCTCCATGAAAATACCATATTTGGATAAGTTTGACCATTTCTCAAAATCTGAAAATCATTATTTAATAAAACACAGAAAAGGATCACCAAGTTACTCTCGATAAAAAAATACTTTACAGACAACATTGAGACAAAGCTTCCTGACACATCTCCATCCAAACTCTTGGAAGAACTCATTGAAATCTCATCTGATACCACCTGGAGAGCTAGTTTCAGAGTGTGGTGCTGAGTACCAAGTATCTCATGCTGCAGCAGTTAAGGTGTTGATACCATTCAGCACCACATATCTGTGTGAAGCTGGCTTTTCATCCATGACAGCTCTGAAAACAAAATATAGGGCCAAGTTGAGCCTTGAGGATGACATGCGTGTTGCCTTGTCAAAGACTGACAGCAATAAAGACTGTTTGCTTATTTCCTATGTTCGCTTTGTAAATTCCCAGTCACTGAGTGAAGCTCTGCTGTTTTGCAAATATGTCAAAAACAGAGCAACAGCTGATGAGCTCTTCAAAATTATTGACAGTTACCTGACAGAACATGGACTGAAATGGGAGAACTGTGTGGGCTTTTGCTCTGACGGTGCGCAGGCCATGGCAGGGAAAAGGAGGGGGCTACAGGCGCTCATCAAGGGGGTCTCACCAAACGCGCAATGGACGCACTGTAAATTCACAGAGAGGCGCCAGCGTCAAGACCGCTTAGCCCTGAGCTGAATGAGGTTTTGACAGAAGTTATAAACGTGGTAAATTTCATCAAAACCCGAGCCCTGAAAGCGCGCCTGTTCTCTGCGCTGTGTGAGGAGATGGGAGCTGACCATTCTGCAGTGCTGTTTCACAGCGAGGCAAGGTGGCTCTCGCGAGGGAAGGTGTTGTCAATTTGAAAGGTCACGATATTGGTGTTATTTCAATCAATTTAAACATGCCCCATTTCATGACTATTTTGTTGGGGCGAGGGGGGGGGGGGCCCAAGATTTTTTGGTCCGCCAAAGGGGGGCCTGACAGAAAAAGTTTGAGAAGCACTGCATTAAAGGAAGAAAAACGGAGGACAACATAAGGAAGACAGTGCAGATAGTAGAGGATATACAAAAAGAAGGAGGAAGTGCAGTACTAGTTAGCCTAGATGCAGAAAAAGCATTCGACAGTGTAAGCTGGATATTCCTATATAAAGTATTAGAGAAATTTGGACTAGACAAAAACGTGATGAAAACAATTAGGGCATTATATCAAGAACCAACGGCAAGGATTAAAGTAAATGGCAACCTGACGGACCGGATCAAACTAGAGAGGGCTACAAGACAGGGTTGTTGTCTTTCGCCGACGCTCTTCGATATATTTATCGAACCACTGGCTCAACTAATTAGACAGACCGAGGACATCAAAGGGGTGGAGATAAGGGGAACAGAACATAAATTAGGACTGTTTGCAGATGATGTGATGATATATATGAGACAACCAGACACAAGCTTCCCGACACTGATGGATTTACTGACAGAATATGGATATTACTCAGGGTATAGACTTAACATAACGAAGACACATACCTTAACATTGAACTACACCCCAATGACAGAGATCAAAGAAAAATACAAGATTAAATGGGATATGGACAGGATCAGATACCTAGGAGTGAATATTACAAGAGGGGTGGAGGGACTATATGATGCAAACTATACACAGATTAATCAGAAAATCAAAAGAGACTTAGAAAGATGGACAGTAATGCCTCTAGACTTTAGCTCA
Source organism: Notolepis coatsorum (assembly GCF_963971535.1). NCBI lineage: Eukaryota > Metazoa > Chordata > Actinopteri > Aulopiformes > Paralepididae > Notolepis > Notolepis coatsorum. Next base: position 18,960,801 of record NC_140172.1, read on the forward strand.
AGGATTGAAATACCTATTTCAGGCTCTACCTATATTAATACCACAAAGCCAGTTCAGGGAATGGAATAAACAGATATCAAGATTCATATGGAGGGGGGGGGGGGAAAGGCCAAGGATCAGATATGTGACTCTACAATTACCAAAGGAGAAAGGAGGAATGGCAATACCCAGTTTAGAAGATTACTACTATGCAGCACAGCTGATAATAGTAGCATGTTGGTGCAACGAGAATTATGAAGCCAAATGGAAAGACAGAAACAAAAAAAGAGGGACTCAAAGTGCAAGCACTAATATGAGCTATACAGAAGAAAGGAACAACTAATAGACCCAATTACCAAATTCACTATAAATATATGGAACAAGATAGTAAAGAAATACAAGCTAGAAAAAGAATCCAAGATACTGAGATGGATAACGCACGACAAATTTAAACCAGGGATAGAAGATCATGGGTTCAAAAGATGGGAGAGGGGGGGCATAACAGCAATATGTACAATGATAGAAGGAGGGGAGATCCAGACTCTACAAAAATTGAAAGAAAGATTCGGACTAGAGAATAGAGACCACTTTAGATATTTACAGATTAGAGACTACTACAACAAAGAAATAAAACTAGACAAAGATCAGAATGGGATAATTAGGATAATGGTAAAGCATACGAAGGAAGGAAGGGGAGGGGGATATCAGCACTATATCAGGCAATAATGGACAGCAAGGACATCACAACCATATATATAAAGGAAAAGTGGGAGAAGGAATTAGAAACGGAGATAACGGAAGAAGAATGGTATAATATGTAAGATACAACACACAACCACAGGGTCAAAGATATGGAGGGAGCAGGGGAGGAAACTAACTTTTTGGCTTACCAGCCAACTGGCGAGTATCTGATTTTTTTTACCAGACAAACTGATTTTTTACCAGCCCAAAAAAATCGCTAATTGTGATAATTACTTCTTTGTATGTCTTTGTCTAAATTGATTTTCAATCATAGTAAAAATCACACCGTGTCTCTACTCTTTAAAATATTTATTAGCATAAAACATTAATAACAGTCTCTACTCTTCACAATATTAGCATACAACATGTATTAATCACACTGTCTCTACTCTTCAAAATATTAGGATATCACATATTAACATGAAAGAGGGAACTATTCTGGACTGGGTTGGGCTGAACTAGGCAGTGAAAGATGCTGGGCTGGACTGGACTAGGTTGGACTGGTCTAGGTTGGACTGAGTTGGGCAGTGAAAGAACCAAGCATTTCACTGTAATGTAATAGCTAAATAAAACAACTTGACTTGTTACATTTGCACTCTGGTTGTATGCCAAATGTATTCTGGTTGTACTGTACTTGTGCTGTAAGATGACAATACATTGGAACCGAATCGACAACGCTAGGGGTTCAGCAGGTGTATTCTGAATGCCAAGTATGACAACATCACCGTTGTGAAGGGCATATGGGCGAGTGGTGATATGGGGGGAAACCCGGTAATAATAAAATGTCACTCGGCTGCATTTAAGCAAAGCCGCTCAGTATAGTCCACTATGTTGAACGCGCGTTATGGTAGCTTGTTACATGCTAGGTAGCTAGCCGGCTAATGCTGGTTGACTTGTCATTCTCATCCGACTCGAAGGAGACGCGTTGCATGCTATTGTTCGCCCCCATGTCAGACCGCACTGATATCCGAAAGCGACGACTCTACATGCAATTATTTTCATCCACTGATGTGTTTTTGTCTAAGTTTGTCTACGTTGTCAAGCCGGTGGCAGGAGTCTGTAGGTCCGCGCGCAGTGATCTGTCCACTTCCCCTAGATGGGCGGCATCTTCTAGAAAATGGGTGTTCATTGGAGGAGCTTAGAGCGCATCTGTACAACGATGATGTTAATTGGTTATGGTTGGATTGAGGCGCAAATGGGAGGAATCAAGGGGGGAGTCAGAGTTCGGCTTGTGCCAGTGAGCGAATCAGCAGATTGCAGAATGATTTTTTCGTTTTGTTTTGTAATTACTAGTACTCGCCAGATTGGCGAGTGCTCTTCATGAATTACTCGCCAAACGTAAAAAATACTCGCATTTGGCGAGTAAAGTGGCCTAATTTCCTCCCCTGGGAGGGAGTTTGGGTGGAAAAACATAATTAGATTCTTTATAACACCAGAAATACAGGGCAACTATACACCAACACAGAAACCATGCTGGAGAAAATGTGGACAGGAAATAGCAAACCACACACATATTCTGGGGATGTCAGATAATAAAGAACTATTGGGGAGAGATAGGAGAGATAATAAATGAAATAGTAGGATATGAAATACCCCAGACAGGCCAAGTGTTGTATTTAGGGGGATGACAAATACTTGATTAAGATATTACTAGTAGCAGCCAAGAAGGCATTGACGAAAATGTGGTATAGAGTAGAAGCACAGACGAAAGAACAATGGACAGAGATAGTAGGGGGGATACAGGAAATGGAGAGAATCACACATAGGCTGAGGCTACAAGACGAGAAGTTTGAGTCAAAGTGGGAAGAGTATAGGAAGAAAAGAAACGACATCACAGGAGAGTGAAAAGGAGACAAGAAGAGAAATAGAAATGAAAATGAACTACCGGTATGAAGGTACCAAAGAACCCATGTTACTTTATTCTTTTATATCCTTTTTTTTTTAAAGTCAACTCTTCATTTGATTTTGATATTATTTTCTACTATCAGCTATAGCTTTTAGTTATTATCTGTTGAATTGTATTGTACTGTATTTTATAATTTTGACCACCAATTATAATGTTGTACGTGGATGTTTGTTTGTAAATCAAGAAACTTAAAATAAAAATCTAAGAAAAAAAATAATAAACTCATACTGGATAGAAACCCTTTAGTTCAGTTTATGGAAACGGGTTGAAGAGCCACATGAGGTCATACTGTAGAGAAACCATTTAGTTTTTCAGTAGGAACCCTTGCAGTTTTTTGCCCTTAAGCCCCCAATATACTTGAAAACTGACACGCTGCGCACGCGGCTCTGTTTATGGTCCGTGTTTGGTGTCCGGAAGCGTCGCGTCGAGTGCTTATGTGATTGATTGATTTAAAACTTTAACAGATTGCAGAATGGGTACAATACAGTATGGCTCAATTGTTAAGGGGATGCAGACCAGAGAAAGACGTTCGTCTTGTTTACATCAGGGTCCCTCATTTTCAATTCATCAAGACATTTATGACATAAGTCTGGGGAAACGGTTATAATTCTACATTACAACCACTTTTTATACTCCAAAAAAGAGCCATATTACATGTCCTAGTTGACATTGCAGGTTATCGTGATCACACAAACATATTATTTTTAAAGTCAAAAACATTAAAGTTAATGATCTTGTGGAATTTAAAACAACACAATTAATGTATAAAGCAAAAGGTAATGTACTTCCAGGAAACATTCAAGAACTTTTCTTTGATAGAGATGGGGGTTATAATCTGAGGGGAGAACTCAATTTAAAAGTTCTTAGTGTATGTACTACCATGAGAAGACACTGCATTTCAATATGTGGAGTGAAACTGTGGAACAGTCTGAATGTGGTGCTAAAGCAATGTCCAAACATGAGACAATTCAAACTGAAGTATAAGGAAATGATTTTCACGAGGTACAGCTATGACAGGGATTTGACATGCACGGGTGTTTAAATTTTTATTTAATTTCTTTCATGTTTTACATATATAATTTTTGTTTTGCTTATATATATTTGTTTTGTAACGTTTTAAATTAGTACACATTTGATTAGTGGAGAAGGGGTAGGATTAAATAAGTGTATACTTCCTACTCTTTTTCGAACATGTTGAGTTACATTATGTTTTGTTTTTGTTTATTTAATTTTTTTCCATTTCATTTCTAGAGATCAATGTAATCTCTTTATATTGTTTGTATTTACATGTTCTAAATAAAGATTCCAAATCAAATCACACTCCAGCCCAGTTGAAATTGAAATGGCTACCCCTCGACAACAACAAGAGTTGTTCCACAAGTTCAGTGTGACCCGGCTATCTTTATACTCTCGTAATGACGAGTTCAGACATTAAAGCGTTCCGTCTTGAGACGGATATCCGTCAATTTGATTCAGAGTTCCGTCATTTGATTCGGAGTCGTGACGGATTTTAACCTGGTATAATATGATTTGTAGATGCATACAGATTGAAACTAAATAGAGCCAATCAGAGGTGTCAAATATCATGAAAAAGGGCAATCACACTCCAGCCCAGTTGAAATTGAAATGGCTACCCCTCGACAACAACAAGAGTTGTTCCACAAGTTCAGTGTGACCCGGCTATCTTTATACTCTCGTAATGACTAGTTCTGGCATTAAAGCGTTCCGTCTTGAGACGGATATCCGCCAATTTTATTCGGAGTTCTGTCATTTGATTCGGAGTCATGACGGATTTTTTTTTTTTTTTTTTTTTAACAACGTTTTTATTCAAAGATTACATTTATATCTTGCATACAGATGTCATGTGTTTTTTGTTTTTTCTTTACTGAATATCCCCACCCAGAAAAATTTAAAAGACAGTACAAAAGTAAATAAATACATACAAAATAAAATAAGACAAATACAAAATGTGAAATTAGGATCCACTTTAACAGCATATGGTACTCTTAAAGGATAAGTCTATTTGATATGGATATAATGAAACATAAGTGCAATTCTAGGTCCGATACACAAGCCAGGTCGTATGACCCTAAATACGTGAGGTGGGAGATTAAATAAATACATGCCCACTGTCCCCAACAACCCCAATCAACAGGTAAGCCTACTCAGTGAAAATTGCCCCTCCCCTACATGGCACTTGACCTAACTTCAGTCAGGAGGTAACGGATCTATTCTATCTACATATGAGATTAACGGTTGCCAATGTGTGTAGAATTTATCAGCGGATCCTCGAATTGTAAATACATTTTTTTCCAGTTTTAGGAATGACATCACATCATTCAGCCATAATCTGGATGATGGGGGAGGTTCTGCTTTCCAATGCAAGAGTATCCTCCTGCGGGCAATCAGTGAGGCAAAGGACACTACATTGTATTGTTTTTTGGTCAAGATCACATCCTCCTCGGGGATCCCAAAGATAGCAATTTGGGGGCAGGGCAATATAGTAATCTCCAGTACCTCCGAGATGGTATCAAAAAAGAACTTCCAGAATGTTATCAGTTTCGAGCAGGACCAGAACATGTGGGTTAGATCCCCTGGTGACTGTGCACCAGTGGAGGCTGCTGACCAAATTTTTTGGTGAAGCACAAATTATTATATTATATTTATAAAACATCCCCCAATGTGTGTGTCAGTAGTGGCTGGTGAAAAATTGGGGAGGACGGGAGAGATAAAAAATTGTAATAAAGAAGTACAGACATAGTGTGGTTATGAAGACAGCAGACAGACACTAGACAACAGGCACTAGTAGTAAATACCAGAGAGAGAGAGAGAGGTCATCATTCGGCACGCATGCGATGCATGAATGCGATTCGTATCTGCGATTAACCCATCCCGTCGTCCTTCCCCCCCAAGGGCAGCCGGGAGCAGACAGGCGTCAACGTGAGCCGCGCCAGGGGACCAATCCAAGTGCTCCTGTCCGTCTTCGTCAAGGACGCCACAGCGTTAGCGATCTATTGTTGTTGTGCATGTTTTTCCATTGGGTTTTATCTTATCGGGGGGGGAACCCTTGCGAGCACGGGGAGAACATGCAAACTCCACACAGAAAGGCCTGGGAGATACCCGACCTGGGTAACTGGCATCATGGAAACCTGGTCCCCAAGCGGGAATCGAACCCTGGACCTTCTTGCTGTGAGGCGACAGTGTTAACCACTACACCACCGTGCCGCCACTTTGAGTGCCGTGCTTTGAGTACGCCTCACTTACAAACATCACATCAATAGCTATAGGAGAGAGGAGGAGGGGAGAGGAGGAGAGGAGGAGGAGAGAGGAGGAGGAGGGGAGAGGATAGAAGAGAGGAGGAGAGAAGTAGTTAGAGAGGAGGGGAGAGGAGGAGGAGAGAGAGGAAGAGGAGGAGGAGGGAGGACCACAGCGGACCAAAATAAATCGCTCGTTACCCACAGAAAGGCAGAAAGCATACCAACGCACGCAGTAAAATACAGCCATTAAATCATAATCAACACAGACCCGCCCCACACAGCTACTAAATATAAAAAAAAAAAAATGCACTCACCATTGACGACGTTACTTCTTAGGAGGAAATAGTGTCCCTGTCGCTCCCATCACTTGTAAATGAAATCCATCCTTCACTCTTTTCTGATGAAACGTTCAATGACCTCCTCTGCAGTTGCAAATCCAGCAATGCAACAAACAGCAGTCTTTTGTGATCTAATCAATCCTTCATTTGCGTGAGGATGCTGTCGAAATCCACTAAACATTGTTCTGTTGATGCGTGACACACGTTCCATTTTCAGGACTCCGACTCCGACAGGTGGTCACTCAGACAGTCACCCAAGCGATTGCCAAAGCAGTGCACTCACCAAAGCTGTGGGTTCACCTATCCCATCTTCCTCTTCTTCTTCTTCCTCTGGGTGAACGTTTCGATGACTTAGCTATTAGCTCACGTTAGCTACAACAAGTTAGCTTACAGACAGTCCAAGCCGGCAATCACGTCAATTACACTACTTCAACTGAGATAAAAAAATATATATATATCATCAAACGATGCACAATAAGTTCATGAACAATAACAAAACACTCCACCCTGGCCCTGGTAGCTGCGGTGGTAGCCCTTTAGCTACGTTAGCTCCAACAAGTTAGCTTCTTAAACTGAGATAAAATGATTTTGTAAACAAAGCTGCAGAGCCGCAGAGTAGAAACCATTCTCTGATTGGATCTCAAGGCTGTCAATCATTCAACCTCCGTGTAGCTGCAGAGCAGCAGAGTTGCCACCATTCTCTGATTGGATTTCAAGGCTGTCAATTATTCAATCCCCCATTCAATGGCAAGAGTTTAAATGCACGGACCGTGCTTAGATGACGCTAATAGCCTATTTTGATTGGCTATTATTTATTATTTAATCCCGGGTCAACCCGTGCAGAATTCTGCACCAGTTTTTACTGCAGCCATTACTGCAGTGCAGGCCTGAGCTCAGAGCTGTCAATTTTGGCCATTTTTGAAGAAAAAATTTATTTCACTGGCATTTTTTTTACAGAGGAAAACATTTCTAATAAAAAAATAATAATAATAATAATAAAAAAAAAATATATATATATATGTAAATTAATAATAATTATGAATTATGAGTGAATTTGTGTTTCAGGTGTTGTCATGGAGAAACCTCCACTGCTGTGCACATCTGTTACAGTTGTCTGTCACATTGGGATATATTTTAGCCAATCTGGCTTTACTATAATGGACTCTGTGAAGGACCTTAAACTGAATAAGGCCAAGTCTGGCACAGGAGGAAGAGGTATTAACTCCCTCTAGTGCCGACCTGGGCATTGTACGGCCCGCGGGATGATTCTGACCGGCCCGCAAAAGATTACATGATAATAATAAAAAAAAAAAAAAATGTACTTTAAATCTTTTTATTTGTTTTTATTTTATTTTTTATGTCAACGTTCACACGCACAATATACGCTTACCTAGGATTTTACTTGATTCAACAACAAAGCAGTCGGGGCAATGGCAAGCCGAAAACGGTCGAAAGTGTGGTTATTTGAAGTTTGGATATTTTTTTCACAACTGAGGTAGGTAGATTACATTTTTAGAGACTAAAGTATAGAAAAAAGGTACCGTTGGGTACCGGTATCGATTCACAGGTACCGGTACCATATCGGTTCAAATGTGAACGGTACCCATCCTTACTGAACACACAACTGCAGGGCAAGGGCATTTTTGCTCATGAAATGCATAGCCATGTGAAAGCCTTCATGACAAAGTTGCAATTAATTTCAAGGCAACTAGGCAGCAACAATCTCTAACACATGAAAGATGTTGGTTCTCTTTGGATCCACCTACATATGTGAACAGACATTCTCAGTCACAACGTTTACCAAATCCAGGTACAGATCCTCTCTCACTGATGAACATCTGTCAGCTGTGCTTCGCATCTCCACCTCAGACATTCAACCTGACTTTGATGGACTTGTTAAAGCTCAAAAGAGACTGGATTTCTCACACTGAATGAAAAAAAATGAACTGAAGAACACTAAAATGTGGGAATATAACAAGTGAAATGGGACACTTGATCCTTTTCTTTTTTTCTGCACAGTAAAAAAAAAGAACTGAAGAACACAAAAATGTGGAAATATAACAAGTGAAATGGCACATTTAAATTTTTTGCACAGTTCTGAAAACATTAAATGTTCTATAGTCTATCAGTGAGCTGGATGCAATCCTACCTTGAGGGGAGGGAACAGATGGTGGAGGTAAACGGTACCCTATCCCCCCCCCTCACAGTGAGCTGTGGTGTTCCACAAGGAAGCATACTAGGACCGCTACTGTTCCTAATTTATGCAAATGACATGTCGTCAGCTTGTGACTGCAACTTGTTCCTGTTTGCGGAGGACTCAGCCCTGCTGGTCTCTGACAAGAACAAGTTACAGGTTGAAAAAACCCTCAGCTCGGAACTAGGCAGAATCTGCATATGGCTCGCTGATAACAAACTATCATTACACATGGGCAAAACAGAGTCCATTCTCTTCGGTTCAAATAACAAACTCAGCAAGACCGACGGCTTCTCAGTTACAGTGGGTGACAATATTGTCACAAGGAAAGATGAAATTACCTACCTGGGTTCCATCCTAGAGGCTAATCTCTCCTGTGACAAAATGGCATCCAATGTAATAAAAAAAGTCAACCAACGAACTCGATTCTTGTACCGGATCTCCTCTCTGGTAAACAAGAACACCCTGAAGACTCTGGCAGGAGCACTCATTCAGGGGTACTACGACTATGCTTGCACCTCATGGTACCAAAGCACCTCAAAGGCGCTAAAAACAAAATTACAAACATCTCAAAACAAACTGGTCAGACTACTGGTTGACCTTACTCCTAGAACCCACCTCACCCCTGCCCACTTCGACAACCTAGGATGGCTTAGAGTAGACGACAGAGTACAACAACTTGCAATGGGCCTGGTCTACAAGATACACTACACGACCAAGGTACCCATGTACATGTCAAAATACTTCCCAAAGGTCAGTGAATACCACGATCACAACACCAGAGGGAGCTCCACAAATCATGTTAAACCCAGATTCGGCTCAAATAAGGGACTAAACACGTTTCGCAATTATGCCACATCAATGTGGAACGCCCTACCCAAAGCTGTAAAGGAATGTGGATCACTACCCACTTTCAAAACCTCTCTCAAGGGACACCTACGGGAGACTGCAATTCAACACTGGCCCCTGTAAATATCCTAACCCAACCCCCTCCAATGTACAGTCATTTACCTAGTATGGTTTTGTCAATAGTTCAATGTACAATTGTGTTTGTTTGTACAGTGTCTCCTCCCCCCCCCCCCCTCAATGTACAGTGTTACTTGTTTATACAGTGTGCCCCCCGCCCCCCCCCCCCCCCAACCACCTCCAATGTAAATTACCCAGTATGGTTGTCAATATCCCAATGTACCCAACCCCCCCCACCCAACCTCCTCCAATGTACAGTTTCTACGTCAAATGTATATACTCCCTTTTCTTGACTCCTTCTGTATCACAAACAGTACTGTATTTGCAAATCTGGTATGTCATAAATGTATAGATGTAGCAGTACTGACTATCTGTATGTCATGTATGTCATATATGTCTATATGAATTGAAAATGGGGGACCCTGATGGAAACAAGACAAACGTCTTTCTCAGGTCTGCATCCCCTTAACAATTGTATGTATTGAGCCGTACTGTATTGTACCCATTCTGCAATCTGTTAAATAAAGTTTTCATTCATTCATTCATTCATAATATAGGCATGTAAAGTCAAAAAGGCTACAAAACTGGGACAATTTTCTTTACACAGCTACACAGTTCAGTCACACGTCTTGTTTATTTTGGCTACAAAGATGATGTGATGTCTTTAGAAAGCTAAGAAAATCCTTGTTTCAATAGTATATGAAACTCAAAATGCCCTTTGTTATTAATGTGACTGAAAATGAGTTAAATGTTTCACATTTTGTTTATCATTTTGGAAATTCTTTTTGAATAAATGATATTTTTGAAAGCTAACCTCACCTTTTAATTGCCAAATAATAACATACACTCTTACCAGCTGTCAAAACAATGCCATTTACTGCTTTTTATATAGAAATAAAATGTATATTATGCATAATTGAGTTCGGAATTTTGGCCCGGCCCTCCAAAATATTTTCAGTTGCTCATTTGGCCCCCTGGGAAAAATAATTGCCCACCCCAGCTCTAGTGCGTCCTCCCACCATTCATCCGAGAAGGCGACAGTGGCATTTCACCGCAAGCTAAAGCTTGAAGGGAAGATGCCGGGCAAGAACTGGCCTCAAGTTGACCCCAGCTGCTGTCCGGTTCACTTGTCCACAGGACAATTTTGTGAAGTTTGGCGGCCCAGTAATAAAACATGAAATTTGGTAGGCCCATTCCTCCCTGATTCCTATCCCTTTGCAGCAAGGATAATTTTATTCTTGGTGTTTTGCCCTCCCAGATAAATGAAGAGATCATCTTATCCAGATCAAGAAAAAATGCTTTGGGGAGAAATAAGTGGAGACTTTGGAATAAGTATAAATATCTGGGTAATACATTCATTTTAATGGAATGTACTCTGCCAGCTAAGGACAGGGGTAAGCCATTCCACCTCTGTAAGTCAGCCTTTACCTTTGTTGTTAATGTGGTAAAGTTTTGTTTTCGAAGAGAGCAAAGAGATTGGGAGATGTTAATGCCCAGGTACTTAAAACCAGTATCCGCTACCTGGAAAGATGGAAGGCAATGGGAAATATTCCGGGCAAGATCATTAATTGGGAAGCATTCACTTTTCTGTACGTTTAATTTGTAGCCAGAAAAGCTTCCAAAAACCTTTAGAAGAGACATAATATTTGGGATACCGGCCATTGGGTCTGATATGTAGAGCAATAGATCGTCTGCATAAAGAGAAACTGCTCTTCTAAAGGTCACCAACGACATACTCCTCTCTGCCGACTCTGGTTCCCTCTCCATCCTCATTCTCCTAGACCTCAGCGCTGCTTTTGACACCATCAGTCACCCCATCCTCATCACTCGTCTCCAGTCCTCCGTTGGCATCTCCGGAATCCCCCTCACCTTGCTCCAATCATACCTCTCACACAGGCACCAATTCATCTCTATCAACAACTGCAAATCCCCCACTGCCCCCATCACTCATGGTGTCCCCCAAGGCTCAGTACTTGGTCCCCTGCTCTTCATCCTCTACATCCTTCCACTTGGTCTGATTCTCTGCCAACATGGCCTGCATTTTCACTGTTATGCAGACAACACTCAGCTCTACCTCTCCACCAAGACTATCACTCCAGCCACTCTCTCCACCCTCACCACCTGCCTCACAGACATCAAAACATGGATGCAAAATAACTTTCTCAAATTAAACTGCAATAAATCAGAAATCATCATTATCGGTCCAAAATCCCTCACCAGCCACACCCAGGATTTCACCCTAAATATTGATGGTACCATTGTCACTCCCTCCACTCACGTCCGTAACCTTGGCATCATCCTGGACTCCACCCTTTCTTTCCTCCCCCATGTGAACCACATAACCAAATCGGCCTTCTATCACCTCCGGAACATTGCTCGTCTTCGCCCCTCCCTATCACTCTCCGCTGCTGAAACACTGGTTCATGCATTTATATCATCAAGAATAGATTACTGCAACAGCATCCTCTACAGCTCACCAAACACTATTCTCAATAAACTCCAATATGTCCAAAACTCTGCTGCCCGCATGCTCACCTCCACCCGTCGCTCTGATCACATCACCCCTGTCCTCCACGACCTCCACTGGCTTCCAATCAAATACAGGATACATTTTTAAATACTACTCATTAGGCATGGGCGGTATGACGGTATTACGGTATACCGGGGTATTTAGAGATACCGACGTATTGAAAATCAATACCGTCAAAATCACAGATCCATTTCAGTTTATATTACAGTGAAACAGAGTTTTAACAGTGGTTGGTTGTAGTGCACCGCACACGCGCCAGCAGAGGGCGAGACCAGTCCTCGAGTCACTAGTGGAGCGAGGCAGCGAGCCGCAGAGCTGGTTGTCTATACACAGGAGGAGGAGGGGAAACCCCGCTTCACTGGAAATTAAATGAGTCGAGACACGCTTACCGTTGCTGCCTGGTGCTGCAGGCTAACTGGCTGTTCTGAGAGCTAACTGTTGTGTATGTGTATCACAACGGTGGTCACGCTTTACGGTAATGTTGTGACAGTGCTGTGAAAATACCGTAAAACGTTGTGGTAACGAGAGTGTGTGTTGTTGTGGACTGGTGGAGCAAGCAAATAAACGGTAAAACATTACGTCGCAGTCCGGTGTGTTTTTGAATACACAATACTAACGTTACTAGTACTAGGGTGCTGCAGGGCTCCTGGCTACCATTCTGAGAGTTAACGTTAGTATTACTAGGATGCTGCGGGCCTCTGGCTAGTGGCTCCATTCTGAGAGCTAATGATAGTAGCACTCGGATGCTGCGGGCTAACTGGCCATCTCCGCGATTTGTTTACTTGGTAACACGGTTTGCAGATGCCAACCTCCTAACACCTCCCACGACCAAGCTCCGGACCTGGGGCGACAGGGCCTTTGCTGCTGCTGCCCCCTCCCTCTGCAATGCCCCCCCAGCCATATCCGTGATGCAAACACCCTGACATATTTTAAATCAGCCCTCAAAACTCACCTTTTCAATCTTGCTTTTGACCTCTAATTCTGTCGGTTTTATTTTATTTTGTCATGTATTATTTTTGTTCTGTTTTGTTCTGTTTTTTGTTTTGCCATAGTTTGTCTCTCCTGCCCATGTAAAGCGTCTTTGAGCACCTGGAAAAGCGCTATATAAGATAGATGTATTATTATTATTATTATTATTATTTATGTTCGCTACCTCCCCTCCTGATGCCAGAGAACAAGGATTCAGCTCTAAGAGCTATGGACGGGTTCAATGGCCGCTGCAAAAATCAATGGCGACAGTAGGCACCCTTGGCGTGTCCCATGCGTGAGTGGAAAGGGCTTAGAACTGAAGCCATTAGTTGTGACACATGCCTGGGGGAGGTGTACAGTAAGCGTATCCACGCCAACACTTCTTCCCCAAATCCAAACTGTTTTAATGTAAAGAACAAATAGTCCCACTCCATTCTATCGAAGGCTTTTTCCGCGTCCAGAGAAACCACTACCTCAGGGACTATTTGAGAGCTTGGTAGTCCAATAATGCTCAACAATCTACAAATATTTGTAAAGGAATGGCGGTTCTTTATAAAGCCTGTCTGGTCCTCAGATATTACTGTGGGGAGAACAACCTCTAGTCTACATGCCAATGCTTTAGCTAATATTTTATTGTCCACATTAAGAAGAGACACCGCTCTATAAGAGGAGCAGTTTATGGGGTCTTTATCCTTAACACTTTGAGCGCCACGCCTGGTTTTCCGTTTTACCGGCTGAATGCCACCATCGGCGCCAATGTTAACGTTAATATCGCCTAATCTATGTTTTAAATTATGGCTATGTGTCTAATCTGCCCATCGCATTATCAAAGACTATTTTCCAGTCAGTGCTGTCAAGGCAGATTGTTTTTTTATCGCGTCGTTTCCGTTTCAGAGCAGTTAGAAAAGCCCCCGTTTTGATATAAAAAACAGCTCATTCTGGAGCATTCTATGAAAATCGTCTTTTAGTGGAATATTCCACAACGTTGATATTTGTCTGCCTTTTTATGAATCGTTTTCAGATTATCAATATTATACGTGCACGCAAGCACATTACGGCCGCGCACTGATAATCGATCCGTTGATTTCCTCACGGACTTTTACAGTGAAACCGAAAGAGGACATTTCACAAAACAGCTTATAACTTCATCAAACTTACTCTGATTATCCTAACACTGATAACATAGAGTCCTTACCTGACATCAGATGGTATCCAACTGGTATATTCCAATTCCTGATCACCATTCGAAAAAATCGATACGTGTATGGATCCAACGCGATACTGTAGATCTCCATGATCAACGGGGATCTGAGGTTCCAGGATGAACTGTGGTAACCCCGGCTGGATCAGTGAACTGGAAAATGTGGAGTACCGGATTTTTTTCCCCATTCATTTTCATTGAGTCCATTCCAAAATCACTTATGTCATCTGGGAGACGATAGGGGGCGCTTTTTTCCACAGTGATCGCCGGCGCCCCTCGGCTATACTCGGGTAGGCTCGGGTGATGCAATAATTTTTCAGATCGCTAAAAAAAAAAAAAAAAAATCCGAGAAATCTCGTGAGTGGCTAGCAACCACCTATAAAAAAAACCAGAGAAATCTTGTGAGTGGCACGGAAAGTGTTAAGGAGTAAAGAGATGGAGGCCTGCGTGAGAGTAGGTGGCAGTGTACCCTTCTGTAATGAGTCATCAAACATCTCTAATAATAAAGAGGCCAATTGATTAGAAAATGTCTTAAAGAATTCTACAGGGTAGCCATCTGGGCCTGGAGATTTTCCGCTCTGCATCTTTTTAATAGCTGCTGCAACCTCACTTAATTGTAGCGATCGATCCAAGTCCTGACAATCTTCTGGAGACATTTTGGGAATAACTTGGCCTGAAAATAAATCTAGCATTACAGAGGTGTCTTTGGGTGCCTCAGATGTGTAGAGCTGTGAATAGAATGACACAAATGCGTCATTAATTTGTTTAGGATCCGTTGTTAGTGAATCTGAACTATCGCGAATCTGTGGTATTAGTTGTGAGGCTGATCTGCTCTTCAGCTGTTGGGCCAGAAGTCGACCTGCCTTGTCCCCACTCTCATATTCTCATATTCACCCCTTGTTCTAAGCAAAAGTCGTTCTGCCTCTTTGGTGGATAAAAGATTATGTTCCGTCTGAAGGCCAAGCCGGTCCTTATAAAGTTCCGGAGTCGGAGCTACGGCATAGCGACGATCAAGATCTGTAATCAGAGTCTCTAATAGTTGTTGCCTTTCGAGACGCTGTTTGTTAGCATGAGCGGTGTATGAAATAATTGTGCCCCTAACATTTGCCTTTAGTGTCTCCCATAATAATGAGGGTGAGGTTTCGTAATTTTTATTTGTCTCAAGAAATAGGTCAATCACTTGAGATACCACGTTACAGAATTCAGCAGATGCTAGTAGGGTAGAGTCTAGTCTCCAGAAACGGGCCTCTTTGTGTTTAGATTTGAAAATAAGTTCAAAGGTTACGGGGGCGTGGTCCGAAATAGTTATAGCAGAATAGCTAGCTGAGGACAAAGACTGTAATAAGGCCTTATCAAAGAAAAAAAAATCTATGCGTGTGTAGGAGTGATGTACATATCCTACTTATCTGTAGGATACAGAAATCGCCACGGGTCAATGTAGCCATTGTTATTCATAAAAGTGAAAACAAATTTAGACATCTTTGAGGGCACAGCAGTCCTGGTACTCGATCTATCAAGGTGGGGGTCCATTACACAGTTGATATCTCCTCCCAGTATTAAGTGGTGTGTGTTCAAGTCGGGAAGTGAGGACAGAAGTTTCTTTATAAAGTTAACATGAATGAATGAATGAATGAAAACTTTATTTAACAGATTGCAGAATGGGTACAATACAGTACGGCTCAATACATACAATTGTTAAGGGGATGCAGACCTGAGAAAGACGTTTGTCTTGTTTCCATCAGGGTCCCCCATTTTCAATTCATATAGACATATATGACATACATGACATACAGATAGTCAGTACTGCTACATCTATACATTTATGACATACCAGATTTGCAAATACAGTACTGTTTGTGATACAGAAGGAGTCAAGAAAAGGGAGTATATACATTTGACGTAGAAACTGTACATTGGAGGAGGTTGGGTGGGGGGGGTTGGGTACATTGGGATATTGACAACCATACTGGGTAATTTACATTGGAGGTGGTTGGGGGGGGGGGGGGGCGGGGGGCACACTGTATAAACAAGTAACACTGTACATTGAGGGGGGGGGGGAGGAGACACTGTACAAACAAACACAATTGTACATTGAACTATTGACAAAACCATACTAGGTAAATGACTGTACATTGGAGGGGGTTGGGTTAGGATATTTATATATATATATATATATTATATCATCCCAGTTAGGTGCATACACACTCACAAGGACCACTGGGGTCTGATATAGTGAGCCAGTTACTATTATATAGCGACCATTGGGGTCTGAAATAGTCTTAGCGGGAGAGAACTGTACTTTCTTGCCTATCAGTATGGCTGTCCCTCGTGTTTCAAATTTAGAGTGGAAAATCTGACCGATCCATGGTCTAGCGAGTCTCCCTTGGTCAGTGGTACGTAAATGTGTTTCTTGGAGAAATATAATATCGCCTTTGAAAATATTTTATGTGGGAGAAGACCCTAGCCCTTTTAACCGGCTCATTTATTCCCCCCACATTCCATGAGAAGAATCTGACTGTGTTCCCCAGTCCCATCCAGGCCCGGACTGGCCATCGGGAGCACCGGGAGTTTTCCCGGTGGCCTGGCCTGCACAGATACAAAAAATAAAAATAAAAAAGGCCATTGTTTCTAGTTGTGGCGGTGGCGCGGCGCGATAGTTAGATAACCTAGGTGGGTGGGGAACAACCAGGATTTCACTGTCTGCGACAGAGTTGGAGAACTATCTGACTCTCTCCCTCACGCGGATCACACACACACAATGGAGCCGTGCTGCCGCTTGTGATTGGTGGAGGCGGGACCAGGCGATACAACTGATTGACAGCGGAGGTGGCGAATGGAATGGCAGACGGCACTCAGATGCAGAATAACAGCCAGGCAGTGAGCCAGGTAGTGAGGAACTCGGGAGAGATACAGTAGAGCGAAAGTCAATTAACGTTGATGTCAAGATGGACAGTGGAAGAAAGAGAAAGGGTGGAGGAGAGAGGGATAAAACAAAGAAAAAGAAAGGACCTTACAGGAGAGAGTGGTTCACTGTAGTGTATTATAATAGTAAATAGAAAAATATGTTGTGCTCTTGCTTTTTTCTTTTTGAAGGTGGAGAGAGTAGCATTGCTAGTGCCACAACAGTTTTATTTGAGGTCCATAACAGTACATTGTACTAAGCAATTGTTGGCTCATTAGTTTGTGATTCACATGCACTAAAATTCACCAAAATGCAGGAAATTAAGTCTTTGTAACAAAAAAATTCCTGGTGGGGGACCCCCAGACCCCCCGCTTAAAAAGTGGCCTGATTGGGGCTATATTTCGCGCTATATCGGGGATGTTAGATCCTAATGTGAAAAATTGTGATTTTATATGTCTGCACGTTATGTGCTTATTTTATGTCTGTCTTTTTTCTGTTGTGAAGCACTTTGAGCTGCAGTTTCTGTATGAAAGGTGCTATACAAATAAAGTTTATTATTATTATTATTATTATTATTATTATTATTATTATTATTATTATTATTATTATTATTATTATTATTATTATTATTATTATTATTATTATATTATATATCTACTGTCTGCAATCTATCTTAAGTCATACATCTAGCCACAGGAATCAATGTCAACCAGGACCAATTTGTCACGTCAAAGTGCATCCATCACTTTTTCATGAATTATGCTGCCAAATTTTCAAAAGCGGTGTCTGCACCGGTGGGCTTCAGCGACCACAATATTATTGCTTTAGCTATAAGAACAAAGGTTCCTAAAGCGGGGCCTAAAGTAATTTATTAAATAATGTATAAAACCTTTTGTGAAAATGATTTTCTTTCTGATGTGGAGAGTATTGAGTGGGATATTGTCCTTGAGAGGGTTCATGTAGAAGTTGCACTAGACTCCTTTATGAATTTATTGTCTGTAGTGTGTGATAAACATGCTCCAATCAAGAAGCGCTCTGTTAGGTCAATCAAAGCCCCTTGGCTTGATGATCAATAGAGAAACGATATGAAAGAAAGGGACCTATTAAAAAAAGATGCTATCACATCTGGTAGCTCAGCTGATTGGCAAGCTTGCCGCTCACTAAGGAATAAGATAACTACATTCAAGACAAAAGAAAAAACATTCTCATTCTAAGTTTAAGGAGTGTTATGGAGACAGTAAGAAACTTTGGAAAGTAATAAATGAGGCAATGGGTCGAAGTAAAATGAGCAAAAAACTTTAATTTATTGAACAGAATGGAGAATGTATCACTAAGCCATCTGACATTGCAAATTACTTTAATAATTACTTCCTCAGCAAAGTAAATACATTAAGAAATGAAATTCTGCAACATTAATGTCTAAATCCATTATAAAAATCATATTATGCTTGGAAAGGATTGTTGTTTTGAATTCAAGCCTATCACGGTTGTGGATATGGAAAACCTTCTCCACACAATGAAGTGTGATACACCTATGGATTTGATCATCTTGGTGGCAGACTGCTTCAGCTAACAGTGCATTGCTAAATCATTGTCATATTTTTAATCTATGTTTTGAGGAATGTATTTACCCTAATTTGTGGAAGATTGCAAAGGTTACTCCCCTGTCAAAACAAAATGTCAGAGAATCATTTACAGGGTGAACAGCAAGCCTATCAGCATATTACCTGTCTTGAGTAAACTTGTTAAATATACAGTCTATTTTACGGATACAGTGCGACCCCCAGTGGACTGGTTAGGAATAGCAGTTACTTTTATTATAAAGCAAAGTTTTATAGAAATGCAATGTATGTCTTCCACACTTAGCAAAGTCATCCGGCGGGCCGAGCTGGACCCCCTAGCGGGCCGTATGTTTGACACCCCTGCTTTATGTTGTATGAAAACACTTTTCTTCTTGCTTTTTTATATGTTTTATTTGTATATGTTTGGGATAAATAATCAAATAAAATCAAATGTATGTACAGAGTTGTAGTATTAATATGTACAGTGATACAGGTAAGTCATACTGGCCAGCAGTGTAACTAGTAAGAGTAGGTAAGGGTTATGTACAGATATAGAATCTACAGATATGTAAAAATTATTATATGCAGGTATGTACAGACAGTTGTGGATATATATATATATGCTATCTATCATACAGAGCTATTGGTTATATGCATGTGTATAAGTAAGTAGAGGGATTATATAGCAGGTATATTCAGACAAATATGGATATAAATATACAAATATGAATGTAAATATGCAGTATATACAGCACTGTTGTACATGCTATCATACAGAGTATATGGGTAGACTATAGTATGAGGTGGGTAGTTATTGTATTATGATTACTATGATTACAGTGTAGGGCAATTGTAGAGAGTGAAAGCAGTAGTCTGGTAAGAATGAGGAGGTAAACTCAACACCACTTTGTAAAGATCCACTCTTATAGCTCCATCTGTAGTGGAAACCTGTAACGACCCCAGGTCCAGCCCTTTGTGGGCCTGTTATGATAAGAGAGACATTGGACATTCCCTACCTCCTTTCAGTGGTCTCATGGCGCCCTCTAGTGGGCACCATCAGTTGGTGCAGGTGTCCATTTTGTCTGTAGGGCCTACTCACAAATGTGGTTAATGTAATTAATTGTTTGATTAATGTCATTTCATTGTGTGTGTTGTTGACCTTCCCTTCCCTTGTGTGATGTGGTTCCCCTGTTTGGTTTTGTGTTGTAGTAATGCCTTGGTGACTAGTTTGGGTTATTCTATGTTTTGGACTGGCACCAGCTGTCCAATTATAATTAGTCTGTGTATTTAAGTGTGGTTCTGTGTTCTCCTCTTTGTGGCGTCATCCCTCCGGTTACCCCTTGTTCCTGCCCTTGTCGTCTTGCCCTGTTGTATTTCGTTCTATGTAAGTGTTTTGTTGGGTTTTATTTTCCGTGTTCACAGTTCAGTTCGATGTTATTAGCGCCAGCACGGCTGTGCCGTTTATGTTTCTTTTTGTAACTTGTCGTCGTCTAGTAAAGTCTGTATATACACGTTACCCTGCCGTCTCTGCCTCCTCCATTCCTGTCCGCAAACTGGGTTCTCCTCTCCTTCCCTCACTAGTCACTACCCCACCAATCCTAACAGAAACCATCACATCTTCCCATGAATTGTCATCAAATGCGTTACCATGGAAACAACGGTCTGATTCTCTACAGCAGCTTCATCGTTCTGACCAGACTAGATATATAACATGTGTTTTTCCTCTGTTTGTGTTTTGGTTTGTTTGCCTTGTCCTGCTCGTCTCATTATGAAGGAATACTTGCTTGTACACCTGCACATAACCCTTAGCTCTGTATGATAGCATGTACTATAATGCATACCATATATATATATTTATTCCCACTGCATACTATCCTCACCTGTCTGTACTTACCTGCACATAGTTCTTTACTATATCTATATCTGTACACCTCCTACTAGTTACGCTGCTGGTCAGTAGTAGTCATACTGTCTCTATATAATACAACTCTGTACATACATCTGATTAGCACTACACTCAGTAGTACTAATTTATATATTTTATACCCAGTTTAATCACCTGTACATTGAATATTACTGATACATTTGCACTCTGGTTGGATAACAAACTTATTTCCGTTGTACCATTCACACATCGACGGCAGAGGCAACCATGCAAGTTGCCAACCTGCTCATCAGGAGCAGTTAGGGGCTAAGTGTCTTGCTCAAGGACACTTTGACACGCTGCCCACGAGGAGCGGGAAGTGAACCTGGAACCTCCGGATTACCAGATGACTGCCCTATCTCCTGAGCCAATGCCCTAATTATTAAGAGCCCTAATTATCATGTTGGGTTTCCCCCAGAAGTAAACAACCCAAGATATTAACATTATACCACGATCACAACACCAGAGGGAGCTCCACAAATCATGTTAAACCCAGATTCGGCTCAAATAAGGGACTAAACACGTTTCGCAATTATGCCACATCAATGTGGAACGCCCTACCCAAAGCTGTAAAGGAATGTGAATCACTACCCACTTTCAAAAACACTCTCAAAGAACACCTACGGGAGACTGCAATTCGAAACTGGCCCCTACAAATGTCCTAACCCAGTTGTACAGTAAATGACCAAGTATGGCTTTGTCAGTATTCCAATGTACAGTGTACAGTGTCCCCCCCCCCCCCCCCACCTCCAATGTACAGCCCCCACCCACCCACCCAACCCCACCTCACCCACCCAACCTCCCCCAATGTACAGTTTCTACGTCAAATGTATATACACTCTTTTTCTGGACACTTTTTGTATCACAAACAGTACTGTATTTGCAAATCTGATATGTCATAAATGTATAAATGTAGCAGTACTGTCTATCTGTATGTCATGTATGTCAAATGTCATATATGTTATGATGAATTGAAAATGGGGGACCCTGATGTAAACAAGACGAAAGTCTTTCTCTGGTCTGCATCCCCTTAACAATTGTATGTATTGAGCTGTACTGTACTGTACCCATTCTGCAATCTGTTAACACTTTGATCGCCATGGTTAAATTCATAATTTACCATCCCTCGCCATCTCTATTTGTCTATGGAGAAGTTCCCCTTCTTTGCAGGGCTATAACTTTTAAATTGACATTATTATGGCCCATTCAATGTCCTATATCTATTGTTCAGGGTGTAGCAACGTTATACTTTTTCATTCACATATTCATACTAAAATACGGTCTAAAGTATAAGTATGTTTTTATCGTTTTCTGCAGCTTTCTCCAGAACTTGATTTATAGCCCTAAATGCATTATATTGATGATCAAATACAGTTTGGTACGAATCTGTGCGAGATAAAAAATGTCAACTGGATGTGCTTCTAGGAGTTACTACGTATGATCTGATGTTGACCGGAAGGGCGGGGGGTCGTTTATAATTCCGTGGGCAACGTTATATCATTCATCTAGTGTGGGTGATATGATCATCCGAGCAGTTAGTAAAGAACAAGTTGGAAAATAGCGCTGGATCTTACCGTATCTTCCTCGTGCCGTTGGGCGATGAGCGTGGAGCAGAGATATTCCTATTATGGGATGTAGAAATACCCGATCCATTTCCAGGTTGTATAATAGTATATACGTCCAAATCATGTTGTTTGTCGAGTTATTTGCAACCGATCGACATCCATTGTGTCAAGATGGAGTCCTGCTAATGATAGCGAGTGCCCGGACGAAATATGGGTGAGCACCACTTCATCCACATGACTTCCTGTTGGGCGATCTGCCGATCGGCCACCAGATGGCGCTCTTGAACCGTTAGAGAGTTGAGTGGAGCTCAGCAGTATATCTCAGGTCCCCGGGGGAGAAATATGATTTCGATCACAGATTTTTGAAATATTGATATCAAAGACGTGTTACGGCGTCTTCGGCAGAATGAGCATGGCGGGGAATGACGAGTTTCGGTAGCGGGATGCAGTAGATTCTAATCTATCTGAACCCCCGTCTTTGGGCCCGGAACGTCGAACTGGAGGGCGGGCAGCAGGAGCGGATGGGGCCCAGGATTTACTAACCTGGGGGGTGGTACTCTGGTCCTCCTCGCCTTCCAGGGCGGTCAGCAGTAGCTCCCCACACACTCTCACTTCCCCCAATACCTCCGTTAGCCCTCCCACACCTGGTGACTGTTAGTTGAATAAAGATATTGCGCTCCCCCAAAGCAGTACCCTTCCTTGACAACCTGTAGAGACCTTTAACCAGGTGATGCGAATAGGGTGGGAAGGGTTAAATAATAATACTACAGTCATATATTTACCCAGTCAACAAAGGTTAGAATACGGGCTCAGTAATAGACACACACACCGTGCTCCCATATACGTCTCCTTTATATAAGGCCTGGTCCAATAGCAATTACAGGTTATAACTTTATGTGGTTCATATGGCATATAATCACATTAGGCACCGGGTGCTCTCACTCACATTATAGGGGAACGCTATTCCCAACATAGGCACCTAGTGCTCAGTACATTAATTCAAAAGCCCCGCTTGGATTAGGGGAAGACCCAGGCACGTATCAAGGAGTTCAATGGGAATTCAAGAACGTCACACAGTTATTACAATACAAAAATAAGTTACATGTGGGCCCATGTTACCAAATAAAAACCTAAGCTAAAGCCGGCTTATAATGGTTGGGGTACCCCTAGTTCAAGTTCAAGTTCAAGTTCTTTAATAGTTGTCATACAGAAGTACAGAATACTTTCATACAAAATGCTTCTTACTGTTACGCTCCAGAGACTGTGCTAGACAAGATAGTATCAAATAACATAATAACATAATATAGCATGAATTTAGAAGAAGAAAATGAGGTCACAGTGTTCGGTATAGACATATGTACAATGTTCTGAGTTACCATATAATATACAATACACAATACTATGCAGTGTACTAATGTACAGTACTATCTAGTGCAAAGCAGAAATGGGATGAGGTACAATTTTAGGTACAATTTACAGTAAGGTGTACGAGTTGTAGTGCAATCCTTCATCCATAAATATAAAGTGTGGGGAGTGGGTGCTACAGTGTGTTTGTTTAAAGTGGGTGTGTGCTATAAAGTGTGTGGAGTGGGTGCTACAGTGTGTTTGTTTAAAGTGAGTGTGTGCGTGTGGATGTGTGTGCTATGTGCGTTTGGTGGTTGTTGTTGTGTAGTGTTCATTCATTGTTCGTTTAGCAGCCTGATGGCCTGGGGATAGAAGCTACTTCTGAGTCTTTCTGTGCTCGCCTTGAGACTCCGGTATCGCTTGCCTGACCGCAGCAGTTCAAAGAGGCAGTTGTTCGGGTGACTGGAGTCTTTAATGATTCTCTTAGCCTTGCCCTTGCAACGCTTGTAGTAAATGTTCTGGAGGGTGGGGAGCCCCCCTCCAATTGTGCGTTCGGCTGAACGTGTCACTCTTTGTAGTCTGCTTCGGTCTTGTGCAGTGCTATTCCCAAACCAGGAGGTGATGTTGCCGGTCAAGATGCTCTCTATTGTACATGAGTAGAAGTTCTTAAGGATCTTCTGGCTGACTTGGAACTTCCTTAGGCGCCTGAGGAAGTAGAGGCGTTGTCGTGCCTTCTTCACCACACTGTTAATGTGTGTGGTCCATGTCAAGTCCTCGGATATGTAGGCTCCGAGGTACTTGAAGCTGTTGACTCTCTCAACCGGTGCCCCGTCGATGCTGAGGGGGCTGTAGTCCTTGACCCCCGACCTCCTGAAGTCCACAATCATCTCCTTTGTTTTGCTGACGTTCAGGGAGAGGCTGTTTTCCTGGCACCATCCCGCCAGGACCTTGACCTCTTCCAGGTAGGCCCTCTCGTCGTTGGCAGAGATCAGGCCCACCACCACTGTGTCGTCAGCAAATTTGACGATTGTATTGCTACTCCGCTGAGCCACACAGTCGTGTGTGTACAGGGAGTAGAGGAGGGGACTCAGAACACAGCCCTGGGGGGCCCCTATGTTGAGGGTGATGGATGAGGAGGTGCAGTTGCCTGCTCTCACCACCTGGGGTCTGCCAGTCAGGAAGTCCAAGACCCACTGGCAGAGGTCATAGCCCAAGCCCAGGTCCCTGAGCTTGGCTATGAGTATGGAGGGGACTATGGTATTGAATGCCGAGCTGTAGTCGATGAATAGCATTCTCACATAGTTCCCCTGCCTCTTGTCCAGGTGTGATGCTGCTGTGTGCAGCACATGGGATATGGCGTCCTCCGTGGACCTGTTGGGGCGGTATGCAAATTGCAGGGGGTCCATGTTGATGGGGAGGGAGGAGCAGATGTAGCCCTTTACTAGCTTCTCAAAGCACTTCATGGCTATGGAGGTGAGAGCTACAGGGCGGTAGTCGTTGAGGCAAGCAGGCTTGGATTTTTTGGGTACAGGGATAATAGTGGACTTCTTCAGGCAGGTGGGGATGACAGCCTGTTCTAAGGACAGGTTAAATATGTCAGTGAATACTGGGGCCAGTTGGTCGGCACAGACTTTTAGGACGCGGCCGGGGATGCCGTCCGGACCTGGTGTTGTTATTACCAGCATCAAACCTCGCATAGAAGGTATTGAGGTCGTTTGCTAAGGAGATGTCACTGTTCAGTTTGAGGGAGGCGCCTTTGTAGTCTGTCATCGTTTTGAGCCCCTGCCACATAGCTCTAGAGTCAGCTTGTTCAAACTGGAGTTCAATTTTATCCCTGTAGCGCCGTTTGGCCTCTGACACTGTCCTCCTTACGTTGTGTCGCGCCACCTTGTGGTCATTCATGTTGCCTGCCACTAGGCCGTCATTGTATGCTTTGGTGCGCTCTCTCAGAGCTTCACGGACGGATTTGTCTACCCAGGGTTTTTGATTTGGGTAAACTTTCATTTTGGTAGTGGGGATTGTTTCTTTCACCCTAGTACAAACATAGTCCAGCACTGTCTCCGTGTAGACATTAATGTTATCTGTGTCGCGGAACACATTCCAGTCTGTGTAGTGAAACACTGACCGGATCGTCTCTTCTGACGTCAGATCCCATTTCTGCACCTCTCGCAAGACTACGGGAGTACTTTTAATTCTCTGTTTGTACTTTGGTGAAAGAAAAATTTACGCGTGATCTGATTTACCAAAGCCACTATCAGAATGAGCCTTGTAGCCACCTTTAAATTGCGTGTAACAGTGATCTAGGATGTTACCGCCTCTGGTGTTGCAAGTCACATGCTGATAGAAGTCAGGCAATACCTTTCTCAGATTGGCGCTATTGAAATCTCCCAGTACTAAAATGGCGGCGTTAACGTTAGCCACTTGTATTCTATTTACCTCGTCGTGTAGTCTGGAGAGCGCAACCTTGTTGCTGGCTTGCGGTGGAATATACACTCCGATCAGGACGATCGCCGTTAACTCCCTCGGGAGGAAGAAAGGACGACACTTGATGGTTATATATTCCAGTTCTGGGGAGCAGTGGTTGGATAATTCCTTCACGTTCGTTGGATCGCTCCAATTTTTGTTAAACATGAAGGCAATACCTCCTCCACGTTGTTTACCGGACTCTGATGACCGATCCTTGCGATGGATAAAGAAGTGATCCGCTGGTTGAATTGCGTGATCTGGAACCTCCGGTGTGAGCCATGTTTCGGTGAAGCAGAGGACATTGCAGTCCCTAACGTCTCTTTGATATTGAATCCTTGCTCGGATGTCATCCAGTTTATTGTCAATTGATTGTACATTGGCTAGCAATATACTGGGCAGTGGTGTACGGTGGCGTCTGGATCTCAGCCTCACGCTAGACGCTAGACGCTGGTTGTTAGCGTTCGCTTCAAATGAATACTGTTTTGGCACACGAAGTACCGCTGTACTTAACCAAGATGGCGGGTCCACTCTCACCACCCCTCGTCCGGGTGACAAGATGGCCGTCGGGCGATCCCGCGAGCACAGCCAGCGGGCTGGGGTAGGCAGCAGGGGCAGTGGCTGAACTGGAGGAGCGTGCTGTGTTGTGGCGACCTCTGGTGGAAGAAGAGGTGTCCTCGGCTGCGTCGACGAGACGTCCACTGCGGGGCTGCTGACTGGGCTGGCGCGCTCTAAACTGTTTGCTACCTTAAACACAGCTAAACTGTGGGTCTTGGTGAACCCTCCTGCTATCGCCTGTACTGCTAACGCAACATGGCTGTATGCACCACCGGTCTTCAGCGACGCTCGCCTTGTGGTATACTCAGAGTCACTATAGCCGTTAGCAGCAAGCTAATATACCGCTTACACTTCTAGGATAACACGTTATTTACTGACGTTGGTTCTTCTTTCCGTTTCGCTTATTCACACACTTCTCTATCGCTTGTACTTCTAGGATAACCCGTGTTATAGCAAAGTACTTGTTATCTCCTGTTGCTCTTCAACGGGGCTCTTCAACGGGGCTCTTCGAGAGCACACGCCCGTTCACGTTCGAGGTCACTGTCGAAGAGAGCTTCCTTCTGTTCCGCCCTCCAGGTAATCATCTCTCACTCGCTGCTCCTTTCTCCTCTGCTCCGCCTGCCACCACTGCCCCCTGCTGGCGACCACAAACTGGTCCCACTATAGGACACTCAAGGCAGGAATAAAGATGCTTCAATGTCACGTTAATGGTCCATATCGAAGCCGGAGGAAGAAGAGCACCTCGCATCATTAGTCCGGGCGAGATATCAAAAAGGAACACTGTTTATCATGTCTTTGTGCACACAGGGGAAGTAACAGGTTAAGTCAGCACTTCTGAATAAATAGCAGAATATTCAGGATGCTACATTTCCCCCCACTTTAAACTTGCCAAGTCCTTTGCAAGTTACCTCAATGAAACACCAGTTTAATACATGAAAACGGTCCTTAGACCAACAGTTTCACACATTGTCTCATAAATTGCACACACTGTTCCACAAATACACTTTTCAGCACATAGTCCTGGCGATACCGAGCGGGTAGCCGACCTCTGGTGCTCCTCTGGGGCCGGGTTCGCTCGACCCCCCTCGCGTCTGACTCCGTGTCAGACTCGTCCGTCCCTGCCGGCAGGTCATTGGCCAGCCACGCCCTCCTCGCCCCCGTCTCCGCCATCTTCGCCGTCCTCGCCGTCCTCTCCTGAGGGGACCGACTCCACCTCTCCTCCCTCGTCCGGCGCTGCTCCCCAACATGTCCCAACATGTCCCAATGACTACAGACCGGTGGCACTCACCTCTGTGGTCATGAAATGTTTCGAGAGGCTGGTCAAGGATCACATTTGTGCCTCCCTCCCCAGTGATATGGACCCTATGCAATTTGCATACAGGACAAACAGGTCCACTGATGACGCGGTCTCCCAGGTACTGCACAGCACCCTCTCTCACCTTGACCGCCAGAAGGGGGGCTATGTGAGACTGTTGTTCATTGACTACAGCTCAGCGTTCAACACCATAGTCCCCACCAGACTGGTGGACAAGCTGATCGAGCTGGGTCTGAGCTCCGCCCTGAGCGCCTGGGTACTGGACCTTCTGAGTGAAAGACCCCAGGCGGTCAGGGTGGGGGGTCAGACCTCCAACACCATCACCCTGAGCATCGGGTCCCCCCAGGGCTGTGTTCTGAGCCCCCTGCTGTACTCACTCTACACACACGACTGTGTGGCCAAGTTCAGCTCCAACTCCATAGTGAAGTTTGCAGACGACACGGTGGTGGTGGGGCTGATCTCGGACAACGACGAGAAGGCCTACCGGGAGAAGGTTGAGGTACTGGAACGCTGGTGCCAGGACAACAGCCTGCTCCTGAACATTGGTAAAACCAAGGAGCTGATTGTGGATTATAGGAGAGGACAGCAGGAGACACACACACCACTGATGATAAACGGGGCTACCGTGGACAGGGTGAGCTGCTTCAAGTACCTGGGGGTCCACATCTCAGAGGATCTGACATGGTCAACACACATAGACACAGTCGTAAAAAAGGCGAAGCAGCGGGCGGCTACGTGGCGTAGTGGGCAAGGCGCTCGCCACGAATGCGGAGACGCTGGGCTCGCCTGTTCGAGCCCAGCGCTCCACATTGCTTTCAGTTTAGCTGGTCGTTCATACTAATACACATTGGCCGTATTAGGGGGTGGGAAACTGATGGGTGGGGATCGGGCGTTGTGGACAGCGACTCCTACCGGTTGGTTGGTGTGCCTGCGCAGTAGAATCAGGAAGTGTCGGGGGCAGCGTGAGCCTCCCACGCGTTACTCCTTGCCACTGAGAGATCGAGCTGCGCAGGTGAAAAGATGCGACTGCTGTTACCTCAAGTACCGGAGGGGACTTGTGCTATGTATGACTTAGTCCACATTGCAGCCGGCTTGTGGGAGGCAAGAAACAGCGTTCGTGACAGGGGAGGGTTGAATTGGATGATACGAAATTGGGATGGGAGAAAAATGTAGAAAAAATGGGAGAAAAAGTGGATAAAAAAAAAAAAAGGGCGAAGCAGCGCCTCTACCACCTGAGACAGTTAAGGAAGTTCAGAGTATCGGGGAAGATACTCCAGTCCTTCTACTCAGGAGCTGTAGAGAGCATCTTGACCGGAAACATCACTGCCTGGTATGGGAACAGCACGGCACAGGACAAGAAGGCACTACAGAGAGTGGTGCGCTCAGCCGAGCGTACCACGGGTATTGCGCTACCTCCCCTGCAGGCTCTATACAACAAGAGGTGCAAATTCAGAGCCTGCAGGATAATGAAAGACCCCCACCACCCCAATAACAGCCTGTTCCAGCTGCTGAGGTCAGGCAGACGCCTGCGAACCCCAGCTACTAGGACGGAGAGGCTTAGGCTAAGCTTCTTCCCCCAGGCCATCAGAGCCTTGAACAATGAACATTGAGAGACACAGAAACTGAACTATCCACACACAAGCACACACAAGCACACACAAGACACGCACGCTGAGCACGCTCACACACTAGCAGCCACTTTAACACTCATGCCGCACACACGCACACTTATGGCCAGAGGAAAGGCCACTTTAAATTAGTAAAACAACAGGAACAGTGTATTGCACTACTAAAGCTACCTAGCATGTCCTATATGCTCTGTAAATACTATGTACAGATACCGAGATGGCACACCATGTTACCTGTTTATTGCACTGTTGTTTATTGGATTCTATTATATGTTGTACCACTGTATTTTTATTGGATTCTATTATATGTTGTACCACTGTATTGCACATCGTCGCGGGCAAGACCAGCCTCATTTCATTGTATACCTGTATGCCGTGACAATTAAAACTCTTGACTTGACTTGACTTGAACACAGACTAAACATTTATAACAGCGGCACGCATTACTTATAAATAATGAAATATATGTGTTGCATAATTACCTGAGATGAGAAGATGCAACAGCTAGTTGGTCGTATACCGTACCGCGCGTCAATTCAAATTTCAAACCCGAATGCATTGTGGGGATCCCACAATGCAACGCAGCTGTTAATCAGTGTTGCCAGATTTGAGAGTCTGCCCCCATGTGGCGTCCCTTTGATAACACTGGGCGGTTCGGATATTGTTAATCCGATCTGGCAACACTGCTCTTCCTTGCTTTTCCGTACAGACTGACCACGGTTTTGATTGATTGATTGAAAACTTTATTAACAGATTGCAGAATGGGTACAATACAGTAAAGCTCAATACATACAATTGTTAAGGGGATGCAGACCAGAGAAATACGTTCTTCTTGTTTACATCAGGGTCCCCCATTTTCAATTCATCATAATCTCAAATCTCATAATCAAACGGTTTCCAGACAATTATTATTTATATTATTTTTAGTGCTGTCAATCGATTAAAATATTTAATCGTGATTAATCGCATGATTGTCCATAGTTAACTCGCGATTAATCGCAAATTAATCGCATTTAAAAAAATATGTTATCTACCTTAAACAGATATTTTTCCAAGTTTTAATACTCTTATCAACATGAGAGTCAACAAATGCTTGCTTTATGCAGCTATTTAACACAAAAGGATGACCCTCATGCATTGCAAATTTGCATCAAATTCAAAACAGAGTGATGCACAAAATAACTTAAAAGAAAATAATAATTTAAAACAATGAATAAAGTGTGCATGAAATAATAGGGGAAAGAAAACGTTAGGAACTTGTTACATTCACCCACACAAGGGCTGAGTAATCACCCCCCCCCTCGCTCTCTCTCTCACACACACACTCTCCCAGCTCTATTTCTCTCTTGCCCCTTCCTCATCTCTCTCACCCCCCCCTCTCTCTCTTTATATCTCTCACACACACACACACACACACACACACACACACACACACACACACACACACACACACACACACACACACACACACACACACACACACACACACACACACACACACACACACGCGCACACACACACACACACACACACACACACACACACACACACACACACTTCAGAAACAAACATAGTATCAATGAGAGCATCAATAATACAGTGAAATCTAGTTAAAAGAAAAGTTAACATATTTTTTTTCTTAAGAGTTAATCGTGAGATAAAAAGAAAAATAGTGGCGTTAATAGAATCGGGCGATAACGCGTTAATACCACGTTAACTTTGACAGCCTTAATTATTTTATATAACACAGTTACTCAATCAACATGCTTTATGCTTACAATCTCTCTGACAAATCTCAATGGCACAAGAATAACTTAAAATAATAATAATAGCTCTCTTTTCAAGTCTTACTGGACAACAATAAATAACAAAAAAATATGAAATAATGTTCGAAATAATACATCTTGTGTAGAAAATCCAGCTTTAACAAATTATCTCTATCTTTTCAATGTAAATAATAAATCAGTAACCTCACAAAGATACTAATCTAATTATTTTTAAAGTGCATATGCAGTTTTGGATTTGTACATTTGCATATAGTGAACATGACATTTAGGTGGGTTTTGAGCAGTTTTTTTGAATGAGTCCAGAGTTGGGGCGTTGTGGAGTTAAGCAGGGAGGGAGGGAGTTCCAGAGGGTGGGAGCTGCCACACTGAATTATAGGGTGACTTTTTGATAATTACATTATTTGAATAGCCTAAAATATAATTTTTATTGTAGCATAAAGTGTATACATGAATTGGCATAAATCTGGTCTATAATAGCCTAATAGATATTTATGTTAAATTGTTTATTATTATTGTTTAGAATGACATTACATTATAGGCTATATTTCTGTAACACACCATTTTCCCCCAGTGATAAGTCAGCTGAGTGCAGGACATCACACAGCCGCACGCTCCAACCAGGGCTGGACTGGGACAAAAAATCGGCCCTGGCATTTTTGGCCCAGACCGGCTTACCATAATCGGTCGGACACCACCCACCAGTACATCATCCTTGAGGTCCCCTTAAATAATTTTTATGGCTTTTACACTTAAAGTAGAAAAACAAAAGTAATCTGTAAAATAATACAGTGAATTTCCTGTGAAAAAACATTAATTTTTTACAGCGTACCACCTCAAAAACATCTCCCGTCTCCGACCCTTACTCTCAGATTCTGTGGCTGAGACCCTGATCCACTCATTTATCACCTCCCGGTTGGACTACTGCAACGGAGTCCTGTTCGGGGTACCCAGCAAAGCCCTGGACAGGCTCCAGTATGTACAGAACTCAGCTGCCAGGGTTCTCACTCACACCAAGCCCTAGCTGGCAGCACATCACCCCCACCCTCATCCACCTCCACTGGCTCCCAGTCAAGTTCCGGATCTCTTTTAAACTCCTGCTCCTCACTTACAAGTCCCTCCATGCCCTCGCCCCCCGATACCTGTCTGATCTCCTCCACCAGCACACTCCATCCCGGAACCTACGATCCTCCGATCTGGGTCTCCTCTCCATCCCTCGCACAGGTTACAGACTTTCAGAGCCTTCAGCGTGGCGTCCCCTACCCTCTGGAACTCTCTCCCCCCTGAAATCCGCAACGCCCAAACCCCTGGACACTTTCAAAACT
The DNA here is from genome assembly GCF_963971535.1 of Notolepis coatsorum. Taxonomy (NCBI): domain Eukaryota; kingdom Metazoa; phylum Chordata; class Actinopteri; order Aulopiformes; family Paralepididae; genus Notolepis; species Notolepis coatsorum. Next base: position 18,993,252 of record NC_140172.1, read on the forward strand.
GCTCTCAAAACACACCTCTTCACCAAGGCTCTTCCCCATTAGTTAGTTTAGATTAGATTAGGTTCATTATCCCTTACCTGCCCTCATCCTCCCCTTTTCTTTTTTCCCTTTTCCCCTACAGCCCCATTTCCCTAGCCCTCTTGATTGTAAAGCGACCTTGGGTTTCATGAAAGGCGCTATAGAAATTTGATTTATTATTATTATTATTTTAGGCCTACAATCTCTCTGACAAATCTCAATGGCACAAGAATAACTTTAAAATTAACCTGTAACAAACTAATAGCTTTCAAGTCTTACTGGACAACAATAAATAACAAATAAATATGAAATAATGTACATCAACAGGCTGCTATGAGTGCAGCTAACATTAGCTTTATGACGCTACATCAACAGGCTGCTATGAGTGCAGCTAACGTTAGCTTTATCAGGCTACATCAACACGCTGCTATGAGTGCAGCTAACGTTAGCTTTATGAGGCTACATCAACAGGTGTGACACATGTATCGCGTGTGGTGAGCACACGCATGAATGCACAGCGAAGAAAGAAATATATCAGTCTAATTTCTATAACTATTTGAAAGGCGCTATAGAAATTTGATTTATTATTATTATTATTTTATGCCTACAATCTCTCTGACAAATCTCAATGGCACAAGAATAACTTAAAAATTAACCTGTAACAAAATAATAGCCTTCAAGTCTTACTGGACAACAATAAATAACAAAAAAATATGAAATAATGTTCTAAATAATACCTCTTCTGTAGAAAATCCAGCTTTAACTAATTATCTCTGTATCTTTTCAATGTAAATAATAAATCGGTAACCTCACAAAGATACTAATCTAATTATTTCTAAAGTGCAATTTTACACGCCCATCATTGAGTCCATCCTCACCCACTCCATCATCTCCTGGTTCCCCGCTGCAGCGGCAAAAGATCTCGCCAAGCTGCAGCGGGTGATTCGCTCCGCGGAGAGGGTGATCGGCTGTCCCCTGCCCTCCCTCAGGTCCCTGCACGACTCCAGGGCGCTGAAGAGGGCGAGGAAGATCATGGCCGTCCCCTCCCACCCCGGACACAGCCTCTTCACCCTGCTCCCCTCTGGGAGAAGGCTGAGGATCCCAAAGGCCGTGAAAGCTCATCACAGACTGAGCTTCTTCCCCTCAGCCGCCAGGCTGATCAATGCCTTAGGCCCCCCCCCCCCCTCTGCCCCCCAAGTGACACTGGCACAATGACACTGACTGCACTGCACTAGTCTTTACTGGAACTCTGCACTTTACACTTTATATATAGAAATTTAAATTTAATATGTATTTAAATGATTAATCCTCCACTGCACTGTTTTTTGTCCTGTGTCAGTGTTGGTGTTGTTGTTACTGTGAAAAAAGAAATAAAAAATGCATACACTGTAATGCTGCAACAATTACCAATGTGTTTTTACACAAATGGCTTAACACTTTGATCGCCATGGTTAAATTCATAATTTACCATCCCTCGCCATCACTATTTGTCTATGGAGAAGTTCCCCTTCTTTGCAGGGCTATAACTTTTTAAATTGTATTGCTAAATTGACATTATTATGGCCCATTCAATGTCCTATATCTATTGTTCAGGGTGTAGCAACGTTATACTTTTTCATTCACATATTCATACTAAAATACGGTCTAAAGTATAAGTATGTTTTTATCGTTTTCTGCAGCTTTCTCCAGAACTTGATTTATAGCCCCAAATGCATTAAATTGATGATGAAATACAGTTTGATAGCGATCGGTGCCAGATAAAAAATTTCAACTGGAGGTACTTCTAGAGAAGTTACTACGTATCATCTGATGTTGACCGGATGGGCGGGGGGTCGTTTATAATTCCGTGGCTAACGTTAGATGATTCATGTAGTGTGGGTGATATCGTCATCAGAGCAGTTAGTAAAGAACACGTTGGAAAATAACGCTGGATCTTACCGTATCTTCCTCGCGCCGTTGGACGATCAGCTTGGAGTAGACAGTTTTCTATTATGGGATGTTGATCTAGATGAACCATTTCCAGGTTGTATAATACTATATACGTCCAAATAACGTTGTTTATTGAGTTAGGGCGAGCGATTGATTATCCAGTGTGTCAAGATGGAGTCCGGCTAACGATCGCGAGTGCCCGGACAAAATATGGGTGAGCACTTCCTGTTTGGCGCGTCACTTCCTGTTGGGCGATCTGCCGATCGGCCACCAGATGGCGCTCTTGAACCGTTAGACAGTTGAGTGGAGCTCAGCAGTATATCTCAGGTCCCCGGAGGAGAAATATGATTTCGATCACAGATTTTTGAAATATTGATATCAAAGACGTGTTACGGCGTCTTCGGCAGAATGAGCATGGCGGGCAATGACGAGTTTCGGCGTTTCCGGTGATTAAAGTGTTAATAAAGGAATCTGAATCTGAATCTGAAGTGCACTATGCAGTTTTGGATTTGTACGTACATTATACATGACATTCATTATGTAAGGGATAATGTATAGCTACGAGGTCATTGTCGCAAAATAATTGACCGACACAGAGTTTAGAAACGTCAGTGAAGGTCAATTATTTTGCGACAATGACCGAGTATAGGCTATACATTATCCCGCTTATTACATGGCTAACTTAATAACAATATACCTAATTCATCGACAAGAAGATCAAATGCAGACGCAGTTGTTCTGTGGCTCTGTCAGCCCAAATAAAGTGATTATTATTATCGGCAGCCGGCAGGTCTGTGGTCTGATTGCATGACTGAGTGCAGCTGTGCATATGCTGAGCAGCACTGATACAGTGTCAAATGCACCCCCTGAGGGCCCATAAGCCCCCGCCAGGGAGGAGGGGAGTCCTGTCCACCCACCCGTCCTAACGAAGAGGGGGAGGCAGTCAACTACAACCAATGTGCGAAAAAGGGAACCAGTCACCCTAGAACGCACAGTGCAAGCGGGACCATTTGCGACACAGCACTCCGCGGTCCACACCCACACACACCTGCTAGCCCACCTGATGGCGGGATGCAGGAGAGGTCCCGGACCTCAGGACTGCCTGGGAGACAGAGCTCCCAGTCGGGTCCATGAGGTAAAACCCAACAAAAGGACCCGGGGAGGACCAGGAGGCCGCAGCGCAGATGTCCTCCACCGAGGCCCCCCCAAACAGGGCAGTGGAGGTCGCCACTCCACAAGTGGAGTGTGACCTGACACCTGCGGGGGGAACCTGTCCAGCCAAAGTGTAGCAGAGGGCAATGCCCTCGCACAACCAATGTGACAGGCGTTGCTTGGACAGCGCCTTACCCGCGTGAGAGCCACCGTAACAAACAACAGTTGATCGGTAGCCCTGAGATCCTGCGTGCGACTAAGGTAAACCTTCAGCGCACGGACAGGACACAACAGGTAAAGGCTCGCCTCCAACTCACTAGTGTGAGGAGGAGGGTGAAACGCCTGAAGCACAATATCCCTAGAGCGATAAGAGCTCTGCATATTCTTTGGCACGAAGGCCGGATTAGGCCACAGAGTCGCCTGGTATCGGCCCGAATAGACAGGCACTCTGACCGCACCGAGAGAGCACATAGCTCACCCACGCGTTTAGCGGAGGTGATGGCCAAAAGGAACGCGGTCTTAAAGACAGACGATCCAATCCTATACACACACGACTGTGTGGCCAAGTTCAGCTCCAACTCCATAGTGAAGTTTGCGGACGACACAGTGGTGGTGGGGCTGATCTCGGACAACGACGAGAAGGCCTACCGGGAGGAGGTTGAGGTACTGGAACAACAGCCTGCTCCTGAACATTGGTAAAACCAAGGAGCTGATCGTGGATTTTAGGAGGAGACAGCAGGAGGCACACACACCACTGAGGATAAACGGGGCTACTGTGGACAGGGTGAGCAGCTTCAAGTACCTGGGGGTCCACATCTCAGAGGACCTGACATGGACAACACACATACAACTCAGTCGTAAAAAAGGCGAACCAGCGCCTCTACCACCTGAGACATTTAAGGAAGTTCAGAGTATCTGGGAAGATACTCCAGTCCTTCTACTCCGGAGCTGTAGAGAGCATCTTGACTGGAAACATCACTGCCTGGTATGGCAACAGCATGGCACAGGACAAGAAGGCCCTACAGAGAGTGGTGCGCTCAGCCGAGCGTACCACGGGTATTGCACTACCAACCCTGCAGGTCCTATACAACAAGAGGTGCAAATCCAGAGCCTGCAGGATAATGAAAGACCCCCACCACCCCAACAACAGCCTGTTCATGCTGCTGCGGTCAGGCAAACGCCTGCGAGTACCAGTAACGAGGACAGAGAGACTTCGGCTCAGCTTCTTCCCCCAGGCCATCAGAGCCTTGAACACTGAACTCTCCACGCACAAGCACACATGAGCACACACACAACACATACACTGTACACGCTCACACACTAGCAGCCACTTTAACATGAGCAACCACACACTCATGCTGCACACGCTCACACTATGGACACTTTACAGAAGGAAAGGTCACTTTAAGAATAGTATAGCTTGAGATTGTATTGTATAATATAGCATTGTATAGCAGTGTACAGAAAGACCCAGTGCCTCATCTGTAGCTAACAGTGTACTGCACTACCACAGGACCTAGCATGTCCTACCATGCTCTGTAAATAACTCATGTACAGATACCGATATGCCTACTTGTTTACTGTTTATTGCACTGTCGCTCTATTGGTGGGACTCTTACTATTATTATTATTATTATTACTACTTGTATTATGCACATCGTTGCGGGCGAGACCCCCCGCATTTCACTGTATACCTGTATGCCGTGACAAATAAAACTCTTGTATCAATGGCGCCTGCTCAAGAGGCTCAAACGGGGCCCCTAACAGCCTTTCCAGGATCCTTACCTCCATCTCGAAAGTCATGTAAAAAATTGTATACGAACAGGTCGAAAAATACCTTGCGGAAAAAAATAGAATCTACGAATTCCAATCTGGCTTCAGAACATCCCACTCCACTGACACATGCCTTCTCTATTTAAACGACCACATCAAACAAGAGGTGGACGCGGGCAAATACTGCGGCATGGTCATGCTGGACCTACAAAAGGCCTTCGACACTGTCAATCACACCATTCTGATTGACAAGCTAAAAGCAATTGGTTTTGATAGTCTATCAGTGAGCTGGATGCAATCCTACCTGGAGGGGAGAGAGCAGATGGTGGAGGTAAACGGTACCCTATCCCCCCCCCCTCACAGTAAGCTGTGGTGTTCCACAAGGAAGCATACTAGGTCCGCTACTGTTCCTAATTTATGCAAATGACATGTCGTCAGCTTGTGACTGCAACTTGTTCCTGTTTGCGGACGACTCAGCCCTGCTGGTCTCTGACAAGAACAAGTTACAGGTTGAAAAAACCCTCAGCTCAGAACTAGGCAAAATCTGCATATGGCTCGCTGATAACAAACTATCATTACACATGGGCAAAACAGAGTCCATTCTCTTCGGTTCAAATAACAAACTCAGCAAGACCGACGGCTTCTCAGTTACAGTGGGTGACAATATTGTCACAAGGAAAGAAGATATTACCTACCTGGGTTCCATCCTAGAGGCAAATCTTTCCTGTGACAAAATGGCATCCAATGTAATAAAAAAAGTCAACCAACGAACTCGATTCTTGTACCGGATCTCCTCACTGGTAAACAAGAATACCCTGAAGACTCTAGCAGGAGCACTCATTCAAGGGTACTACGACTATGCTTGCACCTCATGGTACCAAAGCACCTCAAAGGCGCTAAAAACAAAATTACAAACATCTCAAAACAAACTGGTGAGACTACTGCTTGACCTTACTCCTAGAACCCACCTCACCCCTGCCCACTTTGACAACCTAGGATGGCTTAGAGTAGACGACAGAGTACAGCAACTTGCAATGGGCCTGGTCTACAAGATACACTACATGACCAAGGTACCCATGTACATGACAAAATACTTCCCAAAGGTCAGTGAATACCACGATCACAACACCAGAGGGAGCTCCACAAATCATGTTAAACCCAGATTCGGCTCAAACAAGGGACTAAACACGTTTCGCAATTATGCCACATCAATGTGGAACGCCCCACCCAAAGCTGTAAAGGAATGTGAATCACTACCCACTTTCAAAAACACTCTAAAAAAACACCTAAGGGAGACTGCAACTCGAAACTGGCCCCTGTAAATGTCCGAACACAACCCCCTCCAATGTACAGTAAATTACCAAGTATGGTCTTGTCAATAATCCAATGTACAGTTTTGTTTGTACAATTGTACAGTGTCCCCCACCCACCCCTCCTACCCCCCCCCCCCCCCACTCCTACCCAACCCCCCCCCCCCCCCACCTCCAATGTACAGTCCCCCCCCACCCCCACCTACCCAATCCAATGTACAGTTTCTACGTCAAATGTATATACTCTTTTTTTTCTGGACTCGTTTTGTATCACAAACAGTACTGTAATTGCAAATCTGGTATGTCATAAATGTATAGATGTAGCAGTACTGTCTATCTGTATGTCATGTATGTCATATATGTTACGATGAATTGAAAATGGGGGACCCTGATGTAAACAAGACGAAAGTCTTTCTCTGGTCTGCATCCCCTTAACAATTGTATGTATTGAGCTGTACTGTACTGTACCCATTCTGCAATCTGTTAATAAAGTTTTCAATCAATCAATCAATTCAGTTGGAGGTCCCGACTCGGAGACAGAGCACGTTCCACAGGCTTGAGACGCCATGCGCCAAGCAGGAAACGTCCCACGAGAGGGTGGCAGAACAGTGTTCTGCCCTCAAAGCCCACATGACAAGAAGATATAGCTGCAGCGTATACCTTCACTGTCGAGGCCGACCGCCTATCCAGGATAGACTGGAGAAAGGACAGAACTGAGTCCAGGGGGCATGACACCGGGTCCAGGCCCCCAACCTCACACCACTCTCGAACCATACGCCACTTCCCTGCGTAAACCGCGGTAGTGGACGGAGCGCGCGCGTTCTGGATGGTGTTACCCACAGTAGAGTTAAGATGCATCCCCTCCAGATTCACCCTTTCAGCAGCCAAGCCATTAGAGGCTGCCCCAGAACAGGAGGCAGAACAGTGTTCCGCGTGCCTGAGAGAGGGCCCGCGGTTACCACGGAACAGGCAACGGCGGGGCCACCAAGAGCTGAATCAGGGCCGGGAACCACACAGCTGTGCCCCGGTCCGGCGCGACCAGGATCAAAGTCCTGCGCTCCTGACGTACCTGCCCCAACAGCTGAGCTATCAGGTGTATGGGGGGGAACACATATATAGCCATACGTGGTAAAAATCCCAAAGTGCCCCCGCCGCCTGTTACTGTTCCGCTGTTACTGTTCCGCAACTGCAAGTTACTTCCTGGGTAGGCCTGATTGGCCCCGACAGGCACGTGACAGGCGCGGCCACGCCCCGCGGCAGCCTCAGGACGCGCAACGAGGCTGCTGAGAGCTGTCACGCGGAAATAGGCTGTCTATTGCCTCGCGCTGCAACGCGGAAATAGGCTGTCTATTGCCATTCTCTAAGACAAACTCTAACCTTAACCAGCTCCTTAACAGCGCCTAAACTTAACCCTTTAACCTTAAGCAACTCCGAAACTATGCCTAACCTTAACCTTAACCTTAACCATGCCTAACCTTAACCATAAGGCATAACCAACTCCGAAAGAATATTGCCATTCTCTAAGACAAACTCTAACCTTAACCAGCTCCTTAACAGCGCCTAAACTTAACCCTTTAACCTTAAGCAACTCCGAAACTATGCCTAACCTTAACCTTAACCTTAACAATGCCTAACCTTAACCATAAGGCATAACCAACTCCGAAAGAATATTGCCATTCTCTAAGACAAACTCTAACCTTAACCAGCTCCTTAACAGCGCCTAAACTTAACCTTTCTAACCATAACCAACTCCGAAACAATGCCTAACCTTAACCAACTCCGAAACAATGCTTAAAGTTAACATGCCTAAACTTAACGGCGAACGAATGCACGTTAAAAAAAAAAATAAAAAATTTAAGGGAATCGAACCTGACAGCAACGGACGGTAGGATCCACACCAATGCAGCGCTGCCAATTGAGCTATTTCTGGATAGTGAAAAAGGGCGTATTACTGCTACATAATCTACATAATGCTGCCGCGGAGCGTGCCGCGCGGCAGAGAAAGTTGCGCGTCCTGAGGCTGCCGCGGGGCGTGGCCGCGCCTGTCACGTGCCTGTCGGGGCCAATCAGGCCCACCCAGGAAGTAACTTACAGTTGCGGAACAGTAACAGGCGCCCCCGCCGCCAACTGGCGCCGGTTCGCTAAGAGTCGTAGACAGGTGGCCGGGTCCCTCCCGCTGTGCATTGCAAACCCTGGTTTCGCCAACCGCGCGAGCAAGGTGTCTCGCGGAGTCCGGATATCGCACCCTGACTCTACCAACGAGGCAATCACACCCAAGGGGGACCCCGACAAAAAGGGGCGGTCTGATACGGGGGGAGCGCTCATCACCCCCGGTGAATGAGGTAGTTCCCCCGCTGAGCATCTCCCCAGCTTAGCTTGCTGGGGACAGCCTGCTCTGCGGCTGGACATGCATGGTATGTGGTCCCCACGCTGCCCGATAGGGTGAGTCCCTACACACCGTCCCTGTAGTGATATTACTACCACCCAAATTACGTGTGCCTGACTAACCACCGCGGGATCGGAAGTCCAGACAGGGGAGGCACTAACGTAATACCCGGCCTGGCGAGGGCGGGGCTGTGGGAACCCATGCTGCGACCTCCTGGGCCTAAAGTTCCCCCTTTGACAAAATCTTTTAGATACAGGGAACCCTGCTCCGTCATCAGATACAACACCAGGCTCACCAAATACAGACGCAGGACGTGTGGTGCGGGAGCCTCCTGACAGTACAGCATTCTCATAGACAGACCCAGGCCTAGCAAGGAGCTGGGTATCAGCCCCTGTCTTCATGAGAAGTGATATGGCGAACCTCTGGCGAAAGTCCAACATTGCGTAATTTCTCTCTTTGCTTCATAATAACGTTCCACCTGGTTGAAGTGCATATGAACAGATCCACGGATGGAAAAAAACAAGGAAGGGCGTGGACGTGACCACTCCCTGTGTCTTGTAGGCACGCACAGGAGTAGGCGTGGTCATGTGCAAGTGACGTGCATGTGCAATTTTGTCACGTGCACAGTAGGTGCAGGAGATACATCTCATAATGGCAGAGCGAGACGCGATTGGCCAGTATGAATATATAACGTTTATTATTATTATTAATGATTATACGTTGATGTTATATTTTTCCATAATATCTTTAAGTGTATAGAAAATTCCAATTATGAAAAAAGAAACAGGGTTTTTGTGGTTAGCCTATGTGTTATATAGCTGGATGGTTTGTGGTTAGGCTATGTGTTATATAGCTGGATGGTTTGTGGTTATAGGCTATGTGTTATATAGCTGGATGGTTTCTGAGCACTATACATACTTATGAACTGTTATATTAGGCCACACTGGTATTGAGATTAAAACAACACAGTTTATAGTGTATGCCGATTGTGAGAGACCAAACCTGATTTTTCTACTTCAAATTCAAATTTCTACTTCAATTGTTTTTAAACGGTAAGGCAAACATATTGTGTTTCACAGAAACAAAGCTAGACTCATCTGTACAGGATCCAGAGATTGAAATCGAAAACGATTCAATAGTCAGGAGGTGGCGTCTGTGTGTATATTCACAAAGATACCAAATTCATCAACCGTACTGACCTTAACCATGACGAAATTGAAACTGTTTGGATTGAAATCTTATTCGATAGGGCAAAATCAGTACTAGTAGGCACAATCTATAGACCGCCAGAACAGAGTGGCTTCTATGATACACTTTTTTTGTTTTGGTCTACTTTTTCTCTCATTTTCTATTTTTCTCCCATCCCAATTTCGTATTGTCCAATTCTACCCTCCCCTGTCTCGAACGCTGTTAGGCCATGCCTCCCACAGGCCGGCTGCAATGTGGACCAGGCCTTGCATCACGTGTCCCCTCCGGTACACGAGGAGGCAGCTATCGCATCTTTTCACCTGCACTGCGCGATTTCTCAGTGGCGAGGGTCTGATGGGAGGGACACGCCGCCCCCGTTGCTTCCTGATTCTGCTGTGCAGGCGCACCAACCGACCTGTAGGAGTCGCTGTCCACAACGTACGATCCCCACCCACCAGCTTCCCACCCCTAACACTGCCAATTGCGTTAGTATGAACGACCAGCCAAGCTGGTAGCAACGCCGAGAGCTGGGCTCGAACCCAGCATCTCCTGCATTAGTGGCGAGCGCCTTGCCCACTGCGCCACTTAGCCGCCCACCTTCTATGACACACTTGATGGGTGTTTAGCTGGGGTGGAGGGTGTAGAAAAAATTCGTATTGGGGACTGGAGCATGGATATGCTACGTAAAGCAGCACCTGTCTTCAAGGCCTTCAGTAGGTTTTCTGATCTGCACGGTTTCAGCCAGCTAATCACCTAACCCACAAGGGTATGTGATTCAACACAAACCACCATTTACCTAATTTTGACCTCTGACAAGTCCATGATCTCCAATAAAGGGGTGATAGCATGCGGGTTAAGTGATCATTATATGATTTTCTGTACCCGCAAAAAGCTAAAACAAAAGGCCGGCTGTCACAAAACAGTCACATCTAGGGACCTCAAAACCTACTCTAGAGAGGCCTTTAACCAAGAACTGGAGAGCATGGACTGGTCAGATGAACTCAGTGGTACACAGGTTGAAGAAACATGGCTTGGATTCAAAACCAAATTCACAACAATACTTAACAACATGGCACCCCTAAGAACCACCAGGGTTAAAAATCACGCTGAGCCATGGATGCACACTGAAATACTGACCGCTATGAAAACCAGAGACAAAAAATGCTCTGAACTTCATAAAAGTCAGACAAAGCTTTCCAAAAGCTCAAACAGTGAACTCCAAGCCCACGTGGTTGAACAAAAAATTCAAAGAAACAGACTAAGAAATGACGTAAACACCATCATCAAAACCGCAAAAAAGAATTTCATCAATGACAAAACTGAGGAAAACAAAAACAAACCACGTGAACTTTGGAAATTACTCAATAATCAACTAGGCTGCAGTAAAAAACTTAAAACCAGATTCTCAAACATAAACATAAAGACGGACAACACGCTCATCACAGACAAGCTGGATGTAGCCAATTACTTAAACATCTTCTTCACAAACACAGCCACAACACTGGTAAACAAACTACCCTCCCACTCAGGGCATTATGGGGTAGAACACATAGTAGCATACTACAAAAACCTAGGGGTCCGCAAAGACGACTTCAAACTAGAAATGGTAACAACCGATGAGGTACTCAAAAAACTGAGCGCCCTCCAACCTAACAAGGCCACTGGCCATGACAACATCCCCTCCAAATTCCTCAGAGACTCAGCAGCCGCCATCACCCCAGTCATCACACACATAATAAACCTCTCCATAAAACAAAGTCCCCAAGGACTTCAAAATTGCGAGAGTGACCCCTCTGCACAAAAAGGGCAGCAAATTAGACCCAGGCAACTACCGCCCTGTTTCTATTCTTACCTCCATCTCGAAAGTCATGGAAAAAATAGTCTACGAACAGGTTGAAAAGTACCTGGCGGAAAAAAAATCGAATCTACGAATTCCAATCTGGCTTCAGAACATCCCACTCCACTGACACATGCCTTCTCTATTTGAACGACCACATCAAACAAGAGGTGGACGCGGGAAAATACTGCGGCATGGTCATGCTGGACCTACAAAAGGCCTTCGACACTGTCAATCACTCCATTCTGATTGACAAGCTAAAAGCAATTGGTTTTGATAGTTTATCAGTGAGCTGGATGCAATCCTACCTTGAGGGGAGAGAACAGATGGTGGAGGTAAACGGTACTCTATCCCCCCCTCTCACAGTGAGCTGTGGTGTTCCACAAGGAAGCATACTAGGACTGCTACTGTTCCTAATTTATGCAAATTACATGTTGTCAGCTTGTGACTGCAACTTGTTCTTGTTCGCGGACGACTCAGCCCTGCTGGTCTCTGACAAGAACAAGTTACAGGTTGAAAAAACCCTCAGCTCTGAACTCGGCAGAATCTGCACCTGGCTCGCTGATAACAAACTATCATTACACCTGGGTAAAACAGAGTCCATTCTCTTCGGATCAAATAACAAACTCAGCAAGACCGACGGCTTCTCAGTTACAGTGGGTGACAATATTGTCACAAGGAAAGATGAAATTACATACCTAGGTTCCATCCTAGAGGCAAATCTTTCCTGTGACAAAATGGCATCCAAGGTAATAAAAAAAGTCAACCAACAAACTAGATTTTTGTACCGGATCTCCTCTCTGGTAAACAAGAATACCCTGAAGACTCTGGCAGGAGCACTCATTCAAGGGTACTACGACTATGCTTGCACCTCATGGTACCAAAGAACCTCAAAGGCGCTAAAAACAAGATTACAAACATCACAAAACAAACTGGTCAGACTTCTACTTGACCTTACCCCTAGAACCCACCTCACCCCTGCCCACTTTGACAACCTACTGTAGGATGGCTTAGAGTAGACGACAGAGTACAGCAACTTGCAATGGGCCTGGTCTACATGATACACTATACGACTAAGGTACCCATGTACATGTCAAAATACTTCCCAAAGGTCAGTGAATACCACGACCACAACACCAGAGGAAGCTCAACAAATCATGTTAAACCCAGATTCGGCTCAAACAAGGGACTAAACACGTTTCGCAATTATGCCACATGAATGTGGAACGCCCTAAGCTGTAAAGGAATGTGAATCCCTACCCACATTCAAAACCGCTCTTAAAGAGGACCTACGGGAGGCTGCAATTCGAAACTGGCCACCCATAAATGTCCAAACCCCCCCACCCTCTCCTAATAGATGGTCTCCTCCCCACCGCATGTATATATTCTCTCCCCACCGTATGTATATTTCTCTCCCACCCACCCACCCCCTCCTATACAGTTTCCTCCCCACCGTATGTATATATTCTCTCCCCACCATATGTATATTTCTCTCCTACCCAGCCACCCCCTCCTAATGTACAGTCCCCTCCCCATCATATGTATATACTCTGTCAGGATCTATGGGTAACAGTATACTGTATATTTGCATATCGTATATGTCACAAATGTAACAGTACTAAATACCTGTATGTCATGTATGTCCCTATGCCATAAATGTCATGTATGTTGTGTATGTCATAAATGTCACTATGAATTGAAAATGGGGGACCCTGATGTAAACAAGACGAAAGTCTTTCTCTGGTCTGCATCCCCTTAACAATTGTGTGTATTGAGCCGTACTGTATTGTACCCATTCTGCAATCTGTTAAATAAAGTTTTCATTCATTCATTCATTCATTCATTCATTCATTCATTCATTCCGACTTTGAGAGCTGTTCCACTGGAGGTTGGATCAAGTTCAAGTTAAAGTTTATTTTGTCATATGTATTTGTTAACACAAGGTCAGTGGTACAATGAAATGTGTTGGATGAGAGAACAGGTCAGCTCAGCAGAGAGTAAGTAAGAGCACTAGACACATTAGAGCACTCGTCTAAAGGTCAAGTAAGATTGAAAAATAATAACAATAAAAATAAATGTAGAAAGCCACCCATCACCATGAGTAAATTCCGAACCTGTGTTGAGACAACACTGGGAATGCTGATGAAAGATATCCTGGATGGTCGGGAGTCTGTTACCAGTGATGTGCTGTACCGCCTTCCACTACTCTCTGTAGTGATGTGTGGGCAGAAAGGTCTCTGTACAGGCTGTGATCAGATGCAGTGGAGAATACATACCAGGGTAAGTAAGTAGGTTTATTTATATAGCACCTTTCACCGACCAGGGTCACAAAGTGCTTCACATATAAAAACATCAATAAAGTGCAAGGATAGCAGCATTTTAAAAAGAAAGTAATTAAAAACGTGAAAGAAAAAAAACAAGATACAAATACATAAAAGATTTACACAGACATAGTTAGCCAAAAGCCTGTTTGAACAACTCTCTTTAGCTGCTTTTTATAAGTGTTTACCGAGACCACACCGATGTATCCTAGTTCCCACTTCAATGGAATGCATTTAGAGAGAAAAAATTATATTCTCCTAAATGTATTTTTGTTAGTTATAAATAGTGATTTTGTGTAAACTTCCCACTACCTCCCGCAATTACAATTACTGCGCTTCGAGCGCCCTCTACTGGCAACATTAGAGTTGGTCCTCTCCTTTATAGAGTTTTGATGCAGTCCCCGCCCACCAGAAATGACGTCAGCACGCGGTCTTTGTGTACTGTAGCTTCACGGTACCTCGGTTGTCTATGGCTAATAAGCTAATGCTAATCTAATTCTCTGGTAATATCTAGAACTATGGCTAATAAGATAATGCTAATCTAATTCTCTGATCATATCTAGAACTATAATGCAGAGATCGTGTTATGAATGGACTAACTGCAGCTGCAGAAGATATATGTGAAGTGTTTGAACGGACTAAGGTGGAGCACCGTGGAGGAGGATGAACTAGAGGAGAGACTGATCTCCAGATTCTTCACCGTGAAACTACTGAATGTTTTGATGCTGAAACTGAGATGAAGAAACACAAAGCAGGTTTGTTAAATCAGAAGGTCATTTGAACTTTAATGTCACCCTCTTGATTAATATGCTCCCATTTGTGATGACGACATTGTACAATGTAATGTTTTATTCTGCATAATTACTAGCCGCTTGCAGTGGTTTCATAACCAGGCTGGGCCTTGTGTGCTGCAGACGCCATCATTGTACCTAATGCTGCTGCACTGTTTCTGTCTTTATTACCTAACAGGCTGAACATAAATACACCACTAGTTTCAGTTAAAGATGAACCTGAATCTCTCTGTCTGTAAAAACACAACGAAACACAGAGTCGTAGCAACAAGGGTCTGCTGAGGAGTAGAACTAGTCCGGCTCCACGAGCAGAACAAGAGAGAGGTAGCAAGGTAAGGTACATCAGTTGTTCACATTAGGATCTAACATCCCAATAGGCCTCTCTGTTTAAGTTTTCATTCAGTAATACAAATATAAAATAGAATAGACAGAGTAAAAAAGTGCGGTTTGATTCATTTTAAAAATAGGCAGTTCTAAAAATAATAAAATATAATAGACAGAGTAAAAAAGTGATAAAATAGTTCAATAAAAATATACAATAACATTTACAACAGAGCATCACTCATAACACTTAAAATAGAACAACAGAGCAGTGCATCACTCTTAAAATTACAGTGCATAAGAGGTAGTGAGATAAACTTTGCATAGAACTGACACATGAATTTGATAGGAAGTGTATAAAAGTAGGCAGAATAAGAATAGTGCAGGTAAAGTACAATTTGTGTCAGGATATCCCTGGTGTTTAATTTAAATGCCTGAGCAAAGAGATGGGTTTTAAGCTGTCTTTTGAAGATATCTAGTGAGTTGGCTTCCCTGATGTTTTTGGGTAGTTTGTTCCATAGTTTTGGGTCGTATTTGATAAAGGCTGCATCATCGATCCTCTTTTGACTGTTTCTGGGAGCCTCCAGCAGCTGATGATTGCAGTGTTCTTGCTGGCCTACAATATATTAGTGTTAGCGATGTAGCTAGGTCCCTGTCCATTTAGAGCAGGGGTGGCCAACCCGCGGCTCGCGAGCCGCATGTGGCTCTTTGACCGTCAATGTGTGGCTAATTATAATATATATTTTTATTTGTTTATTTTTTTTAGGGATGCCCCGATCGATCGGCCAGCGATCGGTATCGGCCGATATTCAGTATTATGAGATTGGTGAATTCCGATAATGCTTTATTTTCGCCGATCGTGAAAACCGATCGATGACACGGAAAACATGATCCAATTCTCAGCGGAGTTCTCACTCGCTCTTCTCTCACAGCCACACAGAGCTCTGCTGCTGCGCGTCTTGCCCCTCCTCCTCCTCCCCCTCCCAGACCAGTGTCATGTCAACAAACCATTGGCAAGAGTCGAGTGCATGAGCACCGCAGAGCTCCTCGTTCAACATAACTGAAGCATTAAACAAAATGGCCCAGTCATCTATTCACTTTTGTTTAATACACGAGGCGTTGTCTAATGTTATCTAGCTACTAGAGCTGGGCATAGATTAATTATTTTAATCTAGATTAATCTACCTGCAATCCTGGAATTAATCTAGATTAATCGAGATTAAAATGGCTAAAAAAAAAAAAAAAAATCTGCCGAAGGTGTTCAAAATAGGTGTGTTCTACCCAAATAATGACCAGAGGAGGAGATTTATCCTCTCCTCTTCATCTGAGGAGTCACTAGCTGTTCTATCTCCTTGTTCAACAGCATGAACATGTCTCTTCTTTTTGTAATTTCCAGTGTTTCTTTTAAAACCAGATTTATCGTAATTTTCTGTGCCCTTCCTTTGATGCCATTAACATTGTTACACTGATATTGACATCATATGTATATACTCTGTCAGGATCTAGGGGTAACAGTACTGTATATTTGAATACCGCTTATGTCACAAATGTATCAGTACTAAATACCTATATGTCCCTATGCCACAAATGTCATGTATGTTGTGTATGTCATAAATGTCTATATGAATTGAAAATGGGGGACCCTGATGGAAACAAGACAAACGTCTTTCTCAGGTCTGCATCCCCTTAACAATTGTATGTATTGAGCCGTACTGTATTGTACCCATTCTGCAATCTGTTAAATAAAGTTTTCATTCATTTATTCATTCACAGCTCTCTCCAGTGTCAAATCACTCTCTGTCAGTAGTTTCTTCTGTGAACCTTCATTTCTTAATCCACAGACAAACCTGTCTCTCAATGTGTCTTTTAGTGAATCTCTAAATTCACAATGCTGCTGACTGGTTGCTCACACACAGACTGCTGCAGAAGCAGGTTTCTCAACAAATTCAGTGCAAGCTCAGTGTAACAGTTCCATGAATGAATGAATGAATGAATGAATGAATGAATGAATGAATGAATGAAAACGTTATTTAACAGATTGCAGAATGGGTACAATACAGTACGGCTCAATACATACAATTGTTAAGGGGATGCAGACCAGAGAAAGACGTTTGTCTTGTTTACATCAGGGTCCCCCATTTTCATTTATTTGCTCCACATTGTCATTAGCCCCTTTCATGACTGTGATGCACTGAGTGAATCCACAGTCACTTGCTCCTCAATAGGAAACCAACCTAGATTTACCATGAAGGACTGGTTCTGGCCGAACCGTTCGTTATACAAGAATCACAGAGAAATTACAAAGGTACTCACAGTTGCACGAGGATTTCGGACAGAGATAAGGGATGGTGCGCATGCGCTGTGATCACCCAACGGCGGAAATAATGCCGTTTTGAGCAGTTTATAAAAATTATTTAAAATGTTTATTAGCAACGCAGAGCTTTCAAACCATCCCGTATCTCTGTCCGAAACCCTTGTGCAACTGTGAGCACCTTTGAAACGTCTCTGTGATTCTTGTATAACGAACGGTTCAGCCAGAACCAGTCCTTCATGGTAAATCTAGGTTAGTTTCCTATTGAGGAGCAAGTGACTGTGGATTCACTCCGTGCATCACAGTCACGAAAGGGGCTACATTGTCATCAAACGGTCCAATATTTCCAATAACCCAAGCCATTTCTGTTGTAAACACTCACGATAGTCCAGTCGATCCTTCCTTTAGTGTGTAAAGTGGATTTCCTCCTCTTGTAGATGTTTTCAAGTGCCGCTCGATTAACGTGAGCTAACATGCTAACATCAGGGTCTCCCATTTTCATTTCATATTGCTCCAGATTGTCATCAAACGGTCCAATATTTCCAATAACCCAAGCCATTTCTGTTGTAAACACTCACGATAGTCCAGTCGATCCTTCCTTTAGTGTGTAAAGTGGATTTCCTCCTTGTAGATGTTTTCAAGTGCCGCTCGAGTAACGTGAGCTAACATGCTAACTCGCTAAGCTAACGTTAATAATGGAAACAAAGCTCTCAACGGACTTCTTCTTTCTTGCATTGCGCAGATTCAGACGTCCTCATCGCCGAATTGTGTTATATCCTGAGGACTTCTTAACCTCACCTGTATAACAATGATTACCGGACCACTACTTTAGTTTAACACATTATTCTGACTACAGCTCCGGTAGTGCAATCACTTCCTGGTACCACAGCTGGGAACTACGGCAAGTATTTAAGGACAATACAGACCCAACGTTGAGAAAAAGATTAACGGCGTCAATTATATTATCGCGCGATACTAGTCTCGCGATAACGCAGCACGTTAACGCCGTTAACGGCCCAGCTCTACTAGCTACTAAGGCTGAGCCCGAACGTTCGTTCGTTACGCTGACATCCGGACTTTAATTAATGGGTTCGAACGTTCGGTGAAAAAAAAAATAAAGGAGGCGCACAGGGTTGAAGCGATGTGAAGAGGCGGCGCTCGGCTCAACCACTATGGTCTGTCTGCCGGGCTGTAGCTGGATAGTGGATACACTGCATAGTATTGTGTATTGTATATTATATGGTAACTCAGAACATTGTACATATGTCTATACCGAACACTGTGACCTCATTTTCTTCTTCTAAATTCATGCTATATTATGTTATTATGTTATTTGATACTATCTTGTCTAGCACAGTCTCTGGAGCGTAACAGTAAGAAGCATTTTGTATGAAAGTATTCTGTACTTCTGTATGACAACTAGGCCTGCCGCGATAAGCAATAAATCGATTAATTGCCGCGATAATTAAAATGAATGCAATGATTTTGACGGGCGCGATTAATTGCTATTTGCGCGTTTGTTTTAATGAGGCGGAACCAGTGCCCCTTGTCAGTCACTCTCCGTGTGGGTTGGCCGCTGGCGTTACTACAGAGCACAGCTCCGTGGGGCAGTAGCAACGCCACATATTTAGCTTACCTACATTTCTCAATAGTGTTGCTCCTTTTAACCAAGTAGCGTTATTTGTAGTGTAACGTTAGAATAACACAGAATAACGTTAATACAATTACATGCATCATTGTTTACAATGAACGGGTGGGGCTAGTCAAAGCACTGGAGACGGGGACAAGTTAAACATGAATTAATTTATTATAACGGGTCGTTTTCGAGTCGTGCTGCAGTGCCTACGCACCAC
Organism: Notolepis coatsorum; assembly: GCF_963971535.1. Taxonomy (NCBI): domain Eukaryota; kingdom Metazoa; phylum Chordata; class Actinopteri; order Aulopiformes; family Paralepididae; genus Notolepis; species Notolepis coatsorum. Next base: position 19,012,442 of record NC_140172.1, read on the forward strand.
AGCTATTCTATTATATACGGCTTTGACGCGTCCTCCTCATCGTTGATTGCCTGTAGTAGCTGCATCTAACGTTAGTAGCTAACGTTAAAACTAAAAAACACAACCAGACGAGACAAGTTGTCGGCTAGGATAATCGCAACATTACTTCCGGTCCGGTCGGTGGGCTTCAAAATAAAAGTCTTAAACCGGAAAAGACGGAGCGGTGGGCTTCAAAATAAAAGTTTTGGGAAATAAATTTCTCAAATTTTTTTTTTAACCGGTCGCAATAATATCGCTTATCGCGATATTTTCGGGGGCAATTAATCGCCCAGCAAAATTTGTTATCGTGGCAGGCCTAATGACAACTATTAAAGAACTTGAACTTGAACTTGAACTACTATTGTCTCAACCAGAGCTCTCAACCAATGCAATAGAACAATTTTGATTGACAGGCGATTCTGCCAATTACGTCACACCGCTTGCACCCGCCTCTGCTGTTACCACCAATCGGCAAGCGTTTATTCGTTTTTTACTTCCGGCAATGCCGCCATTGATCTGCTTGCGAGAAGCACAACAGACTTACCGTAGCTAATACGTTAGCTCCCCGCCGAGAACGTAGATGAGGATGACCAAACGAGTCATAATGGTTTTACTGCAACGAATGTTATAATAAAACAAAGCCTTTCTATACATGTGTCTGATTGAAAACTTTATTAACAGACTGCAGAATGGGTACAACTCAGGGCTCTTATGAGCAACGGAAGCCCAAGGGTGCGGCTGGGGCGCATGGTGCTCCCACTTAGGTGGGAGCACCATGGTTGACCGATGCCCAGGACGGGCGCGCATCCGTGGGGTAAGACGGCCGGTGAGAGCGCGGCGCGGAGCCAATGGCAGTGACATGATGGGAATAGCCAGACTCTGAGGACGAGTGCTTGCTACTTGCTATGTTTGGGTAAATAATATGCTGATGTTATTGAACGTGTAACACTAACTATATAACATTAATGCCACAAAACGAATGCCTTTGTTTATCTAGCCCCTTACGTGACTGTGGTGTGCAAGGGCTATTGTTTATCATAAGTAGTAACTTTGATGCAGTAGCTTGTTTATTTTCTTCTGAGTGCTTTGTTTAATTACATGTTTACATGAACAGCCACCACTGTAAACAACATGTTTTTCACCAATAGACTATGCAATGCCGCCCTCTGTTGGATCTATAATAATACAATACAAAATTTAAAAAAAAATATTAAAAAAATAAAAAAATTAATTAAAAAAAAAATAAAAACAAACGTTCAAACCCTGGCGAACGGTCAAACCCTAAAAACAGGGTTCGGGGACAGCCTTACTAGCTACTGATAGCTCCTGATATCAACGTGACAGTTTGGTTTTCGCAAGTGCTGGGTAGCGTTGGCGTATCGCTTGTGAGCTAACGGCTACCGAGCTAACATTACTGTTTAAACAAAACTACACAGTCAACTATTCACTTTAGTTTAATACATGATGTCTAACTGGCTAGCTACTGATAGCTCCTGATATCAACAAATGCGCATTTCAGTTTAAGAATGATAGGGATGCGCTAGGGTATAAACGGTATACGGTATAAACGGTATGAATTTGCTCTACGGTATGGATTTTGACTATACCGTGTAACCGGTAGATAGCAATGACGTCATGTAACCACAGTGCGACTATTTCACTCGCATTTGCCCCTAAAAATAGATAGAATTAGTCATAGATAATAGATATGTGCGAACTGGAAAAAGTTATTTAGGAGGCTTCGCGCAGTGGGCGTGCCAGCCCCTACCGCACGCATGTAAACACGGGTCTAGTGGGACGGGATACGGGAGGACGGCGGCGTCTCCCTGAGCTAAGGTTAGCTTAGCTACCGTTACAAAATGACCCAGTCAACTATTCACTTTTAGTTTAATACATGATGAGGCATTGTCTAACCGAACGGTATCTAGTCGGCCAGCTACCGATAGCTCCTGACATCAACAAACGCTCCACAAAGTCTAGTAGAGACGTGTGTGCTACCTGTTAGCTGTTAGCTCACGTTAACGCAAGTTAGTTCACCGTTCAAAACGAAATGTCCCATTGAACTAAATAATTCACTGAGGCGTTGTATTAACGTTATATATCCGGCTAGCAGTAGCTACAGATAGCTCCTGATATCAGTCTTATAACACTGATTCGATGCGTATTCGAGCTGAGGGCTTGCTGAGCACAGTTAAGTAACGTTATACCAATAGGGTCCAGGTGCAGCGCCGGAGAATCCTGGCCGTAGCTCTGCTCGAGGCTACTCGAGTATAGGTCCAGGTGCAGCTCCGGAGAATCCTGGCCGTAGCTGGAGGCTACTAGAGTACACACAGACAGTGGAGCTTGTTGCGTGGTGGCGATGTCTCGCAAATAATACAAGTACAAGTCTAATTATATAATATATATATTTTATAAAAAAAAAATTATATAAAATTAAATTACATTTTTTTTTATCAAAAACGATGATACCGTGATATATACCGTTACCGTCTATGCTTCAAATTATACCGTGATATACATTTTAGACCATACCGTCCACCCCTAGGATGCGCCAGCCTACAATATGACATAACCTAGTTCTAGATTATGATAGGCTATAATCAGTCTCACTCATCAAAATGTTTTCTAGGTTTAGGTTATGGTATCTCAAACTAATTAGGCCCTCTGCTATGACAAATGTATAATAATACAACCATACTTTTTCTACCCCTTGAATTTTTTTTAACTACAGAAGTCTGCTGCATTTGGCTCACAGAGCGACTCCCCCCACTCAGAAGCAACCTAACCTCTGCTTTTTTTGAGCAGCATATTAAGTACACAAATTAGTCCAAAGATGATAAAAGGCTCAACAGGGCAGTCTCAGAGTTCATCTGTGTGGACCAAGTTCCAATATATATACAGTTGAGAAAGCTGGGTTCAGAAACCTTGTACAGCGACTGTTTTGAGTGCAAAAAAAGTTCTCCAGCATTTTGAATGCCATTGCTTTTAATTAAATGTATTTATTCTTGTCATTGTTCATTGATGTGTTTTAAAATAAGTAAGGGATAATGTATAGCTACGAGGTCATTGTCGCAAAATAATTGACCGACACAGAGTTTAAAATACCGAGGCGCAGCGCCGAGGTGTTTTAAACGTCAGTGAAGGTCAATTATTTTGCGACAATGATCGAGTATAGCTATACATTATCCCGCTTATTACATGGCTAACTTACTAACAATATACCTAATTCATTTTACATCGACAAGACGAGATCAAATGCAGACGCAGTTCTGTTCTGGCTCCGCTGTCATCGTCACACACACTCCGCTGTCAGTGCAGCCAGCAGGTGTGTCTGATTGGCTGCACTGATGCAGTGTGTCAGTGGCGTTGATTGCGAACAGCTGCGCACAGCGGTCATTATTGTTCCACAGAGGTCCGTTATCGAGTAATATCGGACCTCTGACGAGCGCTATTGACCAATCACAAGCAAGCATTTCGGCGAATGTGAAAACGCCATGTAATAAAGAACAATATGACATCTGAGAGTGTTTCCCTGATTTTGAGGAAAAGTATCGAAAGTATCGAAATTAATAGGGCTGTCTTAAATACTTCGAAGCTTCGTTCGATGGGCATGGGATTCCAATATGAAAATAAAATTCCATTATGTAAAAAGAAAAATATATATATATAATTTTTTTTGCTAAATCAACTCTGCCTCTCTTTTTGTTAACTACAACAAGCAATGCTGTTTGTTATTTAAGATGAGGTCGAACTCGGCACTGACAGATTTGTGTTCATTGTGCTGCTTTTATAAAGCCTCAAATGACGGCTTACAATATTTCATGGAAGCAAAGTGTTTAGTTTGTCTAAGATTTTAAAAGGTTTCAACTTTACAGCACTGACAAAGTTGAACAAAGTGCAAACAGCATTGCTTGTTGTAGTTAACAAAGAGAGGCAGAGTTGATTTAGCAAAAAAATAATATATATATTTTTTTACATAATCCATCGAACGAAGCTTTGAAGCTTCGAAGTATTTAAGACAGCCCTACTGCACACATTAAAATTGCGATTCTAATCGATGCAGTTGAATCGTCACCTTAGGATCGATGCATTGTTACACCCCTAGTAGCCTATAGTGTATACCTAGTAGTGTAGCCTATAGTGTATACCTAGTACTGTATCCTATAGTGTACCTAGTAGGGGTGGACGGTATAAATGGTATGAATTTGCGCTACAGTATGGATTTTGACTATACCTTCATACCTTGTGACCGGTAGCCTAGAGCAGGGGTTCCCAAACTTTTCAGGCCGGGACCCAGAAAATAAGGCGTCAGAGAGCCCAATGCACATCGTCAGGCTTTTTTTTTTCTTTTTTTTTGCCAGGCGACCGATTTTTTAAGCCAAATATCACTTCAATCCTATTATGTTAGTTCAAGTTAGTTATTCATTTATATGTGCTATTTATGAGAGGGCTAACTTGTTGCAAAATAATAATGATAATAATAATAGCCTCATTAAAATACTATTGTTGCTTCGGTTGTTTTCAGCGTTTTATGTGCATAATCTGTTATTTAGTTTGAAATGTTTGTTGAAATAAGTAGATTTTTCGTTTTTGTTTATTTATTAAGTTAATATAAAACCATATAGTCACATTTTAGAATACAATAGAATAGAATTTTAGAATACAACTAGAAACACTGTCCTGGCCTGCTTCTAAGTTCAGTGGCCTGACAAAAAATCTTTGGGTCGCGACCCCGACTTTGGGAACCACTGGCCTAGAGCAGCTACTCACAGCAGTAGCAATGACTTTAACGTTACTTGACGATTCACTCAACGTTTGCAGTGGTCGTTACTCGTTACATAGTGTTTAATTGTACTGAGTTTTTCTCCACTTGCTCACGGACCTTGCCATATAGTTTGGGCATTTCAATTTGGCTAAGGAGGCTGACAGGAGTCTTGCTTTAGCACAGCAACGGGCTAAGCTTAGCCGCTAAGCTAACGTTCTAACGTGACTACGCGGCACCAGTTTCATTAGTGAGGAAAGGGGGGGGGGGGGGTTATATTGACAAGGCTTGACAACAGAGGTTCAAAGATAACTTCACATTTATTGGCTATTCATTTCTTTATATCGCTTTATCCATCGGGCTGCTCTCGTTTCCAACTCTGTGGGCGGAATCCACAAAGGCTTTGCACAGCTTTTTCCGAAGCAGAGCCCATGCATCTCGCTCTCAAATGAGTGAAATTAGGTTGCTCATGCGTAACGTCGGCATTGCGTCCGTGCAATTGGCGTATATTTAAATGAGGTAACATGGGCGGAACATGTCCCCTTTTTATGTAAATGAGCCTCTAAACAGGTGATCATGGCAGCAGTAATTGTGCAGACAGGCATGACCGTGAAAGATATTATCGAATATCTCGAAGGACAATATCAAAACAAAGCGCATGCAGCGATCCCATGCAACCGTACTCATTATTTAAATATCGTTATATAACGTTGTGGGCCTTGGCGTTATGCTCGTATATAAACAGAATCGAATTTGTTCGACAAATATAAAGCTGCATGCCAATAGCCTTCGCAACGCGTGATTTATAAATAAGGCTATAGCTGACATTTCAAATCCTTGGTTCTGAGATGATCAATACAGTAAACATTTATTTCTGATATAGGTGCTGATCAGCAGTAATGCAATGTCATGATTATTATTATTCTGAAGTTATTCTTTTTCTTATTATTAAATAAAAAATGTATTGATAATGAATTAATAAGAACTCCTCTCCTTCACTATAATCTAATTATGAAATCAGATATAGGCCAGGGCTTTACAACTTAATAAAGAGATTGAATATATATTAAATGGGATAGAAACTAAATTAAATTTATACCATATGCAATGAAAGAATATAGTGCTCTAATTATATTGGTATACATTTCATTTAGTTTCTATCCCATTTAATATATATTCAATCTCTTTATTAAGTTGTAAAGCCCTGGGCCCTCATGTATCAACCTGACGTACGCACAGATATGTGCTTAAGCCGTGCGTACGACCATTCCTAAGCAAAGTGTGGGATTTATCTATTTGAACTTGTGCTTGACTTTGTGCGTATATTTAAGCACAGGTCGGACCATGCGTAGTTGGCGCCCGGTGGTAGAATATTTTTACAGCGCGGAAATAAGCACTGACTGCGCTCTGCGTAACTCAACCCGTTATTATTTTGCACATATATTGCAGAAATACGGGAACGTTTTGATTATATTTAAAAGGCTTTGCCATTGTTAAACGTAATGAGTGGAACCCCGAAGCTGTAAGCAGAATACAAGTCATATGAACACCCACGATATAAACGCATTGCAACGAGAACAGACAGAGGTTATTTGTTGAGTGTATGTGTATACAAAACCCTTGCAATAAATGTGTCTTAAATGAATGAAAAGCATACATGCTCTGGACACAGAGCATATCGTGTGGGTGATATCATGACTTGTATTCTGTGTCAAAGCCTAAATCAAAACGTCCCTGTATTTCTGCAATCTATGCGCAAAATAATAACGAGTTGAGTTCTAACAAAGAACGTATTACATGCTGGTAGGCTGATAGAGTAAACTATGATATGAATATGATATGATATAAAGGTATACTGGTCCGTCCGCGAGGATATCGAGGACTCGAGTTGGGGGACCCTGATGTAAACAAGACAAAAGTCTTTCTCTGGTCTGCATCCCCTTAACAATTGTGTGTATTGAGCCGTACTGTATTGTACCCATTCTGCAATCTGTTAAATAAAGTTTTCATTCATTCAGCCATTAAATGCAATTTGAGAATATAGGCTAAAGTGACGTGTCATGTTTCCAAATAAGATTGGCCACAACGGAATGCTTTCTACTTCAATTTGTTGATTAGAATAGATTACCTCGCTCCGTTGAAACTTCACTGAGCTCAGCACACAGACATGATAATAATAACAACAATAATAATAATAGCTTCATTTTACATAGCGCCTTTCAAGAGACCCATGCAAGGTCGCTTTACATAGATGGGGGGGGGGGGGGAATAACAAAGTAATAAAGATAGTGGACAGACTATGTAAATATGATGATGGGATTCAAGTTCGCGTTTTTATTGATCATAGGCATGCTGTCATAATCAAACATTCTAGAACATTTGTCGTCACAGATCATGTCATAATAGAACATAGGCTACATGGCATGGTCCATCGTGATATTGTGTAGACTGTTATTACTGTACCACCCATTGTGACAACAGCCTTGTGAGCTCCCGCACACAAACATGATGGAATTCAGTTTGTATTGATCACATAGGCAGGCTACATCATACATGGCAGTGAGATTCATTGTTCTTGTATATGCTCTCGTATTATTGTTTATATAGGCTACCCAATACTGACATCAAAATAGATTGTATGCCTCTAGAAATCATATGCAGCAGGTAGAAAATTGACAGAAAATCCGTCGCGATTTGGAATAAAATTGAGGAGAACTTTAATCCCTGGGTATTAATCAAACAAAACGGAAAAAGGCAGTCATATTCCAGCACGGTCTTTATTAGTGTTTGCGCTGCCCAGGCAGCAATGGTTAATAGATATCATATCCGACATCACCGTACGTGTACACGTCTGTCAGCCTGTCTCATAACACGCTTCCCTCGGTTTAGTCCATTTTTCCACATTTCATGGGGGTGTTCCATTACCGTATATGGTTAATCGGGGCGGTTTTGGTATGCAAATACGTGAAAGTGTGCACGAGCCTCGGCGTAGGACCAAGGTGATAGTTATCATGACAGGTGTGCGTAGGACCTGTGTATGCACGTGTGATAAATCCCGTTTTTTTTGTGCGTGCACACAGGGACCGAAACTAAAGCCCGCCGCCCGCCAGGGGCGGTCTGTTTTTACCTTTGGCGCATGACACTTAGAGGGCTGCCCGCCGTGTGGCGTGTAGACGTGTAGTTCATAACGATACTCTTGTGCGAGTACAGATTATAGCCGCTCTCGTCTTTTTTTTCTCCGCCGCGAGATTGTTAAAAAACTACAAGTTAGGGCTGGGCGATATGACGATATTATATAAATATCGGGTACAGTTCATTAACGATACACTTTTTAAACGTATCGTGGATATCGTGATGTTTTGCCCAAGAGGCTTGTGTCGCGTCAATCTGGTCCACACATTGACACTTTTGAACAGCGCCGCCCCACACACACACTACTGCATCAAAAGTTACTACTTATGATAACAAAGGCATTCGTTTTGTGGCATTAACGTTATATAGTTACACTTTCAATAACATCAGCGTATTTACATAGCAACGTCCGAGGTCGACCTAGATATAGCAAGCATTAGTCGTTCATATCTCAGCCCGTGCTGACTCAGTTGTGCCCATTCTGCGGTCTGTTAATAAAGTTTTCAATCAGACAGATGTATGGAAAGGCTTTTATTATAACATCCGTTGCAGTAAAATCATTATGCCTCCAGTCGTTTAGTCATTCTGCGGACCTAAAAGCTAAACGTCGGCCGCGGCGAGCTACCGCTGCCATTGTTGTTGTCATTGAGCTCTCCAATGGCGGAAGTAAAAAATGAATACGCGCTTGCCGATTGGTGCTAAGAACAGCAGGGCGGGTGCAAGCGGTGTGACGTAATTGGCAGACGCGACTGTCAATCAAAATGATTCTGTTTGCCGTCTGAATGAATGAAAACGTTATTAACAGATTGCAGCATGGGTACAATACAGTACAGCTCAATACAACAACAGTCAACAGTGGACTGGAGGATGCAGACCAGAGAAAGACTTTCGTCTTGTTTACATCAGGGTCCCCCATTTTCAATTAATCATATTTCATATCTAAATCATATAATATCTCATTGCTAAATATATGCAATATATAATCTAATAATCCAATAATCTAAATCTAATATATAATATAAAAATGCTAAATGCATGGGTATTTTATTTTGTCTTTAATGTTAGCTTGCAAACTCAAATACTGTCTTGGTAAGCCTCATAATGAATTGTTTGGGGAAAAAAAGAAAAACATTGTGATGCGTATCGTGTATCGCCGAAAGGTCAGAAAATATCGTGATATCATATTTAGGCCATATCGCCCAGCCCTACTATCCGGTTTGTTTGTATTGAGACCCTCAAATATTAAGAGGAGCATGTGCACCCTGAATATGCTCACCCTGCATAGAGAGTCATATGTATATAAATCCATACAAAAGAAAAGACAAATTAAGTTAAGAAAAAAAGGGAAGATTATATACATATATAAAAAAGAAAAAGAAAAAAAAGGGGGGGGGGGCAAAAACAAAAAATACAAAATATAGAGCAGAAGAAAACGGCATGCAATCATTCACAAGGTCATGGCTATAGCAACCTGGTTGGCATAGGGTTCCTTTTGAAGGAGTCACTCCGATTGAAATAACAATATTCCCCTTCTGAGGCATAGGTGGCCAATCTATAGTGACTGGGCACTATAATATAACCAAGGTCTACAAGTTCAGCCGAACACTCAATACGTCGTAATCATGTCTATTGCTGTTGATGTTGGTTTCAGCTGGCCCCGAGGTGTCCGTTAGACCTAGGTAAATGGTCTAGTAAATTCAGGCCCAGTCTCTGCGCATTGAGTACTCCTAAAGCATACATATAGAACCTTCATTATCCTGTCAAACCGGTCCATTCTATTTATCTAGCAGCCCCTAAACAGAGGGAACGTCTACAGTTTGAATGAGCGAGAGACACATGTAAAATAAGGGCTATTAAAGAATAATAAAAAAAAAAGCAAAAAGGAGTTAGAAATATGGGCAAATATAATCCACGTCGGCTATTTGGGAAGCATAAAGTTCAGTTTCAGAAGCCAGTCCGCTTAATGTCAATAGCATCTCCCCATGAGGTCTAAGTGTCAGGTCTAACGCAGTCGACCAGTTTAGCTCGACCAATGTCTATAAATTCAGTCTCGCATTCTACATTCATTGTTCATTGCTCCCGGCGTCAGGTTAGCTTACCACTGGGTACTCGTTGGGTAGCCGTCCACGCTAGGCTAGCTTGGCCTTGAGGTACGCTTCGGCATCTCCAACAGACATGAAGCGTAGTCTGTCCCCGCTCTCTTCCGTAATCATCAGTTTAGTTTAGGATGGTGAAGAAGGATGTTGGTCTCGGGCCCTCAATCTGTTCTGGTAGTCCAATGATCCGAAGGTTGTTACGTCGCCCTCGAGGTCCTTAGCCTTTAGCATAGCATGGCTAGCCCTCAGATCCGCACATGTAGCCTCTAGTAGAGACGTAATTCTTTCGCTTACAGATTCCGCATTCTCCTCCAGGGACTTGACCCGCTGTCTGTTGTCGGCCACGTCCGTTTTCATTTGGTCAAGTTTATTTTGGTAATGGCTTTTCTGAACTCGGTGGTCATAGCCTCTTTGTGGCTTTCAAGTAGGGTGGCCAGCCAGGCCTTGCTAAAAGCGTCGTCAGCCTCCTCCTCATTCTGAACATCGCCCCGTTTTGGTCTTGGAGTCTTGGACGTCATCTTTGCGAAGATAAATATTTAGTTAGCTATATCGATACTAGCATATAAACAAGAATTGTGAGGGTTTGGAGTCTTAAAACGTAGAATTTAAAAAAAACATGAGGGAGAGAGGGAAAAACGCGTCCTACTCCCTGCTCACCATACCGGAAGTCCTATATGTACAGGTTTAACTGAATTGGGTGTATAAAAAGAGGCTTTTAAAGGCAAAATATAAAAAACGGGAGAAGCAGCTTTACAGAGTGCGACCTACATACTCGACCCGGAACCGGACGTCTAATAAACAACTAATCTGTAATGCTGAAAGTCCAACTCCGATAGTGATATCAAAACTTGATCATGTTAAGTGTAATGTTATATCATTAATACAAGCCACAAATCCAGACAATTCGTCCCATTCAACTCCAAAAGCCAGTCAAAACCAATCCAAGCCAGAGTTGTTCTGACTGTAGATGCCCAAATGTTCTCAAAAGCATCTGTTGATCACCAAGACTTGCTCGCTAGTTAGTGTCTGGTACGGTATATCTTATGAACACTGCCTGAGCCTCTACTACGTATCACATGACATGAGTGTATCTTGCCCAGAATGAGGGAGCAAGGTGCAGAAAACGCTTTTATAGGTCCCTAGAGCTGCCGCGATTACCGCATTACCGCGGTATCGCTGTTACATCACGGCCACCGCAGAGTAGGCTGAATACCGCGTCACCGCTGTTTTTTATAATAATAATAAAAAATTACCCTCCTCTCGTTGGGCTTGCGGCTCTGCAGATATACCCTACTTCTCTATCGAGGTTCCAAGCGACCCTATTGGGTACCAGAAAAGTCACGTGAAACATTGCAGACCACTGATTGGTCAGAAGAGAGACGCGTCACATAGGGCTGGGCGATATGGAAAAAAATCATATCGCGATAACGATATGATAATTTTATTTTATTTCTCGATATCGATAATTATCGAATTGTTATAAGTATAAAAAAAAAAAAAACATTTTTTTTTTTTTTTTTTTAAACAACAGATGTATGTTTATTTTGCAGCAATTCTTTGTCATTGCCGCCATCTTTAGTGTTACATCCCCTCACACTCCAGTTCTCAGGCTGCAGCTGGTTTAAAAGCTAAAGTAAACCGGCTTCTCTGCTGGCTGTGGCTCCAGAGGAGTTGAACAGTTCTGGCTCTGCTAGTTTATTTTCGATCTTTTGGCGCTTTTTTGGTGGACAAACCACCGCACATGTGCACTGTGACTCGTGACTGGAGTCTAGTTCTGCTAGCACACATAGCCTACTGTGTACAGACGGTTTCAAAATGTATTTTAAATTAGAAAGCAAACAAAATAAATGGACAAGAGAAAAAGAAATCTGAATTTGGTCAGTATTGTCATTTGGACAAGCAAAGCCATTACTTTAAGTTGCAGGCAAGAAAGACAAGTCTGTCCACTGTCTCTGGTTTTAAAACTGCCCTGTTGCAGGTAAAAAAAAAAAAAAAAAAAAAAAAACGATTTTTCGATTTTTTTTTTTTTCGATATTCGATATCGATTATTAAAATATATCGCGATATTTATCGTTATCGTTATATCGCCCAGCCCTAGCGTCACACGTTTTTTACGTCCTGAATGTCAGCTCATCACAACACGGCTAATAACGTTAGCTTTAACTCTCCGCCGGAGTGGACTACCATCGCTCTTCAGGAGTACTAAACGAGACATAATGATTTTACTGTCTGCAACGAATGTTATAATAAAAGCCCTTCGTTCTATACACTTGTCTGATTGAAAACTTTATTAACAGACCGCAGAATGGGACAACTGAGCACGCTCTGAGCAAAGAAAGGAACTGAGATATGAATAGAGTATTGCTTGCCTTGCTATCGTCCGGTAAATACGCTCAGTGATGTTATTGAACGTATAACTATATAATGTTAATGCCACAAAACGAATGCCTTTATTATAAAGTAGTAACTTTATAGTAATAATAATAAGAAAGGGTCGGGGGGGGGTAACCAGCCCTGCCCGCGACACCGAGTGAACTGCGCACGACCAGAGGGTAAACTTCGAATCCGTGTTTCACTTTCAATAACTAATGCGTGCTTGCCGAATCCCAAACAATATTCATGCTGCAAAGTCATCCTCTAAAGATAGACATTTAGACTAGAGGCAGGCTATATGCTATAAAGAGTAGACTACTACTAAAAAAAATGCATTCAAACATTTTTTTTTTTTTTTTTTTTTGTGCGTGCGGTAATACCGCAGCTGTAGGAAATATTTTGCAAATTTGTGCGGTAAGGAAAACAGCAATACCGCGGCAGCTCTAGGTCCCACCCTCTGGCCTCTGAAGTTGCTAATGTCTTTTTTATTTGGGCTTCACGGGGAGTATAGTGTGAAATGGTGACCTGTCCCTTTGTTACTTTCAAAAGAAATGTTTACAACAAATTACATTTAAATTATTTTATGCCCTTCTTTCTAGACTCCCTTGCCTTGCAGGTGTTTATCTGTGAAGAGGAGGTTCCACCTGAGCAGCAGGAGAGGAGCTCCAGTCTGGGCCAAGAGGAGTCGGAGTCCCTACAGATTAAAGAGGAACAGGAGGAAATCTGGACCAGTCAGGAGGGAGAGCAGCTTCAAGGTCTGGAGGAGGCTGATATCATGAAGTTCACATTCAATCCTGTCTCTGTGAAATGTGAGCATGATGATGAGAAACCTCAGTCCTCATGGTTTAACCAAACCCAGGACCCAGAGGCCCTACAGATTAAAGAGGAAGAAGAGGAACTATTTCAAGATCTAGAGGAGGCTGATGGCTCCAAGATGACCTTACACCCTGTGAGATATGAACATGGTGGAGAAAATACTCTGTCCTCACAACTCGGCCAAATCCAGGACCCAGAGCTCCTACAGATTAAAGATGAACTACATCAAGGGCTGGAAGAAGCTGGTGGCTCAGAGATCACAGGACACCCAGTGAAATGTGAAGATGGTCAAGAGAACGCTCAGCCTTTCCAGCCTCTTCAAACCCGTAGGCAGAGAAACAGAGAAGCTTACTCTTTACCCAGCACCTCAACTGAACAGATGAAAACAGAACCCGATGGGGAGGACTGTAGAGTATCAGAACCAGCCAGTAACTTAGATCCAGCTGGTGATTTAGAACCAACTAGAGATATCCAGCCCCTTTCTTCAGACTGTTCTCTAATTGAGACTGATGACAGTGATGATGAGAGTTATGGAACTGAGCCTGATGACACTGATGATGAGGGTTCTGGAACTGAGCCTTATAACACTGATGAATGGAAGGAGAGTGGACAACTATGTTTGATGACTCAGAAACCAAAGAAGACACAGAAAATACGAAGTAGTCCTGGCTTCAGCAAGGAGGAACATCTGAACAGACACATGATAACTCATACTGGAGAGAACCCATTTAGCTGTTCAGTTTGTGGGAAAAGGTTCTGTAGTAAAGGACATCTGATCACACACATGAGAACTCATACTGGAGAGAAGCCATTTAGTTGTTCAGTTTGTGGGAAAGGGTTCAGTCAGAAAGGACATCTGAACTCACACATGATAACTCATACTGGAGAGAAGCCATTTAGTTGTTCAGTTTGTGGGAAAGGGTTCAGTCAGAAAACGGATCTGAACAGACACATGAGAACTCATACTGGAGAGAAACCATTTAGTTGTTCAGTTTGTGGGAAAGGGTTCGGTGAGAAAACGCATCTGAACATTCACATGAGAACTCATACTGGAGAGAACCCATTTAGCTGTTCAGTTTGTGGGAAAAGGTTCTTTAATAAAGGACATCTGATCTCACACATGAGAACTCATACTGGAGAGAAGCCATTTAGTTGTTCAGTTTGTGGGAAAGGGTTCAGTCAGAAAGGACATCTGAACTCACACATGATAACTCATACTGGAGAGAAGCCATTTAGTTGTTCAGTTTGTGGGAAAGGGTTCAGTCAGAAAACATATCTGAACAGACACATGAGAACTCATACTGGAGAGAAACCAATTAGTTGTTCAGTTTGTGGGAAAGGGTTCAGTCAGAAAGGACATCTGAACTCACACATGAGAACTCATACTGGAGAGAACCCATTTAGTTGTTCAGTTTGTGGGAAAGGGTTCAGTCAGAAAGGAAATCTGAACTCCCACATGAGAACTCATACTGGAGAGAAGCCATTTAGTTGTTCAGTTTGTGGGAAAGGGTTCAGTTCGAAAACAGATCTGAACAGACACATGAAAACTCATATAGGAAAGGCAGAACTACTCAAGAGGGCCAGAATAGAGACATACCAGAGACATACCAACTTAGTAAAGAAACTGAAAGAATGAGAAAAAACACAAACTCAAAGAACCAAGAGACACTTAGGGAGACGTTAGAGAAAAGATAAACAAAGAATTACTGACAGAAATTGAGAAAAAGGCTCGATATACGTGAAACAGACATACTATGAAGGAGGAACTAGAGCGACCAGACTCTTAGCTAGACAAATCAGAATACAACAGAAATGAAATGCAATACACACAATAAAAGACACAAACACAAACAGGTTACTAAGATAACCAGCTGAAATAGAGAAGACATTTGTAGAATACTATAAGACACTATACACACAACCGAAAGCGGCAGGAGAAGAAGAGATAGAGACATTCTTAGAAACATTTGATTTACCATCGATAGGAAAGACAGAACGAAATATTAAATGCAGAGATAACAGAACAGGGAGTGGGAAATGCGATCAGTAAAGTAGTTTCAGACCAGTGTCCATACTTAATGTAGATTACAAGATGTATACATCAATAATATCCAAAAGATTTGAGACATTTATGCCAGATATTATAGACGAAGACCAGACCGGATTCATTAAAGGAAGAAAAAGGCAGGACAACATAAGGAAGACAGTGCAGATAGTAGAGGAGATACAAAAAGAAGGAAGTGCAGTACTAGTTAGCCTAGATGCAGAAAAAGCATTCAACAGTGTAAGCTGGATATTCCTATATAAAGTATTAGAGAAATTTGGACTAGACAAAAATGCGATGAAAACAATTGGTTTGTCATGACAAACGAATAAAAAAAAATCGCGATTTACCCGCTGGCTACAACAACACACAGTGACTGCATGTAGTCACTGTGTGTTGATGTTGTAGCCACCTCCTCTGAGCTCTGGCTCTGACTACATGCAGTCACTGAGTGTTGTTGTAGCCAGCGGGTAAATCGCGATTTTTTTTTAATTTGTTTGTCATGACAAACCAATTACATAATCCAACATATGTGTAAAGGCACAACATATTCCAGTTAACGGTATATTTTTTTAATGATTTGTTACGGCGTAGTCGTTCTATATGAATTGAAAATGGGGGACCCTGATGTAAACAAGACAAACGTCTTTCTCAGGTCTGCATCCCCTTAACAATTGTGTGTATTGATCCGTACTGTATTGTACCCATTCTGCAATCTGTTAAATAAAGTTTTCATTCATTCATTCAGTCAATACTTCCATGCGTATAAATTGAGGAAGCGAGTCCGCGGCCGCTCGCTCTGCCGCGCGCGGCAGAGCAGAGCGGTGGATAGGGGGGGCGGGTCACGTGGGGGTTGCGGCCAATCAGAGGAACCCGGAAACCGTATTCCGTTGCGGAAAGGATACACGCAGTCTGGCGACTAGTAAACAAAACAAAATACAATTATTCTGCAATCTGCTGATTCGCTCATTGGCACAAGCCAAACTCTGACTCCCCCCTTATGATTCCTCCCATTTGCGCCTCATAATAATCCATAATCAATGAACATCATCGTTGTACAGATGCGCTCTAAGCTCCTCCAATGAACACTCGTTTTCTAGAAGATGTCGTGCATCTAGTGGAAGTGGATAGACCACTGCGTGCGGACCTACAGACTCCTGTCACCGGCTTGACAACGTAGAGACAAACTTAGACAAAAACACATCGTGGATGAAAATGTAGAGTTGTCGCTTTCGGATATCAGTGAGGTCTGTCTGACATGGGGGCGAACAACAGCACTCGACACGTCTCCTTTGAGTCGGATGAGAATGACAAGTGGGCGTGAGGCTAACCCAGCATTAGCCGGCTAGCTACCGAGCATGTAACAAGCTACCATAAAACGCGCATTCAACATAGTGGACTATACTGAGCGGCTTTGCTTAAATTCAGCCGAGTGACATTTTATTATTACCGAATTATTACCGGGTTTCCCCCCATATCACCACTCGCCCATATACCCTTCACAACGGTGATGTGTCATACTTGTCATTCAGAATACACCTGCTGAACCCCTAGCGTTGACATGAGATTCGATTCCAATGTATTGTCATCATACAGCACAAGTACAGTACAACCAGAATACGTTTGGCATCCAACCAGAGTGCAAATGTAACAAGTCAAGTTCAAGTTATTTTATTTATTTTTTCACTGCCCAGCCCAGTCCAACCCAGCATCTTTCACTGCCCAGTTCAGCCCAACCCAGTCCAGAATAGTTCCCTCTTTCATGTTAATATGTGATATCCTAATATTTTGAAGAGTAGAGACGGTGTGATTAATACATGTTTTATGCTAATATTGTGAAGAGTAGAGACACTTATTAATGTTTTATGCTAATAAATATTTTAAAGAGTATAGACACAGTGTGATTATTACTATGATTGGAAATCAATTTAGACGAAGACATACAAAGAAGTAATTATCACAATTAGCTATTTATTTTTGGCTGGTAAAAAATCAGTTTGGCTGGTAAAAAAAACCATCTACTCGCCAGTTGGCTGGTTAGCCAAAAAGTTTGTTTCCTCCCCTGCATGTTCTAAATAAAGATTCCAAATCAAATCACACTCCAGCCCAGTTGAAATTGAAATGGCTACCCCTCGACAACAACAAGAGTTGTTCCACAAGTTCAGTGTGACTCGGCTATCTTTATACTCTCGACGAGTTCAGAAATTAACACATTATTCGCCAGGCATTGTACCCTTCTTATACCATCCTCTGCCAGCTCTATTTGTCTATGGAGATGTTCACCTACTTTGCAGGGCTATAACTTTTTTAATTGTATTGCTAAATTGACATTACTATGGCCCATTCAACATCGATTAGCTATTGTTCAGGGTGTAGGAACGTTT
Source organism: Notolepis coatsorum (assembly GCF_963971535.1). NCBI lineage: Eukaryota > Metazoa > Chordata > Actinopteri > Aulopiformes > Paralepididae > Notolepis > Notolepis coatsorum. Next base: position 19,030,067 of record NC_140172.1, read on the forward strand.
TACTTTTTCATTCACACATTCATACTAAAATACCATCCAGAGTATAAATATGTTTTTATCGTTTTCTGCAGTAATTCTTAGAACGTGAGTTATAGCCATTTAGCATATATTACATCATCAAATGCAGTTTGCTAGCGATTGACGTCAGATTACAAATTTCAATTGTACAAGGTCCTAAACGTCATGACTCATCTGCTGGTGACCGGAGGGGGGGGGGGGGTCGTTTATAATGCAATGACCGACGTTAAATGAATCATGTAGTATAGGTGATATATTGATCATAGAAGTTTGTATGGATAATAATAATCAAAAACGCTGAAACTCACCGCAGCTTCCTCTTACCGTTGAGTGATCAGCGTGGAGCAAAAAGTTCGCTATTATGGGATGTTGATCTAGAGATTAACCATTTCCGGGTTGTATAATACTATATACGTCCAAATAACGTTGTTTATTGAGTTATGGCAACCGATCGATTATCCAGTGTGTCGAGATGGAGCCCCGGGAGCGATAGCGATTGGCGGACGGAATAGCACTTCCGGCCCCACTTCCGGTTGGCCGATCGGCCACCAGGTGGCGATATTGAACCGTTGGAGAGTTGAGTGGAGATCCACAGCACCCATCAAGGATCCGTCTGTGAAATATGAATGCCATGACAGAAATTTGAAATATTGATCTCGATGACAGCGTAATCCGTCATTGGCAGATTAAGCATGGTGAGGAATGACGGCTTAATCCGTCAATGGCGAAGAATGGGTTAAAGTGCTCCGTCTTGAGACGGATATCCGTCAATTTGATTCGGAGTTCCGTCATTTGATTCGCAGTCGTGACGGATTTTAACCTGGTATAATATTATTTGTAGATGCATACAGATTGAAACTAAATAGAGCCAATCAGAGGCGTCAACTATCATGAAAAAGGGCAATCACACTCCAGCCCAGTTGAAATTGAAATGGCTACCCCTCGACAACAACAAGAGTTGTTCCACAAGTTCAGTGTGACCCGGCTATCTTTATACTCTCGTAATGACTAGTTCAGGCATTAAAGCGTTCCGTCTTGAGACGGATATCCGTCAATTTGATTCGGAGTTCCGTCATTTGATTCGGAGTCATGACGGATTTTAACCTGGTATAATATGATTTGTAGATGCATACAGATTGAAACTAAATAGAGCCAATCAGAGGCGTCAAATATCATGAAAAAGGGCATTTTGACCATTCTAACCAATCAAACGTGAGCTTGACGCACACCCGCTGCTCGCAGACAGTGCTCTCCCCCTCACAGACCCGTCTCATTCGCACCGAAGATAGAAAGCATGCAGGTCCTCTTTTAACATTACTGAAGCATTAAACAATGGCCCAGTAAACGTATTCACTTTAGTTTAATATACGAGGCGTTGTCTAACGGTATCTAGCTGGCTATAGCTACTGTGGCTAACGTTAGCTAGCTACCGATCTTCGGCTGGCTAACATTAGCTACCTAGCAACTGTAGCTAGCTAATACGGTCTGCGCTGGCTGGCTAACTTTTAATTCGCAATGGAGTGGAGCTAACTAACTGTACAAATCGATGTGATTGGCTGAGACTGTATTTTGTACGGTTGGCTGCCTGGCTGTTGTGGATTCGGGTAGCCAGCTAGCAGCTAACATCAACTCAACATCAACACTCTGTTGACACTCTGAGCTAGTTTGCCGACAGCAATGTAACAAACAATATGGTCTGTGCGGAACCCTTATCCCCAACACATAGTTCCGTGTGTGAATAATGTTGAGCCACCACAAAAGATGAATCCAAAGTTTAATATAGTAAGAAGAATAGTACTAGGCTATATTATAACACATCTTTGCAGGTAGATTACATTAGCAAAATGCCCTTTTGACATGTTGCCTACATATTCATAATCATGAAAGTTTATTTGGAAGTATTTTATATTCTGTACTTAGTTTTAAAGTGGTCAGACAGTTCCCTCTGTGTGTAATACAGACAGTCTTCACACATTCATAAATAACACTTACAGAAAAGCTTATTGTGCACTGTAATACGTTTTGTTCAATGGGGGATTTTTTTATGTACAGAATACCATGAAACCATGGTATTTTTGCCCAAGGTTATCGTAGCCTCAAAATGTCATACCGGCACATGCCTAGTTACACTACTAGGTCTACACTATACTATAGTTTAAGGCTACTTTCACTGTTTTACTGCATTACAGTTGTAGCAGCCTGAATATTCTACAAAGTATTCAGTAGTGCTAACTAACTGTTACTTTCCCTGTGTGTGTATAACGTGTGATTTACAGTGTTCCTTTGGATAGCTCGCCCAGTCTAACGACGAGGTGAGGTGCTACTCATCTCCAGATGCAGTATGGATTACTAGCAATAACATTGAGCCTTTGTTTCCCTTTCTGGAGCGGTCTTTGCGTGGGACCGGTGGAGGTTGCCAGCAGGGGCGGAGTGCAGTGGTGGCAGGTGGAGCAGTGGAGAGAAGCAAGCAACGAGGAAGAGGGAATCACCTGGAGGTGAGGGGAACAGGAAGCTCTCTTCGGCGTTGGACTTGGCCGTGAACGGTCGCAGCTACAACAGGAGGTGCTTTGGAATAGCCCCGTTGAAGAAGTGAAGCCAGAGAGCCCCGCCGGAGCGAGCGACGGGTGATGAGACATACTTGCTAGTGACGGGTTATCCTAGAAGTATCCGTGATAGTGTGTGAGTAAGAGAAACCGAACCCAAGGACTAACGTCTAAGCTAACGAGACTAACGTCTCACGTTATCGGGTTATAGTAGTTACTGTGTGCGGTATAGCAGCATGCCGCTAACGGCTCCGTCTGACTTGAGTAGACTACCGGGCGCGAGGCGCTGAAGAGACCGGTGGTGTAGCCAGCCACGTTGCGTGAACAGTATAACCGAATAGCAGGAGGGTGCGCCGAGACCCAAAGCTTAGCTGTGTTTAAGGTAGCCCAAGTATTAGCTCGCGCGACGGAAGCAAGTCAGCAACAGCAGCGGTGGACGTTTCCCAGACGGTACAGAGGACGCCTCTTCCCACCAGCAGAGGACGCCATACAGCAAGCTCTGCCCGCTAACCACTGCCTGCTGTTCGCCCAACCTGCTGGCTGTGCTCGCGGATCGCCGACGCCATCTTGTCATCCGGACTAGTGGTGACAAGAGTGGGTCCGCCATCTTGGCTAAGTACTAACAGTACCATGTGTGTATCAACAGCAACGTCCATTGAAGTGAACGCTAATCACCAGTGTCTAAGGGGTACCCCAAACAATTTAAGCCGGCTTAGGTTAGGTTTTCTTTGATAACATGGGCCCACATTTATTGGTTATTTTTGTTATTGGTTTATTTGACTGTTTGATTCTGAGACTCCCAATGTGTCTACGTTCTATGCCTGGGTTCCCCCAGTACAAGCGGGGTGGTTTAATGTATTGAGCACTCGGTGCCTATGGTGGGAAGAGCTTCCCCTACATTGATAACAAGAGCACCCGGTGCCATATGAGTAAGCATTACCGTTGTAATGTATAATCTGCCCAGGCTTCACTAAACGTAGATTTAATTGGGATCATTGTGTGTGTCTCTTTCTTTGAGTTCCATTTGCTATTTTATTCTCTGGGTAAATATTGTGACGGCATAATTATTTAACCCTTACACCCCATTTACAGAATAGCATTTGAAGGGTCTATACAGGTGGTCAAGGAAGGGTACTGCTTAAAGGGAAGCCCAATAATACTATTGAACTGACAGTCACTGGGTGTGGGAGGGCTGTCGGAGGTACTGAGGGAGTGAGGGTGTGTGGGGAGCTACTGCTGACCGCCTTGGAAGGCGAGGGAGACCAGAGTACCAGTCCCCAGGTTAGTAATTCCTGGGCCCCATCCACTCCAGCTGCAAGCCATCCAGTACGACGTTCCGGGCCAAAGACGGGGGTACTTATAGGTCCAATACTATAGTATCCTACTACCCAGTGTCTGTGTACTACTACTCCCACAAGCGGGGATAATCCACCCTTCTACACAGTACTGTTATATTGTCGTTTTTTTATCAATAAAAAAATATATATTGTTGGTGCTCCTTACATTTTGGTGGGTGCTCCTACATTTTTGCTGGTGCTCCCAAGTAAAAATGTTAATTTCGAGCCCTGCATAATTTGAACTATACACAATACATAATTTGAACTATAGACAATACATAATTTGAACTATACACAATACTGAATTTGAACTATACACAATACTGAATTTGAACTATACACATATACTGAATTTGAACTATACACAATACTGAAAAGTTACAGTATGTAGATTTGTTTATTTGTATGACAAAGTCAGTCAACCCTTGCACATCAGTTTCATTTAATGAATTGAAAACAGCATTGATATTACGTAAAAGCAAACTGGCAATAGAAAAGATGTTCAAAATTATCTAGTTCCCTTAATTAAACGCTAACACTATTAAATAAAAATATATAGTGGAGGTTAAAATAAGAATATGACTTGGCCTGAAAAAAGTTCAGTCAGGAGATTTTTTTTTTGCTTTAATCCCTGCGAGTTGTATAGGTGAGGCAGTGTTGCAGTGCTGGTATAACTCGGTATAACGGCGTTATACCTCGCTCACTGAGGCTGAAGTACGCGCAATCGCGCACGGAAATGTACGCGCAGTCACGCACACAAAAATCCGCTGTTCCCATTCATTGTAACTAAGTACCGGCTCGGCGCGGCCACCGTTTTTACACAACAAAAGCACAGGTAGAGTAGGCTGACCAAACGTCCTCTTTTGCCCGGACATGTCCTCTTTTCACGCCCTGTCCGGGGGGGGCGGTTTATTAATTCATCGAAATGTCCGGGGTTTCACTGTTTTTCAGTTTCAGTTTCACGGCCCTTTGCGAGCATCTGAAGGCTCGGGGCTGCATTTTTCGCCGAACATATAAATTACCGAATAAAGCGCTATTCGTTGCCGTTCGAATGCCATCTGGATCGCCAAAATCCGTGCCTCGGTTCTCGAGTTACATGCCGATATGTCAGGCATGCGACTTTTTACATGGCATTATCCAACCGGACTCCCGGAGAAGCATGCAGCCGCAGAGCCAGCGGCGCTCTCTGGGCCGCGAGCTGTGAGATGCTTCCAGCTGCAGCACATCAGACCGCAGCGCTTACAAGCCCCGCACATAGCAACCCCTCGCTTCCATTGGCTGATTTTGGTCACGTGATTTGGGTCCCACCCAATGGCTGAGGTCCCCCGCGCTTAGATACCCCTCGCTTCCATTGGCTGATTTGGGTCACGTGATTTGTGCAACCAAAACATTACGTGAAACTAAGTGAAGAAGAACACTAACAGATATAAAGTTTATAAACAAAATGGGCGCATCTTTCAACACCCCTGCGGCGGCGTGTCCTTTGTGTAAGTCTTCATATCGCGACCCGATCACATTGAAGTGCGACCATCGGTTCTGCAAGCGCTGTATTGGAGACTTGTGGAGTGACTCCACGACCGGACCGTATTATTGTCCCGAGTGGCAGTGCCACACAGAGTATAAGACGCTTCCCTTTGAGACAATAGTAACACGGCCGTCCGCATCTGGATCCCTCGCCCCTTGCTGCACCGCAGGTATGTCAGAGCTTCAATTGGTCATTCAAAACTAAATTAAAAGATAAACATGTTTACCACATGCCCCCCCCAACATCCTCCAATGTACAGTTTCCCCATCCCACCTACCCAACCTCCTCCAATGTACAGTTTCTTCCCCCTCAAATGTATACTCTCTTTTTTAGACCCTTTTTGTATCACAAACAGTACTGTATTTGTAGATCTGGTCATAGGCGCCCACTTAACGGAGCAGACGATGCACGGGCTCCAGGACTATTGAACTTGGGGGAGCAAGCTTGTCTCTTTGCTCCCTCACTTTTTGATCATATCATATGATATAAATATCCCCCCCAATATATAAATCTTATCGAACCATAACTACGTAATTTCAATCAAATTAATAATACGCAATGACACTTAATAGCACGTTTTTAAGTTTCCAAAGATTGTGTGACCCCCCCACTTTAATGGTTTGATCCAGTGCCCACGGTTCGTCGGCATGACGTATACGACATGTTGGGGGAGGCGGCTTTTTCGAAAGCGTTTGAAAAATTCAGGCTGGATATTGGATAACATTGTGACTCGTGAGGATTATTCTTCGGCGTTTACATCAAAATGGAGCAAATCATCACGTAAGTCGAACACTGTGACTGTATACTAAATGCGCAAACAGATTGAAACTGAATATTTCTCGTATGGTGAGCCTCGGTGCTATTGCACCGAGTGAATCCAGAGATACAGGATGGTGCGCAGGCGCTGTGATCACCCAACGGCGGAAATAATGCCGCTTTGAGCAGTTTATATTAAAAATATTTATTAGCAACGCCAAGCTTTCAAACCATCCCGTATTTCTGTGCGAACCCCTCGTGCAACTGTGAGCACCTTTGTAATGTCTCTGTGATACTTGTATAACGAACGGTTCGGCCAGAACCAGTCCTTCATGGTAAATCTAGGTTGGTTTCCCATTGAGGAGCAAGTGACTGTGGATTCACTCGGTGCAGCACAGTCACGAAAGGGGACCCTGATGTAAACAAGACAAACGTCTTTCTCTGGTCTGCATCCCCTTAACAATTGTGTGTATTGAGCCGTACTGTATTGTACCCATTCTGCAATCTGTTAAATAAAGTTTTCATTCATTCAGCCGCCGCGCTCACTGGGGCTATTGATAGCGTCAATTAGTTGTTGTTGTTGTTGTTGTTGTTGTTGGTGCTGCGGATGTGAACGGGGCTGGAGGGGCTTTGGGAGGATGGGAAAGTTATTATTATTATTATTATAATAGTAATTGGCTATCATACGTGCCTAGCTAGCGTTAGCTAAAAGAGCCCTCGCAGTGAAGTTATTATTATTATAGCTATCATACTGCAATAACTGAGTTTTATAGTGAAAAGAGCAGCTTTATTTTGGTCAAGATTGAAGGCTCTATATTGCAGGAAATTGCACATACAGGTGTTCATTAAATGTAAAAAAATCTGCCGTGGAGGGGGTCGTGCCGGACCCCCTCCAAACCACCCCTTGCAAAAAAAAAAGAAATGTAAAAAAAAAAATGCACCCCCACTTTCAACTATAACTAGGCGGCCATGGATCTGGTATGTCATAAATGTATAGATGTAGCAGTACTGTCTATCTGTATGTCATGTATGTCATATGATGAATTGAAAATGGGGGACCCTGATGTGAATGAATGAATGAAAACTTTATTTAACAGATTGCAGAATGGGTACAATACAGTACGGCTCAATACATACAATTGTTAAGGGGATGCAGACCTGAGAAAGACGTTTGTCCTGTTTCCATCAGGGTCCCCCCCATTTTCAATTCATATAGACATTTATGACATACACAACATACATGACATTTATGGCATAGGGACATATAGGTATTTAGTACTGATACATTTGTGACATAAGCGGTATTCAAATATACAGTACTGTTACCCCTAGATCCTGACAGAGTATATACATATGATGGGGAGGGGACTGTACATTAGGAGGGGGTGGGAGGGAAATATACATACGGCGGGGAGGGAATATATACATGCGGTGGGGAGGAGACTGTCTATTAGGAGGTGGTGGGGGTTTTGGGCATTTACGGTGGCCAGTTTCGAATTGCAGCCTCCCGTAGGTGCTCTTTAAGAGCGGTTTTGAATGTGGGCAGGGATTCACTTTCCTTTACAGCTTTGGGTAGGGCGTTCCACATTGTTGTGGCATAATTGCGAAACGTGTTTAGTCCCTTGTTTGAGCCGAATCTGGGTTTAACATGATTTGTTGAGCTTCCTCTGGTGTAGTGGTTGTGGTATTCAAAGTCTTTCATCCCCTTAACAGTTGTTTGTATTGAGCTGTACTGTATTGTACCCATTCTGCAATTAATAATGTTTTCAATCAATCAATCAATCAGGTGGGACGATGGATCTGTGCCAGTGCCTGTGGTGCCAGCAGAGCCACTCCTTGGTGCCCAGGCCCTCAGAAGGATGGGAAGCAACAACGCCACCAGAGAGGCCATTACTGTCAGGGAAACCTTCACTGGGTACTTCTCAGCTGCTCAGCTGCAGGATAGGTGCCATGGCAGAATGGGATCATCTGAGGACCTCCTACTCCTACCTCCCGTATTCACCCAAAGGCTCTTTTCAGAGCCACCCAAAGGCTCTTTTCAGAGCCACCTACTTTGTGTTGAGAGAGTTGTTCCCATGCTCAACCAAGATTGTCCTTGTACAATAACTATTTATTACCAACAATTTTGTATAAATGTTATTCATAACTAGCATAATGTTTTGGCTATTACGATGCAAATCAAGATTAAACTTTGACCAATGCATATATACATATTACAATTATGGGCACAGATACATTTAGACATTGAATTGATTATTAGAACAGTGCATATTTATTTTATTTACAGATCATCAAAGGCACAGGTAAATTAAACTGATTACAATTAAATTAAATCATTAAAAACAAGTAAACCTAAAAACAATTGAACTGATTACAATAAAACAAAGAACCTACAACTCAACTGGAAACTGAGCCTCATGCAAAACCTGCTGGATTTTCATTCTGACAAGTGAATTCGTTTCAAAAAAGGAGGTAGGGACCGCACTCAGAATATCGTTGTTTTTATTTTCAAGTTGTTATAGCGCACTGCTGTGCACACTGATGAAGGCCGGATGGCTGAAAACGTTTTGTGCGCTATAACAACTTGAAAATAAAAACAACGATATTCTGAGTGCGGTCCCTACCTCCTTTTTTGCAACTTAATTAATGTTGGACTACGCACCTGTCTGAGCGCAGTGGTTACCCCCTTTTTCTACTAAAAGTGAATTATTTTCACCATCAAGTGTGTCCAAAGCTGGCAGCAGGCTCAATAAAAAGCAGGTATCTCCGCTGGTGGTGCAGAGCGGGGCAGTGTTGTGGATGGACCAGGGCCCTCCTCCTCACTGCTCAAACCTTGGGTCGTCTGGGTGACAGACGACAGAATATTTCAGTTTTGGAGATTAATGACTAGAATAATTAAATTAAGTTTCCACTTTTTCCAGTTTTCCACAAAATGCCAAAGCTATATATATATAGTTTGCCATTTATGTAAACAAACTGATTACATCAGTGGTATCTCACACACATTCTGAGAATGTTTAACAATAAAAACCTTGTGACTGGAAATGTTATCTATGTCCATCTGTGTTAAATCTCTGTACAGCTTTTGACTAGTTAATATATGATCAACTAGTATACTAGGCAAAGACACTAGGTTACAGTCTGACGGCGTTCTTATAAACAACAGCCAAGGTTGAGGAGATATGACATTCTGGTCTCTGATGATGAACTGAGCACTTTTCTGTGGGCATGGAAACAGAAATAAACTATGTTCTATATTTTTATACAAATTGACTCGATCTGAATTCCTACAGCTTCACTGTTTGGCTCATTGGAATATTCCACAACAACCTTCATCTCCTACTCCCTGCTTGCACTGAAGTGATCAGGCCCTAAAGTCAATTATTACCTCTGACATATATGATGGAGACATGGAGGCGAGCAAGGAGTCCACAGTCTGCTGGCTCTCCATCTCCCTGAAATTGCTGCTGGTCTCCATGTCTTGCAAGTGTGGCTCTAAAAAAACTGAGAATGCTCAAATATTTCCATCTTTTTCTTTCTCCAGCTTCTGCTCCACTCTTCTTCTCTTTGTCAGCCTTTCTATCTTTTCTATATTAGGTCTGGAGTTGCCCTCATTAAAAACTGATTTGGAGTCTTTGGGTAAAGGAGTAACCTTAGCCTCCTTCCATCTCTTTGGACATAGTCCCACTTGTATACATCTATTAATAATATGACACTGGACTTGCTATGATCGTAGCAGTAATTCTCAATAATTTACTATCCAAGTTGTCTGTGCCAGCTAACTTGCTGTCAGGTAGAGCCTGGAGTAACCTTTCAATATCACTAACCTCAACCTGTTGAAAATCAAATGTACACCCTTTATCTTTCATTATGATATTCTTAATTATGTCATTTGATTTTGTATTGTTTGAGATGTGCATTCCCTGCCTGAGCTGAGATATCTTACTTGCATAAAAATCATTAAAATGGTTGGCAATATCACATGGTTTGGTTAGGACAATTCCATATGACTCAACAAAAGGTGTACAGACATTGGATTTTCTACCCATAATTTGATTTAAAACATTCCATAGATTTTTACCATCATTTCTCACATCATATAACCATGGTTTAAAATATTCCCTTTTTCTCACCTTATTTAACTTTGTGACTTGATTACGTAAGGAACGGTACTTTTGTCTGTCATCTGCAGAACTGGAACACACTGATGCTTTTTTGGCTACAGTATGTCTCTCTCATTCATTAAAATTAATTAAAAGCTACTATCTATCCATGGGGCTGATTTGTTTCTGACATAAATAAGTCCAGTGCAACCTCTGGGTCATCCTCACAACATACCTCCTCCCAGTTTATACCCAACATTTCATTAATAAAACCTTCTACATTAAAACTCTTATATGACCGTGAGTGAAATTTCAGGGGAGCTCCCACAGACCGTAGTACAATATATACATACATGAAACACATAACACATATAACACTGTACATAACAGAATATTTTAAATAAAGTGCATGATGAGTGGTAACAGTGATTATCAAGTCCAGGTAAGTGCATGGTGCACGTGAGGGGACAGTCAATGAGCGTTTAACAGTCTGACTGCTTGGGGGAAAAAGCTGTTCTTAAATCTTGAACTCTTGGCATGTATGGACCGGTATCTCCTCCCTGAGGGAAGGAGCTGAAAGAGGTGATGTGCTGGGTGAGACTGGTCCTTGATGATACACTTGGAGCGGTGGAGGCAGCGGGAGGTGAAGACGGAGGTGATGTTTGATAGAGGAGTCCCGACAATCCTGCCTGCCGCCTTCACCACCCTCTGTAGAGCCTCTTGCTCTGCCTTTGTGCAGCTGGATAACCCACAGACTTCACACAGACTGTCTGTACAATACTGCTGTAGGCCTATAATACTTATGTAAATAAGTAAGGCAATTGAAATATATCTGCAGTACAGCTCAATACACACAATTGTTAAGGGGATGCAGACCAGAGAAAGACTTCCGTCTTGTTTACATCAGGGTCCCCCATTTTCAATTCATCATAAATGTACAGTTCCCTCCCCCTTGTATATATTTACTGTATGTCACAAATGTAACAGTACTGCATGGTCTGCATCCCCTTAACAATTGTGTGTATTGAGCTGCGTACTGCATTCTGCAATCTGTTAATAAAGTTTTCAATCAATCAATCAATCAATAAATCAATCAATCAATCAATCAATCAATCAATCGGTCACTGTACCCATTATACAATCTGTTAATAAAGTTTTCAATAAATCAATAAATCAATCAATCAATCAATCGGTCACTGTACCCATTCTGCAATCTGTTAATAAAGTTTTCAATCAATCAATCAATCAATCAATCAATCGGTCAGGTCACGTGTACCCATTCTACAATCTGTTAATAAAGTTTTCAATCAATCAATCAGGGCCTGTGGTGGTCACGTGTACCCATTCGGCAATCTGTTAATAAAGTTTTCAATCAATCAATCAATCAATCAATCAATCAATCAATCAATCAATCAATCAATCAATCCCGCAGTGCAACGTGACCCAAATCATACGGCAATCTGTTAATAAAGTTTTCAATCAATCCCGCAGTGCAACGTGCAACGTGACCCAAAATCACGTGACCAAAATCAGCCAATGGAAGCGAGGGGTTGCTATGTGGGGGGCTTGTATGTGCGGGGCTTGTAAGCGCTGCGGTCTGATGTGCTGCAGCTGCATACTATTGGCGCTGACGGCCGCGCTGTGAGGCAATAGTATCCAGCTGCAGGACGAGAGCACCAATACTCTCAGGACCCAACACTAGGACCCTCGCTTCCATTGGCTGATTTGGGTCACATGACCGTCCCACCCAATGGCTGAATTGGAGTATTGCACTGCAGGATTGATTGATTGATTGATTGATTGAAAACTTTATTAACAGATTGCAGAATGGGTACAGTACAGCTAAATACATACAATTGTTAAGGGGATGCAGACCAGAGAAAGACTTTCGTCTTGTTTACATCAGGGTCCCCCATTTTCAATTCATCATAACATATATGACATACATGACATACAGATAGACAGTACTGCTACATCTATACATTTATGACATATACCAGATTTGCAAATACAGTACTGTTTGTGAAAAAAGTTTCATACGCTGCTACCTTTTTCAGCTTCTCTATTTCAAGGCAAAAAAAAATATAAGATCTGTGCCCAAAAAAACTGTGCATGCGCGCGCATGCGCGTGCACATGCACGCGCGCACGCGCGTGGAGCGTTTGATCTACTGTCAATTTGCGACTGCACCACTGGTAGCGACGGATCTCTTTAAAACAAAGAACAAACTATCAAAACGTACACGGACCATGTTGCTTTCCCAGCAGGCGCTATCGGCATTGCGTGCTTGTTATGACAGCTGGGTATCCGCGCAGCTACAAAATCTGGCTTTCACCCGGACACGGATGCGACGTCCGTGCAGACAAGAGAGTTGACGAAAATTACAACGAAAAAATGTATGCCGAAAAAACTAAAGTATATTCGGGCCTTTAATATTACATGTATTTTGACGTGCAAACCATGTAGCGTTTCAGCAAAAGCCACACATCTATCTGTCATAACATGACTATAGGATTTAATTTTTAGAAAAGCAGATAAAGGTTCTGTAATCGTTCTCCAAAATAAATGTTCTCATGTTTCAGAGATCAATAGACAATTGAACGACATTGAGGTATATACCCTTTTAAATTCCGACCCAGTGTTTAGATTCTCCACTGAAATCAAAAAGTCCTCAAAAGCCTGAGATTGTCGGACGAAATCTCTGAAAATTAATTCATATATGTTTGTAGAGTTTACTATTACTCCTATTATTTACACTTTACCTAAGATCCACAAGGATCTCCAGAATCCTCCGGGCCGACCCATAGTCTCCGGCATAGGGTCTGCCACAGAAAAAAATTCCCAATTTATTGATGCGCATATTAGAGATTTGGCCTCTTCTCAACCGGGTTACTTAAAAGACACTACTGCTTTTTTGAGTGGGTTAACTGCCTGCAATATTTCCCCTTCAGACCTATTAGTCACAATGGATGTGGTCAGTCTATACCCCAGTATTCCACACGCTGACGCGTTAGAAGCGCTTAGTTTTTACCTAAACTTGAGGGAGGTACCACGCCCCTCCACAGAGGCGCTAGTTAGCCTAGCCGACCTGGTTCTAACAAAGAACTATTTCAGATTCCAAGATAAATTAAATATTATTTGCAAAACAGAGGTCTCAGCATGGGCTCGCCTGCCGCTGTGAACCTAGCTAACCTGTATATGTCCAAGTTTGAATTTGATCACATTTTCAATAATAACCTGTTTGAAAAATATGTCAAATCCTATATGCGCTAAATTGATGACCTGTTTTTTTATTTGGTCTGGTTCATTGGTAGATCTTCATGCCTTCCTAGAGTTCCTTAACACTCGCAGAGAAACGATAAAGTTTACTCTTAATTTCTAATTCTAATTAATAAAGCACTAGATGGTATTTCACTACACACCGAGGTCTTCAAAAAGGAGACGGATCGCAACTCTTCCCTTCATTTCTCTAGCTATCACGCTCCTGCATTAAATAATAGTCTCCCCTTCAGACAAATCCTGCGTTACAGGAGAATTTGCGACACGGATGACAGATTTATTGCTCAAGCAGAAGTCCTCCGTGGCAGTTTCCATGATAGAGGTTATAGTGATTCATTGACACTTAAAGCTCTTAATAAAACCAAACAGATTGACATAACCTCGCTGTTTTCCCACAAAAAAAAATTAAAGCACGGACAAAGTATCATTTGTTTCTACTTATAGTCCCATCACGAGAGACATACATCTCCATCAAATTCAGAATTCACTTTAAGGTTCTGGTCATCACCTATAGAGCACTCCTTGGTCATGCACCTGCCTACATCTGCGACCTACTGCGTCCATACACCACGAACAGATTGCTCAGGTCGTCTGATCAGGGCTTGCTGGCTGTCCCCCTGTCTAGATTGAAGAAAAAAGGGGACAGAGCATTTGAAACCGTGGCCCCCAGGTTGTGGAATGCTCTGCCCTTGGACAGTGGTGCAGTGCTGGGCAACCGCGGTCAAACGGCGTTTGGGCTTCGAAGTGCGCGCATCCTATTATGCAAAGTCTAGGTGATAAGTGCCTAGACTTTGCATAATAATAGGATACCGTTTGGCCTCCGCCCATATTACGACTGCACCCCTGCCCTTGGACCTTAGATCTGTGGTCTCTGTACACTTTTAAAAAGCAGCTAAAGACTGTGCTGTTTAAACAGGCGTTTGGCGAATTATGCTCTATGTAAATCTTTTATGTCTTTTTATCTGTTTTGGCTTTTCCTGATCTTTCACGTTTTTAATAATTTTCTTTTACCATGCTGCTATCTTTTGCATTTTATTGATGTTTTTACTATGTGAAGCACTTTGTGACCCTGGTCTGTGAAAGGTGCTATATAAATAAACTTTACTTACTTACTTACTTACTTACTTACTTACTTACTTACTTACTTACTTACTTACTTACTTACTTACTTACTTACTTACTTACTTACTTACGTAGTATTGTCAATATATTGGCACATTTTACAGTCAGATCCTCTTACTGGGGCAGCGTTTCAGCACCCGCCCAATTATTTCTACAAACGACAAGCTAACCTTTCCAATCTTTTAGTCAAAACTGATCTTCCCATAAGGAAACCCTCACATTTTATGTCCAACATCCCTGACGGTAATTTTCCCTGTCAGGCCTGTGTACAATGCCATGGCATGATTAAAGATAGATTCTATGCACACCCTAAAACAGGCAAGCGTATACCTGTCAAAGGGCGAATTACTTGTAATTCCTCAAATCTAGTGTATCTGTTGAAATGTCCTTGCAATTTTTCTTATGTGGGTAAAACAACTAGAGCTTTTAAATCTAGAATCAGTGAGCACAAATGTTCAGTCAGAAATCTAGATGTCAAGTCATCAGTTGCTCGCCATTTTACCAAATGCAATCATTCTGTCAATGATCTGAAATATATGGGACTCGAGCTAGTCAACAGGCCCCCTAGAGGGGGAGACAGGCACAAATTGCTATTACAACGAGAATGTTAATATATGGTTCCGGTTCCAGGTCGAGGATGTAGAAGTCGCACTCTGCTACGCTGCTACTCCCTTTTTTTTATATTTAACTTTAAAAGCCTCTTTTTATACTCTCAACCAGGGGCGTATCTAGACCCAGCACTTCAGTAGGGCACAGAAGGGCACCAAAAACTATGAAACAACTACCAAAAAATTTGGCCGGTTTGTGGGCGAAAATGGGTGGATTTTGTAACTATTTTTTTTTAACTTTATTTCGGTTTTAGGGTTAGGTTAGGGTTATGTTATTTAATTATTTTGGGGAGCCAGCCCCCCAAACTCCTGAAATGCATAGAAATCTATGAAATAAATAAAACAATCTGACATTTATATTAAAAAGAGCTAGCCACCCAAACCCCTAAAATACATAGAAATCTATGCATTTTGGAACAGTTACTATATATATAGTCAAGAAAGCATTTAGTCATACTTAAAGTTTAAAGTGCTTTACTTGCATTGAACATTGAACATTGAGGAGACTTCATTAGAAAGCACAATGTATGTTTCCATAGTTACGCAGATGACACACAATTGTACATCTCCGCTGAACCAAATGATCACACAGCTATAAACTCCATTTCCGCCTGTCTCTTAGCAATAAACAAATGGATGACGAACAACTTCCTAAAATTAAATGAGGGCAAAACTGAAATCCTACTAGTCGGTCCTATAACAAAAAAATAAATGTTACAGAGCAATATGGGGCAACTTACTCCTTGGATCAAACCCGAAGTTACAAGTAAGTAACCTACACTGGCTTCTGGTAACATTTACAATTGATTTCAAGGTCCTCCTCCTTATACAAAGTATAAACATTGCGATCATCTACTACTGGTCTATTGAAGGTTCCAAGCCACAGTCTAAATAAAATCAGGGATGCAGCCTTTGCTAACTATGCACCAAAGTTATGGAACACACTACCTATGGACATTAGGGAAGCTACAGTAGATCTCTTAATATTTTCAGAAATAAGCTAAAAACGTACCTCTTCACCATAGCCTTCTAATACACCCCGCTGTTGATTGTACTGTAGCACTATTTTACTCTGGCCATTCTATTGCATAATTTTACTATCTATTCTACTATTCTATTATTGCACTGTATTATTGGTGTGCAAACCAGTCAACTTACAAAAAAGAGCCTGTTGGAGGATTTCAACAAGATAAATGCAGTGCAAAATATTTCACTATAATATTTCAAAGTGAAGTAAAAAATATTATAATAATTATTTGATCATGTTAAATGATCATTTGATCATGTTAAAAAAGGGAAAATAAAAAACATTTGTTAAAATTTTAATTCATTTTTTTAATCAGTGGGGCACAGATGATCATCAGTAGGGCACGTGCCCTACTGATAGTGGTCTAAATACGCCGATGCTCTCAACTCGGTTAAACCTTTATGTATACATCCCCTTAAGTTTCCTACTAACTATTTTGACTGAAAAAACCACTGGCAACGAAGAAAACAACGAGAAGTGAATCCAAGAAAGACGACGCTCCCTCTGATATGATCGCCATTGCTAGGCTAATTGAAGAGCTCAGGCAATCCTTAACCAACCAGGCAAACGACTTAACCAAAGAATTCAGAGCGTCCGCTGTCTCGATCGAAACCAAACTCGACAGCCTCTGGACGTCGGTTGGTGAACATGCCGTGCGTCTGACCTCTGTGGAAGACGGCTTAAATACTTGGACTGACACGGTGGGCGAGATAGGGGCTAGATGTATGGCTCTAGAAGAAAGCAATGATAAGCTAAAGGCTAAGCTAACCGACGTTGAGTCCTGTATCCGTCGATCCAATATTCGCATAATAGGACATGGGCCCACTCTACAAGCTAGGTCTCAGGCCGTCACTTCAGTACCCTGCGAGGCTGTTCATTACGACCAAAGACGGCGTGAGAATACCGATTCCCTCGCCTGAGGATGCCGCACATTGCCGCAGCCTTCTTGAAGAACCCGGAGGATGAGGCCACGACATCGTCCTTACCATACCGTACTAGGCGATAGCCTGTTTTTGAGCAGTTAGCACTTCGTTATGGCTAATAAGCCCAGCGGCGTCATATTATTATCTATAAATCCGCTTTTATAAATAGGTTAACTGTGTGACGTTGTGTATCGCCTAGATACTTTATTTAAATGTTTCGCGGCATCTGATATAAGGGGGGTTCGATCGGTTCACTACTGCATGATGTTTTTTATACGTCCACTATATGCTGGGGAGATAAGCGATAGCTTTGTTTAAATGATCTATGACTTTTATGCATGTCACTTACGCCTTGTCATGACTTGGCTTAATACCTCTGTGGGTCCGTGTAGCGTTTTTATTTTATTATGTGTGTGTGTACATATTTTTATTGGACCTCAAGGATCCATCAACATTTCAGATACGTTCTACTAACCACACACACGGCATATAGTCGCATCCACAGCCAGCGTCATCATCTGCGGTTCATATGTTGTGTGAGCACAGCGGTGTTTATTATTATTTCATGAAATTGGGAAAATATCTTCATTTTACATATATTTTCATTATGTCAAAAGCTTATGATTTGAAACGCTCTAAAACAAAACCATAGGGTACCCACCATGGGCCTGGTCATGTTTTCATCTGCACCGCTCCCATGTTAAAAGGCATTTTTAATCTGCTCTCATTCGTTCAATTCTAGATAGAATTACCAAATGCTATGTCTAATGTCTAATGCAATCCTATGACACATTTTTAAATGTGCTGTTCACGATGTCGAACACACGGTGGCGCACTTACTCTACAGCTAACTTTGCCGGCACATAAGCAGCCAGGGGGCGGTGATCATGCCGGCGAATGTGGCTGCAACTTCACCACTCTGCTCGGGTGGGTGGGGGGGGCAGCGCTCAACACAAATTAACCACATTTCGAACCATCTTCCGCGTCCTCTCTCCTAGCGCGTGTTACAGGCTGACATACGAGACCCCCAGGCCCGCCTCCGCTTCTATGAGGAAGTGTGACTAGAGCTCTCTTCACAGAAGTAGTCTGGTAGTCGGCCGACAGCGATCTGTGTTCAGAATTATACCGGGAGATTGAGTATTGCTTGCCCGCAGAATATACTACTAATAATAAGCGCTTACTAACGTTTAGCGTCTCCGCTATTTCTGACCGAATTAGTCAACCTTTCTTTTTTCTAATGGCAGATTCTTATTCAGAGGTATTTCGTCGAGTTTATATACGCTGTAATGTGGTATCAGAAATGTATAGAAATATGATAAATATGACTATCCGGTTTTTTTCAATAAAAACGGACGTGGTATCAAACGAACACGATTTTAAGTGGTTAAAATTCCGAAATATATGTAATTTGTTACAGATATCTTGAGATTAGGCTATTAATGTTAATCATGGGGAATTTTTCTTTTTTTAAATAGTAAACAGTTAAAATTATATGGCTTTGATCCAAGGCCCATTTTTGTCAAAATCCTTAGGAAGCCACAAGGGTTAATACCTCCGTGGGTCCGTGTAGCATTTTTATTTTATTCTGTGTGTGTGTACATATTTTTATTGGACCTCAAGGATCCATCAACGTTTAAGATACATTCTACTAACCACACACAGCATATAGTCGCATCCACGGCCAGCGTCATCATCTGCGGTTCATATGTTGTTGACCTACTAGTTCGATAAAAAGTCAGACGAACTGTTGCACAGCGCCTCTTCTGACACGGCGGTCTAATTACACTATGACAATGCTGGAATATTCTGTAACCTCTACTCTATGTGAATCATAGGAAACAACAGACTTCACAGCGGAGCATCGCCCTCCTCCAGCCTGGTGGACGCACTGCACACGTATTATAAACCGCCCCCCCCCCCCCCCCCCCCCCTTCTTTTGCAATAATTCCAATTCTAGTTTTTTTCCCCTTCTTCTTATTTAAACTTAGCCATGTTCTTATAAGGTTTAAGTGAATTTACTCTACTTTTTGAGGCATTTTATCTCTTTTTTTAAGGGAGTGTGGCAAGCAGCCACTGAGAGAATAATCTACTTATGGTAGGTTTGAGAGTTTTAGGCCCTATGGTAATATGCATAGGGTTGTTATGGTTGATATGCTCGATATGGGGATACTGGATAAGTATTTTGGAGGGGGGTGGGAATGGGGGATTGTGTGTTTTTTTGTTTTTTATGTTTGTTTTTATGCTCATGCTCGGATCTCAACAGGACCTTAACAGATGGATATATATCTATTATGATGTGCTACTCCAGACGAATTACACTCAGGCATACTGCAACCTGTTTAGACTATGGCTAATTTAAATATCTTGATTTGGAATACAGGGGGTCTTAATATTCATCATAAACACACAAGCATATTAACATGGATGAAAAGACAACAGGTTGATGTGGCTCTTTTAAGTGAAACACATCTTTTAATGGCTGACAATGCAAAGCTGGCGGATAAAGTCTATCATAACATAAGCTCCTCCTCCTTTGGCACCAAGGCCCGTGGTGTAGCTATAGTAGCTAAACGGAAGTTGAATATAAAATTATTAGACATATGGTCTGATGCAGATGGTCGAGTTACTATTGCCAAGATAGATTACTTTAACAGGAAAATTGCTTTGGTAGCGGCTTACGCCCCTAATGTTTATGACGCTAACTTCTATGCTTTACTCACTACAGCGATGCTAGATCTCCCTGAGTATTCATTTATAATTGGTGCGGATTTGAATGCCATCTGGGATCCCTTGATTGATAAATCCAGTCACACCACAACCTATGACCAGAGACAGGCCTCTACGGCACTACAGGCCTGGTCCAAGGACACAGGGGTAATTGATTTGTGGCGATCGCTCAATCCAACGGCACGAGATTTTTCCTTTTTCTCAGCAAGACACAAAACCTTTTCTAGAATAGATTAAGCGCCCAAGATTTAACTCGACAATGCTGAAGAACAAGGAATTCAACCTGCAATTTAAAGAAAAACTCATTGAATTCCTGCAGTTTAATGCTGGATCGGTACAAGACCCCAGAATTTTATGGAACTCGGTTAAGGGTTTTATCAGGAGTAACACTACTCTCTTTGCCTCTAACCTCCGCAAGGAACGTCTCTCCAAATTGGTAGAACTGGAAGGGCTTCACTCCACGTTGTTCTCCTCTTTACAACGCAACTACTCTTGTCGACTGGAGTTTCAAATTAAAATGTTGAAAAAGGAGATTAACTCCAGACAACAATCTGAATTTCAAATACACAGAACAAGACAACATTATTACTTTCATGGCTCTAAACCTAGTCACCTACTAGCTATGAAGATACGGGCCAGTGAACAATTTGCGGATATCCCTGCCATCAAGGACCAACAGGGGATGGTCACCACCGACCCCAAAAAAATCAACAAGGCTTTTCGTTAATTTTATTCCAACCTGTACGAGTCAGAAGTGATCTTCGATCATAATAAGCTGGAGGAATTCCTTGATCAAATTAACTTACCACAACTCTCAGAGGATGACGCTAAACGGTTAGATGCACCTATTACACTAGAGGAACTTAGGGAGGCGATTTATGACTTGCAAAGTGGTAAGGCCCCTGGCTGGGACGGTATTCCGCCCGAACTGTACCTCTCATGCTGGGATGTAATTGGACCCCTATTACTTGATATGATTTTACACTCAATCAAAGAGGGAAACTTTTCCAGGGATGTCAATATGGCACTCATATCTGTCCTACTTAAGAAAGATAAGGACCCCACCGAATGCGGCAGCTATAGACCCTTAAGCCTCCTTGGAACCGATCTCAAGCTGTACGCTAAGGTACTAGCCATCCGACTTCAAAAGCATATGACATCTCTAATTCACCCTGATCAGACAGGCTTCATAAGAGGCCGCCTGATCACGGATAATATTAGACGGTTACTGCATGTGATAGATGCCAGCAAGGATGCCGCGACCCCTACGGCTGTCATATCCTTAGACGCGATGAAGGCCTTTGACAGGTTGGAATGGTCTTATTTATGGGCAGTACTTAGAAGGATGGGGTTAGGTGAAGGGTTCATCCATATGATCAAAGTACTATATACAGGTCCATCGGCCATGATTTTAACAGGTAAACTCTGCTCTCCACTCTTCCCTGTGTCATGCTCGTCTAGACAGGGTAATCCTCTTAGTCCCAGACTATTTGCTCTATCCCTTGAACCTTTAGCACAGTACATAAGACAATCCCAGACCATAGCACCGATCTCAATTAAGGGCACACAGCATCACATCAGCTTATATGCAGATGATGTACTCTTGTTCATGCAGAACCCCGCCACCTCCCTACCTCATCTCCTCAAAGTAATAGATGATTTTGGCAATCGGGATTTAAGATCAACTGGCCAAAATCGGCCTTCCTTCCACTCAATGTGGCTGCGAAGGCTACCATCCTCCCAGCACTGTACACACAGTAGCTCTGACTGTGGGGTTTTACAGTTCAAACATACACAGCCTCCGTCAGAGGAGAGGATAAAGGCTCTGTCGGGCAGCTGATCATATCTCCATCACACACAGATGACCAGATACACATACCACACAGGTTCATGTACTGAATAATATAGGTACTTACATTTAATTTAAATTCATCAAGACATTTAGAGACATACAAATATACAGTACTATGTAAGAAAAAAGCATCAAGTCATGTTTATCATTTTGGACTAAAATAGAGGAATGTTGCTCAAGGTTATAAAATGCAGTTGTGCACACTATGAACCGGGATTTGATTCAATAAGCAACACATGTTGTTGTGAAGGGCCAGATTAAACCGAATATATATATTTATTTATATATATATATTTAATTGTATTTGTATATTCTCTAATATTCCCTGATATCCCTTGTATATTCCTTGTACAATATGCATTGAATATCCATTCTAGCCTACTGAACATCCCATGATAGTCTCCATTCTACTATTGGTCGAGACCTTGGTGCCAGGCTGCCATACCCCTCAGACCCAGTTCAAACGTACCGCTCCACATGTACGAACAAGTCCTAGTTCCGCGTAGGAATCTGGCTACCGCACCACTAATGGGACTATTTGTTCATAGTGCGTATATATACTACGCTACTAAAGTAGGACTTTCTTTTCAGTCCAGTTTCTTACCCTCCAATAGAGTCACAGACGTAAAGCCTCCCCGCGACGCCACGTGTGGGAGTAAGGCCAAGTTCGCCTACCATCGGTATTGAGACATCGTGTATATTAATATTTGAATAGTCATATTTGGCACTATATCGTCGAGTTGGACGTAGTCTATTAAGCTAATAATAGTCTGTTAATATATAGTGCTTCGTGCGGTGAGAATACTACCGTAGTCAGTACCCCATCGTTTCGGGCAGAGAACTGGCTGCTTACCCAGGGTGGTTGACCCCATGTGAAGCTGCACCCGAGGAGCCCCAGAGCCGACGAGCGAGTGGACCTGTATACCGGATTATTCTACCGACGACAGCCCGCCTTCCCAGGCACGGATTATGCTTTGTATACTTTGATTATTCCATGGATAAAGACCCCCGACACTGCCGTGTGTTGGAACCCCCCCCTGGAGAGGACGCAAGGTGAGGAGACGCTCTGCAAGACGAGGTCGCTTCACGTCTCTCCCCCGTGGACCGGAGAGAGCCGGCCCACAAAGAGTCCACCTGCTTTCATCTGTGGTCCAAGGATCGCCGGCGCATTGAACGGCACTACAGTGGGTTCACCTGGGATACCCTTGGCCGGACGAGGCAGCCGGATTCTACCCCCCCCCCCCTCCTACTCCTGTCAGCTTACAAGCGACCGGATTAACCCCCTCTAGTGTATCTAGTATATAATCATTAAAGTATCATTGCTGTTATTCCTTAACTATTCCAGGTCGTATATTTACCACCTGCGCCTTCAGAGATTGGACATTCTCTATTGATATACCGACGAATACTCTTTGCCATAAAAGTGCATACTATTTCAATTCATAAATGTAATTAAGTGATTAAGTGCTTGTTCTACACACCATCGCTGTGTAGAAATAAAGACCTGTTTCGACTTCGTACATTTGTGTTGGATCCGTTTCATCTACGTGAGAGTGTTTATGATAATATATTTATGCCGTGTACTGGGTGGCCGAATATTAAGTACAAAGGTAGTGGTAGTAAGTATCATATCTAGTAATACAGTCAGGGAATTGTACCCCTCAGTTACAATTGGTCCTTCGAGCCGGATGGTAATCAGTGTAATATTAATATAGTGTTATTAATATTGAAATGGCCTATGATGAACACTCCACGAAACGATCCTCCTAACCAACGCCCGCAGCGCGAACGACGGCTCCCTCAGTACTTAGAGGCTTACGCTGTCAGTCAACAACCTAGTCTTCTACTAACAGTAAACGTGGTAAAACTAGAAAGTAAAAGTATGTCTAACCCCAACGCCCAGACTACCCCGACCATAGAGGCCCCTACGGGCTCTAATGTAACTGACCAAGTTCACGGTGGGGACCAGTGGGAACCAGACATGACTTCACACCCCGCCAGTACTGAAGAAGTAGTCCCCGATGAGTCCCGGGAGGAATACAACGCTACCGAGAGAGAACTCGGCACGGAAGAAGACGGGGAGAGCACCGTGGAGATAGAACTCCAAGGCTCCGCAAGGAGTACCCCGAGGGAAGGCTCCCCTATACAACCGCCTTCTCCCAGCGAGGCAGAGAGGACCCTACAGCAGGCCTTCCTCATCAGCCTGAACGCCGCTGCTGAACGCGACCGACTGCAGATCCAGCAGCGAAGCGAACACGAGCAGATACGTCTAGAAATAAGACGCATTCAGATGGAAGAGAATGTGGCCCGAGAACGAGCCGGTGCTCAACGGGACGCAGCGCGCGACAGACAGCAGTCGCAACTAATAGAACAGCTGATCAGACGGACAACACCCTCTCCCTCCGCCAGAGGCTCCAGGAACTCGTCTAGACACACCTCCAGGGCGGCATCCCCTAGCCGAGTAAACAACCCTGAACTTGACCAACAGACGAGGTCTATACCCCCCACAGACCACCTCCCCCCACCGGTCCAAGCGAGACCTAGCAACCGGGAAGGAGCAGCATATCCTGTGGAGAGGCTAAACCAGAGACTACAAGCACTGGATGACCTAACTGAAGACGAAGAGGAAGAGGAGGAGAACCACGCCCGAAGACAGCACAGTACTCTACCGGACCAGGAGGCCCGGTACAGCCCAGGCTATACTCCCGCGGAGCTGCGCTACAGACCCCCGACTCTATACCCGGGTGAGCACGACGCACGACCCGCACCGAGGAACAGCACCTGGACAAGCGGGCCATGGTACACTGCCGGTACCAGCCCATACCAAGGAGCGGGAGGAGACTCGCCTAGGAGGCCTCTCCCCCAACGCTCGCCGATGTATCCACAGTCAGCGTCATACATTGGCACGCCTATGGTACCCGACTTCACCCAAGAGAACCGGGCCCAGTATACAGAACTCCGCATGTGTCTGGAGACCATGTTGGTGGATGTATTGGATGAACGCCACAAATACGCCATCCTACTGAAGCACTTAAAGGTACCCCGCGCACATAATATAGCGCTCGCCTACGCGACTTCCACCACCCCATACACAGCAGCGCTGGTAGCATTGGACCAGAGGTATGGGCGCATATGGGATTACGTGATCCAGGAGATCCGACACATCGACCGCTTACCCCCAGCAATAGACAATCGAGCACTGGACGACCTGTCCATCAGAGTGCAGTCCCTGGTAGGGATGTTGGGAGCGCAAAGAGAGAAGGGGAGGCATGAACTTTACGCCAACTCAAATGTGGAAAGGATCCTGGAGAAGCTGCCGCCCGCTCGTCAGGAGCGCTTTAGGCGGCAGAGGGACCACAGAGACCCGAATGGCCCCGAACCGAACCTCCTCGATCTAGCAGACTTCCTGGCGAGAGAAGTCAGCAGCCTACGGCTAGATACATTCGGACGGAGCACCCCTGGCTCCAGAGAAGGAACCAGACGACTAAATGATGGAAGAAGATCGGTGACTGTGATGCACCAATCGGAGTCAGTACCGAGCAGCAGGAGCCACAGTACCCCCTCCAGAACGGAGAAGTGGAAGATAGTGTGCCCCTACTGTGAGAAAGAACACTGGCTAGCGCAATGTGACTCCTTCCCCAAGCTGAACGCGGAGGAAGCAGGTCAATGGATAAAGTCCAACAAGCGCTGTTTTCGCTGTGCGCGCTCACACATGGCAGCCGAATGCCGCTTAAAGAAAAGGTGCACCAAGTGCGATGGAGCCCATCTGGACATACTTCACGACAGTAACAGACGGCGCCCTTCACCTGCACCATCCAGCCGCAAAGCGAGCGTCATGTACATCGATCCCGCCAGCAGCAGTGGAGCCCGAGTACTCCTAAAAGTAGTGCGTGTGACACTAAGCTACCAGAATAAAGTCCTGGACACTTACGCCGTCCTCGATGACGGGTCAGAGAAGACCCTGCTGCTCGCCTCCGCTGCGGCCCAGCTAGGGCTGCGGGGAAGCGAAACCCAAATGACAATTCGGACAATAAGACGAGATTTGAAGACGATAAAGGGCGAGAATGTCTCATTCTCTATCGCAGCAAGCGGCCAGCCTGAGCGACGGTACCAGATTGCAGACGCTTTCACCAGCCAAGAAATAGGACTGTCGCGGTACACATACCCCGTCGCCAAGCTGATGGAGAAATATGCACATCTGCGCAAGTTACCGATCCCGCTCATAGACAATGCTATGCCGACCCTGTTGATAGGCTCCGACCATGCAGACCTCATTGTCCCGATAGACCGGGTTCATACCGGACCCCGAGGCTGTCCTGCAGCAGTCGAGACCCGTTTGGGATGGACTCTCCAAGGCCCGCTCGCCAAATCTCTCAACCGAAGTACAGCCACTAGATGTCTCCACTCCCGAGTCACAGAGGGAGAAACCGCACTCCTGCAACACGTAGAGCGGCTATGGACCTTGGAACAAATGCCCTTTAAGAACGGAAAGAAAGACATTCGCTCTAAAGATGACATTTACGCAATTCACCTCCTCGAGACAGGGACCAAGAGAGTCCCGGTCAACGGCGTGTTGAGATACGCCACGCCACGCCACTCCTGCGGCGAGAAGGAATGCCTACTTTCCACGCCAAGACAGACGCCACAGAACGGTACCTGCTGAACACGGAGCGGCGCTTAGCCAAGAACCCCGCCCAAGAGAGTGTATACCGCGCTGAGATTGAGAAGCTCATCACAGCGGGACACGTCACAAAGATGGACATTAAAGAGGCTGACCAGACCACTGAATCGTGGTACGTGCCCCACCACAAGGTCCATCACAACGGTAAAGACCGCATAGTATTTAACTGCAGCTACCAGATCGGATCCCAAAATCTGAATAAAGAGTTACTGCCCGGTCCCACACTCGGCCCCTCCCTACTCGGCGTTCTACTCCGCTTCCGCCAGGAAAAGGTGGCCATCAGCGGGGACATTAAAGGAATGTTCCTGCAGGTGAGATTAGTAGAGGCGGACAAGCCCCTGTTACGGTTCCTATGGAGAGAGAAGCCAGGAGATGAGCACCCAGCCATCTACCAATGGGAAGTCCTCCCCTTCGGAACGACGTGCAGCCCCTGCTGTGCGACATTTGCACTACAGAAACATGTAGCAGAGGACCCAGCAGCGGACGAAGAGGTCCGACACAGCGTAAAGAACAGCTTCTACGTAGACAACTGTCTACAAAGCCTTTCAACCCAGGAAGAAGCCGAGGCTCTCCTGATTAAACTCCGCGCCTCATTGATCAAAGGCGGCTTTGATCTCAGGCAGTGGGCCAGCAGCGATCCGCAAGTACTGCGCAGCCTCTCCTCCGAGGACAAGGCAGCCAGCAGCGAGACCTGGATGGCTACAATCCCGGGAGAAGCCCAGGAGATGACCCTGGGATTGGTGTGGCGATTCAAAACAGATTCGCTTCACTACAGACACAAGCCCCTGACTACGGAGCAGGGAAGGCCGGCGGTGGCGCCGACCACCAGACGGAGTGTGTACACAACACTCGCCCGACAATATGACCCGCTAGGATGTATTCTACCGTACACCACCAGGGCAAAAATGATTGTACGAGCATTGTGGGACAAGGACCAGGGCTGGGACGACCCCATTCCCGCACACCTTGCATCCACCTGGAGAGAGTGGGAGATGGAGCTCCACTCACTCCCAGGCGTTAATATGCGCCGAAGCTACTTCCCACCCACGGTGAGGCCAGAGACATGTAAAATGGACTTACACGTCTTCAGTGACGCCTCAGAGGTCGCATACGGATCAGTAGCCTACTTGCGGGCCCAAGACCAGGGGGGAGAGATCTACACAGCATTTGTCCTCGCCCGCTCGAGAATAGCCCCACGCAAGCAACAATCTATCCCACGTCTAGAGCTCTGCGCAGCCCTAGCCGGAGCGCACCTAGCCACGCTCATCCAACGTGAGCTCACCATACCGGTGTCTAGAACAATCCTGTGGTCAGATTCCACGACGGTACTCGCCTGGATCAAATCGGACTCATGCAAGTACAAAGTCTTTGTGGGAGTCAGAGTCACCGAGATTCAAGACTTAACCGAAGAGTTAACCGGAGAAACAGAGTGGCGCTACGTTGATACAAAACAGAACCCAGCTGACGTCATCACCCGGGGGATCCCCCTGGATGACCTCACCCGTCGCAATGTCTACAGTGACGGCCCCGCATTCCTAAGACTCCCGGAAGGACAGTGGCCCATGCCTATCCCGAGGGAAGCAAGTCCAGAGGAGGTGGAAAATAAGAAGTCTGTGTTCTGTGGATTGAGCACCGTAGCCTCCACCGACCCTAACATAGACGATTGCACGTCCATAGAGAGTGCACAACAAAGAACATTCCTGCGGTACCACCCGGAGTGCAAGTCCCCCGCTGATATGTCAGCAGCTAACTACGAGGAAGCAGAATTGCTTCTACTGCAGCGAGCCCAGAGAGACTCGTTCCCCGATGAATTGGCCTGTCTACAGGGAGGAAAGCCCGTCCCATCCGACAGCAGATTAATTCACCTGGCCCCCGAGAGCGACGCTCATACCCTCATCAGAGTGGGTGGTCGCCTACGCAGAGCCCCCAATCTACCGGATGACATTAAATACCCGATCGTATTGAACAGCCGACACAAGGTCACAGAGCTGATTATAAAGAAATACGATGAGGATGCACATCACGCAGGAGCAGAAAGAGTCTTCGCGGAAATCAGACGTTGTTACTGGATCCTACAAGGAAGAGAGGCGGTACGACGCTTCCAGCGAACATGTCTAGACTGCCGCAAGTGGCGCGCGCAGCCCAGCATACCAAGGATGGCTGACCTTCCTCCATGTCGCCTCCGAATCGGTGACAAGCCATTCCACTCAACGGGTATGGACTGCTTTGGCCCGCTGCACATAAAGAAAGGAAGAGGAACCGAGAAGCGGTGGGGTATTGTATTCAAATGCATGACCACCAGAGCGATACACATCGAGCTTCTCCCGACCATGAGCACAGACTCATTCCTTATGGCCTTCCGAAGATTCACATCACGGAAAGGAAGACCGTCTACCCTATTGTCCGATCATGGGACAAACTTCAAAGGCGGCGAAAGAGAGCTGAGAGAGAGCTTCCAAGCTATGGGCCCAGAACTTAAGACCCACCTCGCTCCAGCACAGGTTGATTTCCAATTCAACCCCCCAAACGCACCCCACTTCGGTGGCACTTGGGAACGAGAAGTGCGCTCCATAAAGACAGCCCTGTACGCAGTACTTGGGGCCCAGACTGTGGCGGAAGAAGTCCTAATGACAGTCCTCACGGAGATTGAGGGAGTACTTAACTCGAAGCCCCTCGGATATGTCTCCAGTGATGTGGCGGATATCGACCCAGTTACCCCCAACACACTCCTGATGGGGCGGCTAGATCCTGCATTACCCCAGACAATGTACCGGCCTGAAGAAGCGAACGACCGACGAATGTGGAGGTACAGCCAAGTATTAGCCGACAAGTTTTGGAACAGTTTCCTACTGCACTACCTACCGTCTCTACAGACCCGCCAGAAGTGGGTAAAGGAGAGAGACAATTTGACAGAAGGAACAGTCGTCATGATTATTGATCAATCACTGCCCAGAGCTATGTGGCCGGCCGGCCGCGTAAGCAAAGTGATCACCGGTGCCGACGGCAAGGTCCGAGCAGCTGAAGTGCTCGTCCAGGGTCGCACTTACACCCGTCCCGTGGCAAGGCTCATAGAACTGCCTCGACTCCCAGACACAATCGATGATGACCATGACCATACAACCCTATGACTTTGTGAAGTTGACTGACCCCTACAGCAAACCCTTATGTGTAAATAGACAACGCGATTAATCTGTCTCTGTTTAACTGATTAGGTCTGGGACCTATTCAGGGGGTGGCTGTTGTGAAGGGCCAGATTAAACCGAATATATATATTTATTTATTTATATATATATATTTAATTGTATTTGTATATTCTCTAATATTCCCTGATATCCCTTGTATATTCCTTGTACAATATGCATTGAATATCCATTCTAGCCTACTGAACATCCCATAATAGTCTCCATTCTACTATTGGTCGAGACCTTGGTGCCAGGCTGCCATACCCCTCAGACCCAGTTCAAACGTACCGCTCCACATGTACGAACAAGTCCTAGTTCCGCGTAGGAATCTGGCTACCGCACCACTAATGGGACTATTTGTTCATAGTGCGTATATATACTGCGCTACTAAAGTAGGACTTTCTTTTCAGTCCAGTTTCTTACCCTCCAATAGAGTCACAGACGTAAAGCCTCCCCGCGACGCCACGTGTGGGAGTAAGGCCAAGTTCGCCTACCATCGGTATTGAGACATCGTGTATATTAATATTTGAATAGTCATATTTGGCACTATATCGTCGAGTTGGACGTAGTCTATTAAGCTAATAATAGTCTGTTAATATATAGTGCTTCGTGCGGTGAGAATACTACCGTAGTCAGTACCCCATTGTTTCGGGCAGAGAACTGGCTGCTTACCTAGGGTGGTTGACCCCATGTGAAGCTGCACCCGAGGAGCCCCAGAGCCGACGAGCGAGTGGACCTGTATACCGGATTATTCTACCGACGACAGCCCGCCTTCCCAGGCACGGATTATGCTTTGTATACTTTGATTATTCCATGGATAAAGACCCCCGACACTGCCGTGTGTTGGAACCCCCCCCTGGAGAGGACGCAAGGTGAGGAGACGCTCTGCAAGACGAGGTCGCTTCACGTCTCTCCCCCGTGGACCGGAGAGAGCCGGCCCACAAAGAGTCCACCTGCTTTCATCTGTGGTCCAAGGATCGCCGGCGCATTGAACGGCACTACAGTGGGTTCACCTGGGATACCCTTGGCCGGACGAGGCAGCCGGATTCTACCCCCCCCCCCCTCCTACTCCTGTCGGCTTACAAGCGACCGGATTAACCCCCTCTAGTGTATCTAGTATATAATCATTAAAGTATCATTGCTGTTATTCCTTAACTATTCCAGGTCGTATATTTACCACCTGCGCCTTCAGAGATTGGACATTCTCTATTGATATACCGACGAATACTCTTTGCCATAAAAGTGCATACTATTTCAATTCATAAATGTAATTAAGTGATTAAGTGCTTGTTCTACACACCATCGCTGTGTAGAAATAAAGACCTGTTTCGACTTCGTACATTTGTGTTGGATCCGTTTCATCTACGTGAGAGTGTTTATGATAATATATTTATGCCGTGTACTGGGTGGCCGAATATTAAGTACAAAGGTAGTGGTAGTAAGTATCATATCTAGTAATACAGTCAGGGAATTGTACCCCTCAGTTACACATGTGTTTTTTACAATGACGTTGACAATATGTATTGCGGTGGACAATAATAGAGAATGTGAACACCTTGTGAGAATGGTTCATGTTTAACATAGCTTTAACATTAGTTCAACATTAATAAAGTAGTCAAAACGTGGGCTAAAATTATGGCAACTTTACATTCACATAGCGTTAGTTGGGTACAGGGAATATTAGCAAACATGCGTTAGCTAGCTAACGTTAGGTTAGTGCAGAACTAGCCCCTTTCGGGAGCACCATGCGTTAGCTAACGTTAGCTCACCACTAAAGCAAATGACAGATGGAAAATAGGCCCTTATGTCCAAAATAGCGGAGGTGCCACGGCCTATTGGTTATTTTTCAATGAAGAAGAATGAATGCTATATAGGTTAAAATCTCTTAGCTTGCGACAGCCCATATGTGGGAAGTTTTTTGGATGATTTGCCCACCGGCAATTTGGCAACCCCTAGTGGCTCTGGTGTGCATATTTTGTAATACAATATATATATCGAATTGAAGGCTTATTTGTTGCCTGTCGATAGTGACAAAATCCGTTCAGCGGTTCTCGAGTTACATGCCAGTATTTGAGGCTTGTGCAAAGTACACGGTATTGAGCAAAATACCACTCCCGACTCAGGCTGCAGTAGTTCCGTCAATCTAGATCCGATCTCGAAAATGATTGTGGATCGTTGTAGCCAATGAGTGTGGCTTCCAATTATACCCCATGTGGGGATGTGTGAATCAGGGATCTCGGTGAACAACTAAATTCTTTAACAGGAAGCCAAATGAATTGAATGTCTATGAGAAAACGGAGTTTTTCTTTGTACACAGTTTACCAAAATCACTTCTAATCACTCATTTCTGAATGGATCTTTATGAAATTTGGATATGTACTACATAAGGCTTCAGGCTATGGCTCTGTCTGGATTTGTAAGCCATACCACCTTCTGGCGAAATACTACCTCTGGACTACTAACTACTACAGAAAAACTTGAGTTACAAAGTTCACTAAAAATACATTTTTTTCTGGAATCAGAAACTTCAGAATGTCATCTTTCAAAAGAGACCAGGGCCCTCATTCATCAACGTGACGTAGAAAATGTTCTATTTCCACACGAAAGCACAGAATTTAGAATGTGTGCACGCACAAAACAAACGGGATTTATCACACGTGCGTACACAGGTCCTACGCACACCTGTCTTGATAAATATGACTTTGATCCTACGTTTGAGCTTGTGCACTGTTTTAAGTATTTGCATACCAGAACCGCCCCGATTAACCATATACGGTAATGGAACACCCCCAAGAAATGTGGAAAAATTTACTAAGCCGAGGGAAGCGTGTTATGTGACAGGCTGACAGACGTGTACACGTACGGTGATGTCGGATATGATATCTATTAACCATTGCTGCCTGGGCAGCGCAAACACTAATAAAGACTGTGCTGGAATATGACTGCCTTTTCCCGTTTTGTTTGATTAATACCCTGGGATTAAAGTTCTCCTCAATTTTATTCCAAATCGCGATGGATTTTCCGTAAATTTTCTACCTGCTGCATATGATTTCTAGAGGCATACAATCTATTTTGATGTCAGTATTGGGTAGCCTATATAAACAATAATACGAGAGCATATACAAGAACAATGAATCTCACTGCCATGTATGATGTAGCCTGCCTTTCAATACATGAACTTGAATTCCATCATGTTTGTGTGCTGTTGTCACAATGGGTGGTACTGGTACAGTAATAACAGTCTACACAATATCACGATGGACCATGCCATGTAGCCTATGTTCTATTATGACATGATCTGTGACGACAAATGTTCTAGAATGTTTGATTAAGATATCATACTCTGACAGCATGCCTATGATCAACAAAAACGCGAACTTGAATCCCATCATCATATTTACATAGTCTGTCCACTATCTTTATTACTTTGTTATTCCCCCCCCCCCCCATCTATGTAAAGCGACCTTGCATGGGTCTCTCTTGAAAGGCGCTATGTAAAATGAAGCTATTATTATTATTGTTGTTGTTATTATTATCATGTCTGTGTGCTGAGCTCAGTGACGTTTCAACGGAGCGAGGTAATCTATTCTAATCAACAAATTGAAGTAGAAAGCATTCCGTTGTGGCCAATCTTATTTGGAAACATGACACAAAATAATAGTATGTCGCTTTTTATTTGAAACAATATTTAATGGCGTTTGGAGGTGGGTGTTCTGCTTCTGCCCCCGTGCCAAACAAGCAAGCCAACCTCTTGTTCCCGCATGAGCCGTTATAATTACACTACTGTCGCTATTTTACAATGAACTATAATGAATTACGGGTCATACAGAAGTTGAACACGCCAGTGTTGGAACTTGGAAGTAATGCACGGAAGCTTATTTCCGCATTGAAACTAATGCAGAACTGAGGAGCGCTTATGCCGTAGTAACGATGTTCTACCACTGGGCATCAGCTACGCATGCTCCGAGCTGTGCGTAAATATAAGCACGAAGTCAAGTTCAAGTTGATATGTGCTTAACCCGTGCGTACGACCATTTCTAAGCAAAGTGTGGGATTTATCAATTTGAACATGAACTTGACTTTGTGCATATGTCTGTGCACAGCCCAGAGCATGCTTAGCAGACGCCCTGTGGTAGAATATGGGGACTGCAGACGGACGGCATAGATGAGTTGCATGCATTAGTTTCAACGCGGAAATAAGCTTGACTGACGTGTTCTGTATGACCCCCGTAATTCATTATAGTTAATTGTGAAATAGCGATATTAGTGTAATTATTGTCAAACCCTAAATAGCATGTGGAATAGGTCTTTCTCTCCGAATGAATGCAGGTTTATATATATAGCGTTATCGGGTGCACTGACTGCGCTCGCAGGAACTGTTTTCAGAGATAGCATCAGATAGGGATGAATGAATGAATGAGGGGCAGTCTAATTGCAGAGAGAACATAATATTAACTAGAGTCCACTACCCGAGACACCTCCTTCATTTGTACCGCAATTTGGGACCCAAATTGGAGCTATAAGCTTAAAAGCTTTTCCGTGCTTATTTGAGAAGGTCCAGCTGCAGAGCCGGAGAGACAGACAGCAGAGAGACAGACAGACAGACAGATAGACACTGTTCCACAGTGTGTGTGTGTGTGTGTGTGTGTGACCACTAGTCTCCTAGTAGAGACCCCCCCCCCCTCTGGACCACCTCCCAGTAGAGACCCCCCCCCCCCCTCTGGACCACCTCCTAGTAGAGACAAGTTTTCTGAAATGTATGTTTATATATGCAAATGAGGCACTTCCCCATTAAATATGTGGACATTTATGGATGCAATAAGGCAAAATGAAGTAAAATAAACAACTAAATTTGTGTTATTGATGTTTTATTGTCACTAGTTTCATAGAAGACATGTTTAGGAAGCAAAATATAACAAAATCTCAAAATCAACAAAAAAAGTATATTTGCCTATTCACCTGCAGTGTCTCGCCTTAATCCTCATCTTCGTCTTCTTCCTAGAGAAGTCTCTACTAGGAGGTGGTCCAGAGGGGGGGGGGGGCTGAGTCTCTACTATTAGACTAGTAGTCACACACGCACGCACACACACACACACACACACACACACACACACACACACATACACACACACACACACACACACACACTGTGGAACAGTGTCTGTCTGTCTGTCTGTCTCTCTGCTGTCTGTCTCTCTGCTGTCTCTCTCAAAATAGTATAAGTGCTATCTTGGCCCTGAGAGTTGCTCTCCGGCTCTGCAGCTGGACCCTTCTCAAATCAGCACGAAAAAAGCTATAAGCTTATAAAACGATTTAATATGCTAAACTTTGTTTTTAAATTCTTTAATTCACATTTGTTTATTTCATAAAGATTTTCCCGACATAATGCTACCTGCCCCGACCAGATCCGTGACTCTGTTGCGATACAGATGAATTATCTACTCAGAATAGTATTATAAAGTGTCTATCTTTTATGCTGTAGATCACTGCTGGTATGTGCGTGCAGAACCTTTATCTCAGCGGGGACTGTAGTATTTATTTGACGTTACTGTACAATATATGTGTATTAAAAGACGGAGCTGTCTTTTATTGTATTATAATAATTATTAATATTAAAAATAAATGAAGAAAGGCATTCTTATTCCAGCATGCATTAATGACACCAATGGGCAACGGCAAAACAGTGGTTAATGGTCTTTATTAGTGTTTGCGGTGTCCAGGCAGCAATGGTCTTTTAGGAAGTTAATAGATATAATATCCGACATCACCGTGTACAACACGCTTCCCTCGGTGTTCCATTACCGTATATGGTTAATCGGGGCGGTTCTGGTATGCAAATACTTAAAACAGTGCACGAGCTCCAGCTTAGGAGCAAGGTGATATTTATCAAGACAACTGTGCGTAGGACCTGTGTACGCACGTGTGATAAATCCCATTTTTTTTGTGCGTGCACACATTCTAAATTCTGTGCTTACGTGTGGAAATAGAAGGTTTTCTAAGAAAACTTGATAAATGAGGGCCCAGGCTCATGCATGTGCTATAAGTATAAAGTGTGTTGTTTTGGTTTGCAAAAAAAGTATGCAGTCCTCAAGTTCAAGTAAAAAAATTGCCACTTTTCTGCCAGCTTGATAACCAGAGCTAGAAACTCATACAAACAGATTTGCTTCACACGCATGCGCACTATGAAGCCCCGCCCAACATATGCACCTGGGCCCCTCCCATCCAAGCTCAGACCCCCGAAGCCCCTCCCATCCGAGGTCAGACCCCGAGACATGGGGCAGTGCGGCTCTGCAGATATACCCTACTCGCATTTTCTAAAGATTGTTTCCAGCACGCAAATTAAGATCAGGGTGTCCACGGGTCATAAAAAAGTTTTACTATTTAATAGTACTTTTACTATTGAATATTAACATTGACTAATTAAAGGCCTTAAAAAGCATGAAATAGTCTTAAATTAAGTTAATATTTATAATTCAGTCTATATTTATTTATTGAGTGCTATAAACAGGGTCCCAAATTAACACCAAGCATCAATATCGAACTCTTATAAATCTTGTAAAAATGTACTTTACAGGCGTAAAGAAATTTTTTACAAGATTTATAAGAGTTTGATATCACTTTACAGTCTTTGGCTTTTGCTATTCATGTTCTCAAACTTTGTCCTACGCTGGAGGCGTGAATACTTTCCCTAAGCCAGTTGTCCTTCCGCGTTCGGTTTGCGCGATCTGATTGGCCACTGACGTTTCTCTCAGCGCTCAATCGCGTTACTCCTAACAATCGCGCCTAGCTTTCAGTTCCACAGCCCAAGTCCTTCAGTCCGACATCACATCAATATAAATAACGTATTGTTTTCATCTCTCTATATTAACGTAACTAGATATTCATATCAATCGAAATAACGTATTGTATTGTTTTCATCTCTCTATATTAACGCTCTGTTTACGTTGGGTGGACGAGCAGTGAGTTTTAATATTGAGCACGGCATGACTTATAACTAATTTATGCCGCATAAGTAGGTAATATGCTCTTGCGCGTGACGCGACTTTGGGCTTCATTATTCAGCCACAGGCAGGAGTTTTTAGATCACAGGCTGGTCATGCATAATCTCTCCCACCAGACTCTTCTACCGAATTGACTAGGTTGCGCAAGTCAATCAATAGATTACACTTTCTGTAGGCCTAACACTCACCTACTCATTCTGTTGTGACACATGACATGTTAGGGTTGTCACCTTCCGTGATCATGTTTGAACCAATGTGTAAAAAATCTAGGGCATATCGGTATATGTACAAGAGTTATTTACAGAGCATGGTAGGACATGCTAGGTCCTGTGGTAGTGCAATACACTGTTAGCTACGGATGAGGCACTGGGTCTTTATGTACACTGCTATACAATGCTATATTATACAATCTCAAGTTATACTATACTATTTTTAAAGTGACCTTTCCTTTTGTAAAGTGACCATAAGTGTGAGCGTTGTTGAAATGTTTTATCGTTTAAACATAGGATTTTACTACCTTGTGTGATTAGATCGGGGGTTAATCCATCTTTAACCATCGGATTTAAGACTAGATAGCTATCGAAACCGCGACTATTATGGGCGATAAAGGTGTGACGTGCATAGCAGCGTTTTCGAAAATGTTTAAGAAACTGCTTAACACAATCAGGCCCTTTCTACGAGTCCTTACGATTATTAATTTGACTGCAAATGAGATACGGCACATGTCTATTATTGCAGTCCACAAAAGATTCAATATCGTAAAACACTATGTGGGGTTTGGGCTTAGTCTCGACGGGTAATGTTTTGAAATAACATTTATGATCACGTTTGGCTGTCTCGTTAGGTAAAGGGTCCTTACATGTGTAACAGGTAGCCGTCCTGCACACGTGTTCTTTTGGTTTCGAGGCCACGATGTAGAACATAGCACCACATTTTTCACATTTTTTATTGGCTTCCCAAACAGATCGTTGTTTTAGCGCGGTCGCACGTCTTGCTTTATGCTGGTCATAACAGAAAGATGATTGCCAAATCCGATTGCAATCTTTACATTTCCGTAGCGCTTTTGGCATTGTATAACAATCAGCATGGTGACATATGGAACAGGTAGTCTTACAGGTGTGTCCCCCTTTACGCTCGTACCCCGCAAAACACCCCGGACACACGTATGCTGTGCCTAGAAAAGCCTGCAGTCTTGTTATTCCGTAGTAATGTCCGGAATGTAGCAAGAGATGGAGAGCTGGCTCCGATCCTTCAAACCCTGAATTATAATGCGAGAAACCTTTATCATCTCGAAAGAATACAACTATTGAACGATTTAAAACCCTCTCGAAGCGTTGTATATCGGTGAAACTCACACCTCCTTCAGGAAGATTTGCAAGTGTGTGTAAATCATTGCCTTTTTGGTAGGCAATATCCTGAGTTATAGAAGGATCTAAGAGTAAGGCTACGTTCGTCGCAAAGCATTGTTGATCATCGGGGTTAGTTATGATGTTTAAGAAGCGCCGTTTCTTGGGGAGGATCTCGCTATCTAGTAGACCGTCAATTTTTCTTCTGTTCCCTTCCCCCTTAGGCACTTGTACGATCTGGGCCATCAGTTGTAAGGTTGTATCTGCGAGTAATGCTTGATTTGATTGCACAATCTGCTCGAGCATCCGGTAGAAGTCCTCAAGACTTTCACGACCTTTATGTAGGTTTCTATAAACCACATCTTGCACAGTGTCACCTATTAACGAAACCTGTATGAAGTCTCCATCTGTTGTCTCTCTCTATTCTACTTAGAATGCGCTCCATGGTGTCCGTAATAGTATTATGGAATGCAGCGAAGTCGGGTGCACCCTTTGTGGGTTTTAAGTTAAAATGTTCTCTCAACTCTATGTTATTATAACGTCCACGGCGATGTATTGTAGCACAACCTCTACCAGTTTGCATAGTAGGATTCTCTGCGTTTGAGGGAGGTGTCAAGAGGGTGGATGGTATGCGTGTCTCATTAGAGGTTGATGGTAGGGGACTCGCCACCGTTGCTTGTATTTCGTCTAATTCTGCATATAGCTCATCCATAGCCGCAGAATCTTCAGGCTCGTTGTCATTATCATCGTAGCTATTTGTGCATAGCATTTGAATACTAGCCTCTGCCTCGCTTATAGAAGCTAACAAAGAATCATTTTCGATCGATGTATTCGAGCGTAGCGCTAGAATATTACATTCTATCTCACGTATAGCAGATAATAAGGAAGCATTTTCGATCGACGATGGGGTCGTTTGTATGGAAGCCGTGATTTCAGTTACAGGGGTATTTTGTGTTGTATTATTTGTACCTCTAAGCGTCTTAATCATCTCTATTGTATGAATATAATCAGAATGGTCAACATCGACACTGGTGATTTCTAGATCTATACCGCATAGGAGGGGGTTAGACGCCTCAGTATTCAAATAGGCTTCAATTTCGGATCTAAGCGTATTAATCATCTCGATCGTATGAAGATAATCAGGAGGGTGTATGATGGTATTGATGTTTTCTAGATCTATACCGCATAGGAGGGGGTTAGACTCCTCAGTGAACAAATAGGCTTCAAGGTCGCCCATATCAGGCATTGAGCAATCCTGTATATCTACATCGCTTAAATATTCCTCCATAATTACTTCTTTACAAAAATAAAAAATTAAATAAAAAAAAGACTCCCCTACTACATGTTAATTAGAATCTAATGTGTTTGTATCTACGTAGATCACTGTTATATGGTACAGCACCATGAAGTGCGGCATGACATGATAATAATATACGTCTGTGTGACGTACCTGGGTACATGGGTTGGTCATTACCATTATTACTGTATTTATGACACCTTCTGAACATCAGGTTAGTATATTTAATGTGTTATGTTTTGTATGTGATGTGTGTGTGTGTGAACATGAGAGCTAATGATGTCTCTTTTCTCTCCCTGTCAGGTGCTGCCCATTCCTACTGAAGAGTGCTGATTGCCTAATGAATGACAGCTGATGGCAATCACATCAGGAGGGATGGGTAGCCAAATACCTGACAGCACACACACGTCTGGGCGCCTCATTCTCAGTCAATTGCTCAGTCTTTGAGTAGAGTGAGGTTGCCATTGTGCTTTACATGTTTGTGGGAGATATATATATTGTTGGCCAACTTGGATTCATCCTACACTGTGAGCGGCATGGGTAGAGTGGTGTTTCTCTGTTTAAGAAGGTGAGCTTGTACGTTTAAGTATATATATATGTAGATCTTGTTGGCCTTCCTAGATTCATCCTAAACCGTGAGCTGTACGGTTAGAGTGGTGGTTCATCCTACACTCCAGGGATAGGAGGTAGATTGGTGTTCATCCTAAACTGGAGCGGCATGGTTAGAGTGGTGTTTCTTTGTTTGTCCAGACTTGTCTATTATTATACTTCCCTTGTTTGTTCTCCCCTTATACCTCTCCCTGTTTGTTAATTGTTTGTGGGTGTTCTTTCCCTTTGTGGCCGATCTAACCATCAGTGGAGGTTTAAATTCCTACCCGGCATAATAAACATAATTTACTATTTTTGGAACAACGTCTTGTGTTTGTTATTACCTACCTGCCCGGGACTATTTTGGAAACATTTACTGAGAGAGGCTGTTTCTGTTCATGTACAGCCTGCTCCAGACACCATTCGGTGCGGTCGTTAGACCTTCGTACATGACAGTCTGTTTCTCGCAGAGTATGATGCTTCAGGAGTCTTGGGTGGTGGTGGAATGAGGGCCTTAGGGGTCTGGAGAGCGACGAAGTCCTCGACGGCTTGTTGGTCAAGGAGATTTAACTCCTGCAACGTCTCTAGGTTCCATTCGTCATCGGTAATGCGGGCTGTGTAGAATAGAAAAAAGTTTTAGAATACATTTTAATAATAAGTATATGAGTTAATACTATATTCTTAAGACACACACACGCACACACACACACACACACATACAAACACACCTGTCTGCTCGAAACCGGCAATCTGGGCTAGGATGTCCATGTCCCATTCGTCATTAAAATCTTGCTGGATGACGGATGGATCACGGTGCAATGTCTCCAATATATGGCCTATAGCTTCTTGGTCGAGGTGGTCCAGTTCTGAGATTGTCGCAGGGTTCCAATCGGCTGCATTGTCCTTTGCTGTATAGAAATGAATAAAAAGAATGTCACTGTAACTGAGGGGTACAATTCCCTGACTGTATTGAATAAGTATGGTATCATTAAACCACTACTGAGTTATGTACATTACTACTGGCCATACAGTACACATGTATATGAGATGAACACCCACACAATAACACGGCTTAACAAGAAAGTACTGTTTATAATATTTATTAGAAGAGCACCAAGATTATCTTACATTTATTAAGAATGAGAGTTGCGCTTGTAAGGCGAAGAATGTGCATGAATAGGTCAAGAGCGTAAGTCCATGAGCATATTACGAAGGGGATAATTAATACCACCTGTAGCATAAGAATTATATATGGTACACTAGTAGGTCAGCTGGAGATACTAGGGGGGTTCCCTCCGGTTGTAAGCCAGCAGGGGAGAGGATTTGTCGGTAGCAAAAGTCTGGATCAACGAGGAATAAGGAGACTCCAGGTACAGGAGACGGTGCAATAATCCCTTGATCCGTAGACAAAGCAACAGCTATTCTCCGGTATGCAGTGCCGCATGGAGGAAAGCTAGCCAGCCTCAGAGTCCTAGAGGCGGGCTCGACGGTGCTCCTCACAGGGTAAATCCCACACGGTAGTGGGGTAGACGATTCTCTGCTCCAGCAGCCACAGGACCAAAGCAATATAATCCAGCCGAAAAGGGCTCTGTAGTCGTCGGTGTAGGTTATCCAGTGTACATATCCACACGGTTCTCGTCTAGGGCTCCTCGGATGACGGCACAAGGTTAGGCCGCCCAGCCTGGATAAGCACACTAGCTCGGTACGATGAAACGTTGGTAATGCTGCTCACTGTAGAACGGTAGCCGCACGATACACTATACATAATAGACTATTACTTAATAATAGAATAGGTCGAACTCGACGATACAGCGTTAAACTCTGACACTTCAGCTATCAATTCGCACGCGGTCTCAAGGCTCGATTTCGGGGCAAAACAGGCCCACTTCACAGCACGTTGTATCGTGGTGTGAGGCTTCAACTTGTTACTAAGATTAGACTACTGCTGTATCCACCTGCGCCGTATTTATACGTAAGGTGAATAATCTAGTACCAGCCTTATTTCT
Organism: Notolepis coatsorum; assembly: GCF_963971535.1. Lineage (NCBI taxonomy): Eukaryota > Metazoa > Chordata > Actinopteri > Aulopiformes > Paralepididae > Notolepis > Notolepis coatsorum. Next base: position 19,071,987 of record NC_140172.1, read on the forward strand.
GTCTCATATTACTGCGCAAAACTGGGCATGTTGAGACATGTCTTAACGGTGACTTTGAACTAGACATTGGGGGTATGGCCGTGGCGCCTAGTGAGTCGCTGTCCAATAGGAGAACGAATATTATGGTCTGGCCTGTACTAGGTAAAGGGATATTCCGTGTATATGTACAAAGAATATACAAGGGATATCAGACGATATACAGATACTATACAATATATCTCAAGTAATAAATATATATATTCGGTTTAATCTGACCCTTTGTAACAGCCGCCTCCTAATTAGTCCGCACCTAATTAGATAAGCAGAGACAGATTAACCGCACTGTCCACTACTCAATGTCCGTTGTGAGGAGTAGGGCAATTCACAAAGTCAGGGGGTCATGGTCGTCATTAAGAGAGTCGGGGAGCCTTGGCAACTCTATCAGCCTCGCCACGGGTCGGGTGTATGTCCGCCCCTGGACGAGCACTTCTGCCACTCTGACCTTTCCGTCGGCACCAGTGATCACTTTGCTTACGCGGCCGGCCGGCCACATAGCTCGGGGTAGTGACTGGTCGATAATCATGACGACTGTGCCCTCTGTCAAATTGTCTCTTTCTTTTACCCATTTCTGGCGGGTCTGTAGAGACGGTAGATAGTGGAGGAGGAAACTGTTCCAAAACTTGTCAGCCAATACTTGACTGTACCTCCACATTCTTCGGCCGTTCGCTTCTTCAGGTCTGTACACCGTCTGTGGGAGCGCGGGGTCCAGCCGCCCCATCAAGAGAGTGTTGGGGGTGACTGGGTCGACATCTGCTACATCACTTGAGACGTAACCGAGGGGTTTTGAGTTCAATACTCCCTCGATCTCCGTGAGGACTGTCATGAGGACTTCTTCCGCCACGGTCTGGGCCCCAAGCACGGCGTACAGGGCTGTCTTTATTGAACGTACTTCTCGTTCCCAAGTTCCCCCGAAGTGAGGTGCATTCGGGGGGTTAAACTGGAAATCAATCTGAGAGGGAGCGAGGTGGGTCTTAAGTTCTGGGCCCATAGCTTGGAAGCTCTCTCTCAGCTCTCTTTCTCCGCCTTTGAAGTTTGTCCCGTGATCAGACAATAATATAGACGGTTTTCCTTTCCGTGCTGTGAATCTCCGGAAGGCCATAAGGAATGAGTCCGTACTCATGGTTGGAAGGAGTTCTATGTGTATCGCTCGGGTGGTCATGCATTTGAATACAATACCCCACCGCTTCTCCGTCCCTCTTCCTTTCTTCACATACAGCGGGCCGAAACAGTCCATACCGGTGGAGTGAAAGGGCTTGTCGCCGAGTCGGAGGCGACAGGGGGATAGGTCAGCCATCCGGGGTATACTGGGCTGTGCTCGCCACTTGCGACAGTCTAGACAGGTCCGCTGGAAGCGTCGTACTGCTTCTCTTCCTTGCAGTATCCAATAGCGACGTCTGATCTCCGCGAAGACTCTCTCTGCCCCGGCGTGGTGCACGTCCTCGTCGTATTTCTTTATGATGAGCTCTGTGACCTTGTGTCGGCTGTTTAAGACTATCGGGAACTTGACGTCATCCGTTAAGTCTGGGGCCCTCCTCAGACGACCACCCACTCTGATGAGATTATGGGCGTCGCTCTCAGGGGCCAAGTGGAGCAGTCTGCTGTCTGACGGGACTGGCTTTGATCCCTGCAGACAGTCTAGCTCGTCGGGGAACGAGTCTCTTTGGGCTCGCTGTAGCAGAAGGAGTTCTGCTTCTTCGTAGTTAGCTGCATTAATGTCAGTAGTGGAGGGAACCTCAGGGTGGTGCCACAGGAATGTCTTTAACTGCGCACTCTCAAGGGTGGGGCAGTCGTCTATGTTGGGATCTGTGGGGACTAGTGTGTGTGTCAACCCACAGAACATAGATTTCTTCTTCTCTGCCTCCTCTTCACTCGCCTCCCGTGGGGTGGGTGTAGGCCACTCTTCTTCCGGGAGCTTGAGGAACTCGGGACCGTCACTATAGAGATTGTGACGTGTGAGGTCATCCAGGGACATTCCCCGTGTGATGACGTCGGCTGGGTTCTGCTTTGTGTCCACATACCTCCAGCATGCTGCTTCTGTTAAATCTTGGATCTCCGTGATTCTGACTCCCACGAAGACCTTGTATCTACACGAATCGGACTGGATCCATGTGAGTACGGTCATGGAGTCTGACCACAGGATTGTTCTTTGCACCGGGATGGTGAGTTCACGTTGGATTACCGTGGCGAGTTGCGCTCCTACTAGGGCTGCGCAGAGCTCTAGACGCGGGATAGATTGTTGCTTGCGGGGGGCTATTCTTGAGCGAGCCAGGATGAAGGCAGTATGTATTTCTCCTCCCTCCTCTCGGGCCCGCAAGTAGGCCACCGAACCGTAGGCTACTTCGGAGGCGTCGCTGAAGACGTGCAGGTCCATCTGACACGTCTCCGGCCTCACTGTGGGTGGGAAGTAGCTGCTGCGTATGTTGACACCCGGGAGCGAGCTGAGTTCTGTCTCCCACTCTCTCCATGTGGAAGCAAGGTGGTCGGGTATGGGGTCGTCCCAGCCCTGGTCCTTGTCCCATAGCGCTCGTACAATCATCTTTGCCCTGGTGGTGTAAGGTAGAATACATCCCAACGGGTCATATTGTCTGGCGAGTGTTCTGTATACACTCCGTCTTGTGGTCGGTAGTGAAATCGACCTTCCCTGCTCCTTGGTCAGGGGTGTGTGTCTATAATGGAGCGAGTCTGTTTTGAAGCGCCAGACTAGTCCTAATGTCATTTCTTGGGCTTCACCTGGGATGGTCGCCATCCAGGTCTCGCTGCTTGCTGCCTTGTCCTCTGGGGAGAGGCTGCGCAATACTTGAGGGTCGCTGCTGGCCCACTGCCGGAGATCAAAGCCGCCTTTGATCAGGGAGGCGCGGAGCAGCGCACGACGTCGCCAGGCAGTTTTCTTTATGTGTCCCGCTGTGATTAGCTTATCAATCTCAGCGCGGTACACAGTAGCTTGAGCGGGGTCTCTGGCTAGGCGCCGCTCTGTGTTCAGTAGATACCGCTCCGTCGCTTCTTTTGGGGCGTGGAAGGTAGGCATACCCTCTCGCCTCAGGAGTGGAGTTGCGTATCTCATCACTCCGTTGACTTTGACTCTCTTTGTCCCCTGCTCGAGGAGGGCTATGGCGTAAATGTCTTCCTTGGAACGAATGTGTTTCTTTTCGTTCTTAAAGGGCATTGTCTCTAGTGTCCATAGCCTCTCGACGTGCTGTAAAAGGGCGGTGTCTTCTTCTGTCACTCTGGAGTGGAGGCAGCGAGTGGCTGCTGTTCGGTTGGGAGACCTGGAGAGGGGGCCTTGTAGTGTCCATCCTAGGCGGGTCTCGACTGCTGCAGGACAGCCTCTGGGCCCAGTGTGGACCCGGTCCATCGGGACGATGAGGTGTGCGTGGTCGGATCCTATGAGCAGGGTCGGGGTGGCGCCGTCTATGAGCGGTATAGGTAGTTGACGCAGGAGCACGTATTTGTCCATCAGCTTGGCGATGGGGTAGGTGTACCGCGACAGGCCTATGTCTTGGCTGGTGAAAGCGTTAGTGATCCTATACCGTCTCTCTGGCTGCCCACTTGCTGCGATAGTGAACGAGACGTTCTCACCCTTAATCGTCTTCAGGTCTCTTCTTATAGTCCGAATCGTCATCGTTTCTTCGCTCCCCCGCAGCCCTAGCTGGGCCGCAGCGGATGCGAGGAGGAGGGTCTTTTCTGACCCGTCGTCAAGGACGGCGTAGGTGTCCATGACCTTGTCCTCGTAGCTCAATGTTACGCGGACCACCTTCAAGAGCACCCGGGCGCCCCCGCTGCTGGCGGGGTCAATGTACATAACGCTTGCCTTTGTGCTGCTTGAGGGTGCGGGCTTTCTTCTGTTACTGTCATGTAAAACGTCCAAGTGGGCTCCGTCACACCGACTACACCTCTTCTTTAAGCGGCACTCGGCTGCCATGTGACTGCGCGCACAGCGGTAACAGCGGCGGTTGGACTTTATCCATTGACTCACCTCGTCGGCGGTCATCTTCTTGAACGTGTCACAGTGTGACAGCCAGTGTTCCTTTTCGCAGTACTGGCATACAATCTTCCACTTCTCCTTCGTCGAGGGGGTGCTGTGGTTCTTGTTACGCTGTACTGATTCGGCTTGGTGCATGACGGTCACCAGCCTGCGGTTATCGTTTGATCTCCTAGGTCCCTCTCTGGAGCTTGGTACGCTCCGCACGAACGTATCCAGTCGTAGGCTGCTGACTTCTCTCGCCAGGAAGTCGGCCAGGTCTAGGAGGGATGGCTCGGGACCGTTGGGATCACGGTGGTCTCTTTGCCGCCTGAAGCGCTCTTGTCGGGCCGGCGGAAGCTTCTCTAATATTCTTTCAACATTAGAGTTCGCGTACAGTTCGTGCCTACCCTTTTCCTTTTGTGCCCCCAGCATCCCTACCAGGGATTGTACCTTGATAGAGAGGTCATCTAATGAGCGATTGTCTGTGGCTGGGGGTAGACGGTCAATATTCCTTATCTCTTGTATTACGTAGTCCCATATGCGTCCATAACGTTGGTCGAGGGCTACTAGAGCCGCGGTGTATGGGGTACTTGAGTTGGAATATGCCAGCGCTATATTATGCGCTCTGGGCACCTTCAGGTGCTTGAGTAGGATAGCATACTTGTACGTCTCGTCGGGGACATCGGACATCATTGTCTCTAAGCACATTCGTAGCTCTGTGTACTGTGCTCTGTCCTCGTGTGTGAAGTCCGGGAATGTCGGTGTGCCAAGGTACGATGCCATGGATGGCTGGCACATCGGTGAGCGTTGGGGGAGAGGCCTCCTAGGCGAGTCTCCCCTTACGTGTCGTTGTGGGCTGGTACCTGGTGGGTACCAAGGCCCGGGTACCCAGGTGCTGTTCCTCGGGGCTGGTCGTGCGTCAAGCTCACCCTTGAGTTGAGTCGGGGGTCTGTAACGCAGGGCCTCGGGGGTAAAGTCTGGGCTGTACTGGACCTCCTGGTCCTGTGGAGTACGATGCTGCTGTTGGGCTTGACTTTCCTCCTCTTCCTCTTCTTCTTCCTCTGCCAGGTCTTCTAGATCCTGTAATCGTCTATTTAGTCTCTCGGCGGCGTAGGCCGGTTCTTCCCTGTTGCTGGGTCTCGCATGGACCGGTCGGGGAGGGGGTTCGGAGACGTGTATAGGCTCTTTCTGTTGGCCGGGCTCCGGGTCGCTTGATCGGGTAGGGGAGGGTGCCCTAGACCCTTGTCTTGACGAGGCCCTGGAGCTCCGCGCGGAGGGAGGGGGGGTTGCCCTGGCAATCAGTTGCTCCATTATCTGCGCTTGTAATCGGTCGCGCTCGGCTTCGCGCTTGATGTGAGCGAGGTCGCGCTCTGCTTCGCGCTGGGCTTGGGCTGCGTCGCGCTGTGCATTGGCGGCTTCGCGCTGTGCATCGGCGGCGGCGCGCTGGGCTTCGGCGCGGTCTTTTTCAATATTCTCTTCCGTCTGGAGGCGTCTGGTCTCCAGGCGTATACGGTCGTCTTCACTCCTTTGCTGCGCCTGGAAGCGCTCTCGCTGGGTCGCAGAGTGTTCGCGTTCACTAAGGGCTTGCGCTTGGAGCTGAGCGTGGAAGCGTTCTCTTTGGTCTGCAGATTGTTCGCGCTCACTCAGTTGTTGAGCCTGCAGGCGGTCTCTTTCCATGGTAGAGTGTTCGCGCTCACTTTGGTGTTGCGCACGGAGGCGCTCTTGTTCCATGGAAGAATGTTCGCGCTCGCTAAGCGTCTGTGCTTGGAGTCGATCGCGTTCAGTGGAGGCTGCCAGGGTGGCGATAAATGCCTGCGCCAGCATCTTGTCCGCCTCGCTGGGGGAAGACACTGATGGAGGTGATCGGCTTCTGGCAGTGCTCGTTGGAGATCCGTTCTCCTGTCGCGCTCCGAGGAGGTCCATCTCCTGGGTGCGCGTCTCTTCTGGTGGTGGGTCGGGTTCCGTCCCTGGAGCGCTTTCTTTATCCTGGAGCTCTCCGGGGACTATCCCGTTGACGTTGTCGGGGGGTAAAGTCATGTCATGTCCCTCCTGGTCCCCCCCGTGAGCTTGGTCAGTTACGTTAGAACCCACTAAGGTCTCTACTGGCAGGGTCGCCTGGTCGGTAGGGTTTGACATACTTTTACTATCCGCTTTTTCCGCGTTTAACGTCTGTATAAAGCTAGGTAGTAGACTGGCAGCGTAGTCCTCTAAGTAAGGAGGTGGCTGCCGTCTGCGCTGCGGGCGATCTAGCTTAGGAGAACCGTTTGTGGAGTGTTCATCGCTGGCCATGTCAATATTAATATTATATTAATATTACGCTAATTACCATCCGGCTCGCAGGACCAATTGTAACTGAGGGGTACAATTCCCTGACTGTATTGAATAAGTATGGTATCATTAAACCACTACTGAGTTATGTACATTACTACTGGCCATACAGTACACATGTATATGAGATGAACACCCACACAATAACACGGCTTAACAAGAAAGTACTGTTTATAATATTTATTAGAAGAGCACCAAGATTATCTTACATTTATTAAGAATGAGAGTTGCGCTTGTAAGGCGAAGAATGTGCATGAATAGGTCAAGAGCGTAAGTCCATGAGTATATTACGAAGGGGATAATTAATACCACCTGTAGCATAAGAATTATATATGGTACACTAGTAGGTCAGCTGGAGATACTAGGGGGGTTCCCTCCGGTTGTAAGCCAGCAGGGGAGAGGATTTGTCGGTAGCAAAAGTCTGGATCAACGAGGAATAAGGAGACTCCAGGTACAGGAGACGGTGCAATAATCCCTTGATCCGTAGACAAAGCAACAGCTATTCTCCGGTATGCAGTGCCGCATGGAGGAAAGCTAGCCAGCCTCAGAGTCCTAGAGGCGGGCTCGACGGTGCTCCTCACAGGGTAAATCCCACACGGTAGTGGGGTAGACGATTCTCTGCTCCAGCAGCCACAGGACCAAAGCAATATAATCCAGCCGAAAAGGGCTCTGTAGTCGTCGGTGTAGGTTATCCAGTGTACATATCCACACGGTTCTCGTCTAGGGCTCCTCGGATGACGGCACAAGGTTAGGCCGCCCAGCCTGGATAAGCACACTAGCTCGGTACGATGAAACGTTGGTAATGCTGCTCACTGTAGAACGGTAGCCGCACGATACACTATACATAATAGACTATTACTTAATAATAGAATAGGTCGAACTCGACGATACAGCGTTAAACTCTGACACTTCAGCTATCAATTCGCACGCGGTCTCAAGGCTCGATTTCGGGGCAAAACGGGCCCACTTCACAGCACGTTGTATCGTGGTGTGAGGCTTCAACTTGTTACTAAGATTAGACTACTGCTGTATCCACCTGCGCCGTATTTATACGTAAGGTGAATAATCTAGTACCAGCCTTATTTCTGTCTCATATTACTGCGCAAAACTGGGCATGTTGAGACATGTCTTAACGGTGACTTTGAACTAGACATTGGGGGTATGGCCGTGGCGCCTAGTGAGTCGCTGTCCAATAGGAGAACGAATATTATGGTCTGGCCTGTACTAGGTAAAGGGATATTCTGTGTATATGTACAAAGAATATACAAGGGATATCAGACGATATACAGATACTATACAATATATCTCAAGTAATAAATATATATATTCGGTTTAATCTGACCCTTAGCAGTCACACTTAGTCTTTTATTGATTTCACAATATAATAATTATACCTGAGGATGCATTGTATACTCACAATATTTGTCAGAGTCAGCAATCTCTCCCTTGTTGTTTACAGATGAGTCCTCCTCCTCCTCCTCTATCTCGAGCCATGCGCTTCCATCTGTAAAAAGTTGTAAAAAAGACAAAAAAAAAACATGTTATGTGTAGGCTTTAAGTAAAAAAAATACATTGTCTTAATCTCACCTTATAAATGTATAAAAACTCACCTTGTGTAACCTGATCTAACCATCTGATCGTATCAGCGGCCGTCTCGAAATCTTCTCCTACATTAGGGAAAGAATAAAAACACAAAGGGATTATAATAAACACACACACACATAGCAGGGGAGAATTTTTTCTACACACACACACCATTTGGAAGAAAGCATTCTCCATGCATCCAATTTCTGAAGATAGAATTGTACTTACCATGGGGTATTAGTGCTTCAAACCGTTGCCCGTGGTATGATGCTGTAATTTAGAGAATGAGGTTTTAAAAATATTCTTGAGTTTAATTGCTGTATCGGGAATCAATAAAAGCGCATTCAGTAAGACATACCGCTCTCTGATGCCATTCTAGATGTCTGGAGACTGTCTGTTTTCAAGGATAAAAATGAGAGTAGAACCATTGGCCTTACTTAAAGGGACACATAGTTCCTCTTTTTTACGATGACCTATTAGAAAATGTAGGTATCCCCCCTCCCCTCACACACACTGAGATCCTCACAGACAGATATTTTCACCCCAACTCTTTAAGCTATCATGTCTTTAACTTTTATAATTAATGTAAATAATAATACAATATAACTTAATGAATGGTAGTGGTATTGATACTAACCCTGCCGTGGGCATCACTTTAATCTGTCTTATGGAATGTGAGCACTTGATGTCTTAGGTTTATAACAATGAAACCATTTGTATTTTCTTTTTTATTCTTTCACTGTAATATTGAGTTATGAAGACACCCTCATACACACCCCTATTTTATTACTAACTAGCTGCCCCCCTCAGCTATAGTAATATGATGCTTCTGAAGAAAAAAAAACATTATAGGTTTCTGAATGACAGAGACATCTCTATATTTTCAACACAGTTCTAAACACCCTTGTGCCAAACAGACACGCACACACCGTGACACCTTTTTGAGGGGGCCTTGCGTTTTTTCTGCTGAGAGGGAGGGTTCATCGTTAGACACCTTGCAGAATAAATGTCACTTTTCAGAATCGTGTGTTCTGCAGAATCGCATAGAACCACCCTTCATCATGAAACCCCCTCCTTCACGACCACGAAGGGGGGGTTTCACCGTTATACAACATTGCAGAATAAGCGTGTTCTGCAGAATCGCATAGAACCACAGTTGGCCATTTCAGTCGCTCTAGCGAACACACAGACACACACACACCCACACACACCAAACTGCCAGAGAGGGAGGGAGATATTCAATCTACTGAATGAAACCATACACACAGCAGGGGAGAATTCTTTCTACACACATACCATTTGGATGAAAGCATTCTCTACTTAAACAGACACATTTATTCTTAAGATATACACACAATCTTAAGATGCACACACACACATTTGAAATGTTTAATCTGAAAACCTTGGAATACTTATTGTGAAACCATATTCTTAAGATACACACACACACACAAAATACCTTCTGAAGATATTGTGAAATGTTTAATCTGAAAACCTTGGAATACACACAATCTGAAAATAAAAAAAAAATCTTTTATTTCTGACAATAAAAAAATTACTTATTTTGAAAACCTTTTATTTTGAAAAATTAAATTAAAAATTAAACTTTTATTTTGAAAAAATATTCTAAAAACGGAAGTCCCCGCCCTTACAACCCCTCCCCTTCCGAAACCGGATGTCCCTCCCCTCGAAACCGGATGTCCCGCCTCCTTGAATCCTCGACCAATCAGAGAAGCCCTAAGGGGTCATAAATCATCTCAAAAAGGGGGCGTGGTTACAATCCATCAAACTTTGCTATATGCCCTTATAAGGTATGACATAGCCCTAAGTCCCACCCCCTTAAACCTCTCGACCAATCAGAGGGCTCCAAATTTACTCTCTCTAGGGGAGGCACTAACGTAATACCCGGCCTGGCGAGGGCGGGGCTGGGGGAACCCATGCTGCGACCTCCTGGGTCTAAAGTTCCCCCTCTGACAAATTTTTTTAGATACAGGGAACCCTGCTCCGTCGTCAGATGCAACACCAGGCTCACCAAATACAGACGCAGGACGTGTGGTGCGGGAGCCTCCTGACAGTACAGCATTCTCATAGACAGACCCAGGCCTAGCAAGGAGCTGGGTATCAGCCCCTGTCTTCATGAGAAGTGATATGGGGAACCTCTGGCGAAAGTCCAACATTGCGTAATTTCTCTCTTTGCTTCATAATAACGTTCCACCTGGTTGAAGTGCATATGAACAGATCCACGGATGGAAAAAAACAAGGAAGGGCGTGGACGTGACCACTCCCTGTGTCTTGTAGGCACGCACAGGAGTAGGCGTGGTCATGTGCAAGTGACGTGCATGTGCAATTTTGTCACGCGCACAGTAGGTGCAGGAGATACATCTCATAATGGCAGAGCGAGACGCGATTGGCCAGTATGAATATATAACGTTTATTATTATTATTATTATTAATGATTATACGTTGATGTTATATTTTTCCATAATATCTTTAAGTGTATAGAAAATTCCAATTATGAAAAAAGAAACAGGGTTTTTGTGGTTAGCCTATGTGTTATATAGCTGGATGGTTTGTGGTTAGGCTATGTGTTATATAGCTGGATGGTTTGTGGTTATAGGCTATGTGTTATATAGCTGGATGGTTTCTGAGCACTATACATACTTAAGAACTGTTATATTAGGCCACACTGGTATTGAGATTAAAACAACACAGTTTATAGTGTATGCCGATTGTGAGAGACCAAACCTGATTTTTCTACTTCAAATTCAAATTTCTACTTCAATTGTTTTTAAACGGTAAGGCAAACATATTGTGTTTCACAGAAACAAAGCTAGACTCATCTGTACAGGATCCAGAGATTGAAATCGAAAACTATTCAATAGTCAGGAGGTGGCGTCTGTGTGTATATTCACAAATATACCAAATTTATCAACCGTAGTGACCTTAACCATGACGAAATTGAAACTGTTTCGATTGAAATCTTATTCGATAGGGCAAAATCAGTACTAGTAGGCACAATCTATAGACCGCCAGAACAGAGTGGCTTCTATGACACACTTTTTTTGTTTTGGTCTACTTTTTCTCCCATTTTCTATTTTTCTCCCATCCCAATTTCGTATTGTCCAATTCTACCCTCCCCTGTCTCGAACGCTGTTAGGCCATGCCTCCCACAGGCCGGCTGCAATGTGGACCAAGCCTTGCATCACGTGTCCCCTCCGGTACACGAGGAGGCAGCTGTCGCATCTTTTCACCTGCACTGCGCGATTTCTCAGTGGCGAGGGTCTGCGTGGGAGGGACACGCCGCCCCCGTTGCTTCCTGATTCTGCTGTGCAGGCGCACCAACCGACCTGTAGGAGTCGCTGTCCACAACGTACGTTCACCAGCTTCCCACCCCTAACACTGCCAATTGCGTTAGTATGAACGACCAGCCAAGCTGGTAGCAACGCAGAGAGCTGGGCTCGAACCCAGCATCTCCTGCATTAGTGGCGAGCGCCTTGCCCACTGCGCCACTTAGCCGCCCACCTTCTATGACACACTTGATGGGTGTTTAGCTGGGGTGGAGGGTGTAGAAAAAATTCTTATTGGGGACTGGAGCACGGATATGCTACGTAAAGCAGCACCTGTCTTCAAGGCCTTCAGTAGGTTTTCTGATCTGCACGGTTTCAGCCAGCTAATCACCCAACCCACAAGGATATGTGATTCAACACAAACCACCATTTACCTAATTTTGACCTCTGACAAGTCCATGATCTCCAATAAAGGGGTGATAGCATGCGGGTTAAGTGATCATTATATGATTTTCTGTACCCGCAAAAAGCTAAAACAAAAGGCCGGCTGTCACAAAACAGTCACATCTAGGGACCTCAAAACCAGAGAGGCCTTTAACCAAGAACTGGAGAGCATGGACTGGTCAGATGAACTCAGTGGTACACAGGTTGAAGAAACATGGCTTGGATTCAAAACCAAATTCACAACAATACTTAACAACATGGCACCCCTAAGAACCACCAGGGTTAAAAATCGCGCTGAGCCATGGATGCACACTGAAATACTGACCGCTATGAAAACCAGAGACAAAAAATGCTCTGAACTTCATAAAAGTCAGACAAAGCTTTCCAAAAGCTCAAACAGTGAACTCCAAGCCCACGTGGTTGAACAAAAAATTCAAAGAAACAGACTAAGAAATGACGTAAACACCATGATCAAAACCGCAAAAAAGAATTTCATCAATGACAAAACTGAGGAAAACAAAAACAAACCACGTGAACTTTGGAAATTACTCAATAATCAACTAGGCTGCAGTAAAAAACTTAAAACCAGATTCTCAAACATAAAGACGGACAACACGCTCATCACAGACAAGCTGGATGTAGCCAATTACTTAAACATCTTCTTCACAAACATAGCCACAACACTGGTAAACAAACTACCCTCCCACTCAGGGCATTATGGGGTAGAACACATAGTAACATACTACAAAAACCTAGGGGTCCGCAAAGACGACTTCAAACTAGAAATGGTAACAACCGATGAGGTACTCAAAAAAACTGAGCGCCCTCCAACCTAACAAGGCCACTGGCCATGACAACATCCCCTCCAAATTCCTCAGAGACTCAGCAGCCGCCATCACCCCAGTCATCACACACATAATAAACCTCTCCATAAAACAAAGTCCCCAAGGACTTCAAAATTGCGAGAGTGACCCCTCTGCACAAAAAGGGCAGCAAATTAGACCCAGGCAACTATCGCCCTGTTTCTATTCTTACCTCCATCTCGAAAGTCATGGAGAAAATAGTCTACGAACAGGTTGAAAAGTACCTGGCGGAAAAAAAATCGAATCTACGAATTCCAATCTGGCTTCAGAACATCCCACTCCACTGACACATGCCTTCTCTATTTGAACGACCACATAAAACAAGAGGTGGACGCGGGAAAATACTGCGGCATGGTCATGCTGGACCTACAAAAGGCCTTCGACACTGTCAATCACTCCATTCTGATTGACAAGCTAAAAGCAATTGGTTTTGATTAGGGATGCTCGATATTGGCTTTTTTACCTATTCCGATATTGTCCAACTCTTAATTTCCGATACCGATATCAACCGATACCGATATATGCAGGGTTTCCCCCCCCCAAAAAACTGAATAATTTCAGGTAACTAATAATTTCACTGGATATATATATAACAAATATTGTTATTGTTTTTTTCTTTTTTTAAACCGATATTTTCCGATATCACATTTTACTGCCGATATCGGCCGATAATATTGGTCGGCCGATAATATCGGACATCCCTAGTTTTGATAGTTTATCAGTGAGCTGGATGCAATCCTACCTTGAGGGGAGAGAACAGATGGTGGAGGTAAACGGTACTCTATCCCCCCCTCTCACAGTGAGCTGTGGTGTTCCACAAGGAAGCATACTAGGACTGCTACTGTTCCTAATTTATGCAAATTACATGTCGTCAGCTTGTGACTGCAATGTGTTCTTGTTCGCGGACGACTCTGACAAGAACAAGTTACAGGTTGAAAAAACCCTCAGCTCTGAACTCGGCAGAATCTGCACCTGGCTCGCTGATAACAAACTATCATTACACCTGGGTAAAACAGAGTCCATTCTCTTCGGATCAAATAACAAACTCAGCAAGACCGACGGCTTCTCAGTTACAGTGGGTGACAATATTGTCACAAGGAAAGATGAAATTACATACCTAGGTTCCATCCTAGAGGCAAATCTTTCCTGTGACAAAATGGCATCCAAGGTAATAAAAAAAGTCAACCAACAAACTAGATTCTTGTACCGGATCTCCTCTCTGGTAAACAAGAATACCCTGAAGACTCTGGCAGGAGCACTCATTCAAGGGTACTACGACTATGCTTGCACCTCATGGTACCAAAGCACCTCAAAGGCGCTAAAAACAAGATTACAAACATCACAAAACAAACTGGTCAGACTTCTACTTGACCTTACCCCTAGAACCCACCTCACCCCTGCCCACTTTGACAACCTAGGATGGCTTAGAGTAGACGACAGAGTACAGCAACTTGCAATGGGCCTGGTCTACATGATACACTATACGACTAAGGTACCCATGTACATGTCAAAATACTTCCCAAAGGTCAGTGAATATGTGAATCCCTACCCACATTCAAAACCACTCTTAAAGAGGACCTACGGGAGGCTGCAATTCGAAACTGGCCACCCATAAATGTCCAAACCCCCCCACCCCCTCCTAATAGACGGTCTCCTCCCCACCGCATGTATATATTCTCTCCCCACCGTATGTATATTTCTCTCCCACCCACCCACCCCCTCCTATACAGTTTCCTCCCCACCGTATGTATATATTCTCTCCCCACCATATGTATATTTCTCTCCCACCCAGCCACCCCCTCCTAATGTACAGTCCCCTCCCCATCATATGTATATACTCTGTCAGGATCTATGGGTAACAGTACTGTATATTTGCATATCGTATATGTCACAAATGTAACAGTACTAAATACCTGTATGTCATGTATGTCCCTATGCCATAAATGTCATGTATGTTGTGTATGTCATAAATGTCACTATGAATTGAAAATGGGGGACCCTGATGTAAACAAGACGAAAGTCTTTCTCTGGTCTGCATCCCCTTAACAATTGTGTGTATTAAGCCGTACTGTATTGTACCCATTCTGCAATCTGTTAAATAAAGTTTTCATTCATTCATTCATTCATTCATTCATTCATTCATTCATTCATTCATTCATTCATTCATTCCGACTTTGAGAGCTGTTCCACTGGAGGTTGGATCAAGTTCAAGTTAAAGTTTATTTTGTCATATGTATTTGTTAACACAAGGTCAGTCGTACAATGAAATGTGTTGGATGAGAGAACAGGTCAGCTCAGCAGAGAGTAAGTAAGAGCACTAGACACATTAGAGCACTCGTCTAAAGGTCAAGTAAGATTGAAAAATAATAACAATAAAAATAAATGTAGAAAGCCACCCATCACCATGAGTAAATTCCGAACCTGTGTTGAGACAACACTGGGAATGCTGATGAAAGATATCCTGGATGGTCGGGAGTCTGTTACCAGTGATGTGCTGTACAGCCTTCCACTACTCTCTGTAGTGATGTGTGAGCAGAAAGGTCTCTGTACAGGCTGTGATCAGATGCAGTGGAGAATACATACCAGGGTAAGTAAGTAGGTTTATTTATATAGCACCTTTCACAGACCAGGGTCACAAAGTGCTTCACATATAAAAACATCAATAAAGTGCAAGGATAGAAGCATTTTAAAAAGAAGTAATTAAAAACGTGAAAGAAAAAAAACAAGATAAAAATACATAAAAGATTTACACAGACATAGTTAGCCAAAAACCTGTTTGAACAACACTCTTTAGCTGCTTTTTATAAGTGTTTACAGAGACCACACCGATGTATCCTAGTTCCCACTTCAATGGAATGCATTTAGAGAGAAAAAATAATATTCTCCTAAATGTATTTTTGTTCCCACTACCTCCCGCAATTACAATTACTGCGCTTCGAGCGCCCTCTACTGGCAACATTAGAGTTGGTCCTCTCCTTTATAGAGCTTTGATGCCCACCGGAAATGACGTCAGCACGCGCTCTTTGTGTACTGTAGCTTCACGCAAAGCTCGTTGTCTTTGGCTAATAAGCTAATGCTAATCTAATTCTCTGATAATATCTAGAACTATAATGCAGAGATCGTGTAATGAATGGACTAACTGCAGCTGCAGAAGTTATATGTGAAGTATTTGAACGGACTAAGGTGGAGCACCGTGGAGGAGGATGAACTAGAGGAGAGACTGATCTCCAGATTCTTCACCGTGAAACTACTGAATGTTTTGATGCTGAAACTGAGATGAAGAAACACAAAGCAGGTTTGTTAAATCAGAAGGTCCTTTGAACTTTAATGTCACCCTCTTGATTAATATGCTCCCATTTGTGATGACGATATTGTACAATGTAATGTTTTATTCTGCATAATTACTAGCCGCTTGCAGTGGTTTCATAACCAGGCTGGGCCTTGTGTGCTGCAGACGCCATCATTGTACCCTAATGCTGCTGCATTGTTTCTGTCTTTATTACCTAACAGGCTGAACATAAATACACCACTAGTTTCAGTTAAAGATGAACATGAATCTCTTTGTCTGGAAAAACACAACAAAACACAGTCGTAGCAACGAGGGTCTGCTGAGGAGTAGAACTAGTCCGGCTCCTCGAGCAGAACAAGAGGGAGGCAGCAAGGTAAGACCAGTTGTTCACATTAGGATCTAACATAGGCCTCTCTGTTTACGGTTTCATTCAGTAATACACATATAAAATAGAATTGACAGAGTAAAAAAGTGCGGTTTGATTCAGTTTAAAAATAGGCAATTCTAAAAATAATAAAATATAATAGACAGAGTAAAAAAGTGTGATAAAATAGTTCAATAAAAATATACAATAACATTTACAACAGAGCATCACTCATAACACTTAAAATAGAACAACAGAGCAGTGCATCGCTCTTAACACTTTGAGTTTCTTTACAAAGTTCAGTTTTATATTACAACAGAGCAGCGCTCTTAAAATTACAGTGCATAAGAGGTAGTGAGATAAAATTAGCATAGAACTGACACATGAATTTTATAGGAAGTGTATAAAAGTAGGCAGAATAAGAATAGTGCAGGTAAAGTACAATTTGTGTCAATTTATATTGATGGCCTTCTAATTAGAAATTCCGGCCCGACATTAACAGCAGTCTGTTATAATCACATTTTTATGCGCTAACGAATTCCGTTATATTGGACATTTGTATTAATTATATCAAGCGAAGAACTGAGAAATTTGGCAGAGAGAGACGGCAACATTATCGTGGGGTTCAACGTTGCGTGATCGCTGAAACCTATGACAATCTCCGCCTCCCAACGAAGCGATAAACTCATCCCAATAGTATGCAACTGCAGAGCCGCAGAGCCAGCGGCGCTCTCGGGTCCGGTCTGGGGACCGCTCAGCAGCGGCAACCACCCAATGGCTGAATTGGAGTATTGCACTGTTGTGCAGTAGTGCAGGCACAACTGTGAGCTCTGCGGCTCTGCAGTTGCATGCTTCTCATCTCGCTAATCCAGCAGTGGCACCAAGCTCCCGCCCGCCATTCTCATCAGCAAACCACATAGTCGCGAGGGAATTATTTTCACAGGATAAAACGGTAATTACCGGATAAATATATATATAATTAGTAAACTGTCTGGGGCATTTTGTGGCCCCCTTAACTGATTTTCGATGGCATTTTGTCCATTTTCAAGGGCATTAATGCCCGAAGCCCCCGTTAATTTCTAACCCTGCCTGGATGGCTATCAGAACGGTGTCCGATCGGGCTGTAATTTACGTAAAGGGGATCTTACCGTGGTCGGGGCTGATCCCCCCCCCCCCCCGAGCATTTCCCCGTTATCGATCGCCATCTGGTAGATCGATATGTCCATTGGCTGATGATAAATCCCCTTATTGCATGGTGAAATCTGCGATCCGAAACGTAATCCAAGCTACAGGCTGCAGATCCAGAATCCTGCTACTAAAAATCTCCATTGAGAGAAAAAAAAAAAAAAGTGATCCGTTCGCCCACAGGGAACATTGCAGTAGCGCGATAGCGTCCCTAAGAGGATCTGGCCGGTATTGCACATTGTCGAATTCATAGAGTAGGGAAGATCTGCAGTGCCGCTCGGCGACCTTGAACAGGTTATTAAAATGGAATAAAAGCAATAACAACTTTCCACGGATATCTGTCCACAACGCATGGATTCGAAAGCCGGACATATCCGTGCTTGGGCGGGATTGTGTTAAGATGGGTCTTGAACATGGAGTATGTGGGGCACTCTCTAATCACAACTGGTAGGCTATTCCATTGTTACCACCTTTAACAGAGAACACAGTTTTAGCAAAGGTAGTATACCGAAAAGGCACTTTACAGTCCCCTCTACTGATGGCCCTGGTGGTAATGCCAGTGTCTCCTTTTTGTTTAATGTCACTGCCTTTTTTTATTAGGCCTAGTTGTTGGCTACAACTTTGCCACAGTAGGCATTAATCACTTAATAGTTCAAATGTCTGTGTCCCATTCCCGTTTGCACACGCAGATACACACACACGCACACAGTGGGCCAGTGACTTTGGTGGTATGTGCTATTGCACAGATGTGTGTCCCGTTCCCGTTTGCACATGCACGCACAGTACAAATATACATTTATTTTTGAAAGAAAAAATTAACTCTGTTACTTGAAATATTTTCACTGTGCTCCTAAATATTTTTGTGTGCTCCTAAATTTCTTTGTGTGCTCCTTGGGAAAAAGGTTAGCGTAGAGCCCTGTCCAGTCAGATTCAGGAGTTGTATGGGGAAGGAGTCATTTTTGTATTCAGCAGCTGTCTTTTGGAACAGACTGCCCAGTGACCTGAAAATCATAGTCAATGCTGTTAGATTCAAGTCCAGCCTGAATACATGGCTCAAAAGTAGAGTTGTTCCGATACCGATACCAGTATCGGAAATGCCGCCGATACTGCCTAAAATGCTGGTATCGGTATCGGCGAGTACCCTCTAATGTTGCGCTCCGATACCATATGACGTAATTTATCAACAACACTGCGGACGTTGGGCTCTGTAGATACTTTATATACTCATACTTCGCTGGGTGAGCATTGTAAAACAAACGTGTGCTTAATCGACCGTGAATTAAAGTGTCAATTGCCATTAACAGCAGAGCAGATACTTTCTTAAAATGCCATTGTCCCGACAGCGCTGTTGACGGGGAGCTCTGATGAGTTCGCTTGGTGGCTGGTGTTATTAGCATTGAACAGCTAACCGAAAGCTAGCTTTGATGTTACCTTGGCTAAAGTTGGGGCTATTAATAATCCAGCAATAATGACTGCAGATCTGCAAGCAAAGTACAGCAAGTTGGCAAAGGAGTATTCCAAGTTAAATCACAATGTCACCGGCAGTAACGTTACAGTCTTTCCATATAGCGGTAGCTCATGCTAGCTAACCTAGCTCACGGTAACGCTGTCATTGCACAATTGCACGTCGCGTACACAATTAATGACATGTTGCGGACAGCCATATCGGCGACAATGTTTAGCTTTTAGTGCCAAATGATAAGAGTCTGAGGCGGAGTCTCAAAAGAGAATGTTGAATATTTATTGTGCAAAAATCACAACAACAGAGCCTCTGGTACTAAACGGAGCCTTCTTGTGGAAGCAAGTGCAGCAACGAATAATGTCCGTGTGGAACTAATGTGCCAACAACCTTTCCGTGGGTGAACTCATTGAGATAGTTTTCAATTACTGATACTAATACTAATCTATACAATCACCTGTTGTTGAATAAATACCATTACTTTATAGTTATTACTAAAAAACAGTATATATAAAACAGTAGCTGTATTAAAAAAAAAAAACGTTTTATAATTTATATAATATTTTTTTATTTTTTTAATGTATGCACTGGTATCGGATAAGTATCGGCCGATACCCAAAGCTTGGGTATCGGAATCGGATCGGAAAGGAAAAAAATGGTATCGGAACATCTCTACTCAAAAGGGACTGTAATTAACCTAGACACTCAGCAAAAAGGCACCCTTGCATGTTTATGAGTCTGTTATGTATATAAATGGTATATGTCATGTGTTGTGATGTCATGTCTGTATGATGCATGTCTAAGCATCTCATTCCCCTACCCCCCTACAAGCAGGGCTCCAGACTAACTTTTTTCACCACCGTCCCAGAACCGTCCCGAAATACAATTTTAACCGTCCCAAAATGAATGTAACCGCCCCAAAAATCAAATGTTGTTTCTTTACTTTGGTTTTGTCGTCTATAGTTGTTATTGCCATAAGAAACACCATTCAGAGAAGGGGAGAATAAATTGATTTAGTCAAAAGGCTCCCAAGTGGAAAGATTTCACAAGAATAATTATGATTAAAAATAAATATATATATATATATATATAAAAAGTGTTTTTAACAAGGTGCTAGTATAGGGATATTTGGTCACGGTTCAACCAATTGGAGCCATGTTGATTATTCCTTCCATAGGAAAATATATTTGTATTTTATTTTGTTTTAGTTTTTTTTGTTATTACAAATGTGTGTGTTTATGGTTGAAAATGTTAGAGATAAATAAAGATCAAATCAAATCTAACTGAATAAGTTATCCCTCTTCTAACAAGAAAGAAAACGTCGTTTAGCTTTAAACTATATAATGTCATTGCGTCCAGAGATTCCACCTTTGATAACTAAAGTAATGACACTTGACTAGTAATGAAACATGTCCCTTAGATCGTGCTGTCCTCCTGGTCGAACTGCTGCTAAATTCCAGATGGCCCTCCTCACTGAATATGGATTCATTGTGTAGCTGAAGTGAAGTTTGCCTATAGCCTGTCGTCTATTTCTCCGCGTTCGTTTCGATAAATGTAACGTTATGCCAATTAACTTGCAATGGTAGTAACATTACGTGTTAGTATAGAATCGAATAGAAATCCTTTAATAATCCCGAGGGAAATTCGGCACTACAGAGCAGACTATGTATCGCTCACATTGAACAACAATAAACATTTAGGTCAATATAGGACTAAAATAGGAATAACAATATAATAATATTAACAATAAGAATAAAATAGTGAACTATGGATTAATCAGTGGCAGTCTGATACGTTAGTCAGTAACGTTAGCTATAATAAGCAGCTATAACTAGAACGCGTCGATAACTCTATACAGTTCCAATAGACTAACATTACACTTGATTTGATTTTGATTTGAAGTCTTTATTTCGAACATGCAATGAATACAACAAACAATAACAAAAAAGAAAAAAACAACTCAATCTGCATGTTCGAAAAGGGGTAGGAAGAAGTATACACTTATTTAATCCTACCCCTTTTCCACTACTCAAATGAGTGTACTATTTTAAACATTAAAAAAAAAAATATATATATATATATATATATATATGCAAAACAAAAAAAACTATATGTATAAAATAAAATAAAATAGAAAACAAAATAAAAATGTAAACACCCGTGAATATCAAGTCCCTTCTTCATCCCTGTACCTTGTGAACATAATTTCCTTATACATCAGTTTGAATTGTCTCATGTTTGGACATTGCTTTAGCACCACATTTAGACTGTTCCACAGTTTCACTCCACATATTGAGATGCAGTGTTTTCTCATGGTAGTGCGTACGTTTAGCACCTTTAAATTGTGTTCTCCCCTCAGATTATAACCCCCCTCCCTATCAAAGAACAATTCTTGAATGTTTCTTGGAAGTGCATGACTTTTTGCTTTATACATTAATTGTGCCGTTTTAAATTCCACAAGATCATTTAACTTCAATGTCTTTGACTCCAGAAACAATATGTTAGTGTGATCACGATAACCTGCAATGTGAACTATCCTTATGGCCCTTTTTTGGAGTATAAAAAGTGGTTGTAGTGTAGACTTATAATTGTTTCCCCAGACTTCAGCACAGTAATTTAAATATGGTAAAACTAGTGAACAGTAGAGAATGTAGAGTGATTTTCTATCCAGGATGTGCTTTACTTTACTCATGACTGAAATGCTTCGTGAGAGTTTAGATTGGACATGTTTTATGTGAGGTTTCCAACAGATTTTATGGTCTATTATTACACCTAGGAATTTATTTTCATAAACTTTCAATAATCACATCATTTATTTTAACTTGTACCTGAGTATCCAATCTACAGTTTCCAAACAACATAATTTTAGTTTTGCTCAAGTTCAATGATAATTTGTTTCTATCAAACCATTCCTTCAATTTCTTCATTTCAGATGTGATGACCTCTAAAAGCTGCTGGACATTCTCACCAGAAAAAAAAAGATTAGTGTCATCCGCAAATAAAATACATTTAAATATATTGGATACTTTACATATCTCGTTAATGTACAACTTCTGTGATTTAAATGTGTCCTCACCTTAGACTCAGGCCCTGGGCCTGGGGTAGTATTGCTGGATGTGGATGCAGTTCCTTGTTGGTCAGTTTGGGACTGTTCTCCATCTTCTGCTGTGTTCACCCTCTTCAAATAGCGCAGCATGTTTATTGTTTACAGTGCTCGCTTCACTGAGAGGATGCCACAGTGACAGTATAGCGTGTTTTTTTTATTTATTTTACTTTTCGCTGTGTTTTTGTACAGTGGAGAAAGCCTAGGTAAGAGAGATTTCCCTCACCTAGTCACCTGTTAACACGTTTTAATTTTTTGGAGCGAGATTCATTTGGGGTGTGATGCTGCTGCTGCTGCTGGAGCGCGACTGGCTGCGGAGAGGTGGGTAGGAGCTTGATGCTGCAGCGCGACTGGCTGAGGAGTGGTGGGTAGAAGCTTGATGTTGGATTAGCGTATCGCTGCCTTGGGAGACGGAGATAGACATTGGATTCGGCTAATCATGCAACGTTTAGATTCACCATTTGACAGCAATATATGCGCGCACTGACAGTCGCTAATTTACATTTCCTGTGAAAAAAAAGAAAAAATCCTCCCCGCCCCGGTTGCGTCCCAAAAAAGATTTCTGTTCGTCCCAAATCAATATTTGATCGTCCCCGGGACGACGGGACATCGTTAGTCTCGAGCCCTGCCTACAAGGACCACAATGGAAATAAGCTCTGAGCTTTTTTGTGTTCATCCTTGGCAGTATCTCCTTTCTGTCACATGTTATTTTTATATTGTCAAATAAAGTCATTCATTCATTCAGATGTCATTTGCGGTCCGCCGACGGACCGCACGGGCGGAAGAGGTTATAAACATAAACAGTGTAACACAGGGTCTGGAACAGGCCACGTGAGCGGATCGGCGCGGCCGAGAAATCCGCTCTTCGCTCTTTAAAGCTTGGTCCGCTCCGCTAATCGCTCATGTTGACCCTGCCCCCAAGTCGCTCTCCGCTCCCTCACCGCTCACCTTGAATCGAGCGCTCCCCGCGCCAGATCGCTCGGCTTTTTTTTATTTTTTTTTGGAGCATGGTGTAAATGAGCTCAAACTACAACAGTCTACACCCCTGGGCCCCTTAACAATTGTTTGTATTGAGCAGCATTGTAATTGTACCCATTCTGCAATGTTAAATAACGTTGTTTATCCATTCACTAGCTCTATTAAGCGATGATAGTTAGCCAAGCCACAATGCTATGGTCGCTGCCATTAACGTTAGCATGTAAGCTAACGACAACAACAATGGCGTCGATACTTTTCTAACAGAAGTGAGTGAAGGAGGAGGAGTGAAGCCTGAACAGGATATCACAGGTTCACCCTTCTCAATTCTCATTGGTTGAAAATGGCCTTCATGTTTGTACATCGCCATCTGTTGCTTTGGCATTGTACTACATGTATATTATTACATCAGTGTTAAACCACTGTGTGAGCGTCCCGGAGTGGATTGGAGCGGAGGAGAACTCTCGCTCCGGACGTCGCGCCGACCCATTTTAAAACCCACTCGCTCACGTCAAAACCGCCCGCTCCGCTCCCCGCGCCGCTCACGCTCCGATCCGCTCACATGGCCTGGTCTGGAACAGGGTTTACTGCACTCTCGATACTGCCACCTTGGAGGATCTGGCCGGTACTGCACCCTCTGCGTCGCAGTATGCCTTCTAAAGGCAACATATGGGTCCCTGACATTGAATAGGATATTCAAATAGAAAAAAAGGAATATTACGTGTCTGGCACCCAACCGCTGGCGAGCAAACGCATAATATTACGTGGTTGGCCCCCAAAGTGTTAACAGACATTTATTTAAATGGAGATTTGTCAAGATTGGTACTTTAACACTTTGAATGCCGGCCATGGCTATGTGTCTAATCTGCCCGTCGCTTATCAAAGACTCATTTTCCAGTCAACATTGTCGAAGCAGATTGTTTTTTTATCAGTTCATTTCCGTTTGATATCATTTTGAAAAGCACTCGTTTTCACGGAAAAAATAAGACATTCCATGATAGTCGCCCTTTACTGGATATATTCAAGAACGTTGTCATTTTTCGGCCTATTTATGAATCGTTTTCAAATAAACGCTAGATTATCGATAGTATGTGTACGCATGCACGCTCGTGCCGCGAGCTGAAAATCGATTCTCCTAGTTCCTGACCGCTCGCACAGTCAGCCTGGGGGACACGCTTATATCTCCGTGAAAACGGGTCTGATTATCCTAAGACTGGTAAAATAGATTCCTTACCCGAGATCAGATGGTATCCAAATGGATTATTCCAA
The DNA here is from genome assembly GCF_963971535.1 of Notolepis coatsorum. Taxonomy (NCBI): domain Eukaryota; kingdom Metazoa; phylum Chordata; class Actinopteri; order Aulopiformes; family Paralepididae; genus Notolepis; species Notolepis coatsorum. Next base: position 19,096,137 of record NC_140172.1, read on the forward strand.
TTCCTGATCGCCATTCCGAAAATCAATCCTTTTATTGATCCCACGCGTATACTGTAAAACACATAATCCCCGCTGCTCTGAGGGTCCAGAATGAAACTGATCGGCTCTCACCGGTTACGGTGAGAAGTAAAATGTGGAGTCCGGGTTTTTTTTTCCTCATACATTTTCATTGAGTCCAATCCAAAAGGGTGAATTACCATCTGGGAGACGATAGGGGGCGCTTTTTTCACATCTGAGCGCCTGGGGTGGCTGATTCACCAACGGTAGACTTGCTTGATGCAATATGAATTCAGATCGCTAATATAAAAAAAAATTAGAACAAACGAATATTCTCGTGATGGGCATTCAACCCGCGGGGGGTAAACCCGAATATTCTCGGGTTGGGCATTCAAAGTGTTAAGCATGAGTAACGTTCATGCAGTCATGTCACCTAAATAAACAACTACCGTACTTTTCGCACTATAAGCCGCACCTGACTATAAGCCGCAGCAGCTAAATTGAATGATGTGTACATATATAAGCCGCACTGGACTATAAGCCGCAGGTGTTTTAATGTTTAATTACCATATGTAAGGGTTCGTGCACAGAGGGGATTGTCACAATACTGTTGGACAAATAACAAGAATTAACTCATTTACAAGTTGTATTAAGTTTAGCAAATAAGGGAACAGATAAATAACATTTCAATGCAGTAAAAAAAGCAATATTTTCGGGTTTGGTCCACATATAAGCCGCACCGTTATATAAGCCGCAGGGTCGAAAAATGGGGAAAAAAGCCGCCGCTTATAGTCCGAAAAGTACGGTAATCTTTTTTTTTTTATCAAATGTTTTTATTTTCCCTTTTTTAACATGAAACTAGACAAACAATACAGTAACAGTAATAATCAATGATAAATCACAGGACAATGACAGAAATAATAATAACAATGACAATCCAGTAATTAAATCAAAATAAATGTAGATTAAAAGACATAAAAATAATAAATACAATACATGTGCTCTTGCTCGCTCTTCCTTGCTCTTTCCTTCCCCCCCCCCCCCCCCCCCCCAGGACCCCCACTTGGACTATATATCCACTATTTCATTTAACATCAGAAAATTACAAGTTTATATGCTTCCCTTTATCTTCTCCACCACAGCTACCCAGACTGCTATGCTGGCTTCATTAACACCTAAAATTTGTGCAGTGGATATCTCTAGATAAATCACATCGAGATAGGTAAGAACCCATACCTTCCGGCACATTTTATCCGGTTGAATCCAGCATGACGCTATCAACTTTTTGGCAGCCGTAAGACCGGCCAAAATTTGTCTCTTTACATGTACAGAGGTCGATAACCGAGAAACATCATTCAACAACAATACAGAAGGCAGTACAGGTATGGTCAGAGATAAAAATTCTGATAATTGAGTGGTTACTTTTTCCCAGAAAATCTTAACAGGAGGGCATTCCCAATACATATGCATATATGTACCAACACGTATGTTGAACACAAGGAGCATCGAGAGTCTTGTCTGAGACCCATTAGGTGCAAACGTCTAGGAGTCAGGTAAATCCTATGAACAAAATTGAGATTAATCTGTTGGTGATCTGGGTTGCGTGATGATAGCCGAACGTTTGCCCAGACTGCATCCCAATCAAAATCTACTTCCAAGTTTGGGATATCCTTCCTGCAAACCGAGTCTAGGGGAAGGACCTCATATGAGGACGTAAGTAAGTGGCGATAAAAGTCAGAGACGAAGCCTGCCTCTCGATGTCTCCTTGTCATAAAATAATTTGTGAAATCTGTGGTGCTCAAGTGGAATATTTAATGGGACTCCGTGAGCTCTCAAAGCTGCTCTTAATTGTAGATAGAAAAAATTAGTGGAACTGGTGAGGTTAAATTTGTTAAATATATCTTGATAACTGCAGAAACCATGGTCATCGAAGATATCCCCCAATGTGTGTATGCCTTTCTTTTCCCATTTAGGACATCTGATAGGTTGTTGTGCAATAAGGAGTAAATTGTTATTAAATAGGGGAGAATGACTGTGCCATTTATGGTGGTTAGTAGAGTACACTTTTTCTGTGTCACGCCATATCCGGATCACATGTGTAATAAGAGGGCCATATCTCAAGTTGCATTGCTTAATTGATAAGTTGGTGTACACTATATCCTGCAGTCTATGTGGTGCCACTATGTTCTCTAATGGTCTCCAGGATACCGATGCTTGAGAATCAAACCAGGTGATCAGTGGTCTTAACACTTTCGCGACCACTGGGGCCAGTCTAATATAATGGTTGAGGACCAGCTTTTGTAAACAAACGTGTGGCTTTTTGTAGAGCTAAATCTATACTTTATAGTATTGCTATCTGTCCATTGTCATTGTCAATTGAGTTCATAAACCGTCCCTTCAAAATGGCTCAAAGAACAAAAAATGCATCAATAGGTTGTCATTTTATAGTGCCGTGAATATAAGCTTTATAGCGGATTTGGGCTAGTAAAGCCTAGTATATTTTCTGGAAAGCTAGATAAATGGCTAATAGCTGCTAACGTTGTATCCAATGGCATTTCCGTTTTACAGATGCTACAGAAATAACTAAAACTGCATATGATCGGGACTGTCCCAAAGCATGTATTCATGAAAGGGGGGGGGGGGGGCGGGGGACGTCGTTTATTATTATTGAATGATTACCAATAACAGTGTTTGTCTAACTAGCCACATAGGCCGTTCGCCTGGATGGCTATCAGAACGGTGTCCGATCGGGCTGTAATTTACGCGAAGGGGATCTTACCGTGGTCGGGGCTGATCCCCCCCCCCCGAGCATTTCCCCGTTATCGATCGCCATCTGGTAGATCGATATGTCCATTGGCTGATGATAAATCCCCTTATTGCATGGTGAAATCTGCGATCCGATACAGGCTGTAGATCCAGAATCATGCTACTGGAATATCCATTGAAAGAAAAGAAAAAGAAACCGATTCCTTCAGCCACAGGGCACACTGCAGTGGCGCGATGGCGCCCCTAAGAGGATCTGGCCGGTATTGCACATAGTAGAATTCATAGAGTATTGAAAATCTGCAGTGCCGCTCCGTGACCTTGAACAGGTTATTAACACTTTGATCGCCATGGTTAAATTCATAATTTACCATCCCTAGCCAGCTCTATTTGTCTATGGAGAAGTTCCCCTTCTTTGCAGGGCTATAACCTTTTAAAATTGTATTGCTAAATTGACATTATTATCTCCCATTCAATGTCCTATATCTATTGTTCAGGGCAGGGACCGAAACTAAAGCCTGCCGCCCGCCAGGGGCGCTCAGTTTTTACCTTTGGCGCTTGACACTTAGAGGGCTGCCCGCCGTGTGGCGTGTAATCAATCAAGTTCATAACGATACTCTTATTTTGAAAATCTGTGCGGGTCTCATTTCCGCCCCAAGCGCATCTCCAGTCATAATATCGATGGCTCCGGCAGTTAGCAACAATTAGGTTCGTATGATACTCTTATTTTGAAAAAAAACGTGGCAACGAGTCATATCCACCCAGCCCTGCAGCGGGATACTATTGGCTAAGGGCTTCTGCTCGCAGTGCTCGTGTCAACACAGGCAGTCTGCTCTAGTCTAGAAGAGCGGACCTCCATGAGCTACCATTACTGTTTAAACAATGACCCAGTCAACTATTCACTTTTAGTTTAATACATGACGAGGCATTGTCTAACGGTATCTAGCTGGCTAGCTACTGATAGCTGCTGATATCAACAAATGCTCCAGCAATAGTCTACTCGAGTGCATAATACCTCCTTTCCCTCGTTAGCTAGCGCACGTTAGATCGATCTGTCCCAGTAAACTAAATTGTCTTAACGTTATCTACCGGGCTAGCAGTAGCTACAGATAGCTCCTGATATCAATGTCTTATAACATTGATTGAATGCGTATTCTAGCTGAGGGCATGTTGAATGCGATTTGACAAAAGAACCGTAACGTTATACCAATAGCGTCCAGCTGCATCGCCGGAGAATCCTTGCATGCTGAATGTAGGGTCTAGCTGCAGGGCCGGAGAATCCTTGCTGAAGCTGGAGGCTACTCAAGTATACACACAGACAGTGGAGCTGTTTGCAGATAGCAAGCATTTTGACTTATTGCGTGGTGGCGATGTCTCGCAGATAATACAACTACAAGTATGATTATATATATATATTTTTTTTTAATCAAAAAAAATTTGGCAGGTAAGAAATATGCTTGGCGGGTAGATTCTTCCCATCTACCCGCCACTGGCCGGTGAGTCAAAAAGTTAATTTCGCTCCCTGGTTCAGGGTGTAGCAACGTTATACTTTTTCATTCACATATTCATACTAAAATACAGTCTAAAGTATAAGTATGTTTTTATCGTTTTCTGCAGCTTTCTCCAGAACTTGATTTATAGCCCCAAATGCATTATATTGACTGGAGGTACTTCTAGAAGTTACTACGTATGATCTGATGTTGACCGGATGGGCGGGGGGTCGTTTATAATTCCGTGGGCAACGTTATATCTAGGGATGCCCCGATCGTTATCGGTCGATAATCAGTATAAATATGCGATCGGTGATCGGTGATAATGCTTTATTTTCGCCGATCGTCAAAGCCGATCTCATTCGCTGAGTTCTGTCTCAGACACCGGGTGGTGCGGGGTCTGCTCCTCCCTCCCGCACGCATGTAAACACGGGTCTAGTCTAGTGAGACGGGACACGGGAGGATGGCGTCGGCGTCTCCCTGAGCTAATGTTAGCTTAGCTACCGTTACAAAATGACCCAGTCAACTATTCACTTTTAGTTTAATACATGATGAGGCATTGTCTAACCGAACGGTATCTAGCCGGCCAGCTACCGATAGCTCCTGATATCAACAAACGCTCCAGCAAGTATAGTAGAGATGTGTATGATACCTGTTAGCTGTTAGCTGTTAGCTCACGTTAGTTCACTGTTCAAAACGAAATGTCCCATTGAACTAAATAATTCACTGAGGCGTTGTATTAATGTTATATATCCGGCTAGCAGTAGCTACAGATAGCTCCTGATATCAATGTCTTATAACACTGATTCGATGCGTATTCGAGCTGAGGGCTTGTTGAGCACAGTTAAGTAACGTTATACCAATAGGGTCCAGGTGCAGCTCCGGAGAATCCTGGCCGTAGCTCTGCTCGAGGCTACTCGAGTATAGGTCCAGCTGCAGCTCCGGAGAATCCTGGCCGTAGCTGGAGGCTACTAGAGTACACACAGACAGTGGAGCTTGTTGCGTGGTGGCGATGTCTCGCAGATGATACAAGTACAAGTCTAATTATATAATATATATATTTTATAAAATAAATTAGCCCTTTAGGAGTTAGGGCTGTCTTAAATACTTCGAAGCTTCGACGCTTCGTTCGATGGCACAAGCTTCGAACATAAAAAAAAAACGAAGTATTTTTAATTTTTTTTTACTTCGGTGTGTGTGTGTGTGCGTGCATGGGGCCATTGGGTGGGGCTGGGGAACAAATACACTGGAGGAAAGGAACCCAGCTCAGCACTGCCCAAATTATATCACTATTGCCTGTTTGAAGGATATCATCCTCAAACACATATACACCACCTACACGCCTATTCTCAGTCCTTGCCCCACAATGGTGGAATGAACTACCCACCCCAGTTAGGACAGCCGAATCCCGTCCAATCTTTCGCCGTCGACTAAAGACACACTTCTTCAACCATTATCTGAAATAAAATTAAAAAAATTAAATTAAAAAAAACTTACCCTAACTAACCTTACTGTCATGCACATGTCCTAATAAACTAACCTACACTGTAACACGCAACACTTTGATGAATATTGTTACTCAGCTGATAGAGTTGTATCCTTCCTGATGACCTGTTGTACAGAACTTGTAAGTCGCTTTGGATAAAAGCGTCAGCTAAATGACTAAATGTGAATGTAAATGCCTTGTAGAATTCCACACATAAAGAAAGATACTGGGATGAATAAACAAAATAGGAAATAAAATGTAGAAATGCATGCAATACATAAATAAATATGAATCTCCATATATGAAATAGAACATTTAGATAAGGTGCTACTGAGATGTTTCGGTGAGTTCTTAGTTTTTTTGTGGAAGTAGCCCTTCTTAAAAATGCATGAACATTCACTGATAATTGGTCTGTAGTGGAGTCTACAAGGTCTACATTGCCGGACCATGTAGAATCCGGACCTTGTAGACTGACATAATTCTGTGCATAGTTTAGTCTACACAGGCCATATTTCAAATAATCAAAATCTTACTTCATTCATCTTAAACATTCTTGATTTGGGGGATTGGTAGTTCCCATGAAATCTGTTGTTCAAACGACAACAGCGATCCACCTTGAATTAAATCACACAGCCGTGTTGGCTGCGTCACAGTCACGAAAGGGGCTACTTAATTCATTAATCCAATCCACTTTATTTATAGAGCACATTTAAAAACAACAGTTTACCAAAGTGCTGTACAAGTCCCACAACATAAGATAAAAAAAAAAAAAAATTATAAAAAAAGAAGAAAAAGAATGCAAAAAAAAAATTCGAAGGTCAGCCCTATTAGGAGTAAATAATTGTGGTCTGACAATGGGCCCCAATTCAACGTCAAAGCTATAAAATAGTCTAGGGGATTCAAAAACATAATCTATTCTAGAAAATGTCCTGTCTTGCTGAGAAAAAGGAATACTCTCGCGCCGTTGGATTGAGCGATTGCCACAGATCATTTACTCCTGTATCCTTGGACCAGGCCTGTGGCCCGTCTCTGGTCATTAGGGATGGGAATTGATAGGATTTTATCGATACGATTCCATTATCGATTCTGCTTATCGATTCGATTCTTTATCGATTCCCTTATCGATACCTGATTAATTTACATAAATAAATTGGAAATGCAACAGAACTACATTTACATTTACATTTAGTCATTTAGCTGACGCTTTTATCCAAAGCGACTTACAAGTTCTGTACGACAAGCCATCAGGAAGGGCACAACTCTATCAGCTGAGCAACAATGTTCATCAAAGTGTTGAGTGCTACAGTGTAGGTTAGTTTATTAGGACAAGTGCATGACAGTACGGTTAGTTAGGGTTAGATTTTTTTTTTTAACTCAGATAATGGTTGAAGAAGTGCGTCTTTAGTCGACGGCGAAAGATTGGACGTGATTCGGCTGTCCTAACTGGGGTGGGTAGTTCATTCCACCATTGTGGGGCAAGGACTGAGAATAGGCGACTTCTCTTTGATGACCCTCCCGGAGCTTGGATAGGAGTAGGTCTGAGGCGGCCAGAAGATGCAGAGCGTAGTGGTCTAAGCTGGTTAGAATAACAACATGCAACTTGACATTTCTGATTGTCATTTATTGTTGACCCCCCATGTCAGAAAAATACAAAAACTGTAAAAAATAAAACATTAACTATAGCCTACACTTAAATAAAATAATGTATTTGAGATTCTCTTAAAATGTATTTATTCTTTTATTCTTAAACTAATTTAATCTATTGAATAACAGGTCGTTATTCCTCTGACTTCTGTCTCACACACACACACACACACACACACACACACACACACACACACACACACACAGAGCTCCCTCCCCGGGCCCCTGTCCTATAAGGTATTGGCTTGTGTTGCTACACGGACACATTTGTATGTTGCACCACCACGGTACTTCCTGGCTTACAGTGTACAGACTAGTAAACAAACACTCCGTCTCTTATTATATGTGAACTAAAGAGTACAAGGTTTACACAACAGCCCCCACCTGCTGTTTTATTGTATTTGTACCTGTACTATCCGCTGTCAGCTGTTTATCTCTCTTTGTGAGCTTGATTAAATAGCGTTAGCTCACGTTAGCTAGCGTTAGCTCCGCGGCTAATTTTAGCTCACCCTGAACTAAATCAATGACTAGGTTCTAAAGCATTCAAGTAGTTTTCACTGCACATAGAAGTAGCCAAACAGCGGGAGCATTTCGGGAGCATATGACCAAAACCCAGGCAATTTCGAGCCCTTAAGGAATCAAATAGAGTCTGCCATGGCTACATGCTAACGTTATTGCGCAACTGTAGGAAAAACCTGGCAGCGATAAGGGAATCGAAAGTCACGGGAGGGCTGGGGGACAAATACACTGGAGGAAAGTAACCCAGCTCAGCACTGCCCAAATTATATCATCACTATTGCCTGTTTGAAGGATATCATCCTCAAACACATATACACCTACATGCCTTGTAGAATTCCACACATAAGAAAGAAAGATACTGGGATGAATAAACAAAATAGGAAATAAAATGTAGAAATGCATGCAATACATAAATAAATATGAATCTCCATATATGAAATAGAACATTTAGATAAGGTGCTACTGAGATGTTTTGGTGAGTTCTTTGTTTTTTTGTGGAAGTAGCCCTTCTTAAAAATGCATGAACATTCACTGATAATTTGTTTGTATTGGAGTCTACAAGGTCTACATTGCCGGACCATGTAGAATCCAGACCTTGTAGACTGACATAATTCTGTGCATAGTTTAGTCTACACAGGCCATATTTCAAATAATCTAAATCTTACTTCATTCATCTTAAACATTCTTGATTTGGGGGATTGGTAGTTCCCATGAAATCTGAAGTTGTTCAAACGACAACAGCGATCCACCTTGAATTAAATCACACAGCCGAGTGAAACCTTGTTGGCTGCGTCACAGTCATGAAAGGGGCTACTTAATTCATTAATTAGGGGTGCACCGATGTATCGGTCGGGTATCGGTATCGGCCGATAAGTGCCTTGTTGACTGCAATCGGCCTATCGGCCGATAAGCTTGCATGTGCCGATGGCAGTAGCCGATAAGTTCAGTCGTGTCCTGCACAACGCCGCCCCCAGTCCCCCACACACACACAAGCTACTGCATCAAAGTTACTACTAAATATTCAACATTCTCTTTTGAGACTCCGCTTCAGACTCATTCATTTGGCACTAAAAGCTAAACATTGTCACCGATATGGCTGTCCGCAACATGTCATTAATTGTGTACGCGAGGTGGTCGCTCAGTGACAACGCTAACATGAGCTAGGTTAGCTAGCATGAGCTACCGGGAGATGGAAAGACTAAAGTTACTGGTGAAAATGTGATTTACGTTGGAATACTCCTTTGCCAACTTGCTGTACTTTGCTTGCAGGTCTGCAGCCATTATTGCTGGATTATGAATAGCCCCAACTTTAGCCAAGGTAACGTTATGGCTAAACCTTTAACGTTAGTTAACGCTAGCTTTCGGTTAGCTGTTCAATGCTAATAACGCAACCAAGCGAACTAGGGGTGGGCGATATATCGAGTATACTCTATGTATCGCGGATTGTTCTACCCGAGATGTAGTACTGTACTATATCGCGAACATCGAGTATTTAGTTTATATGGCGCCGCCCGCGGCCGAGAGACACTCGCAGTGCTTTCCTCGAGAAGGGACGGCGGAGCTATAGGCTAACGTTAGTATTGGTCCCGAGTGTAGCAGGGACGGCGGAGCTATAGGCTAACGTTGGTGTAGTCAGGGCTGTACAGTGCGATATAATGTTGCGGTTGTAATTTCATTAGACAGACCAGCGCGGACCTTTAATAACATGTAATTTAATTGACACCAGCAATGAGCTAACGATAGCTGCTAACCAAGGTATCCATTAGGATTATGCTAAGCTAACTAGCGATAGCTGCTAACCCTGGTAAACGGTCAAAGCGGACTCCACAAGACTAGTTCCATTCGTGAGGAAAGGGGGTGGGTTATATTGACAACGCTTGACAACAGCAGTTTAAACATAACTTCATATTTATTGGTTATTCGTTTCTGTATATCATTCAATTTCCATCTCCGTGTGTCTCCATCTCCATCTCTTCCTGTTTACATTCGAGTGTGACGTCATCACCTACGGCAGCTTAGGCGATCAAAACGCGAACCTAGAACAAACCCCGAGGGGGGGGGGGGGGGCTGGCTCTCTTGTTCATTCTCGCCCCCCCTCTCTCTCTCTCTCTCTCGCTACATTCAATGATTTAAAGTAGCCAAACGTTACAGACAGTATAAATACTAACTGGATAGTTGGTGATATAAACATTTAATTTCATTATCTGAAATATTCTAAAATCATTAAGTCTGCTATAAGCCATTATACCTTTGTGTGTGATTATTATTTTCTCACAGTAGGGTGTGTATATATATACATATATATATGTGTGTGTGTGTTTGGCTAAAGTGGATAGAAAACACAGTACTGTGTAAAAGTCTTAGGCACCCAAGAGTTTTTATATAAATTGTCTTGGATGTAAATAAAAATGTTATTAGTGTGTCAGTAGACTACTCTTAGTACATTTTCATTAAATTATTTTTAAAGCATCTTCATGGTTTAATAATGCAAACATATGTTGCAGGGACTTATTATAATCATCATATTGGCGTGACTGTATGCATCAAAGGGTTAAATCGAGCATTTTTAAGTGATTTAGAGGAAATGTCAAAATATCGCGATATATATCGTGTATCGCGATATGGCCAAAAAATATCGCGATATCATTTAGAGGCCATATCGCCCAGCCCTAAAGCGAACCCATCACAGCTCCCCGTCAACACCCCTCTCTCGGGAAGATGGCATTTAAGAAAGTATCTGCTGTTAAAATGACACAAACATTCGTTTTGTGGCATTAACGTTATATAGTTAGTGTTACACGTTCAATAACATAAGCATAGTATTTACCCGAACTACTAGCTCAGTTCCTTCCGTTGCTCATAGAGCCCTGAGAGTTGTACCCAATCCATTCTGCAATCTGTTAATAAAGTTTTCAATCAGACAAATGTATAGAAAGGCTTTGTTTTATTATAACATTCGTTGCAGTAAAATCATTATGTCTCGTTTGGTCATCCTGTGGAGCGCTGGTCGGCAAGCTTGTTGTGATTCTCGCAAGCAGATCAATGGCGGCATGCCCGGAAGTAGAAAATGAATAAACGCTTGCCGATTGGTGGTAAGAACAGCAGGAGGTGGGTGCTAGCGGTGTGACGTAATTGGCAGAATCGACTGTCAATCAAAATTGTTCTATTGCATTGGTTGAGAGCTCTGGTTGAGACAATAGTATCCAGCTGCAGGCCGCCAGACCATACTGGGAGAGGGATAGTGCTACATGGCATGGTGGAATTAATACCATAAACATATTTCTTGATGTTTCCTTTTTTTAAGTAAGTAAAGAGGCCTACAAATACAAACATACACATACAAATATACAGTAGTTTCATTAAAAAAAAATTATAATTACAAAAATATATATATAAAAAAAATATATATATATATTTTTTGCCACAAATATCGGTATCGGCCGATTGTGTTAGTTGAACAATCGGTATCGGTTAGGGATGTCCGATATTATCGGCCGACCGATATTATCGGCCGACCGATATTATCGGCCGATATCGGCAGTAAAATGTGATATCGGTATCGGTAAAATTTTTTTTTTTTTTTTTTTTTTACATTTATTTAACCTTTATTTACCCAGGCAAGCAAGTAAGAACCAATTCTTATTTTATTTATTGTCAAAAGTATGCATGTTGGTTTAATTCAACAACAAGAGATATGTAATGTTAATTTTTACTTTTTTAATTATCATATTTTGCACAGATAATGCTTACATTTAGAAAGCCTTTTGAATGCATCCAGTGAAATTATTAATTACCTGAAATTATTTAGTTTTTTTGGGGGGAAACCCTGCATATATCGGTATCGGTTGATATCGGTATCGGTATCGAAATTAAGAGTTGGACAATATCGGAATATCGGTATCGGTAAAAAAGCCAATATCGAGCATCCCTAGTATCGGTGGCAAATTTTCATATCGGTGCATCCCTATCATTAATCCAATCCACTTTATTTATAGAGCACATTTAAAAACAACAAAGTTTACCAAAGTGCTGTACAAGTCCCACAACATAAAAGAATATATATATATATATATATATATATATATATATATATATATATATTAGAGCTGGGCCGTTAACGGCGTTAACGTGCTGCGTTAACGCTATACTAGTATCGCGCGATAATATAATTAACGCATTAATCAAATTTTTTTTTTTTTTTTTTTTTTTTTAACATTTTTTTTTTTACCTTTATTTACCCAGGGTAGGTTCGCTGAGCACAGATGCTCTCTTTCAGGAACGCCCTGCTTCACATTCACACAGTTCCATTCACACCTGGGAGCTGCCCAGTACAACCACAGTTGACACCATTGGCCACTGAGCAACTCCACTGGAGCAGTTGATTCAAGCCATGTCACATAGTTCAAGTTTGAAATGATTCTTTCTGTTTTGCTCCTGAGAGTGCTAGATACTGTACTGTACTGGTAATATTATTTATTTGTGTTAACTTCTGAATAAAACAACTTATTAAACACAAGTACATCTTATTGAACATTATTTTGATATTTCATTACCAATTATCATAGCAAAACAGCTTTTTCAAAGTCTGTAATGCATTTTGGAAACGGGAGATGGGCTCATGGTGTAATGGGCCACCTGGCCTGAGAAACATAAGGAGGAAAGAAAAAGTAAGGACTTACTTCTGGTCATTATTTGGGTAGAACACACATATTTTGAATGCCTTCGGCAGTTTTTTTTTTTTTTTTTTTGTGCCATTTTAATCTAGATTAATCTAGATTAAATCCAGGATTGCAGATAGATTAATCTAGATTAAAAAAAAAAATCTATGCCCACCTCTAATATATATATATATATATATCAGTGGCGAAGCGTACCGGAGTTAACCGGGCCTTCATAATATTATATATTCTTAATATTATATTCCAAATAAAATAAGTCCCTCGATACTCCGTGCTGCTGCTGCTGACTTGAAATAAAATAGACCGTTCTGTGGGCAGTCGGCCCGACACTAAACAGCAGTCTGTTATAATCACATTTGTATGAGCTAACGAATTCCGTTATATTGGACATTTGTATTAATTATATCAAGCGAAGAATTGAGAAAGCAGAGAGAGACGGCAACATTATCGTGTGGTTCAACGTTGCGTGATCGCTGAAACCAATGCCGATCTCCGCCTCCCAGCGAGTTGTCATTATTAGACATGCATGGTGACTCAACAACGAAACAAATGTAACTATTTTAATACAATTCAAATTGTGCTTAGAGGGAAGTTACGGTATGCAAAGAAAGATCAAGTCAAGAATTACCAAATGAAACGCACAGCAGCCCAGCCAATATTTCAAGACAGACATATATTTGTGTGGAAATAAAATGCGCAGCGGCAGATCAATATAATCAATATAAATTAATTTGTTTCACTCACCATTTTGACGTGGTTCACCTGAAGACGAAATCGTTTGGGTGAACTTTTCAATGACCCGGTCATACAGCTGATCAGTCCTTTTCAGATCCAGGAGCATTTCTTTTTCAATTGACATGGAGGATAATGCAGAGAGTCGGGCTTGTCCGGTTGTATTCCTCGCATATGTTTTAATGCGCTTGAGGGCAGAAAATGTCCTTTCCACGGTTGAGGTGGTGACAGGGATAGTTACAACTAAACACATCAGTTTATATAGCTGCTTCATCCTTCTGGGGTTGGGCGGCCTTTTTTGACAATGTCCATCTTTTCATTGAATGTTCTTCTTGAAAAGGGAACTGTTAATAAATCCGCAACAACATCGACAGTATCATTTGCTGCTGCCATGTTTCAGTTTGTCTCGTGTTGTCTTGCTTGATACTAAGGTAGTCCGCGTTTGCCGTTTTGCGCTCTGATTGGCCGACGCAGCCAGACTCTAGAATACCTTGGCATCTAAAAGACTACGCCCATTGACTACAGCTCCAAATGTGATTGGCTGATCAAACTGTCACTCCACACCTGGGCTCCTGTTAAGGTTTATTGGGCAGGTCGAGCTAGAATACCCGATGGAGGAAAGTCTGCCTAGAGACTTGTGAAAAGAAATCTCCGATTGGCTGTTATTTTCTCCTGTACAAAAACGCTCTAATGCGCAGTGAATGGGTCGAAAACAACTATGGCGAGTGAAACTGTGCGGTTTTAACAGATTAGCGACACAAACTATTTTAATACATTTGATTAAAAAAAAATTAAAAATTAAAATAAAAAAAGTAATTTTTAAAATTCATATTTTCTTTCTTCTGAGGCTCACAGGGCCTTCTCTGAATACCTTGAAGGCCCTGAGAATTCGCCACTGATATATATATATATATATATATATATATATATATATATATATATATAAAAAAATCGAAGCTTCGAATTAAAATCGAAGCTCGGCCCCGAAGCTTCGATTGCCAAAAAAAGCTTCGAAGGTCACCCCTAGAAATCACTGTCGAGTGAGTGGCCGGCAGAACGTGCCCGAAACGTCAATGGATCTTGAAGTCCAATACAAACATGTACACACACGGAGAAAACATCAAAATAATAGATAAAAAAAAGAAGGAAGAAGAAAAGAAAAAACCTTCACGACCTCCGGAGGTATTAGCCAAATCAACAGGATGACTTGCATAAAAATCATAGATCATTTAAACAGAGCTAACGTTAATCTACCCAGCCTTAGTGGACGTTCAATGGACATCAAAATAAAACTGACCAAACCCCTCTTATATCAGATGTAGCGAAACATTCAAATAAAGTATCTAGACGATATCCAGCGTCACATAGTTAACCTATTTATAAAAACAAAGTTATCAAAATGTATATGACGCCGTTTGGCGTTTAAGCCATAAAGAAGTGCTAACTGCACAAAAACAATATACTGTAGCCTATGACGTGGTGTCCTCTTGGCTCTTCAAGTAGGTTTTAGCTTCCTCAGGCGAGGAAACATGCCTCCTCAATCCGTCTTTGGTGACGATGATCAGTTTCGCAGGGTACTGAAGGGACGGTCTAAAACCTTGATTGTAGAGTAAGGGCATGTCTTGTAACGGGAACGTTGCTCCACAACTTCGGGGCAGTAATCTTCATAGAGGTAGACTGTGTGCTCTCCGTATGCCAGTTTACCACTTCTCTTCCGTGCCTCTCGAACAATTCTTTCTTTTATTCCAATTTGACGTAAGCTAGCAATAACCACTCTAGGCCTGGAGTTATTTACAGCTTTAGCACAAATTCTGTAACACTGATCCACTTCGGGTGTCGTAGTGAGGATCTCCGGTCCCAGAATTTCAACCAGTGCTTTTGCAAACAAGATATTGGGCTGTTCGCAACTCACGGATTCATCCAGTCCTACTATGCGAATATTAGGTCGGTGGAGTCGGTATTCGAAGTCGGCCATTAGCTTATCGTTGATTCCTTCTATATCCACTCATCTAGCAGTGCAAGTACTCAAGCCGGATTCCATTTCGTCTAGACGATCGGTCTGTACACCAACCGTTTCCCATAGCTTATCGATTTTGGATTCGATAGATTCTTTGCTAGAGGCAACCTGGTTTGTTAGGGAGCGTAAACCTTCCGTTATGGTGTTCTCTATTATCGTTATGGTGCATTCGAGCTTAAGATGGGAATGCGTGAGCTTGATCTGGGATTGCGTTAGCTCTTTGATTAGCTTAGTAATGTAATCCGGTTGAAGCGTCATCTCTCTTTGGCTCGCTTGCTTTCTTTGGTGCCATTGTGGTTCTTTCAGTCAATATAGTTAGTTGGAAACCTAAGGTGATATATACGTACATGTTTAACCGAATTGGGGGTATAAAAAGAGGCTTTTAAAGGCAAAATATAAAAAACGGGAGAAGCAGCTTTACAGAGTGCAACCTACATACTCGAACCGGACGTCTAATAAACAACTAATCTGTAATGCTGAAAGTCCAACTCCGATAGTGATATCAAAACTTGATCATGTTAAGTGTAATGTTATATCATTAATACAAGCCACAAATCCAGACAATTCGTCCCATTCAACTCCAAAAGCCAGTCAAAACCAATCCAAGCCAGAGTTGTTCCGACTGTAGATGCCCAAATGTTCTCAAAAGCATCTGTTGATCACCAAGACTTGCTCGCTAGTTAGTGTCTGGTAAGGTATATCTTATGAACACTGCCTGAGCCTCTACTACGTATCAACATGACATGAGTGTATCTTGCCCAGAATGAGGGAGCAAGGTGCAGAAAAAATTTTATTTTTTATTTGGGCTTCACAGGGAGTATAGTGTGAAATGGTGACCTGTCCCTTTGTTACTTTCAAAAGAAATGTTTACAAGAAATTACATTTAAATTATTTTATACCCTTCTTTCTAGACTCCCTTGCCTTACAGGTGTTTATCTGTGAAGAGGAGGTTCCACCTGAGCAGCAGGAGAGGAGCCCTAGTCTGGGCCAAGAGGAGTCAGAGTCCCTACAGATTAAAGAGGAACAGGAGGAACTCTGGACCAGTCAGGAGGGAGAGCAGCTTCAAGGTCTGGAGGAGGCTGATATCATGAAGTTCACATTCAATCCTGTCTCTGTGAAATGTGAGCATGATGATGAGAAACCTCAGTCCTCATGGTTTAACCAAACCCAGGACCCAGAGGCCCTACAGATTAAAGAGGAAGAAGAGGAACTATTTCAAGATCTAGAGGAGGCTGATGGCTCCAAGATGACCTTACACCCTGTGAGATATGAACATGGTGGAGAAAATACTCTGCCCTCACAACTCAGCCAAACCCAGGACCCAGAGCTCCTACAGATTAAAGATGAACTACATCAAGGGCTGGAAGAAGCTGGTGGCTCAGAGATCACAGGACACCCAGTGAAATGTGAAGATGGTCAAGAGAACGCTCAGCCTTTCCAGCCTCTTCAAACCTGTAGGCAGAGAAACCGAGAAGCTTACTCTTTACCCAGCACCTCAACTGAACAGATGAAAACAGAACCTGATGGGGAGGACTGTAGAGTATCAGAACCAGCCAGTAACTTAGATCCAGCTGGTGACTTAGAACCAACTAGAGATATCCAGCCCCTTTCTTCAGACTGTTCTCTAATTGAGACTGAAGACAGTGATGATAAACGTTCTGAAAATGAGACTGATGACAGTGATGATGAGAGTTATGGAACTGAGCCTGATGACACTGATGATGAGGGTTCTGGAACTGAGCCTGATGACACTGATGAATGGAAGGAGAGTGGACGACTATGTTTGATGACTCAGAAACCAAAGAAGACACAGAAAATACGAAGTAGTCCTGGCTTCAGCAAGGAGGAACATCTGAAGATACACATGAGATCTCATACCGGAGAGAAACCATTTAGTTGTTCAGTTTGTGGGAAAGGGTTCAGTCAGAAAACGGATCTGAACAGACACATGAGAACTCATACTGGAGAGAAACCATTTAGTTGTTCAGTTTGTGGGAAAAGGTTCCGTAATAAAGGACATCTGATCTCACACATGAGAACTCATACTGGAGAGAAGCCATTTAGTTGTTCAGTTTGTGGGAAAGGGTTCAGTCAGAAAGGACATCTGAACTCACACATGATAACTCATACTGGAGAGAAGCCATTTAGTTGTTCAGTTTGTGGGAAAGGGTTCAGTCAGAAAACAGATCTGAACAGACACATGAGAACTCATACTGGAGAGAAACCATTTAGTTGTTCAGTTTGTGGTAAAGGGTTCGGTGAGAAAGGACATCTGATCTCACACATGAGAACTCATACTGGAGAGAACCCATTTAGCTGTTCAGTTTGTGGGAAAAGGTTCCGTAATAAAGGACATCTGATCTCACACATGAGAACTCATACTGGAGAGAAGCCATTTAGTTGTTCAGTTTGTGGGAAAGGGTTCAGTCAGAAAGGACATCTGAACTCACACATGATAACTCATACTGGAGAGAAGCCATTTAGTTGTTCAGTTTGTGGGAAAGGGTTCAGTCAGAAAACAGATCTGAACAGACACATGAGAACTCATACTGGAGAGAAACCATTTAGTTGTACAGTTTGTGGGAAAGGGTTCGGTGAGAAAACACATCTGAACAGACACATGATAACTCATACTGGAGAGAACCCATTTAGCTGTTCAGTTTGTGGGAAAAGGTTCCGTAATAAAGGACATCTGATCTCACACATGAGAACTCATACTGGAGAGAAGCCATTTAGTTGTTCAGTTTGTGGGAAAGGGTTCAGTGAGAAACCATATCTGAACAGACACATGAGAACTCATACTGGAGAGAAACCATTTAGTTGTTCCGTTTGTGGGAAAGGGTTCAGTGATAAAGGACATCTGATCTCACACATGATAACTCATACTGGAGAGAAGCCATTTAGTTGTTCAGTTTGTGGGAAAGGGTTCAGTCAGAAAGGACATCTGAACTTGCACATGATAACTCATACTGGAGAGAACCCATTTAGTTGTTCAGTTTGTGGGAAAGGGTTCAGTCAGAAAGGACATCTGAACTCACACATGAGAACTCATACTGGAGAGAAGCCATTTAGTTGTTCAGTTTGTGGGAAAGGGTTCAGTCATAAAAAATGTCTGGACTCACACATGATAACTCATACTGGAGAGAACCCATTTAGTTGTTCAGTTTGTGGGAAAGGGTTCAGTCAGAAAGGACATCTGAACTCGCACATGAGAACTCATACTGGAGAGAAACCATTTAGTTGTTCAGTTTGTGGGAAAGGGTTCAGTCAGAAAACAGATCTGAACAGACACATGAGAACTCATATAGGAAAGGCAGCACAACTGAAGAGGGCCAGAATAGAGACATACCAGAACTTAGTAAAGAAACTGAAAGAATTAGAGAAAAAACACAAACTCAAAGAACCAAGAGACACTTAGGGAAGTAAAAGACGTTAGAGAAAAGAGAAACAAAGAATTACTGACAGAAATTGAGAAAAAGGCTAGATACGTGAACCAGACATACTATGAAGGAGGAACGAGAGCGACCAGACTCTTAGCTAGACAAATCAGAATACAACAGAAATGAAATACAATACACACAATAAAAGACACAAACACAAACAGGTTACTAAGAGAACCAGCTGAAATAGAGAAGACATTTGTAGAATACCGTACTATAAGACACTATATACACACAACCGAAAGCGGCAGGAGAAGAAGAGATAGAGACATTCTTAGAAAAATGAGATTTACCATCGATAGGAAAGGAACAGAACGAAATATTAAATGCAGAGATAACAGAACAGGAAGTGGGAAATGCGATCAGTAAAGCAAAGAACAATAAGTCACCAGGTAGCGACGGATTCCCTTTGGAATTTTACAAAACATTTAGACAGGAACTGAGGCCCATATTAGAGGCAGCATTTAGACACACAATGAAAAAAGGAACAATGCCACCCTCATGGAAAGAAGCCATAATTACTACTAGGGCTGTCTTAAATACTTCGAAGCTTCGAAGCTTCGTTCAATGGCACAAGCTTCGAACATTAAAAAAAAATCGAAGTTTAAAAAAAAAAGATAATTCTTTTTTTCATTTTTTTTTTTCAAACAATTTTTTTTTTACTTTGTGTGTGTGTGTGTGTGTGTGTGTGTGAACTACCCATCCCAGTTAGGACAGCCGAATCCCGTCCAATCTTTCGCCGTCGACTAAAGACTCACTTCTTCAACCATTATCTGAAATGATAAAAAAAAAAAAAAATCTAACCGTGACTAACCTTACTGTCATGCACTTGTCCTAATAAACTAACCTACACTGTAACACGCAACACTTTGATTAACATTGTTACTCAGCTGATAGAGTTGTACCCTTCTTGCTGTCTTGTCGTACAGAACTTGTAAGTCGCTTTGGATAAAAGCGTCAGCTAAATGACTAAATGTAAGTGTGTGTGTGTGTGTGTGTAGGTGTGTGTGTGTGTGTGTGTGTGTGTGTGCGCGCGCGCCTTGTAGAATTCCACACATAAGAAAGAAAGATACTGGGATGAATAAACAAAATAGGAAATAAAATGTAGAAATGCATGCAATAGATAAATAAATATGAATCTCCATATATGAAATATAACATTTAGATAAGGTGCTACTGAGATGTTTTGGTGAGTTCTTTGTTTTTTTGTGGAAGTTGCCCTTTTTAAAAATGCATGAACATTCACTGATAATTGGTCTGTAGTGGAGTCTACAAGGTCTACATTGCCGGACCATGTAGAATCCGGACCTTGTAGACTGACATAATTCTGTGCATAGTTTAGTCTACACAGGCCATATTTCAAATAATCAAAATCTTACTTCATTCATCTTAAACATTCTTGATTTGGGGGATTGGTAGTTCCCATGAAATCTGAAGTTGTTCAAACGACAACAGCGATCCACCTTGAATTAAATCACACAGCCGAGTGAAACCTTGTTGGATGCGTCAGTCACGAAAGGGGCTGCTTAATTAATTAATCCAACCCACTTTATTTATAGAGCACATTTAAAAACAACGTTTACGAAAGTGCTGTACAAGTCCCACAACATAAGATAAAAAAAAAATATTTAAAAAATATATATATATTTTCTTTTACTTTTTTTTTTCCCGAAGCTTCGAATTAAAATCGAAGCTCGGCCCCGAAGCTTCGATTGCCAAAAAAAGCTTCGAAGGTCAGCCCTAATTACTACGATTCCAAAGGAAGGGAATGATAAGGAACTATGTAGTAGTTTCAGACCAGTGTCCATACTTAATGTAGATTACAAGATGTATACATCAATAATATCCAAAAGATTTGAGACATTTATGCCAGATATTATAGACGAAGACCAGACCGGATTCATTAAAGGAAGAAAAAGGCAGGACAACATAAGGAAGACAGTGCAGATAGTAGAGGAGATACAAAAAGAAGGAGGAAGTGCAGTACTAGTTAGCCTAGATGCAGAAAAAGCATTCGACAGTGTAAGCTGGATATTCCTATATAAAGTATTAGAGAAATTTGGACTAGACAAAAATGCGATGAAAACAATTAGGGCATTATATCAAGAACCAACGGCAATAAAGTAAATGGCAACCTGACGGATCGGATTTGACATGCACAGGTGTTTACATTTTTATTTTATTTCTTTCATGTTTTACATATATAATTTTTGTTTTGCATAATATATTTGTTTTGTACGGTTTTAAATTAGTACACATTTGATTAGTGGAAAAGGGGTAGGATTAAATAAGTGTATACTTCCTACTCTTTTTCGAACATGTAAATTGAGTTACATTGTGTTTTTTTTTTTTTTTTTTTTCATTTAATTTCTAGAGATCAATGTAATCTCTTTATATTGTTTGTATTTACATGTTCTCAGGGGAGGAAATTAGGCCACTTTACTCGCCAAATGAGAGTATTTATTATGTTTGGCGAGTGATTCACGAAGACCACTCGCCAGTCTGGCGACTAGTAAACAAAACAAAATACAATTATTCTGCAATCTGCTGATTCGCTCACTGGCACAAGCCGAACTCTGACTCCCCCCTTATGATTCCTCCCATTTGCGCCTCATAATAATCCATAACCAATGAACATCGTCGTTGTACAGATGCGCTCTAAGCTCCTCCAATGAACACTCGTTTTCTAGAAGATGTTGCGCATCTAGTGGAAGTGTATAGACCACTGCGTTCGGACCTACAGACTCCTGTCACCGGCTTGACAACGTAGAGACAAACTTAGACAAAAACACATTGTGGATGAAAATGTAGAGTTGTCGCTTTCGGATATCAGTGAGGTCTGTCTGACATGGGGGCGAACAACCGCACTCGACACGTCTCCTTCGAGTCGGATGAGAATGACAAGTGGGCGTGAGGCTAACCCAGCATTAGCTGGCTAGCTACCGAGCATGTAACAAGCTACCATAAAACGCGCATTCAACATAGTGGACTATACTGAGCGGCTTTGCTTAAATGCAGCCGAGTGACATTTTATTATTACCGAATTATTACAGAGTATTACACACCTTTACAACGGTGATGTGTCATACTCGTCATTCAGAATACACCTGCTGAACCCCTAGCGTTGACATGAGATTCGATTCCAATGTATTGTCATACAGCACAAGTACAGTACAACCAGAATACGTTTGGCATCCAACCAGAGTGCAAATGTAACAAGTCAAGTTATTTTATTTATTTTTTCACTGCCCAGCCCAGTCCAACCCAGCATCTTTCACTGCCCAGTTCAGCCCAACACAGTCCAGAATAGTTCCCTCTTTCATGTTAATATGTGATATCCTAATATTTTGAAGAGTAGAGACGGTGTGATTAATACATGTTTTATGCTAATATTGTGAAGAGTAGAGACACTTATTAATGTTTTATGCTAATAAATATTTTAAAGAGTAGAGACACGGTGTGATTATTACTATGATTGAAAATCTATTTAGACGAAGACATACAAAGAAGTAATGATCATAATTAGTGATTTATTTTTGGCTGGTAAAAAATCTGTTTGGCTGGTAAAAAAAATCATCTACTCGCCAGTTGGCTGGTAAGCCAAAAAGTTAGTTTCCTCCCCTGCATGTTCTAAATAAAGATTCCAAATCAAATCGCACTCCAGCCCAGTTGAAATTGAAATGGCTACCCCTCGACAACAACAAGAGTTGTTCCACAAGTTCAGTGTGACCCGGCTATCTTTATACTCTCAGACATTAACCCATTCGCCAGGCATTGTACCCTTCTTATACCATCCTCTGCCAGCTCTATTGTCTATGGAGATGTTCACCTACTTTGCAGGGCTATAACTTTTTTAATTGTATTGCTAAATTGACAGTACTATGGCCCATTCAACATCGATTAGCTATTGTTCAGGGTGTAGGAACGTTTTACTTTTTCATTCACACATTCATACTAAAATACCGTCCAGAGTATAAATATGTTTTTATCGTTTTCTGCAGTAATTCATAGAACGTAAGTTATAGCCATTTATGCATATATTACATCATCAAATGCAGTTTGCTAGCGATTGACGTCAGATTAAAAATTTCAATTGTACAAGGTCCTAAACGTCATGACTCATCATCTGCTGGTGACCGGAGGGGGGGGGGGGGGGTCGTTTATAATGCAATGACCGACGTTAAATTAATCATGTAGTATGGGTGATATATTGAGCATAGCAGTTTGTATGGATAATAATAATCAAAAACGCTGAAACTCACCGCAGCTTCCTCTTACCGTTGGGTGATCAGCGTGGAGCAAAAAGTTCGCTATTATGGGATGTTGATCTAGATGAACCATTTCCGGGTTGTATAATACTATATACGTCCAAATAACGTTGTTTATTGAGTTATGGCAACCGATCGATTATCCAGTGTGTCGAGATGGAGCCCCAGGAGCGATAGCGAGTGGCCGACGGAATAGGGGGGACACCAAGCACTTCCGGCCCCACTTCCGGTTGGCCGATCGGCCACCAGGTGGCGATATTGAACCGTTGGAGAGTTGAGTGGAGATCCACAGCACCCGTCAAGGATCCGTCGGTGAAATATGAATGCCATGACAGAAATTTGAAATATTGATCTCGATGACTGCGTAATCCGTCATTGGCAGATTAAGCATGGCGAGGAATGACGGCTTAATCCGTCAATGGCGAAGAATGGGTTAGCGCTCCGTCTTGAGGCGGATATCCGTCAATTTGATTCGGAGTTCCGTCATTTGATTCGCAGTCGTGACGGATTTTAACCTGGTATAATATTATTTGTAGATGCATACAGATTGAAACTAAATAGAGCCAATCAGAGGCGTCAACTATCATGAAAAAGGGCAATCACACTCCAGCCCAGTTGAAATTGAAATGGCTACCCCTCGACAACAACAAGAGTTGTTCCACAAGTTCAGTGTGACCCGGCTATCTTTATACTCTCGTAATGACTAGTTCAGGCATTAAAGCGTTCCGTCTTGAGACGGATATCCGTCAATTTGATTCGGAGTTCCGTCATTTGATTCGGAGTCATGACGGATTTTAACCTGGTATAATATGATTTGTAGATGCATACAGATTGAAACTAAATAGAGCCAATCAGAGGCGTCAAATATCATGAAAAAGGGCATTTTGACCATTCTAACCAATCAAACGTGAGCTTGACGCACACCCGCTGCTCGCAGACAGTGCTCTCCCCCTCACAGACCCGTCTCATTCGCACCGAAGATAGAAAGCATGCAGGTCCTCTTTTAACACCACTGAAGCATTAAACAATGGCCCAGTAAACTTATTCACTTTAGTTTAATATACGAGGCGTTGTCTAACGGTATCTAGCTGGCTATAGCTACTGTGGCTAACGTTAGCTAGCTACCGATCTTCGGCTGGCTAACATTAGCTACCTAGCAACTGTAGCTAGCTAATACGGTCTGCGCTGGCTGGCTAACTTTTAATTCGCAATGGAGTGGAGCTAACTAACTGTACAAATCGATGTGATTGGCTGAGACTGTATTTTGTACGGTTGGCTGCCTGGCTGTTGTGGATTCGGGTAGCCAGCTAGCAGCTAACATCAACTCAACATCAACACTCTGTTGACACTCTGAGCTAGTTTGCCGACAGCAATGTAACAAACAATATGGTCTGTGCGGAACCCTTATCCCCAACACATAGTTCTGTGTGTGAATAATGTTGAGCCACCACAAAAGATGAATCCAAAGTTTAATATAGTAAGAAGAATAGTACTAGGCTATATTATAACACATCTTTGCAGGTAGATTACATTAGCAAAATGCCCTTTTGACATGTTGCCTACATATTCATAATCATGAAAGTTTATTTGGAAGTATTTTATATTCTGTACTTAGTTTTAAAGTGGTCAGACAGTTCCCTCTGTGTGTAATACAGACAGTCTTCACACATTCATAAATAACACTTACAGAATGCAGTATGGATTACTAGCAATAACATTGAGCCTTTGTTTCCCTTTCTGGAGCGGTCTTTGCGTGGGACCGGTGGAGGTTGCCAGCAGGGGCGGAGTGCAGTGGTGGCAGGTGGAGCAGTGGAGAGAAGCAAGCAACGAGGAAGAGGGAATCACCTGGAGGTGAGGGGAACAGGAAGCTCTCTTCGGCGTTGGACTTGGCCGTGAACGGTCGCAGCTACAACGGGAGGTGCTTTGGAATAGCCCCGTTGAAGAAGTGAAGCCAGAGAGCCCCGCCGGAGCGAGCGACGGGTGATGAGACATACTTGCTAGTGACGGGTTATCCTAGAAGTATCCGTGATAGTGTGTGAGTAAGAGAAACCGAACCCAAGGACTAACGTCTAAGCTAACGAGACTAACGTCTCACGTTATCGGGTTATAGTAGTTACTGTGTGCGGTATAGCAGCATGCCGCTAACGGCTCCGTCTGACTTGAGTAGACTACCGGGCGCGAGGCGCTGAAGAGACCGGTGGTGTAGCCAGCCACGTTGCGTGAACAGTATAACCGAATAGCAGGAGGGTGCGCCGAGACCCAAAGCTTAGCTGTGTTTAAGGTAGCCCAAGTATTAGCTCGCGCGACGGAAGCAAGTCAGCAACAGCAGCGGTGGACGTTTCCCAGACGGTACAGAGGACGCCTCTTCCCACCAGCAGAGGACGCCATACAGCAAGCTCTGCCCGCTAACCACTGCCTGCTGTTCGCCCAACCTGCTGGCTGTGCTCGCGGATCGCCGACGCCATCTTGTCATCCGGACTAGTGGTGACAAGAGTGGGTCCGCCATCTTGGCTAAGTACTAACAGTACCATGTGTGTATCAACAGCAACGTCCATTGAAGTGAACGCTAATCACCAGTGTCTAAGGGGTACCCCAAACAATTTAAGCCGGCTTAGGTTAGGTTTTCTTTGATAACATGGGCCCACATTTATTGGTTATTTTTGTTATTGGTTTATTTGACTGTTTGATTCTGAGACTCCCAATGTGTCTACGTTCTATGCCTGGGTTCCCCCAGTACAAGCGGGGTGGTTTAATGTATTGAGCACTCGGTGCCTATGGTGGGAAGAGCTTCCCCTACATTGATAACAAGAGCACCCGGTGCCATATGAGTAAGCATTACCGTTGTAATGTATAATCTGCCCAGGCTTCACTAAACGTAGATTTAATTGGGATCATTGTGTGTGTCTCTTTCTTTGAGTTCCATTTGCTATTTTATTCTCTGGGTAAATATTGTGACGGCATAATTATTTAACCCTTACACCCCATTTACAGAATAGCATTTGAAGGGTCTATACAGGTGGTCAAGGAAGGGTACTGCTTAAAGGGAAGCCCAATAATACTATTGAACTGACAGTCACTGGGTGTGGGAGGGCTGTCGGAGGTACTGAGGGAGTGAGGGTGTGTGGGGAGCTACTGCTGACCGCCTTGGAAGGCGAGGGAGACCAGAGTACCAGTCCCCAGGTTAGTAATTCCTGGGCCCCATCCACTCCAGCTGCAAGCCATCCAGTACGACGTTCCGGGCCAAAGACGGGGGTACTTATAGGTCCAATACTATAGTATCCTACTACCCAGTGTCTGTGTACTACTACTCCCACAAGCGGGGATAATCCACCCTTCTACACAGTACTGTTATATTGTCGTTTTTTTATCAATAAAAAAATATATATTGTTGGTGCTCCTTACATTTTGGTGGGTGCTCCTACATTTTTGCTGGTGCTCCCAAGTAAAAATGTTAATTTCGAGCCCTGCATAATTTGAACTATACACAATACATAATTTGAACTATAGACAATACATAATTTGAACTATACACAATACTGAATTTGAACTATACACAATACTGAATTTGAACTATACACATATACTGAATTTGAACTATACACAATACTGAAAAGTTACAGTATGTAGATTTGTTTATTTGTATGACAAAGTCAGTCAACCCTTGCACATCAGTTTCATTTAATGAATTGAAAACAGCATTGATATTACGTAAAAGCAAACTGGCAATAGAAAAGATGTTCAAAATTATCTAGTTCCCTTAATTAAACGCTAACACTATTAAATAAAAATATATAGTTGAGGTTAAAATAAGAATATGACTTGGCCTGAAAAAAGTTCAGTCAGGAGATTTTTTTTTTGCTTTAATCCCTGCGAGTTGTATAGGTGAGGCAGTGTTGCAGTGCTGGTATAACTCGGTATAACGGCGTTATACCTCGCTCACTGAGGCTGAAGTACGCGCAATCGCGCACGGAAATGTTCCCGCGTACGCGCAGTCACGCACACAAAAATCCGCTGTTCCCATTCATTGTAACTAAGTACCGGCTCGGCGCGGCCACCGTTTTTACACAACAAAAGCACAGGTAGAGTAGGCTGACCAAACGTCCTCTTTTGCCCGGACATGTCCTCTTTTCACGCCCTGTCCGGGGGGGGGTTTATTAATTCATCGAAATGTCCGGGGTTTCACTGTTTTTCAGTTTCAGTTTCACGGCCCTTTGCGAGCATCTGAAGGCTCGGGGCTGCATTTTTCGCCGAACATATAAATTACTGAATAAAGCGCTATTCGTTGCCGTTCGAATGCCATCTGGATCGCCAAAATCCGTGCCTCGGTTCTCGAGTTACATGCCGATATGTCAGGCATGCGACTTTTTACATGGCATTATCCAACCGGACTCCCGGAGAAGCATGCAGCCGCAGAGCCAGCGGCGCTCTCTGGGCCGCGAGCTGACGAGATGCTTCCAGCTGCAGCACATCAGACCGCAGCGCTTACAAGCCCCGCACATACAAGCCCCGCACATAGCAACCCCTCGCTTCCATTGGCTGATTTTGGTCACGTGATTTGGGTCCCACCCAATGGCTGAGGTCCCCCGCGCTTAGATACCCCTCGCTTCCATTGGCTGATTTGGGTCACGTGATTTGTGCAACCAAAACATTACGTGAAACTAAGTGAAGAAGAACACTAACAGATATAAAGTTTATAAACAAAATGGGCGCATCTTTCAACACCCCTGCGGCGGCGTGTCCTTTGTGTAAGTCTTCATATCGCGACCCGATCACATTGAAGTGCGACCATCGGTTCTGCAAGCGCTGTATTGGAGACTTGTGGAGTGACTCCACGACCGGACCGTATTATTGTCCCGAGTGGCAGTGCCACACAGAGTATAAGACGCTTCCCTTTGAGACAATAGTAACACGGCCGTCCGCATCTGGATCCCTCGCCCCTTGCTGCACCGCAGGTATGTCAGAGCTTCAATTGGTCATTCAAAACTAAATTAAAAGATAAACATGTTTACCACATGCCCCCCCCAACATCCTCCAATGTACAGTTTCCCCATCCCACCTACCCAACCTCCTCCAATGTACAGTTTCTTCCCCCTCAAATGTATACTCTCTTTTTTAGACCCTTTTTGTATCACAAACAGTACTGTATTTGTAGATCTGGTCATAGGCGCCCACTTAACGGAGCAGACGATGCACGGGCTCCAGGACTATTGAACTTGGGGGAGCAAGCTTGTCTCTTTGCTCCCTCACTTTTTGATCATATCATATGATATAAATATCCCCCCCAATATATAAATCTTATCGAACCATAACTACGTAATTTCAATCAAATTAATAATACGCAATGACACTTAATAGCAAGTTTTTAAGTTTCCAAAGATTGTGTGACCCCCCCACTTTAATGGTTTGATCCAGTGCCCACGGGCCACGGTTCGTCGGCATGACGTATACGACATGTTGGGGGAGGCGGCTTTTTCGAAAGCGTTTGAAAAATTCAGGCTGGATATTGGATAACATTGTGACTCGTGAGGATTATTCTTCGGCGTTTACATCAAAATGGAGCAAATCATCACGTAAGTCGAACACTGTGACTGTATACTAAATGCGCAAACAGATTGAAACTGAATATTTCTCGTATGGTGAGCCTCGGTGCTGCTGCACCGAGTGAATCCAGAGATACAGGATGGTGCGCAGGCGCTGTGATCACCCAACGGCGGAAATAATGCCGCTTTGAGCAGTTTATATTAAAAATATTTATTAGCAACGCCGAGCTTTCAAACCATCCCGTATCTCTGTGCGAACCCCCCGTGCAACTGTGAGCACCTTTGTAATGTCTCTGTGATACTTGTATAACGAACGGTTCGGCCAGAACCAGTCCTTCATGGTAAATCTAGGTTGGTTTCCCATTGAGGAGCAAGTGACTGTGGATTCACTCGGTGCAGCACAGTCACGAAAGGGGACCCTGATGTAAACAAGACAAACGTCTTTCTCTGGTCTGCATCCCCTTAACAATTGTGTGTATTGAGCCGTACTGTATTGTACCCATTCTGCAATCTGTTAAATAAAGTTTTCATTCATTCAGCCGCCGCGCTCACTGGGGCTATTGATAGCGTCAATTAGTTGTTGTTGTTGGTGCTGCGGATGTGAATGGGGCTGGAGGGGCTTTGGGAGGATGGGAAAGTTATTATTATTATTATTATAATAGTAATTGGCTATCATACGTGCCTAGCTAGCGTTAGCTAAAAGAGCCCTCGCAGTGAAGTTATTATTATTATAGCTATCATACTGCAATAACTGAGTTTTATAGTGAAAAGAGCAGCTTTATTTTGGTCAAGATTGAAGGCTCTATATTGCAGGAAATTGCACATACAGGTGTTCATTAAATGTAAAAAAATCTGCCGTGGAGGGGGTCGTGCCGGACCCCCTCCAAACCACCCCTTGCAAAAAAAAAGAAATGTAAAAAAAAAAAAATGCACCCCCACTTTCAACTATAACTAGGCGGCCATGGATCTGGTATGTCATAAATGTATAGATGTAGCAGTACTGTCTATCTGTATGTCATGTATGTCATATGATGAATTGAAAATGGGGGACCCTGATGTGAATGAATGAATGAAAACTTTATTTAACAGATTGCAGAATGGGTACAATACAGTACGGCTCAATACATACAATTGTTAAGGGGATGCAGACCTGAGAAAGACGTTTGTCCTGTTTCCATCAGGGTCCCCCCCATTTTCAATTCATATAGACATTTATGACATACACAACATACATGACATTTATGGCATAGGGACATATAGGTATTTAGTACTGATACATTTGTGACATAAGCGGTATTCAAATATACAGTACTGTTACCCCTAGATCCTGACAGAGTATATACATATGATGGGGAGGGGACTGTACATTAGGAGGGGGTGGGAGGGAAATATACATACGGCGGGGAGGGAATATATACATGCGGTGGGGAGGAGACTGTCTATTAGGAGGTGGTGGGGGTTTTGGGCATTTACGGTGGCCAGTTTCGAATTGCAGCCTCCCGTAGGTGCTCTTTAAGAGCGGTTTTGAATGTGGGCAGGGATTCACTTTCCTTTACAGCTTTGGGTAGGGCGTTCCACATTGTTGTGGCATAATTGCGAAACGTGTTTAGTCCCTTGTTTGAGCCGAATCTGGGTTTAACATGATTTGTTGAGCTTCCTCTGGTGTAGTGGTTGTGGTATTCAAAGTCTTTCATCCCCTTAACAGTTGTTTGTATTGAGCTGTACTGTATTGTACCCATTCTGCAATTAATAATGTTTTCAATCAATCAATCAATCAATCAGGTGGGACGATGGATCTGTGCCAGTGCCTGTGGTGCCAGCAGAGCCACTCCTTGGTGCCCAGGCCCTCAGAAGGATGGGAAGCAACAACGCCACCAGAGAGGCCATTACTGTCAGGGAAACCTTCACTGGGTACTTCTCAGCTGCAGGATAGGTGCCATGGCAGAATGGGATCATCTGAGGACCTCCTACTCCTACCTCCCGTATTCACCCAAAGGCTCTTTTCAGAGCCACCCAAAGGCTCTTTTCAGAGCCACCTACTTTGTGTTGAGAGAGTTGTTCCCATGCTCAACCAAGATTGTCCTTGTACAATAACTATTTATTACCAACAATTTTGTATAAATGTTATTCATAACTAGCATAATGTTTTGGCTATTACGATGCAAATCAAGATTAAACTTTGACCAATGCATATATACATATTACAATTATGGGCACAGATACATTTAGACATTGAATTGATTATTAGAACAGTGCATATTTATTTTATTTACAGATCATCAAAGGCACAGGTAAATTAAACTGATTACAATTAAATTAAATCATTAAAAACAAGTAAACCTAAAAACAATTGAACTGATTACAATAAAACAAAGAACCTACAACTCAACTGGAAACTGAGCCTCATGCAAAACCTGCTGGATTTTCATTCTGACAAGTGAATTCGTTTCAAAAAAGGAGGTAGGGACCGCACTCAGAATATCGTTGTTTTTATTTTCAAGTTGTTATAGCGCACTGCTGTGCACACTGATGAAGGCCGGATGGCTGAAAACGTTTTGTGCGCTATAACAACTTGAAAATAAAAACAACGATATTCTGAGTGCGGTCCCTACCTCCTTTTTTGCAACTTAATTAATGTTGGACTACGCACCTGTCTGAGCGCAGTGGTTACCCCCTTTTTCTACTAAAAGTGAATTATTTTCACCATCAAGTGTGTCCAAAGCTGGCAGCAGGCTCAATACAAAATGTTCATTGCTGTTTCCTGCTGGTAGGTAGTCAGGCGGGTGGTGGTGGTGGAGGAGGAGCCCTGCCCTGCGGTTATGTCCCCGTGTGCAGCAGGTGGTGGAGCAGCTATCTCCGCTGGTGGTGCAGAGCTGTTATGTCCCCGACGGACGATGGAGGTGCCAGGGACCTCCCTCTGTGGAGCAGGTGGTGGAGCAGCTATCTCCGCTGGTGGTGCAGAGCTGTTATGTCCCCGACGGACGATGGAGGTGCCAGGGACCTCCCTCTGTGCAGCAGGTGGTGGAGCAGGTATCTCCGCTGGTGGTGCAGAGCGGGGCAGTGTTGTGGATGGACCAGGGCCCTCCTCCTCACTGCTCAAACCTTGGGTCGTCTGGGTGACAGACGACAGAATATTTCAGTTTTGGAGATTAATGACTAGAATAATTAAATTAAGTTTCCACTTTTTCCAGTTTTCCACAAAATGCCAAAGCTATATATATATAGTTTGCCATTTATGTAAACAAACCTGATTACATCAGTGGTATCTCACACACATTCTGAGAATGTTTAACAATAAAAACCTTGTGACTGGAAATGTTATCTATGTCCATCTGTGTTAAATCTCTGTACAGCTTTTGACTAGTTAATATATGATCAACTAGTATACTAGGCAAAGACACTAGGTTACAGTCTGACGGCGTTCTTATAAACAACAGCCAAGGTTGAGGAGATATGACATTCTGGTCTCTGATGATGAACTGAGCACTTTTCTGTGGGCATGGAAACAGAAATAAACTATGTTCTATATTTTTATACAAATTGACTCGATCTGAATTCCTACAGCTTCACTGTTTGGCTCATTGGAATATTCCACAACAACCTTCATCTCCTACTCCCTGCTTGCACTGAAGTGATCAGGCCCTAAAGTCAATTATTACCTCTGACATATATGATGGAGACATGGAGGCGAGCAAGGAGTCCACAGTCTGCTGGCTCTCCATCTCCCTGAAATTGCTGCTGGTCTCCATGTCTTGCAAGTGTGGCTCTAAAAAACTGAGAATGCTCAAATATTTCCATCTTTTTCTTTCTCCAGCTTCTGCTCCACTCTTCTTCTCTTTGTCAGCCTTTCTATCTTTTCTATATTAGGTCTGGAGTTGCCCTCATTAAAAACTGATTTGGAGTCTTTGGGTAAAGGAGTAACCTTAGCCTCCTTCCATCTCTTTGGACATAGTCCCACTTGTATACATCTATTAATAATATGACACTGGACTTGCTATGATCGTAGCAGTAATTCTCAATAATTTACTATCCAAGTTGTCTGTGCCAGCTAACTTGCTGTCAGGTAGAGCCTGGAGTAACCTTTCAATATCACTAACCTCAACCTGTTGAAAATCAAATGTACACCCTTTATCTTTCATTATGATATTCTTAATTATGTCATTTGATTTTGTATTGTTTGAGATGTGCATTCCCTGCCTGAGCTGAGATATCTTACTTGCATAAAAATCATTAAAATGGTTGGCAATATCACATGGTTTGGTTAGGACAATTCCATATGACTCAACAAAAGGTGTACAGACATTGGATTTTCTACCCATAATTTGATTTAAAACATTCCATAGATTTTTACCATCATTTCTCACATCATATAACCATGGTTTAAAATATTCCCTTTTTCTCACCTTATTTAACTTTGTGACTTGATTACGTAAGGAACGGTACTTTTGTCTGTCATCTGCAGAACTGGAACACACTGATGCTTTTTTGGCTACAGTATGTCTCTCTCATTCATTAAAATTCATTAAAAGCTACTATCTATCCATGGGGCTGATTTGTTTCTGACATAAATAAGTCCAGTGCAACCTCTGGGTCATCCTCACAACATACCTCCTCCCAGTTTATACCCAACATTTCATTAATAAAACCTTCTACATTAAAACTCTTATATGACCGTGAGTGAAATTTCAGGGGAGCTCCCACAGACCGTAGTACAATATATACATACATGAAACACATAACACATATAACACTGTACATAACAGAATATTTTAAATAAAGTGCATGATGAGTGGTAACAGTGATTATCAAGTCCAGGTAAGTGCATGGTGCACGTGAGGGGACAGTCAATGAGCGTTTAACAGTCTGACTGCTTGGGGGAAAAAGCTGTTCTTAAATCTTGAACTCTTGGCATGTATGGACCGGTATCTCCTCCCTGAGGGAAGGAGCTGAAAGAGGTGATGTGCTGGGTGAGACTGGTCCTTGATGATACACTTGGAGCGGTGGAGGCAGCGGGAGGTGAAGACGGAGGTGATGTTTGATAGAGGAGTCCCGACAATCCTGCCTGCCGCCTTCACCACCCTCTGTAGAGCCTCTTGCTCTGCCTTTGTGCAGCTGGATAACCCACAGACTTCACACAGACTGTCTGTACAATACTGCTGTAGGCCTATAATACTTATGTAAATAAGTAAGGCAATTGAAATATATCTGCAGTACAGCTCAATACACACAATTGTTAAGGGGATGCAGACCAGAGAAAGACTTCCGTCTTGTTTACATCAGGGTCCCCCATTTTCAATTCATCATAAATGTACAGTTCCCTCCCCCTTGTATATATTTACTGTATGTCACAAATGTAACAGTACTGCATGGTCTGCATCCCCTTAACAATTGTGTGTATTGAGCTGCGTACTGCATTCTGCAATCTGTTAATAAAGTTTTCAATCAATCAATCAATCAATCGGTCACTGTACCCATTATACAATCTGTTAATAAAGTTTTCAATAAATCAATAAATCAATCAATCAATCAATCAATCAATCAATCGGTCACTGTACCCATTCTGCAATCTGTTAATAAAGTTTTCAATCAATCAATCAATCAATCGGTCAGGTCACGTGTACCCATTCTACAATCTGTTAATAAAGTTTTCAATCAATCAATCAGGGCCTGTGGTGGTCACGTGTACCCATTCGGCAATCTGTTAATAAAGTTTTCAATCAATCAATCAATCAATCAATCAATCAATCAATCAATCAATCAATCCCGCAGTGCAACGTGACCCAAATCATACGGCAATCTGTTAATAAAGTTTTCAATCAATCCCGCAGTGCAACGTGCAATGTGACCCAAAATCACGTGACCAAAATCAGCCAATGGAAGCGAGGGGTTGCTATGTGCGGGGCTTGTATGTGCAGGGCTTGTAAGCGCTGCGGTCTGATGTGCTGCAGCTGCATACTATTGGCGCTGACGGCCGCGCTGTGAGGCAATAGTATCCAGCTGCAGGACGAGAGCACCAATACTCTCAGGACCCAACACTAGGACCCTCGCTTCCATTGGCTGATTTGGGTCACATGACCGTCCACGGACTCCCACCCAATGGCTGAATTGGAGTATTGCACTGCAGGATTGATTGATTGATTGATTGATTGAAAACTTTATTAACAGATTGCAGAATGGGTACAGTACAGCTAAATACATACAATTGTTAAGGGGATGCAGACCAGAGAAAGACTTTCGTCTTGTTTACATCAGGGTCCCCCATTTTCAATTCATCATAACATATATGACATACATGACATACAGATAGACAGTACTGCTACATCTATACATTTATGACATATACCAGATTTGCAAATACAGTACTGTTTGTGAAAAAAGTTTCATACGCTGCTACCTTTTTCAGCTTCTCTATTTCAAGGCAAAAAAAAAAATAAGATCTGTGCCCAAAAAAACTATGCATGCGCGCGCGTGCACATGCACGCGCGCACGCGCGTGGAGCGTTTGATCTACTGTCAATTTGCGACTGCACCACTGGTAGCGACGGATCTCTTTAAAACAAAGAACAAACTATCAAAACGTACACGGACCATGTTGCTTTCCCAGCAGGCGCTATCGGCATTGCGTGCTTGTTATGACAGCTGGGTATCCGCGCAGCTACAAAATCTGGCTTTCACCCGGACACGGATGCGACGTCCGTGCAGACAAGAGAGTTGACGAAAATTACAACGAAAAAATGTATGCCGAAAAAACTAGCATCTGCGGACGCAGGAAGTATATTCGGGCCTTTAATATTACATGTATTTTGACGTGCAAACCATGTAGCGTTTCAGCAAAAGCCACACATCTATCTGTCATAACATGACTATAGGATTTAATTTTTAGAAAAGCAGATAAAGGTTCTGTAATCGTTCTCCAAAATAAATGTTCTCATGTTTCAGAGATCAATAGACAATTGAACGACATTGAGGTATATACCCTTTTAAATTCCGACCCAGTGTTTAGATTCTCCACTGAAATCAAAAAGTCCTCAAAAGCCTGAGATTGTCGGACGAAATCTCTGAAAATTAATTCATATATGTTTGTAGAGTTTACTATTACTCCTATTATTTACACTTTACCTAAGATCCACAAGGATCTCCAGAATCCTCCGGGCCGACCCATAGTCTCCGGCATAGGGTCTGCCACAGAAAAAAATTCCCAATTTATTGATGCGCATATTAGAGATTTGGCCTCTTCTCAACCGGGTTACTTAAAAGACACTACTGCTTTTTTGAGTGGGTTAACTGCCTGCAATATTTCCCCTTCAGACCTATTAGTCACAATGGATGTGGTCAGTCTATACCCCAGTATTCCACACGCTGACGCGTTAGAAGCGCTTAGTTTTTACCTAAACTTGAGGGAGGTACCACGCCCCTCCACAGAGGCGCTAGTTAGCCTAGCCGACCTGGTTCTAACAAAGAACTATTTCAGATTCCAAGATAAATTAAATATTATTTGCAAAACAGAGGTCTCAGCATGGGCTCGCCTGCCGCTGTGAACCTAGCTAACCTGTATATGTCCAAGTTTGAATTTGATCACATTTTCAATAATAACCTGTTTGAAAAATATGTCAAATCCTATATGCGCTAAATTGATGACCTGTTTTTTTATTTGGTCTGGTTCATTGGTAGATCTTCATGCCTTCCTAGAGTTCCTTAACACTCGCAGAGAAACGATAAAGTTTACTCTTAATTTCTAATTCTAATTAATAAAGCACTAGATGGTATTTCACTACACACCGAGGTCTTCAAAAAGGAGACGGATCGCAACTCTTCCCTTCATTTCTCTAGCTATCACGCTCCTGCATTAAATAATAGTCTCCCCTTCAGACAAATCCTGCGTTACAGGAGAATTTGCGACACGGATGACAGATTTATTGCTCAAGCAGAAGTCCTCCGTGGCAGTTTCCATGATAGAGGTTATAGTGATTCATTGACACTTAAAGCTCTTAATAAAACCAAACAGATTGACATAACCTCGCTGTTTTCCCACAAAAAAAAATTAAAGCACGGACAAAGTATCATTTGTTTCTACTTATAGTCCCATCACGAGAGACATACATCTCCATCAAATTCAGAATTCACTTTAAGGTTCTGGTCATCACCTATAGAGCACTCCTTGGTCATGCACCTGCCTACATCTGCGACCTACTGCGTCCATACACCACGAACAGATTGCTCAGGTCGTCTGATCAGGGCTTGCTGGCTGTCCCCCTGTCTAGATTGAAGAAAAAAGGGGACAGAGCATTTGAAACCGTGGCCCCCAGGTTGTGGAATGCTCTGCCCTTGGACAGTGGTGCAGTGCTGGGCAACCGCGGTCAAACGGCGTTTGGGCTTCGAAGTGCGCGCATCCTATTATGCAAAGTCTAGGTGATAAGTGCCTAGACTTTGCATAATAATAGGATACCGTTTGGCCTCCGCCCATATTACGACTGCACCCCTGCCCTTGGACCTTAGATCTGTGGTCTCTGTACACTTTTAAAAAGCAGCTAAAGACTGTGCTGTTTAAACAGGCGTTTGGCGAATTATGCTCTATGTAAATCTTTTATGTCTTTTTATCTGTTTTGGCTTTTCCTGATCTTTCACGTTTTTAATAATTTTCTTTTACCATGCTGCTATCTTTTGCATTTTATTGATGTTTTTACTATGTGAAGCACTTTGTGACCCTGGTCTGTGAAAGGTGCTATATAAATAAACTTTACTTACTTACTTACTTACTTACTTACTTACTTACTTACTTACTTACTTACTTACTTACTTACTTACGTAGTATTGTCAATATATTGGCACATTTTACAGTCAGATCCTCTTACTGGGGCAGCGTTTCAGCACCCGCCCAATTATTTCTACAAACGACAAGCTAACCTTTCCAATCTTTTAGTCAAAACTGATCTTCCCATAAGGAAACCCTCACATTTGATGTCCAACATCCCTGACAGTAATTTTCCCTGTCAGGCCTGTGTACAATGCCATGGCATGATTAAAGATAGATTCTATGCACAGTGCACACCCTAAAACAGGCAAGCGTATACCTGTCAAAGGGCGAATTACTTGTAATTCCTCAAATCTAGTGTATCTGTTGAAATGTCCTTGCAATTTTTCTTATGTGGGTAAAACAACTAGAGCTTTTAAATCTAGAATCAGTGAGCACAAATGTTCAGTCAGAAATCTAGATGTCAAGTCATCAGTTGCTCGCCATTTTACCAAATGCAATCATTCTGTCAATGATCTGAAATATATGGGACTCGAGCTAGTCAACAGGCCCCCTAGAGGGGGAGACAGGCACAAATTGCTATTACAACGAGAATGTTAATATATGGTTCCGGTTCCAGGTCGAGGATGTAGAAGTCGCACTCTGCTACGCTGCTACTCCCTTTTTTTTATATTTAACTTTAAAAGCCTCTTTTTATACTCTCAACCAGGGGCGTATCTAGACCCAGCACTTCAGTAGGGCACAGAAGGGCACCAAAAACTATGAAACAACTACCAAAAAATTTGGCCGGTTTGTGGGCGAAAATGGGTGGATTTTGTAACTATTTTTTTTTTACTTTATTTCGGTTTTAGGGTTAGGTTAGGGTTATGTTATTTAATTATTTTAGGGAGCCAGCCCCCCAAACTCCTGAAATGCATAGAAATCTATGAAATAAATAAAACAATCTGACATTTATATTAAAAAGAGCTAGCCACCCAAACCCCTAAAATACATAGAAATCTATGCATTTTGGAACAGTTACTATATATATAGTCAAGAAAGCATTTAGTCATACTTAAAGTTTAAAGTGCTTTACTTGCATTGAACATTGAACATTGAGGAGACTTCATTAGAAAGCACAATGTATGTTTCCATAGTTACGCAGATGACACACAATTGTACATCTCCGCTGAACTAAATGATCACACAGCTATAAACTCCATTTCCGCCTGTCTCTTAGCAATAAACAAATGGATGACGAACAACTTCCTAAAATTAAATGAGGGCAAAACTGAAATCCTACTAGTCGGTCCTATAACAAAAAAAGAAATGTTACAGAGCAATATGGGGCAACTTACTCCTTGGATCAAACCCGAAGTTACAAGTAAGTAACCTACACTGGCTTCTGGTAACATTTACAATTGATTTCAAGGTCCTCCTCCTTATACAAAGTATAAACATTGCGATCATCTACTACTGGTCTATTGAAGGTTCCAAGCCACAGTCTAAAGAAAATCAGGGATGCAGCCTTTGCTAACTATGCACCAAAGTTATGGAACACACTACCTATGGACATTAGGGAAGCTACAGTAGATCTCTTAATATTTTCAGAAATAAGCTAAAAACGTACCTCTTCACCATAGCCTTCTAATACACCCCGCTGTTGATTGTACTGTAGCACTATTTTACTCTGGCCATTCTATTGCATAATTTTACTATCTATTCTACTATTCTATTATTGCACTGTATTATTGGTGTGCAAACCAGTCAACTTACAAAAAAGAGCCTGTTGGAGGATTTCAACAAGATAAATGCAGTGCAAAATATTTCACTATAATATTTCAAAGTGAAGTAAAAAATATTATAATAATTATTTGATCATGTTAAATGATCATTTGATCATGTTAAAAAAGGGAAAATAAAAAACATTTGTTAAAATTTTAATTTATTTTTTTAATCAGTGGGGCACAGATGATCATCAGTAGGGCACGTGCCCTACTGATAGTGGTCTAAATACGCCGATGCTCTCAACTCGGTTAAACCTTTATGTATACATCCCCTTAAGTTTCCTACTAACTATTTTGACTGAAAAAACCACTGGCAACGAAGAAAACAACGAGAAGTGAATCCAAGAAAGACGACGCTCCCTCTGATATGATCGCCATTGCTAGGCTAATTGAAGAGCTCAGGCAATCCTTAACCAACCAGGCAAACGACTTAACCAAAGAATTCAGAGCGTCCGCTGTCTCGATCGAAACCAAACTCGACAGCCTCTGGACGTCGGTTGGTGAACATGCCGTGCGTCTGACCTCTGTGGAAGACGGCTTAAATACTTGGACTGACACGGTGGGCGAGATAGGGGCTAGATGTATGGCTCTAGAAGAAAGCAATGATAAGCTAAAGGCTAAGCTAACCGACGTTGAGTCCTGTATCCGTCGATCCAATATTCGCATAATAGGACATGGGCCCACTCTACAAGCTAGGTCTCAGGCCGTCACTTCAGTACCCTGCGAGGCTGTTCATTACGACCAAAGACGGCGTGAGAATACCGATTCCCTCGCCTGAGGATGCCGCACATTGCCGCAGCCTTCTTGAAGAACCCGGAGGATGAGGCCACGACATCGTCCTTACCATACCGT
Source organism: Notolepis coatsorum (assembly GCF_963971535.1). Classification (NCBI taxonomy): domain Eukaryota; kingdom Metazoa; phylum Chordata; class Actinopteri; order Aulopiformes; family Paralepididae; genus Notolepis; species Notolepis coatsorum. The sequence continues at coordinate 19,136,081 of NC_140172.1, forward strand.
ACTAGGCGATAGCCTGTTTTTGAGCAGTTAGCACTTCGTTATGGCTAATAAGCCCAGCGGCGTCATATTATTATCTATAAATCCGCTTTTATAAATAGGTTAACTGTGTGACGTTGTGTATCGCCTAGATACTTTATTTAAATGTTTCGCGGCATCTGATATAAGGGGGGTTCGATCGGTTCACTACTGCATGATGTTTTTTATACGTCCACTATATGCTGGGGAGATAAGCGATAGCTTTGTTTAAATGATCTATGACTTTTATGCATGTCACTTACGCCTTGTCATGACTTGGCTTAATACCTCTGTGGGTCCGTGTAGCGTTTTTATTTTATTATGTGTGTGTGTACATATTTTTATTGGACCTCAAGGATCCATCAACATTTCAGATACGTTCTACTAACCACACACACGGCATATAGTCGCATCCACAGCCAGCGTCATCATCTGCGGTTCATATGTTGTGTGAGCACAGCGGTGTTTATTATTATTTCATGAAATTGGGAAAATATCTTCATTTTACATATATTTTCATTATGTCAAAAGCTTATGATTTGAAACGCTCTAAAACAAAACCATAGGGTACCCACCATGGGCCTGGTCATGTTTTCATCTGCACCGCTCCCATGTTAAAAGGCATTTTTTATCTGCTCTCATTCGTTCAATTCTAGATAGAATTACCAAATGCTATGTCTAATGTCTAATGCAATCCTATGACAAATTTTTAAATGTGCTGTTCACGATGTCGAACACACGGTGGCGCACTTACTCTACAGCTAACTTTGCCGGCACATAAGCAGCCAGGGGGCGGTGATCATGCCGGCGAATGTGGCTGCAACTTCACCACTCTGCTCGGGTGGGTGGGGGGGGCAGCGCTCAACACAAATTAACCACATTTCGAACCATCTTCTGCGTCCTCTCTCCTAGCGCGTGTTACAGGCTGACATACGAGACCCCCAGGCCCGCCTCCGCTTCTATGAGGAAGTGTGACTAGAGCTCTCTTCACGGAAGTAGTCTGGTAGTCGGCCGACAGCGATCTGTGTTCAGAATTATACCGGGAGATTGAGTATTGCTCGCCCGCAGAATATACTACTAATAATAAGCGCTTACTAACGTTTAGCGTCTCCGCTATTTCTGACCGAATTAGTCAACCTTTCTTTTTTCTAATGGCAGATTCTTATTCAGAGGTATTTCGTCGAGTTTATATACGCTGTAATGTGGTATCAGAAATGTATAGAAATATGATAAATATGACTATCCGGTTTTTTTCAATAAAAACGGACGTGGTATCAAACGAACACGATTTTAAGTGGTTAAAATTCCGAAATATATGTAATTTGTTACAGATATCTTGAGATTAGGCTATTAATGTTAATCATGGGGAATTTTTCTTTTTTTAAATAGTAAACAGTTAAAATTATATGGCTTTGATCCAAGGCCCATTTTTGTCAAAATCCTTAGGAAGCCACAAGGGTTAATACCTCTGTGGGTCCGTGTAGCATTTTTATTTTATTCTGTGTGTGTGTACATATTTTTATTGGACCTCAAGGATCCATCAACGTTTAAGATACATTCTACTAACCACACACAGCATATAGTCGCATCCACGGCCAGCGTCATCATCTGCGGTTCATATGTTGTTGACCTACTAGTTCGATAAAAAGTCAGACGAACTGTTGCACAGCGCCTCTTCTGACACGGCGGTCTAATTACACTATGACAATGCTGGAATATTCTGTAACCTCTACTCTATGTGAATCATAGGAAACAACAGACTTCACAGCGGAGCATCGCCCTCCTCCAGCCTGGTGGACGCACTGCACACGTATTATAAACCGCCCCCCCCCCCCCCCCCCCCCCTTCTTTTGCAATAATTCCAATTCTAGTTTTTTTCCCCTTCTTCTTATTTAAACTTAGCCATGTTCTTATAAGGTTTAAGTGAATTTACTCTACTTTTTGAGGCATTTTATCTCTTTTTTTAAGGGAGTGTGGCAAGCAGCCACTGAGAGAATAATCTACTTATGGTAGGTTTGAGAGTTTTAGGCCCTATGGTAATATGCATAGGGTTGTTATGGTTGATATGCTCGATATGGGGATACTGGATAAGTATTTTGGAGGGGGGTGGGAATGGGGGATTGTGTGTTTTTTTGTTTTTTATGTTTGTTTTTATGCTCATGCTCGGATCTCAACAGGACCTTAACAGATGGATATATATCTATTATGATGTGCTACTCCAGACGAATTACACTCAGGCATACTGCAACCTGTTTAGACTATGGCTAATTTAAATATCTTGATTTGGAATACAGGGGGTCTTAATATTCATCATAAACACACAAGCATATTAACATGGATGAAAAGACAACAGGTTGATGTGGCTCTTTTAAGTGAAACGCATCTTTTAATGGCTGACAATGCAAAGCTGGCGGATAAAGTCTATCATAACATAAGCTCCTCCTCCTTTGGCACCAAGGCCCGTGGTGTAGCTATAGTAGCTAAACGGAAGTTGAATATAAAATTATTAGACATATGGTCTGATGCAGATGGTCGAGTTACTATTGCCAAGATAGATTACTTTAACAGGAAAATTGCTTTGGTAGCGGCTTACGCCCCTAATGTTTATGACGCTAACTTCTATGCTTTACTCACTACAGCGATGCTAGATCTCCCTGAGTATTCATTTATAATTGGTGCGGATTTGAATGCCATCTGGGATCCCTTGATTGATAAATCCAGTCACACCACAACCTATGACCAGAGACAGCCCTCTACGGCACTACAGGCCTGGTCCAAGGACACAGGGGTAATTGATTTGTGGCGATCGCTCAATCCAACGGCACGAGATTTTTCCTTTTTCTCAGCAAGACACAAAACCTTTTCTAGAATAGATTAAGCGCCCAAGATTTAACTCGACAATGCTGAAGAACAAGGAATTCAACCTGCAATTTAAAGAAAAACTCATTGAATTCCTGCAGTTTAATGCTGGATCGGTACAAGACCCCAGAATTTTATGGAACTCGGTTAAGGGTTTTATCAGGAGTAACACTACTCTCTTTGCCTCTAACCTCCGCAAGGAACGTCTCTCCATATTGGTAGAACTGGAAGGGCTTCACTCCACGTTGTTCTCCTCTTTACAACGCAACTACTCTTGTCGACTGGAGTTTCAAATTAAAATGTTGAAAAAGGAGATTAACTCCAGACAACAATCTGAATTTCAAATACACAGAACAAGACAACATTATTACTTTCATGGCTCTAAACCTAGTCACCTACTAGCTATGAAGATACGGGCCAGTGAACAATTTGCGGATATCCCTGCCATCAAGGACCAACAGGGGATGGTCACCACCGACCCCAAAAAAATCAACAAGGCTTTTCGTTCATTTTATTCCAACCTGTACGAGTCAGAAGTGATCTTCGATCATAATAAGCTGGAGGAATTCCTTGATCAAATTAACTTACCACAACTCTCAGAGGATGACGCTAAACGGTTAGATGCACCTATTACACTAGAGGAACTTAGGGAGGCGATTTATGACTTGCAAAGTGGTAAGGCCCCTGGCTGGGACGGTATTCCGCCCGAACTGTACCTCTCATGCTGGGATGTAATTGGACCCCTATTACTTGATATGATTTTACACTCAATCAAAGAGGGAAACTTTTCCAGGGATGTCAATATGGCACTCATATCTGTCCTACTTAAGAAAGATAAGGACCCCACCGAATGCGGCAGCTATAGACCCTTAAGCCTCCTTGGAACCGATCTCAAGCTGTACGCTAAGGTACTAGCCATCCGACTTCAAAAGCATATGACATCTCTAATTCACCCTGATCAGACAGGCTTCATAAGAGGCCGCCTGATCACGGATAATATTAGACGGTTACTGCATGTGATAGATGCCAGCAAGGATGCCGCGACCCCTACGGCTGTCATATCCTTAGACGCGATGAAGGCCTTTGACAGGTTGGAATGGTCTTATTTATGGGCAGTACTTAGAAGGATGGGGTTAGGTGAAGGGTTCATCCATATGATCAAAGTACTATATACAGGTCCATCGGCCATGATTTTAACAGGTAAACTCTGCTCTCCACTCTTCCCTGTGTCATGCTCGTCTAGACAGGGTAATCCTCTTAGTCCCAGACTATTTGCTCTATCCCTTGAACCTTTAGCACAGTACATAAGACAATCCCAGACCATAGCACCGATCTCAATTAAGGGCACACAGCATCACATCCGCTTATATGCAGATGATGTACTCTTGTTCATGCAGAACCCCGCCACCTCCCTACCTCATCTCCTCAAAGTAATAGATGATTTTGGCAATCGGGATTTAAGATCAACTGGCCAAAATCGGCCTTCCTTCCACTCAATGTGGCTGCGAAGGCTACCATCCTCCCAGCACTGTACACACAGTAGCTCTGACTGTGGGGTTTTACAGTTCAAACATACACAGCCTCCGTCAGAGGAGAGGATAAAGGCTCTGTCGGGCAGCTGATCATATCTCCATCACACACAGATGACCAGATACACATACCACACAGGTTCATGTACTGAATAATATAGGTACTTACATTTAATTTAAATTCATCAAGACATTTAGAGACATACAAATATACAGTACTATGTAAGAAAAAAGCATCAAGTCATGTTTATCATTTTGGACTAAAATAGAGGAATGTTGCTCAAGGTTATAAAATGCAGTTGTGCACACTATGAACCGGGATTTGATTCAATAAGCAACACATGTGTTTTTTACAATGACGTTGACAATATGTATTGCGGTGGACAATAATAGAGAATGTGAACACCTTGTGAGAATGGTTCATGTTTAACATAGCTTTAACATTAGTTCAACATTAATAAAGTAGTCAAAACGTGGGCTAAAATTATGGCAACTTTACATTCACATAGCGTTAGTTGGGTACAGGGAATATTAGCAAACATGCGTTAGCTAGCTAACGTTAGGTTAGTGCAGAACTAGCCCCTTTCGGGAGCACCATGCGTTAGCTAACGTTAGCTCACCACTAAAGCAAATGACAGATGGAAAATAGGCCCTTATGTCCAAAATAGCGGAGGTGCCACGGCCTATTGGTTATTTTTCAATGAAGAAGAATGAATGCTATATAGGTTAAAATCTCTTAGCTTGCGACAGCCCATATGTGGGAAGTTTTTTGGATGATTTGCCCACCGGCAATTTGGCAACCCCTAGTGGCTCTGGTGTGCATATTTTGTAATACAATATATATATCGAATTGAAGGCTTATTTGTTGCCTGTCGATAGTGACAAAATCCGTTCAGCGGTTCTCGAGTTACATGCCAGTATTTGAGGCTTGTGCAAAGTACACGGTATTGAGCAAAATACCACTCCCGACTCAGGCTGCAGTAGTTCCGTCAATCTAGATCCGATCTCGAAAATGATTGTGGATCGTTGTAGCCAATGAGTGTGGCTTCCAATTATACCCCATGTGGGGATGTGTGAATCAGGGATCTCGGTGAACAACTAAATTCTTTAACAGGAAGCCAAATGAATTGAATGTCTATGAGAAAACGGAGTTTTTCTTTGTACACAGTTTACCAAAATCACTTCTAATCACTCATTTCTGAATGGATCTTTATGAAATTTGGATATGTACTACATAAGGCTTCAGGCTATGGCTCTGTCTGGATTTGTAAGCCATACCACCTTCTGGCGAAATACTACCTCTGGACTACTAACTACTACAGAAAAACTTGAGTTACAAAGTTCACTAAAAGTGCATTTTTTTCTGGAATCAGAAACTTCAGAATGTCATCTTTCAAAAGAGACCAGGGCCCTCATTCATCAACGTGACGTAGAAAATGTTCTATTTCCACACGTAAGCACAGAATTTAGAATGTGTGCACGCACAAAACAAACGGGATTTATCACACGTGCGTACACAGGTCCTACGCACACCTGTCTTGATAAATATGACTTTGATCCTACGTTTGAGCTTGTGCACTGTTTTAAGTATTTGCATACCAGAACCGCCCCGATTAACCATATACGGTAATGGAACACCCCCAAGAAATGTGGAAAAATTTACTAAGCCGAGGGAAGCGTGTTATGTGACAGGCTGACAGATGTGTACACGTACGGTGATGTCGGATATGATATCTATTAACCATTGCTGCCTGGGCAGCGCAAACACTAATAAAGACTGTGCTGGAATATGACTGCCTTTTCCCGTTTTGTTTGATTAATACCCTGGGATTAAAGTTCTCCTCAATTTTATTCCAAATCGCGATGGATTTTCCGTCAATTTTCTACCTGCTGCATATGATTTCTAGAGGCATACAATCTATTTTGATGTCAGTATTGGGTAGCCTATATAAACAATAATACGAGAGCATATACAAGAACAATGAATCTCACTGCCATGTATGATGTAGCCTGCCTTTCAATACATGAACTTGAATTCCATCATGTTTGTGTGCTGTTGTCACAATGGGTGGTACTGGTACAGTAATAACAGTCTACACAATATCACGATGGACCATGCCATGTAGCCTATGTTCTATTATGACATGATCTGTGACGACAAATGTTCTAGAATGTTTGATTAAGATATCATACTCTGACAGCATGCCTATGATCAACAAAAACGCGAACTTGAATCCCATCATCATATTTACATAGTCTGTCCACTATCTTTATTACTTTGTTATTCCCCCCCCCCCCCATCTATGTAAAGCGACCTTGCATGGGTCTCTCTTGAAAGGCGCTATGTAAAATGAAGCTATTATTATTATTGTTGTTGTTATTATTATCATGTCTGTGTGCTGAGCTCAGTGACGTTTCAACGGAGCGAGGTAATCTATTCTAATCAACAAATTGAAGTAGAAAGCATTCCGTTGTGGCCAATCTTATTTGGAAACATGACACAAAATAATAGTATGTCGCTTTTTATTTGAAACAATATTTAATGGCGTTTGGAGGTGGGTGTTCTGCTTCTGCCCCCCGTGCCAAACAAGCAAGCCAACCTCTTGTTCCCGCATGAGCCCGTTATAATTACACTACTGTCGCTATTTTACAATGAACTATAATGAATTACGGGTCATACAGAAGTTGAACACGCCAGTGTTGGAACTTGGAAGTAATGCACGGAAGCTTATTTCCGCGTTGAAACTAATGCAGAACTGAGGAGCGCTTATGCCGTAGTAACGATGTTCTACTACTGGGCATCAGCTACGCATGCTCCGAGCTGTGCGTAAATATAAGCACGAAGTCAAGTTCAAGTTGATATGTGCTTAACCCGTGCTACCGACCATTTCTAAGCAAAGTGTGGGATTTATCAATTTGAACATGAACTTGACTTTGTGCATATGTCTGTGCACAGCCCAGAACATGCTTAGCTGACGCCCTGTGGTAGAATATGGGGACTGCAGACGGACGGCATAGATCAGTTGCATGCATTAGTTTCAATGCGGAAATAAGCTTGACTGACGTGTTCTGTATGACCCCCGTAATTCATTATAGTTAATTGTGAAATAGCGATATTAGTGTAATTATTGTCAAACCCTAAATAGCATGTGGAATAGGTCTTTCTCTCCGAATGAATGCAGGTTTATATATATAGCGTTATCGGGTGCACTGACTGCGCTCGCAGGAACTGTTTTCAGAGATAGCATCAGATAGGGATGAATGAATGAATGAGGGGCAGTCTAATTGCAGAGAGAACATAATATTAACTAGAGTCCACTACCCGAGACACCTCCTTCATTTGTACCGCAATTTGGGACCCAAATTGGAGCTATAAGCTTAAAAGCTTTTCCGTGCTTATTTGAGAAGGTCCAGCTGCAGAGCCGGAGAGACAGACAGCAGAGAGACAGACAGACAGACAGATAGACACTGTTCCACAGTGTGTGTGTGTGTGTGTGTGTGTGTGTGTGTGTGTGTGACCACTAGTCTCCTAGTAGAGACCCCCCTCTGGACCACCTCCCAGTAGAGACCCCCCCCCCCCTCTGGACCACCTCCTAGTAGAGACAAGTTTTCTGAAATGTATGTTTATATATGCAAATGAGGCACTTCCCCATTAAATATGTGGACATTTATGGATGCAATAAGGCAAAATGAAGTAAAATAAACAACTAAATTTGTGTTATTGACGTTTTATTGTCACTAGTTTCATAGAAGACATGTTTAGGAAGCAAAATATAACAAAATCTCAAAATCAACAAAAAAAGTATATTTGCCTATTCACCTGCAGTGTCTCGCCTTAATCCTCATCTTCGTCTTCTTCCTAGAGAAGTCTCTACTAGGAGGTGGTCCAGAGGGGGGGGGGGGGCTGAGTCTCTACTATTAGACTAGTAGTCACACACGCACGCACACACACACACACACACACACACACACACACACACACATACACACACACACACACACACACACTGTGGAACAGTGTCTGTCTGTCTGTCTGTCTCTCTGCTGTCTGTCTCTCTGCTGTCTCTCTCAAAATAGTATAAGTGCTATCTTGGCCCTGAGAGTTGCTCTCCGGCTCTGCAGCTGGACCCTTCTCAAATCAGCACGAAAAAAGCTATAAGCTTATAAAACGATTTAATATGCTAAACTTTGTTTTTAAATTCTTTAATTCACATTTGTTTATTTCATAAAGATTTTCCCGACATAATGCTACCTGCCCCGACCAGATCCGTGACTCTGTTGCGATACAGATGAATTATCTACTCAGAATAGTATTATAAAGTGTCTATCTTTTATGCTGTAGATCACTGCTGGTATGTGCGTGCAGAACCTTTATCTCAGCGGGACTGTAGTATTTATTTGACGTTACTGTACAATATATGTGTATTAAAAGACGGAGCTGTCTTTTATTGTATTATAATAATTATTAATATTAAAAATAAATGAAGAAAGGCATTCTTATTCCAGCATGCATTAATGACACCAATGGGCAACGGCAAAACAGTGGTTAATGGTCTTTATTAGTGTTTGCGGTGTCCAGGCAGCAATGGTCTTTTAGGAAGTTAATAGATATAATATCCGACATCACCGTGTACAACACGCTTCCCTCGGTGTTCCATTACCGTATATGGTTAATCGGGGCGGTTCTGGTATGCAAATACTTAAAACAGTGCACGAGCTCCAGCTTAGGAGCAAGGTGATATTTATCAAGACAACTGTGCGTAGGACCTGTGTACGCACGTGTGATAAATCCCATTTTTTTTGTGCGTGCACACATTCTAAATTCTGTGCTTACGTGTGGAAATAGACGGTTTTCTAAGAAAACTTGATAAATGAGGGCCCAGGCTCATGCATGTGCTATAAGTATAAAGTGTGTTGTTTTGGTTTGCAAAAAAAGTATGCAGTCCTCAAGTTCAAGTAAAAAAATTGCCACTTTTCTGCCAGCTTGATAACCAGAGCTAGAAACTCATACAAACAGATTTGCTTCACACGCATGCGCACTATGAAGCCCCGCCCAACATATGCACCTGGGCCCCTCCCATCCAAGCTCAGACCCCCGAAGCCCCTCCCATCCGAGGTCAGACCCCGAGACATGGGGCAGTGCGGCTCTGCAGATATACCCTACTCGCATTTTCTAAAGATTGTTTCCAGCACGCAAATTAAGATCAGGGTGTCCACGGGTCATAAAAAAGTTTTACTATTTAATAGTACTTTTACTATTGAATATTAACATTGACTAATTAAAGGCCTTAAAAAGCATGAAATAGTCTTAAATTAAGTTAATATTTATAATTCAGTCTATATTTATTTATTGAGTGCTATAAACAGGGTCCCAAATTAACACCAAGCATCAATATCGAACTCTTATAAATCTTGTAAAAATTTACTTTACAGGCGTAAAGAAATTTTTTACAAGATTTATAAGAGTTTGATATCACTTTACAGTCTTTGGCTTTTGCTATTCATGTTCTCAAACTTTGTCCTACGCTGGAGGCGTGAATACTTTCCCTAAGCCAGTTGTCCTTCCGCGTTCGGTTTGCGCGATCTGATTGGCCACTGACGTTTCTCTCAGCGCTCAATCGCGTTACTCCTAACAATCGCGCCTAGCTTTCAGTTCCACAGCCCAAGTCCTTCAGTCCGACATCACATCAATATAAATAACGTATTGTTTTCATCTCTCTATATTAACGTAACTAGATATTCATATCAATCGAAATAACGTATTGTATTGTTTTCATCTCTCTATATTAACGCTCTGTTTACGTTGGGTGGACGAGCAGTGAGTTTTAATATTGAGCACGGCATGACTTATAACTAATTTATGCCGCATAAGTAGGTAATATGCTCTTGCGCGTGACGCGACTTTGGGCTTCATTATTCAGCCACAGGCAGGAGTTTTTAGATCACAGGCTGGTCATGCATAATCTCTCCCACCAGACTCTTCTACCGAATTGACTAGGTTGCGCAAGTCAATCAATAGATTACACTTTCTGTAGGCCTAACACTCACCTACTCATTCTGTTGTGACACATGACATGTTAGGGTTGTCACCTTCCGTGATCATGTTTGAACCAATGTGTAAAAAATCTAGGGCATATCGGTATATGTACAAGAGTTATTTACAGAGCATGGTAGGACATGCTAGGTCCTGTGGTAGTGCAATACACTGTTAGCTACGGATGAGGCACTGGGTCTTTATGTACACTGCTATACAATGCTATATTATACAATCTCAAGTTATACTATACTATTCTTAAAGTGACCTTTCCTTTTGTAAAGTGACCATAAGTGTGAGCGTTGTTGAAATGTTTTATCGTTTAAACATAGGATTTTACTACCTTGTGTGATTAGATCGGGGGTTAATCCATCTTTAACCATCGGATTTAAGACTAGATAGCTATCGAAACCGCAACTATTATGGGCGATAAAGGTGTGACGTGCATAGCAGCGTTTTCGAAAATGTTTAAGAAACTGCTTAACACAATCAGGCCCTTTCCACGAGTCCTTACGATTATTAATTTGACTGCAAATGAGATACGGCACATGTCTATTATTGCAGTCCACAAAAGATTCAATATCGTAAAACACTATGTGGGGTTTGGGCTTAGTCTCGACGGGTAATGTTTTGAAATAACATTTATGATCACGTTTGGCTGTCTCGTTAGGTAAAGGGTCCTTACATGTGTAACAGGTAGCCGTCCTGCACACGTGTTCTTTTGGTTTCGAGGCCACGATGTAGAACATAGCACCACATTTTTCACATTTTTTATTGGCTTCCCAAACAGATCGTTGTTTTAGCGCGGTCGCACGTCTTGCTTTATGCTGGTCATAACAGAAAGATGATTGCCAAATCCGATTGCAATCTTTACATTTCCGTAGCGCTTTTGGCATTGTATAACAATCAGCATGGTGACATATGGAACAGGTAGTCTTACAGGTGTGTCCCCCTTTACGCTCGTACCCCGCAAAACACCCCGGACACACGTATGCTGTGCCTAGAAAAGCCTGCAGTCTTGTTATTCCGTAGTAATGTCCGGAATGTAGCAAGAGATGGAGAGCTGGCTCCGATCCTTCAAACCCTGAATTATAATGCGAGAAACCTTTATCATCTCGAAAGAATACAACTATTGAACGATTTAAAACCCTCTCGAAGCGTTGTATATCGGTGAAACTCACACCTCCTTCAGGAAGATTTGCAAGTGTGTGTAAATCATTGCCTTTTTGGTAGGCAATATCCTGAGTTATAGAAGGATCTAAGAGTAAGGCTACGTTCGTCGCAAAGCATTGTTGATCATCGGGGTTAGTTATGATGTTTAAGAAGCGCCGTTTCTTGGGGAGGATCTCGCTATCTAGTAGACCGTCAATTTTTCTTCTGTTCCCTTCCCCCTTAGGCACTTGTACGATCTGGGCCATCAGTTGTAAGGTTGTATCTGCGAGTAATGCTTGATTTGATTGCACAATCTGCTCGAGCATCCGGTAGAAGTCCTCAAGACTTTCACGACCTTTATGTAGGTTTCTATAAACCACGTCTTGCACAGTGTCACCTATTAACGAAACCTGTATGAAGTCTCCATCTGTTGTCTCTCTCTATTCTACTTAGAATGCGCTCCATGGTGTCCGTAATAGTATTATGGAATGCAGCGAAGTCGGGTGCACCCTTTGTGGGTTTTAAGTTAAAATGTTCTCTCAACTCTATGTTATTATAACGTCCACGGCGATGTATTGTAGCACAACCTCTACCAGTTTGCATAGTAGGATTCTCTGCGTTTGAGGGAGGTGTCAAGAGGGTGGATGGTATGCGTGTCTCATTAGAGGTTGATGGTAGGGGACTCGCCACCGTTGCTTGTATTTCGTCTAATTCTGCATATAGCTCATCCATAGCCGCAGAATCTACAGGCTCGTTGTCATTATCATCGTAGCTATTTGTGCATAGCATTTGAATACTAGCCTCTGCCTCGCTTATAGAAGCTAACAAAGAATCATTTTCGATCGATGTATTCGAGCGTAGCGCTAGAATATTACATTCTATCTCACGTATAGCAGATAATAAGGAAGCATTTTCGATCGACGATGGGGTCGTTTGTATGGAAGCCGTGATTTCAGTTACAGGGGTATTGTGTGTCGTATTATTTGTACCTCTAAGCGTCTTAATCATCTCTATTGTATGAATATAATCAGAATGGTCAACATCGACACTGGTGATTTCTAGATCTATACCGCATAGGAGGGGGTTAGACGCCTCAGTATTCAAATAGGCTTCAATTTCGGATCTAAGCGTATTAATCATCTCGATCGTATGAAGATAATCAGGAGGGTGTATGATGGTATTGATGTTTTCTAGATCTATACCGCATAGGAGGGGGTTAGACTCCTCAGTGAACAAATAGGCTTCAAGGTCGCCCATATCAGGCATTGAGCAATCCTGTATATCTACATCGCTTAAATATTCCTCCATAATTACTTCTTTACAAAAATAAAAAATTAAATAAAAAAAAGACTCCCCTACTACATGTTAATTAGAATCTAATGTGTTTGTATCTACGTAGATCACTGTTATATGGTACAGCACCATGAAGTGCGGCATGACATGATAATAATATACGTCTGTGTGACGTACCTGGGTACATGGGTTGGTCATTACCATTATTACTGTATTTATGACACCTTCTGAACATCAGGTTAGTATATTTAATGTGTTATGTTTTGTATGTGATGTGTGTGTGTGTGAACATGAGAGCTAATGATGTCTCTTTTCTCTCCCTGTCAGGTGCTGCCCATTCCTACTGAAGAGTGCTGATTGCCTAATGAATGACAGCTGATGGCAATCACATCAGGAGGGATGGGTAGCCAAATACCTGACAGCACACACACGTCTGGGCGCCTCATTCTCAGTCAATTGCTCAGTCTTTGAGTAGAGTGAGGTTGCCATTGTGCTTTACATGTTTGTGGGAGATATATATATTGTTGGCCACCTTGGATTCATCCTACACTGTGAGCGGCATGGGTAGAGTGGTGTTTCTCTGTTTAAGAAGGTGAGCTTGTACGTTTAAGTATATATATATGTAGATCTTGTTGGCCTTCCTAGATTCATCCTAAACCGTGAGCTGTACGGTTAGAGTGGTGGTTCATCCTACACTCCAGGGATAGGAGGTAGATTGGTGTTCATCCTAAACTGGAGCGGCATGGTTAGAGTGGTGTTTCTTTGTTTGTCCAGACTTGTCTATTATTATACTTCCCTTGTTTGTTCTCCCCTTATACCTCTCCCTGTTTGTTAATTGTTTGTGGGTGTTCTTTCCCTTTGTGGCCGATCTAACCATCAGTGGAGGTTTAAATTCCTACCCGGCATAATAAACATAATTTACTATTTTTGGAACAACGTCTTGTGTTTGTTATTACCTACCTGCCCGGGACTATTTTGGAAACATTTACTGAGAGAGGCTGTTTCTGTTCATGTACAGCCTGCTCCAGACACCATTCGGTGCGGTCGTTAGACCTTCGTACATGACAGTCTGTTTCTCGCAGAGTATGATGCTTCAGGAGTCTTGGGTGGTGGTGGAATGAGGGCCTTAGGGGTCTGGAGAGCGACGAAGTCCTCGACGGCTTGTTGGTCAAGGAGATTTAACTCCTGCAACGTCTCTAGGTTCCATTCGTCATCGGTAATGCGGGCTGTGTAGAATAGAAAAAAGTTTTAGAATACATTTTAATAATAAGTATATGAGTTAATACTATATTCTTAAGACACACACACGCACACACACACACACACACACACACACACACACACACACATACAAACACACCTGTCTGCTCGAAACCGGCAATCTGGGCTAGGATGTCCATGTCCCATTCGTCATTAAAATCTTGCTGGATGACGGATGGATCACGGTGCAATGTCTCCAATATATGGCCTATAGCTTCTTGGTCGAGGTGGTCCAGTTCTGAGATTGTCGCAGGGTTCCAATCGGCTGCATTGTCCTTTGCTGTATAGAAATGAATAAAAAGAATGTCACTGTAACTGAGGGGTACAATTCCCTGACTGTATTGAATAAGTATGGTATCATTAAACCACTACTGAGTTATGTACATTACTACTGGCCATACAGTACACATGTATATGAGATGAACACCCACACAATAACACGGCTTAACAAGAAAGTACTGTTTATAATATTTATTAGAAGAGCACCAAGATTATCTTACATTTATTAAGAATGAGAGTTGCGCTTGTAAGGCGAAGAATGTGCATGAATAGGTCAAGAGCGTAAGTCCATGAGCATATTACGAAGGGGATAATTAATACCACCTGTAGCATAAGAATTATATATGGTACACTAGTAGGTCAGCTGGAGATACTAGGGGGGTTCCCTCCGGTTGTAAGCCAGCAGGGGAGAGGATTTGTCGGTAGCAAAAGTCTGGATCAACGAGGAATAAGGAGACTCCAGGTACAGGAGACGGTGCAATAATCCCTTGATCCGTAGACAAAGCAACAGCTATTCTCCGGTATGCAGTGCCGCATGGAGGAAAGCTAGCCAGCCTCAGAGTCCTAGAGGCGGGCTCGACGGTGCTCCTCACAGGGTAAATCCCACACGGTAGTGGGGTAGACGATTCTCTGCTCCAGCAGCCACAGGACCAAAGCAATATAATCCAGCCGAAAAGGGCTCTGTAGTCGTCGGTGTAGGTTATCCAGTGTACATATCCACACGGTTCTCGTCTAGGGCTCCTCGGATGACGGCACAAGGTTAGGCCGCCCAGCCTGGATAAGCACACTAGCTCGGTACGATGAAACGTTGGTAATGCTGCTCACTGTAGAACGGTAGCCGCACGATACACTATACATAATAGACTATTACTTAATAATAGAATAGGTCGAACTCGACGATACAGCGTTAAACTCTGACACTTCAGCTATCAATTCGCACGCGGTCTCAAGGCTCGATTTCGGGGCAAAACGGGCCCACTTCACAGCACGTTGTATCGTGGTGTGAGGCTTCAACTTGTTACTAAGATTAGACTACTGCTGTATCCACCTGCGCCGTATTTATACGTAAGGTGAATAATCTAGTACCAGCCTTATTTCTGTCTCATATTACTGCGCAAAACTGGGCATGTTGAGACATGTCTTAACGGTGACTTTGAACTAGACATTGGGGGTATGGCCGTGGCGCCTAGTGAGTCGCTGTCCAATAGGAGAACGAATATTATGGTCTGGCCTGTACTAGGTAAAGGGATATTCCGTGTATATGTACAAAGAATATACAAGGGATATCAGACGATATACAGATACTATACAATATATCTCAAGTAATAAATATATATATTCGGTTTAATCTGACCCTTTGTAACAGCCGCCTCCTAATTAGTCCGCACCTAATTAGATAAGCAGAGACAGATTAACCGCACTGTCCACTACTCAATGTCCGTTGTGAGGAGTAGGGCAATTCACAAAGTCAGGGGGTCATGGTCGTCATTAAGAGAGTCGGGGAGCCTTGGCAACTCTATCAGCCTCGCCACGGGTCGGGTGTATGTCCGCCCCTGGACGAGCACTTCTGCCGCTCTGACCTTTCCGTCGGCACCAGTGATCACCTTGCTTACGCGGCCGGCCGGCCACATAGCTCGGGGTAGTGACTGGTCGATAATCATGACGACTGTGCCCTCTGTCAAATTGTCTCTTTCTTTTACCCATTTCTGGCGGGTCTGTAGAGATGGTAGATAGTGGAGGAGGAAACTGTTCCAAAACTTGTCAGCCAATACTTGACTGTACCTCCACATTCTTCGGCCGTTCGCTTCTTCAGGTCTGTACACCGTCTGTGGGAGCGCGGGGTCCAGCCGCCCCATCAAGAGAGTGTTGGGGGTGACTGGGTCGACATCTGCTACATCACTTGAGACGTAACCGAGGGGTTTTGAGTTCAATACTCCCTCGATCTCCGTGAGGACTGTCGTGAGGACTTCTTCCGCCACGGTCTGGGCCCCAAGCACGGCGTACAGGGCTGTCTTTATTGAACGTACTTCTCGTTCCCAAGTTCCCCCGAAGTGAGGTGCATTCGGGGGGTTAAACTGGAAATCAATCTGAGAGGGAGCGAGGTGGGTCTTAAGTTCTGGGCCCATAGCTTGGAAGCTCTCTCTCAGCTCTCTTTCTCCGCCTTTGAAGTTTGTCCCGTGATCAGACAATAATATAGACGGTTTTCCTTTCCGCGCTGTGAATCTCCGGAAGGCCATAAGGAATGAGTCCGTACTCATGGTTGGAAGGAGTTCTATGTGTATCGCTCGGGTGGTCATGCATTTGAATACAATACCCCACCGCTTCTCCGTCCCTCTTCCTTTCTTCACATACAGCGGGCCGAAACAGTCCATACCGGTGGAGTGAAAGGGCTTGTCGCCGAGTCGGAGGCGACAGGGGGATAGGTCAGCCATCCGGGGTATACTGGGCTGTGCTCGCCACTTGCGACAGTCTAGACAGGTCCGCTGGAAGCGTCGTACTGCTTCTCTTCCTTGCAGTATCCAATAGCGACGTCTGATCTCCGCGAAGACTCTCTCTGCCCCGGCGTGGTGCACGTCCTCGTCGTATTTCTTTATGATGAGCTCTGTGACCTTGTGTCGGCTGTTTAAGACTATCGGGAACTTGACGTCATCCGTTAAGTCTGGGGCCCTCCTCAGACGACCACCCACTCTGATGAGATTATGGGCGTCGCTCTCAGGGGCCAAGTGGAGCAGTCTGCTGTCTGACGGGACTGGCTTTGATCCCTGCAGACAGTCTAGCTCGTCGGGGAACGAGTCTCTTTGGGCTCGCTGTAGCAGAAGGAGTTCTGCTTCTTCGTAGTTAGCTGCATTAATGTCAGTAGTGGAGGGAACCTCAGGGTGGTGCCACAGGAATGTCTTTAACTGCGCACTCTCAAGGGTGGGGCAGTCGTCTATGTTGGGATCTGTGGGGACTAGTGTGTGTGTCAACCCACAGAACATAGATTTCTTCTTCTCTGCCTCCTCTTCACTCGCCTCCCGTGGGGTGGGTGTAGGCCACTCTTCTTCCGGGAGCTTGAGGAACTCGGGACCGTCACTATAGAGATTGTGACGTGTGAGGTCATCCAGGGACATTCCCCGTGTGATGACGTCGGCTGGGTTCTGCTTTGTGTCCACATACCTCCAGCATGCTGCTTCTGTTAAATCTTGGATCTCCGTGATTCTGACTCCCACGAAGACCTTGTATCTACACGAATCGGACTGGATCCATGTGAGTACGGTCATGGAGTCTGACCACAGGATTGTTCTTTGCACCGGGATGGTGAGTTCACGTTGGATTAACGTGGCGAGTTGCGCTCCTACTAGGGCTGCGCAGAGCTCTAGACGCGGGATAGATTGTTGCTTGCGGGGGGCTATTCTTGAGCGAGCCAGGATGAAGGCAGTATGTATTTCTCCTCCCTCCTCTCGGGCCCGCAAGTAGGCCACCGAACCGTAGGCTACTTCGGAGGCGTCGCTGAAGACGTGCAGGTCCATCTGACACGTCTCCGGCCTCACTGTGGGTGGGAAGTAGCTGCGGCGTATGTTGACACCCGGGAGCGAGCTGAGTTCTGTCTCCCACTCTCTCCATGTGGAAGCAAGGTGGTCGGGTATGGGGTCGTCCCAGCCCTGGTCCTTGTCCCATAGCGCTCGTACAATCATCTTTGCCCTGGTGGTGTAAGGTAGAATACATCCCAACGGGTCATATTGTCTGGCGAGTGTTCTGTATACACTCCGTCTTGTGATCGGTAGTGAAATCGACCTTCCCTGCTCCTTGGTCAGGGGTGTGTGTCTATAATGGAGCGAGTCTGTTTTGAAGCGCCAGACTAGTCCTAATGTCATTTCTTGGGCTTCACCTGGGATGGTCGCCATCCAGGTCTCGCTGCTTGCTGCCTTGTCCTCTGGGGAGAGGCTGCGCAATACTTGAGGGTCGCTGCTGGCCCACTGCCGGAGATCAAAGCCGCCTTTGATCAGGGAGGCGCGGAGCAGCGCACGACGTCGCCAGTCAGTTTTCTTTATGTGTCCCGCTGTGATTAGCTTATCAATCTCAGCGCGGTACACAGTAGCTTGAGCGGGGTCTCTGGCTAGGCGCCGCTCTGTGTTCAGTAGATACCGCTCCGTCGCTTCTTTTGGGGCGTGGAAGGTAGGCATACCCTCTCGCCTCAGGAGTGGAGTTGCGTATCTCATCACTCCGTTGACTTTGACTCTCTTTGTCCCCTGCTCGAGGAGGGCTATGGCGTAAATGTCTTCCTTGGAACGAATGTGTTTCTTTTCGTTCTTAAAGGGCATTGTCTCTAGTGTCCATAGCCTCTCGACGTGCTGTAAAAGGGCGGTGTCTTCTTCTGTCACTCTGGAGTGGAGGCAGCGAGTGGCTGCTGTTCGGTTGGGAGACCTGGAGAGGGGGCCTTGTAGTGTCCATCCTAGGCGGGTCTCGACTGCTGCAGGACAGCCTCTGGGCCCAGTGTGGACCCGGTCCATCGGGACGATGAGGTGTGCGTGGTCGGATCCTATGAGCAGGGTTGGGGTGGCGCCGTCTATGAGCGGTATAGGTAGTTGACGCAGGAGCACGTATTTGTCCATCTGCTTGGCGATGGGGTAGGTGTACCGCGACAGGCCTATGTCTTGGCTGGTGAAAGCGTTAGTGATCCTATACCGTCTCTCTGGCTGCCCGCTTGCTGCGATAGTGAACGAGACGTTCTCACCCTTGATCGTCTTCAGGTCTCTTCTTATAGTCCGAATCGTCATCGTTTCTTCGCTCCCCCGCAGCCCTAGCTGGGCCGCAGCGGATGCGAGGAGGAGGGTCTTTTCTGACCCGTCGTCAAGGACGGCGTAGGTGTCCATGACCTTGTCCTCGTAGCTCAATGTTACGCGGACCACCTTCAAGAGCACCCGGGCGCCCCCGCTGCTGGCGGGGTCAATGTACATAACGCTTGCCTTTGTGCTGCTTGAGGGTGCGGGCTTTCTTCTGTTACTGTCATGTAAAACGTCCAAGTGGGCTCCGTCACACCGACTACACCTCTTCTTTAAGCGGCACTCGGCTGCCATGTGACTGCGCGCACAGCGGTAACAGCGGCGGTTGGACTTTATCCATTGACTCACCTCGTCGGCGGTCATCTTCTTGAACGTGTCACAGTGTGACAGCCAGTGTTCCTTTTCGCAGTACTGGCATACAATCTTCCACTTCTCCTTCGTCGAGGGGGTGCTGTGGTTCTTGTTACGCGGTACTGATTCGGCTTGGTGCATGACGGTCACCAGCCTGCGGTTATCGTTTGATCTCCTAGGTCCCTCTCTGGAGCTTGGTACGCTCCGCACGAACGTATCCAGTCGTAGGCTGCTGACTTCTCTCGCCAGGAAGTCGGCCAGGTCTAGGAGGGATGGCTCGGGACCGTTGGGATCACGGTGGTCTCTTTGCCGCCTGAAACGCTCTTGTCGGGCGGGCGGAAGCTTCTCTAATATTCTTTCAACATTAGAGTTCGCGTACAGTTCGTGCCTACCCTTTTCCTTTTGTGCCCCCAGCATCCCTACCAGGGATTGTACCTTGATAGAGAGGTCATCTAATGAGCGATTGTCTGTGGCTGGGGGTAGACGGTCAATATTCCTTATCTCTTGTATTACGTAGTCCCATATGCGTCCATAACGTTGGTCGAGGGCTACTAGAGCCGCGGTGTATGGGGTACTTGAGTTGGAATATGCCAGCGCTATATTATGCGCTCTGGGCACCTTCAGGTGCTTGAGTAGGATAGCATACTTGTACGTCTCGTCGGGGACATCGGACATCATTGTCTCTAAGCACATTCGTAGCTCTGTGTACTGTGCTCTGTCCTCGTGTGTGAAGTCCGGGAATGTCGGTGTGCCAAGGTACGATGCCATGGATGGCTGGCACATCGGTGAGCGTTGGGGGAGAGGCCTCCTAGGCGAGTCTCCCCTTACGTGTCGTTGTGGGCTGGTACCTGGTGGGTACCAAGGCCCGGGTACCCAGGTGCTGTTCCTCGGGGCTGGTCGTGCGTCAAGCTCACCCTTGAGTTGAGTCGGGGGTCTGTAACGCAGGGCCTCGGGGGTAAAGTCTGGGCTGTACTGGACCTCCTGGTCCTGTGGAGTACGATGCTGCTGTTGGGCTTGACTTTCCTCCTCTTCCTCTTCTTCTTCCTCTGCCAGGTCTTCTAGATCCTGTAATCGTCTATTTAGTCTCTCGGCGGCGTAGGCCGGTTCTTCCCTGTTGCTGGGTCTCGCATGGACCGGTCGGGGAGGGGGTTCGGAGACGTGTATAGGCTCTTTCTGTTGGCCGGGGTCCGGGTCGCTTGATCGGGTAGGGGAGGGTGCCCTAGACCCTTGTCTTGACGAGGCCCTGGAGCTCCGCGCGGAGGGAGGGGGGGTTGCCCTGGCAATCAGTTGCTCCATTATCTGCGCTTGTAATCGGTCGCGCTCGGCTTCGCGCTTGATGTGAGCGAGGTCGCGCTCTGCTTCGCGCTGGGCTTGGGCTGCGTCGCGCTGTGCATTGGCGGCTTCGCGCTGTGCATCGGCGGCGGCGCGCTGGGCTTCGGCGCGGTCTCTTTCAATATTCTCTTCCGTCTGGAGGCGTCTGGTCTCCAGGCGTATACGTCGTCTTCACTCCTTTGCTGCGCCTGGAAGCGATCTCGCTGGGTCGCAGAGTGTTCGCGTTCACTAAGGGCTTGCGCTTGGAGCTGCGCGTGGAAGCGTTCTCTTTGGTCTGCAGATTGTTCGCGCTCACTCAGTTGTTGAGCCTGCAGGCGGTCTCTTTCCATGGTAGAGTGTTCGCGCTCACTTTGGTGTTGCGCACGGAGGCGCTCTTGTTCCATGGAAGAATGTTCGCGCTCGCTAAGCGTCTGTGCTTGGAGTCGATCGCGTTCAGTGGAGGCTGCCAGGGTGGCGATAAATGCCTGCGCCAGCATCTTGTCCGCCTCGCTGGGGGAAGACACTGATGGAGGTGATCGGCTTCTGGCAGTGCTCGTTGGAGATCCGTTCTCCTGTCGCGCTCCGAGGAGGTCCATCTCCTGGGTGCGCGTCTCTTCTGGTGGTGGGTCGGGTTCCGTCCCTGGAGCGCTTTCTTTATCCTGGAGCTCTCCGGGGACTATCCCGTTGACGTTGTCGGGGGGTAAAGTCATGTCATGTCCCTCCTGGTCCCCCCCGTGAGCTTGGTCAGTTACGTTAGAACCCACTAGGGTCTCTACTGGCAGGGTCGCCTGGTCGGTAGGGTTTGACATACTTTTACTATCCGCTTTTTCCGCGTTTAACGTCTGTATAAAGCTAGGTAGTAGACTGGCAGCGTAGTCCTCTAAGTAAGGAGGTGGCTGCCGTCTGCGCTGCGGGCGATCTAGCTTAGGAGAACCGTTTGTGGAGTGTTCATCGCTGGCCATGTCAATATTAATATTATATTAATATTACGCTAATTACCATCCGGCTCGAAGGACCAATTGTAACTGAGGGGTACAATTCCCTGACTGTATTGAATAAGTATGGTATCATTAAACCACTACTGAGTTATGTACATTACTACTGGCCATACAGTACACATGTATATGAGATGAACACCCACACAATAACACGGCTTAACAAGAAAGTACTGTTTATAATATTTATTAGAAGAGCACCAAGATTATCTTACATTTATTAAGAATGAGAGTTGCGCTTGTAAGGCGAAGAATGTGCATGAATAGGTCAAGAGCGTAAGTCCATGAGCATATTACGAAGGGGATAATTAATACCACCTGTAGCATAAGAATTATATATGGTACACTAGTAGGTCAGCTGGAGATACTAGGGGGGTTCCCTCCGGTTGTAAGCCAGCAGGGGAGAGGATTTGTCGGTAGCAAAAGTCTGGATCAACGAGGAATAAGGAGACTCCAGGTACAGGAGACGGTGCAATAATCCCTTGATCCGTAGACAAAGCAACAGCTATTCTCCGGTATGCAGTGCCGCATGGAGGAAAGCTAGCCAGCCTCAGAGTCCTAGAGGCGGGCTCGACGGTGCTCCTCACAGGGTAAATCCCACACGGTAGTGGGGTAGACGATTCTCTGCTCCAGCAGCCACAGGACCAAAGCAATATAATCCAGCCGAAAAGGGCTCTGTAGTCGTCGGTGTAGGTTATCCAGTGTACATATCCACACGGTTCTCGTCTAGGGCTCCTCGGATGACGGCACAAGGTTAGGCCGCCCAGCCTGGATAAGCACACTAGCTCGGTACGATGAAACGTTGGTAATGCTGCTCACTGTAGAACGGTAGCCGCACGATACACTATACATAATAGACTATTACTTAATAATAGAATAGGTCGAACTCGACGATACAGCGTTAAACTCTGACACTTCAGCTATCAATTCGCACGCGGTCTCAAGGCTCGATTTCGGGGCAAAACGGGCCCACTTCACAGCACGTTGTATCGTGGTGTGAGGCTTCAACTTGTTACTAAGATTAGACTACTGCTGTATCCACCTGCGCCGTATTTATACGTAAGGTAAATAATCTAGTACCAGCCTTATTTCTGTCTCATATTACTGCGCAAAACTGGGCATGTTGAGACATGTCTTAACGGTGACTTTGAACTAGACATTGGGGGTATGGCCGTGGCGCCTAGTGAGTCGCTGTCCAATAGGAGAACGAATATTATGGTCTGGCCTGTACTAGGTAAAGGGATATTCTGTGTATATGTACAAAGAATATACAAGGGATATCAGACGATATACAGATACTATACAATATATCTCAAGTAATAAATATATATATTCGGTTTAATCTGACCCTTTGTAACAGTCACACTTAGTCTTTTATCGATTTCACAATATAATAATTATACCTGAGGATGCATTGTATACTCACAATATTTGTCAGAGTCAGCAATCTCTCCCTTGTTGTTTACAGATGAGTCCTCCTGCTCCTCCTCTATCTCGAGCCATGCGCTTCCATCTGTAAAAAGTTGTAAAAAAGACAAAAAAAAAACATGTTATGTGTAGGCTTTAAGTAAAAAAAATACATTGTCTTAATCTCACCTTATAAATGTATAAAAACTCACCTTGTGTAACCTGATCTAACCATCTGATCGTATCAGCGGCCGTCTCGAAATCTTCTCCTACATTAGGGAAAGAATAAAAACACAAAGGGATTATAATAAACACACACACACATAGCAGGGGAGAATTCTTTCTACACACACACACCATTTGGAAGAAAGCATTCTCCATGCATCCAATTTCTGAAGATAGAATTGTACTTACCATGGGGTATTAGTGCTTCAAACCGTTGCCCGTGGTATGATGCTGTAATTTAGAGAATGAGGTTTTAAAAATATTCTTGAGTTTAATTGCTGTATCGGGAATCAATAAAAGCGCATTCAGTAAGACATACCGCTCTCTGATGCCATTCTAGATGTCTGGAGACTGTCTGTTTTCAAGGATAAAAATGAGAGTAGAACCATTGGCCTTACTTAAAGGGACACATAGTTCCTCTTTTTTACGATGACCTATTAGAAAATGTAGGTATCCCCCCTCCCCTCACACACACTGAGATCCTCACAGACAGATATTTTCACCCCAACTCTTTAAGCTATCATGTCTTTAACTTTTATAATTAATGTAAATAATAATACAATATAACTTAATGAATGGTAGTGGTATTGATACTAACCCTGCCGTGGGCATCACTTTAATCTGTCTTATGGAATGTGAGCACTTGATGTCTTAGGTTTATAACAATGAAACCATTTGTATTTTCTTTTTTATTCTTTCACTGTAATATTGAGTTATGAAGACACCCTCATACACACCCCTATTTTATTACTAACTAGCTGCCCCCCTCAGCTATAGTAATATGATGCTTCTGAAGAAAAAAAAACATTATAGGTTTCTGAATGACAGAGACATCTCTATATTTTCAACACAGTTCTAAACACCCTTGTGCCAAACAGACACGCACACACCGTGACACCTTTTTGAGGGGGCCTTGCGTTTTTTCTGCTGAGAGGGAGGGTTCATCGTTAGACACCTTGCAGAATAAATGTCACTTTTCAGAATCGTGTGTTCTGCAGAATCGCATAGAACCACCCTTCATCATGAAACCCCCTCCTTCACGACCACGAAGGGGGGGTTTCACCGTTATACAACATTGCAGAATAAGCGTGTTCTGCAGAATCGCATAGAACCACAGTTGGCCATTTCAGTCGCTCTAGCGAACACACAGACACACACACACCCACACACACCAAACTGCCAGAGAGGGAGGGAGATATTCAATCTACTGAATGAAACCATACACACAGCAGGGGAGAATTCTTTCTACACACATACCATTTGGATGAAAGCATTCTCTACTTAAACAGACACATTTATTCTTAAGATATACACACAATCTTAAGATGCACACACACACATTTGAAATGTTTAATCTGAAAACCTTGGAATACTTATTGTGAAACCATATTCTTAAGATACACACACACACACAAAATACCTTCTGAAGATATTGTGAAATGTTTAATCTGAAAACCTTGGAATACACACAATCTGAAAATAAAAAAAAATCTTTTATTTCTGACAATAAAAAAATAACTTATTTTGAAAAACTTTTATTTTGAAAAATAAAATTAAAAATTAAACTTTTATTTTGAAAAAATATTCTAAAAACGGAAGTCCCCGCCCTTACAACCCCTCCCCTTCCGAAACCGGATGTCCCTCCCCTCGAAACCGGATGTCCCGCCTCCTTGAATCCTCGACCAATCAGAGAAGCCCTAAGGGGTCATAAATCATCTCAAAAAGGGGGCGTGGTTACAATCCATCAAACTTTGCTATATGCCCTTATAAGGTATGACATAGCCCTAAGTCCCACCCCCTTAAACCTCTCGACCAATCAGAGGGCTCCAAATTTACTCTCTCTAGGGGAGGCACTAACGTAATACCCGGCCTGGCGAGGGCGGGGCTGGGGGAACCCATGCTGCGACCTCCTGGGTCTAAAGTTCCCCCTCTGACAAATTTTTTTAGATACAGGGAACCCTGCTCCGTCGTCAGATGCAACACCAGGCTCACCAAATACAGACGCAGGACGTGTGGTGCGGGAGCCTCCTGACAGTACAGCATTCTCATAGACAGACCCAGGCCTAGCAAGGAGCTGGGTATCAGCCCCTGTCTTCATGAGAAGTGATATGGGGAACCTCTGGCGAAAGTCCAACATTGCGTAATTTCTCTCTTTGCTTCATAATAACGTTCCACCTGGTTGAAGTGCATATGAACAGATCCACGGATGGAAAAAAACAAGGAAGGGCGTGGACGTGACCACTCCCTGTGTCTTGTAGGCACGCACAGGAGTAGGCATGGTCATGTGCAAGTGACGTGCATGTGCAATTTTGTCACGCGCACAGTAGGTGCAGGAGATACATCTCATAATGGCAGAGCGAGACGCGATTGGCCAGTATGAATATATAACGTTTATTATTATTATTATTAATGATTATACGTTGATGTTATATTTTTCCATAATATCTTTAAGTGTATAGAAAATTCCAATTATGAAAAAAGAAACAGGGTTTTTGTGGTTAGCCTATGTGTTATATAGCTGGATGGTTTGTGGTTAGGCTATGTGTTATATAGCTGGATGGTTTGTGGTTATAGGCTATGTGTTATATAGCTGGATGGTTTCTGAGCACTATACATACTTAAGAACTGTTATATTAGGCCACACTGGTATTGAGATTAAAACAACACAGTTTATAGTGTATGCCGATTGTGAGAGACCAAACCTGATTTTTCTACTTCAAATTCAAATTTCTACTTCAATTGTTTTTAAACGGTAAGGCAAACATATTGTGTTTCACAGAAACAAAGCTAGACTCATCTGTACAGGATCCAGAGATTGAAATCGAAAACTATTCAATAGTCAGGAGGTGGCGTCTGTGTGTATATTCACAAATATACCAAATTTATCAACCGTAGTGACCTTAACCATGACGAAATTGAAACTGTTTCGATTGAAATCTTATTCGATAGGGCAAAATCAGTACTAGTAGGCACAATCTATAGACCGCCAGAACAGAGTGGCTTCTATGACACACTTTTTTTGTTTTGGTCTACTTTTTCTCCCATTTTCTATTTTTCTCCCATCCCAATTTCGTATTGTCCAATTCTACCCTCCCCTGTCTCGAACGCTGTTAGGCCATGCCTCCCACAGGCCGGCTGCAATGTGGACCAAGCCTTGCATCACGTGTCCCCTCCGGTACACGAGGAGGCAGCTGTCGCATCTTTTCACCTGCACTGCGCGATTTCTCAGTGGCGAGGGTCTGCGTGGGAGGGACACGCCGCCCCCGTTGCTTCCTGATTCTGCTGTGCAGGCGCACCAACCGACCTGTAGGAGTCGCTGTCCACAACGTAGGTTCACCAGCTTCCCACCCCTAACACTGCCAATTGCGTTAGTATGAACGACCAGCCAAGCTGGTAGCAACGCAGAGAGCTGGGCTCGAACCCAGCATCTCCTGCATTAGTGGCGAGCGCCTTGCCCACTGCGCCACTTAGCCGCCCACCTTCTATGACACACTTGATGGGTGTTTAGCTGGGGTGGAGGGTGTAGAAAAAATTCTTATTGGGGACTGGAGCACGGATATGCTACGTAAAGCAGCACCTGTCTTCAAGGCCTTCAGTAGGTTTTCTGATCTGCACGGTTTCAGCCAGCTAATCACCCAACCCACAAGGATATGTGATTCAACACAAACCACCATTTACCTAATTTTGACCTCTGACAAGTCCATGATCTCCAATAAAGGGGTGATAGCATGCGGGTTAAGTGATCATTATATGATTTTCTGTACCCGCAAAAAGCTAAAACAAAAGGCCGGCTGTCACAAAACAGTCACATCTAGGGACCTCAAAACCAGAGAGGCCTTTAACCAAGAACTGGAGAGCATGGACTGGTCAGATGAACTCAGTGGTACACAGGTTGAAGAAACATGGCTTGGATTCAAAACCAAATTCACAACAATACTTAACAACATGGCACCCCTAAGAACCACCAGGGTTAAAAATCGCGCTGAGCCATGGATGCACACTGAAATACTGACCGCTATGAAAACCAGAGACAAAAAATGCTCTGAACTTCATAAAAGTCAGACAAAGCTTTCCAAAAGCTCAAACAGTGAACTCCAAGCCCACGTGGTTGAACAAAAAATTCAAAGAAACAGACTAAGAAATGACGTAAACACCATGATCAAAACCGCAAAAAAGAATTTCATCAATGACAAAACTGAGGAAAACAAAAACAAACCACGTGAACTTTGGAAATTACTCAATAATCAACTAGGCTGCAGTAAAAAACTTAAAACCAGATTCTCAAACATAAAGACGGACAACACGCTCATCACAGACAAGCTGGATGTAGCCAATTACTTAAACATCTTCTTCACAAACATAGCCACAACACTGGTAAACAAACTACCCTCCCACTCAGGGCATTATGGGGTAGAACACATAGTAACATACTACAAAAACCTAGGGGTCCGCAAAGACGACTTCAAACTAGAAATGGTAACAACCGATGAGGTACTCAAAAAAACTGAGCGCCCTCCAACCTAACAAGGCCACTGGCCATGACAACATCCCCTCCAAATTCCTCAGAGACTCAGCAGCCGCCATCACCCCAGTCATCACACACATAATAAACCTCTCCATAAAACAAAGTCCCCAAGGACTTCAAAATTGCGAGAGTGACCCCTCTGCACAAAAAGGGCAGCAAATTAGACCCAGGCAACTATCGCCCTGTTTCTATTCTTACCTCCATCTCGAAAGTCATGGAGAAAATAGTCTACGAACAGGTTGAAAAGTACCTGGCGGAAAAAAAATCGAATCTACGAATTCCAATCTGGCTTCAGAACATCCCACTCTACTGACACATGCCTTCTCTATTTGAACGACCACATAAAACAAGAGGTGGACGCGGGAAAATACTGCGGCATGGTCATGCTGGACCTACAAAAGGCCTTCGACACTGTCAATCACTCCATTCTGATTGACAAGCTAAAAGCAATTGGTTTTGATTAGGGATGCTCGATATTGGCTTTTTTACCTATTCCGATATTGTCCAACTCTTAATTTCCGATACCGATATCAACCGATACCGATATATGCAGGGTTTCCCCCCCCAAAAAACTGAATAATTTCAGGTAACTAATAATTTCACTGGATATATATATAACAAATATTGTTATTGTTTTTTTCTTTTTTTAAACCGATATTTTCCGATATCACATTTTACTGCCGATATCGGCCGATAATATTGGTCGGCCGATAATATCGGACATCCCTAGTTTTGATAGTTTATCAGTGAGCTGGATGCAATCCTACCTTGAGGGGAGAGAACAGATGGTGGAGGTAAACGGTACTCTATCCCCCCCTCTCACAGTGAGCTGTGGTGTTCCACAAGGAAGCATACTAGGACTGCTACTGTTCCTAATTTATGCAAATTACATGTCGTCAGCTTGTGACTGCAATGTGTTCTTGTTCGCGGACGACTCTGACAAGAACAAGTTACAGGTTGAAAAAACCCTCAGCTCTGAACTCGGCAGAATCTGCACCTGGCTCGCTGATAACAAACTATCATTACACCTGGGTAAAACAGAGTCCATTCTCTTCGGATCAAATAACAAACTCAGCAAGACCGACGGCTTCTCAGTTACAGTGGGTGACAATATTGTCACAAGGAAAGATGAAATTACATACCTAGGTTCCATCCTAGAGGCAAATCTTTCCTGTGACAAAATGGCATCCAAGGTAATAAAAAAAGTCAACCAACAAACTAGATTCTTGTACCGGATCTCCTCTCTGGTAAACAAGAATACCCTGAAGACTCTGGCAGGAGCACTCATTCAAGGGTACTACGACTATGCTTGCACCTCATGGTACCAAAGCACCTCAAAGGCGCTAAAAACAAGATTACAAACATCACAAAACAAACTGGTCAGACTTCTACTTGACCTTACCCCTAGAACCCACCTCACCCCTGCCCACTTTGACAACCTAGGATGGCTTAGAGTAGACGACAGAGTACAGCAACTTGCAATGGGCCTGGTCTACATGATACACTATACGACTAAGGTACCCATGTACATGTCAAAATACTTCCCAAAGGTCAGTGAATATGTGAATCCCTACCCACATTCAAAACCACTCTTAAAGAGGACCTACGGGAGGCTGCAATTCGAAACTGGCCACCCATAAATGTCCAAACCCCCCCACCCCCTCCTAATAGACGGTCTCCTCCCCACCGCATGTATATATTCTCTCCCCACCGTATGTATATTTCTCTCCCACCCACCCACCCCCTCCTATACAGTTTCCTCCCCACCGTATGTATATATTCTCTCCCCACCATATGTATATTTCTCTCCCACCCAGCCACCCCCTCCTAATGTACAGTCCCCTCCCCATCATATGTATATACTCTGTCAGGATCTATGGGTAACAGTACTGTATATTTGCATATCGTATATGTCACAAATGTAACAGTACTAAATACCTGTATGTCATGTATGTCCCTATGCCATAAATGTCATGTATGTTGTGTATGTCATAAATGTCACTATGAATTGAAAATGGGGGACCCTGATGTAAACAAGACGAAAGTCTTTCTCTGGTCTGCATCCCCTTAACAATTGTGTGTATTGAGCCGTAATGTATTGTACCCATTCTGCAATCTGTTAAATAAAGTTTTCATTCATTCATTCATTCATTCATTCATTCATTCATTCATTCATTCCGACTTTGAGAGCTGTTCCACTGGAGGTTGGATCAAGTTCAAGTTAAAGTTTATTTTGTCATATGTATTTGTTAACACAAGGTCAGTCGTACAATGAAATGTGTTGGATGAGAGAACAGGTCAGCTCAGCAGAGAGTAAGTAAGAGCACTAGACACATTAGAGCACTCGTCTAAAGGTCAAGTAAGATTGAAAAATAATAACAATAAAAATAAATGTAGAAAGCCACCCATCACCATGAGTAAATTCCGAACCTGTGTTGAGACAACACTGGGAATGCTGATGAAAGATATCCTGGATGGTCGGGAGTCTGTTACCAGTGATGTGCTGTACAGCCTTCCACTACTCTCTGTAGTGATGTGTGAGCAGAAAGGTCTCTGTACAGGCTGTGATCAGATGCAGTGGAGAATACATACCAGGGTAAGTAAGTAGGTTTATTTATATAGCACCTTTCACAGACCAGGGTCACAAAGTGCTTCACATATAAAAACATCAATAAAGTGCAAGGATAGAAGCATTTTAAAAAGAAGTAATTAAAAACGTGAAAGAAAAAAAACAAGATAAAAATACATAAAAGATTTACACAGACATAGTTAGCCAAAAACCTGTTTGAACAACACTCTTTAGCTGCTTTTTATAAGTGTTTACAGAGACCACACCGATGTATCCTAGTTCCCACTTCAATGGAATGCATTTAGAGAGAAAAAATAATATTCTCCTAAATGTATTTTTGTTCCCACTACCTCCCGCAATTACAATTACTGCGCTTCGAGCGCCCTCTACTGGCAACATTAGAGTTGGTCCTCTCCTTTATAGAGCTTTGATGCAGTCCCCGCCCACCGGAAATGACGTCAGCACGCGCTCTTTGTGTACTGTAGCTTCACGCAAAGCTCGTTGTCTTTGGCTAATAAGCTAATGCTAATCTAATTCTCTGATAATATCTAGAACTATAATGCAGAGATCGTGTAATGAATGGACTAACTGCAGCTGCAGAAGTTATATGTGAAGTATTTGAACGGACTAAGGTGGAGCACCGTGGAGGAGGATGAACTAGAGAGACTGATCTCCAGATTCTTCACCGTGAAACTACTGAATGTTTTGATGCTGAAACTGAGATGAAGAAACACAAAGCAGGTTTGTTAAATCAGAAGGTCCTTTGAACTTTAATGTCACCCTCTTGATTAATATGCTCCCATTTGTGATGACGATATTGTACAATGTAATGTTTTATTCTGCATAATTACTAGCCGCTTGCAGTGGTTTCATAACCAGGCTGGGCCTTGTGTGCTGCAGACGCCATCATTGTACCCTAATGCTGCTGCGTTGTTTCTGTCTTTATTACCTAACAGGCTGAACATAAATACACCACTAGTTTCAGTTAAAGATGAACATGAATCTCTTTGTCTGGAAAAACACAACAAAACACAGAGTCGTAGCAACGAGGGTCTGCTGAGGAGTAGAACTAGTCCGGCTCCTCGAGCAGAACAAGAGGGAGGCAGCAAGGTAAGACCAGTTGTTCACATTAGGATCTAACATAGGCCTCTCTGTTTACGGTTTAATTCAGTAATACACATATAAAATAGAATTGACAGAGTAAAAAAGTGCGGTTTGATTCAGTTTAAAAATAGGCAATTCTAAAAATAATAAAATATAATAGACAGAGTAAAAAAGTGTGATAAAATAGTTCAATAAAAATATACAATAACATTTACAACAGAGCATCACTCATAACACTTAAAATAGAACAACAGAGCAGTGCATCGCTCTTAACACTTTGAGTTTCTTTACAAAGTTCAGTTTTATATTACAACAGAGCAGCGCTCTTAAAATTACAGTGCATAAGAGGTAGTGAGATAAAATTAGCATAGAACTGACACATGAATTTTATAGGAAGTGTATAAAAGTAGGCAGAATAAGAATAGTGCAGGTAAAGTACAATTTGTGTCAATTTATATTGATGGCCTTCTAATTAGAAATTCCGGCCCGACATTAACAGCAGTCTGTTATAATCACATTTTTATGCGCTAACGAATTCCGTTATATTGGACATTTGTATTAATTATATCAAGCGAAGAACTGAGAAATTTGGCAGAGAGAGACGGCAACATTATCGTGGGGTTCAACGTTGCGTGATCGCTGAAACCTATGACAATCTCCGCCTCCCAACGAAGCGATAAACTCATCCCAATAGTATGCAACTGCAGAGCCGCAGAGCCAGCGGCGCTCTCGGGTCCGGTCTGGGGACCGCTCAGCAGCGGCAACCACCCAATGGCTGAATTGGAGTATTGCACTGTTGTGCAGTAGTGCAGGCACAACTGTGAGCTCTGCGGCTCTGCAGTTGCATGCTTCTCATCTCGCTAATCCAGCAGTGGCACCAAGCTCCCGCCCGCCATTCTCATCAGCAAACCACATAGTCGCGAGGGAATTATTTTCACAGGATAAAACGGCAATTACCGGATAAATATATATATAATTAGTAAACTGTCTGGGGCATTTTGTGGCCCCCTTAACTGATTTTCGATGGCATTTTGTCCATTTTCAAGGGCATTAATGCCCGAAGCCCCCGTTAATTTCTAACCCTGCCTGGATGGCTATCAGAACGGTGTCCGATCGGGCTGTAATTTACGTAAAGGGGATCTTACCGTGGTCGGGGCTGATCCCCCCGAGCATTTCCCCGTTATCGATCGCCATCTGGTAGATCGATATGTCCATTGGCTGATGATAAATCCCCTTATTGCATGGTGAAATCTGCGATCCGAAACGTAATCCAAGCTACAGGCTGCAGATCCAGAATCCTGCTACTAAAAATCTCCATTGAGAAAAAAAAAAAAAAAAAGTGATCCGTTCGCCCACAGGGAACATTGCAGTAGCGCGATAGCGTCCCTAAGAGGATCTGGCCGGTATTGCACATTGTCGAATTCATAGAGTAGGGAAGATCTGCAGTGCCGCTCGGCGACCTTGAACAGGTTATTAAAATGGAATAAAAGCAATAACAACTTTCCACGGATATCTCCGTGATTCTGTCCACAACGCATGGATTCGAAAGCCGGACATATCCGTGCTTGGGCGGGATTGTGTTAAGATGGGTCTTGAACATGGAGTATGTGGGGCACTCTCTAATCACAACTGGTAGGCTATTCCATTGTTACCACCTTTAACAGAGAACACAGTTTTAGCAAAGGTAGTATACCGAAAAGGCACTTTACAGTCCCCTCTACTGATGGCCCTGGTGGTAATGCCAGTGTCTCCTTTTTGTTTAATGTCACTGCCTTTTTTTATTAGGCCTAGTTGTTGGCTACAACTTTGCCACAGTAGGCATTAATCACTTAATAGTTCAAATGTCTGTGTCCCATTCCCGTTTGCACACGCAGATACACACACACGCACACAGTGGGCCAGTGACTTTGGTGGTATGTGCTATTGCACAGATGTGTGTCCCGTTCCCGTTTGCACATGCACGCACAGTACAAATATACATTTATTTTTGAAAGAAAAAATTAACTCTGTTACTTGAAATATTTTCACTGTGCTCCTAAATATTTTTGTGTGCTCCTAAATTTCTTTGTGTGCTCCTAATTTTTTTCATTTAGGAGCACATGTGCTCCTTGGGAAAAAGGTTAGCGTAGAGCCCTGTCCAGTCAGATTCAGGAGTTGTATGGGGAAGGAGTCATTTTTGTATTCAGCAGCTGTCTTTTGGAACAGACTGCCCAGTGACCTGAAAATCATAGTCAATGCTGTTAGATTCAAGTCCAGCCTGAATACATGGCTCAAAGTCAAAAGGGACTGTAATTAACCTAGACACTCAGCAAAAAGGCACCCTTGCATGTTTATGAGTCTGTTATGTATATAAATGGTATATGTCATGTGTTGTGATGTCATGTCTGTATGATGCATGTCTAAGCATCTCATTCCCCTACCCCCCTACAAGCAGGGCTCCAGACTAACTTTTTTCACCACCGTCCCAGAACCGTCCCGAAATACAATTTTAACCGTCCCAAAATGAATGTAACTGTCCCAAAAATCAAATGTTGTTTCTTTACTTTGGTTTTGTCGTCTATAGTTGTTATTGCCATAAGAAACACCATTCAGAGAAGGGGAGAATAAATTGATTTAGTCAAAAGGCTCCCAAGTGGAAAGATTTCACAAGAATAATTATGATTAAAAATAAATATATATATATATATATATATATATATATATATATATATATATATATATATATATATATAAAAGTGTTTAACAAGGTGCTAGTATAGGGATATTTGGTCACGGTGCACGGTTCAACCAATTGGAGCCATGTTGATTATTCCTTCCATAGGAAAATATATTTGTATTTTATTTTGTTTTAGTTTTTTTTGTTATTACAAATGTGTGTGTTTATGGTTGAAAATGTTAGAGATAAATAAAGATCAAATCAAATCTAACTGAATAAGTTATCCCTCTTCTAACAAGAAAGAAAACGTCGTTTAGCTTTAAACTATATAATGTCATTGCGTCCAGAGATTCCACCTTTGATAACTAAAGTAATGACACTTGACTAGTAATGAAACATGTCCCTTAGATCGTGCTGTCCTCCTGGTCGAACTGCTGCTAAATTCCAGATGGCCCTCCTCACTGAATATGGATTCATTGTGTAGCTGAAGTGAAGTTTGCCTATAGCCTGTCGTCTATTTCTCCGCGTTCGTTTCGATAAATGTAACGTTATGCCAATTAACTTGCAATGGTAGTAACATTACGTGTTAGTATAGAATCGAATAGAAATCCTTTAATAATCCCGAGGGAAATTCGGCACTACAGAGCAGACTATGTCTCGCTCACATTGAACAACAATAAACATTTAGGTCAATATAGGACTAAAATAGGAATAACAATATAATAATATTAACAATAAGAATAAAATAGTGAACTATGGATTAATCAGTGGCAGTCTGATACGTTAGTCAGTAACGTTAGCTATAATAAGCAGCTATAACTAGAACGCGTCGATAACTCTATACAGTTCCAATAGACTAACATTACACTTGATTTGATTTTGATTTGAAGTCTTTATTTCGAACATGCAATGAATACAACAAACAATAACAAAAAAGAAAAAAACAACTCAATCTGCATGTTCGAAAAGGGGTAGGAAGAAGTATACACTTATTTAATCCTACCCCTTTTCCACTACTCAAATGAGTGTACTATTTTAAACATTAAAAAAAAAATATATATATATATATATATGCAAAAAAAAAAAAAACTATGTATAAAATAAAATAAAATAGAAAACAAAATAAAAATGTAAACACCCGTGAATATCAAGTCCCTTCTTCATCCCTGTACCTTGTGAACATAATTTCCTTATACATCAGTTTGAATTGTCTCATGTTTGGACATTGCTTTAGCACCACATTTAGACTGTTCCACAGTTTCACTCCACATATTGAGATGCAGTGTTTTCTCATGGTAGTGCGTACGTTTAGCACCTTTAAATTGTGTTCTCCCCTCAGATTATAACCCCCCTCCCTATCAAAGAACAATTCTTGAATGTTTCTTGGAAGTGCATGACTTTTTGCTTTATACATTAATTGTGCCGTTTTAAATTCCACAAGATCATTTAACTTCAATGTCTTTGACTCCAGAAACAATATGTTAGTGTGATCACGATAACCTGCAATGTGAACTATCCTTATGGCCCTTTTTTGGAGTATAAAAAGTGGTTGTAGTGTAGACTTATAATTGTTTCCCCAGACTTCAGCACAGTAATTTAAATATGGTAAAACTAGTGAACAGTAGAGAATGTAGAGTGATTTTCTATCCAGGATGTGCTTTACTTTACTCATGACTGAAATGCTTCGTGAGAGTTTAGATTGGACATGTTTTATGTGAGGTTTCCAACAGATTTTATGGTCTATTATTACACCTAGGAATTTATTTTCATAAACGCTTTCAATAATCACATCATTTATTTTAACTTGTACCTGAGTATCCAATCTACAGTTTCCAAACAACATAATTTTAGTTTTGCTCAAGTTCAATGATAATTTGTTTCTATCAAACCATTCCTTCAATTTCTTCATTTCAGATGTGATGACCTCTAAAAGCTGCTGGACATTCTCACCAGAAAAAAAAAGATTAGTGTCATCCGCAAATAAAATACATTTAAATATATTGGATACTTTACATATCTCGTTAATGTACAACTTCTGTGATTTAAATGTGTCCTCACCTTAGACTCAGGCCCTGGGCCTGGGGTAGTATTGCTGGATGTGGATGCAGTTCCTTGTTGGTCAGTTTGGGACTGTTCTCCATCTTCTGCTGTGTTCACCCTCTTCAAATAGCGCAGCATGTTTATTGTTTACAGTGCTCGCTTCACTGAGAGGATGCCACAGTGACAGTATAGCGTGTTTTTTTAATTTATTTTACTTTTCGCGGTGTTTTTGTACAGTGGAGAAAGCCTAGGTAAGAGAGATTTCCCTCACCTAGTCACCTGTTAACACGTTTTAATTTTTTGGAGCGAGATTCATTTGTGGTGTGATGCTGCTGCTGCTGCTGGAGCGCGACTGGCTGCGGAGAGGTGGGTAGGAGCTTGATGCTGCAGCGCGACTGGCTGAGGAGTGGTGGGTAGAAGCTTGATGTTGGATTAGCGTATCGCTGCCTTGGGAGACGGAGATAGACATTGGATTCGGCTAATCATGCAACGTTTAGATTCACCATTTGACAGCAATATATGCGCGCACTGACAGTCGCTAATTTACATTTCCTGTGAAAAAAAAGAAAAAATCCTCCCCGTCCCGGTTGCGTCCCAAAAAAGATTTCTGTTCGTCCCAAATCAATATTTGATCGTCCCCGGGACGACGGGACATCGTTAGTCTCGAGCCCTGCCTACAAGGACCACAATGGAAATAAGCTCTGAGCTTTTTTGTGTTCATCCTTGGCAGTATCTCCTTTCTGTCACATGTTATTTTTATATTGTCAAATAAAGTCATTCATTCATTCAGATGTCATTTGCGGTCCGCCGACGGACCGCACGGGCGGAAGAGGTTATAAACATAAACAGTGTAACACAGGGTCTGGAACAGGCCACGTGAGCGGATCGGCGCGGCCGAGAAATCCGCTCTTCGCTCTTTAAAGCTTGGTCCGCTCCGCTAATCGCTCATGTTGACCCTGCCCCCAAGTCGCTCTCCGCTCCCTCACCGCTCACCTTGAATCGAGCGCTCCCCGCGCCAGATCGCTCGGCTTTTTAAAAAAAAATTTGGAGCATGGTGTAAATTAGCTCAAACTACAACAGTCTACACCCCTGGGCCCCTTAACAATTGTTTGTATTGAGCAGCATTGTAATTGTACCCATTCTGCAATGTTAAATAACGTTGTTTATCCATTCACTAGCTCTATTAGGCGATGATAGTTAGCCAAGCCACAATGCTATGGTCGCTGCCATTAACGTTAGCATGTAAGCTAACGACAACAACAATGGCGTCGATACTTTTCTAACAGAAGTGAGTGAAGGAGGAGGAGTGAAGCCTGAACAGGATATCACAGGTTCACCCTTCTCAATTCTCATTGGTTGAAAATGGCCTTCATGTTTGTACATCGCCATCTGTTGCTTTGGCATTGTACTACATGTATATTATTACATCAGTGTTAAACCACTGTGTGAGCGTCCCGGAGTGGATTGGAGCGGAGGAGAACTCTCGCTCCGGACGTCGCGCCGACCCATTTTAAAACCCACTCCTCGCTCACGTCAAAACCGCCCGCTCCGCTCCCCGCGCCGCTCACGCTCCGATCCGCTCACATGGCCTGGTCTGGAACAGGGTTTACTGCACTCTCGATACTGCCACCTTGGAGGATCTGGCCGGTACTGCACCCTCTGCGTCGCAGTATGCCTTCTAAAGGCAACATATGGGTCCCTGACATTGAATAGGATATTCAAATAGAAAAAAAGGAATATTACGTGTCTGGCACCCAACCGCTGGCGAGCAAACGCATAATATTACGTGGTTGGCCCCCAAAGTGTTAACAGACATTTATTTAAATGGAGATTTGTCAAGATTGGTACTTTAACACTTTGAATGCCGGCCATGGCTATGTGTCTAATCTGCCCGTCGCTTATCAAAGACTCATTTTCCAGTCAACATTGTCGAAGCAGATTGTTTTTTTATCAGTTCATTTCCGTTTGATATCATTTTGAAAAGCACTCGTTTTCACGGAAAAAAGAAGACATTCCATGATAGTCGCCCTTTACTGGATATATTCAAGAACGTTGTCATTTTTCGGCCTATTTATGAATCGTTTTCAAATAAACGCTAGATTATCGATAGTATGTGTACGCATGCACGCTCGTGCCGCGAGCTGAAAATCGATTCTCCTAGTTCCTGACCGCTCGCACAGTCAAACAGCCTGGGGGACACGCTTATATCTCCGTGAAAACGGGTCTGATTATCCTAAGACTGGTAAAATAGATTCCTTACCCGAGATCAGATGGTATCCAAATGGATTATTCCAATTCCTGATCGCCATTCCGAAAATCAATCCTTTTATTGATCCCACGCGTATACTGTAAAACACATAATCCCCGCTGCTCTGAGGGTCCAGAATGAAACTGATCGGCTCTCACCGGTTACGGTGAGAAGTAAAATGTGGAGTCCGGGTATTTTTTTCTCATACATTTTCATTGAGTCCAATCCAAAAGGGTGAATTACCATCTGGGAGACGATAGGGGGCGCTTTTTTCACATCTGAGCGCCTGGGGTGGCTGATTCACCAACGGTAGACTTGCTTGATGCAATATGAATTCAGATCGCTAATATAAAAAAAAATTAGAACAAACAAATATTCTCGTGATGGGCATTCAACCCGCGGGGGGTAAACCCGAATATTCTCGGGTTGGGCATTCAAAGTGTTAAGCATGAGTAACGTTCATGCAGTCATGTCACCTAAATAAACAACTACCGTACTTTTCGCACTATAAGCCGCACCTGACTATAAGCCGCAGCAGCTAAATTGAATGATGTGTACATATATAAGCCGCACTGGACTATAAGCCGCAGGTGTTTTAATGTTTAATTACCATATGTAAGGGTTCGTGCACAGAGGGGATTGTCACAATACTGTTGGACAAATAACAAGAATTAACTCATTTACAAGTTGTATTAAGTTTAGCAAATAAGGGAACAGATAAATAACATTTCAATGCAGTAAAAAAAGCAATATTTTCGGGTTTGGTCCACATATAAGCCGCACCGTTATATAAGCCGCAGGGTCGAAAAATGGGGAAAAAAGCCGCCGCTTATAGTCCGAAAAGTACGGTAATCTTTTTTTTTTTATCAAATGTTTTTATTTTCCCTTTTTTAACATGAAACTAGACAAACAATACAGTAACAGTAATAATCAATGATAAATCACAGGACAATGACAGAAATAATAATAACAATGACAATCCAGTAATTAAATCAAAATAAATGTAGATTAAAAGACATAAAAATAATAAATACAATACATGTGCTCTTGCTCGCTCTTCCTTGCTCTTTCCTTCCCCCCCCCCCAGGACCCCCACTTGGACTATATATCCACTATTTCATTTAACATCAGAAAATTACAAGTTTATATGCTTCCCTTTATCTTCTCCACCACAGCTACCCAGACTGCTATGCTGGGCTGGCTTCATTAACACCTAAAATTTGTGCAGTGGATATCTCTAGATAAATCACATTGAGATAGGTAAGAACCCATACCTTCCGGCACATTTTATCCGGTTGAATCCAGCATGACGCTATCAACTTTTTGGCAGCCGTAAGACCGGCCAAAATTTGTCTCTTTACATGTACAGAGGTCGATAACCGAGAAACATCATTCAACAACAATACAGAAGGCAGTACAGGTATGGTCAGAGATAAAAATTCTGATAATTGAGTGGTTACTTTTTCCCAGAAAATCTTAACAGGAGGGCATTCCCAATACATATGCATAT
The DNA here is from genome assembly GCF_963971535.1 of Notolepis coatsorum. Lineage (NCBI taxonomy): Eukaryota > Metazoa > Chordata > Actinopteri > Aulopiformes > Paralepididae > Notolepis > Notolepis coatsorum. Next base: position 19,176,206 of record NC_140172.1, read on the forward strand.
ATGTACCAACACGTATGTTGAACACAAGGAGCATCGAGAGTCTTGTCTGAGACCCATTAGGTGCAAACGTCTAGGAGTCAGGTAAATCCTATGAACAAAATTGAGATTAATCTGTTGGTGATCTGGGTTGCGTGATGATAGCCGAACGTTTGCCCAGACTGCATCCCAATCAAAATCTACTTCCAAGTTTGGGATATCCTTCCTGCAAACCGAGTCTAGGGGAAGGACCTCATATGAGGACGTAAGTAAGTGGCGATAAAAGTCAGAGACGAAGCCTGCCTCTCGATGTCTCCTTGTCATAAAATAATTTGTGAAATCTGTGGTGCTCAAGTGGAATATTTAATGGGACTCCGTGAGCTCTCAAAGCTGCTCTTAATTGTAGATCGAAAAAATTTGTGGAACTGGTGAGGTTAAATTTGTTAAATATATCTTGATAACTGCAGAAACCATGGTCATCGAAGATATCCCCCAATGTGTGTATGCCTTTCTTTTCCCATTTAGGACATCTGATAGGTTGTTGTGCAATAAGGAGTAAATTGTTATTAAATAGGGGAGAATGACTGTGCCATTTATGGTGGTTAGTAGAGTACACTTTTTCTGTGTCACGCCATATCCGGATCACATGTGTAATAAGAGGGCCATATCTCAAGTTGCATTGCTTAATTGATAAGTTGGTGTACACTATATCCTGCAGTCTATGTGGTGCCACTATGTTCTCTAATGGTCTCCAGGATACCGATGCTTGAGAATCAAACCAGGTGATCAGTGGTCTTAACACTTTCGCGACCACTGGGGCCAGTCTAATATAATGGTTGAGGACCAGCTTTTGTAAACAAACGTGTGGCTTTTTGTAGAGCTAAATCTATACTTTATAGTATTGCTATCTGTCCATTGTCATTGTCAATTGAGTTCATAAACCGTCCCTTCAAAATGGCTCAAAGAAAAAAAAATGCATCAATAGGTTGTCATTTTATAGTGCCGTGAATATAAGCTTTATAGCGGATTTGGGCTAGTAAAGCCTAGTATATTTTCTGGAAAGCTAGATAAATGGCTAATAGCTGCTAACGTTGTATCCAATGGCATTTCCGTTTTACAGATGCTACAGAAATAACTAAAACTGCATATGATCGGGACTGTCCCAAAGCATGTATTCATGAAAGGGGGGGGGGGGGGGGGGACGTCGTTTATTATTATTGAATGATTACCAATAACAGTGTTTGTCTAACTAGCCACATAGGCCGTTCGCCTGGATGGCTATCAGAACGGTGTCCGATCGGGCTGTAATTTACGCGAAGGGGATCTTACCGTGGTCGGGGCTGATCCCCCCCCCCCGAGCATTTCCCCGTTATCGATCGCCATCTGGTAGATCGATATGTCCATTGGCTGATGATAAATCCCCTTATTGCATGGTGAAATCTGCGATCCGATACAGGCTGTAGATCCAGAATCATGCTACTGGAATATCCATTGAAAGAAAAGAAAAAGAAACCGATTCCTTCAGCCACAGGGCACACTGCAGTGGCGCGATGGCGCCCCTAAGAGGATCTGGCCGGTATTGCACATAGTAGAATTCATAGAGTATTGAAAATCTGCAGTGCCGCTCCGTGACCTTGAACAGGTTATTAACACTTTGATCGCCATGGTTAAATTCATAATTTACCATCCCTAGCCAGCTCTATTTGTCTATGGAGAAGTTCCCCTTCTTTGCAGGGCTATAACCTTTTAAATTGTATTGCTAAATTGACATTATTATCTCCCATTCAATGTCCTATATCTATTGTTCAGGGCAGGGACCGAAACTAAAGCCTGCCGCCCGCCAGGGGCGCTCAGTTTTTACCTTTGGCGCTTGACACTTAGAGGGCTGCCCGCCGTGTGGCGTGTAATCAATCAAGTTCATAACGATACTCTTATTTTGAAAATCTGTGCGGGTCTCATTTCCGCCCCAAGCGCATCTCCAGTCATAATATCGATGGCTCCGGCAGTTAGCAACAATTAGGTTCGTATGATACTCTTATTTTGAAAAAAAACGTGGCAACGAGTCATATCCACCCAGCCCTGCAGCGGGATACTATTGGCTAAGGGCTTCTGCTCGCAGTGCTCGTGTCAACACAGGCAGTCTGCTCTAGTCTAGAAGAGCGGACCTCCATGAGCTACCGTTACTGTTTAAACAATGACCCAGTCAACTATTCACTTTTAGTTTAATACATGACGAGGCATTGTCTAACGGTATCTAGCTGGCTAGCTACTGATAGCTGCTGATATCAACAAATGCTCCAGCAATAGTCGACTCGAGTGCATAATACCTCCTTTCCCTCGTTAGCTAGCGCACGTTAGATCGATCTGTCCCAGTAAACTAAATTGTCTTAACGTTATCTACCGGGCTAGCAGTAGCTACAGATAGCTCCTGATATCAATGTCTTATAACATTGATTGAATGCGTATTCTAGCTGAGGGCATGTTGAATGCGATTTGACAAAAGAACCGTAACGTTATACCAATAGCGTCCAGCTGCATCGCCGGAGAATCCTTGCATGCTGAATGTAGGGTCTAGCTGCAGGGCCGGAGAATCCTTGCTGAAGCTGGAGGCTACTCAAGTATACACACAGACAGTGGAGCTGTTTGCAGATAGCAAGCATTTTGACTTATTGCGTGGTGGCGATGTCTCGCAGATAATACAACTACAAGTATGATTATATATATATATTTTTTTTTAATCAAAAAAAATTTGGCAGGTAAGAAATATGCTTGGCGGGTAGATTCTTCCCATCTACCCGCCACTGGCCGGTGAGTCAAAAAGTTAATTTCGCTCCCTGGTTCAGGGTGTAGCAACGTTATACTTTTTCATTCACATATTCATACTAAAATACAGTCTAAAGTATAAGTATGTTTTTATCGTTTTCTGCAGCTTTCTCCAGAACTTGATTTATAGCCCCAAATGCATTATATTGATGATCAAATACAGTTTGGTAGCGATCGGTGCCAGATAAAAAATTTCAACTGGAGGTACTTCTAGAAGTTACTACGTATGATCTGATGTTGACCGGATGGGCGGGGGGTCGTTTATAATTCCGTGGGCAACGTTATATCTAGGGATGCCCCGATCGTTATCGGTCGATAATCAGTATAAATATGCGATCGGTGATCGGTGATAATGCTTTATTTTCGCCGATCGTCAAAGCCGATCTCATTCGCTGAGTTCTGTCTCAGACACCGGGTGGTGCGGGGTCTGCTCCTCCCTCCCGCACGCATGTAAACACGGGTCTAGTCTAGTGAGACGGGACACGGGAGGATGGCGTCGGCGTCTCCCTGAGCTAATGTTAGCTTAGCTACCGTTACAAAATGACCCAGTCAACTATTCACTTTTAGTTTAATACATGATGAGGCATTGTCTAACCGAACGGTATCTAGCCGGCCAGCTACCGATAGCTCCTGATATCAACAAACGCTCCAGCAAGTATAGTAGAGATGTGTATGATACCTGTTAGCTGTTAGCTGTTAGCTCACGTTAGTTCACTGTTCAAAACGAAATGTCCCATTGAACTAAATAATTCACTGAGGCGTTGTATTAATGTTATATATCCGGCTAGCAGTAGCTACAGATAGCTCCTGATATCAATGTCTTATAACACTGATTCGATGCGTATTCGAGCTGAGGGCTTGTTGAGCACAGTTAAGTAACGTTATACCAATAGGGTCCAGGTGCAGCTCCGGAGAATCCTGGCCGTAGCTCTGCTCGAGGCTACTCGAGTATAGGTCCAGCTGCAGCTCCGGAGAATCCTGGCCGTAGCTGGAGGCTACTAGAGTACACACAGACAGTGGAGCTTGTTGCGTGGTGGCGATGTCTCGCAGATGATACAAGTACAAGTCTAATTATATAATATATATATTTTATAAAATAAATTAGCCCTTTAGGAGTTAGGGCTGTCTTAAATACTTCGAAGCTTCGACGCTTCGTTCGATGGCACAAGCTTCGAACATTAAAAAAAAACGAAGTATTTTTTATTTTTTTTTACTTCGGTGTGTGTGTGTGTGCGTGCATGGGGCCATTGGGTGGGGCCGGGGAACAAATACACTGGAGGAAAGGAACCCAGCTCAGCACTGCCCAAATTATATCACTATTGCCTGTTTGAAGGATATCATCCTCAAACACATATACACCACCTACACGCCTATTCTCAGTCCTTGCCCCACAATGGTGGAATGAACTACCCACCCCAGTTAGGACAGCCGAATCCCGTCCAATCTTTCGCCGTCGACTAAAGACACACTTCTTCAACCATTATCTGAAATAAAATTAAAAAAATAAAATTAAAAAAAACTTACCCTAACTAACCTTACTGTCATGCACATGTCCTAATAAACTAACCTACACTGTAACACGCAACACTTTGATGAATATTGTTACTCAGCTGATAGAGTTGTATCCTTCCTGATGACCTGTTGTACAGAACTTGTAAGTCGCTTTGGATAAAAGCGTCAGCTAAATGACTAAATGTGAATGTAAATGCCTTGTAGAATTCCACACATAAAGAAAGATACTGGGATGAATAAACAAAATAGGAAATAAAATGTAGAAATGCATGCAATACATAAATAAATATGAATCTCCATATATGAAATAGAACATTTAGATAAGGTGCTACTGAGATGTTTCGGTGAGTTCTTAGTTTTTTTGTGGAAGTAGCCCTTCTTAAAAATGCATGAACATTCACTGATAATTGGTCTGTAGTGGAGTCTACAAGGTCTACATTGCCGGACCATGTAGAATCCGGACCTTGTAGACTGACATAATTCTGTGCATAGTTTAGTCTACACAGGCCATATTTCAAATAATCAAAATCTTACTTCATTCATCTTAAACATTCTTGATTTGGGGGATTGGTAGTTCCCATGAAATCTGTTGTTCAAACGACAACAGCGATCCACCTTGAATTAAATCACACAGCCGTGTTGGCTGCGTCACAGTCACGAAAGGGGCTACTTAATTCATTAATCCAATCCACTTTATTTATAGAGCACATTTAAAAACAACAAAGTTTACCAAAGTGCTGTACAAGTCCCACAACATAAGATAAAAAAATAATAATAATTATAAAAAAAGAAGAAAAAGAATACAAAAAAAAAATTCGAAGGTCAGCCCTATTAGGAGTAAATAATTGTGGTCTGACAATGGGCCCCAATTCAACGTCAAAGCTATAAAATAGTCTAGGGGATTCAAAAACATAATCTATTCTAGAAAATGTCCTGTCTTGCTGAGAAAAAGGAATACTCTCGCGCCGTTGGATTGCCACAGATAATTTACTCCTGTATCCTTGGACCAGGCCTGTGGCCCGTCTCTGGTCATTAGGGATGGGAATTGATAGGATTTTATCGATACGATTCCATTATCGATTCTGCTTATCGATTCGATTCTTTATCGATTCCCTTATCGATACCTGATTAATTTACATAAATAAATTGGAAATGCAACAGAACTACATTTACATTTACATTTAGTCATTTAGCTGACGCTTTTATCCAAAGCGACTTACAAGTTCTGTACGACAAGCCATCAGGAAGGGCACAACTCTATCAGCTGAGCAACAATGTTCATCAAAGTGTTGAGTGCTACAGTGTAGGTTAGTTTATTAGGACAAGTGCATGACAGTACGGTTAGTTAGGGTTAGATATTTTTTTTTAACTCAGATAATGGTTGAAGAAGTGCGTCTTTAGTCGACGGCGAAAGATTGGACGTGATTCGGCTGTCCTAACTGGGGTGGGTAGTTCATTCCACCATTGTGGGGCAAGGACTGAGAATAGGCGACTTCTCTTTGATGACCCTCCCGGAGCTTGGATAGGAGTAGGTCTGAGGCGGCCAGAAGATGCAGAGCGTAGTGGTCTAAGCTGGTTAGAATAACAACATGCAACTTGACATTTCTGATTGTCATTTATTGTTGACCCCCCATGTCAGAAAAATACAAAAACTGTAAAAAATAAAACATTAACTATAGCCTACACTTAAATAAAATAATGTATTTGAGATTCTCTTAAAATGTATTTATTCTTTTATTCTTAAACTAATTTAATCTATTGAATAACAGGTCGTTATTCCTCTGACTTCTGTCTCACACACACACACACACACACACACACACACACACACACACACACACACACACACACACACACACACACACACACACAGAGCTCCCTCCCCGGGCCCCTGTCCTATAAGGTATTGGCTTGTGTTGCTACACGGACACATTTGTATGTTGCACCACCACGGTACTTCCTGGCTTACAGTGTACAGACTAGTAAACAAACACTCCGTCTCTTATTATATGTGAACTAAAGAGTACAAGGTTTACACAACAGCCCCCACCTGCTGTTTTATTGTATTTGTACCTGTACTATCCGCTGTCAGCTGTTTATCTCTCTTTGTGAGCTTGATTAAATAGCGTTAGCTCACGTTAGCTAGCGTTAGCTCCGCGGCTAATTTTAGCTCACCCTGAACTAAATCAATGACTAGGTTCTAAAGCATTCAAGTAGTTTTCACTGCACATAGAAGTAGCCAAACAGCGGGAGCATTTCGGGAGCATATGACCAAAACCCAGGCAATTTCGAGCCCTTAAGGAATCAAATAGAGTCTGCCATGGCTACATGCTAACGTTATTGCGCAACTGTAGGAAAAACCTGGCAGCGATAAGGGAATCGAAAGTCACGGGAGGGCTGGGGGACAAATACACTGGAGGAAAGTAACCCAGCTCAGCACTGCCCAAATTATATCATCACTATTGCCTGTTTGAAGGATATCATCCTCAAACACATATACACGTACATGCCTTGTAGAATTCCACACATAAGAAAGAAAGATACTGGGATGAATAAACAAAATAGGAAATAAAATGTAGAAATGCATGCAATACATAAATAAATATGAATCTCCATATATGAAATAGAACATTTAGATAAGGTGCTACTGAGATGTTTTGGTGAGTTCTTTGTTTTTTTGTGGAAGTAGCCCTTCTTAAAAATGCATGAACATTCACTGATAATTTGTTTGTATTGGAGTCTACAAGGTCTACATTGCCGGACCATGTAGAATCCAGACCTTGTAGACTGACATAATTCTGTGCATAGTTTAGTCTACACAGGCCATATTTCAAATAATCTAAATCTTACTTCATTCATCTTAAACATTCTTGATTTGGGGGATTGGTAGTTCCCATGAAATCTGAAGTTGTTCAAACGACAACAGCGATCCACCTTGAATTAAATCACACAGCCGAGTGAAACCTTGTTGGCTGCGTCACAGTCATGAAAGGGGCTACTTAATTCATTAATTAGGGGTGCACCGATGTATCGGTCGGGTATCGGTATCGGCCGATAAGTGCCTTGTTGACTGCAATCGGCCTATCGGCCGATAAGCTTGCATGTGCCGATGGCAGTAGCCGATAAGTTCAGTCGTGTCCTGCACAACGCCGCCCCCAGTCCCCCACACACACACAAGCTACTGCATCAAAGTTACTACTAAATATTCAACATTCTCTTTTGAGACTCCGCTTCAGACTCATTCATTTGGCACTAAAAGCTAAACATTGTCACCGATATGGCTGTCCGCAACATGTCATTAATTGTGTACGCGAGGTGGTCGCTCAGTGACAACGCTAACATGAGCTAGGTTAGCTAGCATGAGCTACCGGGAGATGGAAAGACTAAAGTTACTGGTGAAAATGTGATTTACGTTGGAATACTCCTTTGCCAACTTGCTGTACTTTGCTTGCAGGTCTGCAGCCATTATTGCTGGATTATGAATAGCCCCAACTTTAGCCAAGGTAACGTTATGGCTAAACCTTTAACGTTAGTTAACGCTAGCTTTCGGTTATCTGTTCAATGCTAATAACGCAACCAAGCGAACTAGGGGTGGGCGATATATCGAGTATACTCTATGTATCGCGGATTGTTCTACCCGAGATGTAGTACTGTACTATATCGCGAACATCGAGTATTTAGTTTATATGGCGCCGCCCGCGGCCGAGAGACACTCTCAGTGCTTTCCTCGAGAAGGGACGGCGGAGCTATAGGCTAACGTTAGTATTGGTCCCGAGTGTAGCAGGGACGGCGGAGCTATAGGCTAACGTTGGTGTAGTCAGGGCTGTACAGTGCGATATAATGTTGCGGTTGTAATTTCATTAGACAGACCAGCGCGGACCTTTAATAACATGTAATTTAATTGACACCAGCAATGAGCTAACGATAGCTGCTAACCAAGGTATCCATTAGGATTATGCTAAGCTAACTAGCGATAGCTGCTAACCCTGGTAAACGGTCAAAGCGGACTCCACAAGACTAGTTCCATTCGTGAGGAAAGGGGGTGGGTTATATTGACAACGCTTGACAACAGCAGTTTAAACATAACTTCATATTTATTGGTTATTCGTTTCTGTATATCATTCAATTTCCATCTCCGTGTGTCTCCATCTCCATCTCTTCCTGTTTACATTCGAGTGTGACGTCATCACCTACGGCAGCTTAGGCGATCAAAACGCGAACCTAGAACAAACCCCGAGGGGGGGGGGGGGGGGGGCTGGCTCTCTTGTTCATTCTCGCCCCCCCTCTCTCTCTCGCTACATTCAATGATTTAAAGTAGCCAAACGTTACAGACAGTATAAATACTAACTGGATAGTTGGTGATATAAACATTTAATTTCATTATCTGAAATATTCTAAAATCATTAAGTCTGCTATAAGCCATTATACCTTTGTGTGTGATTATTATTTTCTCACAGTAGGGTGTGTATATATATACATATATATATGTGTGTGTGTGTGTTTGGCTAAAGTGGATAGAAAACACAGTACTGTGTAAAAGTCTTAGGCACCCAAGAGTTTTTATATAAATTGTCTTGGATGTAAATAAAAATGTTATTAGTGTGTCAGTAGACTACTCTTAGTACATTTTCATTAAATTATTTTTAAAGCATCTTCATGGTTTAATAATGCAAACATATGTTGCAGGGACTTATTATAATCATCATATTGGCGTGACTGTATGCATCAAAGGGTTAAATCGAGCATTTTTAAGTGATTTAGAGGAAATGTCAAAATATCGCGATATATATCGTGTATCGCGATATGGCCAAAAAATATCACGATATCATTTAGAGGCCATATCGCCCAGCCCTAAAGCAAACCCATCACAGCTCCCCGTCAACACCCCTCTCTCGGGAAGATGGCATTTAAGAAAGTATCTGCTGTTAAAATGACACAAACATTCGTTTTGTGGCATTAACGTTATATAGTTAGTGTTACACGTTCAATAACATAAGCATAGTATTTACCCGAACTACTAGCTCAGTTCCTTCCGTTGCTCATAGAGCCCTGAGAGTTGTACCCAATCCATTCTGCAATCTGTTAATAAAGTTTTCAATCAGACAAATGTATAGAAAGGCTTTGTTTTATTATAACATTCGTTGCAGTAAAATCATTATGTCTCGTTTGGTCATCCTGTGGAGCGCTGGTCGGCAAGCTTGTTGTGATTCTCGCAAGCAGATCAATGGCGGCATGCCCGGAAGTAGAAAATGAATAAACGCTTGCCGATTGGTGGTAAGAACAGCAGGAGGTGGGTGCTAGCGGTGTGACGTAATTGGCCGAATCGACTGTCAATCAAAATTGTTCTATTGCATTGGTTGAGAGCTCTGGTTGAGACAATAGTATCCAGCTGCAGGCCGCCAGACCATACTGGGAGAGGGATAGTGCTACATGGCATGGTGGAATTAATACCATAAACATATTTCTTGATGTTTCCTTTTTTTAAGTAAGTAAAGAGGCCTACAAATACAAACATACACATACAAATATACAGTAGTTTCATTAAAAAAAATTATAATTAAAAAAAAAAATATATAAAAAATATATATATATATATTTTTTGCCACAAATATCGGTATCGGCCGATTGTGTTAGTTGAACAATCGGTATCGGTTAGGGATGTCCGATATTATCGGCCGACCGATATTATCGGCCGACCGATATTATCGGCCGATATCGGCAGTAAAATGTGATATCGGAAAATATCGGTATCTGTATTAAAAAAAAAAGAAAAGTCTTTTTTTTTTTTACATTTATTTAACCTTTATTTACCCAGGCAAGCAAGTAAGAACCAATTCTTATTTTATTTATTGTCAAAAGTATGCATGTTGGTTTAATTCAACAACAAGAGATATGTAATGTTAATTTTTACTTTTTTAATTATCATATTTTGCACAGATAATGCTTACATTTAGAAAGCCTTTTGAATGCATCCAGTGAAATTATTAATTACCTGAAATTATTCAGTTTTTTTGGGGGGAAACCCTGCATATATCGGTATCGGTTGATATCGGTATCGGTATCGAAATTAAGAGTTGGACAATATCGGAATATCGGTATCGGTAAAAAAGCCAATATCGAGCATCCCTAGTATCGGTGGCAAATTTTCATATCGGTGCATCCCTATCATTAATCCAATCCACTTTATTTATAGAGCACATTTAAAAACAACAAAGTTTACCAAAGTGCTGTACAAGTCCCACAACATAAAAGAAATATATATATATATATATATATATATATATATATATATATATATATATATATATATATATATTAGAGCTGGGCCGTTAACGGCGTTAACGTGCTGCGTTAACGCTATACTAGTATCGCGCGATAATATAATTAACGCATTAATCTAATTTTTTTTTTTTTTTTTTTTTTTTTTTTTTTTACATTTTTTTTTTACCTTTATTTACCCAGGGTAGGTTCGCTGAGCACAGATGCTCTTTTTCAGGAACGCCCTGCTTCACATTCACACAGTTCCATTCACACCTGGGAGCTGCCCAGTACAACCACAGTTGACACCATTGGCCACTGAGGAACTCCACTGGAGCAGTTGATTCAAGCCATGTCACATAGTTCAAGTTTGAAATGATTCTTTCTGTTTTGTTCCTGAGAGTGCTAGATACTGTACTGTACTGGTAATATTATTTATTTGTGTTAACTTCTGAATAAAACAACTTATTAAACACAAGTACATCTTATTGAACATTATTTTGATATTTCATTACCAATTATCATAGCAAAACAGCTTTTTCAAAGTCTGTAATGCATTTTGGAAACGGGAGATGGGCTCATGGTGTAATGGGCCACCTGGCCTGAGAAACATAAGGAGGAAAGAAAAAGTAAGGACTTACTTCTGGTCATTATTTGGGTAGAACACACATATTTTGAATGCCTTCGGCAGGTTTTTTTTTTTTTGTGTGCCATTTTAATCTAGATTAATCTAGATTAAATCCAGGATTGCAGATAGATTAATCTAGATTAAAAAAAATAATCTATGCCCACCTCTAATATATATATATATATAAAAAAAATCGAAGCTTCGAATTAAAATCGAAGCTCGGCCCCGAAGCTTCGATTGCCAAAAAAAGCTTCGAAGGTCACCCCTAGAAATCACTGTCGAGTGAGTGGCCGGCAGAACGTGCCCGAAACGTCAATGGATCTTGAAGTCCAATACAAACATGTACACACACGGAGAAAACATCAAAATAATAGATAAAAAAAAGAAGGAAGAAGAAAAGAAAAAACCTTCACGACCTCCGGAGGTATTAGCCAAATCAACAGGATGACTTGCATAAAAATCATAGATCATTTAAACAGAGCTAACGTTAATCTACCCAGCCTTAGTGGACGTTCAATGGACATCAAAATAAAACTCTGACCAAACCCCTCTTATATCAGATGTAGCGAAACATTCAAATAAAGTATCTAGACGATATCCAGCGTCACATAGTTAACCTATTTATAAAAACAAAGTTATCAAAATGTATATGACGCCGTTTGGCGTTTAAGCCATAAAGAAGTGCTAACTGCACAAAAACAATATACTGTAGCCTATGACGTGGTGTCCTCTTGGCTCTTCAAGTAGGTTTTAGCTTCCTCAGGCGAGGAAACATGCCTCCTCAATCCGTCTTTGGTGACGATGATCAGTTTTGCAGGGTACTGAAGGGACGGTCTAAAACCTTGATTGTAGAGTAAGGGCATGACTGTCTTGTAACGGGAACGTTGCTCCACAACTTCGGGGCAGTAATCTTCATAGATGTAGACTGTGTGCCCTCCGTATGCCAGTTTACCACTTCTCTTCCGTGCCTCTCGAACAATTCTTTCTTTTATTCCAATTTGACGTAAGCTAGCAATAACCACTCTAGGCCTGGAGTTATTTACAGCTTTAGCACAAATTCTGTAACACTGATCCACTTCGGGTGTCGTAGTGAGGATCTCCGGTCCCAGAATTTCAACCAGTGCTTTTGCAAACAAGATATTGGGCTGTTCGCAACTCACGGATTCATCCAGTCCTACTATGCGAATATTAGGTCGGTGGAGTCGGTATTCGAAGTCGGCCATTAGCTTATCGTTGATTCCTTCTATATCCACTCATCTAGCAGTGCAAGTACTCAAGCCGGATTCCATTTCGTCTAGACGATCGGTCTGTACACCAACCGTTTCCCATAGCTTATCGATTTTGGATTCGATAGATTCTTTGCTAGAGGCAACCTGGTTTGTTAGGGAGCGTAAACCTTCCGTTATGGTGTTCTCTATTATCGTTATGGTGCATTCGAGCTTAAGATGGGAATGCGTGAGCTTGATCTGGGATTGCGTTAGCTCTTTGATTAGCTTAGTAATGTAATCCGGTTGAAGCGTCATCTCTCTTTGGCTCGCTTGCTTTCTTTGGTGCCATTGTGGTTCTTTCAGTCAATATAGTTAGTTGGAAACCTAAGGTGATATATACGTACATGTTTAACCGAATTGGGGGTATAAAAAGAGGCTTTTAAAGGCAAAATATAAAAAACGGGAGAAGCAGCTTTACAGAGTGCAACCTACATACTCGAACCGGACGTCTAATAAACGACTAATCTGTAATGCTGAAAGTCCAACTCCGATAGTGATATCAAAACTTGATCATGTTAAGTGTAATGTTATATCATTAATACAAGCCACAAATCCAGACAATTCGTCCCATTCAACTCCAAAAGCCAGTCAAAACCAATCCAAGCCAGAGTTGTTCCGACTGTAGATGCCCAAATGTTCTCAAAAGCATCTGTTGATCACCAAGACTTGCTCGCTAGTTAGTGTCTGGTAAGGTATATCTTATGAACACTGCCTGAGCCTCTACTACGTATCACATGACATGAGTGTATCTTGCCCAGAATGAGGGAGCAAGGTGCAGAAAAAAAATTATTTTTTATTTGGGCTTCACAGGGAGTATAGTGTGAAATGGTGACCTGTCCCTTTGTTACTTTCAAAAGAAATGTTTACAAGAAATTACATTTAAATTATTTTATACCCTTCTTTCTAGACTCCCTTGCCTTACAGGTGTTTATCTGTGAAGAGGAGGTTCCACCTGAGCAGCAGGAGAGGAGCCCTAGTCTGGGCCAAGAGGAGTCAGAGTCCCTACAGATTAAAGAGGAACAGGAGGAACTCTGGACCAGTCAGGAGGGAGAGCAGCTTCAAGGTCTGGAGGAGGCTGATATCATGAAGTTCACATTCAATCCTGTCTCTGTGAAATGTGAGCATGATGATGAGAAACCTCAGTCCTCATGGTTTAACCAAACCCAGGACCCAGAGGCCCTACAGATTAAAGAGGAAGAAGAGGAACTATTTCAAGATCTAGAGGAGGCTGATGGCTCCAAGATGACCTTACACCCTGTGAGATATGAACATGGTGGAGAAAATACTCTGCCCTCACAACTCAGCCAAACCCAGGACCCAGAGCTCCTACAGATTAAAGATGAACTACATCAAGGGCTGGAAGAAGCTGGTGGCTCAGAGATCACAGGACACCCAGTGAAATGTGAAGATGGTCAAGAGAACGCTCAGCCTTTCCAGCCTCTTCAAACCTGTAGGCAGAGAAACCGAGAAGCTTACTCTTTACCCAGCACCTCAACTGAACAGATGAAAACAGAACCTGATGGGGAGGACTGTAGAGTATCAGAACCAGCCAGTAACTTAGATCCAGCTGGTGACTTAGAACCAACTAGAGATATCCAGCCCCTTTCTTCAGACTGTTCTCTAATTGAGACTGAAGACAGTGATGATAAACGTTCTGAAAATGAGACTGATGACAGTGATGATGAGAGTTATGGAACTGAGCCTGATGACACTGATGATGAGGGTTCTGGAACTGAGCCTGATGACACTGATGAATGGAAGGAGAGTGGACGACTATGTTTGATGACTCAGAAACCAAAGAAGACACAGAAAATACGAAGTAGTCCTGGCTTCAGCAAGGAGGAACATCTGAAGATACACATGAGATCTCATACCGGAGAGAAACCATTTAGTTGTTCAGTTTGTGGGAAAGGGTTCAGTCAGAAAACGGATCTGAACAGACACATGAGAACTCATACTGGAGAGAAACCATTTAGTTGTTCAGTTTGTGGGAAAAGGTTCCGTAATAAAGGACATCTGATCTCACACATGAGAACTCATACTGGAGAGAAGCCATTTAGTTGTTCAGTTTGTGGGAAAGGGTTCAGTCAGAAAGGACATCTGAACTCACACATGATAACTCATACTGGAGAGAAGCCATTTAGTTGTTCAGTTTGTGGGAAAGGGTTCAGTCAGAAAACAGATCTGAACAGACACATGAGAACTCATACTGGAGAGAAACCATTTAGTTGTTCAGTTTGTGGTAAAGGGTTCGGTGAGAAAGGACATCTGATCTCACACATGAGAACTCATACTGGAGAGAACCCATTTAGCTGTTCAGTTTGTGGGAAAAGGTTCCGTAATAAAGGACATCTGATCTCACACATGAGAACTCATACTGGAGAGAAGCCATTTAGTTGTTCAGTTTGTGGGAAAGGGTTCAGTCAGAAAGGACATCTGAACTCACACATGATAACTCATACTGGAGAGAAGCCATTTAGTTGTTCAGTTTGTGGGAAAGGGTTCAGTCAGAAAACAGATCTGAACAGACACATGAGAACTCATACTGGAGAGAAACCATTTAGTTGTTCAGTTTGTGGGAAAGGGTTCGGTGAGAAAACACATCTGAACAGACGCATGATAACTCATACTGGAGAGAACCCATTTAGCTGTTCAGTTTGTGGGAAAAGGTTCCGTAATAAAGGACATCTGATCTCACACATGAGAACTCATACTGGAGAGAAGCCATTTAGTTGTTCAGTTTGTGGGAAAGGGTTCAGTGAGAAACCATATCTGAACAGACACATGAGAACTCATACTGGAGAGAAACCATTTAGTTGTTCAGTTTGTGGGAAAGGGTTCAGTGATAAAGGACATCTGATCTCACACATGATAACTCATACTGGAGAGAAGCCATTTAGTTGTTCAGTTTGTGGGAAAGGGTTCAGTCAGAAAGGACATCTGAACTTGCACATGATAACTCATACTGGAGAGAACCCATTTAGTTGTTCAGTTTGTGGGAAAGGGTTCAGTCAGAAAGGACATGTGAACTCACACATGAGAACTCATACTGGAGAGAAGCCATTTAGTTGTTCAGTTTGTGGGAAAGGGTTCAGTCATAAAAAATGTCTGGACTCACACATGATAACTCATACTGGAGAGAACCCATTTAGTTGTTCAGTTTGTGGGAAAGGGTTCAGTCAGAAAGGACATCTGAACTCGCACATGAGAACTCATACTGGAGAGAAACCATTTAGTTGTTCAGTTTGTGGGAAAGGGTTCAGTCAGAAAACAGATCTGAACAGACACATGAGAACTCATATAGGAAAGGCAGCACAACTGAAGAGGGCCAGAATAGAGACATACCAGAACTTAGTAAAGAAACTGAAAGAATTAGAGAAAAAACACAAACTCAAAGAACCAAGAGACACTTAGGGAAGTAAAAGACGTTAGAGAAAAGATAAACAAAGAATTACTGACAGAAATTGAGAAAAAGGCTAGATACGTGAAATACATACTATGAAGGAGGAACGAGAGCGACCAGACTCTTAGCTAGACAAATCAGAATACAACAGAAATGAAATACAATACACACAATAAAAGACACAAACACAAACAGGTTACTAAGAGAACCAGCTGAAATAGAGAAGACATTTGTAGAATACCGTACTATAAGACACTATATACACACAACCGAAAGCGGCAGGAGAAGAAGAGATAGAGACATTCTTAGAAAAATGAGATTTACCATCGATAGGAAAGGAACAGAACGAAATATTAAATGCAGAGATAACAGAACAGGAAGTGGGAAATGCGATCAGTAAAGCAAAGAACAATAAGTCACCAGGTAGCGACGGATTCCCTTTGGAATTTTACAAAACATTTAGACAGGAACTGAGGCCCATATTAGAGGCAGCATTTAGACACACAATGAAAAAAGGAACAATGCCACCCTCATGGAAAGAAGCCATAATTACTACTAGGGCTGTCTTAAATACTTCGAAGCTTCGAAGCTTCGTTCAATGGCACAAGCTTCGAACATTAAAAAAAAATCGAAGTTTAAAAAAAAAAGATAATTATTTTTTTCAATTTTTTTTTACTTTGTGTGTGTGTGTGTGTGTGTGTGTGTGTGTGTGTGTGTGTGTGTGTGTGTGTGTGTGTGTGTGTGTGTGTGTGTGTGTGTGTGTGTGTGTGTGTGTGTGTGTGTGTGTGTGTGTGTGTGTGTGTGTGTGTGTGAACTACCCATCCCAGTTAGGACAGCCGAATCCCGTCCAATCTTTCGCCGTCGACTAAAGACTCACTTCTTCAACCATTATCTGAAATGATAAAAAAAAAAAAAAATCTAACCGTGACTAACCTTACTGTCATGCACTTGTCCTAATAAACTAACCTACACTGTAACACGCAACACTTTGATTAACATTGTTACTCAGCTGATAGAGTTGTACCCTTCTTGCTGTCTTGTCGTACAGAACTTGTAAGTCGCTTTGGATAAAAGCGTCAGCTAAATGACTAAATGTAAGTGTGTAGGTGTGTGTGCGCGCGCGCCTTGTAGAATTCCACACATAAGAAAGAAAGATACTGGGATGAATAAACAAAATAGGAAATAAAATGTAGAAATGCATGCAATACATAAATAAATATGAATCTCCATATATGAAATATAACATTTAGATAAGGTGCTACTGAGATGTTTTGGTGAGTTCTTTGTTTTTTTGTGGAAGTTGCCCTTTTTAAAAATGCATGAACATTCACTGATAATTGGTCTGTAGTGGAGTCTACAAGGTCTACATTGCCGGACCATGTAGAATCCGGACCTTGTAGACTGACATAATTCTGTGCATAGTTTAGTCTACACAGGCCATATTTCAAATAATCAAAATCTTACTTCATTCATCTTAAACATTCTTGATTTGGGGGATTGGTAGTTCCCATGAAATCTGAAGTTGTTCAAACGACAACAGCGATCCACCTTGAATTAAATCACACAGCCGAGTGAAACCTTGTTGGATGCGTCACAGTCACGAAAGGGGCTGCTTAATTAATTAATCCAACCCACTTTATTTATAGAGCACATTTAAAAACAACGTTTACGAAAGTGCTGTACAAGTCCCACAACATAAGATAAAAAAAAAATATTAAAAAAATATATATATATATATTTTCTTTTACTTTTTTTTTCCGAAGCTTCGAATTAAAATCGAAGCTCGGCCCCGAAGCTTCGATGGCCAAAAAAAGCTTCGAAGGTCAGCCCTAATTACTACGATTCCAAAGGAAGGGAATGATAAGGAACTATGTAGTAGTTTCAGACCAGTGTCCATACTTAATGTAGATTACAAGATGTATACATCAATAATATCCAAAAGATTTGAGACATTTATGGCAGATATTATAGACGAAGACCAGACCGGATTCATTAAAGGAAGAAAAAGGCAGGACAACATAAGGAAGACAGTGCAGATAGTAGAGGAGATACAAAAAGAAGGAGGAAGTGCAGTACTAGTTAGCCTAGATGCAGAAAAAGCATTCGACAGTGTAAGCTGGATATTCCTATATAAAGTATTAGAGAAATTTGGACTAGACAAAAATGCGATGAAAACAATTAGGGCATTATATCAAGAACCAACGGCAAGGATTAAAGTAAATGGCAACCTGACGGATCGGATTTGACATGCACAGGTGTTTACATTTTTATTTTATTTCTTTCATGTTTTACATATATAATTTTTGTTTTGCATAATATATTTGTTTTGTACGGTTTTAAATTAGTACACATTTGATTAGTGGAAAAGGGGTAGGATTAAATAAGTGTATACTTCCTACTCTTTTTCGAACATGTAAATTGAGTTACATTGTGTTTTTTTTTTTTTTTTTTTTCATTTAATTTCTAGAGATCAATGTAATCTCTTTATATTGTTTGTATTTACATGTTCTCAGGGGAGGAAATTAGGCCACTTTACTCGCCAAATGAGAGTATTTATTATGTTTGGCGAGTGATTCACGAAGACCACTCGCCAGTCTGGCGACTAGTAAACAAAACAAAATACAATTATTCTGCAATCTGCTGATTCGCTCACTGGCACAAGCCGAACTCTGACTCCCCCCTTATGATTCCTCCCATTTGCGCCTCATAATAATCCATAACCAATGAACATCGTCGTTGTACAGATGCGCTCTAAGCTCCTCCAATGAACACTCGTTTTCTAGAAGATGTCGCGCATCTAGTGGAAGTGTATAGACCACTGCGTTCGGACCTACAGACTCCTGTCACCGGCTTGACAACGTAGAGACAAACTTAGACAAAAACACATTGTGGATGAAAATGTAGAGTTGTCGCTTTCGGATATCAGTGAGGTCTGTCTGACATGGGGGCGAACAACAGCACTCGACACGTCTCCTTCGAGTCGGATGAGAATGACAAGTGGGCGTGAGGCTAACCCAGCATTAGCTGGCTAGCTACCGAGCATGTAACAAGCTACCATAAAACGCGCATTCAACATAGTGGACTATACTGAGCGGCTTTGCTTAAATGCAGCCGAGTGACATTTTATTATTACCGAATTATTACAGAGTTTCCCCCCATATCACCACTCGCCCATATACCCTTTACAACGGTGATGTGTCATACTCGTCATTCAGAATACACCTGCTGAACCCCTAGCGTTGACATGAGATTCGATTCCAATGTATTGTCATACAGCACAAGTGCAAATGTAACAAGTCAAGTTATTTTATTTATTTTTTCACTGCCCAGCCCAGTCCAACCCAGCATCTTTCACTGCCCAGTTCAGCCCAACCCAGTCCAGAATAGTTCCCTCTTTCATGTTAATATGTGATATCCTAATATTTTGAAGAGTAGAGACGGTGTGATTAATACATGTTTTATGCTAATATTGTGAAGAGTAGAGACACTTATTAATGTTTTATGCTAATAAATATTTTAAAGAGTAGAGACATACAAAGAAGTAATGATCACAATTAGTGATTTATTTTTGGCTGGTAAAAAATCTGTTTGGCTGGTAAAAAAAATCATCTACTCGCCAGTTGGCTGGTAAGCCAAAAAGTTAGTTTCCTCCCCTGCATGTTCTAAATAAAGATTCCAAATCAAATCGCACTCCAGCCCAGTTGAAATTGAAATGGCTACCCCTCGACAACAACAAGAGTTGTTCCACAAGTTCAGTGTGACCCGGCTATCTTTATACTCTCAGACATTAACCCATTCGCCAGGCATTGTACCCTTCTTATACCATCCTCTGCCAGCTCTATTGTCTATGGAGATGTTCACCTACTTTGCAGGGCTATAACTTTTTTAATTGTATTGCTAAATTGACAGTACTATGGCCCATTCAACATCGATTAGCTATTGTTCAGGGTGTAGGAACGTTTTACTTTTTCATTCACACATTCATACTAAAATACCGTCCAGAGTATAAATATGTTTTTATCGTTTTCTGCAGTAATTCATAGAACGTAAGTTATAGCCATTTATGCATATATTACATCATCAAATGCAGTTTGCTAGCGATTGACGTCAGATTAAAAATTTCAATTGTACAAGGTCCTAAACGTCATGACTCATCATCTGCTGGTGACCGGAGGGGGGGGGGGGGGGTCGTTTATAATGCAATGACCGACGTTAAATTAATCATGTAGTATGGGTGATATATTGAGCATAGCAGTTTGTATGGATAATAATAATCAAAAACGCTGAAACTCACCGCAGCTTCCTCTTACCGTTGGGTGATCAGCGTGGAGCAAAAAGTTCGCTATTATGGGATGTTGATCTAGATGAACCATTTCCGGGTTGTATAATACTATATACGTCCAAATAACGTTGTTTATTGAGTTATGGCAACCGATCGATTATCCAGTGTGTCGAGATGGAGCCCCAGGAGCGATAGCGAGTGGCCGACGGAATAGGGGGGACACCAAGCACTTCCGGCCCCACTTCCGGTTGGCCGATCGGCCACCAGGTGGCGATATTGAACCGTTGGAGAGTTGAGTGGAGATCCACAGCACCCGTCAAGGATCCGTCGGTGAAATATGAATGCCATGACAGAAATTTGAAATATTGATCTCGATGACTGCGTAATCCGTCATTGGCAGATTAAGCATGGCGAGGAATGACGGCTTAATCCGTCAATGGCGAAGAATGGGTTAGCGCTCCGTCTTGAGACGGATATCCGTCAATTTGATTCGGAGTTCCGTCATTTGATTCACAGTCGTGACGGATTTTAACCTGGTATAATATGATTTGTAGATGCATACAGATTGAAACTAAATAGAGCCAATCAGAGGCGTCAAATATCATGAAAAAGGGCAATCATACTCCAGCCCAGTTGAAATTGAAATGGCCACCCCTCGACAACAACAAGAGTTGTTCCACAAGTTCAGTGTGACCCGGCTATCTTTATACTCTCGTAATGACTAGTTCAGGCATTAAAGCGTTCCGTCTTGAGACGGATATCCGTCAATTTGATTCGGAGTTCCGTCATTTGATTCGGAGTCATGACTGATTTTAACCTGGTATAATATGATTTGTAGATGCATACAGATTGAAACTAAATAGAGCCAATCAGAGGCGTCAAATATCATGAAAAGGGGCATTTTGACCATTCTAACCAATCAAACGTGAGCTTGACGCACACCCGCTGCTCGCAGACAGTGCTCTCCCCCTCACAGACCCGTCTCATTCGCACCGAAGATAGAAAGCATGCAGGTCCTCTTTTAACACCACTGAAGCATTAAACAATGGCCCAGTAAACTTATTCACTTTAGTTTAATATACGAGGCGTTGTCTAACGGTATCTAGCTGGCTATAGCTACTGATAGCTCATAACATAATTGAAATTCGTTTTTGCAGCTGTGGCTAACGTTAGCTAGCTACCGATCTTCGGCTGGCTAACATTAGTTACCTAGCAACTGTAGCTAGCTAATACGGTCTGCGCTGGCTGGCTAACTTTTAATTCACAATGGAGTGGAGCTAACTAACTGTACAAATCGATGTGATTGGCTGAGACTGTATTTAGTACGGTTGGCTGCCTGGCTGTTGTGGATTCAGGTAGCCAGCTAGCAGCTAACATCAACTCAACATCAACACTCTGTTGACACTCTGAGCTAGTTTGCCGACAGCAATGTAACAAATAATATGGTCCGGACCGTGCGGAACCCTTATCCCCAACACAGTTCCGTGTGTGAATAATGTTGAGCCACCACAAAAGATGAATCCAAAGTTTAATATAGTAAGAAGAATAGTACTAGGCTATATTATAACACATCTTTGCAAGTAGATTACATTAGCAAAATGCCCTTTTGACATGTTGCCTACATATTCATAATCATGAAAGTAAGTATTTTATATTCTGTACTTAGTTTGGAAGTATTTTATATTCTGTACTTAGTTTTAAAGTGGTCAGACAGTTCCCTCTGTGTGTAATACAGACAGTCTTCACACATTCATAAATAACACTTACAGAAAAGCTTATTGTGCACTGTAATACATTTTGTTCAATGGGGGATTTTTTTATGTACCGAATACCATGAAACCGTGGTATTTTTGCCCAAGGTTATCGTAGCCTCAAAATGTCATACGGCACATGCCTAGTTACACTACTAGGTCTACACTATACTATAGTTTAAGCATTACAGTACTGTTGCATTGTCGTTTTTTTATCAATAAAAAACATATATTGCATATGTTGTGAAGGGCCAGATTAAACCGAATATATATATTTATTTATATATATATATTTAATTGTATTTGTATATTCTCTAATATTCCCTGATATCCCTTGTATATTCCTTGTACAATATGCATTGAATATCCATTCTAGCCTACTGAACATCCCATAATAGTCTCCATTCTACTATTGGTCGAGACCTTGGTGCCAGGCTGCCATACCCCTCAGACCCAGTTCAAACGTACCGCTCCACATGTACGAACAAGTCCTAGTTCCGCGTAGGAATCTGGCTACCGCACCACTAATGGGACTATTTGTTCATAGTGCGTATATATACTGCGCTACTAAAGTAGGACTTTCTTTTCAGTCCAGTTTCTTACCCTCCAATAGAGTCACAGACGTAAAGCCTCCCCGCGACGCCACGTGTGGGAGTAAGGCCAAGTTCGCCTACCATCGGTATTGAGACATCGTGTATATTAATATTTGAATAGTCATATTTGGCACTATATATCGTCGAGTTGGACGTAGTCTATTAAGCTAATAATAGTCTGTTAATATATAGTGCTTCGTGCGGTGAGAATACTACCGTAGTCAGTACCCCATCGTTTCGGGCAGAGAACTGGCTGCTTACCCAGGGTGGTTGACCCCATGTGAAGCTGCACCCGAGGAGCCCCAGAGCCGACGAGCGAGTGGACCTGTATACCGGATTATTCTACCGACGACAGCCCGCCTTCCCAGGCACGGATTATGCTTTGTATACTTTGATTATTCCATGGATAAAGACCCCCGACACTGCCGTGTGTTGGAACCCCCCCCCCTGGAGAGGACGCAAGGTGAGGAGACGCTCTGCAAGACGAGGTCGCTTCACGTCTCTCCCCCGTGGACCGGAGAGAGCCGGCCCACAAAGAGTCCACCTGCTTTCATCTGTGGTCCAAGGATCGCCGGCGCATTGAACGGCACTACAGTGGGTTCACCTGGGATACCCTTGGCCGGACGAGGCAGCCGGATTCTACCCCCCCCCCCCTCCTACTCCTGTCGGCTTACAAGCGACCGGATTAACCCCCCCTTAGTGTATCTAGTATATAATCATTAAAGTATCATTGCTGTTATTCCTTAACTATTCCAGGTCGTATATTTACCACCTGCGCCATCAGAGATTGGACATTCTCTATTGATATACCGACGAATACTCTTTGCCATAAAAGTGCATACTATTTCAATTCATAAATGTAATTAAGTGATTAAGTGCTTGCTCTACACACCATTGCTGTGTAGTAATAAACGCATACTTCGACTTCGTACATTTGTGTTGGATCCGTTTCATCTACGTGAGAGTGTTTATGATAATATATTTATGCCGTGTACTGGGTGGCCGAATATTAAGTACAAAGGTAGTGGTAGTAAGTATCATATCTAGTAATACAGTCAGGGAATTGTACCCCTCAGTTACAATTGGTCCTTCGAGCCGGATGGTAATTAGTGTAATATTAATATAGTGTTATTAATATTGAAATGGCCTATGATGAACACTCCACGAAACGATCCTCCTAACCAACGCCCGCAGCGCGAACGACGGCTCCCTCAGTACTTAGAGGCTTACGCTGTCAGTCAACAACCTAGTCTTCTACTAACAGTAAACGCGGTAAAACTAGAAAGTAAAAGTATGTCTAACCCCAACGCCCAGACTACCCCGACCATAGAGGCCCCTACGGGCTCTAATGTAACTGACCAAGTTCACGGTGGGGACCAGTGGGAACCAGACATGACTTCACACCCCGCCAGTACTGAAGAAGTAGTCCCCGATGAGTCCCGGGAGGAATACAACGCTACCGAGAGAGAACTCGGCACGGAAGAAGACGGGGAGAGCACCGTGGAGATAGAGCTCCAAGGCTCCGCAAGGAGTACCCCGAGGGAAGGCTCCCCTATACAACCGCCTTCTCCCAGCGAGGCAGAGAGGACCCTACAGCAGGCCTTCCTCATCAGCCTGAACGCCGCTGCTGAACGCGACCGACTGCAGATCCAGCAGCGAAGCGAACACGAGCAGATACGTCTAGAAATAAGACTCATTCAGATGGAAGAGAATGTGGCCCGAGAACGAGCCGGTGCTCAACGGGACGCAGCGCGCGACAGACAGCAGTCGCAACTAATAGAACAGCTGATCAGACGGACAACACCCTCTCCCTCCGCCAGAGGCTCCAGGAACTCGTCTAGACACACCTCCAGGGCGGCATCCCCTAGCCGAGTAAACAACCCTGAACTTGACCAACAGACGAGGTCTATACCCCCCACAGACCACCTCCCCCCACCGGTCCAAGCGAGACCTAGCAACCGGGAAGGAGCAGCATATCCTGTGGAGAGGCTAAACCAGAGACTACAAGCACTGGATGACCTAACTGAAGACGAAGAGGAAGAGGAGGAGAACCACGCCCGAAGACAGCACAGTACTCTACCGGACCAGGAGGTCCGGTACAGCCCAGGCTATACTCCCGCGGAGCTGCGCTACAGACCCCCGACTCTATACACGGGTGAGCACGACGCACGACCCGCACCGAGGAACAGCACCTGGACAAGCGGGCCATGGTACACTGCCGGTACCAGCCCATACCAAGGAGCGGGAGGAGACTCGCCTAGGAGGCCTCTCCCCCAACGCTCGCCGATGTATCCACAGTCAGCGTCATACATTGGCACGCCTATGGTACCCGACTTCACCCAAGAGAACCGAGCCCAGTATACAGAACTCCGCATGTGTCTGGAGACCATGTTGGTGGATGTATTGGATGAACGCCACAAATACGCCATCCTACTGAAGCACTTAAAGGTACCCCGCGCACATAATATAGCGCTCGCCTACGCGACTTCCACCACCCCATACACAGCAGCGCTGGTAGCACTGGACCAGAGGTATGGGCGCATATGGGATTACGTGATCCAGGAGATCCGACACATCGACCGCTTACCCCCAGCAATAGACAATCGAGCACTGGACGACCTGTCCATCAGAGTGCAGTCCCTGGTAGGGATGTTGGGAGCGCAAAGAGAGAAGGGGAGGCATGAACTTTACGCCAACTCAAATGTGGAAAGGATTCTGGAGAAGCTGCCGCCCGCTCGTCAGGAGCGCTTTAGGCGGCAGAGGGACCACAGAGACCCGAATGGCCCCGAACCGAACCTCCTCGATCTAGCAGACTTCCTGGCGAGAGAAGTCAGCAGCCTACGGCTAGATACATTCGGACGGAGCACCCCTGGCTCCAGAGAAGGAACCAGACGACTAAATGATGGAAGAAGATCGGTGACTGTGATGCACCAATCGGAGTCAGTACCGAGCAGCAGGAGCCACAGTACCCCCTCCAGAACGGAGAAGTGGAAGATAGTGTGCCCCTACTGTGAGAAAGAACACTGGCTAGCGCAATGTGACTCCTTCCCCAAGCTGAACGCGGAGGAAGCAGGTCAATGGATAAAGTCCAACAAGCGCTGTTTTCGCTGTGCGCGCTCACACATGGCAGCCGAATGCCGCTTAAAGAAAAGGTGCACCAAGTGCGATGGAGCCCATCTGGACATACTTCACGACAGTAACAGACGGCGCCCTTCACCTGCACCATCCAGCCGCAAAGCGAGCGTCATGTACATCGATCCCGCCAGCAGCAGTGGAGCCCGAGTACTCCTAAAAGTAGTGCGTGTGACACTAAGCTACCAGAATAAAGTCCTGGACACTTACGCCGTCCTCGATGACGGGTCAGAGAAGACCCTGCTGCTCGCCTCCGCTGCGGCCCAGCTAGGGCTGCGGGGAAGCGAAACCCAAATGACAATTCGGACAATAAGACGAGATTTGAAGACGATAAAGGGCGAAGAATGTCTCATTCTCTATCGCAGCAAGCGGCCAGCCTGAGCGACGGTACCAGATTGCAGACGCTTTCACCAGCCAAGAAATAGGACTGTCGCGGTACACATACCCCGTCGCCAAGCTGATGGAGAAATATGCACATCTGCGCAAGTTACCGATCCCGCTCATAGACAATGCTATGCCGACCCTGTTGATAGGCTCCGACCATGCAGACCTCATTGTCCCGATAGACCGGGTTCATACCGGACCCCGAGGCTGTCCTGCAGCAGTCGAGACCCGTTTGGGATGGACTCTCCAAGGCCCGCTCGCCAAATCTCTCAACCGAAGTACAGCCACTAGATGTCTCCACTCCCGAGTCACAGAGGGAGAAACCGCACTCCTGCAACACGTAGAGCGGCTATGGACCTTGGAACAAATGCCCTTTAAGAACGGAAAGAAAGACATTCGCTCTAAAGATGACATTTACGCCATTCACCTCCTCGAGACAGGGACCAAGAGAGTCCCGGTCAACGGCGTGTTGAGATACGCCACGCCACTCCTGCGGCGAGAAGGAATGCCTACTTTCCACGCCAAGACAGACGCCACAGAACGGTACCTGCTGAACACGGAGCGGCGCTTAGCCAATAACCCCGCCCAAGAGAGTGTATACCGCGCTGAGATTGAGAAGCTCATCACAGCGGGACACGTCACAAAGATGGACATTAAAGAGGCTGACCAGACCACTGAATCGTGGTACGTGCCCCACCACAAGGTCCATCACAACGGTAAAGACCGCATAGTATTTAACTGCAGCTACCGGATCGGATCCCAAAATCTAAATAAAGAGTTACTGCCCGGTCCCACACTCGGCCCCTCCCTACTCGGCGTTCTACTCCGCTTCCGCCAGGAAAAGGTGGCCATCAGCGGGGACATTAAAGGAATGTTCCTGCAGGTGAGATTAGTAGAGGCGGACAAGCCCCTGTTACGGTTCCTATGGAGAGAGAAGCCAGGAGATGAGCACCCAGCCATCTACCAATGGGAAGTCCTCCCCTTCGGAACGACGTGCAGCCCCTGCTGTGCTACATTTGCACTACAGAAACATGTAGCAGAGGACCCAGCAGCGGACGAAGAGGTCCGACACAGCGTAAAGAACAGCTTCTACGTAGACAACTGTCTACAAAGCCTTTCAACCCAAGAAGAAGCCGAGGCTCTCCTGATTAAACTCCGCGCCTCATTGATCAAAGGCGGCTTTGATCTCAGGCAGTGGGCCAGCAGCGATCCGCAAGTACTGCGCAGCCTCTCCTCCGAGGACAAGGCAGCCAGCAGCGAGACCTGGATGGCTACAATCCCGGGAGAAGCCCAGGAGATGACCCTGGGATTGGTGTGGCGATTCAAAACAGATTCGCTTCACTACAGACACAAGCCCCTGACTACGGAGCAGGGAAGGCCGGCGGCGGCGCCGACCACCAGACGGAGTGTGTACACAACACTCGCCCGACAATATGACCCGCTAGGATGTATTCTACCGTACACCACCAGGGCAAAAATGATTGTACGAGCATTGTGGGACAAGGACCAGGGCTGGGACGACCCCATTCCCGCACACCTTGCATCCACCTGGAGAGAGTGGGAGATGGAGCTCCACTCACTCCCAGGCGTTAATATGCGCCGAAGCTACTTCCCACCCACGGTGAGGCCAGAGACATGTAAAATGGACTTACACGTCTTCAGTGACGCCTCAGAGGTCGCATACGGATCAGTAGCCTACTTACGGGCCCAAGACCAGGGGGGAGAGATCTACACAGCATTTGTCCTCGCCCGCTCGAGAATAGCCCCACGCAAGCAACAATCTATCCCACGTCTAGAGCTCTGCGCAGCCCTAGCCGGAGCGCACCTAGCCACGCTCATCCAACGTGAGCTCACCATACCGGTGTCTAGAACAATCCTGTGGTCAGATTCCACGACGGTACTCGCCTGGATCAAATCGGACTCATGCAAGTACAAAGTCTTCGTGGGAGTCAGAGTCACCGAGATTCAAGACTTAACCGAAGAGTTAACCGGAGAAACAGAGTGGCGCTACGTTGATACAAAACAGAACCCAGCTGACGTCATCACCCGGGGGATGCCCCTGGATGACCTCACCCGTCGCAATGTCTACAGTGACGGCCCCGCATTCCTAAGACTCCCGGAAGGACAGTGGCCCATGCCTATCCCGAGGGAAGCAAGTCCAGAGGAGGTGGAAAATAAGAAGTCTGTGTTCTGTGGATTGAGCACCGTAGCCTCCACCGACCCTAACATAGACGATTGCACGTCCATAGAGAGTGCACAACAAAGAACATTCCTGCGGTACCACCCGGAGTGCAAGTCCCCCGCTGATATGTCAGCAGCTAACTACGAGGAAGCAGAATTGCTTCTACTGCAGCGAGCCCAGAGAGACTCGTTCCCCGATGAATTGGCCTGTCTACAGGGAGGAAAGCCCGTCCCATCCGACAGCAGATTAATTCATCTGGCCCCCGAGAGCGACGCTCATACCCTCATCAGAGTGGGTGGTCGCCTACGCAGAGCCCCCAATCTACCGGATGACATTAAATACCCGATCGTATTGAACAGCCGACACAAGGTCACAGAGCTGATTATAAAGAAATACGATGAGGATGTACATCACGCAGGAGCAGAAAGAGTCTTCGCGGAAATCAGACGTCGTTACTGGATCCTACAAGGAAGAGAGGCGGTACGACGCTTCCAGCGAACATGTCTAGACTGCCGCAAGTGGCGCGCGCAGCCCAGCATACCAAGGATGGCTGACCTTCCTCCATGTCGCCTCCGAATCGGTGACAAGCCATTCCACTCAACGGGTATGGACTGCTTTGGCCCGCTGCACATAAAGAAAGGAAGAGGAACCGAGAAGCGGTGGGGCATTGTATTCAAATGCATGACCACCAGAGCGATACACATCGAGCTTCTCCCGACCATGAGCACAGACTCATTCCTTATGGCCTTCCGAAGATTCACATCACGGAAAGGAAGACCGTCTACCCTATTGTCCGATCATGGGACAAACTTCAAAGGCGGCGAAAGAGAGCTGAGAGAGAGCTTCCAAGCTATGGGCCCAGAACTTAAGACCCACCTCGCTCCAGCACAGGTTGATTTCCAATTCAACCCCCCAAACGCACCCCACTTCGGTGGCACTTGGGAACGAGAAGTGCGCTCCATAAAGACAGCCCTGTACGCAGTACTTGGGGCCCAGACTGTGGCGGAAGAAGTCCTAATGACAGTCCTCACGGAGATTGAGGGAGTACTTAACTCGAAGCCCCTCGGATATGTCTCCAGTGATGTGGCGGATATCGACCCAGTTACCCCCAACACACTCCTGATGGGGCGGCTAGATCCTGCATTACCCCAGACAATGTACCGGCCTGAAGAAGCGAACGGCCGACGAATGTGGAGGTACAGCCAAGTATTAGCCGACAAGTTTTGGAACAGTTTCCTACTGCACTACCTACCGTCTCTACAGACCCGCCAGAAGTGGGTAAAGGAGAGAGACAATTTGACAGAAGGAACAGTCGTCATGATTATTGATCAATCACTGCCCAGAGCTATGTGGCCGGCCGGCCGCGTAAGCAAAGTGATCACCGGTGCCGACGGCAAGGTCCGAGCAGCTGAAGTGCTCGTCCAGGGTCGCACTTACACCCGTCCCGTGGCGAGGCTCATAGAACTGCCTCGACTCCCAGACACAATCGATGATGACTAGGCCTGCCGCGATAAGCAATAAATCGATTAATTGCCGCGATAATTAAAATTAATGCAATGATTTTGACGGGCGCGATTAATTGCTATTTGCGCGTTTGTTTTAATGAGGCGGAACCAGTGCCCATTGTCAGTCACTGTCCGTGTTGGGAGGCGGGCCGCTGGCTTTACTACAGAGCAGAGAGCACAGCACAGGAGCTCCGTGGGGCAACACCACATAGCTTAACTACATTTCTCAATAGTGTTGCTCCTTTTAACCAAGTAGCGTTATTTGTAGTGTAACGTTAGCGTTTTAACGTTAGTAGCTAACGTTAAAACTAACTTAAAGTTAGTTGTTCACCAACAATCTCAACATTTGTTTTATCATTAGCTCATGTCGATCTACTAGTAGCATCAGCAAGCTAACGTTAGCTGGCCCCAGTCCACTAGCAGCATGTCGATCTACCAGCAGCATCAGCAAGCTAACGTTAGCTGGCCCCAGTCCACTAGCAGCATGTCGATCTACCAGCAGCATAATAATAATAATAATTCATTTAATTTATATAGCGCTTCTCAATAACCCGAAGTCGCTGACAGTAGTCGGGAGCAGGGGTACAAACAAAGAGGCGAAAGCAAAGAAACAAAACAAAACAACAAAGAAACAAAAACAAAGGAACATGAGACCATGGGGGGAACGGGGGAGACAGCCTGATGGCACAAAAAAAAGACTAGAGACATATCGATCAGGTTGGAGGGGAGGGGGGGGTTTAGGGGTGGGGGGGGTTGAAGGCAAGGGAGAACAGGTGGGTTTTGAGGCGAGCTTTGAAGGTGGAGAGTGTAGGGGAGTCTCTGATGGACTGGGGGAGGGAGTTCCAGAGTCGGGGTGCAGTGCGAGAGAAGGCCCGATCTCCGAAGTTTTTAAGCTTGGATGTCGGGACAGTGAGGGAGGCAGTGGAGGAGGACCGGAGGGAACGGGTTGGGCGGTAGGGGAGAAGGAGATCAGTCAGGTAGGGGGGGGCCAGGCTGTGGAGGGCTTTGAAGGTGAGGAGTAGTGTTTTAAAGTTAATGCGGTGTTTGATCGGGAGCCAGTGGAGGGAGTGGAGGACAGGAGTGATGTGTTCGCGGGACCGGGTGTTAGTGAGGAGGCGGGCGGCTGAATTTTGGACCATTTGCAGTTTATGGAGGGAGCGGGAGGTGATACCAGTGAGGAGGGAGTTGCAGTAGTCCAGGCGGGAGGAGATGAAGGCGTGAATGAGGGATTCAGCAGCGGGGGGGGGAGAGGCAGTGACGGATTTTTGCGATGTTGCGGAGGTGAAAGTAGGATGTTTTCACGATGGAGCATCAGCAAGCTAACGTTAGCTGGCCCCAGCCCATTAGCAGCATGTCGAAGTAGTAGTAGCATCAGCAAGCTAACGTTAGCTGGCCCCAGTCCACCAGCAGCACCAGCAAGCTAGGATAATAACAACAATACTTCCGGTCCGGTCGGTGGGCTTCAAAATAAAAGTCTAAAACACCGGAAAAGACGGAGCGGTGGGCTTCAAAATAAAAGTTTTGGGAAATAAATTTCTCAAACAAAAAATCTCTAACCGGTCGCAATAATATCGCTTATCGCGATATTTTCGGGGGCAATTAATCGCCCAGCAAAATTTGTTATCGTGGCAGGCCTAATGATGACCATGACCCTATAACCCTATGACTTTGTGAAGTTGACTGACCCCTACAGCAAACCCTTATGTGTAAATAGACAACGCGATTAATCTGTCTCTGTTTAACTGATTAGGTCTGGGACCAATCAGGGGGTGGCTGTTGTGAAGGGCCAGATTAAACCGAATATATATATTTATTTATATATATATATTTAATTGTATTTGTATATTCTCTAATATTCCCTGATATCCCTTGTATATTCCTTGTACAATATGCATTGAATATCCATTCTAGCCTACTGAACATCCCATAATAGTCTCCATTCTACTATTGGTCGAGACCTTGGTGCCAGGCTGCCATACCCCTCAGACCCAGTTCAAATGTACCGCTCCACATGTACGAACAAGTCCTAGTTCCGCGTAGGAATCTGGCTACCGCACCACTAATGGGACTATTTGTTCATAGTGCGTATATATACTGCGCTACTAAAGTAGGACTTTCTTTTCAGTCCAGTTTCTTACCCTCCAATAGAGTCACAGACGTAAAGCCTCCCCGCGACGCCACGTGTGGGAGTAAGGCCAAGTTCGCCTACCATCGGTATTGAGACATCGTGTATATTAATATTTGAATAGTCATATTTGGCACTATATCGTCGAGTTGGACGTAGTCTATTAAGCTAATAATAGTCTGTTAATATATAGTGCTTCGTGCGGTGAGAATACTACCGTAGTCAGTACCCCATCGTTTCGGGCAGAGAACTGGCTGCTTACCCAGGGTGGTTGACCCCATGTGAAGCTGCACCCGAGGAGCCCCAGAGCCGACGAGCGAGTGGACCTGTATACCGGATTATTCTACCGACGACAGCCCGCCTTCCCAGGCACGGATTATGCTTTGTATACTTTGATTATTCCATGGATAAAGACCCCCGACACTGCCGTGTGTTGGAACCCCCCCCCCTGGAGAGGACGCAAGGTGAGGAGACGCTCTGCAAGACGAGGTCGCTTCACGTCTCTCCCCCGTGGACCGGAGAGAGCCGGCCCACAAAGAGTCCACCTGCTTTCATCTGTGGTCCAAGGATCGCCGGCGCATTGAACGGCACTACAGTGGGTTCACCTGGGATACCCTTGGCCGGACGAGGCAGCCGGATTCTACCCCCCCCCCCCCTCCTACTCCTGTCGGCTTACAAGCGACCGGATTAACCCCCCCTTAGTGTATCTAGTATATAATCATTAAAGTATCATTGCTGTTATTCCTTAACTATTCCAGGTCGTATATTTACCACCTGCGCCATCAGAGATTGGACATTCTCTATTGATATACCGACGAATACTCTTTGCCATAAAAGTGCATACTATTTCAATTCATAAATGTAATTAAGTGATTAAGTGCTTGCTCTACACACCATTGCTGTGTAGTAATAAACGCATACTTCGACTTCGTACATTTGTGTTGGATCCGTTTCATCTACGTGAGAGTGTTTATGATAATATATTTATGCCGTGTACTGGGTGGCCGAATATTAAGTACAAAGGTAGTGGTAGTAAGTATCATATCTAGTAATACAGTCAGGGAATTGTACCCCTCAGTTACAGCATATATATTGTTGGTGCTCCTTACATTTTGGTGGGTGCTCCTACATTTTAGCTGTTGCTCCCAAGTAAAAATGTTAATTTCGAGCCCTGCATAATTTGAACTATACACAATACATAATTTGAAATATAGACGATACATAATTTGAACTATACACAATACTGAATTTGAACTATACACAATATTGAATTTGAACTATACACAATACTGAATTTGAACTATAGACCATACTGAATTTGAACTATACACAATACTGAAAAGTTAGTATGTAGATTTGTTTATTTGTATGACAAAGTCAGTCAACCCTTGCACATCAGTTTCATTTAATGAATTGAAAACAGCATTGATATTACGTAAAAGCAAACTGGCAATTAATAGAAAAGATGTTCAAAATTATCTAGTTCCCTTAAAACGCTAACGCTATTAAATAAAAAATATATAGTGGAGGTTAAAATAAGAATATGACTTGGCCTGAAAAAAGTTCAGTCAGGAGATTTTTGTTTTTGCTTTAATCCCTGCGAGTTGTATAGGTGAGGGTAGCGACGGATCTCTTTAAAACAAGGAACAAACTATCAAAACGTACACGGACCATGTTGCTTTCCCAGCAGGCGCTATCGGCATCGCGTGCTTGTTATGACAGCTGGGCACATGCGCAGTCGGCACGCATATCCACGGAGGTATCTGCGCAGCTACAAAATCTGGCTTGCACATGGACACGGATGCGACGTCCGTGCAGACAAGAGAGTTGATGAAAATTACAACGAAAAAATGTATGCCGAAAAAACCCGCATCTGCGTACGCAGGAAGTATATTCGGGCCTTTAATATTACATGTATTTTGACGTGCAAACCATGTAGCGTTTCAGCAAGAGCCAAGGTATGGCACAATTAAAATAAAGCCACACATCTATCTGTCATAACATGACGATAGGATTTAATTTTTAGAAAAGCAGATCAAGGTTCTGTAATCGTTCTCCAAAATAAATGTTCTCATGTTTCAGAGATCAATAGACAATTGAACGACATTGAGGTATATACCCTTTTAAATTCCGACCCAGTGTTTAGATTCCCACTGAAATCAAAACAGTCCTCAAAAGCCTGAGATTGGTGGACGAAATCTCTGAAAATGAATTCATGTATATGTTTGCAGAGTTTACTATTACTCCTATTATTTACACTTTACCTAAGATCCACAAGGATAGGGTCTGCCACAGAAAAAAATTCCCAATTTATTGATGCGCATATTAGAGTTTGGCCTCTTCTCAACCGGGTTACTTAAAATACACTACTGCTTTTTTGAGTGGGTTAACTGCCTGCAATATTTCCCCTTCAGACCTATTAGTCACAATGGATGTGGTCAGTCTATACCCCAGTATTCCACACGCTGGCGCGTTAGAAGCGATTCGTTTTTACCTAAACTTGAGGGAGGTACCACGCCCCTCCACAGAGGCGCTAGTTAGCCTAGCCGACCTGGTTCTAACAAAGAACTATTTCAGATTCCAAGATAAATATTATTTGCAAAACAGAGGTCTCAGCATGGGCTCGCCTGCCGCTGTGAGCCTAGCTAACCTGTATATGTCCAAGTTTGAATTTGATCACATTTTCAATAATAACCCGTTTGAAAAATATGTCAAATCCTATATGCGCTAAATTGATGACCTGTTTTTTATTTGGTCTGGTTCATTGGTAGATCTTCATGCCTTCCTAGAGTTCCTTAACACTCGCAGAGAAACGATAACCTTTACTCTTAATTTCGATTTGAACACTCTAATTCTAATTAATAAAACCCTAGATGGTATTTCACTACACACCGAGGTCTTCAAAAAGTAGACTCTTTCCTACATTTCTCTAGCTATCACGCTCCTGCATTAAAGAATAGTCTCCCCTTCAGCCAATTCCTGCGTTACAAGAGAATTTGCGACACGGACGACAGATTTATTGCTCAAGCAGAAGTCCTCCGTGGCAGTTTCCATGATAGAGGTTATAGTGATTAATTGACACTTAAAGCTCTTAATAAAACCAAACAGATTGACAGAACCTCGCTGTCAACAAAAAGAAAAATGAAAGCACGGACAAAGTATCATTTGTTTCTACTTATAGTCCCATCACGAGAGACATACATCCCCATCAAATTCAGAATTCACTTTAAGGTTCTGGTCATCACCTATAGAGCACTCCTTGGTCAGGCACCTGCCTACATCTGCAACCTACTGCGTCCATACACCACGAACAGATCGCTCAGGTCGTCTGATCAGGGCTTGCTGGCTGTCCCCCTGTCTAGATTGAAGAAAAAAGGGGACAGAGCATTTGAAACCGTGGCCCCCAGGTTGTGGAATGCTCTGCCCTTGGACCTTAGATCTGTGGTCTCTGTAAACACTTTTAAAAAGCAGCTAAAGACTGTGCTGTTTAAACAGGCGTTTGGCAAATTATGCTCTATGTAAATCTTTTATGTCTTTTTATCTGTTTTGGCTTTTCCTGATCTTTCACGTTTTTAATTATTTTCTTTTACCATGCTGCTATCTTTTGCATTTTATTGATGTTTTTACTATGTGAAGCACTTTGTGACCCTGGTCTGTGAAAGGTGCTATATAAATAAACTTTACTTACTTACTTACTTACTTACTTACGTAGTATTGTCAATATATTGGCACATTTTACAGTCAGATCCTCTTACTGGGGCAGCGTTTCAGCACCCGCCCAATTATTTCTACAAACGACAAGCTAACCTTTCCAATCTTTTAGTCAAAACTGATCTTCCCATAAGGAAACCCTCACATTTTATGTCCAACATCCCTGACGGTAATTTTCCCAGTCAGGCCTGTGTACAATGCCATGGCATGATTAAATATAGATTCTATGCACAGTACACCCTAAAACAGGCAAGCGTATACCTGTCAAAGGGCGAATTACTTGTAATTCCTCAAATCAAATCTGTTGAAATGTCCTTGCAATTTTTCTTATGTGGGTAAAACAACTAGAGCTGTTAAATCTAGAATCAGTGAGCACAAATGTTCAGTCAGAAATCTAGATGTCAAGTCATCAGTTGCTCGCCATTTTACCAAATGCAATCATTCTGTCAATGATCTGAAATATATGGGACTCGAGCTAGTCAACAGGCCCCCTAGAGGGGGAGACAGGCACAAACTGCTATTACAACGAGAATGTTACTATATGGTTCCGGTTCCAGGTCGAGGATGTAGAAGTCGCAACTCTGTTAAACCTTTACGTATACATCCCCTTAAGTTTCCTACTAACTATTTTGACTGAAAGAACCACAATGGCAACGAAGAAAACAACGAGAAGTGAATCCAAGAAAGACAACGCTCCCTCTGATATGATCGCCATTGCTAGGCTAATTGAAGAGCTCAGGCAATCCTTAACCAACCAGGCAAACGACTTAACCAAAGAATTCAGAGCGTCCGCTGTCTCGATCGAAACCAAACTCGACAGCCTCTGGACGTCGGTTGGTGAACATGCCGTGCGTCTGACCTCTGTGGAAGACTGCTTAAATACTTGGACTGACACGGTGGGCGAGATAGGGGCTAGATGTATGGCTCTAGAAGAAAGCAATGATAAGCTAAAGGCTAAGCTAACCGACGTTGAGTCCCGTATCCGTCGATCCAATATTCGCATAATAGGACAAATACCTCAATGTAATAACCATGTATTTTAAATACCTCAGGGTAATACTCATGTATTTTAAATACCTCAGTGTAATAACCATGTATTTTAAATACCTCAGGGTAATACTATGTATTTTAAATACATCAGGGTAATACCCATGTATTTTAAACTCTGATGCACAGCATGCGTATAAAGCAGGCTACTCCACAAGCACCGCACTGACATCCCTGACTGATGACTGAAACAGATTGATGGGAAATCAGTTGTGGGTGTTGTGCTTCTGGACTTCAGTGCAGCCTTTGATGTAATAGAGACATAGACCATAAGCTGCTACTCATGAAGCTTCTGTTTTATGGATTTAAAGACTCGGCTACTGATTTAATGAGGAGTTAGTTACTTATTTAACAGAAGACTGTTATTTGTAATGGTACCTTTTCAAATATTGAAACACTTCAGTGTGGCGTTCCACAGGGAAGCTGCCACATCAGTCCAGTATTAGCTAACCTACACTGGCTTCCGGTAACATTTAGAATCTATTTCAAGGTCCTCCTCCTTATATACAAAGCACTAAATGGAACAGGACCAAGCTACATTTCAAATTCTCTAGTCAACTATGTGCCTTCTAGAACATTGTGATCGTCTACTACTGGTCCTATTGAAGGTTCCAAACCACAGCCTAAAGAGAATCGGGGATGCAGCCTTTGCAAACTATATGCACCAAAGTTATGGAACACACTACCTATGGACATTAGGGAAGCTAGATATCTTAATATTTAAAAAGAATACGCTAAAAACGTACCTCTTCACCATAGCCTTTTAATACACTCCGCTGTTGATTGTACTGTAGCACTATTTTACCCATTCTATTTTATTGCACTACACTTTGCATTATTGTACTTTACTTTTTATTGCACTACACTGTTCCATAATTTTACTATCTACTCTATTCTACTATTTTATTGCACTGTACTATTTTACACTGTCTATTACTTTTTATTACAGGTTCAAAACTGTCAGGTATTAAAACTGTGTGGGTATCAAACAAGAAAGACTGTCTTTAAAACTGTAGGACCCAGGCCTAGAACTGCGCCCTGAGAGAGGGAACTGCGCCCTGAGAGGGAGGTTCGAAGGGTCAAAGTGGGTATCAAACAGGAGGGAAGACTGTCAAGTTTTAAACTGTGGATTCCAAACAGAGAAGGTAAAGACGACTTTAAACTGTAAAACAGTAATCCAGAACAATTTTATTGCACTGTAAAAAACTGATTTTATGTCTGCACTTTATATGCACTATTTTACTCTGTCTATTCTATCTTACTCTTTTTATTATTGTCTATTTAAAGTTGAATCAAACCATAAACAAGGTGGCCTGTTGGGATGTTAGATCCTAATCCTAATTTTATATGTCTGCACTTTATGTGCTTATTTTATGCCTGTCTTTTTTCTGTTGTGAAGCACTTTGAGCTGCAGTTTCTATATGAAAGGTGCTATACAAATAAAGTTTATTATTATATTATATATCTACTGTCTGCAATCTATCTTAAGTCATACATCTAGCCACAAGAATCAATGTCAACCGGGACCAATTTGTCACATTAAAGTGCATCCATCACTTTTTCATGAATTATGCTGACAAATTTTCAAAAGCGGTGTCTGCACCGGTGGGCTTCAGCGACCACAATATTATTGCTTTAGCTATAAGAACAAAGGTTCCTAAAGCAGGGCCTAAAGTAATTTATTAAATAATGTATAAAACCTTTTGTGAAAATGATTTTCTTTCTGATGTGGAGAGTATTGAGTGGGATATTGTGCTTGAGAGGGTTCATGTAGAAGTTGCACTAGACTCCTTTATGAATTTATCTTCTGCAGTGTGTGATAAACATGCTCTAATCAAGAAGCGCTCTGTTGGGTCAATCAAAGCCCCTTGGCTTGATGCAGACCCGGCGCCATGGGCGGGCATTAGGGGGCCGGGCCCGCCCACTGAGTCAGCTGTGCCCACCCTTTTTTTTTTAATCAAAGTCGACTATCCAAATCCTTAGTCGGGGACAGCCCTAGTGGGCACTGATGTCAACAACAACACTACTGAAGCTAGCACAGCACTCTGTGAGAATTCGTGTTCTACCCTCAAGAACGTCTTTACAGAACATCGCCTTAGTATGCTTCATCGACACAAGGCCAATTTAATTCAGTTGGCATTTGAGAAGGACTTAACAAAAAAGTTCAGGAATGAGTGGAGGGGCAGTGTTTTAAGAAGATTTCACTCTGTCCCCAAACGCCACTTGCCGCTCTACTAATGATGGTGAGTAGCCTGTGGAGGAATTTTGTTTGCTTTTTTATGCACCTTATTTTTGTCAGTTCAGTTCAGTTTGTCAGTGAATTCAGAAGTGTTGAATAAATGGAGACTTTTCAAAGATATAGAATAGAATGGAATAGAATAGAAATGTATTATCCTGAGGGAAATTTGACACTGCAAATCACTCAACATTAAACATTTAGACAGAACAAGTCACGAATAAGAATAACAAAACAAATGGCCTAAGAATAGAATAAAATTAAATAGAATAAAAGATACAGTAAATAAATACAGTAAAATATACTGAAGTCTACAGTAGGTGTAATATTGCACAGTGCTGTTTAAAAAGTAAGAGTCCAGGAAGATGGTAACTGTCACTCAGTGATGCAGTGAGGCACAGTGATGCATTGTATAGTCTGATGGCTGTCGGAATGAAGGACTTCCTGTGCCGTTCAGTGCTGCATTTAGGTAGTGTGTGAGCCTATAACATGCTCCTCCTGTCAGCCAAGTCTGTGTATAGTGGGTGGGAGGGGTTTTCCCTGATGGCCTGGAGCTTAGCAAGGTTCCTCCTCTCCGCCACCCTCGCTAGAGTCCAGCTCCACCCCAACCACGCTACTGGCCTTCCTGACCATCTTATCCAGCCTGTTTGTGTCCCCTGCTCTCAGTCTGCTGCCCCAGCAGGTCTGTTATATATATCCGTTCAGTCTGTTTTTGTATAAGTGAATGTTCTTAAGATAGAGAGAAATTAGATTTTTCAATTGCCTCTGCTGTTTAGTTCAGCACCGTGGGCAGCGCCAAGCAAGCCACAGCGCTGCTGTCCCAGCTGAAACGTATAAAAGGGAACCTGTGTTGAAAAACCATTGTGCCCCCCCGAGAACATGTTATGCCCCCCCCACTAATTTGTTTCTGCAGCCTGGTCTGGCTTGATGATCAATAGAGAAACTATATGAAAGAATGGGACCTATTAAAAAAAAGATGCTATCACATCTGGTAGCTCAGCTGATTGGCCAGTTTGCCGCTCACTAAGGAATAAGATAACTAAATTCAAGACAAAAGAAAAAACATTCTCATTCTAAGGAGTGTTATGGAGACAGTAAGAAACTTTGGAAAGTAATAAATGAGGCAATGGGTCGAAGTAAAATTAGCAAAAAACTTTAATTTATTGAACAGAATGGAGAATGTATCACTAAACCATCTGACATTGCAAATTACTTTAATAATTACTTCCTCAGCAAAGTAAATACATTAAGAAATGAAATGCTGCAACAGTAACGTCTGAATCCATTATAAAAATCATATTATGCTTGGCAAGGATTGTTGTTTTGAATTCAAGCCTATCATGGTTGTGGATATGGAAAACCTTCTCCACACAATGAAGTGTGATACACCTATGGATTTGATCATCTTGGTGGCAGACTGCTTCAGCTAACCATGCATTGCTAAATCATTGTCATATTTTTTATCTATGTTTTGAGGAATGTATTTACCCTAATTTGTGGAAGATTGCAAAGGTTACTCCCCTGTCAAAACAAAATGTCAGAGAATCATTTACAGGGCGAACAAGAGGCCTAGCTATCAGCATATTACCTGTCTTGAGTAAACTTGTTAAATATACAGTCTATCTTACGGATACAGTGCGACCCCCAGTGGACTGATTAGGAATAGCAGTTACTTTTATTATAAAGCAAAGTTTTATAGAAATGCAATGTATGTCTTCCACACTTAGCAAAGTCATCCGGCGGGCCGAGCTGGACC
Source organism: Notolepis coatsorum (assembly GCF_963971535.1). Lineage (NCBI taxonomy): Eukaryota > Metazoa > Chordata > Actinopteri > Aulopiformes > Paralepididae > Notolepis > Notolepis coatsorum. The sequence goes on from NC_140172.1 coordinate 19,216,778, forward strand.
CCCTAACGGGCCGCATGTTTGACACCACTGCTTTAGGTAAATGTTGTATGAAAACACTTTTCTTCTTGCTTTTTTATGTTTTATTTGTATATGTTTGGGATAAATAATCAAATAAAATCAAATGTATGTACAGAGTTGTAGTATTAATATGTACAGTGTTACAGGTAAGTCATACTGGCCAGCAGTGTAACTAGTAAGAGTAGGTAAGGGTTATGTACAGATATAGAATCTACAGATATGTAAAAATTATTATATGCAGGTATGTACAGACAGTTGTGGATATATATATATATATACAGTGAGAATACATATATATATATATACAGTGAGAATACATATATATATATACAGTGAGAATACATATATATATAAGGTATATATAGAATTATTGTATATGCTATCTATCATACAGAGCTATTGGTTATATGCATGTGTATAAGTAAGTAGAGGGATTATATAGCAGGTATATTCAGACAAATATGGATATAAATATACAAATATGAATGTAAATATGCAGTATATACAGCACTGTTGTACATGCTATCATACAGAGTATATGGGTAGACTATAGTATGAGGTGGGTAGTTATTGTATTATGATTACAGTGTAGGGAAATTGTAGAGAGTGAACGCAGTAGTCTGGTAAGAATGAGGAGGTAAACTCAACACCACTTTGTAAAGATCCACTCTTATAGCTCCATCTGTAGTGGAAACCTGTAACGACCCCAGGCCCAGCCCTTTGTGGGCCTGTTATGATAAGAGAGACATTGGACATTCCCTACCTCCTTTCAGTGGTCTCATGGCACCCTCTAGTGGGCACCATCAGTTGGTGCAGGCGTCCATTTTGTCTGTACTCACAAATGTGGTTAATGTAATTAATTGTTTGATTAATGTAATTTCATTGTGTGTGTTGTTGACCTTCCCTTCCCTTGTGTGATGTGGTTCCCCTGTTTGGTTTTGTGTTGTAGTAATGCCTTGGTGACTAGTTTGGGTTATTCTATGTTTTGGACTGGCACCAGCTGTTTCCAATTATAATTAGTCTGTGTATTTAAGTGTGGTTCTGTATTCTCCTCTTTGTGGCGTCATCCCTCCGGTTACCCCTTGTTCCTGCCCTTGTCGTCTTGCCCTGTTGTATTCGTTCTACGTAAGTGTTGTAGTGTTCGTTTTGTTGGGTTTTATTTTCCGCATTCACAGTTCAGTTCGATGTTATTAGCGCCAGCACGGCTGTGCCGTTTATGTTTATTTTTGTAACTTGTCGTCGTCTAGTAAAGTCTGTATATACACGTTACCCTGCCGTCTCTGCCTCCTCCATTCCTGTCCGCAAACTGGGTTCTCCTCTCCTTCCCTCACTAGTCACTACCCCACCAATCCTAACAGAAACCATCACGTCTTCCCACGAATTGTCATCAAATGCGTTACCATGGAAACAACGGTCTGATTCTCTACAGCAGCTTCATCAAATAAAACCAGAAGGAGATCCTTTTAAATAAAAATGGAGCTATAACTGGATGTCTGTTGTTTGTCGTTCTGACCAGACTAGATATATAACATGTGTTTTTCCTCCGTTTGTGTTTTGGTTTGTTTGCCTTGTCCTGCTCGTCTCATTATGAAGGAATACTTGCTTGTACACCTGCACATAACCCTTAGCTCTGTATGATAGCATGTACTATAATGCAAACCATTCCTCTCACACCCTTCCCAGAAGCAGTCGCATTTTTATCTCCTCTCCCACCCCCAGAGAACACCTCAAGGCCTCTCTCTTATCCGCTTGGAGACGTCCGTACCAGCCCTTACAGCTCCTTTCCCCAGAGCCTGAATCTGCCCTCGCTAGAGACGCTCGGACGTTTTTGACCTTTTTCTTCTTTTTCTTTTTACAACAGAATCCTCACCTCGACTCGACTTTTGACCGTAATATGGATCTAATAAGCTGGGCTTTTACAGCGATTGATCGCATTATTCTCGACAAGGAGGCAGAATGCGGATGACCCATTATGCCCTCTTGGGAGCTATCAGGCGGGATACATTATAAATTCATACGGGACCTGGCTCGCGATATGCTTTTTGCCGCTGGAGATAAACGACGTTGAGGACGTATATCTTCTAATTGTCATGCTGCTCGGTTTGGGCTCCGTCAGCTGTTGGATCTGGTACTGTCTGAATCTAATTCGGAAGAAGTTGATTCCCCTGGCCAGGGATATGGCCGGGATCAAGGACAACCAAATGGAACTGTTTAAAAAGATTGCTGACCTCAGTACCCTGCGCGGTGATGAACAACTGAGCTCCAAGACCATGTTGGAACGGTGCGAAATCTACCATGTAGACGAACAATCGTGCTTGAAGACTATTCTTGAGAGACTTGCTTCTAACCATGCAGAGGAACTGTCGCGGTCTCGGGCCATTCTGGACATCACGTCGGAAATTAGGGACGTGAAAATTAAGATGCCACCGTACCGTGCTAATAGGGTGTACGATGATGGTGACGATGATTAAACTAAATTGACCAATTGCTGACCATATGCGGCATATCTGCCTCGAGCTGCATGTATTACCCCCCCCCCTTATCCCTTTCTGCTGTGGAACCAGACCAAGGCCAGGGTCAACGCGAGGGAGCGACTCCGGTGAGGTGATTCTGGGAAAGAAGGAGACGAGCTGTACTGTCTGGAAGCGATAAGATTGATGAGGCCCCCCTCCCTCCTGCGAGTATGCCTGGCGTGCTGATGCCTTATCTAGGATGGCTGCCTCCTACGCGCGTTGGAGGGGGGCCCCACGACTGTTTCATAACCCAATTCCTGTCCCCCAGCCTCCCCCATCCCTCCCCTCCCTCCCGCCACCTGGCGCACGATGCCTTGTTTCACTACTTAGTGTTGTTGCTGCCGACTATCGCATACAGCGTCTCAGGCCTTCTGTAGATGACATGTGTCAACAAATGTACATGTCTGTTGAATTTATGCTGTGCCATTGTTACTGTAAAAATGTAATGATTGTGATGTTATTATTAATGAGACGTTGAGCTGTATGTGTGTCATTGGAATTTCCCCAAGGGGATTAATAAAGTAATATCTTATCTTATATATATATTTATTCCCACTGCATATATACTATCCTCACCTGTCTTATACTATACTTACCTGCACATAGTCCTTTACTATATCTATATCTGTACACCTCCTACTAGTTATGCTGCTGGTCAGTAGTAGTCATACTGTCTCTATATAATACAACTCTGTACATACATCTGATTAGCACTACACTCAGTAGTACTCATTTATATATTTTATACCCAGTTTAATCACCTGTACATTGTATATTACTGATACATTTGCACTCTGGTTGGATAACAAACTTATTTCCGTTGTACCATTCACACATCGATGGCAGAGGCAACCATGCAAGTTGCCAACCTGCTCATCAGGAGCAGTTAGGGGCTAAGTGTCTTGCTCAAGGACACTTTGACACGCTGCCCAGGAGGAGCGGGAAGTGAACCGGGAACCTCCGGATTACCAGAGGACTGCCCTATCTCCTGAGCCAATGCCCTAATTATTAAGAGCCCTAATTATCATGTTGGGTTTCCCCCAGAAGTAAACAACCCAAGATATTAACATTATAACTCAGCTCACTATAAACTCCCAGTACAGTCGAGAACAGAGAGATTCTTACATTATGATCTATAACATCAGAACATTGACACTCATGAATAAAAATTTTTTAAAGTGATAATACTATGATATAATAATAATGTTCATGCATCAAACACCTTTCTAAAAGTGACAGCCTTTTTTTTGTCATATTGTGAACATTACCTCATTGGCAATAATTGCATAATAATAATAATTAAAAAAGGTGAAAAGTGATCATGTCTCCTGTTTGTCTTCTCACTCTTACAGCAGCATAAGTGGGTCTGACGAGGTTAGCCTGATCACCACACAACTCCAATACAGTTAATACATGTTTTATTAAACTGGAACGTTCATGTTGTCCAGATTGTTGAAGACACCGGCGAAAGTCCAAAACAAACGACCGGGAGTCAAACTAACAGTGATTGTGGTCACAAAATGGATACCACTTCAGATACATCTCTAACATGTCGCCTAATAAACCATTATCCTCCTAATATGTCACATTATGGTAATTTCTACTCTTCAGCATTTTGGAGACAGGGTAAGGGAGAATTCTGCTGTAGATCTGATTCCAGACCAGAAGGGGTATGTGGCTCCAGAGGGTGGGGGCACCACTGGGCATTTCACATCTAGACCATCTCTGAATCTACCACCAGTAACTACAGTACAAAAAGGTAAAGAAGTCAACACTGACATTGTACACTTCTTACCACTAGAGGGCACAATCGCACAGTGAACACACATTTTTTTTTTTTTTATTATTGTACTTAGAATCCTGTGAAAAAAAACATTGTTAGATATACTGTAGAGACACTAAATGTAGCCTCATAGTAAAGTCACATTTAAATCATTAAAAAGGAGTAAATCAAATGTTGCAGCTTCTGATGCAGAGTACAAATCACTGACAGATCTCTTGATGCAGAGGACAAAACACTGACAGATCTCTTGATGCAGAGGACAAAACACTGACAGATCTCTTGATGCAGAGGACAAAACACTGACAGATGTATTGATGCAGAGGACAAAACACTGACAGATGTATTGATGCAGAGGACAAAACACTGACATATCTCTTGATGCAGAGGACAAAACAATGACAGATCTCTTGTTTTTAGACTGGATGATCACACCCACCGCAAAATACAATGTCCTCAATAATAATCCCACAACAATTCAAGTCTACAAAATAATGTATATGATTTATGGCTGATCTAATTAATTACATGCTTTGCATCTAAATTAATCACATATTAATCTTGCTGTGTGAAGGGCAAAAAGAAGCAGGATTTTCTTGAATTCTGTTTTATTCTCAAATTCTTTCCAGGTTATTTTACCTGTTTAAACCCACCAAGGGTACAATAGACATGAAAACACTTGGAGCTTCTGAAGAGGAAGGGGGCCCTGGTTGGGACCATTAGAGAAAATAAGCCTGAGCTTCAACCCAAACTCCTGCAGCTGAGAGGGAGACCTGTCCTTGTTGTCCATGTTTTTATTTACTTGAAAGAGTGCATGTATGACAGTATACTAAAGTAACTATATCAGACATTACAAGTTCTACAATAAGGTCAATCTGTCTACTTCAAAGACATGAAACGGCAAAAACACACTTTCTATACGCCTATAATGGGGAAATGGCTGATTTTAGTAGTGAACAGTAAAAATGACAAACTTTACTATTTTTCTCAAAGATGAAACCCTAACATTACAGAATGCATGATTATAGTTTGTAATGGCTATGAGATTAAAACATGTGGTTTTAATGGGAGTTAATGGGACATTTCTGTCCTCAAATTACTTGTGAATTTTAAATCTGCTACACAAAAACGAACAATGCATCAAAGTCAATATTGTGTCTAATCTTTGACATATGCAAGACTGATAAAAGAAATAAAAATCGGAGACCGGTGGTTGCTCTCTAGTGTCCTCACGGTGACCGCATGGTTAATGTAGTGCAGTAACCAGCATAGGCACCCGGAGGGGATCCCCCAGGACAGAACTGAAAGGGTCTATAGCTGTCAATACATAGGCCATAAATATAACTGATCAGGGGAATAACCAGACACTTCTGTGATCTATTGTCTATATAAGGGGTCAGCAGACATGTGGTCAGGGCTCTTTTCCACAACCATGACTCTGTGGGAGTGTAAGGAAGAGAACACATGATGTGATTGAATAAAGTACCAGAGAAACGCACTCTCTGGCTGTTCGAGTTCTTTTAATCTCCAATTCCCACTACACCAACCAGTTGCTGGGATTAGATCAGCCCAACCAGTTGCTCATTTTACATGGTTGTTTAACCCATTCTGTTTTAATTTGACTCTTTTTACTGTGCTGCATTAGTCTCTTTCTCACCATGGTAATTTTATTTTATTAGCTCTTATCCAATTAATTACTTCATTACCACTATTGCCATTTATTGTTGTTTTATTTCTATTTCAATTATTGTGTTGCATTTATTTTATTGACTTTATATGATTTCTACATTAAGCACTTTGAATTTCAATCTTGCACAAAAGGCAATATATAAATAAAGTTTTATTTAATTTGAAAAACAACCCGCAGGCATTTTCTTAACGTGTAAAATCCAGTTTTTGTTTTATTTGTTACTTAACTGTATTGAAAGGTCCTTTATAAATACAGTAATATTTACTTTAGAGGGCATAATAATCATGATTAAGCACCTATTGAGGAATTTGATATTAAACTATTGATTATCGTTACTCAAGTCTCAGACCTGAAATCCTTCCAGAATGGCTTCTACTTCACTTCCTAATGACACATTCAGTCTGGTGAATAATATTTGTTCTATATACAGTATGTTGTTAACATTTAGTTCCTCATTAGGTCCAAGGTACTTTATTATTTATAAAAGTAAGGCGTTACATGCTCCGCTCGATAGGAGTTCACTCCACCTGGAATATGACCTCTCCTGGATATACATCACTGGCATTGGGCTTAATATTGATAATTGAAAACAGGAAGAATGGCTTCTCGTTTACCTGAGCACAATTAAATATTAGTACCTGGCTCTACTTTTTCACATGGATATGCGTTAGTATCAGCATATTTACTTGGTTTCTGAAACACAAGTTAGTGGTGGTGACTAGTGGTCTCCACTCCCAGAGCAGACAATATTGATAGACGACTCTTTGTGAACTGCAAAACATTTGATTCCTAAAGATTGAAAATGTTCTGCCAAAGTGCTGTGTTGTTTTAAATCAAGAAGTTTATTCCATTCAATCACATAATACAATATTTTCTATAGCAGTTGTGTCCTCCGTGTCTTTCCATCTAAGTGGAACAAGATTAGATTAGAAGATTAGTACCTACGACTGCACAATGACGAGAATAAAATGAATACAAATGTATATTTATTGTTTAATGTCTATTCACTATTAACATAATGTGAACAATTAAGAGATATATCTTGAATGCATGAACATGTTACTTCAGAGTTACTTTGAGAGGATTATGTGCTCCAATATATTCCACTCAGCACTATCAATGTATATATGCAGACATCATTGTAAAAACATCACATATAAATATAACACTGCCTTCATGGCACAATCTTGATGTAACTAAGAGATTCTCTGAAAATAAAAGATAGATCATGCATGGATTACTAGATTTCAACCACAATACAATACATTATCATTCCTGGTTGTTAACCAAGGTGAAAATAGTGGAGCTAAAGCCTGGGCCCTGTTCCTTGTACCTGGCTAACTGAGGTAGCCGGATAATTTTCAGCATAGCTTGACTTAAGCCAGACCTTTCCGTTCCCCGACGTCGGCTTTTTTAAATCGCTATGGCAACATATCAGAAAGTTTGAACCTGGTCGAGGGCAGGGTTTAGTTCAGTTAGCTGGATAACCTGCATGGCCACACCCTCGCAAAGAAATCCCAGCTCGCTTCCTGAAATTATCCTCACAGTCTAGATCCCATTATACCATTCTGAATTATGTTTTTGTGTTTCGTTCTTCTAGAGGGGGCTTTTGAAATGTAAAATAATATACCTAAAATGCTGATAATAAATCATATTCAGCCTATAGATTTACTTTGTCCTAAATAATGCACGTCATAGTTATACGGATACGGCGCTCGGAGTCGCGATACACACTGTGGTTATTCTAATAACGGCGCATTGCAAATGTGAATCCCGCTGGGATATTTTTAATGAATGAAACCTATCGGGCGTTAGCTCTGATTAGTTTCATATTCTTCGCTGTTGGTGTATTTGCTTAGCGGAGCGTCCGGATTGTGTTTCATTCAAGCATAAATTGAAGCGTCTTTATGCGTGGACTGTGGATTATGAATTACGAGGAATCTGAATCTGTGGATTGTTGAATTGTATCAGTCACACACGTTATTGTGATATTGTAACTGGGATTAAAATGTTTGAGGAGATGCGCTGTTTGACGGATTTGATGACGTGGATGTGACTTGAGAAAATGAATGAGCAATTGCAAGCCTTTGACGTTTTGACGAATGAATTTGAGAAAATGCATTTATCTGTTCAAGCACTGTTATCTGATGATGAACAAGAGGGTGATGAACATGACTGGTATAAACCAATTGGTTAATCAATTCAATGCATGTATGGATGATGTCCGAAACAGATTAAAACCTGATTAATAGTGAAACTGTATAGCCTCCAAGCCTCTCTGACACCGTTATTTCGGGGGTCGCGCCTTGAAAACTTTTTTATATATAAAGTACATGATACCTAAGCCGAGCGCATACAGTACAGATATCCTCATAAGTATCTATTAATTCGTATCAATTAGATACTCTTTGGGCTTGTTTGTATCTACTTATTCTGAAAGAGTTGAACAAATTATTTTCGCTAGCAATAGATCTCATTTGATTATTCATTCCATTAAGCCTACTGCCAGCAGACACATTTAAAAGAAATATAATCCGATCGATTGGGGTAATGAGGGACTTAACATTAGCCTATAGATTATGCATTTAATTTGCTGGCGAGGCTATTGAGCCTTACTGTATTGTACCCATTCTGCAATCTGTTATAAAGTTTTCAATCAATCAATGCCATTAGAAAATCAGGATTTCTGCGATCGACACCTGCGGTCTTTTCAGGTGAGGCGGCCGCGCGCAATTATCCTGAGTATCAAGTCTGGTTCGAATTAACGAGACTGAATCAGCGTTCGAGGAACAGGGAAAGCCTGGATTCAAACATCGGGTTAATTGAATCTAGATAATGGGAATTTTGATCGACTTAGTTGAACCAGGTACAGGGAATATGGCCCTGGTCTGGTTCAACAAAGGAAATAATTGATGAAAGAACAACTGACTGGCCGCTGGTGGTGCAGGGTTGATTGAGTAGGACAACATGACTCAACAAGGCCTTCTGATAGCAGGTGGTCATAAGATTTTAAAATGTGTGTTTTAATAGAGGCCTTGCACTGAATGTTTGTGTAGTTTTGTCTTCCAACATGGCTGCCTGTAACATAGCGGCCATTGTTTTGAACATGACAATATAGATATTTGAGAATTATATCAACAGGAAAGCCAGTGGAACAGTAATATGCTTTTCCAATGTGTTCACATCTCAACCTTGGTGCTGGGCACATCAAAGCCTCCCTTCTCTCTCTCTGATCGCTTAAAACAATCAATAACGCACAACACCAACACTTCACAAACACTGGTCTTATAATGTATAAGGGTGCAGGCTATGACAAAATACAGTATGCAATGTAAACACACTAAGGACCCTTTCACACATGCTGGATGTAAAATCTTGTTTTTTGCTTATTTCACTCAGTATTGAATACCACCGATCCTAATTCATTTAATTTCAAACCTTTATTTTAAATAGAAAACGTTAAGGTTGCCCTCATTCACACGATGTTGAGTATTTATATCAACATCATCAAGTTCCTCTCCGTTTCACAAGCAGATCATTGTTGGCAGAATTCACACAGCAAGCGAGTGGACGTATTGATTAACTAACCATGTTCCAAGACAACAATGTTGCTGATTGTTCAATGAAAGTGTATGGCTTTAGTCTCATCAAGATTTGAGTGTGTTTGGAAGATGTTCTCAATATGTTCCAAACAGTGTGTGTGTAGGCGAGCGCAGAGAACGAGACTGCAGCAAAGTCATACATTTATATTAAATGTGTGCTTCTCAGTGTTTGCCTGTATGGAACTATTATTGAGTGGTCATCATTTGTGAAATAGTTCAGCTTTTGCTCAATAATGCTTTGGAACAGGAGATTTTTCAAATATCAAGTCAAGATAATATGCTGACCAGTTTGCTCAGATGTCTGACTGAGGATGAGAAACGCTGTTTGCTTGTCATACAAACACGTTTTCATGAGTAATACAAACATTTTGGATAGATTGTAAACAATTTATATACACTTTCACGGTGTAAAATCCTGTTTTTTGTTATTTCACACCGTATTGAATACCATATGTTACATGTTAAACTGGCGCTGCTGTGATGGCTGCCTTTCTGATCGCTCCGACGAGACTGTGCTTTATTTTGTTAATTTTTATAGTATTAGGAGTTTTATTTGCACCAACTGTTGGTGCATTATATGTGTATGACCGTCAGTCAATCATTGACATTGGATTAAGAAAAACTTACCGTTTGGATTGCTCTCTGGATCGGATCGCTGAACAGCAGAAATGGCCCGACGAGATCCTTTGTTATGGCGGCCACGGACAAGGCAAAAAGCCGCCGCGAAGACGAGGAAAGAGAGCCGGGGTCCGGAACAGACTGAGGTCCAAACGACACAGAACCACATTGCCCAGCATATTGTTGGCCAATGTGCAATCGATAGGAAACAAATTGGACGACATCAGAGCAAGGATCCAATTCCAGAGGGACATTCGGGATTGTAACGTCCTCTGTTTCACAGAAACTTGGCTGAGTCCAGATGTCCCGAACCATGCAATAGAACCGGCAGACCACTTCTTCGTTCTACGAAAAGACCGGACGGCATTAGAGTCACTAAAGAAGAAAGGAGGCGGCATTGCCTTCATGATAAACAAGGAGTGGTGCGATTTAGGCAACACAAAGGAAATGACTAACCACTGCTCCCCAGACCTGGAGTTTATCACGATAAAATGTCGACCCTTCTTCCTCCCAAGAGAGTTAACGTCCATCATCCTCATCGGAGTGTACATTCCACCACACGCGAACACTGAGGTCGCACTTTCAAAACTTCACGACGAGGTAAACAAACTCCAGGCAGCTAACGTTGACGCGGCCATTTTGGTCTTGGGGGATTTCAACAGCGCGCGTCTTAAAAAGGTGCTGCCGAATTTCTATCAGCATGTGACCTGTCCCACCAGAGGCGAGAACATATTAGACCATGTATACTCGCAATTTAAGAATGGGTACAAGTCACAGGCTCTTAGTCCATTCGGTAAAAGCGATCACGCCGCAATTTTTCTTTTGCCTAAGTACAAACAGTGTCTCAAGCGAACGCCGGTGGTCTCGCGAGAGGTTAAGCGTTGGACCGTGACGTCAGTAGAGTCACTCCAAGCAGTGCTGGGAAGCACAGAATGGAGTGTACTCCGTGATAACACAGCCAATATTAACGAATACACCGAAACGGTGATTGACTATGTCTGTACTCAGGTAGAAGTAATAATCCCCACCACCAAAATTAATATCTACCCAAACCAAAAGCCCTGGGTAGACAAATCCGTCCGTGAGGCTCTGAAAGTGCGCACATCAGCATACAACACCGGGCTGGTGACAGGCAACATGGAAGAACACAAGATGGCAAGATACAACGTCAGGAGAGCAGTAATAGAGGCAAAACGGCGTTACAGGGATAAAGTTGAACTTCAGTTTGAACAGGCTGACTCTAGAGGCATGTGGCAGGGCCTCAGAACAATGACAGACTACAAAGGAACCCCCCTCAAACTGAACAGTGACATCTCCTTAGCAAATGATCTCAACTCCTTCTATGCGAGGTTTGAGGCTGTGAATAACAACACCAGCCTACAAACCACGGCAATGGGGGGGGGGGGGTCTGCTGATGGAGACTCAGTGTTCAGGGTAACAGAGCATGAGGTGAGACGGATCTTTAAAAAAGTGGATATCAGGAAGGCAGCAGGACCGGACGGCATCCCCGGCCGCGTCCTAAAAGTCTGTGCCGACCAACTGGCCCCGGTATTCACTGACATCTTCAACCTGTCCTTGGAACAGGCCGTCATCCCCACCTGTCTGAAGAAGTCCACCATCATCCCTGTACCCAAAAAATCTACGCCCGCTTGCCTCAACGACTACCGCCCTGTAGCCCTCACCTCCATAGCCATGAAGTGCTTTGAGAAGCTAGTGAAGGGCTACATCTGTTCCTCCCTCCCCATCAACCTGGACCCTCTGCAATTTGCATATCGCCCCAACAGGTCCACGGAGGACGCCATAGCCCATGTGCTGCACACAGCAGCATCACATCTGGACAAGAGGAAGGGGAACTATGTGAGAATGCTGTTCATCGACTACAGCTCAGCATTCAATACCATAGTCCCCTCCAAACTCATAGCCAAGCTCAGGGACCTGGGCTTGAACTATGACCTGTGCCAGTGGGTCCTGGACTTCCTGACGGGCAGACCCCAGGTGGTAAGAGCCGGCAACTGCACCTCCTCATCCATCACGCTCAACATAGGGGCCCCCCAGGGCTGTGTTCTGAGCCCCCTCCTCTACTCCCTGTACACACATGACTGCGTAGCACAGCGGAACAACAACACCATCATCAAATTTGCTGATGACACAGTAGTGGTGGGCCTGATCTCTGCCAACGACGAAAGGGCCTACCTGGAAGAGGTAGAGAACCTGTCACAGTGGTGTCAGGAGAACTGCCTCTCCCTGAACGTCAGCAAAACAAAAGAGATGATTGTGGACTTCAGGAGGTCGGGGGTCAAGGACTACAGCCCCCTCAGCATCGACGGGGCACCAGTTGAGAGAGTGAACAGTTTCAAGTACCTCGGAGCCCACATATCCGAGGACTTGACATGGACCACACACATTGACAGTGTTGTGAAGAAGGCACGACAACGCCTCTACTTCCTCAGGCGCCTAAGGAAGTTCCAAGTCAGTCAGAAGATCCTTAGGAACTTCTACTCATGTACAATAGAGAGCATCCTGACCGGCAACATCACCTCCTGGTTTGGGAATAGCACTGCACAAGACCGTAGCAGACTACAAAGAGTGACACGTTCAGCCGAACGCACAATTAGAGGGGGGCTTCCCACCCTCCAGAACATTTACAACAAGCGGTGCAAGGGGAAGGCTAAGAGAATTATTAAGGACTCGAGCCACCCGAACAACTGCCTCTTTGGACTGCTGCCGTCAGGCAAGCGATACCGGAGTCTTATGGCGAGCACAGAAAGACTCAGAAGGAGCTTCTATCCCCAGGCCATCAGGCTGCTAAACGAACAATAATCGCTAAACGAACAATAATCACTATGCAACAACCATCAAATGCACACAGCACACACACCCACACGCACACACACACTCACTCAAACATACAACACACTGCAGCACCCACTCTCCACACTTTAGATCACACAAACACACTTACACTTTATATTTATTGATAAAGGATTTGCACTACAACTCGTACACCTACTGTGAATTGTACCTAAACTGCACCTCGTCCATTTATGCCTTGCACTATATAGTATTGTATATTAGTACACTGCACAGTATTGTATATTGTATGGTAACTACGTCTACGAACATTGTACATATGTCTAAACTGAACACTGTGACCTCTTTTTTTTTCTTCTAATTTTTACTATGTTTTTATTTCATACTTATCTTGTCATGCACAGTCTCTGGAGCGCAACAGTAAGAAGCATTTTGTACAAAAGTATTCTGTACTTCTGTATGACAACTATTAAAGAAACTTGAACTTGAACTTGAACATTGATCCTAATTCATTTTCACCTTTATTTTAACTAGAAAAAGATTGCCCTCATCCGCAGCGATGTCAGGTATAACAAGAAATATTTAAAATAAATATTTAAATGATGATCTTCATACACGGGAGGAGATATTGTCTCTTTCTGCATCCTGCCCTGCTCTACCTAGGAGCCACTCCTCCTAAACCACATGTAGTATTTCTTAGTGAGTCCTGTTGCAAAGCTTACAGATGTCCAAGAATAGGTGGGAGGGATGCAATCTTTCAAAACTTAAAAATACAATACAATTACCACCAGGCAGAAAGGGGCATTTTCTGACTCTGAGGGAAAAGGGCAGATGCTCAAGCACCCCTTGGGCCCCATGTGTGTCTGGTTACAGGCAGCCATGTTGGAAGAGAGAACTAGAGAGCAAGGCTCTAGTTCTTCAGTTATAGGGCTTCTCTCCTGTATGAATGCGCTGGTGAATCTTTAAGCTGTCATATCTACTGAAGCTCTTCTCACACTGGTCGCAGTGGTAAGGCTTCTCTCCTGTATGAATACGCTGGTGTTGCTTTAAGTGGTCATATCTATTGAAGATCTTCTCACACTGGTCACAGTTATAGGTCTTCTCTCCTGTATGAATGCGCTGGTGACTCTTTAAGCGTCCAGAGGTACTGAAGCTCTTCTCACACTGGTCACAGTGGTAAGGCTTCTTTCCTGTATGAATGCGCTGGTGTTTCTTTAAGCCTCCAGATTGACTGAAGCTCTTCTCACACTGGTCACAGTTATAGGGCTTCTCTCCTGTATGGATGCGCTGGTGACTCTTTAATTCTGTAGCGCTACCGAAGCTCTTCTCGCACTGGTCACAGTGGTAAGGCTTCTCTCCTGTATGAATGCGCTGGTGTTGCTTTAAGTGGCCAGAGGTACTGAAGCTCTTCTCACACTGGTCACAGTTATAGGGCTTCTCTCCTGTATGAATACGCTGGTGACTCTTTAAGTTGCCAAAGTCACTGAAGCTCTTCTCACACTGGTCACAGTTATAGGGCTTCTCTCCTGTATGAATGCGCTGGTGTCTCTTTAATTCTGTAGAGGTACTGAAGCTCTTCTCACACTGGTCACAGTTATAGGGCTTCTCTCCTGTATGAATACGCTGGTGACTCTTTAAGCCTCCAGAGCTACTAAAACTCTTCTCACACTGGTCACAGTTATAGGGCTTCTCTCCTGTATGGATGCGCTGGTGTCTCTTTAAGTTGGCAGATTGACTGAACCGTGATCCACATTGGTCACAGTAGTATGGCTTCTCTCCTGTATGAATGCGCTGGTGTTCCTTTAAGTCTCCAGATTGACTGAAGCTCTTCTCACATTGGTCACAGTTATAGGGCTCGTCTCCTGTATGAATGCGCTGGTGTTTTAGAAAAGTGGCCTTTTTGATGAAGCTCTTTCCACACTGGTCACAGCAGTGAGGCCTTGACTCGTTCATATCTCTGCTTGTTGTTGGGGAGCAATGCAGCAATTGTACCTGGAGAAGAGAGAAGTACACCAATGAAGAGTTCAGATCTTGTCTGTTTTGCATTCGTTCAGTACCGAGATAAAACCCAGTTGCCTGCAATATGACATTGTGGTTGTATCTGTCCTTGTAACAATATCAATGTTTGTGTTGTTCTGGAGAGCAATTAAGAGTACACAGACCACCAGTACAGATAATTCAGTCTGAAATGATATATTCAATGGAATGGACATTATATATTGATCATTCGTTATTTTTGTACCTGCATTCTATTTAGTCTTTAACACTATGGTCGCCAAAACCGCCGTACCACGTCTTTCCTCGCCATGCTCATTCTGCCAAAGACGCCGTATCAAAAATCTGTGATCGAAAATAATTTTTCTCCCCCGGACACTTGAGATATACTGTTGATCCCCTCTCAACTCTCCAACGGTTCAAGAGCGCCATCTGGTGGCCGATCGGCGGATCACCCAAACAGGAAGTGATGCGCCGGAAGTGGTGCTCGCCCATATTTCGTCCGGGCACTCGCTATCGTTAGCGGGACTCCATCTTGATACACTGGACATCGATCGGTTGCAAATAACTCGATAAACATGATTTGGACGTATATACTATTATACAACCTGGAAATGGATCGCATATTTCTACATCCCATAATAGGAAAATGTCTGTTCCACGCTCATCGCCCAGCGATACGAGGAAGCTACGGTAAGATTCAACGTTATTTTTTAACGTGTTCGATACTAACTGCTCTAATGATCATATCATATCACCCACACTAGATGAATCATCTAACGTTGGCCACGGAATTATAAACGACCCCCCCCCCCATCCGGTCAACATCAGATGATCAGTAGTAACTTCTAGAAGCACGTCCATTTGAAATTTTGTATCTCGCGCAGATTCCTATCAAACTGTATTTCATCATCAATATAATGCATTTGGGGCTATAAATCACGTTCTGGAGAAAGCTGCAGAAAACGTTAAAAACATACTTATACTTTAGACCATATTTTAGTATGAATATGTGAATGAAAAAGTATAACGTTGCTACACCCTGAACAATAGATATAGGACGTTGAATGGGCCATAGTAATGTCAATTTAGCAATACAATTTAAAAAGTTATAGCCCTGCAAAGAAGGGGAACTTCTCCATATTAAATAGGGCTGGCGGAGGATGGTAAATTATGAATTTAAGCCTGGCGATCAAAGTGTTAAATGGAAAATAAAAAGGTTAATGAGTAACTTATTGATTTGTAAATTGTTTGACATTATTCCAAATTAAGGGGATGGTGTAGGGCTAGGCGATACGGCCTCTAAAGGATATTGCGATATTTTTAAGACTTTTCCGGTCCTGTCTTTTTTGCTACAATGATGACAAAAGTGCTTGCTTTCAAAATAATGTTTATTTAAGAAACCGGGAAACACATTTGTGTGTATATGCAGGCTATATAATGCATTATTAACAGGTGTTTCAGGTCTAAATGGCTTAGTACTGTTGACATTACACTGCTTGTAGTAAATCAAATCGCATATTTCTTTAAATAAAATTACAGAAAAAGTGATATCTGTTGCAGCTGCACACTTTTCCATAAAAATAGCATATTTGGATAAGTGTGACCATTTCTCAAACTGAAAATCATGCATTTTTTATAAATACAGAAAAGGATCACTAACGTGCTATCTGTTGCAGCTGCACTGTTCTCCATAAAAATAGCATATTTGGATAAGTTTGACCATTTCTCAAAAACAGAAAATCATGTATTTTTTTTAAATACAGAAAAGGATCACCAGGTTATCATTTCTCAAAAAATATAAATAAATACAGAAAATAAGCACTCGTTCACTCAGTGGACATTTCTAGCTCAATGCGAGGTCTGCTGCTGCTGGCTAATAATACAGTCAATACGTGGGGAGATCTTTGACAAGGCAACACGCATGTCATCCTCAAGGCTCAACTTGGCCCTACATTTTGTTTTCAGAGCTGTCATGGATGAAAAGCCAGCTTCACACAGATATGTGGAATGGTATCAACACCTTAACTGCTGCATCATGAGATACTTGGTACTCAGCACCACACTCTGAAACTAGCTCTCCAGGTGGTATCAGATGAGATTTCAATGAGTTCTTCCAAGAGTTTGGATGGAGATGTGTCAGGAAGCTTTGTCTCAATGTTGTCTGTAAAGTTTTTTTTTAATCCAGACTTGGTGATCCTTTTCTGTGTTTTATTAAATAACGATTTTGAGAAATGGTCAAACTTATCCAAATGTGGTATTTTCATGGAAAACAGTGCAGCTGCAACAGATAGCGCTTTAGTGATAATTTTCTGTAATCCGAAAAGAATACAATTTAATTTTTTATTTATTAAAAAATATTTAATCTCAAGGCACCCCTGGCAGCTCTCTGCGGCACCCCTGTTGAGAACCGCTGCTCTAAAGCACTTAAAAATGCTTTATTTAACCCTTTGATGCATACAGTCATGCCAATAATGATTATAATAGTCCCTGCAACATATGTTTGCATTAATACATGAAGATGCTTTAGTTAGTTAGATAGTTTAGCGTTAGCTGAGCGGCTAACGGCGGCTAGCCAGTTGGTCAATTAAATTGTGTTGTCAATTCAAATGTCATTGAAGGTCCACGCTGGTCTGTGTCTATAATGAAATGAGAAGAAAGTGCTGCGCTAAAGCAAGTCGGTCCGTGTTGATAGTTCATTGATAGTTTGATGTTCACGATATAGTAATTTACTACAGCTCATGTAGAACAAGCCACGATACATCGAGTATACTCGCCCAGCCCTAGGATGGTGTAGTGTTTTGATTGATTAACTATCTTGATCAAAAGTGTGTGGGTCTATTATTTTTGTCATTATACTATCCACTGAACTGTTTTGTGTACAACCTCAATCTTTAGAAAATTGTACCAGCATCTTTAATATTGCAGGTTGGGAATCACAAGGTAAAGTGTTTTTGATACAAATGTGCTGCATGCATCACGGATTGTGTGTTTATGGAGGTTTATCGAATAATTTCTCCGACAGGACGTCATGCATCGGTGTGTGCAATGCTGTGTTGTTGGTGTAGATAGAAGGCGATATGATTTAAATGTACAGTATGGTTAATAACACGTACGTTATGGCCCGTTTTAAATATGTATTCAATCACTTGCCTATAGCATATAACATTGTTTAAAAGCTTATTTTGCAAACGTTAGAATGTGTTTTCTGTCCATTTTCGTCAAGATGTACTCCGTGGATGACATGATAACATCACGTTACTGTTTACACAATGTCTTGTGGTCTGTAACTTGGCAACAAAGAGGGCTGCTATTGGTCGAGCGCCAGATACGTGACCGAACTCGCACCAATTGCGTAAAATAAAACTTGTAGTGACAAAGTATCCGTTCGCAAGGAAAGATCTAGTCCCGACTTTTAAATTATGATTGCGCAAAACGGGCAGGTTTGTCAATGGAGACATTTTTATTCCTAAATCTACACCAATAGATCTTTAGCCCAGAGTGAAAATTGTGTAGTCTGACGAGGTGGGAACGAGAATCGTTTTCTAGCCACTTCTCAGCCTTCACCATACGGCCTAAGAATCAGGAATGATCCAACACCAATCTCTCTGAGCAGGGTTTTACTCACACTAGTCTGAGAAGGGTTTTGGTCTGAGATTTGTTAGAAAAAGGTACACAACAGGGGTACATTGTACATCCCACTATCAAAGTGTCTACTTTAATCTGCTGCGCAAACTAAACTGAGTGTGTTTGGTTAGAGTGTCTCTATCTCCACACCTCTCTCTCTCGCTAAGAGACAGTAGGCTACAGACAGACACCCAGTCAAGCCCAACTCAGCCAGGAACAAGACTAGGCAAGTCTAGTTAACCTGTTCCACCCGTGGAATATTTTCTGAAAATCCGCCTAAAATATATACCTAGGTAAATGGAATATTGCTCCACTTCTACAAGGGCCATTTGCATATTCTTGGTATCTAGGGACATCTATGGACCTCAGGGAATGTATTCAGTGCCAGAAATATTGTGTCTATTACTAGGCTTGCTTAAATTGTGATGAAACAAAGGAGAATATGAATTATGATTTTTGACAGTGAATAACACCATGCTAATAATGACCAAACATTAAAAACTGCCACTGATCTCGTTCAGTACCTTCTTGGGATAATGTGTACAAAAAAATCGAAGGAAATTAATAAAGGGAAGATGATTAAACAGGTTCTGTAGATACAGTACTGAATTCTCCCATCCGGACCAATGCAATTTGAAATATTATTATATAATATAGAATAGGAGGCTTATAAATTACCTTATTATAGCCAATTCGCACATTTATATATATATATACATATATTATCTTTCAAATGCCCGAGTTCTGTTTGGATTTAGTATCACCAGGTGTGCATAAGAACAGATAATGAAATATACTGTAATCTACTGTACTTTTTTATTTCCCCCACAGTGCAACTGTTTTGAAACTAATTTCAGATCTAATTGTTCCTACATGTTAACAATAGGGAAGAGAAACTTGAAAGCCTTTCAATATTTGTGAAAAACTTTACCTTTTGTCTTATATTATCCCGAATAATACGTTATTAAAGAAATTCATACAGAACTATGAACCCCATAGATCCCTTCAGGAAGTGTAGTTTGGAAAAATTCCAACGCTGATCGACAGCTAGCGATGTCTATTACAAAATGGCCGCAAAAAGACTACAATTACCATGGTTCAAAATTTCCAAAATGGTCGCCCTCTCGGAATAGACTTCACCAAATCGAAAAGTTAAATCTATCTAATGGCACTTTTAACCTATTGCTAAACTAACGTATTGATGATAATATACATTCTACATGCTGTTGTGACATGTTTATTAGGGATGGACCGAATGGGAAATTCTTGGCCGAAACCGAAAATAGGAAACAGTTGGCCGAAAACCGAAAGGCCGAAAATGATTCATAGAATAGAATTTTTTTTTACCAATGTTGTTCAGCTACCTGATTATGGAAAAATATATGATTATGGCTAAACTTAACTTAAATAATAAATAATCACTATTATGGGTCTTTTTGTATCACAAACAGTACTGTATTTGCAAATCTGGTATGTCATAAATGTATAGATGTAGCAGTACTGTCTATCTGTATGTCATGTATGTCATATATGTCCTGATGAATTGAAAATGGGGGACCCTGATGTAAACAAGACGAAAGTCTTTCTCTGGTCTGCATCCCCTTAACAATTGTGTGTATTGAGCTGTACTGTATTGTACCCATTCTGCAATTTGTTAATAAAGTTTTCAATCAATCAATCAATCAGAGAGAGAGAGAAAGAGAGAGAGAGGCGGACATCTGTGCTCTACCGAGCACACCTTTCTAGTCCCCAGATGACTTTGGCACAGTAGACAGCGTCAATGTGAGAGAAACAATCCCTCCCCCTCTCGCTCTGAATAATATGCATATTAGATCACTCAGTGATATATATAGTAAATAAGGATAAAGTATGTTAAAGACGCATTTATTGGACTCGTTGCGCGCGGAGTTTACATACTGTAGAAACAGCGCGACTCCCGAGGAGATGCATTGCTCCCGAGTCCCAAGAGGAGTATCACGCAGGACAGACAGCATCAATGTGAGAGAAACAATCCCTCCCCCTCTCGCTCTGAATAATATGCATATTAGATCACTCAAGTGATATATATAGTAAATAAGGATAAAGTATGTTAAAGACGCATTTATTGGACTTGTTGCGCGCGGAGTTTACATACTGTAGAAACAGCGCGACTCCCGAGGAGATGCATTGCTCCCGAGTCCCAAGAGGAGTATCACGCAGGACAGACAGCGTCAATGTGAGAGAAACAATCCCTCCCCCTCTCGCTCTGAATAATATGCATATTAGATCACTCAGTGATATATATAGTAAATAAGGATAAAGTATGTTAAAGACGCATTTATTGGACTTGTTGCGCGCAGAGTTTACATACTGTAGAAACAGCGCGACTCCCGAGGAGATGCATTGCTCCCGAGTCCCAAGAGGAGTATCACGCAGGACTGAAGAGCTCACAGCGCGCATGTAATGAATCCGCGTTTTGATGACATCATCACAACAACACGCGTTAGGTTGCTTCTGTTTCGGTGATATATTTTCGGTGAAAAAACTCTTTCGGCCGAAAGCCGAAAGGCCATTTTTGGCCATTTTCGGCCGAAAACTTTCGGTGGCCGAATTTTCGGTGCACCCCTAATGTTTATGATGTTAATACTTGAATACGTTTGAAATTTAAATCGCAACTTTTTTAAACAGTCTAAAAAATATTGATTTATGACAGGTCCCGTCGGGTGGAAGAGGTTAAGCAAGACGCAGCCAAGAATGAGACTAGGCAAGTCTAATTAGGCAAGACCCAGCCAAGAACAAGACTAGGCAAGCCTAGTTAAGCAAGACCCAGCAAAGAACAAGACTAGGCAAGTCTAATTAAGCAAGACCCAGCCAAGAACAAGACTAGGCAAGCTTAGTTAAGCAAGACCCAGCCAAGAACGAGACTAGGCAAGCTTAGTTAAGCATTTATTATTATACATTTTTTAATACAGTATATCTTAGGGCTGGGCGATAAAACGATAACGATAATCATCGCAATAATTTATTTCCTCGAAATAAACATGAAACGTGGTCGCAAAGTTTCGATATATCGATTTTCCAAGCTTGGATATCAGCACACGCACTAACAACCAATCAGTGAAGGAGATGGCGACAGCGAAGGAGACCCGCGGTGCACCTCTGGGTAGGAAACAAGCTGGCTAGGATCATTAGCCTGCACGCCGCTATTTTATAGTTTACGTGCGGAGTGGGTGTGTGGCGTGAATTCTGAGGGCAATGGTTAGAGTAGTGTGGGGTATATGCGGTGGACGTCGTTGCAATGTATTGGGGCGGAACGGAGTATTTTAGGGTGATAGTTAGTACATTGTCGTGGGATACACCGCTTGCTCTGGCTAACTGTGTTAGTTCCATTCTTATAATGCATAATGGTGGAATATAATAATCTATGCACTGGGCCGTGTTTACTGCGTAAAAGAACGTGCGCGGACTGATGACGACATCAACTCGAGACATTCAGTTGTTTTGGTGGTTTGAAATCACGCGGCATAATCACAAGAAACATTCATTCAGACTGTGTTGGATATAACAAAATGGATTTATATGGATTATGGACTTGGACACATTCATGGAGAATTCAAGCCGGGATCACAGCGCTTCTCAAAGGGTTGGCTCGACACGCGACGGCTCTCCAACTCGTCTCGTAGTGACGTCTTCGTTCTACCGCAGCAAAACAAGTGAGTCTATTAATAGCCCGTCGGCGCCGGGCATAAGAAGTTAATTAAACTTGACAGAAATTATATCGACGATAATTATCGATATTATATATGAAAATTATTTAATTATTTTATCGCAATAACGTTTTTGGCCATATCGCCCAGCCCTAGTATATCTATATTTTTATCATGTAAACGTTTATATGAAATCTGCAAATGGATTTAGCAAAACAACTCCCAATGGTAATATTTTCTTCCCCATCTTACCGACGACAATCTCTTGAGTGGGTTTTCGAAGAGTCTTGTCTGTAGTTTATTCTCTCCAGTATGACTTATGCGTCTCTTCAGATGTCCCTTCTTGCTGAAACCAGGACTACTTCGTATTTTCTGTGTCTTCTTTGGTTTCAAAGTCATCAAACCTGGTCCTCCACTCTCCTTCCATTTATCACTGTCATCAGTCTCAGCTCCAGAACTCTCATCATCACTGTCATCAGTCTCAGTTCCAGAACTCTCATCTTCACTGTCATCAGTCTCATTTTCAGAACTTTTATCATCACTGTCTTCAGTCTCAATTAGAGAACAGTCTGAAGAAATGGGCTGGCTATGTCTAGTTGGTTCTAAGTCACCAGCTGGATCTAAGTTACTGTCTGGTTCTGATACTCTACAGTCCTCTCCATCAGGTTCTGTTTTCATCTGTTCAGTTGAGGTGCTGGGTAAAGAGTAAGCTTCTCTGTTTCTCTCTCTACGGGTTTGAAGAGGCTGGAAGGGCTGAGCGTTCTCTTGACCATCTTCACATTTCACTGGGTGTCCTGTGATCTCGGAGCCACCAGCTTCTTCCAGCCCTTGATGTAGTTCATCTTTAATCTGTAGGAGCTCTGGGTCCTGGGTTTGGCTGAGTTGGGAGGACAGAGTATTCTCTCCACCATGTCCATATTTCACAGGGTGTAAGGTAATCTTGGAGCCATCAGCCTCCTCTAGATCTTGAAATAGTTCCTCTTCTTCCTCTTTAATCTGTAGGGACTCTGGGTCCTGGGTTTGGTTAAACCATGAGGACTGAGTTTTATCATCATCATGTTCACTCTTCACAGAGACTGGATTGAATGTGAACTGTATGATATCAGCCTCCTCCAGACCTTGAAGCTGCTCTCCCTCCTGACTGCTCCAGAGTTCCTCCTGTTCCTCTTTAATCTGTAGGGGCTCTGACTCCTCTTGGCCCAGACTGGGGCTCCTCTTCTGCTGCTCAGGGGGAACCTCCTCTTCACAGTCTAGAAAGAAGGGCATAAAATAATTAAAATTTAATTTGTTGTAACCATTGCTTTTGAAAGTAACAAAGGGACAGGTCACCGTTTCACACTACACTCCCCATGAAGCCCAAATAAAAAAGACATTAGCAACTTCAGAGGCCAGAGGGTGGGACCTATAAAAGTGTTTTCTGCACCTCGCTCCCTCATTCTGGGCAATATACACTCATGTCATGTGATATGTAGTAGAGCCTCAGGCAGTGTTCATAAGATATACCGTACCACATGACCAACAATCTGAAATACAAATACGTAGCACAAGACAACAGCAGTACTCTCAAGGTTCCAAACCAAGTCACCTATTAGCTATGCGATTAAGAGTTAACGCAAAATTTGCAGATATAACTACCATTAAAGCACAACAAGGACTTGTTACAGACCCTAAAGAAATAAACGTGACATTCAAAGAATTCTACTCCAACTTGTATAAATCAGAAACAACCTTCGATCAAAACAAAATGGACACATATCTTAATCAAATTAACATCCCTAAACTTTCAGAGGATGACGCTAAACAGTTAGAAACACCAATCACACTAGAGGAACTCAAGAAGGCCATATCCGAAATGCAAAGTGGTAAGGCTCCCGGAAGAGACGGTATCCCACCAGAAATGTACCTCTCTTGTTGGGACATAATTGGACCCTTATTACTAAATATGATTTTATACTCAGTCAAGGAGGGGAACTTCCATAAGAACGACAATATTGCACTCATAACAGTCCTCCTTAAAAAAGACAAAGACCCCACCGAGTGCGGTAGTTATAGACCCTTAAGCCTCCTCGGAACCGATATCAAACTGTACTCTTAAGGTATTAGCCATCAGACTACAAAAGCATACGACGTCTTTAGTTCATCCGGACCAAACTGGCTTCATAAGAGGCCGCTTGATCACTGATAACATAAGACGATTACTACACGTACTAGATGCTAACAAGGACGACACCACACCTAAGGCGATGCTGTCCCTGGATGCAATGAAAGCTTTTGACAGGTTGGAATGGTCGTATCTATGGGCAGTATTAGAAAGGATGGGGTTAGGAAAAGGTTTCATTGATATGATTAAAGTATTATACAAAGACCCATCGGCCATGATTACAACAGGTATTAGGGGTGGACGGTATAAACGGTATACGGTATAAACGGTATGAATTTGCTCTACGGTATGGATTTTGACTATACCGTGTAACCGGTAGAGCAGCTCTAAAATAGCAATGACGTCATGTAACCACAGCGCGACTATTTCAATCGCATTTTCCCCTAAAAATAGATAGAATTAGTCATAGATAATAGATATGTGCAAACTGGAAAAAGTTATTTAGGAGGCTTCGCGCAGTGGGCGTGTCAACACGCAATTGTCATTTCATAATAAACACATATCACCGTGGCGCACAGCAAGTTTCAATTTCAGTTCCTGGCATTTTTAACCAGTGGAGAAAGGTAAGAGATTTCTCTATCGTTTTTCTTATATGAATTATTCTACGTTAATAAAACATACCTGGTGATCAACTACAGTTTGCTGTAAACATTATGATATGTGTGTAGTGTTATGATAACGACGGCTGCAGCAGTGGATTTGCGAATAGCATGCAGCTGCAGAGCCGCAGAGCCAGGGGCGCTTTCAGGTCTGGTCACAGGCCCGCTCAACAGCACCCCCCCACCCAACGGCTGAATTGGAGTATTGCACAGTGTAGCCTAGTTGTTACGAAGGATCAGATTAAACCGAATATATATATTTATTTATTGATATATATTGCATAGTATTTGTATATCGTTTGATATCCCCTGTATATTCCTTGTACATATACACGGAATATCCCTTTAGCCCAGACCATAATAGTTCATTCTCCTATTGGACAGCGGTCCACCGGCGCCAGGGACCGGCCTCCGGAGCCAGGTTCAAAGTCACCGTCAAGATGTGTCTGGACAAGCCCGGCCTTGCCCAGGGATACGCGACAGAAGTGAGAGTGGAACTAGTTTGTTCACCGTGCGTATAAATACGGCGCAGGTGAATGTAGAAGCCCCCTTCTTCCCTTACCTCCGTACCCTTCGTCCTTAGTATGTTACCGATAAGTTGAAGCCTCACCCACGATACAACGTGCGGTGAAGTATGGCCTGTTTGGCCTCAGAATAGAGCATCGAGACCGCGTGCGAATTAATAACTGAATTGTCAGAGTTTGGCGCTATACCGTCGAGTGCGACATATTTCTATTAAGTCTTTAATAGTCTATTTGTGTATAGTGTATCATGCGGTTAGAATTCTACAGTGACCAGCATCTCCAACGCTTTCTCGTATTAGCTAGAGTTCTTATCCAGGCTGGGCCGACCGCATGGCGCTTTCACCCGAGGAGACCTAGACGAGAGCCGTATGGACATGTACACTGGATTAATCTACCCGACGACTACATAGCCCTTTGCGGCTGGAATATATTTGCTTTGGTCCTGTGATTTATGGAGCGGATAATCGCAGACGCCTGCACGTGTTGGATTTACCCCGAGAGGAGTCAAGTCGAGTCGGCGCCCAGAGAGCCTGAGGTCGACTAGCTTTCTTCATTGTGGAGCTACAATCTACAAGAGAACCAAGCTGTATTCGTCTGTGGATCAAGAGGCTACTGCACCGGCTTCTGTACCTGAAGTCTCCCTAGTCATCGTTGACCAGACGTCCTACTACCGACAGATCTTCTACCCCCCTTGCTGGCTTACAACCAGTGGGAACCCCTTCCAGTATCTCCCGCTAGATTACTAGTGCACCATAGATATAATTCCCTAAGATTCAGGTTGTATAATTACCTCCTGCGTAACCAGAGAATGGACATTCGTTATTGATTTGCCTACGCATACTCCTTTGCCTTACAAGTGCATTCAAAGAATAATGTAAAGTATCCTATGTACCTTTTGCTCCATTAAATACTTGATTAATACCTTTGACTGGAACCGATTTCATTGTGGGAAGTGTTCATCATATTCATATATCGTGTACTGTATGGCCAGTAATTAAAGTACATAAAGCGGTAGTGGTTTAATGATACCATACTTATCAATACAGTCAGGGAATTGTACCCCTCAGTTACAATTGGTCCTTCGAGCCGGAGGGTAACTAGTGTAATATTAATATAGTGGTATTAATATTGACATGGCCTATGATGAACACTCCACAAAACGGTTCTCCTAAAGTAGATCGCCCGCAGCGTAGACGGCAGACACCTCAGTACTTAGAGGATTACGTTGCCAATATACTACCTAGCCTTCTACAGACGGTAAACGCGGAAAAAGTAGATAGTACATTTATGTCCGACCCTATCGCCCAGGTTACCCCGCCAATAGAGGCCCTAGTGGGTTCTAATGTAACTGACCAAGCTCACGGTAGGGACCAGGAGGGACCTGACACGACTTTACCCCCCGCCAAGACCGAAGAAGTAGTCCCCGGAGAGCTCCAGGATAAAGACGGCTCTCCAGGGATGGAACTTTACCCGCTACAAGAAGAAGAGACCCCGGAGATGGATCTCCAGGACTCGCCACAGGAGAACAGATCTCCAACGAGTACTGCCAGGAGCGGATCACCTCAACCAGCGTCTTCCCCCAGCGGGGCGGACAAGATGCTGGCACAGGCATTCCTCGCCAGCCTAGCAGCCTCTACAGAGCGCGATCGACTCCAAGCACAGATGCTTAGCGAGCGCGAACATTCTTCCATGGAAAGAGAACGCCTTCAAGCACAGCAACGGAGCGACGAAGATCGTATACGTCTAGAGATTAGACGCCTTCAGACGGAAGAGAATATGGTAAGAGACCGGGCCGAAGCAGAGCGCGCCGCCGCCGAAGCAGAGCGCGCCGCCGCCGAAGCCCAGCGCGCCGCTGCCGGCGCCCAAAGAGAAGCAGAGCGCGCTGGGCTTCGGCGGCGGCGCGCTCTGCTTCTCTTTGGGCACCGGCAGCGGCGCGCTGGGCTTCGGCGGCGGCGCGCTCTGCTTCGGCGGCGGCGCGCTCTGCTTCGGCCCGGTCTCTTACCATATTCTCTTCCGTCTGAAGGCGTCTAATCTCTAGACGTATACGATCTTCGTCGCTCCGTTGCTGTGCTTGAAGGCGTTCTCTTTCCATGGAAGAATGTTCGCGCTCGCTAAGCATCTGTGCTTGGAGTCGATCGCGCTCTGTAGAGGCTGCCCAAAGAGAAGCAGAGCGCGCCGCCGCCGAAGCCCAGCGCGCCGCTGCCGGTGCCCAAAGAGAAGCAGAGCGCGACATCGCTCTCACCAAGCGCGAAGCCGAGCGCGACCGATTACAAGCGCAGATAATGGAGCAGCTGATCGCCAGGGCGACACCCCCTCCCTCCGCACGGGGTTCCAGGGCCTCGTCAAGACACGGGTCAAGGGCACCCTCCCCTACCCGATCAAGCGACCCTGAGCCCGACCACCAGAGAGAGCCTATACCCCCCTCCGAACTCCTTCCCCGACCGGTCCACGCGAGGACCAGCTACAAGGAAGAAACGGTCTACACCGCGGAGAGGCTAAATAGACGACTACAGGATCTAGAGGACCTGCCAGAGCAAGAAGAAGAGGGAGAGGAGGAGAGTCAAGCCCGACAGCAGCACAGAACCCCACAGGACCAGGAGGTCCAGTACAGCCCAGGCGCTACCCCCGCGGCTCTGCGCTACAGACCCCCGACTCAATTCACGGGTGAGCTTGACGCACGACCAGCCCCGAGGAATAGCACCTGGATACGCGGGCCATGGTACCCAGCAGGTACCAGCCCACCAAGAGGCGTAAGAGGAGACTCGCCTAGGAGGCCTCTCTTCCAACGCTCACCGATGTGCCAGCCATCCATGGCATCATACATTGGCACACCGACGTTTCCGGACTTCACCCACGAGAACAGAGCACAGTACACCGAGCTACGAATGTGCTTAGAGACAATGATGTCCGATGTAGCAGACGAACCGTACAAGTATGCTATCCTACTGAAGCACCTCAAGGTGCCCCGAGCGCACAATATAGCGCTGGCCTATGCCACCTCTACTACCCCATACACAGCGGCTCTAGCAGCACTCGACCAAAGATATGGACGCATATGGGATTACGTAATACAAGAGATAAGGCATATTGACCGCCTACCCCCAGCCACAGACAATCGCTCACTAGATGACCTGTCTATCAAGGTACAATCCCTGGTAGGGATGCTGGGGGCGCAAAGAGAAAAGCGTATGCACGAACTGTACGCAAACTCTAATGTCGAGAGGATTTTAGAGAAGCTTCCGCCCGCCCGACAAGAGCGCTTCAGGCGGCAAAGAGACCACCGTGATCCTAACGGTCCCGAGCCATCCCTCCTAGACCTAGCCGACTTCCTAGCGAGAGAAGTCAACAGCCTACGGTTGGATACGTTCATGCAGAGCACCCCAAGCTCCAGAGAGGGACCTAGGAGAGCAAACGATGGCCGAAGATTGGTGACCGTCATGCACCAATCAGAACCAGTACCGAGCAGCAAGAACCACAGTACCCCCTCGATGAAAGAGAAGTGGAAGATGGTGTGCCCGTACTGCGAGAAAGAACACTGGTTGTCACAATGTGACACATTCAAGAAGATGACCGCCGATGAAGTGGGTCAATGGATAAAGTCCAACCGACGCTGTTACCGATGTGCGCGCAGTCACATGACAGCCGACTGCCGCTTAAAGAAGAGGTGTAGTCGGTGTGACAGAGCCCACCTAGATGCCCTACACGACAGTAACAGAAGAAAGCCTGCACCCTCAAGCAGCACAAAGGCAAGTGTTATGTACATTGACCCCGCCAGCAGCGGGGGCGCCCGAGTGCTCTTAAAGGTGGTCCGCGTAACACTGAGTTACCAAGACAAGGTCATGGACACTTACGCCGTCCTTGACGACGGGTCAGAGAAGACCCTTCTCCTCGCATCCGCTGCGGCCCAGCTGGGGCTGCGGGGGAGCAAAAACCAGATGACGATTCGGACAATAAGAAGAGATCTAAAGACGATAAAGGGCGAGAATGTCTCCTTCACTATCGCAGCAAGCGGGCAGCCAGAGAGACGGTATAGGATTACTAATGCTTTCACCAGCCAAGAAATAGGCATGTCGCAGTACACCTACCCCATCGCCAAGCTGATGGATAAATATGTGCACCTGCGTCAACTACCTATCCCGCTCATAGACGGTGCCACCCCGACCCTGCTGATAGGCTCCGACCATGCAGACCTCATCGTCCCGATTGACCGGGTCCACACAGGGCCCAGAGGCTGTCCTGCAGCAGTCGAGACCCGCCTAGGATGGACATTACAAGGCCCCCTCGCTAAGTCTCTTAACCGAACAGCAGCCACTAGCTGCCTCCACTCCAGAGTGACAGAAGAAGACACCACCCTCCTACAGCATGTCGAGAGGCTATGGACACTAGAGACAATGCCCTTTAAGAACGAAAAGAAAGACATTCGTTCCAAGGAAGACATTTACGCCATAGCACTCCTCGAGCAAGGGACAAAGAGAGTCAAAGTCAACGGAGTGATGAGATACGCAACTCCACTCCTGAGGCGAGAGGGTATGCCTACCTTCCACGCCCCAAAAGAAGCAACGGAGCGGTATCTATTGAATACAGAGCGGCGCCTAGCCAGAGAACCCGCTCAAGAGACTGTGTACCGCGCTGAGATTAACAAGCGAATCACAGCGGGACACATAAAGAAAATTTACTGGCAACGTCGTGCGCTGCTCCGCGCCTCCCTGATCAAAGACGGCTTTGATCTCCGGCAGCGGGCCAGCAGCGACCCCCCAGTATTGCGCAGCCTCAACCCAGAGGACAAGCCCCTGCTGCGGTTCCTATGGAGAGAGAGGATCGGGGATGAGCAACCAGCCATCTATCAATGGGAAGTCCTCCCTTTCGGAACCACATGCAGCCCATGCTGTGCTACGTTTGCACTGCAAAAACACATGTCGCAGAGGACCCAGCAGCTGATGAAGAGGTCCGAAAAAGTGTAGAAAATAGTTTCTACGTGGACAACTGTCTGCAAAGCGTCTCGACGCCAGAAGAAGCCGAGGCCCTTCTACTCAAGCTCCGCGCCTCCCTGATCAAAGGCGGCTTTGATCTCAGGCAGTGGGCCAGCAGCGACCCGCAAGTATTGCGCAGCCTCTCCCCCGAGGACAAGGCAGCAAGCAGCGAGACCTGGATGGCGACCATCCCAGGAGAAGCCCAAGAAATGACATTAGGACTAGTCTGGCGCTTCAAAACAGACTCGCTCCATTATAAACACACACCCCTGACCAAGGAGCAGGGAAGGTCGACTGCACTACCGACCACCAGACGGAGTGTATACAGAACACTCGCCAGACAATATGACCCGTTGGGATGTATTCTACCTTACACCACCAGGGCAAAGATGATTGTAAGAGCGTTATGGGACAAGGACCAGGGCTGGGACGACCCCATACCCGAACACCTTGCATCCACATGGAGAGAGTGGGAGACGGAACTCAGCTCACTCCCAGGTGTTAACATACGCCGCAGCTACTTCCCACCCACAGTGAGGCCGGAGACGTGCCAGAGGGACCTGCACGTCTTCAGCGACGCCTCCGAAGTAGCCTACGGTTCGGTGGCCTACTTGCATGCCCGAGAGGAGGGAGGAGAAATACATACTGCCTTCATCCTGGCCCGCTCAAGAATAGCCCCACGAAAGCAACAATCTATCCCGCGTCTAGAGCTCTGCGCAGCCCTAGCAGGAGCGCAACTCGCCACGTTAATCCAACGTGAACTCACCATTCCGGTGCAAAGAACAATCTTGTGGTCAGACTCCACGACAGTACTCACATGGATCCGGTCTGATTCGTGCAGATACAAGGTCTTCGTGGGAGTCAGAGTCACAGAGATTCAAGATTTAACAGAAGTAGCAAGCTGGAGGTATGTGGACACAAAACACAACCCAGCTGACGTCATCACCCGGGGAATGTCCCTGGATGACCTCACCCGTCACAACCTATACAGTGACGGGCCAGAGTTCCTCAAGCTCCCGGAAGAAGAGTGGCCTACACCCACCCCACGGGAAGCGAGTAAAGAGGAGGCAGAAAACAAGAAATCTGTTCTGTGGATTGAACACACTCGTCTCCACAGACGATTGCCTCACCCTAGAAAGTGCGCAGCTAAAGACATTCCTGTGGCACCACCCAGAGGTTCAGCTCACTACTGACATTACTGCAGCGGACTACGAAGAAGCAGAACTTCTTCTACTACAACGAGCCCAGAGAGACTCGTTCCCCGATGAGCTAGACTGTCTACAGGGAGCAAAGCCCGTCCCATCAGACAGCAGACTGCTCCACCTAGCCCCCGAGAGCGACGCCCATGGTCTCATCAGAGTGGGTGGTCGTTTGCGGAGAGCCCCAGACTTACCGGATGACGTCAAGTACCCGATAGTCTTAAACAGCCGACACAAGGTCACAGAGCTGATCATAAAGAAATACGACGAGGATGTGCATCACGCCGGGGCAGAGAGAGTCTTCGCGGAGATCAGACGTCGTTATTGGATACTGCAAGGGAGAGAAGCAGTGCGGCGCTTCCAGCGAACCTGTCTAGACTGTCGTAAGTGGCGAGCGCAGCCCAGTATACCCCGGATGGCTGACCTACCTCCCTGTCGCCTCCGACTCGGCGACAAGCCTTTTCACTCCACCGGTATGGACTGTTTCGGCCCGCTGTATATAAAGAAAGGAAGAGGCACCGAGAAGCGGTGGGGTATTGTATTCAAATGCATGACCACCCGAGCGATGCATATAGAACTCCTTCCAACCATGAGCACAGACTCATTCCTTATGGCCTTCCGAAGATTCACATCGCGGAAAGGTAAACCGTCTATATTGTTGTCTGATCACGGGACAAACTTCAAAGGCGGAGAAAGAGAGCTGAGAGAGAGCTTCCAAGCTATGGGCCCAGAACTTAAGACCCACCTCGCTCCATACCAGATTGACTTCCAGTTTAATCCCCCGAACGCACCTCACTTCGGTGGAACTTGGGAACGAGAAGTACGTTCTATAAAGACAGCCCTGTACGCCGTGCTTGGGGCCCAGACCGTGGCGGAAGAAGTCTTAATGACAGTCCTCACGGAGATCGAGGGAGTATTGAACTCAAAGCCCCTCGGTTACGTCTCAAGTGATGTAGCAGATGTCGACCCAGTCACCCCCAACACACTCTTGATGGTGCGGCTGGACCCCGCGCTACCACAGACAATGTACAGGCCTGAAGAAGCGAACGGCCGAAGAATGTGGAGGTACAGTCAAGTATTGGCTGACAAGTTTTGGAACAGCTTCCTACTCCACTACCTACCGTCTCTACAGACCCGCCAGAAATGGGTGAAAGAGAGACAATTTGACAGAAGGAACAGTCGTCATGATTATCGACCAGTCACTACCCCGAGCTATGTGGCCGGCCGGCCGCGTAAGCAAAGTGATCACCGGTGCCGACGGAAAGGTCCGAGCAGCCGAAGTGCTCGTCCAAGGGCGGACCTACACCCGACCCGTGGCGAGGCTAATAGAACTGCCAAGGCTCCCCGATACCATCGATGACGACCATGACCCCATGACTTTGTGAACTGACCGATCCCTCACAACAGACATTGAGTAGTGGACAGTGCGGTTAATCTGTCTCTGCTTAGCTAATTAGGTGGGACTAATTAGGGGGCGGCTGTTACGAAGGATCAGATTAAACCGAATATATATATTTATTTATTGATATATATTGCATAGTATTTGTATATCGTTTGATATCCCCTGTATATTCCTTGTACATATACACGGAATATCCCTTTAGCCCAGACCATAATAGTTCATTCTCCTATTGGACAGCGGTCCACCGGCGCCAGGGACCGGCCTCCGGAGCCAGGTTCAAAGTCACCGTCAAGATGTGTCTGGACAAGCCCGGCCTTGCCCAGGGATACGCGACAGAAGTGAGAGTGGAACTAGTTTGTTCACCGTGCGTATAAATACGGCGCAGGTGAATGTAGAAGCCCCCTTCTTCCCTTACCTCCGTACCCTTCGTCCTTAGTATGTTACCGATAAGTTGAAGCCTCACCCACGATACAACGTGCGGTGAAGTATGGCCTGTTTGGCCTCAGAATAGAGCATCGAGACCGCGTGCGAATTAATAACTGAATTGTCAGAGTTTGGCGCTATACCGTCGAGTGCGACATATTTCTATTAAGTCTTTAATAGTCTATTTGTGTATAGTGTATCGTGCGGTTAGAATTCTACAGTGACCAGCATCTCCAACGCTTTCTCGTATTAGCTAGAGTTCTTATCCAGGCTGGGCCGACCGCATGGCGCTTTCACCCGAGGATACCTAGACGAGAGCCGTATGGACATGTACACTGGATTAATCTACCCGACGACTACATAGCCCTTTGCGGCTGGAATATATTTGCTTTGGTCCTGTGATTTATGGAGCGGATAATCGCCGACGCCTGCACGTGTTGGATTTACCCCGAGAGGAGTCAAGTCGAGTCGGCGCCCAGAGAGCCTGAGGTCGACTAGCTTTCTTCATTGTGGAGCTACAATCTACAAGAGAACCAAGCTGTATTCGTCTGTGGATCAAGAGGCTACTGCACCGGCTTCTGTACCTGAAGTCTCCCTAGTCATCGTTGACCAGACGTCCTACTACCGACAGATCTTCTACCCCCCTTGCTGGCTTACAACCAGTGGGAACCCCTTCCAGTATCTCCCGCTAGATTACTAGTGCACCATAGATATAATTCCCTAAGATTCAGGTTGTATAATTACCTCCTGCGTAACCAGAGAATGGACATTCGTTATTGATTTGCCTACGCATACTCCTTTGCCTTACAAGTGCATTCAAAGAATAATGTAAAGTATCCTATGTACCTTTTGCTCCATTAAATACTTGATTAATACCTTTGACTGGAACCGATTTCATTGTGGGAAGTGTTCATCATATTCATATATCGTGTACTGTATGGCCAGTAATTAAAGTACATAAAGCGGTAGTGGTTTAATGATACCATACTTATCAATACAGTCAGGGAATTGTACCCCTCAGTTACACTAGTTTTAAGTTAAAATATTATAAATCTACATGCCTTGAGGATGTCATTCTTTATATAGCCAGCCTATCAGGCAAAAAAAATTATTCTAACGGAAACACTGATACCGTGATATATACCGTTACCGTCTATGCTTCAAATTATACCGTGATATACATTTTAGACCATACCATCCACCCCTAACAGGTATAATCACCTCCGGAATCTTTCCGGTATCACGCTCATCTAGACAGGGTTGCCCTCTTAGTCCCGGACTATTCGATCTATCATTAGAGCCTTTAGCACAATATATAAGACAATCCCAATCCATAGAACCAATCGTAATCAAGGGCACACAACATAAAATTAGTTTGTAATACTAATACTAAAACAGTAATACTGTTCATGCAAAACCCCAACACCACATTGCCTCATCTGCTCAAGTTGATTGAGGACTTTGGAGATTTATCGGGATTTAAGATAAATTGGCCGAAGTCGGCTTTCCTTCCACTTAACGCCCCTGCAAAAAAAAATATAACCCTCCCAGAAGAGATACCTATGGTAAAACACTTTAGATGTTTGGGAGTTGAAATATTCCCTACCATAAGCCAAACGGTGAAGCACAATTACATAAAAATCCAAAACAAAATCAAAGACGACCTTGACAGGTGGTCAAAACTTAAAAACTCAGTACAGGCACGGGTATCAATAGTTAAGATGGACGTCCTACCTAGAATCAACTTCTTCAGCTCAATGCTACCGTTACCCCCTCCAGAGGGTTACTGGAAAAAATTACACTCCTCCACATGTATTTATAAGCTCCGACGTCATCGGTACTGCTATCGGTACTCGAGAAATTATGGAGTTTTTTTTTTAGGAATTTAAACATCGCAAACTAATCTTGTTGGCAGTTGTCTATTATCTCTCCTGCCTGTGTCTCTGCCTGCTGTGCTCTCCTCTCTTCCCCTCCCTCCCACACACACACACACACTAACTCACTCACACACACACACACACACAGACACGGGTGCTGCGCTGCCACAGACAGCTCTGCTCTCATAATGGACAGAACGAAATGTTCAAAAGTCTGGGTTTACTATTTTACTAAAGTCGATGCTGACAACGCTCGTTGCCACAAGTGCAACAAGACATTTGCCAGTAATGTATAAGCGCTGGTACTTGTCAATGTGGCTGGCGGGGAGATAACGTTAGCTCCGAGTAGAGTAATGGCTGACAATCCGGAGGTAAATAAACGAACGAGAGCTTCTGATTGGTGGTAAGAAGAAGAGGTGGGTGCAAGCCGTGGAACGTAATTGGCAGATCGACTGTCTGTCTCCGAATGTAACGTGACTACATCACAGCCAAGAAGGGGAGCGCTGGATTTGTGAAAAACTCCCTGTTCCTAAACCACACGCTATCAGTTTTACCACAGTACTGGCAAAACGGGAGGAGCAGGGGCCGAAACTAAAGCCCGCCGCCCGCCAGGGGCGGTCTGTTTTTACCTTTGGCGCATGACACTTAGAGGGCTGCCCGCCGTGTGGCGTGTAGACGTGTAGTTCATAACGATACTCTTGTGCGAGTACAGATTATAGCCGCTCGTCTTTTTTTTCTCCGCCGCGAGATCGTTAAATAACTACAAGTCCCACATCGCACTCAAGTCAACGGTCCAATCACAGTAGAGTGACGTGACTGGTTTCATGAGAAAAAAAAGCAAATGACCAATCGGAAGCTATCATTTGGCTTGTTTACTTCCGTCTGATCTAGTCTATATCGGACCTCCATGAACTAACGTTACTGTTTAAACAATGACCCAGTCAACTATTCACTTTTAGTTTAATACATGACGAGGCATTGTCTAACGGTATCTAGCTGGCTAGCTACTGATAGCTGCTGATATCAACAAATGCTCCAGCAATAGTCTACTCGAGTGCATAATACCTCCGTTCCCTCGTTAGCTAGCTTAGCTAGCTCACGGTAGATCCATCTGTCCCAGTAAACTAAATTGTCTTAACGTTATCTACCGGGCTAGCAGTAGCTACAGATAGCTCCTGATATCAATGTCTTATAACATTGATTGAATGCGTATTCTAGCTGAGGGCATGTTGAATGTGATTTGACAAAAGAACCGTAACGTTAAAATGGGGTCCAGCTGCATCGCCGGAGAATCCTTGCATGCTGAATGTAGGGTCTAGCTGAATATAGGGTCTAGCTGCAGGGCCGGAGAATCCTTGCTGGAGCTGGAGGCTACTCAAGTATACACACAGACAGTGGAGCTGTTTGCAGATAGCAAGCATTTTGACTTATTGCGTGGTGGCGATGTCTCGCAGATAATACAACTACAAGTATGATTATATAATATATATTTTATTTAAAAAATCTTTTTTTATATAAAATATATATATATATTTTTTTAATCAAAAAAATGTTGGCAGGTAAGAAATATGCGTGGCGGGTAGACTCTTCCCATCTACCCGCCACTGGCCGGTGAGTCAAAAAGTTAATTTCGCTCCCTGGGGAGGAGGCTATAATAAAAACAAGCGCCCATCATCCAAATCCACCCACACCGGATTTCTTTTAACCAAAAAATGTATTATATGTTATCGGAGCTATCAATAACGTTATCGAGTTTATCGGGATGACGTCATAATTATCGTGCATCCCTAGTTATAAGACATTGATATCAGGAGCTATCTGTAGCTACTGCTAGCCGGCTAGATAACGTTAGACAATGCCTCATGTATTAAACTAAAGTGAATAGTTTACTTGGTAATTTTGTTTAACACATTGGCGACCGCTGGGACCCGTCTAATATAGTGGTTGAGGACCAGCTTTTGTAAATAGACCTGTGTCTTTTTGTAGAGCTAAATCTATACTTTATAGTATTGCTATCTGTCCATTCTCATTGTCAATTGAGTTCATAAACCGTCCCTTCAAAATGGCTTAAAGGGAAAAAAATGCATCAATAGGTTGTCATTTTATTTCGCGGTGAATAAGAGCATTATAGCGGATTTTGTCTCGTATATTTTCTGGAAGGCTAGTTATAGGGCTAATAGCTGCTAACGTTATATTCAACAGCATTTCCGTTTTACATATGCTAAAGAAATAACTCAAACTGCATATCATTGGGACTGTCCCAAAGCATGTATGCATCAAAGGGGGGGGGGGGGGGGGGGCGGGGGATGTCGTTTATTATTATTGATTACCAATAACAGTGGTCGTGTAACTAGCCACATACGCTGCTCGGCTGGTTGCGTATCATAGCAAGCTCTGATCCGGCTGTAATTTATGTGAAAAAGATCTTACCATAAGCCGGTGGTATACCCCCGAGCATTTCCCCGTTATCGATCAGCATCTGGTAGATCGATGTGTCCATTGGCTGATGATAAATCCCCTTATTCCATGGTGAAATCTGCGATTCGAAACGTAATCCACGGTACAGGATGCTGGTTCAGAATCCGGGTACTAAAAATGTCCATTAAAAAAAAATCATCCGTTCGCCCACAGGGCACATTGCAGTAGGGCTGTCCCCGACTAAGGATTTGGATGGTCGACTAGGATGGTCGACTAGGATTGGCCAAAATGTTCCGTTAGTCGACTATTGGTTCCATTCCATTTGGGCTGTGGGGGGTGCTTAATGTCTGAAGGAGTCGACTGAAGGCTTCTTGTCCTCTGCAAAAGCATGCAATTGGTCCACTGATGGATACATCTTGATATTTGTCTAGTATAGTGTGTTCATTAGATGGGTGAAATCCTCTTTCAGTGCCTCTGTGCCTGTTTTCGTAGGCAGTTAGCCTCTGGTATGTGTGCCATTAGCGTTAGCCACGCTTCTATGCCTCTTTTCTTTTGAAAAAAATTATTAAAAAAAAAATTATTATATTCGACTAAGGTTGGCCAGTCGACTACGGCCCCTTTCGACCGATTAGTCGACTAATCGATTAATAGGGGTCAGCCCTACATTGCAGTAGCGCGATGGCGCCCCTAAGAGAATCTGGCCGGTATTGCATCTTCTGGAATTCACAGACTAGGGAATATATGCAGTGCCACTCCGCGACCTTGACCCGGTTATTAAAATGGAATAAAGCAATAACTTGCCACGTATTTATACGTGATTCTGTCCACAACGCATGGATTCGAAACCCGTATAAATACGTGGTCGGGCGGCAAAGTGTTAAAGCGTAACGTTAGCTAGGTAGCTAATGTTAGCTCACGGAACAACGATAGCTAGTTAGCCAATGCTAGCCAACAACTGCGAAAACGAATGCCAAAATTATGATATCAGACGTTGATATCAGGAGCTATCAGTAGCTAGCCAGCTAGATAACGTTAGACAATAGCTCATAATAATAATAATGCATTTTATTTATAAGGTGCCTTTCAAGACACTGAAGGTCACCATACAACAA
This sequence comes from Notolepis coatsorum, assembly GCF_963971535.1. Classification (NCBI taxonomy): domain Eukaryota; kingdom Metazoa; phylum Chordata; class Actinopteri; order Aulopiformes; family Paralepididae; genus Notolepis; species Notolepis coatsorum. Next base: position 19,255,803 of record NC_140172.1, read on the forward strand.
TTTAAAAACAGTTCATTAACAATCACAATCCATTTAAAAAATAGAATCAGACATACGCCTGCCTGGTGGGTTTTAAATGGGATGATTGAGTCAATGTTCCTGATGTCGGGGGGGGGGGGGGAGTTCCAGAGGTGGGGGGCAGAGCAGCTGAAGGCTCTTGACCCCATGGTGGACCGACGGGCTGGGGGGACGGTCAGGTTGATGGAGGAGGCAGACCTGAGGGACCGGGTGGGGTGGGAATGTTGATGTGGAGGAGGTCGGACAGGTATGGAGGGGCGAGGTTGTGGATGGCTTTGAATGTATGGAGGAGGATCTTGTAGTCTATGCAGTGTTTGATGGGAAGCCAGTGTAGTTGCCGTAGGACGGGGGTGATGTGACTGATGACAGGGGTTCTGGTTATTATATGGGCAGCAGCGTTCTGGACCAGTTGGAGCTTATGGAGGAATTTGTGGGGGAGACCAAAGAGAAGGGAGTTGCAATAATCCAAGCGGGAAGTGACGAGGGAGTGGACCAGGATTGCGGCGCTGTTGGGAGTGAGTGAAGGGCGGAGGCGGTTGATGTTGCGAAGGTGGAAGTAGGCGGACCGGATGGTGTTGTTGATGTGGGAATGGAATGATAGGGTGCTGTCGAGGACGACACCCAGACTCTTGACCTGGGGGGAAGGGGGAACCAAGGAGTTGTCTATGGTGAGGGTGAAACTGGGGTGCTTGGTGAGTGTGGACTTGGAGCCAATGAGGAATACCTCTGTTTTATCACTGTTTAGTTTGAGGAAATTTGAAGTGAACCAGGATTTGATTTCCCGTAAACAGGCACAGAGGGAAGAGGGAGGGAGGGTGGAAGTGGGTTTGGAGGAAACATAGAGCTCGGTGTGATCAGCGTAACAGTGGAAATTGATGTTGTATTTACGGAGAATCAGACCAAGTGGGAGGAGGTAGATGATGAAGAGGATAGGGCCAAGGACAGAGCCCTGGGGAACACCGGAGGAGAGGGGGGATGGATGGGATGTGAATGATTTTAACTGAATGAACTGAGTACGACCAGAGAAATATGAGTGGACCCAGTCTAGGGATGTGTGGGAGATTCCAATGGAGGCTAGTCGGTTTAGGAGGGTGGAGTGAGATATGGTGTCAAATGCGGTGCTTAGATCGAGGAGGATGAGGATGAATAATAGTTCGGAGTCAGCTGCCATCAGGAGGTCATTAGTGATTTTGAGGAGGGCTGTTTCTGTGCTGTGACAGGGGCGAAAACCAGATTGGAACTGTTCATAGAGGTTATTGTTGGAGAGGTGAGCATGAATCTGAGAAGCCACTACTTTTTCCAGGATTTTTTAGAGAAATGGCAGGTTGGAGATGGGACGGAGGTTATTGAAAATGTTGGGGTCTGAACCAGGTTTCTTTAGAATCGGTGTTACAGCAGCGGATTTGAGAGATGATGGAACAGAACCAGAGGTGAGGGAGGAATGGATGATTGCAGTTATAAGGGGCAGGAGATAGGGGAGGGAGGCTATGACCAGGGAGGAGGGCAGGGGGTCAAGTTGGCAGGTGGATGGCTTGGATTTCCGGATGAGTTTTGATATATCGGCAGCAGAGGGGAGATGGAAGCAAGCAAAAGGTGCAGAGAGGGGGGAGTGAAGAGCTAGGGAAGATGGACAACTGGACATGAGGTCAGTTGCTGGTGGATATTGGCTATTTTTTTATTGGAAAATGACATCAGGGAGTTACAATGTTCAGTGGAGTAGAAGTGTGAGGGAAGGGAGTCAGGGGGGCGGAGTGAGTTGTTGACCACTGAGAACAGGGCCCTGGTGTTCCCAGCACCAGCAGTGATTTTGTCTGCAAAATATTGGGATTTGGCTGAGGAGAGGGCGTCTTTGTAGTGGAGGATATGGGTATGGTGCATCTGTTTGTGAACAGTGAGTCCGGTTTTTCTGGAAAGCCGCTCCAGCTGACGTCCTTTGGCTTTCAGCAGACGTAGGTGGGGGGAGAACCAGCGGGCAGAGTGGGGGAATGAGACAGTCCTGGTTTTGAGGGGGGCAAGTGAGTCCAGCAGAGTTTGAAGACTGTCATTGTAGTGAGAGACGAGCTGATCCGGGGTGCATGGGGGGATGATGATGGGGAAACTGTCGATGCCTGTGGTGAGATCTGCTAAATTAATGTTTTTGATGTTGCGGAAGGACATAATACGTGACTGTTTGGTTTGGGATAGTGTCAGACTTAAATTAAATGAAACAAGCATGTGGTCAGAGATGGGGAGATCGACAGCAGAACAGTTGAGAGGGGTGACACCTGAGCAACAGACCAAGTCCAAAATATGACCTTTAGAATGGGTCGGGAAATCCATGTATTGTTTGAGACCAAAACTGTCCAGGCAAGAGATGAAGTCCTTAGTGAGAGCATGATTCGTGTTGTCCATGTGAATATTTAAATCACCCAACAGAATTATGTTGGATGAGAGTGAACAGATGTGGGTGAGAAATTGAATTCATCAATGAAATCCTTGTTTGGTTTGGGTGGGCGGTACTAACTACTAACCAACTAGTTGGTACTAACCAACTAAAATAGTTGGTGTAGGTCCATTTAATTGTAGAGCTACAGACTCAAATGAAAGACACTGGCAGTGTGACAGATGAGACCTTCCAAGACTCGCGGTAAATTAGCGCGAGACCTCCCCCTCTGCCGGTGAGACGGGGTTGGCAGGTGTAAACAAACCCAGGTGGGGTAGACTTGTTCAGCTGAGAGAAGTCATTGGGATGTTGCCAAGTCTCTGTTAAACAGAAAAAGTCATACTTGCGGTCGAGGAGGAGGTCCTGCAGTAATTGTCCCTTGCCAGTGAGGGAGCGGATGTTAAATAAGTTTGACGTCGGAGTGCTGGTTGGAGAAGCTAACGTTAGCCGAGCTGGCTAGGCTAGCTAACGCGCTGTGGTCCATGTTCCTGCGAGTGTTCTCAGAGGGTGGCGGCGGGTGGAGGTCCAGATGGAGTTTATTGCAGTGGAGTCATCGATGTGGTAGCTTCGTCCGGCACTGCGATGGATGTACCTCTGACGAGGAAAGTGAGCAATGTCCGGGAAATGATACAGTACAGGCGGGGGAGCAGACCGGTGGAATCGGAGTTGGTGGAGCTCCGTACTCATGTATTGGATCAGGGTTGACGCTGGATATATTAAGAAGGACAGGACAGTCCACAAGAGCACAGAGCTCACAGCGAGGTTGTAAATCAACATGATGAACGGGCAGATGTTACGTTCCGAACAGCATTAGCAGTGACCGGGTGAGTAGAACGCCAACACGCTTTTGGTCACGTTTGAGCAGTCTAACACACAATACCCCCTACACACAATACCCCCTCATCCGAGGCTCTGACACCATCAACCTCTTCAAAACCAAGCTAAAAACCCACCTGTTCACACTTGCCTTCACGCAACACGGCCCCGCTCCCAAGTAGCCCACCCCTGACTTTTTTTTAAGCCACAGATTCCGTTGTTTTGTTTTGTTGTTTGTTTGTTTGTTAATTTAAACCACTTCATCCAATTGGACAGAACTTGCCTCCTTTTAATTTTTTTTTATCTCTTTTATCTTATTTGTTTTTTCTTGTTGTTACTATACACAGATCTTTTATGTATTTTATTATATTTTTTCAATTTTATTTCTTATTTTTTCCATCCTTTCCTTGTACAGTGTCCTTGAGTCTGAGAAAGGCGCTTCTCTCTTAAAATCCAATCTATTATTATTATTATTATTATAATACTGACAAACGGATCAATTTGACAGTAATTCCAGAGTAGAGACCAACGGTACCACATTCACCAAGAGTAGGTGATCTGCTACAAACTATGCAGATAATCATAAAAACATTAAAAACAACCGGAGAGCAGCGGCAGCTAGTCGCGCCTGCGTTCACTCAACCGGAAGTCAAAATGATCAAACTAAAGTGAATAGTTGACTGGGTTTAAACAGTAACATTAGCTAGGTAGCACTCGAGGTGCACTCAACTCTTGCCGGAGGGTTTGTTGACATGGGTCTGTGAGGGGGAGGGGCAAGGCGTGCACTGCAGCAGTGTGTGTGTGCCTGAGAGAGAAGACCGCGAGCTAGAACTCCGCTGAGAATTGGATCATGTTTTTCGCGCGTGTCATCGATCGGTTTTCACGATCATTATTGGAATTCACCTATCTCGTATTTATACTGAATATCGGCCGATACTGATCGCTGTCCGATCGATCGGGGCATCCCTAGTTGAGAACATTCTGACTGGAAACATCACTGCCTGGTTTGGAAACAGCACAGCACTGGACAGGAAGGCACTCCAGAGAGTGGTGCGCTCAGCAGAGCGTACTATGGGTATTGCACTACCACCCCTGCAGGACCCCTGCAAATCCAGAGCCTGCAGAATAATGAAAAGACCCCCGCCACCCTAACAACAGCCTGTTCAAGCTGCTGCGGTCAGGCAAGCGCCTACGGTCACACGCTGCAAGAACAGAGAGACTCCGGTAGAGATGTTCCGATACCATTTTTTCCTTACCGATCCGATTCCGATACCTAAGCTTTGGCTATCGGCCGATACTGATCCGATACCAGTGCATAAAAAAAAGTATATTATATCAATTATAACAATATTTTTTTACAGCTACAGATACTGTTTTATATATGCTGTTTTTTAGTAATACCTAGAAAGTAGGGGTGGGACGGTACGCATTCGAACCATGTACCGTACGGTACGACCCCCACGGTTCGGGGCGTCTGTGTATCGTACGGTTCAGATGACACGCAAATAAAAAAATTCATTTGGTGGAGCCGGGAGAGGTGAGCACTGGCTGCAGGCAGCAGCAGCACTGCAGCCAGGTGCTAGTCAGTTTGTGTAAAAATGGCAAGCACAATATAAATCAATCTTCATTACGACTTTAAAAACATAGCCATTAACATTACATAGCCCGTGACACTAAAATGTCCGTGGGGACCCGGCGCCAACCCATAGATAGTTCCAACTCACCGAATTACGTAATCCACCACAGTTGCACTCAATATTTAAATAATGTTAGTCTAAATAAATGTAAACAGATACATAATAATTTCAAGCAGAAAACAAATCTTTCCATTAAGAACTGACAATCATGGAATTTAAACATGGTTGACATTGTTTTTTTGTGTTTATATTAAAGAAAGGAAAGTCTAGTGCTGGCTGAGCATATTGTTTGTTTGCACTAAGTTAATACTTTGACAAATGTAGCCTATATTTTTCAGTCAGTTCGGTCTTTGTGTGCCAAACATTATTTAAGGCTGTAAACACTGTAAACCACGGCCAGGATTCTCCGGCGCTGCAGCTGGACCCTATTGACTATATTCAGCGTGCCCTCAGCTCGAATATGCATCGACTCAGTGTTATAAGACATTGATATCAGGAGCTATCTGAACTATTTAGTTTAATGGGACGTTTCGTTTTGAACAGTAAGCTAACGCGAGCTATCATGCACTAATAGACTTGCTGGAGCATTTGTTGATATCAGTAGCTAGCCGGCTGGCAGGCTCACCGAGGTCCCAGTGTCCCACTAGAGACTAGTGTTTACAACAGCCACGGGTGCGGGAGGGAGGAGGAGCAGCAGACGCCGCAGCTCTCTCCGTGTGTCTGAGTTCAGTTCAGTTCGGCTCACTATAGGAGGTCTTACGCGTCGAAAATATGAAGCAATACTAACTTTACTTTTCTTCATAGCTAAATCAGACAGTCAGCCAGTCTATCAGAGTGAGTGCTCAGTCGATTGTTCCCGCTGATCATACCTGCTGACACTGAGTCGATGCGTATTCGAGCTGAGGGCATGCTGAATATAGTCAATAGGGTCCAGCTGCAGCGCCGGAGAATCCTGGCCGTAGCTGGAGGCTACAGTATAGGGTCCAGCTGCAGCTCCGGAGAATCCTGGCCGTAGCTGGAGGCTACTCGAGTACACACAGACAGTGGAGCTGGGCCCCGTTCCCCTTACCTGGCTAACTGAGTTAGCCGGATAATCTCCAGCATAGCCTGACTTAAGCCGGACCTTTCTGTTCCCCGACGCTCGATTGTCTAAATCACCATGACAACAGATCAAAAAGTTTGAGCCTGGTCGGGAGCAGGGTTTAGTTCAGTTAGCTGGATGAACCATGGCCACGCCCCCGCAAAGAAATGCCAGCTCGCTTCCTGAAATATTTCTCACAGTCTAGAACCATTATACCATTCTGAATTATGTTTTTGTGCTTCGTTTTCCTAGAGGGGGCTTTTGAAATGTATAATAATAGAACTAAATGCTGATAATAAATCATATTGAGCCTATAGATTTACTTTGTCCTAAATAAAATAATGCACGTCATATACGGTGCTCGGAGTCGCGATACACGCTGCATGTGGTTATTTTAATAACGGCGCATTGCAAATGTGAATCCCGCTGGGATATTTTTAATATATCCGGCCGTTTGGCTCTGATTAGTTTCATATATTCTCCGCTGTAGATTTGCTTAACGAAGCGCCCGGATTGTGTTTCATTCAAGCATAAAATTGAAGTGTCTATGCGTGGATTGTGGTTTTTGTGTGATATTGTAACTGGGATTAAAATGTCTGATGAGATGCGCTGTTTGACGGATTTGAGAAATTGAATGAGCCGTTGACGTCACATTAATGCATTTGAGAATAAAGAGATAAAACTTCATTCAAAAGAAAAATATTCGAAACACGGGTTTCTTGTCCATTGATGGATACACAATGAATATATCCCGTCTGGCACAGTGGTCCAACGGCTAGTGCTTAATCCTGTCAACCGGGCGACCCGAGTTCGAAACCCCGCGTTTCCAATATAATTTTTTTGGAATATAATATTAATGATTATACGCAAAAGTAGCCTAGTTTTAAGTTAAAATATTATAAATCTACATGCATTGAGGATGTCATTCTTTATATAGCTCTCAACGTGCACCAAATTGGTGTATTCACATTGCAAAAAGAAGAAAATTACTAGAAGGGGGATTCGAACGCGGGTCGTCTGCGTGAAAGACAAAAGGACAAACCGTCACACCACAGTGCAGATAAATAAAACATCCACCATACATCAATCAATGGATAAGAGAGCCGTATCCTTATTCTGAAACAGTTGAACTAATTATTTTCGCTAGCAAGATCTCATTTGATTATCCATTCCATGAACCTACTGCCAGCAGGGCACGTTTAAAGAAATATAATCTGATTGATTGGGGTAATGAGGGACTTAAAATTTGCCTATAGATTATGCATTTAACTTGTCGGCGAGGCTATTGAGCCGTACTGCAATCTGTTCATAAAGTTTTAAATCAATCAATCAATCAATGCCGTTAGAAAATCAGGATTTCTGCTCTCGACACTTGCTGTCTTCTCAGCTGAGGCGGGCGCGCGCACTGATCCTGAGTATCAAGTCTGGTTCGAGTTAACGAGACTGAATCCACCTTCGAGGAACAGGAAAATCCCGGCTTCAAAACATCGGGTTAATTGAATCTGGATAATAGGACTCTTGATCGACTTAGTTGAACCAGGTACGGGGAATAGGGCCCTGGTTGCATATAGCGAGCATTTTGACTTGTTGCGTGGTGGCGATGTCTCGCAGATAATACAACTACAAGTATGATTATATAATATATATATTTTATTAAAAAAAAATTATATAAAAAAAAATAAAATAAAAAAAATTTAATCAAAAACAATCGATATAAATAATGGTAAAATTGTTATTTAAAAACTTGCCCCTAAAAAATATTTTTTGCCCCTAAATTTCTCAGTGAAAAAGCTTAGCGTACAGCCCTGAGACGGCCAGTGTCAGGTCCTGGAGAAAGGACAGGCGATCATCTGATTTGATGTAACGTTAAAGTGGATGTTGTTCCAACTAGCTAGCTTTTCAGCTGTTAATGCTACAGTATAATAACACCAGCAAGCGAAACACATCCGAGCTCCCCGTCACACCGCTCTGTCGGGACAATGGAATTTAAGAAAGTGTATCTGCTGTTAAAATGACAAACAGCATCACACTTTAAAACACGTTCATTTTATAATCCTCACTCTCTGCAGGAGATAAATGACGTCATATGGGATCGGAGGCTAGACTTTCGGCGTACTCACAGATACCAGCATTTTAGGCTGTATCGGAGGCATTTCCGATACTGGTATCGGAACAACTCTAGACTCCGGCTCAGCCTCTTCCCCCAGGCCATCAGAACAAACAACGATAACGTGCCGTAGGGCTGGGCGATATGACCAAAAACGTTATCGCGATAAAATTATATTCATATAATTCGATATCGATAATTATCGTCGATATAATGTCTGTCAAGTTTAATTAACTTCTTATGCTGCTGCGAATGTCTCAAGTCGAGTTGATGTCGTCATCAGTCCGCGCACGTTAGCAGTAGCCGACAAGCGGAGTATCTCATGACAATAAATATGACACTAAAACTCTCTTCCGCCACAATATATTGAAACGACGTCCACTGTATACCCCACACTACTTAAACGTGGCCTCAGAATTCAAAACACACACATACTCGGCACGTAAATATATAAAACAACGCCGTGCAAGCTAATTAGCCTAGCAAGCCTGTTGTTTATAAGTGGTGTATTCCATGACAATGTGCTAAATATTACACTAAAATACTCTCTTCCGCCACAATATATTGAAACGACGTCCACTGTATACCCCACACTACTTAAACGTGGCCTCAGAATTCAAAACACACACATACTCGGCACGTAAATATATAAAACAAAACGCCGTGCAAGCTAATTAGCCTAGCAAGCCTTGTTGTTGAGTGAGTCCTAGTACCTCTGGGTCTCCTTCCGGATCTCGTTCGCTCTCGGCCATCTCCTTCACTGATTGGTTGTTAGCTGTTGTGCGTATGCACGTCACGTCATCACGTAACGTTGGTTGTTGTTAGTGAGTGTGCTGAGCCGAGGCTGAACGGAGCCAAGCTTGGAAATCGATATATCGAAACTTTGCGACCACGTTTCATGTTTATTTCGAGGAAATAATTTATCGCGATAGTTATCGTTATCGTTTTATCGCCCAGCCCTAACGTGCCGTGTCGACGAGGTGTAGAGCCCAATAGTTTTTGACCGTCAACACGGCATGTTATCGTTGTGTAACCAAACACACCTGCTGGTGAGCAACGGGAACTGATGCCACAAACCCAACTTGGCAGGCATGGCTGTATACAGGCAGAAATCAACATAAATACATAAATCCAAACAAATACATAAAATATAACTTATGGCAATACAACCTCTAATAATGTCGGTTTTGGCTTCTACACATAGTATTGCTGTGTGTGTATCAGGGTGGCTGGGGGGGTTAGTGATGATGATGAATAGTTTATTTTCTGTCTTTGTTTACAGATCAAAAACACGCTTTCAGATTTTTTTTTTTTTATCACAAATGTACATATTCAAATTAAGCTCACACAAAATACAAACTCAATGACCGAAAAAAGGAATAGGCTGAAGCACGTGCTTATTTTTGCATATCCTTAAATTCTTAAAAACTAAATATACTTTAATATAAGAAAGAAAAACTTTAAATATGCTGCAAGATATAATTTTTTTTTAAAGAAAAAAAAACAAATGTTGGATGTTTTACTCAAAACTGTACTCCTGAATTCTTTTATCCTTTAAGACCTTTTTAAATCTCCCCTGAGAAGTACACAAATTCAATCCGTCACTATGGCTATTCCACAATTTAAAATGTAAACACATCTAGCTTTTACATTAGTTCTTACCTTTTTACATGTTTTAAGAATACACAACCCTCTTAAATTATACTTTCCTTCTCTTGGTTGAAAGAGACATTGAATACAAACTGGTAGGTTCTTACTCTTAGCACGAAGAATGATCTCCAAGGTTTTTATGTACACCATATCTACAAATTTTAATGTGCAGGACTTTATGAATAATGGATTTGTCGATTCAAGGTAACTAGCTTTGTTTATTATTCTTAGTGAGAGCACTCGTCCGTGACCGCAGCAGTGTTTCCCCTAGGATTTTTTTCAGGGGGGGTGGTAGTAGTTTCACTAGTGTCGCGCGTGTCACGGATACGTGGCGTCAACTGTGTCATCATAGACGCTCGCAGTAAGGCGGCTGTTAGTATCGGTGCATTTCTCTACACGGAGCTGAAATGAAACGATTGCACATAAATTAGGTAAATAAATATTAACAATATTTACAACACATAAATTAACAATATGGTCGCCAAAAACGCCGTACCACGTCATTCCCCGCCATGCTCATTCTGCCAAAGACGCCGTACCACGTCTTTGATATCAATATTTCAAAAATCTGTGATCGAAATCATATTTCTCCCCCGGAGACTTGAGATCTACTGTTGATCCCCTCTCAACTCTCCAACGGTTCAAGAGTGCCATCTGGTGGCCGATCGGCGGATCGCCCAGAGCGGAAACAGGAAATGGAAGATGGTGCTCATTTCAATTCGGTCCGATCACTCGCTAATAGTCCCAGGACTCGAGCTAGACACAACGGATAGCAATCCGTTACCAATAACTCGGTAAACAACATGATTTGGACGTATACTATTATACAACCTGGAAATGGATCGCATATTTCTACATCCCATAATAGGAATATTTCTGCTCCACGCTCATCGCTTAACGCTATGAGGAAGCTACGGTAAGATTCAGCGTTATTTTTTTACGTGTTCGATACTAACTGCTCTAATGATCATATCACCCACACTAGATGAATCATCTAACGTTGGCCACGGAATTATAAACGACCCCCCCCCCCCATCCGGTCAACATCAGATGATCAGTAGTAACTTCTAGAAGCACGTCCATTTGAAATTTTTTATCTCGCGCAGATTCCTATCAAACTGTATTTGATCATCAATATAATGCATTTGGGGCTATAAATCACGTTCTGGAGAAAGCTGCAGAAAACGATAAAAACATACTTATACTTTAGATCGTATTTTAGTATGAATATGTGAATGAAAAAGTATAACGTTGCTACACCCTGAACAATAGATACTTGATGTTGAATGGGCCATAGTAATGTCAATTTAGCAATACAATTTAAAAAGTTATAGCCCTGCAAAGAAGGGGAACTTCTCCATAGACAAATAGAGCTGGCGGAGGATGGTATATTAAGAATATAAGCCTGGCGACCAAAGTGTTAACTTATTTTTCAATTCAGTTCAGTTAAATGCAGTTCAACTGCCAGTGCAGTGCAATAACCAAATAATAATTGAATAGTTAAATAATACAAAATAATAGTTTGTTTAAATTCAGACATAAAAAAAATAAGTTATTTCTTTCAAAGAGATGTCAGAGATGTCCTTTAAATGTTCATGCCTCTCCCCATCTCTGGCTGACATCACCATTGTGATACATGTGGGTTAGGCCTTTGCGTTTTCCTCAGTGAGGGATTCTCTTTTGTCGGTCAGCAGCGTTTTGTACTTGCTGAAGCTTCTCTCTGTATAATAATTTTTAAAGTTGAAATATCAACATTATCTAAGTAGGACACTTTATTATTTATTTTTGTATTTTTGCATTGTTCATTATTATCTTTTTCTGTATTTTGATAGACTACAGGCCACCTCATTCCCAGGTCTAAATGACTCTATGGACATGTTGTCATTTCTATAGGCTAAGTAGGTTACTTTATTATATAGTATTCTTTTTTATTTTCTTGCATTACTCATTGCTCTTACATTGTTATTTTTTATATTGTCTCTATTATTTTTTCTATTCTATGTTTGATTTGACTCATTTCCTTATGTTGATACAATATTTTGAGTGTATATATACATATATAATGTATTCATTTTTTTAATTTTATATATATTTAGTATTATTGTATATTCCTTCCACGTTGACATAGCCTACCACTAAGTAGATTGTATTCTTTACTTACCCTTTTCTAACTATGTCAAGTTAAGTATATGCTGTGCCTCCATTCATTTAACACCAGCTGTCCCCCATTGTAATTAGTCTCTCCCAGAGTTCTGTTTTTTCTTTATTAGGCCCCGTTTAGACGGAAACGCTAGCAGGTGAATCCGCAAAATATGTGCCTTTCGTTTATACGGAAACGGCGTTTTTACGGGGTGAAACCGCAAAAAAGTGAGACTACCTTCCAGGGTGGAATTCCTAGAAACGCAAAAGCTTTGCGCTCTCGTCTAAACTGTTAAAACGTATAAATCTGATAAAACGATGACGAAAGGGTTGTCACGGCTCTGGTCGCGCGTACTGCTTACGTCACAGGTAGCAGGTATGCGCCAGTAGCCGAGACGTAAACAAAGCAAGTATGTCTGACTTATATCAACGGAGATCACCTGAAGGCTACATTGGCAGTACTTTTAACCCTTTCACTGCCACACGACAGAAGGTTAACCCTTTACTATCACACAACCGGCTGTCGTGTGGCAGTGAAAGGGTTAAATACACAAGAATCTGTCCCGCGGCGTGAGTGGACCCACTGTCTGTGAGTGACTCTGCTTTGGTGCAATCACATTCCCCATCCAGTCTGCGAATCAGAGGCAGAGTAGGGCGGGTCTTCACAGCACGTCATGTGACATATGCGCCAATCGTGTGACAGTTGGGGCTCCGTCGTCTCGAGTCGTTACAGCGTCGTCTGCACGCATAATTCCATCCCAAAACGCTAGTCTAAACGTAAAATTAAAAGTGAAACCGCAAGATGACTTTTGCGGTTTCTGTTCACAAAACGCTCGTCTAAACGGGGCCTAAGTCACATTTTTGTTTGGTCGCAGTTATCAACACCCTGATGAAGGCCCTGTGTAGGCCGAAACATGTCGGTTTATTTTAAAATTCTCTAAACAATGTGAGACATAAAATAAAGGCATTTAAAAACTTGTAGAGCTGCCTTGGATCTCAACTTTTTTATAACGAATCCTACCCCGGATTTAATCCAAAGAGCACCTACCGAAACAAAACCAAGAACGCTGAAGCCCTCTCCATATCATCTTTTTGATCAAATTGGAGAGGTGCTCCACCTGGCTAGGTGTAGTGCGTCATTTTAATATATCTTTTACAACTTAACTCTTGGATTCGACTATGGAACCCAATGGATTTTCTTATTCTAACGAGGATGGAGCACAAGCTGACACCTCAAAGAACTCTGATCTTGAAGATATCTTTACCGACTTGAAATATCTCAAGGAGAAAGACATTAAATTGGACCTTAATTCAATCACGTTATCTGATTACTGGAGAAAACAGGGATGCCCCGATCGATCGGCCAGCGATCGGTATCGGCCGATATTCAGTATAAATATGAGATCGGTGATAATGCTTTATTTTCGCCGATCGTGAAAACCGATCGAAAAACATGATCCAATTCTTAGCGGAGATCTCACTGCTGACTTCTCTCTCAGACACACGCCTGCAGCGTACGGCCCCTCCTCCTCCTCCTCCTGCTCCTCCCTTACCCGTGTAAACACAGTGCATGCGACCGTGAGCTAACGTTGGCTACCTACCGAGCTAACGTTACTGTTTAAACTAAATGACCCAGTCAACTATTCACTTTTAGTTTAATACATGAGGCATTGTCTAACGTTATCTAGCTGGCTAGCTACTGATAGCTGCTGATATCAACAAATGCTCCAGCAATAGTCGAGTGCATGATAAGTTACCTCCGTTGACTCTGTAGCTCACGTTAGCTCACGTTAGCTGTATATGAAATGTCCCAGTAAACTAAATAGTTCACTGAGGCGTTGTCTTAACGTTATCTAGTCGGCTAGCAGTAGCTACAGATAGCTCCTGATATCAATGTCTTATAACATTGATTCGATGCGTATTCGAGCCCCTGGCTTGCATCGCAGTCACGAAAGGGGCTAGCTGAGGGCATGCTGAATGTGATTTGACCAAAGCAGAGTATACAAATAGGGTCCAGCTGCAGTGCCGGAGAATCCTGGCTGTAGCTGGCGGCTACTCGAGTACTCACAGACAGTGGAGCTGTTTGCAGATAGCGAGCATTGGTGGTGGCGATGTCTCGCAGATAATACAACTACAAGTACAAGTATGATTATATAATATATATATTTTATTAAAAAAAATATATATATGTATATATATTTTTTTTTTAAATTATAAAACAAAAAACTCTCAGTATCGGCCGATATGGCTCATAGACGATCGGTGATCGGTATCGGTGACAAAAAACGTGATCGGGGCATCCCTAAATGCCTTTATTCGTTTAATTCGATTCAGAATCGGACCCCCCTTGGAAAAACGTGTGTACACTCTATCAGCCTACCCAGCATGTAATATGTTCTTTGTTAGAACTCAACTCGTTTTGCGCATAGATTGCAGAAATACGGGAACGTTTTGATTATATTTAAAAGGCTTTGACATTGTAAAACGAAATAAGTGGAATTTTGAAGTTGTAAGCAGAATACAAGTCATATCACCCACATGATATATGCTACCTGTATCCAGAGCATGTATGCTTTTCATTCATTTAAGACACATTTATTGCAAGGGTTTTGTATACACATAAACTCAACAAATAACCTCTGTTCTCATTGCAATGCATTTTTTATTCTTTCTTATACAGTAGGAAGGGGGAAGAACACTATTGTGGGTGTTCATATGACTTGTATTCTGCTTACAGCTTCGAAATTCCACTTATTTCGTTTTACAATGTCAAAGCCTTTTAAATATAATCAAAACGTTCCCGTATTTCTGCAATCTATGCGCAAAATAATATCGAGTTGAGTTACGCGGAGCGCAGTCAGTGCACTCCGTAGTATTCCGATAACGCTATATATAAACCATGCTGCATTCATTCGGAAAGAAAGACCTATTCCAAATGCTATTTATAGGGTTTGACAATAATTACACTACTGTCGCTATTTTACAATGAACTATAATGAATTACGGATCATATGAACACGTCAGTGTTGAAAGTAAACTAATGCATGAAAGTCCATCTCATGGTGCGTGCAGTCTTCATATTCTACCGCTGGGCGCCAGGTATGCACGGTCTGAGCTGTGCGTATATATACGCACAAAGTCAAGCACACGTTCAAATTGATAAGTCCCACACTTTGCTTAGAGATGATCGTACGCACGGGTTACACACATATCTGTGCGTACGCACCATTGATAAATGAGGGCCCAGGCTTCATGATCAGAGGCTACACAACTGCATGTTTAAAAAGTGCAGGGACCACACCAGAGGACAGGCTGCTATTCATAATTAAGTACAGTAGGCCCAACAGCTAGGAAGACTTCCTTTAAGAGTCGAGGTGGAACAGCATTGTTTGGGGAGCCTGAGGGCTTCATTTGGCCAATGACCTCCTGTAAGGAAGACAGAGTCATGGGCACAAACGTGTCAAATACAGCAGGGCTGGAGACAAAAACGGAGGGGTCATGAGCAGGAGGTGAAATAAGAGCCCTAATGGAGGAGACCTTATCAATGAAGAAGTTAAGGAAACCTTCACAGGCAGCACGAGAGGCCTCCACACAGGTGCATTAAGTTTCAAGTTTCTTTAATAGTTGTCATACAGAAGTACAGAATACTTTTATACAAAATGCTTCTTTCTGTTACGCTCCAGAGACTGTGCTAGACAAAAATGATAAGTATGAAATAAAATAAGTATAGCATGTAAAAAATTGAATGTAAAAAATATAAGTCACGTACGTAGACACAAGTGTTCAGTATGTACATATGTACAATGTTCAATGCAGAATAGAAGTAACTGAGTTACCATACAATATACTATGCAATATACAATATACTATATAGTGCAAAGCAGAAATGGGATGAGGTACAATTTAGGTACAATTTACAGTAAGGTGTACTGAGGTATGGGTTGTAGTGCAAATTCTTTGCCAATAAATATAAAGTGTGTCTAGGTGTTCTAAAGTGTGGAGAGTGGGTGCTGCAGTGTGTTGTTTGTTTAAAGTGAGTTTGTGCTTGTGGATGTGTGTGCTGTGAGTGCATTTGATGGTTGTTGCATAGTGTTATTGTTCGTTAAGCAACCTGATGGCCTGGGGGCCTGTAGCTGTTCCGCAACCGTTCCTACTTCCGGGGTAGGCCTGATTGGCCCCGACAGGCATGTGACCCGCCGCGGCCACGCCCCGCGGCAGCCCCAGGAGCAAGCGCGCTACTGCTGGAGTTCGCTTCGCCTTTCACATCGCTGCCGTTGGCGAAAGCAGGAGGATGAGAGGCGTAGATTTCGCTGTGTATCATTTAATCATTTAACATTTGAAAGGCATACATTGTTGTCATACAGAAGTACAGAATACTTTTATCCAAAATGGCTTCTTACTGTTACACTGTTAGAGACTGTGCAGTGCACGGCTTTAGTCTCACTCGAGTGAGGATGACCGCTGGTTCTCCAACATACAGCGGTGTGCTCTTCAGAATGTACCGGGAGAAACGTTTACTGTACCCCGCAGATATAAGTGTCCAATCAGGCCTACCCCGGAAGTAGGAACGGTTGCGGAGTCTTTCTGTGCTTGCCATGAGACTCCGGTATCGCTTGCCTGACCGCAGCAGTTCAAAGAGGCAGTTGTTTGGGTGGCTGGAGTCCTTGATAATTCTCTTAGCCATACCCCTGCAGTTAACGTCCATCATCCTCATCGGAGTGTACATTCCACCACACGCGAACACTGGGACCGCACTTTCAAAGTTACATGACGAGGTAAATAAACTCCAGATAGCTAGCGTTGACGCTGCCATTTTGGTTATGGGCGATTTCAACAGCGCGCGTCTTAAAAAGGTGTTGCCGAATTTCTATCAGCATGTGACCTGTCCCACCAGAGGCGAGAACATATTAGACCATGTATACTCGCAATTTAAGAATGGGTACAAGTCACAGGCTCTTAGCCCTTTCGGTAAGCCGGATCACGCCGCCATTTTTCTTTTGCCAAAATATAAACAAAGTCTCAAGCGAACGCCTGTAGTATCGCGAGAGGTTAAGCGTTGGACTGTGACTTCAGAGGAGACACTTCAGGCTGCGCTGGAATGCACAGATTGGAATGTATTCCGTGACAACACAGCCAACCTTAACGAATACACTGAAACGGTGCTTGACTTTGTCTGTACTCTGGTAGAAGAAACAATCCCCTCTACCACAATTAGAATCTACCCAAATCAAAAGCCCTGGGTAGATAAATCCGTCCGTGAGGCTCTGAAAGTGCGCACATCAGCCTACAACACCGGGCTGGTGACAGGCAACATGGAAGAACACAAGACGCAGGGCTCTACGCTAACCTTTTTCACTAGGGGCACAGGTGCTCCTAAATGAAAAAATTTAGGAGCACACAAAGAAATTTAGGAGCACCCAAAAATATTTAGGAGCACAGTGAAAATATTTCAAGTAACAGAGTTAATTTTTTTTTCAAAAATAAATGTATATTTGTACTGTGCGTGCATGTGTGTAAATTAGCTCTTGCTACAACCCTGCATGTTTACATTTTGTATTTTGTACTTGATGTTCATTAACATGTGCTGTCCCTATCAAATAAACTATCAAATCAAACTACTGCTACAAAAGGTTCAGTCACTTAACTTTAGCCCCTTTTATGCATACAATGCTTATGTTTTGGCTGTGTTGCTCTTCCAGAAAAATAATCCTTTCAGGGTTGCCTATTGAAATACTGTACACTTTC
Organism: Notolepis coatsorum; assembly: GCF_963971535.1. NCBI lineage: Eukaryota > Metazoa > Chordata > Actinopteri > Aulopiformes > Paralepididae > Notolepis > Notolepis coatsorum. The sequence goes on from NC_140172.1 coordinate 19,273,418, forward strand.
CTACTGTACACTTTCCTGATTAATTGAAATGGGGGACCCTGATGTAAACAAGACGAAAGTCTTTCTCTGGTCTGCATCCCCTTAACAATTGTGTGTATTGAGCTGTACTGTATTGTACCCATTCTGCAATCTGTTAATAAAGTTTTCAATCAATCAATCAATCACACCTCCAGTACAGAAACATTGTTTGAGTTTGCGTGTCAGGTAGACCATTGATTGACAGTCGAGTCTGCCAATTACATCACATCGCTTGCACTCCGGCGCTGCAGCTGGACCCATTGCCCACCTCTGCTGTTGATAACGCTAGCCAAGTTATTATACACACAGATACACAGTGGGCCAGTGACTTTGGTGTAGGGGTGTAACAATGCATCGATCCTAAGGGGGAAATTCAACTGCATCGATTTGAAAATGTTAGAATAGATTATCGCAATTTTAATGTGTACACGTTATGTTATTGGCATGTCCGTTACAGCCAACACACCGACATACGCTACTGCATCAACGTTATGATTAACAAAGCAAGGCATTCGTTTTGTTGCATTAACGTTATATTACTATTGCTATCGATAAATCTAGGTGTTCTAAAATCTATTGCTATTGGTAAGAGAGCGACTATAATAAGTTGGTGTCTCGGAAAACGAGAGCCCTGATCGCGGAGTTTCAGGAAGTAAACAAGAAAAATGAGAGCTTCCGATTGGTCATTTGCTTTATTTCCCATGAAACCAGTCACTTCACTCTACTGTGATTGGACCGTTGGCTTGAGTGCAATGTGGGACTTGTAGTTTTTTAACGATCTCGCAGCGGAGGAAAAAAAAGACGAGAGGCTATAATCTGTATTCGCACAGCGTGCGCGTAATTGATTTTTACCGTTCGCATCCAAATATTTTTAGGGGCATATGCGAGCAATTTGGTCGCACTGTAGAGCCCTGAGACGACAAGATACAACGTCAGGAGAGCAGTAATTCTCCACTTGCACAAATTGAAAGTAGGCACTTCCGGCTGACTTCCGGTTGCCAATAGTACTTCCTGTCCCATCCAAATACATTGGTTTTAGCTACTTTTCTCCCCTTATTTAAACAACTTTGTCGGCACAGAGAGGCAATGAAACGTTTGTATTATTATAGTATAGAATGTATTTAATAAGCAAACGTTTGTCAGCAGGGTTTTTGGGCTGTATTTCATGTAAAAACGTTTACTGTTAGTTTCCTTGCTCAGCCAGCATTAGCCTTCATTAGCTAACAGAAGCTAGTGGTTAAACAGGCCGGATTAGCTTTGAGCTAACTATCTTTCCCGACCCATGTATTCCCATTCTAAACATAACGTCAGTTTACAAAACATGACCTGTCTATATAACGTTGAGGAACGTTATCTCCCGGGACGAGTAGCCACGTTAGTTAGCCAACAACCAGCCAGGCAGCGCCGTTATCTCCCGGGACGAGTAGCCACGTTAGTTAGCCAGCAACCTGCTCTCACCATGTCTCCCTCCCCAGCCCCCTGCTCTCATCCAGTCCCCTGCTCTCACCATGTCTCCCTCCCCAGCCCCCTGCTCTCATCCCGGCCCCTGCTCTCACCATGTCTCCCTCCCCAGTCCCCTGCTCTCATCCCTGCTGGCTAACTAACGTGGCTACTCGTCCCGGGAGATAACGTTCCTCAACGTTATATAGACAGGTCATGTTTTGTAAACTGACGTTATGTTTAGAATGGGAATACATGGGTCGGGAAAGATAGTTAGCTCAAAGCTAATCCGGAGGGCAGCTAACAGTAGCTACTGTCTAACTGTGATGCATTTTCTGTTTGCAGTCCAATGTTCACCAAAACACACACCCACACACTTATAATTTGTTCCTCAACGTTATATACACAGGTCATGTTTTGTAAACTGACGTTATGTTTAGAATGGGAATACATGGGTCGGGAAAGATAGTTAGCTCAAAGCTAATCCGGCCTGTTTAACCACTAGCTTCTGTTAGCTAATGAAGGCTAATGCTGGCTGAGCAAGGAAACTAACAGTAAACGTTTTTACATGAAATACAGCCCAAAAACCCTGCTGACAAACGTTTGCTTATTAAATACATTCTATACTATAATAATACAAACGTTTCATTGCCTCTCTGTGCCGACAAAGTTGTTTAAATAAGGGGAGAAAAGTAGCTAAAACCAATGTATTTGGATGGGACAGGAAGTACTATTGGCAACCGGAAGTCAGCCGGAAGTGCCTACTTTCAATTTGTGCAAGTGGAGAATAGAGGCAAAACGGCGTTACAGGGACAAAGTTGAACTTCAGTTTGAACAGGCTGACTCTAGAGGTATGTGGCAGGGCCTCAGAACAATGACAGATTACAAAGGCACCTCCCTCAAACTGAACAGTGACATCTCCTTAGCAAATTATCTCAATACCTTCTATGCAAGGTTTGAGGCTGTGAATAACAACACCAGCCTACAAACCACGGCAATGGGGGGGGGGGGGGGGGTCTGCTGATGGAGACTCAGTGTTCAGGGTAACAGAGCATGAGGTGAGGCGGACCTTTAAAAAAGTGAATATCAGGAAGGCAGCAGGACCGGACGGCATCCCCGGCCGCGTCCTAAAAGTCTGTGCCGACCAACTGGCCCCGGTATTCACTGACATCTTTAACCTGTCCTTAGAACAGGCTGTAATCCCCACCTGTCTGAAGAAGTCCATCATCATCCCTGTACCCAAAAAATCTACGCCCGCTTGCCTCAACGACTACCGCCCTGTAGCCCTCACCTCCATAGCCATGAAGTGCTTTGAGAAGCTAGTGATTCCTCCCTCCCCATCAACCTGGACCCCCTGCAATTTGCATATCGCCCCAACAGGTCCACGGAGGACGCCATAGCCCATGTGCTGCACACAGCAGCATCACACCTGGACAAGAGGCAGGGGAAGCATTCAATACCATAGTCCCCTCCAAACTCATAGCCAAGCTCAGGGACCTGGGCTTGAACTATGACCTCTGCCAGTGGGTCTTGGACTTCCTGACGGGCAGACCCCAGGTGGTAAGAGCAGGCAACTGCACCTCCTCATCCATCACTCTCAACATAGGGGCCCCCCAGGGCTGTGTTCTGAGCCCCCTCCTCTACTCCCTGTACACACATGACTGCGTGGCACAGCGGAACAACAACACAATCATCAAATTTGCTGATGACACAGTAGTGGTGGGCCTGATCTCTGCCAACGACATGTGTGTACAGGGAGTAGAGGAGGGGACTCAGAACACAGCCCTGGGGGGCCCTATGTTGAGGGTGATGGATGAGGAGGTGCAGTTGCCTGCTCTCACCACCTGGGGTCTGCCCGTCAGGAAGTCCAAGACCCACTGGCAGAGGTCATAGTTCAAGCCCAGGTCCCTGAGCTTGGCTATGAGTTTGGAGGGGACTATGGTATTGAATGCTGAGCTGTAGTCGATGAATAGCATTCTCACATAGTTCCCCTGCCTCTTGTCCAGGTGTGATGCTGCTGTGTGCAGCACATGGGCTATGGCGTCCTCCGTGGACCTGTTGGGGCAGTATGCAAATTGCAGGGGGTCCAGGTTGATGAGGAGGGAGGAGCAGATGTAGCCCTTTACTAGCTTCTCAAAGCACTTGACTTCATGGCTATGGAGGTGAGAGCTACAGGGTGGTAGTCGTACATCGTTGATGGTCTTAAACAAACGGCACTCGTGCTTCGCAGAACGGGTCAAGTTAGGGCTTGGCAATAAAAACGATAATGATAATTATCGCGATATATTTTAATAATCGATATCGACTGATAATTTAAAAAATATCAATATAATATTTTTTTTTTATTTCAATTTTTTTGTGACCTGCAACAGGGCAGTTTTAAGAGACAGAGACAGTGGATAGACTTGTCTTTCTTGCCTGCCACTTAAAGTAATGGCTTTGCTTGTCCAAATGACAATACTGACCAAATTGAGATTTATTTTTCTCGTCCATTTATTTTGTTTGCTTTCTAATTTAAAATACAGTTTGAAACCGTCTGGTTTGTCCACCAAAAAAGCGCCAAAAGATAGAAAAGAAACTAGCAGAGCCAGAACTATTCAACTCCCCTGGAGCCACAGCCAGCGGAGAAGCCCGTTTACTTTCGCTTTCAAACCAGCTGCAGCCTGAGAACTGGAGTGTGAGGGGCTGTAACACTAAAGATGGCGGCAATGACAAAGAATTGCTGCAAAATAAACATACATCTGTTGTTTAAAAAAATATATATAATAATAAATAAATACATTTTTAATACTTATAACAATATCGATAATTATAGATATAGAGTGATATGATATCGTTATCGATATCGATATCGTGATATCATTTTTGGCCATATCACCCAGCCCTAGGTCAAGTCATTCATCCAGGGCTCTGATTTAACCCTGGGCTGTCTGGTCTTAAATGGGGCAACAGTGTCCATAGAAATTTGACAGGCGTCAGTAAACCACGAGCTAAGGGTCTCAACATCACCACATACTGGAATGACATCATTTGGACAGAAAACAGCAGAGAAACGCTCAGCAGTGAAAGGGTTAATAATCCGGCAACGGCGAGCAGGAGCGCCAGGTTTAACTGTGTTACAGCCAAGTGCAGCGTCAAACAAGACAGGCATATGATCAGAGAAAAAGTATCCACATATCTCTAGATGAAAAACAGGTAAACCATACGATAAAACCAGATCAAGTGTGTGCCCACGTTCATGCGTTGGCCAGACACGGATTGGACAAGATTAAAACAGTCGATGATGTTTAAAAAGTCCTTTGTCAAAGGGTTGTCAGAACAACACACATGCACATTAAAATCACCGACAATCAGGACATGATCATAATTTGGCATGATATCGGCCAGAAAGGCAGAAAAGTCATTAATAAAATCCTTATTGTACTTAGGGGGGCGGTAGACCACAGCACACAACACGGTATGATTGATCTCAAACACGCTCAGCTCAAAGCTGCGAAGGTAGTAGCCCCTTTCGTGACTTTCGGTTTGCAAGCCTGGGGCTTTTGTGACCGCAGTCACTTGCTTTTACGCCCCGATTACCCAGTAAAGAAACGACCAAGCGTCATCAAGGGGCTCGGGGTGTGTCAAGAATACATCATATCTGAATTTCAAAGATACCCAGCGTACAATATGGGTCTAACACAGCTTCACGATGGGGTCTGGAAGCTCGGAGTTGCTAATAAACATTTTAAATCATTTTTATAAAACGAGTGTACTCACAGAGCGAACCTTGGCAAAATGGCTGGTGCGTCGGCAATCACTGCGCTCCCTATCGGTCCCTGTTGGTCATTACAACAATACACAGGAGACGCGCTCAGCAGATTCTACCCTGTAATGGCCTATAGGTAATGACCAACAGGGACCGATAGGGAGCGCAGTGATTGCCGACGCACCAGCCATTTTGCCAAGGTTCGCTCTGTGAGTACACTCGTTTTATAAAAATTATTTAAAATGTTTATTAGCAACTCCGAGCTTCCAGACCCCATCGTGAAGCTGTGTTAGACCCATATTGTACGCTGGGTATCTTTGAAATTCAGATATGATGTATTTGGTCGTTTCTTTACTGGGTAATCGGGGCGTAAAAGCAAGTGACTGCGATCACAAAAGCCCCAGGCTTGCAAACCGAAAGTCACGAAAGGGGCTACGAAGGTAGCGATAGTGGTTTACACTTCTAGCCAGTGCCACCCTTATAAACAATCGCTAACCCCCCTCCTCGGCCTGACATCCGCGGGGTGTTAAAATAGCTGCAGTCAGTCGGCAAGAGTTCGGTGATTGTGCTGGACTCACCAACATGTAGCCAAAAAACTGAATCAAACCGCACTTTGCACTTACTCTGTCTATTCTATTTTATATTTGTATTACTGAATGAACCCGTAAACAGAGAGGCCTATTGGGATGTTAGATCCTAATGTGAACAACTGATGGACCTTACCTTGCTGCCTCTCTCTTTCTTGAATGAGATAAGGTCCAGAAAAATCAGGCTCCATTCTTCCTCCCTTCCTTCCCCGCTTCCTCACATTAAAGAGAAGCACCTCATCTCCAGCCTGAAACACAGTATTTTTGTACTTTTTTTGTACCCGTTTCGCATAGGCCGCAATCTGCTTTTCCTGAGCCTTGGAGATGTTTTCTGTTACTGTTTTCTTTACAGTCTCCATGGACTTCCTTTTTTCTTCCAAATATTTTCCATAAGTCCTCTCCTCGGGAAGAATTATGGTGGAAAGCTGAAATGTAAAACAAGTATTACTGGTAATTATCCAGCTGAATATGATTAAAACATAGCCAAGCCATTATGATTATTTAAGCCATATATATTAAGCCATTATGATTATTTTTAAAGGACTCCAGAAACAAACTGACCGGCATGTCAACAGGAACCTCAGAGGGGAACACTGCCTCCCTCCCATACATCAGGAGAAAAGGAGAGTGTTTCGTGGTGGTCTGGATCTTTGACCTTAAAGAAAATAAGGTAGCATCCAAGAACACATCCCAGTTGTCCTGCTTCTCATTTACCAATTTGGTGAGAGCTCTAAGATGTATAATAAGAGATAAACAAACTAAATTAAGCCTGTCTCAGAAATGGTTCAAAATGTCTTGCTCCCAACCATGCACTGCATACCATACTGATATTATTAACATATTCCTTCCCTCCATGGAAGGAACCGCTCCCTACGTAGATATAAAGGGATCATTCTAAGGCAGGGGTCAGGAACCTTTTTGACTGGGAGAGCCATAAAAGCCAAATATTTCTAAATATATTTCATTGAGAGCCATATAGTATTTTTAACATATAATAAATTAAATATGTCTTACTTTTAATGCGACTTCTGGTGCTGCATGGTTTTGCTGATGGCCTTGTAATCTGGTTCATACGTGGTGAGATTGAGCTTCATGCAGGCGTTGAGGCTTCCATCAGTTAAACGTGAGCGTAGGTTGGTCTTAATGTTCCTCATATGCGAGAATGACTGCCCACATGCATATGTAGAGCCAAACATGGTCAATACGGCAATACTCACGCTGCATTGTGTGGTATGTCACAGGAAGCTCGTTCCAAGTTTTAAGAATCAGCTGGTCTTCAGGTTGAAGATTTTAAATTTCTGTCCACTTGTGTTCCCTCGCCAGCTCTGCTCTTTAGCTACAGATACTATTAGCTGTATCTTCAAAACTAATTTCTGTTTACTTTTAAATGACACAGTATTATTAAGAAATATCACAAGTATTAAAAAAAAAAAAAAATTATTTTATTTTTTACTCAAAAATTTCTGGGAGCCATATGCTGTCACCAGAAGAGCCATATATGGCTCGCGAGCCATAGGTTCCCGACCCCTGTTCTAAGGTAACACATTTTTTTTATTTTCATGGGATTATACACTAATTAAAAACTTGCCGCTTTATGTTGTGGTTAGTCTTCTCATCCAGGCCATTGGTTTGGGGATGATAGGCAGCTGTGACGCTTCTTTCTATAGCCAGGAGACTGCAGAGGCTGCTGTTGAGCTGAAACATGAAACTGTTTACAGTAAAAAGAAAAAAAGCACAAAGGAATCATTCCTGAATTGTATTTACTACAATAGTATTTAAAAAGTGCACATACTTCATTTACAAATTCTCTTCCCTGGTCAGAGAGGATCCTTTGTGGACAACCGTGTCTATAAACCATAGAGCAGATGTGCCGTGCCACTTCAGCTGCTGTTTTGCTCTTCAGTGGGAAAGCCTCGACCCATTTAGAGAAGTAGTCTGTGGCTGTGAGTATATACTGGTACCCATCCACAGTCTTTGGAAGAGGTCCAGTGAGGTCAATGCCTATAAGCTCCCAGACAGCAGACACCTATCAAGGTAAAACAAATATTTACTTTAACATTTTCAATACTTCTTTATTAATAGCTGTTGTATAATATCAATACCACTATACACAATTACCTTTATACACTGTAACGGCTGTGTAGCTGTCAAAGAGTTCCCACTTTTCTGGCAGCTATCACATTCCGAGACCTTTAAGAAACTATCTGTTAATAGTCATGCACTCCTCAGGTGCAAGCCTAGTTGGCTGAATGCAAATCTGAATCTGAATCTAACACAAAACACCTCAAACACATACCCAGTTGTCAATATCAATGGTCATGCCAAGCCAGTAAAATCTCGAGCACATTGCAGTGCGGGTTTTCAGCTGTCCTGTATGCCCACCCATTGGAGAGGAGTGGTACTCTTTGAAGAGTCTTCGTCCATCCTCTTTGGATTTGACTGCTCTTCTCTTTTCAAAGAAGAGCTCTCCTTCTGCAGTGAACAACTATAATCATTAAAGAGTTATCTTACCAAGACACTTGTTACATTTTATATGCATTGTAGATACTCACCTTTTACTGTGAATTTGGAGGAATACCTTCTTAGGTTCAGTTTCTGGGATTTATCAAACCCGTCAGGGTATATTCCAAATGAAATAAAATTGACCACCTCGGTCCACCGATTCTCCATTGCTATACAGACCAGGGTCGGGATAAGTATTATTAACACACAAGTGATTTTTGATGCATAAAAAGTGATATTATTAACACACAAGTGATTTTTGATGCATACAAAAGTGATTTTAAAACAAGATAACGCTAAACTCAGGCCTATATCTTTTTACAGCTGCGTGTTACAGCTGGATGTCGTCAGCTGGGAGTAACATCGTCACATTTTGGTGTACGACATTTTATCATCTACTTTATACATGCTTTATACATTCTGCTGCAAAGCCAATTACATGCAAATATTTACATGTTTATACAGTAATAAGTTATGTATGTACAAATATGTTTTAAGATATTGCTCACCATCAACAAGTCAAACAAGACGTTCGGCTGCAGAATATTGTAGCTGAAAACGAGTGGAAAGGGATTGTGGGTCATCATGCGCACTACAGCTGGGTATTACAGCTGGATGTCGTCAGCTGGGTGTCGTCATCGTCACATTTTGGTGTACGACATTTTATCATCTACTTTATACATGCTTTATACATTCTGCTGCAAAGCCAATTACATGCAAATATTTACATGCGTATACAGTAATAAGTTATGTATGTACAAATATGAGGTCCACCTGTTCTCCATTGCTATACAGACCAGGGTCGGGATAAGTATTATTAACACACAAGTGATTTTTGATGCATAAAAAGTGATATTATTAACACACAAGTGATTTTTGATGCATACAAAATACAAAATATTTACATGCTTATACAGTAATACAGTAAAGTTATGTATGTACAAATATGTTTTAAGATATTGCTCACCATCAACAAGTCAAACAAGACGTTCGGCTGCAGAATATTGTAGCTGAAAACGAGTGGAAAGGGATTGTGGGTCATGCGCATGCGTGCGCAAGCGCAGGAGCGCTCGGCAGTAGAATTCTGCAGGGAGTAGGATTTTGCAGAACACCGGACTAGTTATAATCCTCAGCAGACCCTTGTTGCTACGACTGTGTTTTGTTGTGTTTTTCCAGACAAAGAGATTCATGTTCATCTTTAACTGAAACTAGTGGTGTATTTATGTTCAGTCAGGTATTAAAGACAGAAACATTGCAGCAGCATTGGGTACAATGATGGCGTCTGCAGCACACAAGGCCCAGCCTGGTTATGAAACCACTGCAAGCGGCTGGTAATATGCAGAATAAAACATTACATTAATGTCGTAATCTCAAATGGGAGCCTATTGATCAAGAGGGTGACATTAAAGTTCAAAGGACCTTCTGATTTAACAAACCTGCTTTGTGTTTCTTCATCTCAGTTTCAGCATCAAAACATTCAGTAGTTTCACGGTGAAGAATCTGGAGATCAGTCTCTCCTCTAGTTCATCCTCCTCCACGGTGCTGCACCTTAGTCCGTTCAAATACTTCACATATATCTTCTGCAGCTGCAGTTAGTCCATTCATTACACGATCTCTGCATTGTAGTTCTAGATATTATCAGATAATTAGATTAGCATTAGCTTATTAGCCATAGTTCTAGATATGATCAGAGAATTAGATTAGCATTAGTTTATTAGCCATATACAACGAGGTGAAGCTGCAGTACACAAAGAGCGTGTGCCTGACGTCATTTCCGCTGGGGCGGGGACTGCCTCAAAGCTCGAGTAGGGTCCAGCTGCAGCCTCGGAGATTGTTCCAGATTGAGCAACTTCCGCCCGCTCCCACGACATTTCTCCCGGGACAGGACAATGTGCGCTGATTGGCGGAAAGTACGGAAGTATCTCGAAGTACGTCTGACGTTTCTCGAAGTACGTCTGATGTATCTCTACGTTAGCGAACGTTAATTGAACGTCAAAAGCAGATGCAGTTAGTTAACACGCAGTGACGCAGCAATGGAGAAATGCAATTTTGATTGATTGAAAAGTTTATTAACAGATTGCAGAATGGGTACAGTACAGCTCAATACATACAATTGTAAGGGGATGCAGACCAGAGAAAGACTTTCGTCTTGTTTACATCAGGGTCCCCCATTTTCAATTCATCATAACATATATGACATACATGACATACAGATAGACAGTACTGCTACATCTATACATTTATGACATATCAGATTTGCAAATACAGTACTGTTTGTGATACAAAAGTGTCCAGAAAAAGAGTGTATATACATTTGGCGTAGAAACTGTACATTGGAGGAGGTTGGGTGGGTGGGGTGGGGGTGGGTGGGTGAGGGCTGTACATTGGAGGTGTGGGGGGGTTGGGTAGGGGACACACACACATTTTACACTGTACATTGGAATACTGACAAAGCCTTACTTGGTCATTTACTGTACAACTAGGTTAGGACATTTGTAGGGGCCAGTTTCGAATTGCAGTCTCACGTAGGTGTTTTTTGAGAGTGTTTTTGAAAGTGGGTAGTGATTCACATTCCTTTACAGCTTTAGGTAGGGCGTTCCACATTGATGTGGCATAATTGCGAAACGTGTTTAGTCCCTTGTTTGAGCCAAATCTGGGTTTTACATGATTTGTGGAGCTCCCTCTGGTGTTGTGATCGTGGTATTCACTGACCTTTGGGAAGTATTTTGACATGTACATGGGTACCTTGGTCGCGTAGTGTATCTTGTAGACCAGGCCCATTGCAAGTTGCTGTACTCTGTCGTCTACTCTAAGCCATCCTAGGTTGTCAAAGTGGGCAGGGGTGAGGTGGGTTCTAGGAGGTAAGGTAATAAGGTAAGCCTTATTATTACCTTGTATTCATAAGATAAGATAAATTCAGCAGCATGGGGAGGGGGGAGGGGAGGTACAGGTAGTAGAAGACATAGAGGTACAGGTCACATAATTATAGTACAGTGGAGAAGTAAAAATAGAATAAAAAGGCAGTGTAAACAATATAAAATATTATTAACTCTGGACATGTGCATATGAGCAACAAGGTGCGAGATGAGGGTATGTATATCAGTTATTTTGCCCTACAATAAATATAGTATGTATATCAGTTATTTTGCCCTACAATAAATATAGTTGGAATATATAATCTATAGTCTAAATCTAATCCTAAATTATCTAATTAAACAATTTTTTTCATGATTAAAAATAAACACTGGTTTAAGCAGGTGGTTTTAATGTTATGGCTGATCGGTGTACATATCTTTTCCAGATCACACCATCTTTAAGTGCAATTTGGAATGCAGGGGCAATAGTCACTTCCACTGTCCCTCCTGCAAAACCACACTGTTTGAGAAGAAAAAACGGTTTATAGCGCATCTGGCACTGTGCAGGAGCAGCTTCCACAGTACAGAAACACTGCATGTGGATGGAGGTGTCGGAGAGAGTAAGGTCAAAGAACTGGTTGTCCGTGCAGCCAGTGAGAATGCCATCAGCACTGACACTGACAAGCCTGCCATCAAGGTTGTCATTGTGGAGGCTACCAGTGAGAACCAGCTCACTAATAAGCACAATGCTACAGTAGCCACTGTACAAGTGAGGAGGAGCAAGATTATATCGGTGGCCTGTCCCCAGTGTGCAGTAGTCATCAACAAGAAGAATCTGAAACGTCACATGGAAAGAAAACACTCTGAACCAGGTTCCATGGAAGTTACTTCAAAATCACATCTGCGAAGTGAATGTTGAATTGTACTATATTTTCTTCTAAATTTCTCCAGGATACTAATGCTTGGGGATCAAACCATGTTGTTAGTGGTCTTAAAGTGTACGCCTTAAAGTAGTGGTAGAAATCTGGAAATGCCATACCTCCGTCTGAAGAAGTTGATTCTAGGTAGGACGTCCATCTTAACTATTGATATGAATAAGTGTCAGTTGTAACCTTTTTTTGTTTGACATGTTTGTTTATTTTCAGTTGATAATAATACAATAAAGACACAGTTGTTTAAATGTTTATTTTCTTAATTTAATTTCCTATACAAGTGATTGATTGGATGAAAATTGTATTAACAGATTGCAGAATGGGTACAATACAGTACGGCTCAATACACACAATTGTTAAGGGTATGCAGACCAGAGAAAGACTTTCGTCTTGTTTACATCAGGGTCCCCCATTTTCAATTCATCATAACATATGACATACACGACATACAGATAGACAGTACTGCTACATCTATACATTTATGACATACCAGATTTGCAAATACAGTATTGTTTGTGATACAAAAAGAGTCCAGAAAAGAGAGTATATACATTTGACGTAGAAACTGTACATTGTAGGAGGTTGGGTAGGTGGGGGGGGGGGGGGGGGGGGGGGGCTGTACATTGGAGGTGGTTGGGGGGGGGGGGGGGGTCGGGTAGGGTGGGTGGGTGGGGGACACTGTACAACTGTACAAGCAAAACTGTACATTGGAATATTGACAAAACCATACTTGGTCATTTACTGTACATTGGAGGGGGTTGGGTTACAACACAGGAGCAGAGTATAAACAACAGTACAGGAATGAGAAACAGTCTAAATGGGTTTTAACATTTTAGTTTATTTCATGCGGATATGATCTGTAATACCTGATCGGTACAATATCTACTAACCTGATCAATACAAGCCCCCCCCCCCCCTCGTCAGCGCAGACGTACTTGCTTTTGATTTTGACGTTCAACGTCAGACGTACTTCGAGATACTTCCGTACTTTCCGCCAATCAGCGCACATTGTCCTGTCCCGGGAGAAATGTCGTGGGAGCGGGCGGAAGTTGCTCAATCTGGAACAATCTCCGCGGCTGCAGCTGGACCCTATTGCAAAGCTCTATAAAGGAGAGGACCAACTCTAATGTTGCCAGTAGAGGGCGCTCGAAGCGCAGTCATTGTAATTGCGGGAGGTACACTAAATGGGAGGTTTACACAAAATTACAATTTATAATTATAACTAACAAAAATACATTTTTGAGAATATTCTTTCTTCTGTCTAAATGCATTCCATTGAAGTGGGAACTAGGATACATCGGTGTGGTATCGGTAAACACTTTTAAAAAGCAGCAAAAGACTGTGTTGTTCAAACAGGCTTTTGGCTAACTATGTCTGTGTAAATCTTTTATGTCTTTTTATCTTGTTTTTTTTCTTTCACGTTTTTAATTACTTTCACAACATGCTGCTATCCTTGCACTTTATTGATGTTTTTAACTTTTTATATGTGAAGCACTTTGTGACCCTGGTCTGTGAAAGGTGCTATATAAATAAACCTTACTTACTTACTTACTTACTTACTTACTTACTTACTTACTTACTTACTTACTTACTTACTTACTTACTTACTTACTTACTTACTTACTTACTTACTTACTTACTTACTTACTTACTTACTTACTTACTTACTTACTTACTTACTTACTTACTTACTTATGTGGTAATATTGCCTTTGAATTCCATAACTAAAATGTGTGAATAATTAGGAAACCATAACATTATGCCTTGTATACTGTTTAGCAGAATGGGCTGCAGGGCTAAATGAGGAACGAGACTAGAGACAGTTGAACAGAAAAAGGTCACACCTACTGTGACCAGATTACAACCACACCTACGGGGGCCACTAGCAAAACCCCGTTGTACTCAGCAAAATACCACACCAAGGAGGGGGGCCATCAAGACCCCCCCTTCTGTTCACTGAGGGAAGACGACACCAACCCCCACCCACGGACAAGAACCTGTTGGGGACAGACCCAACAGGAAGACAATGACGGGGGCCACTAGCGGCCCCCTCTGGGTATTGAGTCAAGATCCACACAGGAGATCAAGGAGATGGGGGCAGCCGGCCCCCCCCCAGAGAAACCCAGAGGTGGGGGCTGCCAGCCCCCACCGGAGACCGCCCACAGAAGACGCCTGATTGGACCAACTGTATTAGTAAAATGTGCTATTATTGGCCAGAAATTATAGTATATAAGAGCGAACATATTGGTAGTTCAGGAGCCCAGACCACCCCACCCCAGGGTCTGTGGCTCCACCCCTCCCCACCAGAGAGACTGTGCTGTTTTTGATGTAAGTAAGCTGGATGGAACCACTATGTTTGGTTAGAATATAATGTAACTTAGCTTAGAAACCAGGCTTACTTATATGCAAAAAGGGCTTACAGTATTTTCAATGTATGTTCAAATTATGTTAACAAATGACTGTTTTGTGTACCTATGTTGGGGTTTGAGATGCAAACCTTGTTGATTCCTGTACACAGCAGACATGTTAATGTTTTATGATAATCCTTGTATGTGAAAGGCAACCTTTTATTCACTCTTGGCCCTGGGTCAAATAAATCAGTTGAGTTGAACTACAGTTCTGGTTGTCTGGCTTACACGTTTATTTTACTTAAGTCAGATGAGGAGACCAACAATTCTATCACTTATGATCCTTTCTCCTCCTTCCAGATAGCAATCTCATTGTACTGTACAATAACCTTAGATTATTGTAGGATTCTATAGGAATATACTACACTTACTTACTTACTTACTTACTTACTTACTTACTTACTTACCCTGGTATGTATGCCCTCTCAGAACACATACTGTTTGTGAGAATGCTCTTCATTGATTATGGCTCAGCATTCAACACCATCATTCCCTCTAAACTTGTCTCTAAGCGCGTTGATCTTGGACTGGAGACCTCCATCTGCAGCTGGATATTGGACTTCCTGACAGGCAGGCAGGCCCCAGGTGGTGAGGCAGACGCCTCCGTCTCACTGACCCTTAACACGGTGCACCACAGGGCGGTGTGCTAGGCCTCCTCCTGTAGTCCCTGCTCACCTACAATTGTGCTGCCAAGCACAGCTTCAATATCATCATCAAGCCGACAACATGACCATCCTGGGCCTCATCACATGCCAGTATCCTCAGTGCACCATTGAGAGCTTGCTGAGGGCCTGCATCACAGCCTGTACGGAGACCTTTCTGCCTGCATCACAGCCTGTACGGAGACCTTTCTGCCTGCATCACAGCCTGTGTGGAGACCTTTCTGCCTGCATCACAGCCTGTACGGAGACCTTTCTGCCTGCATCACAGCCTGTACGGAGACCTTTCTGCCTGCATCACAGCCTGTACGTACGGAGACCTTTCTGCCTGCATCACAGCCTGTATGGAGACCTTTCTGCCTGCATCACAGCCTGTACGTACGGAGACCTTTCTGCCTGCATCACAGCCTGTACAAAGACCTTTCTGCTCACACATCACCACAGAGAGTAGTGGAAGGCGGTACAGCACATCTGGTAACAGACTCCCGACCATCCAGGATATCTTTTATCAGCATTCCCAGTGTTGTCTCAACACAGGTTGAGAATTTACTCATGGTGATGGGTGGCTTTCTATCTACATTTATTTTTATTGTTGTTATTATTATTATTGTAAAATCTTACTTGACCTTTATATGACGAGTGCTCTAATGTGTCTAGTGCTCTTACTATTACTCTCTGCTGAGCTGACCTGTTCTCTCATGCAACACATTTAATTGTACCCCTGACCAATTGTGTTAACATTCATATGACAAAATAAACTTGATCCTCCGACTAGGAACAGCTCTCAAAGTCGGAATTTGAAGTAGAAAAATCAGGTTTGATCTCTCAACTTCGATGTACACTATAAACTGCATTGTTTTAATCTCAATACCAGTGTGGCCTAATATAACAGTTCTTAAGTATGTATAGTGCTCAGAAACCATCCAGCTATATAACACATAGCCTAACCACAAACCATCCAGCTATATAACACATAGCCTATAACCACAAACCATCCAGCTATATAACACATAGCCTAACCACAAACCATCCAGCTATATAACACATAGGCTACACTGTAAATAATGTGACTAGTGTTTACTTAAAAAAATTAAGGTAACAACACATCATATAATTGAATAGATTCTAATCACATAAGTTTGATTAAAATTGATTGAATAAGTGAACTAAATTTAAACCAAAAACTTAAGTGCATGTTAATAATAATAACAGTTCAAATGTGTTGGATTTAGTAATAACATGCCAAATCATGAGTTAATATAGCCCAACATTTTAAGTACATTTAAATCTATTTCCCTTGTGAAATTGAGTTGTACTTGCACAAAAAAAAAATTGAAATCTAAAATTAAATTTAGTTCACTTATTCAATCAATTTTAATGAAACTTGTGATTAAAATCTATTCAATTATATGACGTGTCCCTTTGTTACCTTCATTTTTGAAGTAAATCTATTCAATTATATGAAGTTTCCTTTAGTTAACTTAATTTTTTTAAGTAAACACTACACAGTAAATTTCGCAGAGTAAATTTTACTCAAACTGAGTACATTTTACTCAAACTGAGTCAGTGTTTTAATTTGCATTATAGGACTTTACATCTATTCAATAACACTGAATGTCACCGTTACCATAATTTCTTCATTTCTATACCCAATATCATGTCTTCTTGCGGTGCTTGGTTTACTTGAATTGGGTCAACAGATTACTATGCATAAAAATTGTTAACAGATTTGGCAATGGGGCGACAATAATGTATACAAGAGGCATGGTATTCTATCTTTGGCCTTGCTCTGCTGGCAGCGGTTTATTTATCACGTTGTCTCATAATACAGCAGCACACATGATCTCCTCTCCGGGAGGGGCAGAAGTGAGAAGAAGGAACAGTAGGAGGGAACCAAGGTTTATATAGTCCCAACCTGGTGTAGACAGTAGACGCTCCGCCTACAGCGCCCTCCAGTGGACACAGATATACATGCAGTCATGAGGGCAGTAGAGAGCAATTACAGTCAGTTACAACCATACATACACCCTCTATATTCAACAAAAAGAATACCAGGTAAACATGTATTTATGCAAAATCAAAACATGTTTTTATTGCAAGTTTATTGCAAGTTTAAACATAAAAATTAAGCACAACATAACCCCACACACCCCCACACTTGACCTATAGCCTCACCCCCCCACCCCAACACTTGACCTTGCCTCCTCCCACCCCAACACTTGATATTGCCTCACCTTTGGAGACAGCCTTGTACAATTCAGCTCGAGGAAGAGTTTCTGGAAGACTTCGAATGTGTACCCCCCCCCCCCCCCCCCCCCCCACCAGTTGACCTTGCCTCACCCCGCAAGGTAAAGTGTACACAAGGTGCACATTATAAACGAACTGTTCTGTGCCAATATTCAAAACCATGAAGCCTCTCCGCTCAAATTAGTATGGCTATTTGGACAAATCTGAGATGAAACAACTACTTACAGTATCCGGATCACTGAAACTCACATTTAACCAAAACTTGAAAGAAACAATGTTTCATCAATTTCAATTCAATTTTATTTTTATTTTTTTCTCCCCGTCACAATTTAGTCGTTGTGCCAATTCCCCCCCTCCCCTACCTGGTTGTTGTTCGCATGTTCTCCTACGAGTCAGTACAAGGGCGTGCCGAGTCGATAGCACGCTTCCTCCGATACGTGCGGCAACAGCCAGTGACGTCTTTTCACTTGGCAGCGAGGACTCTCATTTGGTGAAGTGTAACGCATGGGAGGGCACGCTATCTCCACCAAGTCCTGCCCCCGCTGAGCAAGCGCCGAGACCTGACGCTGTCCACAACGCCAGATTCCCACCCACCAGCTTCCCACCCCCTAATACTGCCAATTGTATTAGTATGAACGACCAGCCAAGCATCTCCTGCGTTGGTGACGAGCGCAATCTCTGCTACGCCACCTGACCGCCCCTACAATGTTATTTTTTACAGTGACTTTTCCCTTTCACTCTGCAAGGGTCACCTTTCTTACCAGTATCTTATTCTTGAGGTTGGTCACTTTTGGAGACAGCCTTGTACAATTCAGGTCGAGGAAGAGTTTCCGGAAGACTTCGAATGTGTACCTGAGACCAAAGAGAGGAAGAAAACCAATGTTAGGTGCTTAAAATGAAATGGACAACAGTCTCACAACATTATAAATGCCCCAACACTTGACCATGCCCAGAATGGCAACATCTCTGGTGATCTTGATGCTCGGATTGCTTGGAGCCTGAAATGGCACAAATAATCATTATTCTCCAGTATATTGCAGTGTGGAGGATGTGAGCAACTGCATCAACTGTGGGCCTATGGACGCCATTACCTACTTCCTTACTGTTCATTGACTAGTTCAGCTTTCAACACCATAACCCCCCATACTAGTCACCAAACTCAGGGACTCACATATTTTCAGAGTACATAATTATGAAATGATCCCCAAAACATTGTCATTACTAAACCATGCATATTTGGTAGGCGTAATTATAATAGCTATAGTTTATACAAGATTCTAAAATTCCCCATCGACCATTGTAAAATATATGCATGAGTTTGTGTTTTTTGTCGCCTCACACACACGTGTGTTGTGTGAAATTACCTTCCATGGTCCAGTAATTATTATTAGAACTCCGAGCACCAAAACTTTGCAATTTGTTATGAATCCAAACCAGTGGAGTTCTCAATAAGCTGGTCAAATAAGAGTCCACCTCAAAATAAATAGAAATTAACCAAATACAATTTGAAAACTATTTTCCAACCATGCAGGTGCCCCACATTAACCAGCCGCCAACTGTGTATTTAAAAGGTCTGCAACTATTTCATACTATTTGTTGTAGAGAGAATGACAAGCTAACAATACCTGCTGTATATTTCATATAAGCAATGATATTCCAGCAGTTTGACCACAACATCCCTGGAAATATTAGCAAACAGAAAAGTCATTGAAGAATACCTCAAGTAGGATAGCCTTCAACCACATATCCCCACGGCGCCACCCTTGGACTGGAAGAGGGCCAACAGCTTGGGAGTGTATTCATCCAGCTTGGACATGAACTGATTCAAGGTGCACCATTGTGATTCTTTGAAACTCATCCTGGAGCTGAAAGACAAAAAGGAACATAGCATTGAAGCCTCAAATGGTACAAGTACATTTCTAAAAACTGTATAACCATGAAATAAATAAAAACACAAAATGATTCTGAAACTTGATCCGGATATTATTTAGAAAATAGTTGACAGTACACATTTTGAATTTAAGAGCTAAATATGCAAAACCACCAGTGCAGTCCTTGACTATGAATATATATCTAATCACACGTGTGACTTACAAACCGCAGTCGCGTAAGGGGCTAGTAGTCACTGTGTGTTGTTGTAGCCACCGGGTAAATCGCGATTTTTTATTAGTTTGTCATGACAAACCAATTACATAATCCAACATATGTGTAAAGGCACAACATATTCCAGTTTAACGGTATATATTTTTAATGATTTGTTACAGCGCAATCAATACTTCCATGCGTTCGGGACCTCCATGTTTTGGGGGTATTCATCAGAAAAATCGGATCCGGGATTCGGCTCCATCAGTCGGGCAAGAACTGCGGGTTTTCAGCCTCTCTCCTCTCTTCTGGAGCTTAAGGGGGAGCCGCGCTCGGCCAATCAGAGAAACGCGGAAGGCGCTCGGCCAATCAGAGAAACGCGGAAGCGCATGTTGGTTGCCGAAAGTGTTCACGCAGCCTAACCACAAACCATCCAGCTAACACATAGCCTAACCACAAACCATCCAGCTATATATTATATAACACATAGCCTAACCACAACCATCCAGCTATATATTATATAACACATAGCCTAACCACAAACCATCCAGCTATATAACACAAAGCCTATCCACAAACCATCCAGCTATATAACACATAGCCTATAACCACAAACCATCCAGCTATATAACACAAAGCCTATCCACAAACAATTCAGCTATATAACACATAGCCTAACCACAAACCATCCAGCTATATAACACATAGCCTAACCACAAACCATCCAGCTATAATATAACACAAAGCCTATCCACAAACCATAATTGGAATTTTCTATACACTTAAAGATATTCTATTCTATTATATAACATCAACGTATAATCATTAATAATAATAATAATAATAATAATAATAATAATAATAATAATAATAATAATAATAATAATAATAATAATAATAATAATAATAATAATAATAATAATAATAATAATAATAATAATAATAATAATAATAATAAACGTTATTTGTATAGCACCTTTCATACAGAAACTGCAGCTCAAAGTGCTTCACAACAGAAAAAAGACAGGCATAAAATGAGCACATAAAGTGCAGACATAATCACAGTTTTTCAAATTAGGATCTAACATCCCAACAGGCCAACTTGTTTATGGTTTGATTCAGTTTTAAATAGACAATAATAAAAGGGGAAGATAAAATAGACAGAGTAAAATAGTGCAGTGCAATAAAATAATAGAATAGAATAGACATAAAATGAGCACATAAAGTTCAGACATAAAATCAGTTTTTTACAGTGCAATAAAATAGTTTTGGATGACTGTTTAACAGTTCAAATTTGTCTTTACCTTCCCTGTAATAAAAATCAATAGACAGAGTAAAATAGTACAGTGCAATAAAATAAATAAATAAGGGCCAAATGGATTAAATATGTGTAATGGATTTATGTGACCATGGGGTGGCGCTGCTGTTTATATAGGTGCCAGGTACACTGTAGGAGGTAGGAGTTTTTTACAGATTTATTTTGAGCATTTTTACAGCTTCATATTTCATGGTCAGACATGACCGACAGAGGAGGAGAGGGTGAACGGGAGAGGAGGCGGGGAAGACATGCGACAAATTATCCCCCGGGAGCGGGAGTCGACCCCGGGACGGCCGCGTAGGTATGCGAAGCACTATGGTGTGCGCCATAAGGGCGCCCCAGGAGGTAGGAGTTTGACCCGGAAGGGCAATAGTTTTTTGACTGTAGGTCGCAGGTTACCGCTGCTTGAACACGCCGCAGGGCGAAATGTTTGTAGGCAAGTTAGTTATTGTATTAATTATTATTTATCTGTTTATGGACCCCAATATATCCTGTTATCCTGTATATCCTGCACAGTGAAGCAAAATAAATATATAATTTTCCAAGAAGAGCAGCCTGCATCGTATCATTGGAACACTGACACTGTTTGGTATCAGATCAAACAATAGAACGGCTCGTCAGCCAGGTCTATCTACAGGCTCATATTCCTCAGTAGCTCCGTATAAGACGGGAGCTCCTAAGTAAGTAAGTAAGTAAGTAAGTAAGTAAGTAAGTAAGTAAGTAAGTAAGTAAGTAAGTAAGTAAGTAAGTAAGTAAGTAAGTAAGTAAGTAAGTAAGTAAGTAAGTAAGTAAGTAAGTAAGTAAGTAAGTAAGTAAGTAAGTAAGTAAGTAAGTAAGTAAGTAAGTAAGTAAGTAAGTAAGTAAGTAAGTAAGTAAGTAAGTAAGTAAGTAAGTAAGTAAGTAAGTAAGTAAGTAAGTAAGTAAGTAAGTAAGTAAGTAAGTAAGTAAGTAAGTAAGTAAGTAAGTAAGTAAGTAAGTAAGTAAGTAAGTAAGTAAGTAAGTAAGTAAGTAAGTAAGTAAGTAAGTAAGTAAGTAAGTAAGTAAGTAAGTAAGTAAGTAAGTAAGTAAGTAAGTAAGTAAGTAAGTAAGTAAGTAAGTAAGTAAGTAAGTAAGTAAGTAAGTAAGTAAGTAAGTAAGTAAGTAAGTAAGTAAGTAAGTAAGTAAGTAAGTAAGTAAGTAAGTAAGTAAGTAAGTAAGTAAGTAAGTAAGTAAGTAAGTAAGTAAGTAAGTAAGTAAGTAAGTAAGTAAGTAAGTAAGTAAGTAAGTAAGTAAGTAAGTAAGTAAGTAAGTAAGTAAGTAAGTAAGTAAGTAAGTAAGTAAGTAAGTAAGTAAGTAAGTAAGTAAGTAAGTAAGTAAGTAAGTAAGTAAGTAAGTAAGTAAGTAAGTAAGTAAGTAAGTAAGTAAGTAAGTAAGTAAGTAAGTAAGTAAGTAAGTAAGTAAGTAAGTAAGTAAGTAAGTAAGTAAGTAAGTAAGTAAGTAAGTAAGTAAGTAAGTAAGTAAGTAAGTAAGTAAGTAAGTAAGTAATGCATCACAGAGAAAGAAAACAAAACAAAAACAAAAGACATATTTTATACCTGGAGGAGAAGCTCAAACATTACCCAAAGGCCTGTTTAAACAGTAATGTTTTTAGCTGATTTAAAAATAAAATCAACAGACGCTGCAGCTCTTAGGCCACGAGGAAGGGCATTCCAGAGTCTAGGCGCTACAGATTGAAAGGCTCTGTCACCTTTGGTGATCAACCTGGTGCGCGGAATGACCAACATATCCTGGTCAGCTGTCCTCAGGGTCCTGCTGGGCACATATGGTTCCAGCAGGTCGGTTAAATATTCTGGTGCCTGGCCATGCAAAGCTCTAAAAGTGAGCACCAGGACCTTGAAATGTATTCTAAGATGTATAGGAAGCCAGTGCAAGGAGGCTAGGATTGGAGTGATGTGACACCTTCTGCTTGATCTGGTTAGCAGTCTTGCAGCAGTATTTTGGATGAACTGGAGGCAGTCTATGGGTGATTTATTGAGGCAGGTGAGAACCGAATTGCAGTAGTCTAGACGAGAAGAAACGAAGGCATGGATGATCAACTCTAGGTCAGAATGGGAAACAATCAACCTGAGCTTAGCAATATTCCTGAGATGGAAAAAACAGGTGCGGGTCACCGACTTGATATGAGTGTCGAGGTGCATGGCCTGATCAAAGTTTACCCCAAGGTTCCTGAGGTTGGGGCTCACATTAGTTTCTAGGGGCCCAAGGCAACCAGCCACCTAGCCCCTTTCGTGACTGCGGTTTGCAAGCCTGGGGCTTTTGTGACCGCAGTCACTTGTTTATGGGACGCGACCACTTTAGAAAATACCAACCAAGCGTGAATGCGTGGATGACGTTGTGTCAAAAATATATCAGATATGAATTTCAAAGATACCCAGCGTACAATATGGGTTTAACACAGCTTTACAGTGGGGTCTGGAAGCTCGGAGTTGCTAATAAACAGTTTAAAACATTGTTAGGAACAAAAAGTGGTACTCACAACGAACTCTGGCAAGATGGCGTCTTCTTCTTCTGCAACTTTTTTTGTCGCATGCCTGGTGCGTCCAGCAATCACTGCGCTCCCTATCGGTCCCTGTTGGTCATTACAACAATACACAGATGGACACAGGTGGTTTGCAATCACAGGACACGGCCCCCATGACGCGCTCAGCAGATTCTACCATGTGGTGTCACGCTCAGGTTTGGTTGATATCTTTTCTGTAGTTGCTAACTGAACAAAAAAAGTAGATATGGATGTGGACAGTGTTCTTAAGGAGGTTTCACCATTTATTTTGAAACCAAAGCTTTAAAGCCTTGGCAGACGGCAAAAATGTGTTTGCAATTTTGCCGACTGGGTATGGCAAAAGTGTGTCATTCGGTCTTTTCGGGAAAATAATGGACACGGTAAGATGAACAATATTATTATTATTAAAATGTTATTTACAGCCAGCCATGTATTTTCATGTTAATTGCTTCCCCCCGTGTAATGACGTAATTGGTAATTACATCCATGAAATTAGAATTGAGTAAACTACACATTTGTGTCAGCTCCACTATGAATTTAAAATGGGGGACCCTGATGTAAACAAGACAAATGTTTTTCTCTGGTCTGCATCCCCTTAACAATTGTGTATATTGAGCCGTACTGTACTGTACCCATTCTGCAATCTGTTCATTGAAGTTTGCATTCATTAATTCTCCATTGGGACCCTCTCGAAAATGAGATACTGTATCTCAATGTGGTTTTCCCAATAAAATAATTTCAATATTATTAAAAAGGCGTTACTATTATACTATCTTTCATAGATGCATCCTGGGAAAAAGCACCATGTGCTGGTTGTGAGCCCCCTGAAGGCTTTAATGATAGACCAGGTCAGCATTTGGAGATCCAAAGGCGTGTCTGCGGCTGCAGTCATGAAGGACATGGACAGTGACACAGTGAGAAGTATGTTTGGCATAACATTTTTAATAACAGGCACATAACCGTAGTATATACATAAAACAATAACTATATACAATAATAAGCTGGCACAAAAATAAGCCTGTTCAGAGCCTATTGAACTCTTATTTTATAATGCACACCTGAAATAAAGTCAACATCATATATACACAACTATATAAATGTTTGGCATTGAGAGGAGATAATCCATCCCCCGATGGCCTTATTTTTTACAGGTATCCTTGAAGGAGAGGTTACACTTGTCTTCAGGCACATAACCGTAGTATATACTGTACATATTACAATAACACTGATAACATGTGTGTAGCCTGTGTAGCCCCTTGGGAAGGGGCTAACATGTGTGATGATGTTGAATAAGCTGGCACAAAAATAAGCCTGTTCAGAGCCTATTGAACTCTTATTTTATACTGCACACCTGAAATAAAGTCAACATCATATATACACAACTATATAAATGTTTGGCATTGAGAGGAGTTAATCCATCCCCCGATGGCCTTA
Source organism: Notolepis coatsorum (assembly GCF_963971535.1). Lineage (NCBI taxonomy): Eukaryota > Metazoa > Chordata > Actinopteri > Aulopiformes > Paralepididae > Notolepis > Notolepis coatsorum. The sequence goes on from NC_140172.1 coordinate 19,298,187, forward strand.
TTCTTGACAGGTATCCTTGCAGGAGAGGTTACACTTCTCTTCATGTCCCCTGAATGTCTCCTTATTGAGCCATGGTGGTCCTGGATGAAGTCCACAAAGGATGCCATCTGCTTACTCGCTGTGGATGAAGCCCATTGCATCACAGCATGGTTAGTATGAATTTAAAGTAATTATTATAAACAAAGGAAAAATATTGTTCATTGGTCATAATCATGTTGTATATTATAGGGGAGACACGTTCCGGGAGGACTACATGAAGATTCCCCGTGTCCGCTGTGCTCTGGCATGTCCGATTTTGCTGTTGACTGCAACAGTCACTGAGCAAATGGTGTCGGATGTGTTAGAGCACTTCCACCTGGACAAGGACATGGTGGAAATCATCACTGCCCTACCTGACAGGTATGTAAGCACATACACTACCAAGCAAAGTGCATACACCACCAAGTAAATGTAGCAACCTGGAAAATATGCCTATTATCCAGATGTGCTGACTTGCCTTTTATCTCCCCTTTGTGCACAAAGACATGTTGACTAGTTTCCATTGATATTCTCACGATATGCGATCTCCTCCTTCTTCTATCGCTGGAATATGGATTATGAACAGGATTACTGGACCATACTCTATCAGTCTTTTCCCTGTGTGACTAGTTGGCGACCAGCAGGGGGCGGTGGCAGGCAAAGAGTGTCGGAGAGAGATGGAAGGAAATATATGGAAGCGGAAGAGGAGAGACGCTCTCTTCTGCTTGGGATGTTGCTGTGAACGGTCGCAGCTGCGACGGGAGGTGCTTTGGAATAGCCCCGTTAAAGAACCCCCAGAGAGCCCCGCCGGAGCGAGCGACGGGTTATCATAGGAGTATCCGTGATAGTGCGTGAGTAAGAGAGTCTGGAGCTAACGAGACTAACGTCTAACGTTATCGGGTTATAGTAGTTACTGTGTGCGGTATAGTAGTATGCTGTTAACGGCTCCGTCTGACTTCAGTAGACTACTGGGCGCGCGGCGCTGAAGAAGACCGGTGGTATAGCCAGCCACGTTGTGCCACAGTATAATCGTGTAACAGGTGGGCTGTTTGGGACCCAGAGTGTAGCTGCAGTGTTAGTGAGGGCGAGCTTAGATACGCGCGTGGACCAAACCAGTTGCCTACAACCAGTCTGCTCCGGCTGCCTACAACCAGTCTGCTCCGGCTGCCTACAACCAGATCTACACCTGGCTGCCTGCAACACAAGGGAGTTCGTCCCGACCGGCAGAGGTCGCCAACACCCAGCACACGCTCTCAGCTCACTACTGCCCCTGCTCCAGCCCCGCCTGCTAGCACCCGCGACGAGAGCGTTCGACGCCATCTTGCCACCCGGACGGTGGTGGTGCGGCGCGGCCGCCATTTTGGGTTGAGTACAATTGAGCATCAATGCTCCGGAGCTATTACACAGTACACAGTGTGGTGCAGCCTGCGGGCGAAGTTAACGTTGCTTAATACAGTTCCTAAGGGGTACCCCATTAACAATACATGCCGGCATTAGCATAGGACTAGTGTAAGGTATTTGTGGGCCCACCTTTTTGATTTCTTTTCATTTTCTTTGAGTGTGATATTATTAACTTAATAGAAATACGTCCCACTCGACGGTATAGTGCCAAACTATGACAATTCAACTATTAATCCACACGATGTCTCAATGCCATTCTGAGGCCAAGTTGACCATACTGCACCACACGTGTATCGTGGGTGAGGCTTAACGTCTTGCCACTAGGTTGGAGGGTAAAGAACTAAGGGCTAAGGGACTAAAAGAAAGTTCTACTTTACTTGCGCCATATATATATGCGCTGTGAACAAATAGTACCATTCGTATTTCGCCAGACGTATTCCTACGCGGAACCGGGCTAGTAACGACATGTTCGTCGGCACGATTGAACTTGAACCAAGGGGCTTGGCTGTTGGCGCCAAGTTCTTGTCCAATGAGAGAATGAAACTATTATGGGCTGTTAGTAGACTAAAGGGATATTCAGTGTATATGTACAAGGAATATACAAGGGATATCAAACGATATACAAATACTATTAAATATATATCCATAAATAAATATATATATTCGGTTTAATCTGATCCTTCACAACAGCGTCCATAGGCCCACAGTTGATGCAGTTGCTCACATCCTCCACACTGCAATATACTGGAGAATAATGATTATTTGTGCCATTTCAGGCTCCAAGCAATCCGAGCATCAAGATCACCAGAGATGTTGCCATTCTGGGCATGGTCAAGTGTTGGGGCATTTATAATGTTGTGAGACTGTTGTCCATTTCATTTTAAGCACCTAACATTGGTTTTCTTCCTCTCTTTGGTCTCAGGTACACATTCGAAGTCTTCCGGAAACTCTTCCTCGACCTGAATTGTACAAGGCTGTCTCCAAAAGTGACCAACCTCAAGAATAAGATACTGGTAAGAAAGGTGACCCTTGCAGAGTGAAAGGGAAAAGTCACTGTAAAAAATAACATTGTAGGGGCGGTCAGGTGGCATAGCAGAGATTGCGCTTGTCACCAACGCAGGAGATGCTGGGTTCGAGCCCAGCTCTCGGCGTTGCTACCAGCTTGGCTGGTCGTTCATACTAATACAATTGGCAGTATTAGGGGGTGGAAAGCTGGTGGGTGGGAATCTGGCGTTGTGGACAGCGACGCCTACAGGTCAGGTCTCGGCGCTTGCTCAGCGGGGGAGGCAAGGTCAAGTGTTGGGGCATTTACAATGTTGTGAGACTGTTGTCCATTTCATTTTAAGCACCTAACATTGGTTTTATTTTTATGCATAGTAATCTGTTGACCCAATTCAAGTAAACCAAGCACTGCAAGAAGACATGATATTGGGTATAGAAATGAAGAAATTATGGTAACGGTGACATTCAGTGTTATTGAATAGATGTAAAGTCCTATAATGCAAATTAAAACACAGTTTTGAGTAAAATGTACTCAGTTTGAGTCAAATTTACTCTGCGAAATTTACTGTGTAGTGTTTACTTTAAATAATGTGACTAGTGTTTACTTAAACAAATTAAGGTAACAACACGTCATATAATTGAATAGATTTTAATCACAAAAGTTTGATTAAAATGTATTGAATAAGTGAACTAAATTTAAGTTAATATAGCCTTTTTTTTTTTTTGCAAGTACAACTCAATTTCACAAGGGAAATTTATTTTAATGTACTTAAAATGTTGGGCTATATTAACTCATGATTTGGCATGTTATTACTAAATCCAACACATTTGAACTGTTATTATTATTAACATGCTTAAGTTTTTAGTTTAAATTTAGTTCACTTATTCAATCAATTTTAATCAAACTTATGTGATTAAAATCTATTCAATTATATGACGTGTTGCTACCTTAATTTCTTTAAGTAAACACTAGTCACATTATTTACAGTGTAGGCTATGTGTGTGAGGAGAGGGGTTTTTGCGGAGCCCAATAGCAAACACAAGAGGAGAGAGAATGGAGCGGTTTAGGGTGCTTTAATTGTTCTCCCCAAGCAGACAGGAATCACATTCAGAAATGTACAACAGACAGGGATGAATGTTCTTGGGGTTAGTACTGGTGCACTCCTTGTGCAGTACGGGAGAATGTTCTTTAAGCAGGTGCACTCCTTGTGCAGTGCGGGAGAATGTTCTTTAAGCAGGTGCACTCTTTGTGCAGTGCGGGAGGACGTAGACACCGGCTGTGTCCGGGGTGAGAGCAGGAACTCCGTAGTCAAGCTCCAGGGGTCCAGATGGGCTCGCTGGAACGGAGGTCCTTGGGCACAAGAGAGGGAAGGTTAGAACAGGGAATAATAACGTGAGAGTGTCTAGCAGGTCTTCGGACTGAAGGGTCGTACCTAGGTAGGCAGTTTAACACTGCGACAAGGGACAACAGGATCCGCCAGGTGATATAGGAGCTGCCTGATGAGGGAATCCCTCACAGCCGTGCTGATTGAAGTTCATCTGGCAGCGTGGGAACGCTCCAGCAGGAAGCTGCCCATATATGGGCGCGGCAGGATGAGGGCAGAGGAAGGCCCGAGCCCTGACCGTGACAATGTGTTATATAGCTGGATGGTTTGTGGTTAGGCTATGTGTTATATAGCTGGATGGTTTGTGGTTAGGCTATGTGTTATATCTGGATGGTTTGTGGTTATAGGCTATGTGTTATATAGCTGGATGGTTTGTGGTTAGGCTATGTGTTATATAGCTGGATGGTTTCTGAGCACTATACATACTTAAGAACTGTTATATTAGGCCACACTGGTATTGAGATTAAAACAATGCAGTTTATAGTGTATGCCGAAGTTGAGAGATCAAACCTGATTTTTCTACTTCAAATTCCGACTTTGAGAGCAGTTCCTAGTCGGAGGATCAAGTTTATTTAGTCATATGAATGTTAACACAATTGGTCAGGGGTACAATTAAATGTGTTGCATGAGAGAACAGGTCAGCTCAGCAGAGAGTAAGTAAGAGCACTAGACACATTAGAGCACTCATCATATAAAGGTCAAGTAAGATTTAAAAATAATAATAATAACGATAAAAATAAATGTAGATAGAAAGCCACCCATCACCATGAGTAAATTCTCAACCTGTGTTGAGACAACACTGGGAATGCTGATGAAAGATATCCTGGATGGTCGGGAGTCTCTTACCAGATGTGCTGTACCGCCTTCCACTACTCTCTGTGGTGATGTGTGAGCAGAAAGGTCTCCGTACAGGCTGTGATGCAGGCAGAAAGGTCTCCGTACGTACAGGCTGTGATGCAGGCAGAAAGGTCTCCGTACAGGCTGTGATGCAGGTAGAAAGGTCTCCGTACAGGCTGTGATGCAGGCAGAAAGGTCTCCATATACAGGCTGTGATGCAGGCAGAAAGGTCTCCGTACAGGCTGTGATGCAGGCAGAAAGGTCTCCGTACAGGCTGTGATGCAGGCAGAAAGGTCTCCGTACAAGCTGTGATGCAGGCAGAAAGGTCTCCGTACAGGCTGTGATGCAGGCAGAAAGGTCTCCGTACAGGCTTTGATGCAGGCCCTCAGCAAGCTCTCAATGGTGCACTGAGGATGCTGGCATGTGATGAGGCCCAGGATGGTCATGTTGTCGGCTTGATGATGATATTGAAGCTGTGCTTGGCAGCACAGTTGTAGGTGAGCAGGGACTACAGGAGGAGGCCTAGCACACCGCCCTGTGGTGCACCGTGTTAAGGGTCAGTGAGACGGAGGCGTCTGCCTCACCACCTGGGGCCTGCCTGCCTGTCAGGAAGTCCAATATCCAGCTGCAGATGGAGGTCTCCAGTCCAAGATCAACAAGCTTAGAGACAAGTTTAGAGGGAATGATGGTGTTGAATGCTGAGCCATAATCAATGAAGAGCATTCTCACAAACAGTATGTGTTCTGAGAGGGCATACATCAATAAAGTGCAAGGATAGCAGCATGTTGTGAAAGTAATTAAAAATGTGAAAGAAAAAAAACAAGATAAAAAGACATAAAAGATTTACACAGACATAGTTGAGTCATTCTACAGAAACGCACACTTTTGGAATAGCAACATGTCTTAAAATGTAGTTAATTTTCCTACATTTAAACTTAAGTTACAATATTGGTTAACCCTTTGACTTTATGAATCCACATAAATGAGAGCTTACTGATTAAAAAAATATATTTACTTTGACTTAAAGAATGCTTGTGCCATCTTTTTGTCACTACAGGTCTTGCCGTTGTGGGATGTTACTTCGATTGACAGGCATTTGATGCTGTGTAAATATCTTGGGCATTGCACAGTACCGGTCACTGTCCAATCCAGCGACTTCCAAGTCAGATGCAATGCAACTTTTCTTGGCCCATGGTACGTAGAAGGATCCTTGTTTTCCTCCCAGAGAGTCCCAGTTTATCCATCAGACCCATTGTGCAAAAGGACGCTGAGCTCCCTGGGTCTAGAAAGGCATAGGTTTCCACTGACCTTTGACCTTTGCTGGATTTAACATTAACTGGTACGATGGCAAGCTTGCAATCTTGATCACCAGCCCCGGATCAAGGCCACTGGTATGGATTTCGACTAGAGTTCTGTCCACTGCTCTGTCTGAGTTGCTCCTGCCTTTCTCTGCATCGCCATTCTCCTTAGAGTGGATGTGAAGCAAGCTGGGGTGTCGTGAGCCACATGTCCTGCAAAACAGACGTTCCCTGCACTCTCTGCTGATGTGCCCAGTGCACAAGCATCCAAAACAAACTCCATTCTCCTTCAGGAACTCCATCTTCTCGCTGTGAGATCTCCTCTCCAATAGAGTACACGACTCCAGTGTACTCGACTTTGCAGAAAAGGCAAGCCTCCTCATATCCATCCTTAATTCTGTTTTCCCAATGAGCATCTCTTTCAATCTCGGAATACGTTGTGGCAAAACTACTCCCTCTAGCCTGAAGACGAGGCACAGGTCTAGCTCTGCCACTTTCCTTGAAAGCCCCCGTCATTGGAGCGTCTTGTATGTCTCCAAATACAGGGTCTGTAGCGATTCTCGCTTCCCGCTCAACAAAAGTCACAATGTCAGTAAACATGCACGTGTGCGATGTCTTTCCTGGATGGTACATGCTTCTGTTCTCCACTTGTCCCTCAGCTTGTAGGGCAACTTCTTGATAACAGCAAGCATGTTTGCAGATGTGTTTAGGTCACATAGGTTATGCACGTCTTTCATGGCATTGCAGCATCCGCGCAAGAATAGGCTGTATGCTTGTAAGGCTTTTCCATCCTCCGACTTAATAGCTGGCCATGCGAAGATTTTGTCCATGTAAGCGGATGCTATGACGTGCTCATTTCCAAAGTGTTCCTGGAGTAAAGCCTTCGCTGTATCATATCCAGTGCCATCAGTCATATGTTGACAACTTCTGACTAGTTGTTTAGGCTGCCCCCTGGTGTATTGCTCCAAATAGTGCAGGCAATCAACAGCATTGTCAGTCCTCCTTTCTATGGTCTGTTCAAAGGACTGTATAAAGCCATGGTACTGCAGAGGGTCACCTTCAAATGGTTGGATGTCTCTTTTAGGCAGTGAAGCAATGCATTGCTGATGCACCAACATGGAAGTGATGTCGTTTTGTTTTTGCATAATAGACATTATGTTGTTCTGTTCACTGCTGTTGTTCCTGGAAACAGGTTGTATGTCTCTATACAAAGACAATGGAGGCCATGTAGTCTTTGGGACCGTGCTCTGTCTCTCTGTGAGCGCTGGGTGCTCTGTGGCATTTGAGATCATAGTCTGGGTCTGTGTGAGTGGTGAGGGCTTCTGGAGGTATTTGGGTCCATCAGATTGCCTTTGCTTTGGCCTTGTGCCTCCAACTTATGCAGGTTGTCCTCTTCCATCCTTGTGTGATACAAATGTCTCTGCATTAATGTTGAGGCCCTTTTCAAAGTAGGATTCCATTCCGTCCGATTTACGAGAAGCAGCACTCCACACCCCTGACCCAGAGGTTCTCAGAACATTCAGCCTTGCTACCGATGCGGCTATGTCCGCTTCAAGCTGAAGTTGTTCTGTATCGTTAGTGGCTTAGCTTGGCATCACTACTGCACTATCTCGCGTACGTGCACGCGTACTGAATAAACCACAAATGTACCTCTAATACCAGTATTAGTCTGACCACACCCCTCATCAGCTTACCTTCATAAGCAGGTGTGTGGTCACCTGCTCTCCTCCTTCTCGCTTTCACCACAAGGAAGAAGTGCCTCGGTAGATCCCCACACTTGACACCATGATGGAAGAAATTGGATTAGGAACAGCTTGGGAAACAAGGATACGTTGACATCATATCTTTATTTTCTCTCTCACTATTTTCGAGAAAATACGGCGATATTGTCTTCGTACTGGAGTGTCTAGAAGATGATGATCATTCTAAAAACCCTCCACCGGTTTTCGTATTGGGAGCACGCCGCTGCATGCTTCTCAACTGCAGTTCCTTGCTGTGTTTGTTGGGGTGAAACCTGTCAGGCCACAGCTGAACTGTCGGACATGCCGCTGTTGTGAGGAGCGGTGCGTTCCAGGTTGGGTGAGTAGTGTTTGCTGGCGGGCTCCACTTGTCTGTTAGTGCTATGGGGGCTACTTGACAAAGTTTATGGAAACCGGCCCCAGGCTAGGGTCCTTTGTTCAGCCTCCTAGGCGACAGAAGACCTTGGTCTGAAGACCATTATAGTTTTAACTAGTGGGCCGCGACCATTAACACTGGTGATCCCTGTGTGTTCTGGACGAGTGGATTCTCTCTGTCACCGTGTTAAGACCCCATCTTTCATATCCAAATGAGAGTATTCCTTCACGAGGGGATATGTGCATGTAATGTGCGATAGCGGCAGATTCATGTTCAAAGTCAGCTATACAGGCCAGTTGGTACTGTGCTGATTCCGCCGGACGTGGTAATGTCACCGTTGTGAAGCGGTGTTGACGTCTTGTTTTCTCTTTTCTCTTAAAAAGTGGGGAGAGGTTCAGAACGGCGGCCTGTCTGGGTGAGTGTTATGTCATTGTTTACATGTTCATAGCTTACGGTTAGCCGGTCAGTGGCCTGGCGCGGGGTAGCTTAGCTTCTCGCGCGCCGCCGGGAGCTCGCTTCTGATCGCGTGCGTCGTTAGATCGGCGTCTCGCGAGCGGAAGCAATAGCACCCGAACGGTTGGAGCAGCCGTTAGCTTGATGCTATTCTGTTGAACGTGCTTTGATTTTAACATGTTTTACACTCTTGACCACGACGTCATCCTTGACAGGGGATGTTCGTCGACCCTGCCCTGAACCTGGACGGGGATTGCGTCAACAAAGAGGACTGTAGCGACTGGTTGGAGCGGCGACGCTGCCCGGATCGAACAACACAGGACGGCTGTGTTCTACGGTGTCTTGTGACTGCACTTCGCTGATCTGCGTTCCGGGTAGGTACGGGGTTGGCCAGACCTCATAACACGTCTTCTGGTTTTACTTTGCTAAATGTATTGTGAATAACGGTGTTTTTTCCCAAAACGTGTGTTGTTGCAATGCATTTGGGATACGTTGCGGGTTATGTGTGAGCTGTTTTTGTCACTGGCAGTTAGCTTCTCCGTGCAGATCGTGATGTATTGATCTGGTTGTTGTGTGAGAAACATCATGGTGTTTATGTGTACCGTGTACTCACTACTAAGGCAACTAACCTATGAAGCTATGCTTGGTGACAAGTGAGTAAAAGAATGTTCTTTCTCAGACTGTAATGACAATGAACAGTGAGTTCACACATTAACAGGTTTTCCTGTTTTAACTGGCCGTATTGAGGGTAAAATAGGAGGATTGTGTTTTTCCCCCCCGGTTCCCTGGGGACTTTATCACCTCCTATCAGACATGTTGTGCATTAATTGTGTCTTTTGTGTGGTAGGGATACGATGTAACTCTTAGCTTGATTGCTGAGGTTGTGCTAAATCTGCTGGAGAAACTTATTTCCTAAAGGGAAATTGGTTTGGTTGCTGTCATGTGTGCTTAGCAAGGCCTGTGGTCGATACTAATCAAGAATGATGTATTCTCTCATTGTGAAAAAAACGGCGTTCCTCTGTTGAGTGTTTTTGCCATTTTTTGTAGGTGATGATGGGTTGTGTGTGTCATGTGACCTACAACTGGGTTGTACTGGCCACAGAAGCACATGTGTATGTTGGACCGGGGTTCTTAGAGCCCTCTCTATTCTGTGTTTTTCCTTAGTAAAAATCAGATAGCAGGTTAGCTCATGCGCTGTGTGGAGCTGTGAAACGCTTCATAGAGCTGACTATGACTGTGTCATATTCTCTTTTTGTCGTTACGTCGTATCATGGGTGTGGGGTCGTAAAGGGGTGAACTGGTAACCTTTTCCTCTCCCCATTGTTCTGTCGGTCAGGGGTACACCCCCTGTCCTTCAAGGTTCCCGTCACGTGGCGGTTCGGCACGTTACGGGGGGGGGGGGGGGGGGGGGGGAGGGAGTTCCTGGTCCCACGGCCTGGTATATTGGGCGTGTGCACCGCAGGAATTCCCCCGCCATAGAGTACGTCACCGTGCGCGTCTCTGTTGGTAGGACTTCCGTGTGCTGTTCAGGTCCATGTGATGGATCTGTTTTCAGGGGGGGTGGTCAGGGCTCCTCCTCACCAAGCGCCTATTCAGGCCTTCTGTGAGTTCGGACTCCTTCTTCCATGTGAGGAAGCCTCCATCAGAGTACAGAGCCTTCCTCCTCAGATTGTCAAAGTGAGTGGACCCTCTAGAAGGGTCCTTTTCTATTGTATGTATATTCGATTCAATTCGTTTATTGAGTGTGTATGGGTTCAGTGCCTCTTCCCCGGAGGCCCTAAAACCAGTTTTTTACATGGCTCAAGGTGCAATATATTCTTTTCAATCTGTACAGCTCGCGTGGGAAGTCTCTCTGGGGATCCCCGTCTCTTTCCTATGGGAGGGTGGTGGGATGTAAAAATGTGAACATTTTTTACCCCGGCTGTGTAGACTGGGATACATACTGTTGATGCTTCCTTCTTTCTATTCCAGAAGTGTTGGAGTTAGGGAGTGTCACACCCCTCTTGTCGTTCCCCTGGGCGCCTTGGGGATTCAATGACAGGTCTAAATAGCCTGTTCATTGATGGGGGTGTGTCCCGACGCACGTATAGTGCTAGCTCGCTGTAAACAGGCGATTGACTGGCACGCCTTGGTTGCTTGTGGTTGAAACAGCGTTTTTATAAAGCAACTGAGATGGGGGTTTTTCCTCTTCCGACGACCACATCCCATGGCCTGGGTGGGTTGTCGACGGATTCTCGTTCATGTCTGGGGGATGATGACGGGATGGATCTGAACATATGTAGTGGGGTCTCACGCCCTTGGGGTGGGCCACCAGGCGCGGTTCGTCCGAACGTCTGGGTGGCGCCTTCTTTTCATGTTAAGATCAACACGCATATCTGCCCTTCTCCTGGAGTAGGCATGTCGGCGTGGTTAGGGCACGGGACTGGTTCTGGTCACGCTGGTCCAGATCAGTTGAACCCGTTGTCCGCCGGGGATGCAGATCTGCTGTTCTGGTACCCTGAGGGACTTGGGCTTTTTTCAGGGGGAAAAATGCCAGGTCGGTCTGGGTGTCACAGGGTTAAGCGCTATGGAGACCCTGGTTGGGTATGTTTTTACTCAGCACTGTCGTCATGGCTTACAGCCATGCCATTCTGTACGCGCTCGATCTCGTCGGATCTCGGCCGCTACACAGGTTGGTCCTGGTTAGTGCTTGGTTGGGAGACCGCCGGGGAATACCAGGTACGGTGTGCTTAGGGGCTGGTTCTCCATTATTTTTCGCTCCTCTCTCACGCATGGCGAAGAGGGGCCTGTGGGGGTGGTTTTTTGACCTCCTCTGGTGACCCTGTGCTTCCCGTACCGCCAGGCCCGGTCCGAAGTGATGTTTGCGACCCGTAGGCCTGGGTTAACCCTTTTTGGAAACTGAAACACTTGTACTGCGGTATAGCCGGTGTATACCCGCAGGTGTGTTTTGGAGTTTTTTCTTGAGGGGTTATAGGAACAACCACCGCATTGGGTAACACCGAGGTGGTTGATTCCCTGGTGTGTTGGAGCAGTGTCAACTCCCGGGTTCACCGTTTGAGGGTGCCCCTGCACGTTCATGACGTCTGCCAATCGTGTCAGCCTTCTCTGCCTCGACCCCTCTGGGTGGGGGTTGTTAAATGGAGGCTTGGTCATGCAACACCGCCAGCTTACGCTCCTTCCGCCGGGGCGGCTGTGTTCAGCTGTCCCCTCTGGCGCCTGTCTCGTCCGCAGTCTCCAGGCTAGGGTTAACAGCCTGTTGCCTGGTTTTTTCCCCGGTGCGCTGCCTGCTTCCGTTGGTTAACCTTTTTTGTGTGCTTACGGCCATGCTGACTGCCTGTTCTGCAGGGTCAGTGTGCCAGGCGGTGTACTATTGGGGGGACGGGGCCCGCTCAGCTTACGGCCATACCGACCTGAACACGCCCGATCTCGTCCGATCTCGGAAGCTGGGCAGGTTCTGGCCTGGTTGGTTCCGCCTGGGAATACCAGGTGCAGTAACTGAGGGGCCTTTGTCCGAATACGCTGGCGATGTGGGGGGCGGGGCACTACGTGCCCACCTGGTGGGGTCTTGATGCTGGCATCATGGACTTCTCCGGGCCCCCATTCTAGGGAGTCCAGTCCTTTTGGTGGGTCTGGGTCTTCCTTCGTGCTCCGCTGCTACGGCCTTGCCACGGGGTTGGGTTTGCCCTTGACCCCGTGATTCTGGGGGCAGTAACGAGGTTGTTCCTCCGTTCGTTCCCGGGTGGCATGCGGGTTGTGCGTGTGTGTAGTCGTGGGGTCAAGCCACGGTCTGCTCACCCTGTGCGTTGAGTTGCTTGAGTGCCTCTTCGCACGGTCGGGTCCGTCGCCCTCCCGTGACGTCCCTAATAGGGGGGCTACCCTCCATTAGGGGGGGTCGGGGGGGCTCGGCCCTCCCTGTTCTGATGGTTTTGGGGGGCTGTCAGCGGGGTGTATTTGTCAGCCAAGTGGCTCCGCTTGGCCTCCCTTGTGCAGTAGTGATGCCAAGCTAAGCCACTAACGATACAGAACGTTAGGTTATGACTATAACCAAGTTCTGTTAGTTAGGGGCGATGCTTGGCATCAGACGACCGCTGCAGCCCTTGTCCTCACCTTGTGGTGAAAGCTTGGGAAGGAGGAGAGCAGGTGACCACACACCTGCTTATGAAGGTAAGCTGATGAGGGGTGTGGTCAGACTAATACTGGTATTAGAGGTACATTTGTGGTTTATTCAGTACGCGTGCACGTACGCGAGATAGTGCAGTAGTGATGCCAAGCATCGCCCCTAACTAACAGAACTTGGTTATAGTCATAACCTAACGTTCCTTTTGTTTCTTTATGTGAGCTTCCTGGTCCTGTAGAGCATGCCTTGCTATGTCTGCTTGTTTCTTTATGTGAGCTTCCTGGTCTTCAAGAGCATGCTTTTGTTCAAGCAACTTTTGCCGAGCCATTAAGGCGGCCATGTCGGCCTCGGCTCTGAGACGTGTAGATGCATTAGAGGAAACCTTTGATCTAATAGATCTTGAACCATAATTATGGCTACTATGGTTGGATATGCTGTCCTCTGGTTGAACATCCTCTTGAGCATAACGAATACTGTGCGACTGAGGCCCCGTCACTTCCACATTTCCCACACTCCCATGTTCTCCATTTTCCTCCTCTGCAACCTCATGCTGCTGCATTTCAGTAGGCCTGGTATGAGCCTCTAACTGAGGTGTGTTTCCTTTGGTTACTGAAAACCAGGCATTAACATCGTTAATGAATCCATCTTTATGTTTATTGACCTTTGAGAACCAGTCATTTTGTTGTTCTTGTTCAACGTGTGGAATAAGAGACATCAAATAGTTATGGATTTCGTTAGCATTGTCAGACACTTGCATCAAAACGTCAAGTTGTGCTTTAACCAGTGCAACATTTAGCTAATTTTTCATGAGCTCTTGGACAGAGGTTATCAGACATTTTATTTCCTCCACTTTCCCTTTGCGTTTCTTTTGGAGTGATTCAACTTTATTTGCCAAAGCCTTTGCAATGAGAGTTATTTTTCTCTTTGTCCTGTTTCCCAACATTTGAACCACTCATTTTGAATGCACAAGAAAGTTATCACAAGTTATTCCAATATTCAATGCATTTGCAAAACCCGCCACATATATCAGCCACAGCAAGAGAGCAGTGCAGTGCAGCGCACGCTAATTGTTTGTTGTCACACACACATGATACAAGTTTTGCCCGGCGGGCCGCGCACACACATCCAAACGAACCAACATGGGTCCACAGCAGAACGCAACGGGTCGGGTTACATTACAGCAAATCCGTTGATATAGGCTAGCTGGCTCGGTCCGGTCCTTTGTGCGTGCGTGCGCGCGATCATTCCATTGTTTTCATGCGTGCATTGCTCCTTTGCTCCGCGTCCAATAATGTCTGACTTATCGGACCTTTCATGGCTCCAATCCTTCGTTCAGTGTCACGTTTTGTTGACAAATGTATGGCGACTGTCCAAACAAACTGTAGTCAGTCACAGAGAGACTAAATCGGGGAAATAATGATACCTGCCAGACGCGCCGCTTGTCATAAAATCACTGCTCCAGGATACTGCGTTTGGTTAGTTTATTAAAGTTAGATTAGTTCCTATAATACAAAACTAAAGTGCATCTCACAGCTTGGTTTATCACAGTGTAGCGTGTGGTCAACAAAGTGTGACTTCCCCGTTTACCCCCTCATCATTACCGAACCTGAAACCCGCCGGTGAACAGCTGACTTTACTACCACTACAACACCACGTCACCCATTTGTGAATGACGTAACCATAACAACCCGAGTTGTCTATACCTGTCACCAACAGGTACTAATGAGTTATATTGTATGCATAACAACTTCTTTAAAAGCTTTTACTAAAGCTTATTTACACAAGATAGTCACTGGTGTTGCTGGTCGTCACTGGTGTTAATTGAAGAGCAGTAACACCAGTGATGGTAACACCAGTGACCATTTTCATGAAATCTGTATTTTACAAAATGGCAGCTACAGTACCTCAAACCACATTCTCGAAGACACTCTGATGTCACGAGACCGCCGCCATCTTGGTATAGGGGGACCATACGGATTTCTACCATCAAATGCATGCGTTGAGGTCCGTTTTTATTACATGTTTTATCACATTCTTGTTCATTTCATAACATTTTCATACGATTTGTTTTGAAAATATTGAGGCCAACATGGCATTTCACTATTTCGAAAGCCTTTCTGGTGATTCTAAGGCGAGATTTGAGTCAAAGATCTTCCCCTGATTGACTTGACATAATGTCCATACAAAACACCTGCAGACATGGCCATCTCTCGAATACCCAAATTGAAGCTGCTGTGTTACGTTTTGTATTAATAACGAACACAGAAATCCAAATCGCAAGTTTTATATAATACCAGCTGATGCATCACGGAGGAAAAAGTGGCTGGTGGCTAACGTTCGGCTAACACGCTCTGTGTTGTGGTCGTGGTAGCTACATGCTAAGCTAACGTTAATTACATAATATCGAACCGATAGGAGCTTATCTTATCTAATCTTACGTGGTGGTACCACGTGTGCCACTACCCGATCAAACATCCACGTAAGATTAGATAAGATAAGCTCCTATCGGTTCGATATTATGTAATTAACGTTAGCTTAGCATGTAGCTACCACGACCACAACACAGAGCGAGTTAGCCGAACGTTAGCCACCAGCCACTTTTTCCTCCGTAATGTTATAAAACTTGCGATTTGGATTTCTGTTTTTGTCATTAGTACAACGCGTAACACAGCAGCTCTTTGGCATTGTGAAGGACTGAAGAAAATTCCGCTTGATAGTCTTTAATTTGGCGCTTTAACGATCCGTTTCTGCACTAAATGAACCGTACACAATGTACGAGGCGGGGCAGTTACCCCCCACGCTGCAGTTGCCAAGCAACAACAGGCAGGAAGTTGACTTCGAGAATGTTGCTAATCATGCTAAACTCACTAAAATATGTAATTTAATCAATTTGTATTGATTATTGAGTATTGATATCTTCTTAAAAAATAGGCCATACCAGTGACTCTAGCTAAATGTCTCGTATGAAATTCTGAGATAAATGAGAACATTTCCAACATTTGAAAAAAGACAGCAGACTGACAATGTACCTTTCTTCACAGTTCTTCAGGAAGTAGGACATAGGAAGTAGGAAGTGATGTCACATGTCTTTGGATTTTTTCAGAATAGGGATTTTTGTTAAGCGGTAACACCAGTGACATGACACCAGGGGACAGCTATTTCCATTATATTATTTATAATATTTAGTTGGTATTAAAAAAAATTATGTTAGCCACTTCATACATGTGATAGTGGTGTATACATTCTTGCATTTAAAATGGGAGAGAAATATATTTGTAAACTCTAAATATGCCCCTAAACCTCAATACATGACATTGGGGACAAGCACTTTTCTTGTACTTGGAATTTCATATAATTGATTAAAAACAAATATTGCCCAATTCTTGCCTCAAATAGGTATAATTGTTCAAAGAACATTTTACCTTATTCAAATATATAAATTAAATGTGACTACAAAGTCTGTTTAAAGTGTATGCTTTCTGCAAAGGCTGGGGACAGAAAAGTGTGCGTTTCTGTAGAATGACTCATTTAGCCAAAAGCCTGTTTGAACAACACAGTTGTTCAGCTGCTTTTTAAAAGTGTTTACCGATACCACACCGATGTATCCTAGTTCCCACTTCAATGGAATGCATTTAGAGAGAAGAAAGAATATTCTCAAAAATTTATTTTTGTTAGTTATAATTATAAATAGTAATTTTGTGTAAACCTCCCATTTAGTGTACCTCCCGCAATTACAATGACTGCGCTTCGAGCGCCCTCTACTGGCAACATTAGAGTTGGTCCTCTCCTTTATAGAGCTTTGAGGCAGTCCTCGCCCCAGCGGAAATGACGTCAGGCACACGCTCTTTGTGTACTGCAGCTTCACCTCGTTGTCTATGGCTAATAAGATAATGCTAATCTAATTATCTGATAATATCTAGAACTATGGCTAATAAGCTAATGCTAATCTAATTCTCTGATAATATCTAGAACTATAATGCAGAGATCGTGTAATGAATGGACTAACTGCAGCTGCAGAAGTATTATGTGATGTATTTGAACGGACTAAGGTGGAGCACCGTGGAGGAGGATGAACTAGAGGAGAGACTGATCGCCAGATTCTTCACCGTGAAACTACTGAATGTTTTGATGCTGAAACTGAGATGAAGAAACACAAAGCAGGTTTGTTAAATCAGAAGGTCCTTTGAACTTTAATGTCACCCTCTTGATCAATAGGCTCCCATTTGAGATGACGACATTGTACAACGTAAGGTTTTATTCTGCATATTACCAGTCGCTTGCAGTGGTTTCATAACCAGGCTGGGCCTTGTGTGCTGCAGACGCCATCATTGTACCTAATGCTGCTGCACTGTTTCTGTCTTTATTACCTAACAGGCTGAACATAAATACACCACTAGTTTCAGTTAAAGATGAACCTGAATCTCTTTGTCTGGAAAAACACAACAACACAGAGTCGTAGCAACAAGGGTCTGATTGATTGATTGAAAACTTTATTAACAGATTGCAGAATGGGTACAGTACAGTACAGCTCAATACATACAATTGTTAAGGGGATGCAGACCAGAGAAAGACTTTCGTCTTGTTTACATCAGGGTCCCCCATTTTCAATTAATTCAGTCTGCTGAGGAGTAGAACTAGTCAGGCTCCACGAGCAGAACAAGAGAGAGGCGGTAAGGCCAATCAGTTGTTCACATTAGGATCTAACATCCCAATAGGCCTCTCTGTTTACGGGTTCATTCAGTAATACAAATATAAAATAGAATAGACAGAGTAAGTGCAAAGTGCGGTTTGATTCAGTTTTAAAATAGGCAATTCTAAAAATAATAAAATATAATAGACAGAGTAAAAAAGTGTGATAAAATAGTTCAATAAAAATATACAATAACATTATAACAATAACGGAGCATCACTCATAACACTTAATAGAACAGAGCAGTGCGTTGCTCTTAACACTTTGAGTTTCTTTACAAAGTTCAGTTCTAAATGACCTTATAGAACAACAGCGCAGTGTGTCGCTCTCAACTTAACAACAGAGCAGTGCATCACTCAACTTTGAGTTTCTTTACAAAGTTCAGTTTTATATTACAACAGAGCAGCGCTCTTAAAATTACAGTGCATAATTATGAGGTAGTGAGATCAAATTGGCATAGAACTCAAATGACACATGAATTTGATAGGAAGTGTATAAAAGTAGGTGTAAGGGCAACCGAACAACAAAAAGATGCCAGTGAGGGAATATGGTACGAAGCTCTTTCCAACGCGTGGTGCTTGTTGATAGTAAATGATGTCTTCTCGTTGAGTGCATTTAAAAGTTTTATTTTCGTTTGCAGAGTGGAAAAAGCAAAGCATAACATAAACTCTGTGTTAAACTGTAACCTAAACAAATAACTAGTGCTGAAAAATAAACCTGAAAAATAACTCAAAACAACTGAAAACAAACAAAACACGCACAGTTGAAAAACTGTGTGGCTTCCCTGTGACTTTCCCCAATTCCCTGCCGCTGCACACCTGTGACAGACATACAAGTAGGCTGTGCCCGAGATCATCTGATTAGCTAATGCCACCTGCCCAGTTAACTAGTCAATAATCTCCACAACACCCCCACAACAACACAGCACCTTCACACAACAAAGTGACCACAGTGAAACCATCGAATTGGCTACAACAGTAGGCAGAATAAGAATAGTGCAGGTAAAGTACAAATTGTGTCGGGATATCCCTGATGTTTCATTTAAATGCCTGAGCAAAGAGATAGGTTTTAAGCTGTCTTTTGAATATATCTAGCGAGTTGGCTTCCCTGATGTTTTTGGGTAGTTTGTTCCATAGTTTTGGGCCGTAGTTGATAAAGGCTGCATCACCGATCCTCTTTTGACTGTTTCTGGGAGCATCTAGTAGTCCAGCAGCTGATGATCGCACTGTTCTTGCTGGCCTGTAATATATAAGTGTTGGCGATGTAGCTAGGTCCCTGTCCATTTAGAGCTTTGTATGTAAGGAGAAGGACCTTGAAGTAAATTCTAAATGTTACAGGAAGCCAGTGTAAAGTAGCTAAGACTGGACTAATGTGCTCTCTCCTTTTGGTTCTGGTTAGCAGTCGGGCTGCAGAGTTTTGGATTAGCTGAAGCCTCTCTGTGGTTTTCTTAGGGAGACCTGTGAAAAGTGCATTACAGTAGTTTGGCTACATGTTGGTGAGTCCAGCACAATCACCGAACTCTTGCCGACTGACTGCAGCTATTTTAACACCCCGCGGATGTCAGGCCGAGGAGGGGGGTTAGCGATTGTTTACAAGCAGGGCACAAAATTTACTTTTTGACTCACCGGCCAGTGGCGGACCGTAGATGGGAAGAATCTACCCGCCAAGTAGGGCTGGGCGATATGGCCTAAATATGATATCACGATATTTTCTGACCTTTCGGCGATACACGATATACATCACAATGTTTTTCTTTTTTACCCCAAACAATTCATTATGAGGCTTACCAAGACAGTATTTGAGTTTGCAAGCTAACATTAAAGACAAAATAAAATACCCATGCATTTAGCATTTTTATATTATATATTAGATTTAGATTATTAGATTATATATTGCATATATTTAGCAATGAGATATTATATGATTTAGATATGAAATATGATGAATTGAAAATGGGGGACCCTGATGTAAACAAGACTAAAGTCTTTCTCTGGTCTGCATCCCCTTAACAATTGTATGTATTGAGCTGTACTGTATCCATTCTGCAATATGTTAATAAAGTTTTAAATCAATCAATCAATCAATCAATAGCATTTTAGCATTTTTATGAAACGACTGTATATATGTATGTCTCTAAATGTTTTGATGAATTGAAAATGGAGGACCCTTATGTAAAAAAGCCGAAAGTCTTTTTCTGGTCTTCATCCTCCTGTACTGTATTGTACCCATTCTGCAACCTTTTAATAAAGTTTTCATTCATTCATTCATTCTGACGGAAACATAATCATTTTGATTGACAGTCGAGTCTGCCAATTACGTCACACCGCTTGCCCCCGCCCTGCTGTTCTTAGCACCAATCGGCAAGCGCTATTAGTTTTTGACTTCCTGAATGTCCTGTGTGCTGAACAACAACAAAGCTACTAACGTTAGCTCCCCGCGGCCGTCGAGTAGGAGACCAGTGCTCCACAGGATGACTAAATGAGGCATAATGATTTTACTACAACGAATGTTATAATAAAAGCCTTTCCATACATCTGTCTGATTGAAAACTTTATTAACAGACCGCGGAATGGGCATATCTCAGCACGGGCTGAGATATGAACGAGTAACGTGTGGACAGATTGACGCGACCCAATCCTCTTGGGCAAAACATCACGATATCCACGATACGTTGAAAAAGTGTATCGTTAATGAACTGTACCCGATATTTATATAATATCGTCATATCGCCCAGCCCTACCGCCAAGCATATTTCTTACCTGCCAAATTTCTTTTGATTAAAAAAAATATATATATATATTTTATATAAAAAATATTTTTTTAATAAAATATATATTATATAATCATACTTGTAGTTGTATTATCTGCGAGACATCGCCACCACGCAATAAGTCAAAATGCTCGCTATCTGCAAACAGCTCCACTGTCTGTGTACACTTGAGTAGCCTCCAGCTCCAGCAAGGATTCTCCGGCGCTGCAGCTAGACCCTATATTCAGCTAGACCCTACATTCAGCATGCAAGGATTCTCCGGCGCTGCAGCTGGACCCTATTGGTATAATGTTACGGTTCTTTGGTCAAATCACATTCAACATGCCCTCAGCTAAAATACGCATTGAATCAATGTTATAAGACATTGATATCAGGAGCTATCTGTAGCTACTGCTAGCCCGCTAGATAACGTTAAGACAATTTAGTTTACTGGGACATATAGATCTAACGTGAGCTAGCTAACGTGAGCTAGCTAACGAGGGAACGGAGGGAGTCGACTATTGCTGGAGCATTTGTTGATGTCAGCAGCTATCAGTAGCTAGCCAGCTAGATACCGTTAGACAATGCCTCGTCATGTATTAAACTAAAAGTGAATAGTTGACTGGGTCATTGTTTAAACAGTAACGGTAGCTCATGGAGGTCCGCTCTTGACTAGAGTAGACTGCCTGCTGTGTTGATACGAGCAGAAGCCAATAGTATCCCGCTGCAGGGCTGGGCGGATATGACTCGTTGCCACGTTTTTTTTCAAAATAAGAGTATCATACGAACCGAATGTTGCTAACTGCCGGAGCCATCGATATTATGACTGGAGCTGCGCTTGGGGCGGAAATGAGACCCGCACAGATTTTCAAAATAAGAGTATCGTTATGAATTTGATTGATTGATTACACGCCACATGGCGGGCAGAACTCTCAGTGGGAGGCGCCAAGCGTAAAAACTGAGCGCCAATGGCGGGTGGCGGGCTCTAAATTCGCCCCCTGTTTACAAGGGTGGCTAGAAGTGTAAACCACTATCGCTACCTTAACCTTTCTGCAGCTTTGAGCTGAGCGTGTTTGAGATCAATCATACCGTGTTGTGTGCTGTGGTCTACCGCGCCCCTAAGTACAATAAGGATTTTATTAATGACTTTTCTGCCTTTCTGGCCGATATCATGCCAAATTATGATCATGTCCTGATTGTCGGTGATTTTAATGTGCATGTGTGTTGTTCTGACAACCCTTTGGCAAAGGACTTTTTAAACATCATCGACTGTTTTAATCTTGTCCAATCCGTGTCTGGCCAACGCAAGGACGTGGGCACGCACTTTTTTTTTTATACAATATTTTAATTGGGTTTTACAGTACACATTTCAGGTTTTCTTTGTCGTCAGTTATTCTTAATTCCTTTTCTCCACAAGTTTATACAAGTATACCCACACAGGCCTGTACACTGCGATGATATGATCGCAAATTGCCCCCTAATTTGGTCCGTGCGAGTTTAAAATAATATCTGGGGGCAAGCTTGCGAGTGGTGATTTCAACCCTTCATTCGCATTTCACTCCTAAATGAATCCATACAAATTGTAGTAAAACATTAGCCTACAACCAGGGCTGTACAGTGCAATATAATGTTGCGGTTGTAATTTCATTAGACAGACCAGCGCGGACCTTTAATAACATGCAATTTAATTGACACAAGCAATGAGCTAACGGTAGCTGCGCCTGCTAACCAAGGTTACCATTAGGATTATGCTAAGCTAACTAGCGATCTCTGCTAACCCTGGAAAACGGTCAAAGCGGACTCCACAAGACTAGTTCCATTCGTGAGGAAAGGGGGTGGGTTATATTGACAACGCTTGACAACAGAAGTTTAAACATAACTTCATATTTATTGGTTATTCATTTCTGTATATCATTGAATTTCCATCTCCGTGTGTCTCCATCTCTTCCTGTTTACATTCGAGTGTGACGTCATCACCTACGGCAGCTTAGACTATCAAAACGCGAAGGGGGGGGCTGGCTCTCTTGTTCGTTCTCGCCCCCTCTCTCTCTCTCTCTCTCTCTCTCTCGCTCTCTCTCTACATTCAACGATTTAAAGTAGCCAAATGTTACACACAGTATAAATACTAACTGGATAGTTGATGATATAAACATTTAATTTCATTATCTGAAATATTCTAAAATCATTAAGTCTGTGTGATTATTATTTTCTCACAGTAGTGTGTGTGTATATATATATATATGTGTGTGTGTGTGTGTTTGGCTAAAGTGGATAGAAAACACAGTACTGTGTAAAAGGCACCCAAGAGTTTTTATATAAATTGTCTTAGATGTAAATAATTTTTTTTATTAGTGTGTCAGTAGACTACTCTTAGTACATTTTCATTCAATTATTTTTTAAAGCATCTTCATGGTTTAATAATGCAAACATATGTTGCAGGGACTTATTATAATCATCATATTGGCGTGACTGTATGCATCAAAGGGTTAAATCAAGCATTTTTGATGCATGTCAAAATATCGCGATATCATTTAGAGGCCATATCGCCCAGCCCTACATAATGGTAAAATAGTTATTTAAAAATGTGCCCCTAAAAAATATTCTTTGCCCCTAAATTTCTCATTTAGGGGCAAGTGTGCCCCTAGTGAAAAAGCTTAGCGTACAGCCCTGCCACATACCCCCTCCCCCCTCCCCTTTTTTCTCTCTTAGCATCTTTGAGTTTGTTTTTACTGTTGTCATACAGAAATAATACGTAAATTCATTGGTACCTCCAGTAGAATAGCTCATACATAAATAAAAATAATTGAAAAGAAGAAAATAAAATAAAAATAAATAAATGACATCTTTATAACACCTTCAATGACGTGCCTCCGTTCTTCCCCGGGGTCTGGGTCACGACTGACCACGGGAGAGAGCGGGGGGACTCATCCTATAGCAGCCCCCCTATATCTTCCCTTCTCAGATATTCATTAAATCGTTTCCATATATCCTCGTAAACCTCTATATTGTTCCTGAGGATATATGTTATTCTCTCCATAGACATGCATTGTGCCATGTTCTTAATCCAAGCACCGATTGTGGGTGCGTCTATTTTCTTCCAATTGAAAGCTATTGTTCTTTTTGCCTGCAGTATAGCAAAATCAATACATTTAAATTGTTTGGTTCTCAGGTTCAGATTGATTGGATATAGATAGCAATATCATTTTGGAGTCTAATGGGATATTCACTGACAGGATATCTTGGATTTTTTTCACCACCTCCCCCCAGAACTTCTTGATTTTGTCACATTCCCAAATACAATCTATAAAAGTTCCCAGAGCCTCGGTACATTTAAAGTAGGGATGCCCCGATCGATCGGCCACCGATCGTTATGGGCCGATAATCAGTATAAATATGCGATTGGTGAATTCCGATAATTAGTCATATTCGCCAATCACGGAAACCGATCAAGCGGAGATCTCACTCGCTGTCTGTCTCAGACACACAGGACCTGCAAACTATAGTGCATTCGACCTGAGCTAACGTTAGCTACCTAGCTATCGTTACTGTTTAAACAAAATTACCCAGTCAACTATTCACTTTTAGTAGGCATTGTCTAAACGGTATTTAGCCGGCTAGCTACTGATAGCTCCTGATATCAACAAATGCTCCAGCAAGTCTAGTAGTCCATGTTGATACCTCCGTTAGCTCGCGTTAGCTGACGTTAGTTCACTGTTCAAAACGAAATGTCCCATTGAACTAAAGTTCTGTCTTAACGTCATCTAGCCGGCTAGCAGTAGCTACAGATAGCTCCTGATATCAATGTCTTATAACATTGATTCAATGCGTATTCGAGCTGAGGGCTTGCTGAATGTGATATGACCAAAGCACTAGGGATGCACCGAATGGGAAATTCTTGGCCGAAACCGATACCGAAAATAGGAAACAGTTGGCCGAAAACCGAATGCCGAAAGGCCGAAAATGATTAATATAAATATATATATATATATATATATATATATTTTTTTTTAGCTACCTGATTATGGCAAAAGACATGATTATGGCTAAACTTAACTTAAATAATATTAATAATCACTATTATGGGCCCATAAAACATTTATTCAGCACTTTTGAATGCATACATTAATTCCAGACTGTTAAGACTGTCCTCTCATTTCCATTTCCGGTTTAACGATACATTTTCAACAACAGATTGCTGCTAATTAAACACTTCATTTAAACGGAGTAACGTTAATGTTATGTCGAGTTCATACGTGTAGTGTAGTATGAACTCGTCATAACGTTACTCAGTGTCCACTGTTGCTGCCACCGTTGCGTCGCAGATGGATGGTACACTGTTAGCTCCGTAGCTAATCCGCTCCTAGACTACTGATAGCAGTACCGTTAACGTCGGAGCTGATCAATACTCCGGTTTTTTCTAATTTAGTTTAGAACCGGGTTTCGGGGGGCATCCCTACTCCCAAGAGGAGTTAGTTATCACAGGCTGTAGAATGCAGGAAGAGCTGCCAAGCTGCTCACGTTACATGTTGCTCATGCTACCGGTATGTCTGTAGTCGCGTTTTGATGACGTCATCACAACAACACGTTATTTGACTTTCGGTCATATATTTTCGGTGCTAAAACCCTTTCGGCCGAAAGAGCCGTTTTAACCATTTTCGGCCGTTAATTTTCGGTAGCCGAATTTTCGGTGCATCCCTACAAAGCACAGTAACCAGGGGAGGAAATTAGGCCACTTTACTGGCCAAATGCTGGTATTTTTTACGTTTGGCTGGTAAAAAAAATCAGATACCCGCCAGTTGGCTGGTAAGCCAAAAAGTTAGTTTCCTCCCCTGCTGGCGAGTATACAAAAAAATAAAACATTCTGCAATCACTGCACTGGCAAACGGTGCGCGTCTTCTGAGTGTTCGCTTTAGTTGACAGTGCCACGAGAGCACTGCACAAGACCACCCGCGGACATATAATGTTTAATAAACGTTTGCGCAGTACTGGCCAACCCGCGGACATATAATAATAAAACTCCCGCGGTACTAGGCTAGCCATCAGGAGCACTCGCAAACAGATAACGTTAAACACAGCAGAAGATGGAAAACAGACAGACTGACCAACGGGGAACTGCATCCAACCCTAGTACAACCCTCGAGTATAAGTTACTAAGGACACATTTAAATCACAGAGGTGTAATGTTAGTCTACTGGAACTGTATACAGTGGTTAGCTTCTAGTTAGCGTTTTAGCTATAGCTGCTTGCTAGCTAACGTTAGCCCTGTGTGCTCAAAGCAGCCAGCTAGGTGTATCTGTTATGACTATAATGTTTCCAAAAAAGCACCGGACTACGACGTAAGGTTAGACATTTTATTTCATGCTCAAAAGCCCCTGGCTTGCACATCGCAGTCACGAAAGGGGCTAGCTCAACCAGTGCACTGTGCACAACAGCACACCAACCCAACTGACGTTACCACAACACTTGACGGTACTTCACAGCACTGTCGCAAGACCACCGTGCTGTCTTAAAGGCACAGTGTGCCTACCCAGATGCATACACAACATTGACACGGCTTGACATACAAAGAAGTAATTATCTCAATTAGCGAATTTTTTTGTCTGGTAAAAAATCTGTTTGGCTGGTCAAAAAAATCAGATACTCGCCAGTTGGCTGGTAAGCCAAAAAGTTAGTTTCCTCCCCTGACAGTAACGTTATACCAATAGGGTCCAGCTGCAGCGTAGGAGAATCCTTGCTGGAGCTGGAGGCTACTAGAGTACACACAGGGAGCGAAATTAACTTTTTGACTCACCGGCCAGTGGCGGGTAGATGGGAAGAGTCTACCCGCCAAGCATATTTCTTACCTGCCAAATTTTTTTTGATTAAAAATATATATATATATATTTTATATAAAAACATTTTTTTTTAAATAAAATATATATTATATAATCATACTTGTAGTTGTATTATCTGCGAGACATCGCCACCACGCAATAAGTCAAAATGCTTGCTATCTGCAAACAGCTCCACTGTCTGTGTGTATACTTGAGTAGCCTCCAGCTCCAGCAAGGATTCTCCGGCCCTGCAGCTAGACCCTATATTCAGCTAGACCCTACATTCAGCATGCAAGGATTCTCCGGCGATGCAGCTGGACCTATTTATAACGTTACCGTTCTTTTGTCAAATCACATTCAACATGCCCTCAGCTAGAATACGCATTCAATCAATGTTATAAGACATTGATATCAGGAGCTATCTGTAGCTACTGCTAGCCCGGTAGATAACGTTAAGACAATTTAGTTTACTGGGACATATGGATCAACGTGAGCTAGCTAAGCTAGCTAACGAGGGACCGGAGGTATTATGCACTCGAGTAGACTATTGCTGGAGCATTTGTTGATATCAGCAGCTATCAGTAGCTAGCCAGCTAGATACCGTTAGACAATGCCTCGTCATGTATTAAACTAAAAGTGAATAGTTGACTGGGTCATTGTTTAACTCTTTCAGTGCCACTCACGAGATTTCTCGTGTTTTTTTTATAGGTGGTTGCTAGCCACTCACGAGATTTCTCTGAATTTTTTTTTTTTTTTTTTTTGCGATCTGAAAAATTATTGCATCACCCGAGCCTACCCGAGTATTGCCGAGCTGCGCCGGTGATCACTGTGGAAAAAAGCGCCCCCTGTCGTCTCCCAGATGACATAAGTGATTTTGGAATGGACTCAATGAAAATGAATGGGGAAAAAAATCCGGTACTCCACATTTTCCAGTTCACTGATCCAGCCGGGGTTACTAGAGTTCATTCTGGAGCCTCAGATCCCCGCGGATCATGGAGATCCACTGTGTCGCGTTGGATCCATACACGTATCGATTTTTTCGAATGGTGATCAGGAATTGGAATATACCAGTTGGATACCATCTGATGTCAGGTAAGGACTCTATGTTATCAGTGGTAGGATAATCAGAGTAAGTTTGATGAAGTTATAAGCTGTTTTGTGAAATGTCTTCTTTCGGTTTCAATGTAAAACTCCGAGAGGAAATCAACGAGGCGATTATCCGCGCGCGGCCGTAATGTGCGTGCGTGCACGTATAATATTGATCATCTAGCGTTTATTTGAAAACGATTCATAAAAAGGCCGACGAATATCAACGTTGTGGAATATTCTACTAAAAGACGATTTTCATAGAATGCTCCAGAATGAGCTGTTTTTTATATCAAAACGGGGGCTTTTCTAACTGCTCTGAAACGGCAACGACGCGATAAAAAAACAATCTGCCTTCACAGCACTGTCTGGAAAATAGTCTTTGATAATGCGATGGGCAGATTAGACACATAGCCATAATCTAAAACATAGATTAGGCGATATTAACGTTAACATTGGCGCGGATGGTGGCATTCAAGCGGTAAAATGGAAAACCAGGCGTGGCACTGAAAGAGTTAAACAGTAACGTTAGCTCTAGACTAGAGCAGATGAAGTAAACAAGCCAGATAGCTTCCGATTGGTCATTTGCTTTTTTTCTCATGAAACCAGTCACGTCACTCTACTGTGATTGGACCTAGTGCGATGTGGGACTTGTAGTTTTTTAACGATCTCGCGGCGGAGAAAAAAAAGACGAGCGGCTATAATCTGTACTCGCACAAGAGTATCGTTATGAAGTTATGAACTACACGTCTACACGCCACACGGCGGGCAGTCCTCTAAGTGTCATGCGCCAAAGGTAAAAACAGCCCGGCGGGCGGCGGGCTTTAGTTTCGGTCCCTGGCCGCACGGTATGCTAGGTCGAGGGCCTTGAAGCGGATACGTGCAGCAATGGGGAGCCAGTGCAGGTCCCTAAGAAGTGGGGTGACATGGGCCGACTTCGGTAGGTTTGAGATCAGGCGGGCCGCTGCGTTTTGAATGAGTTGAAGAGGCTTGGTGGCAGTGGCCGGGAGGCCAGCTAGCAGTGCGTTGCAGTAGTCGAGGCGGGAGATGACTGTTGATTGGACGAGGAGTTGGGTGGCTTCTTTTGTCAGGAAGGGTCGTATCCTTGAACACACGGAGATTGAAACTGAATGCAAGAAACGAATAACCAATAAATATGAAGTTATCTTTAAACCTCTGTTGTTAAGCGTCGTCAATATAACCCACCCCCTTTTCTCACTAATGGAACTAGTGTGTAGTGTCGTGGAGTCCGCTTTGAGTGCTTCCAGGGTTAGCAGCTAAGAGCTAATGCTAGTTAGCTTAGCCTTATTTATGGTTTAACTTAGCAGCTAACGTTAGCCCATTGCTCGCGTTGAAGGTCCGCGCTGGTCTGTGTAATGAAATTACAATTGCATGTCATTTAAGGTCAGCGTCTGTCTATAATGAAATGAGAGAAACGCTCTGCACTAAAGCAAGTCTCATCAGCCGCGACGTGACAACATATACTTGATGTTCACGATATAGTAATTTACTACATCTCACGTAGAACAGGCCGCGATACATCGAGTATACTCGATATATCGCCCAGCCCTACCCGGGCCGTTACTACAGAATGCAGTCAGACAATGGAAACGATACTGCCCCCAGCACTTCCTGTAGTGCATTGCAGTTACAAATGAACATTTGCGTCTCTGATGTTTTTATACGACGCATCGACGCAAAAATTCCCCGTCGTCGATTTTTTTATGATCGACGTCGTCAATTATGCCGACTAATCGTTGCAGCCCTAGTTAATAAGGTAAACAAACGTCCCGACGGACTTCTTCTTTCTTGCATTGCGCAGATTCAGACGTCCTCATCGCCTAATTGTGTTACTGGTTTCAGTGTGTGCCTAAAGTGATCAATGTGTTGGGCCGTTTATAGAGATCTATGCCAATTAATGTTTATGTATATCCGGGACTTTTTTTTATAAGAATTGAGATGTATTTGTATATGTGACCAGGGAGCGAAATTAACTTTTTGACTCACCGGCCAGTGGCGGGTAGATGGGAAGAGTCTACCCGCCAAGCATATTTCTTACCTGCCAAATTTTTTTTGATTAAAAATATATATATATATATATATTTTATATAACAATTTTTTTTTAAATAAAATATATATTATATAATCATACTTGTAGTTGTATTATCTGCGAGACATCGCCACCACGCAATAAGTCAAAATGCTTGCTATCTGCAAACAGCTCCACTGTCTGTGTGTATACTTGAGTAGCCTCCAGCTCCAGCAAGGATTCTCCGGCCCTGCAGCTAGACCCTATATTCAGCTAGACCCTACATTCAGCATGCAAGGATACTCCGGCGATGCAGCTGGACCCTATTTATAACGTTACGGTTCTTTTGTCAAATCACATTCAACATGCCCTCAGCTAGAATACACATTCAATCAATGTTATAAGACATTGATATCAGGAGCTATCTGTAGCTACTGCTAGCCCGGTAGATAACGTTAAGACAATTTAGTTTACTGGGACAGATAGATCTAACGTGAGCTAGCTAAGCTAGCTAACGAGGGAACGGAGGTATTATGCACTCGAGTCGACTATTGCTGGAGCATTTGTTGATATCAGCAGCTATCAATAGCTAGCCAGCTAGATACCGTTAGACAATGCCTCGTCATGTATTAAACTAAAAGTGAATAGTTGACTGGGTCATTGTTTAAACGATAACGGTAGCTCATGGAGGTCCGCTCTTTAGACTAGAGCAGACTGCCTGTGTTGACATGAGTACTGCGAGCAGAAGCCCTTAGCCAATAGTATCCCGCTGCAGGGCTGGGCGGATATGACTCGTTGCCACGTTTTTTTTTCAAAATAAGAGTATCATACGAACCTAATTGTTGCTAACTGCCAGAGCCATCGATATTATGACTGGAGATGCGCTTGGGGCGGAAATGAGACCTGCACAGATTTTCAAAATAGGAGTATCGTTATGAACTTGATTGATTACACGCCACACGGCGGGCAGCCCTCTAAGTGTCAAGCGCCAAAGGTAAAAACTGAGCGCCCCTGGCGGGCTGCAGGCTTTAGTTTCGGTCCCTGTATGTGACCTTTATTTAGAAAACCGTGTTGCGACGCAACCTTATTTACATTTGCGCTTTTGACGGTGAAATGTTCAGTCCAACTTAGCTCGAAGGAAAGACTAATCAAAAAGGTTTAATTGACCCGTATGAGGCTCTTACGGTAGGACTTTGATTGTTTATAGAAGTGGAATGTAATACTATGCAAAACGAGCAATAAACAGTGATTCTACCAGCAGTATAGTTGCTAGCCACTTTCATTTCATAAACGGGGGAACCGTGACAATTATTAGTATTATCTTATTTGCATATTGTCTCATTATTTGATAGATAGATAGGTTGATACTTTATTGATCCCTGGAGGGAAATTTAAGTAGACAGTATTTCACGTCCTAATAGTGGGCTACTACTACTCACCTAATGCATGGCTGAACCTGAACGTTAGAAGTGTCTGTGTCCCCGTCAATCAATCAACACATCATCACGTCAATCATCATCATCTTATCATCTCTCCACATCGGACGTGGTTGTCATAAGATGGACTGATATCCACTCCGTTCTTCTTGCAGAGCAAAATTAGCGCCTTAAACTTATTGAAAGGAAGATGCCACATTCAGTTTCGATTTGATTGTTCGCTAGGAATTATTGGATTTGGTGTTTGATGTATAGCCTCTACGCAGACAGGGACATGGTCTTTAATCGCACGATAGACTACAACTACCAAGTGGCCCAGATTCACTCCACACGCAAATATTTTTTCCACACAGGTAGGCCTGTCACGATAACACATTTTGCTGGGCGATTAATTGTCTCATAAATTATTGCGATAATCGATATTATTGCGGTTTTGAGAGAATTATTTTTTTTGAGAAATGTATTTCCCAAAAGTTTGCAATTAACCTTTTAATTTTTTTTACTAATATAATAATAGCATAATAATGCAAGGAAACCGTTTCAAAGTGCAATAAACCTTTATTTAACATGGGAAGACATTTTAAATATCCTAAATAAAAAAATGCTCAGTTTAATTGTTTATTATAAAACAAACTGAAACTGGAAACAAGCCCTCTGTCTGTCATCCTTTTAACATGTACATGTATTATTAATGTACCTTGCGGCAGGGTTCGAAATTAACGGGGGCTTGGGGCATAATGCCCTTGAAAATGGACAAAATGCCCTCGAAAATCAGTTAAGGGGGGCAGAAAATGCCCCAGACAGTTTACTAATTATATATATATATTTATCCGGTAATGGAGCGTCTGTGTATCGTACGGTTCAGATGACGCGCAAATTCATTTGGCGGAGCCGGGAGAGGTGAGCAATGGCTGCAGGCAGCAGCAGCAGCACTGCAGCCAGGTGCTAGTCAGTTTGTGTAAAAATGCCAAGCACAATATAAATCAATCTTCATTACGACTTTAAAAACATAGCCATTAACATTACATAGGCCTACACACATCTTGCCATAGCGTTAGCAGTTTGTACAACACAACGCACGTTTTAACTATGGTAGCCCGACGCAGCTTGCAAGCTAATACTGTACAGTCAATGAAATGTCACCGTAGCTACTAGCTACTGTAGCAGAGGAGGAAATGGGAGTCTGAGAGGCGGGGTGTTTAAAGACAATGATAGGCGTTTATTCAACATCCAAGAAGGCTAACATACAACTGTGTTTTACTAACTCCAACCGGGACTATTGCCGCTTTCGTGCTGCTTGTTGATGTTATGATCTCCTCCTAACGTTACCGGAGCTGAAGGTGCCACACGCTAAAATGTCCGTGGGGACCCGGCGCCAACCCATAGATAGTTCCAACTCACCGAATTACGTAATCCACCACAGTTGCACTCAATATTTAAATAATGTTAGTCTAAATAAATGTAGACAGATACATAATAATTTCAAGCAGAAAACGAATCTTTCCATTAAGAACTGACAATCGGGAATTTAAACATGGTTGGCAGTTTTTTTTGTGTTTATATTAAAGAAAGGAAAGTCTAGTGCTGGCTGAGCATATTGTTTGTTTGCACTAAGTTAATACTTTGACAAATGTAGCCTATATTTTTCAGTCAGTTCGGTCTTTGTGTGCCAAACATTATTTAAGGCTGTAAACACTGTAACACTGTAAACCTTTTTATTTTTTATTTTTTTATAAATGAGAAGCATGTTTAGATTTTAATAAAAATTAACGTATATCGAACCGAAAACCGTGACCCCAAAACCGTGATACGAACCGAACCGTCCATTTTGTGAACCGTCCCACCCCTACCGTTTATTAGGGATGGGTACCGAATTCTGTACTTTTGAGGTACCGAACCGAAACACGTCTGTACTACCGAGTATCGAATCAAGTGAGATACCGAAAAACGTTTTTTACGACTGAGGTAGGCAAATACAATTTCTTGAGACTAAAGTACCGAAAAAAGGTACCGTTGGATACCGGTATCGATTCACAGGTACCGGTATCGGTTCAAATGTGAAAGGTACCCATCCCTACCGTTTATCATAAAAATTCAGTGCCCCCGAAATACAAAAAAAAGCCCCCGAAAATCAATTAACACTTTGATTGCCTAAGGCTAAATTCATGATATACCATCCCTTGCCAGCTCTATTTGTCTATGGAGAAGTTCCCCTTCTTTGCAGGGCTATAACTTTTTAAATTCTATTGCTAGATTGCCATTATTAGGGCCCATTCAAGGTCCTATATGTATTGTTCATGGTGTAGCAACGTTAAACTTTTTCATTCACATATTCATACTAAAATATGGTCTAAGGTATAAGTATGTTTTCATCTCTTTCTGCAGCTTTCTCCAGAACGTGATTTATAGCCCCAAATGCATTATATTGATGATGAAATACAGTTTGATAGCAATCTGCGCGATATAAAAAATTCCAACTGGACGTACTTCTGCAAGTTACTACACGTCATCTGATGTTGACCGGATGGGCGAGGGGGCGTTTATAATTCCGTGGGCAGCGTTATACCATTCATCTAATGTGGGTCATATGTTCATCAGATCAGTTAGTATCGAACACGGTAATATTACACGCTAAAACTCACCCCAGTCTCCTCGGGCCGTTGGGCGATCAGCGTGGGGTAGACAGTTTTCCATTATGGGATGTCGAAATACCCGGTCCATTTCCAGGTTGTATAATAGTATATACGTCCAAATCATGTTGTTTATCGAGTTATTGGCAACGGATCGCTATGTATTGTGTCGAGCTCGAGTCCCGGGACCTATAGCGAGTGCCCGGAAGTAATATGGGTGATCACCACTTCATCCACATGACTTCCTGTTTGGCGCTTCTGCCGATCGGCCACCAGATGGCGCTCTTGAACCGCTAGAGGATTGAGAGGAGCTCAGAACTGTGTGTGAAGGCTGCAGAGGGGAAATATGATTCCGATCACAGATTTTTGAAATATTGATATTAAAGACGAGTTAGGGCGTCCTCGGCAACTTTAGCATGGCTAGGAAAGACTCCTAAACACGTTTTCGGCACTTAAAGTGTTAAGGGGGGCAAAAAAAGCCCTTGAAATTTTTTTTTAATTTCTAACCCTGCCTTGCGGTACCATGTACAAAATGTTAATAAAGTATGAGGGAAAAACTGTGGAAACGTAATAAATAAAAAGGCAGTGAAAAGATAATCAAATAAATACCAAAATATATACTATCTCTATTGGAATGGAGACTTCAGCACAGGATAAACTAGGGATGGGAACAAATAATCCAGATCGATTGATCACATGATGTACTCGAGTACTCGTGGAGGAAAACGCTGTACAAAATAAACGTATTTTCCGGTGTTTTAGACTTTTATTTTGAAGCCCACCGCTCCGTCTTTTCCGGTGTTTTAGACTTTTATTTTGAAGCCCACCGACCGGAGCGGAAGTATTGTTGTTATTATCCTAGCAGCCAACTTGTCTCGTCCGGTTCTGTGTTTTTGAGCTAATGATAAAACAAATGTTGAGATTGTTGGTGAACAACTAACTTTAGGTTAGTTTTAACGTTAGCTACTAACGTTAGATGCAGCTACTACAGGCAATCAACGATGAGGAGGAAGCGTCAAAGCCGTATATAATAGAATAGCCGTGGTGCGTAGGCACGAGAGCGCAACTCGATTACCTGTTATAATAAATTAATTCATGTTTAACTTGTCCCTGTGTCCAGTCCTTTGACTAGCCCCACCCGTTCATTGTAAACAATGATGCATGTAATTGTATTAACATTATTCTGTGTTGTAGCTATGCTATACGTTGTATTTAGTTTGTTAGCTATTTAGCTAATGTTGTTAGCATTGAATGAGCATCAACGAACGCTAGATCTTTAATCTTTATTTAGCAGTCCAGTTTCTCCGGGCAGGAGCGAGTAACTACTTTGGTCTGAAAATAGCTAACGTTACACTACAAATAACGCTACTTGGTTAAAAGGAGCAACACTATTGAGAAATGTAGTTAAGCTATATGTGGCGTTGCTATAGGCGAGCTCCCGTGCTGTGCTCTGTAGTAAGGCCAGCGGCCCCCCACACGGAGAGTGACTGACGAGGGGTACTGGTTCCGCCTCATTAAAACAAATGCGCAAATAGCAATTAATCGCGCCCGTCAAAATCATTGCATTCATTTTCATTATCGCGCCGATTAATCTATTTATTGCTTATCGCGGCAGGCCTAGTTACACCCCTACACCAAAGTCACTGGCCCACTGTGCGTGTGTGTATGTGTGTGTGCTAACTTGGCTAGCGTTATCAACAGCAGAGGTGGGTGAAAGCGGTGTGACGTAATTGGCAGAATCGACTGTCAATCAATGGTCAACCTGACACGCAAACTCATAAACAATGTTTCTGTACTGGAGGTGTACAGTATTTCAATAGGCAACCCTGAAAGGATTCTTTTTCTAGAAGAGCAACACTAGCCAAAACATAGGCATTGTATGCATAAAAGGGGCAAAAGCTAAAGTTAAGTAACTTTTGTAGCAGTAGTTTTATTTGATAGTTTATTTGATAGGGACAGCACATTTTAATGAACATCAAGTACAAGATACAAAATGTAAAGATGCAGGGTTGTAGCAAGAGCTAATTTACACCAGGAGACAGCAAAACTCTTTCAATAAATAAATAGCCTGCTTAGGGTAAAAGCATTGTGACAATCAATGATAAAAACAACAATAAAAACAAGAAACAAGTTACAAAAACTAAATCGGATTTAAAAATGATCATAGTTCTGGTTTGCCTTGAGATGCAGTTTAAGATGGGTCTTGAACATGGGAGTATGTGGGGCACTCTAATCACAACTGGTAGGCTATTCCAGTAGTTACCACCTTTAACAGAGAACACAGTTTTAGCAAAGGTAGTATACCGAAAAGGCACCTTACAGTCCCCTCTACTGGTGGCCCTGGTGGTAATGCCAGTGTCTCCTTTTTGTTTAATGTCACTGCCTTTTTTTATTAGGCCTAGTTGTTGGCTACAACTTTGCCACAGTAGGCATTAATCACTTAATAGTTCAAATGTCTGTGTCCCATTCCCGTTTGCACATGCAGATACACACACACGCACACAGTGAGTAGGTGACTTTGGTGCAGGGTACAAAATAGTCACACGCCCACCGCCACAGGCTTGTAGATATAATGTTTGGCCGTCATAAATTAAGGCCTGGGCGCCATCTGGCGGCCAACTAAATCCACTGCATGGGTCGGGATTAATATGATGCAGGGAGTAGTCCAGCTGAGCGGGAGAAATGTCGTGGGAGCGGGCGGAAGTTGCCCAATCTGGAACAATCTCCGGGGCTGCAGCTGGACCCTATTGGATGCGGGCGTGGTGAGTTGAAACGAAAGTGAAACTGTGTGTGTGTGTGTGAGATGCGCTCTGCTCACGAGATCAAGTTTGTAACATGAGACGCACATGAGATCTGTCTTCATCCGTTCTTTAGCCTACTACAAAAAAAACCTGCAATCGCGTTTTTGATTGTGCTCTGATATTTAATTTTGCATTTGATTTGACCAAATATGTGGAGGCATATTCCCGGAGTAGCTCCCCCGGGTCCCCCCTCAAAATTAAGAAAAACAGGCGACAACATTAACGTTGACGAGTCAGTTGCTACCACCAGCACCACCGATAACACTGCACCTGCTACTAGCGTCGGTGTAGTTAGGAAATTTAACCAGAAATGGTACACATCTGATTCCGGGAAACCACGAGAATGGCTTAAATTTGAGGGGGGGGGGGGGGTAAAGTTTTGTATACCATGTCGTGCCAAAGCAACGGATAAAAGAAAACTAAATTCATTTGTCATCGGGACGTCGGTGATGAAACTGGTAGCCATCAAAAGCCACGAGACGTCACGCTGTCACAGGGACTGCTCTGTTGTATACAAAGCACAGTCTACTCCGCTCCTGGCTGCTCCGACTGTTGACCAAGCTGTCAGAGTCGACTGGCTAAAATGCGGATACTATTCCGTAACGCCCACGGTATAGCGAAAAAATCAAGACCATACAGGGACTTGGATGTGCGAGTAAGTTTATTGTGTTTTTTTTATAACGTTAGTCCAGCATGTTCATATAGGTGTGTCGGCTTTCACTTTCAGCTAATTATGGTTGTAAAGCCTACCCAGTGGAATTGTTTACATAACAATGCATGATATTATATATTATTATATTATTATTCCATACAAGGCTGGATGCATTACAGACTCCGCTAACATCCCTTGTTGCCTTGTAGGTGGCAAGTATGGATTTGTTTATCTTGTTTGAAGTTGTTTTAATATGTTCTTTAATTCTTTTGCTTCCATATTGTAAATAAATTTGCAATAAATTATTTGCATTTAAAACTATTAACGCTGACTCATTCCTTCAGTCCACTCAAAATTAGGCTAATATTCCTTATGTTGTTTATGATATTAATTGAAAATAGCATACGAGAGTATTATATAGTAATAATAACACATGGCGATATACTAAAAAGCTATTTATAATTTTTGGCTTGTAAAAAATCTGGATGGCTGGTAGTTTTTAAAATCTACCAGCCAAATGGCTGGTAAGTCAAAAAGTTAAGTTTGTTCCCTGCTTTGGTGGTATGTGCTATTGCACAGATGTGTGTCCCGTTCCCGTTTGCACATGCACGCACAGTACAAATATACATTTATTTAAAAAAAAATAAAAATAAACTCTGTTACTTGAAATATTTTCACTGTGCTCCTAAATATTTTTGTGTGCTCCTAAATATTTTCATTTAGGAGCACATGTGCTCCTTGGGAAAAAGGTTAGCGTAGAGAGCCCTGGCCAGTCAGATTCAGTAGTTGTATGGGGAAGGAGTCATTTGTGTATTCAGCAGCTGTCTTTTGGAACAGTCTGCCCAGTGACCTGAAAATTGAAGTCAGTGCTGTTAGATTCAAGTCCAGCCTGAAGACATGGCTCAAAAGGGACTGTAATTAACCTAGACACTCAGCAAAAAGGCACCCTTGCATGTTTATGAGTCTGTTATATTAGGGCTGGGCGATATGACGATATTATATAAATATCGGGTACAGTTCATTAACGATACACTTTTTAAACGTATCGTGGATATCGTGATGTTTTGCCCAAGAGGATTGTGTCGCGTCAATCTGGTCCACACGTTGAAACTTTTGAACAGCACCGCCCCACACACACACTACTGCATCAAAGTTACTACTTATGATAACAAAGGCATTCGTTTTGTGGCATTAACGTTATATAGTTACACGTTCAATAACATCAGCGTATTTACATAGCAACGTCCGAGGTCGACCTAGATATAGCAAGCATTAGTCGTTCATATCTCAGCCCGTGCTGACTCAGTTGTGCCCATTCTGCGGTCTGTTAATAAAGTTTTCAATCAGACAGATGTATGGAAAGGCTTTTATTATAACATCCGTTGCAGTAAAATCATTATGCCCCAGTCGTTTAGTCATCCTGCGGAGCTAAAAGCTAAACGTCGGCCGCGGGGAGCTACGGCTACCATTGTTGTTGTCATTGAGCTCTCCAATGGCGGAAGTAAAAAATTAATACGCGCTTGCCGATTGGTGCTAAGAACAGCAGGGCGGGTGGAAGCGGTGTGACGTAATTGGCAGACTCGACTGTCAATCAAAATGATTCTGTTTGCCGTCTGAATGAATGAAAACGTTATTAACAGATTGCAGCATGGGTACAATACAGTACAGCTCAATACAACAACAGTGGACTGGAGGATGCAGACCAGAGAAAGACTTTCGTCTTGTTTACATCAGGGTCCCCCATTTTCAATTAATCATATTTCATATCTAAATCATATAATATCTCATTGCTAAATATATGCAATATATAATCTAATAATCCAATAATCTAAATCTAATATATAATATAAAAATGCTAAATGCATGGGTATTTTATTTTGTCTTTAATGTTAGCTTGCAAACTCAAATACTGTCTTGGTAAGCCTCATAATGAATTGTTTGGGGAAAAAAAGAAAAACATCGTGATGCGTATCGTGTATCGCCGAAAGGTCAGAAAATATCGTGATATCATATTTAGGCCATATCGCCCAGCCCTATTATATATATAAATGGTATATGTGATGTGTTGTGATGTCATGTCTGTATGATGCATGTCTAAGCATCTCATTCCCCTACCCCCCTACAAGGACCACAATGGAAATAAGCTCTGAGCTTTTTTGTGTTCATCCTTGGCAGTATCTGGGTAGAGTGTCCGCCCTGAGTTCGGGAGGCTGGGAGTTCAAGCCCCGGCCGAGTCATACCAAAGACTAGGGGTGCACCGATGTATCGGTCGGGTATCGGTATCGGCCGATAAGTGCCTTGTTGACTGCAATCGGCCGATAAGCTCGAATGTGCCGTAGGGCTGACCTTCGAATTTTTTTTTGGCAATCGAAGCTTCGGGGCCGAGCTTCGATTTTAATTCGTATTAATTTTTGTATACTTTTTTTTTTTTTTTTTTTTTTTAATCTTATGTTGTGGGACTTGTACAGCACTTTGGTAAACGTTGTTGTTTTTAAATGTGCTCTATAAATAAAGTGGATTGGATTAATGAATTAAGTAGCCCCTTTCGTGACTGTGACGCAGCCAACACAGTGTGATTTAATTCAAGGTGGATCGCTGTTGTCGTTTGAACAACTTCAGATTTCATGGGAACTACCAATTCCCCAAATCAAGAATGTTTAAGATGAATGAAGTAAGATTTTGATTATTTGAAATATGGCCTGTGTAGACTAAACTATGCACAGAATTATGTCAGTCTGCAAGGTCCGGATTCTACATGGTCCGGCAATGTAGACTTTGTAGACTCCACTATAGACCAATTATCAGTGAATGTTCATGCATTTTTAAGAAGGGCTACTTCCACAAAAAAACAAAGAACTCACCAAAACATCTCAGTAGCACCTTATCTAAATGTTCTATTTCATATATGGAGATTCATATTTATTTATGTATTGCATGCATTTCTACATTTTATTTCCTATTTTGTTTATTCATCCCAGTATCTTTCTTTCTTATGTGTGAAATTCTACAAGGCATTTACATTCACATTTACATTTAGTCATTTAGCTGACGCTTTTATCCAAAGCGACTTACAAGTTCTGTACGACAGGTCATCAGGAAGGATACAACTCTATCAGCTGAGTAACAATATTCATCAAAGTGTTGCGTGTTACAGTGTAGGTTAGTTTATTAGGACAAGTGCATGACAGTAAGGTTAGTTAGGGTTAGATTCTTTTTTATTTTATTTTTTAAATTTTATTTCAGATAATGGTTGAAGAAGTGCGTCTTTAGTCAACGGCGAAAGATTGGATGGGAATCGGCTGTCCTAACTGGGGTGGGTAGTTCATTCCACCATTGTGGGGCAAGGACTGAGAATAGGCGTGTAGGTGGTGTATATGTGTTTGAGGATGATATCCTTCAAACAGGCAATAGTGATGATATAATTTGGGCAGTGCTGAGCTGGGTTACTTTCCTCCAGTGTATTTGTCCCCCGGCCCCACCCAATGGCCCCATGCACACACACACACACACACACACCGAAGTAAAAATTAAAATAAAATAAAAGATTTGATTTTTTTTTTTTTTTTTTTAAACTTCGATTTTTTTTTAATGTTCGAAGCTTGTGCCATCGAACGAAGCTTCGAAGTATTTAAGACAGCCTGTGCCGATGGCAGTAGCCGATAAATATCCATCAATTTGTGTAGCGTCAAAAGACAAAAAAAAGTTCACTTGCGAGCTGCACAACGCCGTCCCCAGTCCCCCCCACACACACAAGCTACTGCATCAAAGTTACTACTTATGATTAACAAGGCATTCGTTTTGTGGCATTAACGTTATATAGTTAGTGTTACACGTTCAATAACATCAGCATATTATTTACCCGAACGTAGCAAGCATTATGCGTTCATACTAGCTCAGTTCCTTCCGTTGCTCATAGAGCCCTGAGTTTTACCCATTCTGCAATCTGTTCAATCAGACACATGTATAGAAAGGCTTTGTTTTATTATAACATGCGTTGCAGTAAAATCATTATGCCTCGTTTAAGTCATCCTGCGGAGCTAAAAGCTAAACGTCGGCCGCGCCGTTGTTGTTGTTGTAGAATACCTCGTCAAAATCAATGGCGGACAAAAGCGGAAGTACAAAATGTATACGCGCTTGCCGATTGGTGGTAACAGCAGAGGCGGGTGCAAGCGGTGTGTGACGTAATTGGCAGAATCGACTGTCAATCAAAATTTCATTGGTTGAAGCTCTGGTTGAGACAATAGTATCCAGCTGCAGCCCAGCCGGTAGACCATACTGGGAGAACTAGTATCTAGCTGCAGCCCTGCAGAACATACTGGGAGAGAGATAGTGCTATTTCTTGATGTTTCCTTTTTTTAAGTAAGTAAAGAGGCCTATGTTCATATCGGTGAGCACAATTTGTAACACAAATATACAGTAGTTTCATAAAAAAAATATATATATTACAAAAAAAAACATTACCAAAAGAAATATATATATATATTTAAAAAAAAAATGCCACAAATATCGGTATTGGCCGATTGTGTTAGTTGAACAATCGGTATCGGTGGCAAATTTTCATATCGGTGCATCCCTACCAAAGACTATTTAAAAAATGGTACCCATAGCTACATTTTACATTTACATTTAGTCATTTAGCTGACGCTTTTATCCAAAGCGACTTACAAGTTCTGTACGACAAGCCATCAGGAAGGGCACAACTCTATCAGCTGAGCAACAATGTTCATCAAAGTGTTGAGTGCTACAGTGTAGGTTAGTTTATTAGGACAAGTGCATGACAGTACGGTTAGTTAGGGTTAGATTTTTTTTTTTTTTTTTTTTTTTTTAATTCAGATAATGGTTGAAGAAGTGCGTCTTTAGTCGACGGCGAAAGATTGGACGTGATTCGGCTGTCCTAACTGGGGTGGGTAGTTCATTCCACCATTGTGGGGCAAGGACTGAGAATAGGCGACTTCTCTTTGATGACCCTCCCGGAGCTTGGATAGGAGTAGGTCTGAGGCGGCCAGAAGATGCAGAGCGTAGGGGTCTTGAGGGTGTGTAGTTAGAGACCATTGACCGGAGGTAGGCGGGAGCGGTTCCCTTTGCCGCACGGTATGCTAGGTCGAGGGCCTTGAAGCGGATTCGTGCAGCAATGGGGAGCCAGTGCAGGTCCCTAAGAAGTGGGGTGACATGGGCCGACTTCGGTAGGTTTGAGATCAGGCGGGCCGCTGCGTTCTGAATGAGTTGAAGAGGCTTAGTGGCAGTGGCCGGGAGGCCAGCGAGCAGTGCATTGCAGTAGTCGAGGCGGGAGATGACTGTTGATTGGACGAGGAGTTGGGTGGCTTCTTTTGTCAGGAAGGGGCGTATCCTTCTGACGTTGCTCAGGAGGAATCGGCAGGTTCTGGTCGTCGCTGCGATGTGAGCAGAGAAGTTCAACTGGTCGTCGAGGACAACACCAAGGTTCTTGGCGGTCGGGGACGCAGTCACAGCTGCATTCTCGACTGTGATTGAAAGGTCGGTTAGGGGGGAGGATTTGGCCGGCAGGTGGAGCAATTCTGTTTTGCTTAGGTTCAGTTTGAGGTGGTTGGACGTCATCCAGGCTGAGATGTCGGACAGACAGGCCGAGATCCGCACAGAGACGTGGATATCTGAGGGAGGGAAGGAGAGGAAGAGTTGAGTATCGTCGGCATAACAATGGTAGGAG
Organism: Notolepis coatsorum; assembly: GCF_963971535.1. Taxonomy (NCBI): domain Eukaryota; kingdom Metazoa; phylum Chordata; class Actinopteri; order Aulopiformes; family Paralepididae; genus Notolepis; species Notolepis coatsorum. The sequence continues at coordinate 19,340,382 of NC_140172.1, forward strand.
AAGCCATGAGACGTGATAATGTTACCCAGTGATTTAGTGTAGAGGGAGAAGAGAAGGGGTCCTAAAACCGAGCCCTGGGGGACACCCGTCCGCAGGGGGCGGGTGGCCGACAGGGTCCCTCTCCATGACACTTGGTAGGAGCGGTCATTGAGGTATGATGACAGCCATGTCAGCGCAGAGCCAGCCACTCCCATTCCTGCGAGGGCCGCAAGGAGGATCTGGTGGTTGACTGTGTCGAAGGCTGCAGATAGATCTAGGAGAATCAGGACAGAGGAGAGGCCTTTCGCTTTTGCTAAGTGAAGTGCCTCTGTGACCGCAATGAGGGCTGTCTCTGTGGAGTGACCAGTCCTGAAGCCTGACTGATTAGGGTCTAGGAGGTCATTCTGTAAGAGATAAGTAGTAAGTTGGTTGGATACAGCACGTTCAAGTGTTTTAGAAAGGAAGGAGAGAAGAGAGACAGGACGGTAGTTGCCTATGACAGTAGGGTTCAGGGTTGGTTTTTTTATGAGCGGCGTGACTCTGGCTTGTTTTAGGGAGGTGGGGACCACCCCCGAGTTGAGTGAGGAGTTGATGGTTGCAGTTAGGAATGGGAGGATGTCTGGTGCTATGGTCTGGAGGAGTGGGGAGGGTAGCTGGTCCAGCTGGCAAGTAGTCGGACGGTTTGACGTTACCAGTGTGAGGGTCTCTGCTTCTGTAATGGGAGAGAAAGATGACAGAGTGAAGGATGAGGTTCTCGATTCAGCATTTGGAATGGGTGGGGGTTGGGAGAAGGAGCTGCGGATGTTCTCCACTTTTTCCTCAAAGAAGATCGCAAAGTCTTCGGCAGAGAAAGATGAGGGAGGGGGGGGTGGGGGGGGAGTGAGGAGGGAGGACATGGTAGCATGCAGTTTGCGAAGATTCTTGGCAGAGGCCTCGATCCTATGGTGGAAGAAAGAAGCTTTGGCATTAGTGATGGTTTTGGAGAATGTTAACAAGAGGTTGTGATATGTGTCGATGTCAGCAGTGAGGCGTGACTTTCTATACTTCCTTTCAGCTGCTCTCAGGACCTGTCTTTGTTCTCTCACTGGATCTGTCAGCCATGGACTGGGTGGGGAACGGCGGGCAGGTTTCTCAACGAGGGGACAGAGCTTGTCGAAGGAGGTTGCAAGGGCTGAAAGGAGGGTGGAGGTTGCCATCTCTGTGGAGAGAGCAGAGAAGGTGTCACTCAAAGGTAGAGCTAGAGCTGCCGCGGTATTGATGTTTTCCTTACCGCACAAATTTGCTAAATATTTCCTACCGCTGCGGTTATTACCGCACACACACACACAAAAAAAAAGTCTGAATGAATTTTTTTTGTAGTCTACTCTTTATAGCATATAGCCTGCCTCTAGTCTAAATGTCTATCTTTAGAGGATGACTTTGCAGCATGAATATTGTTTGGGATTCGGCATGCACGCATTCGTTATTAAAAGTGAAACACGGATTCGAAGTCTCCCCTCGGTGTCGCGAGCAGGGGTGGTAGCGGCGCGCCCGCCGGTTACCCCCCCGACCCTTTCTTCTTCTTCTTATTATAACGTTACTACTTATGATTACAAAGGCATTCGATTTGTGGCATTAACGTTAGTATAGTTACACGTTCGTATTTACCGGACCATAGCAAGGCAAGCGTTACTCAATTAATATCTAAGTTCCTTTCTTTGCTCAGAGCGTGCCGAGTTGTACCCATTCTGCGGTCTGTTAATAAAGTTTTCAATCAGACAAGTGTATAGAACGAAGGGCTTTTATTATAACATTTTGTTGCAGTAAAATCATTATGCCTCGTTCCCTGAGGAGCGACGGCGTCGGTAATCCACTCCGGTCTCCGGTGGGAGCTAACATACTATTAGCCATGTTGTGAGTGACTGTGAGCTCTGATCAATGGCTCATGGCTGAGATTCAGGAAGTAAAAGCACTGCAAGATGCTCCAGCATGTGACGCGTATCTCTTCTGACCAATCAGTGGTCTGCAGTGTTTCATGTGACTTTTCTGGTACCCAATAGGGTCGCTTGGAATCTCGACAGAGAAGTAGGGTATATCTGCAGAGCCGCAAGCCCAACGAGAGCGTAATAATAATAATAATATAATAAAAAACAGCGGTGATGCCGGTATTCAGCCCAACGCTGCGGTGGGCATGATGTAACAGCGATACCGCGGTAATACCGATACCGCGGCAGCTCTACCCATAGCCTCCCTGCTTGACACTCGGCATCAAGGGTTGGTTTGGGGGAAAGTCCTTGCGACATACTAGCGTCATGTCTAAGGGGTGTACTTGTACATCAAGCTGCCTCACGCTACGGAAACAGGAGAGATAGGCTCCTGCCCCATGTGCCGTTACCAGTGCATGTGAGCGGATCGGAGCGTGAGCGGCGCGGGGCGCGGAGCGGCCGGTTTTGACGTGAGCGAGGAGTGGGTTTTAAAATGAGTCGGCGCGACGTCCGGAGCGAGAGTTCTCCTCCGCTCCAATCCACTCCAGGCCGCTCACAGTGGTTTAACACTAATGTAATATATACATGCAGTACAATGCCAAAGCAACAGATGGCGATGTACAAACATGAAGGCCATTTTCAACCAATGAGAAGGGTGAACCTGTGATAGGCTGTTCGCCTAGGCTTTGTCACTGTAGACTCACACTCACACTCACTCCAGTTAGAAAAAGTATCGACGCCATTGTTGTTGACGTTAGCTTACATGCTAACGTTAATGGCCGCGACCATAGCATTGTGGCTCGGCTAGCCTATCATCGCTTAATAGAGATAGTGAATGGATAAACAACGTTATTTAACATTGCAGAATGGCTACAATTACAATGCGGCTCAATACAAACAATTGTTAAGGGGCCCAGGGGGTGTAGACTGTTGTAGTTTGAGCTAATTTACACCATGCTCCAAAAAAAAAATAAAAAACTGCCGAGCGATCTGGCGCGGGGAGTGGGGAGCGCTCGATTCAAGGTGAGCGGGGAGCGAGCGGAGAGCGACTTGGGGGCGGGGTCAACATGAGCGATTAGCGGAGCGGACCAAGCTTTAAAGAGCGAAGAGCGGATTTCTCGGCCACGCCGATCCGCTCATGTGGCCTGGCCGTTACGGCTCGAGAACCATTGGTTCTCAAAGGCAACTTCTTGGCAGTATCTCCTTTCTGTCACATGTTATTTTTATATTGTCAAATAAAGTCATTCATTCATTCATTCAGATGTCATTTGCGGTCCGCCGACGGACCGCACGGGCGGAAGAGGTTATGAATGAATGAAAAAGTATATTTTTGGACATGTTATTCTCCATATTTCTCCAAACAACTCACGATATCTTGTTCCGTCGAACCAAACAATCATAGCAACAAATAAAAAAAACGTTAAAAGAAAAACATTAAAAAAACAAAAAAATAAGGAATTATAAACAAAAGGTCAAGAGCAATGTGTTTGGTTAGCAGACATGTCCAAAAAAGGAGTAGAGGGAAGCTTATTGATCCCTACCCCCTTACATTTATCTTTGTTCTTCCATTAATTTGACTAGATATAACATAATTTAGTGTATTACAATATAGAATATACTTTTTACTTATATTAAAAGATTATAAGAAAAAAAAACGTGATTCACTTGACAGCAGTGAATATAGTACAGCACTACATACACAATATAACATAACTTTGTTTATCCTCAATACTCATTTCTGTATTTTTCCAATGTGTATTTTTTTAGCTGCTTTTTAAATTGTGCGACATGTTTACTCTGTTTGATGTATTCGGGTAAATTATTCCACAACTTCACTCCACACACCGATATGCACATGCTTTTCAGTGTGGTGTTTAGCATTGGTTGTTTAAGATTCCCTCTCCCTCTTAAGTTATAAATTATTCTCCTTCCCTGTCTCTGAACCATTTTTGAATGTTGCCTGGGATTAGTTTATATCTGGCTTTGTATACAATGAGGGCAGTTTTGTAATCCACTAGGTCCATACATTTCAATGCTTGTAGCTTTATAAATAAGTTATTGGTGTGTTCATAATATCCTACATTGTTGATTATTCTTATTGCTTTTTTTTTGCATGGTGCATATTGGCTGTAACTGAGGGGTACAATTCCCTGACTGTATTACTAGATATGATACTTACTACCACTACCTTTGTACTTAATATTCGGCCACCCAGTACACGGCATACATATATTATCATGAACACTCTCACGTAGATGAAACGGATCCAACACAAATGTACGAATTAGAAACGGGTCTTTATTTCCTACACAGCGATGGTGTGTAGAATAAGCACTTAATCACTTAATTACATTTATGAATTGAAATAGTATGCACTTTTATGGCAAGGAGTATTCGTCGGTATATCAATAGAGAATGTCCAATCTCTGAAGGCGCAGGTTGTAAATATACGACCTGGAATAGTTAAGGAATAACAGCAATGATACTTTAATGATTATAGGCTGGATACACTAGAGGGGGTTAATCCGGTCGCTTGTAAGCCGACAGGAGTAGGAGGGGGGGGGGGGGTAGAATCCAGCTGCCTCGTCCGGCCAAGGGTATCCCAGGTGAACCCACTGTAGTGCCGTTCAATGCGCCGGCGATCCTTGGACCACAGATGAAAGCAGGTGGACTCTTTGTGGGCCGGCTCTCTCCGGTCCACGGGGGAGAGACGTGAAGAGACCTCGTCTTGCAGAGCGTCTCCTCACCTTGCGTCCTCTCCAGGGGGGGGGGGTTCCAACACACGGCAGTGTCGGGGGTCTTTATCCATGGAATAATCAAAGCATCCAAAGCATAATCCGTGCCTGGGAAGGCGGGCTGTCGTCGGTAGAATAATCCGGTATACAGGTCCACTCGCTCGTCGGCTCTGGGGCTCCTCGGGTGCAGCTTCACATAGGGCCAACCACCCTGGGTAAGCAGCCAGTTCTCTGCCCGAAACGATGGGGTACTGACTACGGTAGTATTCTCACCGCACGAAGCACTATATATTAACAGACTATTATTAGCTTAATAGACTACGTCCAACTCGACGATATAGTGCCAAATATGACTATTCAAATATTAATATACACGATGTCTCAATACCGATGGTAGGCCGAACTTGGCCTTACTCCCACACGTGGCGTCGCGGGGAGGCTTTACGTCTGTGACTCTATTGGAGGGTAAGAAACTGGACTGAAAAGAAAGTCCTACTTTAGTAGCGCAGTATATATATACGCACTATGAACAAATAGTCCCATTAGTGGTGCGGTAGCCAAATTCCTACGCGGAACTAGGACTTGTTCGTACATGTCGAGCGCTACGTTTGAACTGGGTCTGAGGGGTATGGCAGCCTGGCACCAAGGTCTCGACCAATAGTAGAATGGAGACTATTATGGGATGTTCAGTAGGCTAGAATGGATATTCAATGCATATTGTACAAGGAATATACAAGGGATATCAGGGAATATTAGAGAATATACAAATACAATTAAATATATATATATAAATAAATATATATATTCGGTTTAATCTGGCCCTTCACAACAGCCACCCCCTGAATAGGTCCCAGACCTAATCAGTTAAACAGAGACAGATTAATCGCGTTGTCTATTTACACATAAGGGTTTGCTGTAGGGGTCAGTCAACTTCACAAAGTCATAGGGTTGTAGGGTCATGGTCATCATCGATTGTGTCTGGGAGTCGAGGCAGTTCTATGAGCCTCGCCACGGGACGGGTGTAAGTGCGACCCTGGACGAGCACTTCAGCTGCTCGGACCTTGCCGTCGGCACCGGTGATCACTTTGCTTACGCGGCCGGCCGGCCACATAGCTCTGGGCAGTGATTGATCAATAATCATGACGACTGTTCCTTCTGTCAAATTGTCTCTCTCCTTTACCCACTTCTGGCGGGTCTGTAGAGACGGTAGGTAGTGCAGTAGGAAACTGTTCCAAAACTTGTCGGCTAATACTTGGCTGTACCTCCACATTCGTCGGCCGTTCGCTTCTTCAGGCCGGTACATGGTCTGGGGTAATGTGGGATCTAGCCGCCCCATCAGGAGTGTGTTGGGGGTAACTGGGTCGATATCCGCCACATCACTGGAGACATATCCGAGGGGCTTCGAGTTAAGTACTCCCTCAATCTCCGTGAGGACTGTCATTAGGACTTCTTCCGCCACAGTCTGGGCCCCAAGTACTGCGTACAGGGCTGTCTTTATGGAGCGCACTTCTCGTTCCCAAGTGCCACCGAAGTGGGGTGCGTTTGGGGGGTTGAATTGGAAATCAACCTGTGCTGGAGCGAGGTGGGTCTTAAGTTCTGGGCCCATAGCTTGGAAGCTCTCTCTCAGCTCTCTTTCGCCGCCTTTGAAGTTTGTCCCATGATCGGACAATAGGGTAGACGGTCTTCCTTTCCGTGATGTGAATCTACGGAAGGCCATAAGGAATGAGTCTGTGCTCATGGTCGGGAGAAGCTCGATGTGTATCGCTCTGGTGGTCATGCATTTGAATACAATACCCCACCGCTTCTCGGTTCCTCTTCCTTTCTTTATGTGCAGCGGGCCAAAGCAGTCCATACCCGTTGAGTGGAATGGCTTGTCACCGATTCGGAGGCGACATGGAGGAAGGTCAGCCATCCTTGGTATGCTGGGCTGCGCGCGCCACTTGCGGCAGTCAAGACATGTTCGTTGGAAGCGTCGTACCGCCTCTCTTCCTTGTAGGATCCAGTAACGACGTCTGATTTCCGCGAAGACTCTTTCTGCTCCTGCGTGATGTACATCCTCATCGTATTTCTTTATAATCAGCTCTGTGACCTTGTGTCGGCTGTTCAATACGATCGGGTATTTAATGTCATCCGGTAGATTGGGGGCTCTGCGTAGGCGACCACCCACTCTGATGAGGGTGTGAGCGTCGCTCTCGGGGGCCAGGTGAATTAATCTGCTGTCGGATGGGACGGGCTTTCCTCCCTGTAGACAGGCCAATTCATCGGGGAACGAGTCTCTCTGGGCTCGCTGCAGTAGAAGCAATTCTGCTTCCTCGTAGTTAGCTGCTGACATATCAGCGGGGGACTTGCACTCCGGGTGGTACCGCAGGAATGTTCTTTGTTGTGCACTCTCTATGGACGTGCAATCGTTTATGTTAGGGTCGGTGGAGGCTACGGTGCTCAATCCACAGAACACAGACTTCTTAATTTCCCCCTCCTCTGGACTTGCTTCCCTCGGGATAGGCATGGGCCACTGTCCTTCCGGGAGTCTTAGGAATGCGGGGCCGTCACTGTAGACATTGCGACGGGTGAGGTCATCCAGGGGCATCCCCCGGGTGATGACGTCAGCTGGGTTCTGTTTTGTATCAACGTAGCGCCACTCTGTTTCTCCGGTTAACTCTTCGGTTAAGTCTTGAATCTCGGTGACTCTGACTCCCACGAAGACTTTGTACTTGCATGAGTCCGATTTGATCCAGGCGAGTACCGTCGTGGAATCTGACCACAGGATTGTTCTAGACACCGGTATGGTGAGCTCACGTTGGATGAGCGTGGCTAGGTGCGCTCCGGCTAGGGCTGCGCAGAGCTCTAGACGTGGGATAGATTGTTGCTTGCGTGGGGCTATTCTCGAGCGGGCGAGGACAAATGCTGTGTAGATCTCTCCCCCCTGGTCTTGGGCCCGCAAGTAGGCTACTGATCCGTATGCGACCTCTGAGGCGTCACTGAAGACGTGTAAGTCCATTTTACATGTCTCTGGCCTCACCGTGGGTGGGAAGTAGCTTCGGCGCATATTAACGCCTGGGAGTGAGTGGAGCTCCATCTCCCACTCTCTCCAGGTGGATGCAAGGTGTGCGGGAATGGGGTCGTCCCAGCCCTGGTCCTTGTCCCACAATGCTCGTACAATCATTTTTGCCCTGGTGGTGTACGGTAGAATACATCCTAGCGGGTCATATTGTCGGGCGAGTGTTGTGTACACACTCCGTCTGGTGGTCGGCGCCGCCGCCGGCCTTCCCTGCTCCGTAGTCAGGGGCTTGTGTCTGTAGTGAAGCGAATCTGTTTTGAATCGCCACACCAATCCCAGGGTCATCTCCTGGGCTTCTCCCGGGATTGTAGCCATCCAGGTCTCGCTGCTGGCTGCCTTGTCCTCGGAGGAGAGGCTGCGCAGTACTTGCGGATCGCTGCTGGCCCACTGCCTGAGATCAAAGCCGCCTTTGATCAATGAGGCGCGGAGTTTAATCAGGAGAGCCTCGGCTTCTTCCTGGGTTGAAAGGCTTTGTAGACAGTTGTCTACGTAGAAGCTGTTCTTTACGCTGTGTCGGACCTCTTCGTCCGCTGCTGGGTCCTCTGCTACATGTTTCTGTAGTGCAAATGTCGCACAGCAGGGGCTGCACGTCGTTCCGAAGGGGAGGACTTCCCATTGGTAGATGGCTGGGTGCTCATCTCCTGGCTTCTCTCTCCATAGGAACCGTAACATGGGCTTGTCCGCCTCTACTAATCTCACCTGCAGGAACATTCCTTTAATGTCCCCGCTGATGGCCACCTTTTCCTGGCGGAAGCGGAGTAGAACGCCGAGTAGGGAGGGGCCGAGTGTGGGACCGGGCAGTAACTCTTTATTCAGATTTTGGGATCCGATCTGGTAGCTGCAGTTAAATACTATGCGGTCTTTACCGTTGTGATGGACCTTGTGGTGGGGCACGTACCACGATTCAGTGGTCTGGTCAGCCTCTTTAATGTCCATCTTTGTGACGTGTCCCGCTGTGATGAGCTTCTCAATCTCAGCGCGGTATACACTCTCTTGGGCGGGGTTCTTGGCTAAGCGCCGTTCCGTGTTCAGCAGGTACCGTTCTATGGCGTCTGTCTTGGCGTGGAAAGTAGGCATTCCTTCTCGCCGCAGGAGTGGCGTGGCGTATCTCAACACGCCGTTGACCGGGACTCTCTTGGTCCCTGTCTCGAGGAGGTGAATGGCGTAAATGTCATCTTTAGAGCGAATGTCTTTCTTTCCATTCTTAAAGGGCATTTGTTCCAAGCTCCATAGCCGCTCTACGTGTTGCAGGAGTGCGGTTTCTCCCTCTGTGACTCGGGAGTGGAGACATCTAGTGGCTGTACTTCGGTTGAGAGATTTGGCGAGCGGGCCTTGGAGAGTCCATCCCAAACGGGTCTCGACTGCTGCAGGGCAGCCTCGGGGTCCGGTATGAACCCGGTCTATCGGGACAATGAGGTCTGCATGGTCGGAGCCTATCAACAGGGTCGGCATAGCATTGTCTATGAGCGGGATCGGTAACTTGCGCAGATGTGCATATTTCTCCATCAGCTTGGCGACGGGGTATGTGTACCGCGACAGTCCTATTTCTTGGCTGGTGAAAGCGTCTGCAATCTGGTACCGTCGCTCAGGCTGGCCGCTTGCTGCGATAGAGAATGAGACATTCTCGCCCTTTATCGTCTTCAAATCTCGTCTTATTGTCCGAATTGTCATTTGGGTTTCGCTTCCCCGCAGCCCTAGCTGGGCCGCAGCGGAGGCGAGCAGCAGGGTCTTCTCTGACCCGTCATCGAGGACGGCGTAAGTGTCCAGGACTTTATTCTGTTAGCTTAGTGTCACACGCACTACTTTTAGGAGTACTCGGGCTCCACTGCTGCTGGCGGGATCGATGTACATGACGCTCGCTTTGCGGCTGGATGGTGCAGGTGAAGGGCGCCGTCTGTTACTGTCGTGAAGTATGTCCAGATGGGCTCCATCGCACTTGGTGCACCTTTTCTTTAAGCGGCATTCGGCTGCCATGTGTGAGCGCGCACAGCGAAAACAGCGCTTGTTGGACTTTATCCATTGACCTGCTTCCTCCGCGTTCAGCTTGGGGAAGGAGTCACATTGCGCTAGCCAGTGTTCTTTCTCACAGTAGGGGCACACTATCTTCCACTTCTCCGTTCTGGAGGGAGTACTGTGGCTCCTGCTGCTCGGTACTGACTCCGATTGGTGCATCACAGTCACCGATCTTCTTCCATCATTTAGTCGTCTGGTTCCTTCTCTGGAGCCAGGGGTGCTCCGTCCGAATGTATCTAGCCGTAGGCTGCTGACTTCTCTCGCCAGGAAGTCTGCTAGATCGAGGAGGTTCGGTTCGGGGCCATTCGGGTCTCTGTGGTCCCTCTGCCGCCTAAAGCGCTCCTGACGAGCGGGCGGCAGCTTCTCCAGGATCCTTTCCACATTTGAGTTGGCGTAAAGTTCATGCCTCCCCTTCTCTCTTTGCGCTCCCAACATCCCTACCAGGGACTGCACTCTGATGGACAGGTCGTCCAGTGCTCGATTGTCTATTGCTGGGGGTAAGCGGTCGATGTGTCGGATCTCCTGGATCACGTAATCCCATATGCGCCCATACCTCTGGTCCAATGCTACCAGCGCTGCTGTGTATGGGGTGGTGGAAGTCGCGTAGGCGAGCGCTATATTATGTGCGCGGGGTACCTTTAAGTGCTTCAGTAGGATGGCGTATTTGTGGCGTTCATCCAATACATCCACCAACATGGTCTCCAGACACATGCGGAGTTCTGTATACTGGGCCCGGTTCTCTTGGGTGAAGTCGGGTACCATAGGCGTGCCAATGTATGACGCTGACTGTGGATACATCGGCGAGCGTTGGGGGAGAGGCCTCCTAGGCGAGTCTCCTCGCGCTCCTTGGTATGGGCTGGTACCGGCAGTGTACCATGGCCCGCTTGTCCAGGTGCTGTTCCTCGGTGCGGGTCGTGCGTCGTGCTCACCCGGGTATAGAGTCGGGGGTCTGTAGCGCAGCTCCGTGGGAGTATAGCCTGGGCTGTACCGGACCTCCTGGTCCGGTAGAGTACTGTGCTGTCTTCGGGCGTGGTTCTCCTCCTCTTCCTCTTCGTCTTCAGTTAGGTCATCCAGTGCTTGTAGTCTCTGGTTTAGCCTCTCCACAGGATATGCTGCTCCTTCCCGGTTGCTAGGTCTCGCTTGGACCGGTGGGGGGAGGTGGTCTGTGGGGGGTATAGACCTCGTCTGTTGGTCAAGTTCAGGGTTGTTTACTCGGCTAGGGGATGCCGCCCTGGAGGTGTGTCTAGACGAGTTCCTGGAGCCTCTGGCGGAGGGAGAGGGTGTTGTCCGTCTGATCAGCTGTTCTATTAGTTGCGACTGCTGTCTGTCGCGCTCTGCGTCCCGTAGAGCACCAGCAGCTGCTCGCTGGCTGTCTGCTCGGTCTCGGGCCACATTCTCTTCCATCTGAATGCGTCTTATTTCCAGGCGTATGTGCTCTTCTTCGCTCCGTTGCTGTATCTGCAATCGATCGCGTTCACCCTGGAGTCTATCGCGTTCAGTAGAGGCTTTCAGGCTGACGAGGAATGCCTGCTGTAGTGTCCTCTCTGCATCGCTGGGAGAAGGCGGTTGTATAGGGGAGCCTTCCCTCGGGGTACTCCTTGCGGAGCCTTGGAGTTCTATCTCCACGGTGCTCTCCCCGTCTTCTTCCGTGCCGAGTTCTCTCTCGGTAGCGTTGTATTCCTCCCGGGACTCATCGGGGACTACTTCTTCAGTACTGGCGGGGTGTGAAGTCATGTCTGGTTCCCACTGGTCCCCACCGTGAACTTGGTCAGTTACATTAGAGCCCGTAGGGGCCTCTATGGTCGGGGTAGTCTGGGCGTTGGGGTTAGACATGCTTTTACTTTCTAGTTTTACCGCGTTTACTGTTAGTAGAAGACTAGGTTGTTGACTGACAGCGTAAGCCTCTAAGTACTGAGGGAGCCGTCGTTCGCGCTGCGGGCGTTGGTTAGGAGGATCGTTTCGTGGAGTGTTCATCATAGGCCATTTCAATATTAATAACACTATATTAATATTACACTAATTACCCTCCGGCTCGAAGGACCAATTGTAACTGAGGGGTACAATTCCCTGACTGTATTACTAGATATGATACTTACTACCACTACCTTTGTACTTAATATTCGGCCACCCAGTACACGGCATAAATATATTATCATGAACACTCTCACGTAGATGAAACGGATCCAACACAAATGTACGAATTAGAAACAGGTCTTTATTTCCTACACAGCGATGGTGTGTAGAATAAGCACTTAATCACTTAATTACATTTATGAATTGAAATAGTATGCACTTTTATGGCAAGGAGTATTCGTCGGTATATCAATAGAGAATGTCCAATCTCTGAAGGCGCAGGTTGTAAATATACGACCTGGAATAGTTAAGGAATAACAGCAATGATACTTTAATGATTATAGGCTGGATACACTAGAGGGGGTTAATCCGGTCGCTTGTAAGCCGACAGGAGTAGGAGGGGGGGGGGGGGGGGGGTAGAATCCAGCTGCCTCGTCCGGCCAAGGGTATCCCAGGTGAACCCACTGTAGTGCCGTTCAATGCGCCGGCGATCCTTGGACCACAGATGAAAGCAGGTGGACTCTTTGTGGGCCGGCTCTCTCCGGTCCACGGGGGAGAGACGTGAAGAGACCTCGTCTTGCAGAGCGTCTCCTCACCTTGCGTCCTCTCCAGGGGGGGGGGTTCCAACACACGGCAGTGTCGGGGGTCTTTATCCATGGAATAATCAAAGCATCCAAAGCATAATCCGTGCCTGGGAAGGCGGGCTGTCGTCGGTAGAATAATCCGGTATACAGGTCCACTCGCTCGTCGGCTCTGGGGCTCCTCGGGTGCAGCTTCACATAGGGCCAACCACCCTGGGTAAGCAGCCAGTTCTCTGCCCGAAACGATGGGGTACTGACTACGGTAGTATTCTCACCGCACGAAGCACTATATATTAACAGACTATTATTAGCTTAATAGACTACGTCCAACTCGACGATATAGTGCCAAATATGACTATTCAAATATTAATATACACGATGTCTCAATACCGATGGTAGGCCGAACTTGGCCTTACTCCCACACGTGGCGTCGCGGGGAGGCTTTACGTCTGTGACTCTATTGGAGGGTAAGAAACTGGACTGAAAAGAAAGTCCTACTTTAGTAGCGCAGTATATATACGCACTATGAACAAATAGTCCCATTAGTGGTGCGGTAGCCAAATTCCTACGCGGAACTAGGACTTGTTCGTACATGTCGAGCGGTACGTTTGAACTGGGTCTGAGGGGTATGGCAGCCTGGCACCAAGGTCTCGACCAATAGTAGAATGGAGACTATTATGGGATGTTCAGTAGGCTAGAATGGATATTCAATGCATATTGTACAAGGAATATACAAGGGATATCAGGGAATATTAGAGAATATACAAATACAATTAAATATATATATATAAATAAATATATATATTCGGTTTAATCTGGCCCTTCACAACATTGGCTGTAGAGTGCTTTTGTAGGTATTACCCCACACCTCCGCACAGTAGCTCATATATGGTAGGAAGAGTGTACAGTACAGTGTATACAGTGTTTTTTGGTTTAGAATGTGTTTTATCTTGCATAGAACACCAACACTCCGTGCCAATTTAGTCCTGACATATTTGATATGAGGTTTCCAGTTGAGTTTGTGGTCTATTATCACACCCAGAAATGTATTCTCAAATACCCTCTCCAGTTTAATACTATCAATCATTGGTTCCACCGGTGTATTTACTTGTATATCACGTTTACCAAATACCATGATTTTTTTTTTTTTTATATTTAATGATAATTTATTTACATCAAACCACACTTTCAGCTTGGTTAGCTCAGCTGCGACATTCTTTAAAAGCATTTGGAGGTTCTCTCCCTCACAGAAGACATTTGTATCGTCAGCAAAAATTACATTTTTCAATATTTTAGACTCATTACCTAGATATAATTTATATACAGTATGAATAGTTTCGGGCCCAGAATTGACCCTTGCGGCACACCACAGATTATGTTTGACTGAGTGGACCTGTACTCCCCCAACTGCACAAACTGTTGTCTTTGTTCTAAGTAACTCTTTAACCAATTGAGCCCTACTCCTCTGATCCCATACCTTTCCAATTTTAGTAGCAGAATATCATGATTTATAGTGTCAAACGCCTTCTTCAGATCTATGAAGACCCCTATTGCAAACTTCTTATTATCAATTATGCTTGTCAGTTCTTCTACTAGGTCCATTAGTGCCAATGCCGTTGCATGATTCGATCTAAATCTAAATTTATAAACATAAACAGTGTAACACAGGGTCTGGAACAGGGTTTACTGCACTCTCGATACTGCCACCTTAAAGGATCTGGCCGGTACTGCACCCTCTGCGTCGCAGTATGCCTTCTAAAGGCAACATATGGGTCCCTGACATTGAATAGGATATTAAAATCGAAAAAAAGGAATATTACGTGTCTGGCACCCAACCGCTGGCGAGCAAACGCATAATATTACGTGGTTGGCCCCCAAAGGGTTATTTAAATGGAGATTTGTCAAGATTGGCACTTTAAGCATGAGTAACGTTCATGCAGTCATGTCACATAAATAAACAACTCATCTGTAATGCTGAAAGTCCAACTCCGATAGTGATATCAAAACTTGATCATGTTAAGTGTAATGTTATATCATTAATACAAGCCACAAATCCAGACAATTCGTCCCATTCAAATCCAAAAGCCAGTCAAAACCAATCCAAGCCAGAGTTGTTCTGACTAGATGCCCAAATGTTCTCAAAAGCATCTGTTGATCACCAAGACTTGCTCGCTAGTTAGTGTCTGGTACGGTATATCTTATGAACACTGCCTGAGCCTCTACTACGTATCACATGACATGAGTGTATCTTGCCCAGAATGAGGGAGCAAGGTGCAGAAAACACTTTTATAGGTCCCACCCTCTGGCCTCTGAAGTTGCTAATGTCTTTTTTATTTGGGCTTCACGGGGAGTATAGTGTGAAATGGTGACCTGTCCCTTTGTTACTTTCAAAAGAAATGTTTACAACAAATTACATTTAAATTATTTTATGCCCTTCTTTTTAGACTCCCTTGCCTTACAGGTGTTTATCTGTGAAGAGGAGGTTCCACCTGAGCAGCAGGAGAGGAGCTCCAGTCTGGGCCAAGAGGAGTCGGAGTCCCTACAGATTAAAGAGGAACAGGAGGAACTCTGGACCAGTCAGGAGGGAGAGCAGCTTCAAGGTCTGGAGGAGGCTGATATCATGAAGTTCACATTCAATCCTGCCTCTGTGAAATGTGAGCATGATGATGAGAAACCTCAGTCCTCATGGTTTAACCAAACCCAGGACCCAGAGGCCCTACAGATTAAAGAGGAAGAAGAGGAACTATTTCAAGATCTAGACGAGGCTGATGGCTCCAAGATTACCTTACACCCTGTGAGATATGAACATGGTGGAGAAAATACTCTGTCCTCACAACTCAGCCAAACCCAGGACCCAGAGCTCCTACAGATTAAAGATGAACTACATCAAGGGCTGGAAGAAGCTGGTGGCTCAGAGATCACAGGACACCCAGTGAAATGTGAAGATGGTCAAGAGAACGCTCAGCCTTTCCAGCCTCTTCAAACCCGTAGGCAGAGAAACAGAGAAGCTTACTCTTTACTCAGCACCTCAACTGAACAGATGAAAACAGAACCTGATGGGGAGGACTGTAGAGTATCAGAACCAGCCAGTAACTTAGATCCAGCTGGTGACTTAGAACCAACTAGAGATATCCAGCCCCTTTCTTCAGACTGTTCTCTAATTGAGACTGAAGACAGTGATGATAAACGTTCTGAAAATGAGACTGATGACAGTGATGATGAGAGTTATGGAACTGAGCCTGATGACACTGATGATGAGGGTTCTGGAACTGAGCCTTATGACACTGATGAATGGAAGGAGAGTGGACGACTATGTTTGATGACTCAGAAACCAAAGAAGACACAGCAAATACGAAGTAGTCCTGGCTTCAGCAAGGAGGAACATCTGAAGATACACATGAGATCTCATACCGGAGAGAAACCATTTAGTTGTTCAGTTTGTGGGAAAGGGTTCAGTCAGAAAACAGATCTGAACAGACACATGATAACTCATACTGGAGAGAACCCATTTAGCTGTTCAGTTTGTGGGAAAAGGTTCCGTGATAAAGGACATCTGATCTCACACATGAGAACTCATACTGGAGAGAAGCCATTTAGTTGTTCAGTTTGTGGGAAAGGGTTCAGTCAGAAAGGACATCTGAACTCACACATGAGAACTCATACTGGAGAGAAGCCATTTAGTTGTTCAGTTTGTGGGAAAAGGTTCAGTCAGAAAAAAGGTCTGGACTCACACATGATAACTCATACTGGAGAGAAGCCATTTAGTTGTTCAGTTTGTGGGAAAGGGTTCAGTCAGAAAGGACATCTGACCAGACACATGAGAACTCATACTGGAGAGAAACCATTTAGCTGTTCAGTTTGTGGGAAAGGGTTCAGTCAGAAAAAAGGTCTGGACTCACACATGATAACTCATACTGGAGTGAAGCCATTTAGTTGTTCAGTTTGTGGGAAAGGGTTCAGTCAGAAAGGACATCTGAACTCGCACATGATAACTCATAGTGGAGAGAAGCCATTTAGACGTTGTTCAGTTTGTGGGAAAGGGTTCAGTCCGAAAACAGATCTGAACAGACACATGAAAACTCATATAGGAAAGGCAGCACAACTGAAGAGGGCCAGAATAGAGACATACCAGAACTTAGTAAAGAAACTGAAAGAATTAGAGAAAAAACACAAACTCAAAGAACCAAGAGACACTTAGGGAAGTAAAAGACGTTAGAGAAAAGAGAAACAAAGAATTACTGACAGAAATTGAGAAAAAGGCTAGATAAGTGAAACAGACATACTATGAAGGAGGAACGAGAGCGACCAGACTCTTAGCTAGACAAATCAGAATACAACAGAAACTAAATACAATACACACAATAAAAGACACAAACACAAACAGGTTACTAAGAGAACCAGCTGAAATAGAGAAGACATTTGTAGAATACTATAAGACACTATACACACAACCGAAAGCGGCAGGAGAAGAAGAGATGGAGACATTCTTAGAAAAATTTGATTTACCATCGGAAAGGAACAGAACGAAATATTAAATGCAGAGATAACAGAACAGGAAGTGGGAAATGCGATCAGTAAAGCAAAGAACAATAAGTCACCAAGTAGCGACGGATTCCCTTTGGAATTTAAAAAAACATTTAGACAGGAACTGAGGCCCATATTAGAGGCAGCATTTAGACACACAATGAAAAAAGGAACAATGCCACCCTCATGGAAAGAAGCCATAATTACTACGATTCCAAAGGAAGGGAAGGATAAGGAACTATGTAGTAGTTTCAGACCAGTGTCCATACTTAATGTAGATTACAAGATGTATACAGATGAAGCCAGGATTAGTCCTGGAACCACTGTTTGGGGACCGTTTGGGCACCGTTAACGGTAACAATGACCAGCGGGGGCGCTCGAATACAGCTGGTGTGACAACGTGTCGAGGTGCCTGCTTTCTGTTAATTCAGGAAGAGCTCCGCCCTCGACAAAGGGAGAGAGAGGCTGAGAGAGAATGAGAGCGAATGGCCAAAATGCACTGTGTTCTGACCACATGTTTTGGCTCAAATACATAGTATTATATTGTATGCCTCGTTTTATAAAATGTCCTTTGAGCGCAAGCGATTGATAACTGTCAACTTTGAAAAGGCACAAGCTCTTATTTATTTTTTAAGCGGGCCGCTTTTATTATGAAATTCGTATTATGAAACAGGAAACACCTCGACCATTGTCTTCAACTTAGCTCACTACGATCCAACCTATTGCGTGGCACCACAGGGAGACGTATTAGTATCGGCGTCTGTGATTTGCCTAAACGTTTGGCGCTTCCTGAGTCTGCAGCAGCCGTAGTGGACGGGGACGCAGGGCTGTACGCTAAGCTTTTTCACTAGGGGCACACTTGCCCCTAAATGAGAAATTTAGGGGCAAAAAATATTTTTTAGGGGCAAATTTTTTAATAACAATTTTGCCATTATTAAAAAAAATATGTTCCTGCCTCATTACTGTGGTCCTTTTATTTAACATTTAAGTGCGTTTGTTTTCAGGTTTGTATCTTTTATAATGAACCAACCGAGAAAGTGTGTAAATCACTAATAGAACAAAAACAACAAACTGTGTGTGTGTGTGTGTGTGCGCGCTTGTGTAGTGCTCCTTGAATGAGATCACCACAACACACACACCATTGCATTAATCAGGAGGACAAGAAACTCTGCATACATTTGTTTCACAATGAAAAGTGCTTTAGAAATCAAATTAATTATTATTGTAAATAACCCCATGAAAGGTTTATTATTTGTATGGGTAATTACCTGCTTCATATTTGTGATGTTACTGGTTTCAGTGTGTGCCTAAAGTGATCAATGTGTTGGGCCGTTTATAGAGATCTATGCCAATTAATGTTTATGTATATCCGGGACTTTTTTTTATGTGACCTTTATTTTGAAAACCGTGTTGCGACGCAACCTTATTTACATTTGCGCTTTTGACAGTGAAATGTTCAGTCCAACTTAGCTCGAAGGAAAGACTAATCAAAAAGGTTTAATTGACCCGTATGAGGCTCTTACGGTAGGACTTTGATTGTTTATAGAAGTGGAATGTAATACTATGCTAAACGAGAAATAAACAGTGATTTTACCAGCAGTAAAGTTGCAAGCCACTTTCATTTCATATACGGGGACACCGTGACAATTATTAGTATTATCTTATTTGCATATTGTCTCATTATTAGATAGATAGATAGGTTGATATTTTATAAATTTAAGTAGACAGTTTCACGTCCTAATATGGGCTACTACTACTCACCAAATCGATGGCTGAACCTGAACGTTAGAAGTGTCCGTGTCCGACTCCCCGTCAATCAATCATAACATCATCACGTCAATCATCATCATCTTATCATCTCTCCACATCGGACATGGTTGTCATAAGATGGACTGATATCCACTCCGTTGTTCTTGCAGAGCAAAATTTGCGTCTTAAATGTATTGAAATGAGGTGCTTCTTTGGCGATGCAATAGTCCATATTGAAAGGAAGAGAGGCCACATTCAGTTTCGTTTTGCTAGGAATTATGGGATTTGGTGTTGGATGTATAGACTACGCAGATAGGGACATGGTCTTTAATCGCACGATAGACTACAAGTACCAAGTATATAGCGTGACCCAGATTCACTCCACACGCAAATCTTTTTTTTTCACTCAGGCTATCGGTGATCGCAGTAAGTTCATTCATTGCCGACAGATTCTTTCATAGCACCACGACATACACTGTGCACTGTACAGCCTTGGTTGTAGGCTAATGTTTTTTTTTTTTTAAATGTATCCAATTTGTATGGATTAATTTAGGAGTGAAATGCGAATGAAGGGTTGAAATCACAACTCGCAACGTTGCTCCCAAATAATATTTCCAACTCGCAACGGCCAAATTAAGGGGCAATTTGCGACGAGATCATCGCAGTGTACAGGCCTGGGACGGCCGAGTTAGACAGATAATATCATTAGAATATTATTCTTTTGGTAACGTTTTATTTCTGACTACAGTACAGTATGTATTACTATCCACTACTACCTACTATGGGCCAGCCGTGTATAGGTGTAACAGAGTTATAATAGTTCAATGGTTGTGATGGCGGAGTTCGCGTCAGGTTCCTTACTGTATATTTGCATATCGTTTTATTTCTGACTACAGTACAGTATGTATTACTATCTACTACTACCTACTATGCTGCTATGTCTATACTACTATATAGTTTCAAGTTTCTTTAATAGTTGTCATACAGAAGTACAGAATACTTTTATACAAAATGCTTCTTACTGTTGCGCTCCAGAGACTGTGCAAGACAAGATAAGTATGAAATAAAATAACATAGTAAAATTAGAAGTAAAAAAAAATGAGGTCACAGTGTTCAGTTTAGACATATGTACAATGTTCGATGCAGAATAGACAGTTACCATACAATATACAATACTGTGCAGTGTACTAATATACAATACTATATAGTGCAAGGCAGAAATGGAGAAATGGGACGAGGTGCAATTTAGGTACAATTCACAGTAGGTGTACGAGTTGTAGTGCAAATCCTTTATCAATAAATATAAAGTGTAAGTGTGTTTGTGTGATCTAAGAGAGTGGGTGCTGCAGTGTGTTGTTTGTTTGAGTGAGTGTGTGTGTGTGCTGTGTGCATTTGATGGTTGTTGCATAGTGATTATTGTTCGTTTAGCAGCCTGATGGCCTGGGGATAGAAGCTTCTTCTGAGTCTTTCTGTGCTCGCCTTAAGACTCCGGTATCGCTTGCCTGACCGCAGCAGTTCAAAGAGGCAGTTGTTCGGGTGGCTCGAGTCCTTAATAATTCTCTTAGCCTTCCCCTTGCACCGCTTGTTGTAAATGTTCTGGAGGGTGGGAAGCCCCCCTCCAATTGTGCGTTCGGCTGAACGTGTCACTCTTTGTAGTCTGCTACGGTCTTGTGCAGTGCTATTCCCAAACCAGGAGGTGATGTTGCCGGTCAGGATGCTCTCTATTGTACATGAGTAGAAGTTCCTAAGGATCTTCTGACTGACTTGGAACTTCCTTAGGTGCCTGAGGAAGTAGAGGCGTTGTCGTGCCTTCTTCACAACACTGTCAATGTGTGTGGTCCATGTCAAGTCCTCGGATATGTGGGCTCCGAGGCACTTGAAACTGTTCACTCTCTCAACCGGTGCCCCGTCGATGCTGAGGGGGCTGTAGTCCTTGACCCCCGACCTCCTGAAGTCCACAATCATCTCTTTTGTTTTGCTGACGTTCAGGGAAAGGCAGTTCTCCTGACACCACTGTGACAGGTTCTCTACCTCTTCCAGGTAGGCCCTTTCGTCGTTGGCAGAGATCAGGCCCACCACTACTGTGTCATATACTACTACTTTGTATCACAAACAGTACTGTATTTGCAAATCTGATATGTCATAAATTAGGGGTGCACCGATATGAAAATTGGCCACCGATACCGATACCGATTGTTCAACTAACACAATCGGCCGATACCGATACCGATACCGATAATTGTGGCAAAAAATAAGTATTTTAAATTTTTTTTAATATTTTTTTTTTATTTTATTTTTTTATTTTTTTTTATTTTTTTAATGAAACTACTGTATATTTGTATGTGTGTTTGTATTTGTAGGCCTCTTTACTTACTTAAAAAAGGAAACATCAAGAAATATGTTTATGGTATCACTGATCCCTCTCCCAGTATCGTCTGGCGGCCTGCAGAGGGATACTATTTTCTCAACCAGAGCTTTCAACCAATGCAATGGAACCATTCTGGCGGCCTGCAGCGGGATACTATTCTCTCAACCAGAGCTTTCAACCAATGCAATGGAACCATTTTGATTGACAGTCGATTCGGCCAATTACGCCACACCGCTAGCACCCACCTCCTGCTTACCACCAAGCGTTTATTAATTTTTCTACTTCGGGGCATGCCGCCATTGATGATCTGCTTGCGAGAATGCGAGTCAAACTCAGAACCACAACAAGCTAATACGTTAGCTGCCCGGCAGTGCCCGCCGACCAGCGCGCTCCACAGGATGGCCAAACGAGACACAATGATTTTACTGCAACAAATGTTATAATAAAACAAATCCTTTCTATACATTTGTCTGGTTGAAAACTTTATTAACAGATTGCAGAATGTGTAGTTGTGTACGGAATGAGCAACGGAATGTAACCGAGCTATGCACGGCTTGCTTGCTATCTTCGGGTAAATACTATGCTGATGTAATTGAACGTGTAACTAACTATAATAACGTTAATGCCACAAAACGAATGTTTGTGTCATTTTAACAGCAGATACTTTCTTAAATGCCATCCTCCCGACAGAGCGGTGTTGATGGGGAGCTCTGATGGATTCGCTTGGTTGTGTTATTACTATGCATTGAACAGCTAACCGAAAGCTAGGGTTAACTAATGTTAAAGGTTTAGCCATAACGTTACGTTGGCTAAAGTTGGGGCTATTCTTAATCCAGTAATAATGGCTGCAGACCTGCAAGCAAAGTACAGCAAGTTGGCAAAGGAGTATTCCAACGTAAATCACATTTTCACCAGTAACGTTAGTCTTCTGCCTCCCGGCTATGAACGGACTCGGAGTAATGCCTTGCTGCTATGGGTAATAATAATATGCTGATGTTATTGTCCGTGTAACACTAACTATATAACGTTAATGCCACAAAACGAATGCCTTGTTAATCATAAATAGTAACTTTGATGCAGTAGCTTGTGTGTGTGTGGGGGGACGGCGGGCGTTGTGCAGGTGGGTCGCGAGTGAACTTTTTTTTTTTTTGCCTTTTGACGCTACACAAATGGATGGTTAGTTATCGGCGACTGCTATCGGCACATTTGAGCTTATCGGCCGATAGGCCGATAGCAGTCAACAAGGCACTTATCGGCCGATACCGATACCCGACCGATATATCGGTGCACCCCTATCATAAATGTATAGATGTAGCAGTACTGTCTACCTGTATGTCATGTATGTCATTATGAATTGAAAATGGGGGACCCTGATGTAAACCAGACGAACGTCTTTCTCTGGTCTGCATCCCCTTAACAATTGTGTGTATTGAGCTGTACTGTCTGTTAATAAAGTTTTCTTTTTTTTTTAAACTTTATTTTTTAGCGTTTATCGCTTTTCTGGTCAAGCATGACCGACAGTTGTAGGGTGAAACGGGAGAGAGAGCAGGGGGAGACATTCGGCAAATGACGGCGAGTCCGGGAATCGAACTCGGAGTCAACCAGATCCGTGACGCAGCACGGAGTCCCGCGACGCAGCGCGGTAACATGGTGTGCTACTGGAGCACCCCCAGTTAATAAAGTTTTCAATCAATCAATTACCTACTATGCTACTACAGTATGTCTATACTATCATCTACTATGCTACTATGCCTTTTTTCTTTTTTTGTATTAAGATCTGATAAACAACAAAGAGAATGTTTTTTTTTATTACTTTGCTTGAGTTGTGTGATGTTCCAAATTGAAATGAATAATAAAACAGAGCCGGTGCCAAAACAACAAATAGCTCCAGGCCTAGAGCAGTTATTGCTAGTTTACATCATTATGGAATAAAAGAAAAAATTATTTGGGAGGCACGGAAAAGGAGGGGAAAGCTGGAATACGAAGGGAAACCAGTCCAAATCTTTGAAGACTACTGTCCTGAAGTCGTGGAGCAGCGTTCCCGCTACAGAGCTGTCTTCAGTACCCTGCGAGGCTGTTCATTACGACCAAAGACGGCGTGAGAATACCGATTCCCTCGCCTGAGGATGCCGCAGCCTTCTCGAAGAACCCGGAGGATGAGGCCACGACATCGTCCTTACCAGGCACGTGCACACATAGACGTGAAGGGGTGCCCGGGCACCTGCCTTTTCCATTTTTCATTAGAAAGTGCCCTTTTTATGCCCCTTTTTTATTTTATTTTTTACTGTTGCACATATAGATAGACTGCCCTGCCCTTCCAAATGAAAGATGTCATGATAGAATCTAAATATTAGGTAAAGAAAGAGAGATAAATGCCCCTACCCCTGAGATGATGTAAACCGCACGCTGCCAGATGCCTGTATACTTTCCGTAGCCGCATTTCTGGCAGACGCTCTCTGATTGGCCGACGTCAGTTTCTACACTGGTTAAGCCTAGCCACTCTTCGAAGTAGGTTCAGGTTAGAGTTTGTCTTAGAGCGTGACGGCAAGTTCTTTCGACGGTTAAGCTTAGGCACTCTTTCAAAGTTGGTTAAGGTTAGAGTTTGTCTTAGAGCATGGCGATATATGCTATTGACTGTTATTTTTGTGAATTAACTGTGTGAGCCCTATTTTCTTTGCCCCAGGTTGTGTGCAAACCAGTGACATTGACTGTGATTAGGTTAACATGGGACTGCTAAGTGGGGAACTTGGACTAATTGGGGGAGGCTTCAGGCTAGATATTTCCCATATGGATTGGCTGGTGTGTTTTGAGCTAAATCGACCTGGACGTAAAAAGTGGGTGGTATGTGCCCAGACAGAGTGGACAGACAGAACGGGTGCAAAAAAAGTAATAATCTTTATTGACAAATTGAATACAGTAATGCAAGCACAGAAACAATGGGAAATGTTGGCGGCCAATGGCTCTTCTGGTTTAGAGGTGTCGGGAGGCTCTCTGGCTCCGCTACGATATCACTCTCACTACTTGCACAGCAGAGGTTAGTC
Source organism: Notolepis coatsorum (assembly GCF_963971535.1). Taxonomy (NCBI): domain Eukaryota; kingdom Metazoa; phylum Chordata; class Actinopteri; order Aulopiformes; family Paralepididae; genus Notolepis; species Notolepis coatsorum. The sequence continues at coordinate 19,364,467 of NC_140172.1, forward strand.
AACTAGCATTAGTCTTGGTGTCACAGTTACATTAGCCACTCACCATAGGTGGAACACACAAAATCACTACAATTATACTATACACACTGTAGGCCATTCTGACACGTCAACACACACTATAGGCCACAAGGATTATAGTCCAGTTTTAAAGGGGTAGTTCAACCAAAATAATGAAAACAGGTGTTGTTAGGAGTTCACTCCACCTGGAATATGACCTCTCCTGGATATACATCACTGGCATTGGGCTTAATATTGATAATTGAAAACAGGAAGAATGGCTTCTCGTTTACCTGGGCACACAATAGATATTAGTACCTGGTTCTACTTTTTAACATGTATATGCGTTAGGATCAGCATATTTAAACAAGGTTTCTGAAACACAAGTTAGTGGTGGTGTCGTGACTAGTGGTCTCCACTCTCAGAGCAGACAATATTGGTGGCGACTCTTTGTGAACTGCAATACATTTGATTCCTAAAGATTGAAAATGTTTTGTTTTAAATCAAGAAGTTTATTCCATTCAATGACATAATACAATCTTTTCTATGGCAGTTCTGTCCTGCGTGTTTTTCCATCTAAGTGGACAAGATTAGTACCTATATATTCAAGGACTGCTCAATGACGAGAATAAAATCAATAAAAAATGTATATTCAATGTAAACAGAATGCGAAAACCATATAATATTTACTGTATGGTAAGAGACATTAAAAGTAGGGATGTCCGATATTATCGGCCGATGTGATATCGGAAATTATCTGTATCGGTTTAAAATTAAATTTTTTTACATTTATTTATCCAGGCAAGCAAGTAAGAACAAATTCTGATTTTATTTATTGTTAAACGTATGCATAATGTTGTGTTAATTCCACAACAAGAGATATGTAATGTTAATTACCTGAAATTATTCATTTGGGGGGGGGGGGGCCCTGCATATATCGGTATCGGAAATTAAGAGTTGGATAATATCGGTATCGGTAAAAAAGCCAATATCGAACATAATTAAAAGAGATATATCTTGAATGCATGGTAAAAAAGCCATTATCGGACATAATTAAAAGAGATATATCTTGAATGCATAAACATGTTACTTCAGAGTTACTTTGAGAAGATGATGTGCTCCAATATATTCCCCTCAGCAATATTAATCTATATATACAGAGACATGTCATCATTGTAAATACATCACATATAAACACAACACATAAGATAATTTTCATACATGGATTACTAGATTTCAACCACAATACAATACGTTATCTTTCCTTGTTGTTAACCAAGGTGAAAATAGTGGAGCTAAAGCCTGATCTGGTTCAACAAAGGAAATAAATGATGAAATAACATTATGTATTTATAGCTGGTGGTGCAGGGTTGATTGAGTAGGACACCATGACTCAATGAGGCCTTCTGATAGCAGGTGGTCATAAGATTTGAAAATGTCTTTTAATAGAGGCCTTGCACTGAATGTGTGTAGTTCTTTGTCTTCCAACATGGCTGTCTGTAACATAGCAGCAATTGTTTTGAACATGTCAATGGAAAGGACAACGGTTGCTATGTGTAGATATTTGAGAAATATATCAACAGGAAAGCCAGTGGAACAATAATATGCTTTTCCAATGTTTCACATCTCAACCAAAAATAAAGGGCACATCAAAGGCTCTATAAATATTCATATTAACGTCATCATGGCAGGTTAGGAAATTATTTTAAATAAATATTTAAATACACAGGATGATGATTGATTTTCATACACAGGAGGATATATTGTCACCTTCTGCGTCCTGTCCTGCTCTACCTAGGAGCCACCCCTCCTAAACCACATGCAGTATTTCTTAGTGAGTCCTGTTGCAAAGCTTACAGATGTCAAAGAATAGTTGGGAGGGACGCAATCTTTCAAAACTTAAAATACAATTACCACCAGGCAGAAAGGGGCATTTTCTGACTCTAGGGGAAAAGGGCAGATGCTCAAGCACCCCTTGGGCCCTATGCGTGTCTGGCTACAGGCAGCCATGTTGGAAGAGAGACAACTATTGATGGAAGAGAGGACTAGAGAGCAAGGCTCTATTAAAATCACAAAATTGGTGTTTGAAGATGAGTGTCAGAAGTTCTTCTGATGCAGATCACATTAGTTGGATTGCTGTCCAGGAAGAATGTGTTGTCAAATATGTTGAGTTTCTAGGCAGATTTCTACACAATTTTAGGGTTTGAAAACCTGAATGAATATACTGGAATATAGTATATCTCTACTGTATGAATGCGCTGGTGTCTCTTTAAGTCTCCAGTTTGACTGAAGCTCTTCTCAAACTGGTCAGAGTGGTAAGGCTATTCTGTATGAATGCACTGGTGTATCTTTAAGCTGTCATATCTACTGTAGCTCTTCTCACACTGGTCACAGTGGTAAGGCTTCTCTCCTGTATGAATGCACTTATGTCTCTTTAAGGCCCCCGAGGTACTGAAGCTCTTCTCACACTGGTCACAGTTATAGGGCTTCTCTCCTGTATGACTGTGCTGGTGTGTCTTTAAGTGGTCAGATCTACTGTAGCTCTTCTCACACTGGTCACAGTTATAGGGCTTCTCTCCTGTATGAGTGCGCTGGTGTAGCTTTAAAAACGAATATCTACTGAAGCTCTTCTCACACTGGCCACAGTGGTAAGGCTTTTCTCCTGTATGAATACGGTGGTGTTTCTTTAAGTCTGTAGAGGTACTGAAGCTCTTCTCACACTGTTCACAGTGGTAAGGCTTCTCTCCTGTATGAATGCGCTGGTGTGTCTTTAAGTGTCCAGAGGTACTGAAGCTCTTCTCACACTGGTCACAGTTGTAGGGCTTCTCTCCTGTATGAATGCGTTGGTGTCTCTTTAAGCCTCCAGAGGTACTGAAGCTATTCTCACACTGGTCACAGTGGTAAGGCTTCTCTCCTGTATGAATGCGCTGGTGTGTCTCTAAGTGTGCAAATTTACGGAAGCTCTTCTCACAGTGGTTACAGTTATAGGGCTCTTTATGAATGCGCTGGTGTGTCTCTAAGGCTCCAGAGGTACTAAAGCTCTTCTCACACTGGTCACAGTTATAGTTCTCTCTTGTATGAATGAGCTGGTGTCTCTTTAAGTGGTAATATCTACTGAAGCTCTTCTCACACTGGTCACAGTTATAGGGCTTCTCTCCTGTATGAATGCACTGGTGTTTCTTCAAGTCTGTAGAGGTACTGAAGCTCTTCTCACACTGGTCACAGTAGTAGGGCTTCTCTCCTGTATGAATGTGCTGGTGTATTAGAAAAGTGGCCTTATTGATGAAGCTCTTTCCACACTGGTGACAGCAGTGAGGCCTTGACTCGTTCATATCTCTGCTTGTTGTTGGGGAGCAATGCAGCAATTGTACCTGGAGAAGAGAGAAGTACACCAATGAAAAGTTCAGATCTAGTCTGTTTTGCATTCGTACAGAAAAAAAATTGTATGCTCCAAATTCAATGGACATTATATTAGCAATATAAATTACATGTCAATTAATCCATATATTGTTTAGCCAAAGAGTAGCCTATTGATAATTTGTTTGTAATATGTTTACCTGTTAGCAAGCGCCCCCAAAATTGCATGAGCCTGGTCTCTTTTGAAAGATGACATTCTGAAGGTTCTGATTCCAGAAGAAAATATCACTTTTAGTGCTATCGTAATAGTTACATAGGTCTGAACTTGAGTGTTACTCAAGTTTTACTGTAGTAGTTAGTAGTCCAGAGGTAGTATTTCTCCAGAAGGTGGTATGGCTTACAAATCCAGATGGAGCCATAGCCTGAAGCCTTATGTAGTACATATTAGGGGTGGAACGGTATGCATTCGAACCGTACACCGTTCGGCACAACCTCCACAGTTCGGGGCGTGTGGGTATTGTTCGGTTCAGGGGATGCAAAAAAAAAGAAAAGTTGTCTTCATTTGACACAGAGAGGTGAAGCGCCGGCTGCTGCAGCAGGTGCTAGTCAGTTCGTAGAAAGTGCGTGGAAATGGCAAGCGCAATATAAATCAATCTTCATTACGACTTTAAAAACATTTGGCATTAACATTACATAGGCCTACATCTTGCCATAACGTTAGCACGGTTTGTGACGCTACAAGTACAACGCACATTGGTAGCCCGCAAGCTCCAATACAGCCAGTGAAATCATTATCAGACATCAATGAAATGTTACCATAGCTAGCAGAGGATAAAATGGGAGTCTGAGGCGGGGCGTCGAAAGACAATGACGTTTATTCAACATCCAAGAAGGCTAACATTGTGTTTACTAATTCCAACCGGGACCATTGCCGCTTTCCCACTGCATGGTATCAACTCCATTCGACTCCACTCAACTTCCACTGTAGGTAGAGTCGAGAACGAAGGTACCACACGCTAAATTGTCCCTGCGGACCCAACCCATAGACAGTTCCGTGTGTGAATTGCGTTAATCCACCACCATTTCACAATTACTGTGTTGCACTCAATATTTAAATAATGTTAGTCTAAATAAATGTAGACAGCCTTCTAATTTGTTTGTTTGTTTATTTTAAATAACACAGTGACACTTTTCCTTTTGATAAGAAATCCAGCCATATTCCTTTCATTGTATTTCAAATACGGCACTTTAATTTCAAGCGGAAAACTAATCTTTCCATTAAGAACTGACAATCAGGGAATTTAAACATTGTTGACTGTTTTTTGTGTTTATTTTAAAGAATGGAAAGTCTAGTGCTGGTTGAGCATATGCATACTTTACGTTACTGGCCTTTGTCTATAATGTGGCCACAAAAATAGAGTTCAGTTCGGTCTTTGTGTGCCAAATATAATTTTTTAAAGATTTATTTTTTGGCGTTTTATCACTTTATTTCTACTGGGCAGTCCAGTAGAGAGAGACAGAGGAGGAATGGGAGACAGAGTGGGGGGAAGACATTCGGCAAATAACGACGGGGTCGGGAGTCGAACCCTGGTCGGCCGTGTCGCGGCTGAGCGCGCTATGTGGTTCGCCACTGGGGCGCCCCGTGCCAAACATTATTTAAGGCAAACCGCTGTTAACCTTTTTTATTTTTTTTTATAAATGAGAATCATGTTTAATTTTTTTTGTGTTAAAAAAAACAAATAAAAGAAAAAAACATATCGAACCGAACCGAAAACCATAACCACAAAACCGTGATACGAACCGAACCGTTGATTTTGTGAACCGTTCCACCCCTAGTACATATCCAAATTTCATAAAGATCCATTCAGAAATTAGTGATTAGGAGTGATTTTGGTAAACTGTGTACAAAGACTTCAATTAATTTGGCTTCCTGTTAAAGAATTTAGTTGTTCACCTAGATCCCTGATTCACACATCCCCACATGGGGTATCATTGGAAGCCACACTCATTGGCTACAACAATCCACAATCATTTTCGAGATCGGATCTAGATTGACGGAACTACTGCAGCCTGAGTCAGGAGTGGTATTTTGCGCAATACCGTGTACTTTGCACAAGCCTCAAATACCGGGATGTAACTCGAGAACCACTGAACGGATTGTCGGATTTTGTCGCTATCGACAGGCAACAAATAAGCCTTCAATTCGATATATATATTGTATTACAAAATATGCACACCCGAGCCACTAGGGGCCAAAGTGCCGGTTGCAAAAAGTCAGAAAAACTGCCCTGATATGGGCTGTCGCATCCGATCATGAATTAAGATCACATTTTGCCTGTTTCTTTCAACAGTCTTATAGTATCCAGCATATTGCCACCCTATAACCTTTCAGTCTGCCCAGCACCAAGACTGTTGCAGCCTTGATGCTGCTTGTTAATCCTGAAGGCAAAGGAGGAATGACCTTTTTCTGTTGATTTGGTCATATCTGTGTCATAGTAGTTACATCTGTGCCCATAGATGTGAAATAAGGTGTGAACTAACTAAGTTCCTCATATTTATTATGCTTATGTCGATCTGATAAACATATTACAAACAAATTATCAATAGGCTACTCTTGGGCTAAACAATACATCCGTATTGTCATTCACTAATCAAAAAAGGACAATAAAAAGAAACACTATCAAACAGCAGCTTTCTTTCACTGATGGTTTACTACGTATGTGTATCCCAGAAGCTCTATCTTCTTTTTGACCAATCCATTGACAATGAATGTCTTTACAGCTACATAGAGCTATCAGAGGTAGCTTCCAGTATCGAGAGAATTGTAAAAAAAAATTGGCGAAGAGAATTACGTCGCTGCAGATGCTAGCAGTTAGTCGAATATGGAGATGTTAAAATACTACAAATGTAAAACATTTAGCTGAGAGGGAATATGTTTTGCAATTTGGTTAAAGGTATTGCAAAAGTTAGGTATGGTGTTAGGTACAGCTAGGCCTGTATGCATAAAATCCAATATGGCCGCCATCGGAAAGAGAACATGTCATATCTCAGCTCCTATTAGAACTAGATCCTTGGGGAGCGGCTAGGTGGTGTAGTGGGCAAGGCACTCGCCACCAACGCAGGAGACGCTGGGTTCGAGCCCAGCTATCGGCGTTGCTACCAGCTTGGCTGGTCGTTCATACTAACACAATTGGCAGTGTTAGGGGTGGGAAAGCTGGTGGGTGGGTCCTGGTCGTTGTAAACAGTGACTCCTACAGTTCGGTCGGGGGGCCTGCTCAGCGAGGAAAGGATCTAAGGGGGGTAGTGTGATCCTTCCACACGTTACACCCTCTCAGTGAGAGTCCGCGCTGCCAGGTGAAAAGAAGCGGTTGATTGGCTACACATGTGTCGGAGGAAGCATGTGATAGCCTCCACTCTCCCAGACCGACTGTAGGGGGTAGGTGCGCAGGGACCAGGAAGGGGATTGGGAATTGGCATAACGACTAACATTGGGATGGGAGAAAAACGGAGGAAAAAGGAGGGGGGAAAAGATATAAAAAAATAAATAAAAAAAAAACTAGATCCTTGTATAATATCACCTTTTCTATGTTTGTTGGTTGGTGCAAGGGATCAATTTATGAAGTAATTATTATGTATAAAGGTCATTTTCAAGGTAATGTTTAGCAAGAACTGATTATGACTATGGAACTAAGGCACATAGGAAGATTAACTAAGGCATGGTATATAATTATTTAATTCATTAATCATTAATAAGTACATTTTGTGTTTCAAGAACATTTCCTAAATCTACATGCAAAACCCCAGACATTTTAAACTTGGACAACTTGCCCAAACAAATACCAAATTGTAAAAGCCTTCACCGTCTTAACTTAGGGAGACTGGGCCAGTGGGTAAGTTGACCCGCCCTCTGTAGGCATGCAGCCATTTTTTGTCATGCAGCCATAAATTATAGAAAGTTTATAAGAACCTAGTGGAGGGAATCTTAACCTTTAACATGGCCATGTGGTAAGGAAATCTGAACATAAGGAAGGAATAAGTTGCAGAGGATAGTGAATTTGGCCTCTAAAACCATAGGGAAGCTGCATAAACAGCCAAGCTACATCTACAATGAAGTGCTTAGGAACAAAGCTAGGAAGATTGTGGGTGACCCCTTTCACCCACTCTATGGGGAGTTCGAGCTGTTGCCCTCTGGTCATTACAGACTACCTAGGGCAAACCGAAACATTTTAAAAAAACATTAAATTAATCTTGCACTCGTTAGACCCGGTCCTTGTTGATGTATTCCTACGTTCTCTGCACTTCTCCATTACTGATTTATGTATATCTATAATGTCTGCGGTCATTGTTGTTGTTTGTTTGTTTTAAAAAATTGTTTTTAATGGCAGCCTATGATACAGACATGTTTCGGAACAGGTGTTCCATCTTCAGTGTTAATAGGCTAACCGTGATAGCTTGTAAAAATGGGAGCTATATACCATGTGGGCAGGAAGTGACATCATAGAGGTGAGCTTGGGAATGCTAGTCAACTTTGACCTCCAGAGTAAGGGCTTAATAATGTAGAATGTTGAAAACAAATAAAAACCAGAAACTTAGATAAGCCAGTAGCAAACACAATAAGCAAAGAACAACAACAGAAGGAAACTTTTCACCATTCAATAATAATAATAATAATAATAATAATAATAATAATAATAATGATAATATAATCTTGATAATAAAAGTTAAAGTTAAAGTCACTTATAGGAAACAGGATAACACATTTTTTTCATTCATTCCCTTTGGTACAGTGCCATTAATCAAATGAATATAGTAACCTGTCTCCCCCTCTAGAGAGCATTGTAGACTAACAAGTCCCATAAACAATAAGATTGCATTAGGAGAAAAACGGTACAAACATTCACCCTTAAGAAAGGACATTGTGGTGCTAATCACTCAAATATGCAGCTGCAATGTTACCAATATTTGTAATAGTGTATATCTCCGGGGCCGATGAACTTTTCTTGCACGGAGACATCTCTTTCCTAGGTCGGTCTCTGGGCTGCCCTGTAGGCCTGCAGGAGTGCAGGAGGCACCATGTGTGTAGGTAGTCTTGTAGTCTCTTCGTCTCTAGCATCTCTTATGCCACTCGATGTCTTGCCTTGGCGATAAGCAGGCCCCTCGGGATGATGGCGTCCTGCCAGTAGTTAGTAAGGGTCACGCCATGGAGTAGGATAAGAGTCTCCCTCTGCTTCAGGCGAGGATGAGTCTCTTGACTCCATCGTTGTAGCTACGAAAGCTGCTGTATGTCCACTAGGGACAGGGTGAACTTTAAACTCTGGAGCTGCAGGTCTCTAAGCTACCCTGTCCCTAGTGGACATACAGCAGATTTCGTGGAGGTCAAAGTTGACTAGCATTCCCAAGCTCACCTCTATGATGTCACTTCCTGCCCACATGGTATATAGCTCCCATTTTTACAAGCTATCACGGTTAGCCTATTAACACTGAAGATGGAACACCTGTTCCGAAACATGTCTGTATCATAGGCTGCCATTAAAAACAATTTTTTAAATCTGAGAGTGCTGGTCCGGCCTTCGCCTTTTTTCCTCATAATCCTTGGGATTTCAGCACCCAGTGTCAGATACTGAGAAGCGCGGTCTACCTTGACTTTGTTGTTTGTTTGTTCAAAGGTGAGACAAAAGACATATTTCCAGATTGTGGACAATGACATTTGTGCGCATGCGTCGCCTGAGACGGCCACTGTTGCAGATCGCTCTACCTGTTTCTGTACTTTTCATCCAATTCTACATTTCTATTGTATTTTTTACCTGGACACAAGTCCTTTTTATTTAAGTTATGCCCTTCTAAACACGCAAGAAGAGTTTTTGTCTGTCTGGCTGATGGTGGAATTACTTTTCAAGTTTGTGAGCAGCTGATCGGAGCGTCCGGGTTCTTTGTTTACATGAGAGATCAGCCTTTGCTGCTACGCAACCAGCCGGCGCTCCACAGCCAGCTAACCAACCCGGACTTAACTAACACAGTCCCGGAGGAGCTGAAAAGGACTAATGGTGGCTTTTGTGGATGTCGAGGACGTGGGTGACGTGCGAGACAGAAGAGGGCTGAAGCACGGAGAGAGAGAAGGCGATACAAACCATATCTCCCTTCCGTAGTCATGGGTAACGTGAGGTCTTTGGCAAATAAGATGGATGAGTAAACAAACAAGGTGGCCTATTGGGATGTTAGATCCTAATGTGAAAAACTGTGATTTTATATGTTTTTACAGTCAAGTTGCCAGAGTTTTGGCAGCATGACCCGGCCCTGTGGTTTCAGCACATCAAGGCACAATTTCACCTCCGCGGAATAACATCGGATGAGACGAAATATTATCATGTTGTCGCGGCATTGGATTCCTCCACTACACGCCGGATGATGGGATTCCTGAGAGAACCACCAGCAGCCGGCAAATACAACACGCTCAGAGAACAGCTGTTGCGGCTTTTCCAGCTGTCAGATGCAGAGCGCGCGGAGCGCCCATTGTCCCTCAACGGATTGGGGGACAGTAAACCAACAGAACTGATGGAGAACATGCTAGCACTGCTCGGTTCAGGTGACGCTACATTTATTTTTGTGCAGCTGTTCCTGCGTCAACTCCCGACTCCGGTGCGCACGGCTCTGGCCAGCTCGCCTCTCGTGCGCACCAAGGATTACCGGAATTTGGCAGAGGAGGCGGACAGAATTCTACTGGCCTCCCGTCAGTACTGTGTGGCTGCTGTGTCTGATCGGGTGGCTGATCGCAGGGATCAGACACAGAGGGATGATAGAGGGCTTTGTTATTATCATTGCCGTTTTGGCAATAAAGCGAAGAGCTGTGTTTCACCATGCACCTTTGGTAACCAGGGAAACGCAAGAGCCGGCGCTCGTTAGCGGCTATGAGCGCTGGCGTCAATATCAACGAGCTGTTGTTTATCGAGGACACGTTGTCTGGAAGGCGTCTGTTGGTGGATTCGGGCGCCCAGAGGAGCATCCTGCCTGCGTCGGCCACGGACGCCTTGGGAAACGGACATGGACCACCCCTGGACGCGGCTAATGGGACTTCCATCCGTACGTTTGGTACCAGGTACGTGACTATGTGTTTACATGGACAGCAGTTTAGCTGGGAATTTATTATTGCTTCAGTGTCGGTGCCTATACTGGGCGCAGATTTTTTGTGTGCTCACAGACTGTTAGTGGACGTTGCGAACCGTAGGCTGATTGGCTCTGTGTCCTTTGACACATACCCCTGCACACTGGGGGGGCCGGGGCCACCTGCCCTGGCCAATATGCTCGCCACAGGCGATATGTACCAGCGCCTCCTCGCTGAGTTTCCTGCTCTGACTGTCCCCACTTTCTCTGCCTCCGTCGCCAAGCATGGGGTGGAACATTACATCTCAACGGTGGGCCCGCCAGTTTATGCACGGGCGCGCCGCCTGGATGCTGCTAAACTGGCAATAGCCAGGGAGGAGTTTGCCACAATGGAACGGCTCGGCATTGTGCGCCGGTCCAACAGTCCTTGGGCCTCCCCACTACACATGGTCCCCAAGACGGACGGGAAGTGGCGTCCGTGTGGTGATTTCCGTCGCCTAAATAACATCACCACTCATGACCGGTACCCAGTGCCACATATCCAGGATTTCTCTGCCCACCTGGCGGGCGCCACCATTTTTTCTAAAATAGATTTGGTGCGTGGCTACCACCAGGTGCCGGTCCATCCGCTCGACGTGCCCAAGACTGCCATTATCACCCCGTTTGGACTGTTTGAATTCCTGCGCATGCCATTCAGCCTTAAAGGGGCAGCGCAAACATTCCAGCGGCTGATAGACTCTGTGCTGCGAGGCCTGTCATTTTTGTTTATTTATCTGGATGACATCCTGGTAGCCAGTGCATCGGGGACATCTCCGTCAACTGTTCGAGCGGCTCAACGAGCATGGGCTGATCGTGAACCCGGCCAAATGTCAGTTTGGCCTGCCGGCCATGGATTTCCTGGGCCACCATGTCTCTTCCCAGAGGGCTGTTCCTCTACCCGCCAAGGTGGAGGCAATTGCTGCTTTCCCCCGCCCCCTCACCATCAAACCTCTCCAGGAGTTCCTGGGGATGGTTAATTTTTACAATAGGTTTATAGCCCATGCGGCTCACCTGATGAGACCTCTGTACGAGGCGTTGAAGGGGAAGAGAGCCAACTATGACGTGGGCTGGTCCCCGGAGCGGGTCCAGGCATTCGAGGGCTCTAAGGCTGCCCTTGCCAATGCCGCCATGCTGGCACACCCATCTCCTGCTGCTCCTATAGCCTTCACCACCGATGCCTCCGATTATGCAGTAGGTGCGGTGTGCGAGCAGTGGGTGGCTGGCACCTGGCAGCCTCTGGCCTTCTTCAGTAGGAAGCTGCGCAACAACGAGAGGAAGTATAGTACATTCGACAGGGAGCTCCTGGCCCTCTTCCTCGCCATACGTCACTTCAGGTTCTTGCTGGAGAGCCGCAAGTTCACAGTTTTTTCGACCACAAGCCCCTAACGTTTGCCATGGCCAAGACCACGGAGCCATGGTCGGGGCGGCAGCAGCGCCAACTTTCCGCCATATCGGAGTTCACTACCGACATCCAGCATGTAGCCGGTAAAGACAACCAGGTGGCAGACTGCCTCTCCCGGGCGCGCGTCAGCCCTGTGCACCTGGGCATCGACTATGCTGCCATGGCTGCTGACCAGCTCACCGACTCAGACCTTCAGGCATTCAGGACGGCTGTGACAGGACTACGACTTGAGGATGTGGTGTTTCACGACAGCGGCGCCACGCTCCTCTGTGACGTCTCCACTGGCCAGCCCCGCCCCATGGTTCCAACTGACTGGCGCCACCAGGTATTTGACACCATTCATGCCCTTTCACACCCTGGGGTAAAGGCGTCCGTCAAGCTGGTAGGGGCCAAGTTCGTCTGGCCGGGCCTTAGGAAGGACGTCAAAGTATGGGCGGCCTCCTGTGTGGCGTGCCAGTGTGCCAAGGTACATCGTCACACTAAGGCCCCCCTGGAGCAGTTTCTCATTCCAGAGAGGCGGTTTGACCATGTCCACGTGGACCTGGTGGGCCCACTTCGCCCGTCTCAGGGTTTCACACACCTCCTCACTATGGTGGACAGGACCACCAGGTGGCCGGAGGTTGTTCCCCTGTCATCAACAACGGCTGCGGAGGTGGCTCGGGCGTTTATCTTCGGCTGAGTCACTTGGTTTGGCACGCCATTGGACCTGACTTCGGACAGGGGATCCCAGTTCACTTCTGAGCTGTGGAGCACCGTGGCTGAGGGACTTGTGGTGAAACTCCATCGTACCACAGCATACAACCCAAAGGCCAACGGCATGTGTGAGCATTTTCACAGATTCATGAAGGCCGCTCTCCGGGCCACGCTCACAGACGGCAACTGGGTCGACCGTCTTCCGTGGGTCATGTTGGGCCTGCGTACTGCCCCTAAAGAAGACCTGCAGGCCTCTTCAGCCGAATTGGTTTTTGGTCAACCGCTGAGGGTCCCAGGGGAGTTCCTTCCTGGTTCCTCTGCCCCTTGGTCCACTACAGCTCACCTATCTGCCTTCCAGGACGCAGCGAGGGTGTTTGCCCCAGTTCCCACACATCACTGCCTTCCCCAGTCCTACATTCCTAAGGACCTGATGACTGCGAGGTATGTGTTCATCCCTCATGATGCCCACCGTTCTCCACTGCAGGCTCCCTATGACGGGCCTTCCGCGTCCTCGAGCCAGGCCCCAAGTACTTTGTGGTGGACATGGGGGGGAATAAGGAGCAGATCTCAGTAGATCGTCTTAAGCCTGCTCATGTGGTCTCAAACGGGCCGGTGGAGCTGGCTCAGCCCCAGCGCCGGCCACCCAAGTCTTCCCCTGTCCCATGCCCTCCGGCCGTTGTTACCCCTACCTTTCCACCGACGAAGCCTCGGCGGCGGGGACGGCCCCCTGCCCCTACCCTTACCCTTTCCCCCTCCACGTTCCCTGTGACTGTTAAATACAGTCGTTATGGCCGCGTGGTCAGACCTCCTAAAAGAGACTGAAGACACTGGGTGCACTGTTTTTGGGGGTTTATTGTGTTCAGTTCCGTTTATTTGGTGTTGCACTGAATGTCAATTCTGAATGTTCGGGGGGGGGGGGGGGGCCTGTGTGGTGGACACTAGATGGAGGTGTCTCACTTCAGAATGGACACTGATTGAGTGACAGGAGGGAGTTGACTTAAGGGTGTGGCTGTACCTTGGTTTTGTTGGATTTGTGTGGAAGTAAAGTTCAGAGACTCGATACTCCGTCTGCTCGTCTCATTGATTCACTTCCACACTATACAAATAAAGTTTATTATTATTATTATTATTAATGCTCTCCACCTGGTCAAACAAGACCACAGTGTCAAACAGACTCTCTAATGTTCTCCACCTGGTCAACCAAGACCACAGTGTCAAACACTCTCTAATGTTCTCCACCTGATCAACCAAGAACACAGTGTCAAACAGACTCTCTAATGCTCTCCACCTGGTCAACCAAGACCACAGTGCCAAACAGATAAATACTCTCCACCTGGTGAACCAAGACCAGTGTTAAACAGACTAATGTTCTCCACCTGATCAACCAATACTAGGGGTGTAACGGTACACGTATTCGTACCGAACCGTTTAGTACTGGATCTTCGGTTCAGTACACGCTGTGTACCGAACACACACGCAGAACTTGTTTTGTGCAGAATTTTATTAAAAACTCCTAAGTTCAATCAAAATATAATTTTGGGCGCCCCAGTGGCGAACCACATACCCGTCCCGAACCAGTCGTTATTTGCCGAATGTCTTCCCCCCACTCTGTCTCCCATTCCTCCTCTGTCTCTCTCTACTGGACTGCCCAGTAGAAATAAAGCGATAAAACGCCAAAAAATGTATCTTTAAAAAGGAAATACCGTACTTTTCGCACTATAAGCCGCACCTGAATATAAGCCGCAGCAGCTAAATTGAATGATGTGTACATACATAAGCCGTACTGAACTATAAGCCGCAGGTGTTTTAATGTTTAATTACCATATGTAAGGGTTCGTGCACAGAGGGGATTGTCGGGAAAGAGATGGCTGTTTGAGGAAGCTCCCATTTATTAACATTTGTTTAAACAGGAACAATAGCCAGTTAGCAGCGCCGGGTACAGTAGGTAGCAACGTTAGCTCTCATTACGTTAGCCAGTTAGCAGCTCCGGGTACAGTAGGTACCAACGTTAGCTCTCATAACATTAGCCAGTTAGCAGCTCCGGGTACAGTAGGTAGCAACGTTAGCTCTCATAACGTTAGCCAGTTAGCAGCACCGGGTACAGTAGGTAGCAACGTTAGCTCTGATAACGTTAGCTAGTTAGCAGCTCCCAGTTTACAGCTCCGGGTACAGTAGGTAACAACGTTAGCTCTCATAATGTTAGCCAGTTAGCAGCGCCGGGTGCAGTAGGTAGCAACGTTAGCGCTCATAACGATAAGAGCCAGTTAGCAGCGCCAGGTACAGTAGGTAGCAACGTTAGCTCTCATAACGTTAGCCAGTTAGCAGCTCTGGGTACTGTAGGTAGCAACGTTAGCTCTCATAACGTTAGCCAGTTAGCAGCGCCTGGTACAGTAGGTAGCAACGTTAGCTCTCATAACGTTAGCCAGTTAGCAGCTCCCAGTTTGCAGCTCCGGGTACAGTAGGTAGCAACGTTAGCTCTCATAACGTTAGCCAGTTAGCAGCGCCGGGTACAGTAGGTAGGCAGCATGTTGAAAGAGGAGCCCTGAGCTGCTCATACACTAGACTCTTACCGTAATGGTTTGTTGACGTGGTTGATGTGCACTGCTGCAGCAGATTTAGGAGTCTGATCTGACGGTCACAGAGCTGAGGGAGTGCGCCCAGTTAGCTGTAAAAATCCATAGATTAGCCGCACCGTTATATAAGTCGCAGGGTTGAAAAATGGGGGGAAAAGCGGCGGCTTATAGTCCGAAAAGTACGGTATATATAATTTGCGCAAAGTGCCAGGTGTTCGTTCAACCCACGCACAACACAGAGCTTACCTGTAATTTAGCATAGCCTCATAGTGTGGCGAATACACACACACCCCCTCTCTCTCATGCGTGAGGTGGAAGGGGCTGTCTCTCGGAGATCAAATTAATTATATGAAACGGGACCTGCATGATGCTTTTTTCTCTATTCAATAGCAATTTGGCCTGAGGGCTGATTTACAATAAAGTTCTAAAACAGAAAAGTAGGCTGTCATTATTACTCGATTATTTTATTATTACACGTTGTTCTGCTCAATAAGCAGCACATTCAGACTTTTTTTTACAAGTCGATAAATTTTTATATAGAATATTCATTGACAGCCCTACTTAATAGTAACTGCACACTACATCACCCCTGAGTGGAACATGGAAAGCCAAACTTTCGCCCACTGTACTGAAAACCCGTACCAAACAGTGACTTCAAAACCGAGGTACCGAACCGTGGTTTTTGCGTACCGTTACACCCCTAACCAATACCAGTGTCAAACAGACTCTCGAATGCTCTCCACCTGGTCAAGCAAGACCACAGTGTCAAACAGACTAATGCTCTCCACCTGGTCAACCAAGACCACAGTGTCAAACAGACTAATGCTCTCCACCTGGTCAACCAAGACCACAAAGTTTCTCTCAAAACTCCAGTCCTGCAAACCCACCTGGCGCCACCAGGTCTGACATCAAGGCCACCCCATCATCACTTCCCCTCAACACTTTCCGTGCCGGCCTCCGTTTCCTATTTACCCCCTTGAATGCCACCACCCACTTCAATGATAGAGCTCTCATTTTTGCGAACGCATAAACTATATCTTAAATTATGTGTCTAATGTGGCCGTCGCTTATCAATGACTTGTTTGCAGTCAACATTGTCTAAACAGATTTTTTTAATACAGTATATCTATATTTTTATCATGTAAAAGTTTATATAAAATCTGCAAATGGATTTTGCAAAACAACTCCCAATTGTAATATTTTCTTCCCCATCTTACCGTTGACAATCTCTTGAGCGGGATTTCCAAGAGACTTGTCTGTAGTTTATTCTCTCCAGTATGACTTGTGCGTCTCTTCAGATCTCCCTTCTTGCTGAAGCCAGGACTACTTCGTATTTTCTGTGTCTTCTTTGGTTTCAAAGTCATCAAACCTGGTGCTCCACTCTCCTTCCATTCATCACCGTCATCAGTCTCAGTTCCAGAACTCTCATCATCACTGTCTTCAGTCTCAATTAGAGAACAGTCTGAAGAAAGGGGCTGGCTATCTCTAGTTGGTTCTAAGTCACCAGCTGGATCTAAGTTACTGTCTGGTTCTGATATTCTACAGTCCTCTCCATCAGGTTCTGTTTTCATCTGTTTAGTTGAGGTGCTGGGTAAAAAGTAAGCTTCTCTGTTTATCTCCCTATGTGTTTGAAGAGGCTGGAAAGGCTGAGCGTTCTCTTGACCATCTTCACATTTCACTGGGTGTCCTGTGATCTTGGAGGCACCAGCTTCTTCCAGCCCTTGATGTAGTTCATCTTTAATCTGTAGAAGCTCTGGGTCCTGGGTTTGGATGAGCAGTGAGGACAGAGTATTCTCTCCATCATGTTCATATTTCACAGGGTGCAAGGTCATCTTGGAGCCATCAGCCTCCTCTAGATCTTGAAATAGTTCCTCTTCTTCCTCTTTAATCTGCAGGGGCTCTGACTCCTCTTGGCCCAGACTGGGGCTCCTCTCCTGCTGCTCAGGGGGAACCTCCTCTTTACACACAGGGAACTGTGGGGGGTCTGGAGGAAGGAATAATAATAATATGAGTAACAAACAAAGATACAGTAGATAACTTTTCAGCATTAAGTCAGGGCTGTACAGTGTGAGATATATGTTGCACGTGCTACACTGACGTCAGTCTGTGCGATGAATGGATTTACTTCAGTAGCACTGGTGCGATGGCCCGTGTGTGTGGCGCATAACAAAAATATATAGAGACTAGTGTTGTCAAAAATATCGAAGTATCGATACATATCGATACTGAATATTTAAAACGGCTTCGATACTCATTTCCCAAAGTACCGATACTTTCTGCAGTATCGGTACCAGCTGGCGAGTGTTCTACCGCAAGTTGTTGACGCTGTTCAGAGCGCTCAGCGCGCTTGCCCCCCCGGCTCCTCCGAGTCCAGCCCTCCCCCTCACAGAGTCACAGAGAGCCGTCTTCTTCAATTAGTAAACAAACATTTTAGCTGAAGATGGTAAATGCAGAGCCTCCGCAACTTGTGCTTGTGGATAAAGAAAACAGCAGAAGTGCTGTTTGGAGGTACTTCGGGTTTCAAGTAAACAACGAAGGACAAGCTACAAATGACCCAATGCTATTTGCAAGCGGTGTTAGAGCAGTGCCAGCGCCGATCTCCATAAAGAAATTAAAGAGGTTCGTGACAGCTGCTCTTTCAACGTCACTGTGACTGAAGCATTAAACCATTAACTCTAGTTTAATACATGATACGTTGTCTACTGATGGCGCATAATAGCAACAGCTGATTCGTTGTAACGTTACAGCTACCAGCTAACGTTAGCTGCTGCTATCTCCATTATCTTAGCTGGCTACTTGTATAATTAATGCATGGTAACGGAGTAACGTTAACGCTTAAACGTTATGTCGAGGTCATACAATACTACAGTCGACATAAGGTTAACGTTACCCCGTTTCCATCAAGTGTTTAAATAGCAGCAATCTTGTTAAAAATGTAACGTTACTAAAATGCTCCGAGCATAGCCTCTCTCTCTCTCTCTCTCTCTCTCTATCGCTACCTCTCTCTCTCTATCTATCGCTACCTCTCTCTCTCTATCTACCGCTACCTCTCTCTCTCTCTCTCTCTCAAGTTCAAGTTCTTTAATAGTTGTCATACAGAAGTACAGAATACTTTCATACAAAATGCTTCTTACTGTTACGCTCCAGAGACTGTGCTAGACAAGATAGTATCAAATAACATAATAACATAATATAGCATGAATTTAGAAGAAGAAAATGAGGTCACAGTGTTCGGTATAGACATATGTACAATGTTCTGAGTTACCATATAATATACAATACACAATACTATGCAGTGTACTAATGTACAGTACTATCTAGTGCAAAGCAGAAATGGGATGAGGTACAATTTTAGGTACAATTTACAGTAAGGTGTACGAGTTGTAGTGCAATCCTTCATCCATAAATATAAAGTGTGGGGAGTGGGTGCTACAGTGTGTTTGTTTAAAGTGGGTGTGTGCTATAAAGTGTGTGGAGTGGGTGCTACAGTGTGTTTGTTTAAAGTGAGTGTGTGCGTGTGGATGTGTGTGCTATGTGCGTTTGGTGGTTGTTGTTGTGTAGTGTTCATTCATTGTTCGTTTAGCAGCCTGATGGCCTGGGGATAGAAGCTACTTCTGAGTCTTTCTGTGCTCGCCTTGAGACTCCGGTATCGCTTGCCTGACCGCAGCAGTTCAAAGAGGCAGTTGTTCGGGTGACTGGAGTCTTTAATGATTCTCTTAGCCTTGCCCTTGCAACGCTTGTAGTAAATGTTCTGGAGGGTGGGGAGCCCCCCTCCAATTGTGCGTTCGGCTGAACGTGTCACTCTTTGTAGTCTGCTTCGGTCTTGTGCAGTGCTATTCCCAAACCAGGAGGTGATGTTGCCGGTCAAGATGCTCTCTATTGTACATGAGTAGAAGTTCTTAAGGATCTTCTGGCTGACTTGGAACTTCCTTAGGCGCCTGAGGAAGTAGAGGCGTTGTCGTGCCTTCTTCACCACACTGTTAATGTGTGTGGTCCATGTCAAGTCCTCGGATATGTAGGCTCCGAGGTACTTGAAGCTGTTGACTCTCTCAACCGGTGCCCCGTCGATGCTGAGGGGGCTGTAGTCCTTGACCCCCGACCTCCTGAAGTCCACAATCATCTCCTTTGTTTTGCTGACGTTCAGGGAGAGGCTGTTTTCCTGGCACCATCCCGCCAGGACCTTGACCTCTTCCAGGTAGGCCCTCTCGTCGTTGGCAGAGATCAGGCCCACCACCACTGTGTCGTCAGCAAATTTGACGATTGTATTGCTACTCCGCTGAGCCACACAGTCGTGTGTGTACAGGGAGTAGAGGAGGGGACTCAGAACACAGCCCTGGGGGGCCCCTATGTTGAGGGTGATGGATGAGGAGGTGCAGTTGCCTGCTCTCTCTCTCTCTCTACCGCCCTCTCCCTCTCTCTCTCTATCGCTACCTCTCTCTCTCTCTCCATCTACCGCTACCTCTCTCTCTCTACCGCCCTCTCCCTCTCTCTCTCTCTCTATCGCTACCTCTCTCTCTCTATCTATCTACCGCTACCTCTCTACCGCTCTCTCTCTCTCTATCTACCGCTCTCTCTCTCTCTCTCTCTCTCTATCTACCGCTCTCTCTCTCTCTCTATCTCTCTCTACCGCTCTCTCTCTCTACCGCTCTCTCTCTCTACCGCTCTCTCTCTCTCTCTCTCTCTCTCTATCTATCTACCGCTCTCTCTCTCTCTCTCTCTCTCGCTCTCTCTCTCTCGTTATCTTTAAATAAAAACGAAACTGTTACTAACTGTAATATAAACAGTTCAGTTTGTCAGGTACATGCAACACAGATTACAGTGTTTACATCTGTCTGCTTGAGAAAATACCATGTTCTGCATTTGCAATACAAATGATTGAAGTGAGATGAACAGTTATTTTTAAATGTGTGATCTAAAGATAAACAAAGGGTTTTAAAATTGTTATATTTATCTTCTCTTATAGTACCAGAGAGAAGCTAAATTTGAAGCTAAATTTGTTTAAAAAAAAAAAAAAAAAAATATATATATATATATATATTTTTTGATATCGAAATAATATCGAAGTATCGATACTTTTCAAGGTATCGTATCGAAGTCGAAATTCCAGTATCGTGACAACACTAATAGTGACGGTATTAAGTTGAATGGGCCACGGCGCCACGCTATTCCACTTGGTAGTTGTAGTCTCGTGCGATTAAAAACAATGTCCCGTCTGCGTAGAGTCCATATATCAAACACCAAATCCCATAATTCCTAGCGAACAATATGCCAGCGAGTCGCGAGCTCAATGTACACTGACTGAGTGACTTCGACAAAAGTGTTTTTTTAAGGTATTAAATCCAACAAAAGAAGGATTAGTACAAGATCAAAACCCCAAACAAGCCCGAGAGGGACCACCGTTAATAGAAACGAGACAAAAGGAGAAGATTAACAAGATTTACAGATATAACGCAGAGTGGAAAAATGATTTCCTGTGGCAAATTTTTTATGAGGAAGCGCAGCTATTATTCTGTCACTGGTGCCGGGAGGCTCCGGAAAAGATCCGATCGGATCTTTACCTATGTCGTGGGTAACAATATCATAAAAAGGGATAACATTAATAAACATAATACGTCCCATCGACACATTCGTGCCCGGGATGCCTTCAACGCTAAACAAAACCCTGAGCGGGCCGACACCCTCTTGCACTCGAGTAAACAGGCGACCAGAGCGGATGATGCTGATCTCCGCGAGGTAAAGCTTAAGATGAATGTGGCATATTGCATCGCCAAGGAAGAAATGCCGTTCACTAAATTTAAGACGCTAATTTTACTCTGTAAAAAGAACGGAGCCGATATAACTCCATCGTATGACAACTAGAGTTGTTCCGATACCGATACCAGTATCGGAAATGCCTCCGATACTGCCTAAAATGCTGGTATCGGTATCGGCGAGTACGCCGAAAGTCTAGCCTCCGATCCCATATGACATCATTTATCAACAACACGTGCTGAGAGCGAGCATTATAAAACGAATGTGTTTTTAATCGACCGTGAATTAAAGTGTCAATGCCATTTGTCATTTTAACAGCAGATACTTTCTTAAATGCCATCATCCCGGCAGAGCGGGGCTTGCTGATGTTATTAGCATTAGCTGAAGCGCTAGCTGAAAAGCTAGTTTTATCTTTAACGTTACCTTGGCTAAATTTGGGGCTATTCATAATCCAGCAATAATGGCTGCAGACCTGCAAGCAAAGTACAGCAAGTTGGCAAATGAAAAATCACTTTTTCACCAGTAAGTTACTGGCAGTAATGTTACATTGTCTTTCCATCTAACGTTAGCTCACGCTAACGTGGCTAACCTAAAGTGTCGTCGCTGATCGACCTCTCGCACGCAATTAATGACATTTTGCGGACAACCATACCGGTGACAATGTTTAGCTTTTAGTGCCAAAGGATAAGAGTCTGAGGAGTCTCAAAAGAGAATGTTGAATATTTATTTTGCATCGAAAATCACAACATACACGTTACTACTAGCCAGAGCCTCTGCAGACTGGATAGCAAGTGCAACAGCGTATAACGTCCATGCGGAAACAATGTCCCAACAACCTTTCCGTGGGTGAACTCATTGAGCATAGTTAATGATACTAATACTAATCTATACAATCACCTGTTGTTGAATAAATACCATTACTTTCTAGTTATTACTAAAAAACAGTATATATAAAACAGTATCTGTAGCTGTAAATTTTTTTATATAATATTATTATTTTTATTTTTTTTATGTATGCACTGGTATCGGATCGGTATCGGCCGATACCCAAAGCTTAGGTATCGGAATCGGATCGGGAAGGAAAAAATGGTATCGGAACATCTCTAATGACAACCACGTCCGATGTGGAGAGATGATCGAGACGATAGCAAATTAAATGAAGTCGGACCTGGTGGAGGAAATTGGAGGAAGCCGCTACCTGTCCGTGATGATTGACGGGGACACGGACGCTTCGAACAAAGAATGCGAGATGGTCTACATTTGGATTATCAAAAATGGAAAGCCAATGAACAAACTGATCGGGCAACAGGAACTAGAGCATGCCCATGCATTAGGTGAGTAAACACTATGATGTTTTTCAATACTTAAATACTGGCTACTTAAATTCCCCTCCGGGATCAATAAAGTATTAATTATCTATCTATCTAATAATGAGACAATATGCAAATAAAGTAATAATAATAATTCATTTTATTTATAAAGCACTTCATTCATGCAGAGTTCCTTGTACTTCTGATTAATGCAATGGTGTGCGTGTGTGTGTGTGTGTGTGTGTGGATGCCTGGTCTCAGACTGCTTCTGTTAAACCGATATAATATGTCCTTGTTTTTTTTGTTTTACATTATGGGCAAATAAAGAAAGAATTTGTCTGTAAGCATTTCTTGTTAAAGTTTGGATTTTGTGTGCCCTGTATGCAAGATTCATGTCCCTTGCCAGTCACATACCTATTTAAGTAATGAACTGCACTACTTGTGGTTGTTTTTAGAGATTTTAGAGCCATTTTATACTAGATTTTGGCCTGTGCTACAAAACGATCAACCTCTGTAGCACCAGTGCTATGTGCAAAAAAAGTTAACGTACAGCCCTGATTAAGTGAATCTCTGCAACTGAGAGTAAAAACACAAGTGATTTAATCAATTACTGCTTGGCTACAAAATGAGCCTATTTAATAGTGAGGACATGTCCTCATCACGCTGTCAATCACAACTTAGGCCTTGTCCAGACTAAAACGATTTTGATCTTTTTCGTTTACTACTAGGTGTGTAAAGAGAGAGAGAGAGAGAGAGAGAGAGAGAGAGAGAGAGAGAGAGAGAGAGAGAGAAGAGAGAGAGAGAGAGAGAGAGAGAGAGAGACCACGGCTCAATCTACCTGTGTTGTATTTTTTTTGATCCACTTTTTCTCCCATTTTTTTATATTTTCTCCCATCCCAATTTCGTATCATCCAATTCAACCCTCCCCTGTCACGAACGCTGTTTCTTGCCTCCCATAAGCCGGCTGCAATGTGGACTAAGTCATACATAGCACAAGTCCCCTCCGGTACTTGAGATAACAGCAGTTGCATCTTTTCACCTGCGCAGCTCGATCTCTCAGTGGCGAGGAGTAACGCGTGGGAGGCTCACGCTGCCCCAGACACTTCCTGATTCTATTGCACAGGCGCACCAACCGACCTGTAGGAGTCGCTGTCCACAACGCCAGATCCCCACCCATCAGTTTCCCACCCCCTAATACGGCCAATGTGTATTAGTACGGACGACCAGCTAAACTGAAAGCAATGTGGAGCGCTGGGTAGAGCTGCCGCGGTATTGATATTTTCCTTACCGCACAAATTTGCGAAATATTTCCTACCGCCGCGGTTATTACCGCACAGTGCGCACACAAAAAAAGAAATCCGTTTGTCTCCGTGTGGGGATGCAGGCGGGGCCGCTTGTGTACACTGAAAGCTCCGTGGGCATGTCCGAGGGCTTGCAGCAAGCCAGAGTTTAACACAGTTTCAATCAATCAATAACAACATTAACCAGACTCTCGTTGTATCTATTGTGCTAAAGCTAACGTTACCTCATTGTGTCTATTCTACCAAGCAACCCGGGTTTAACGTTACCTCTCGTGTATATCTGCTGACGTTAGTATTAGGCTAATAACAACAAACTTAACACATCAGCGATCTTGTTGTGACACTAAACTTTCCGCTCTGTGGTAAATTGGGTTGATGTCGGTTTTGTTTCATCAATAAATGAGGCCGAATACACAGTGAATCCATCCTTTTCTGTTTATTACACTTGGTGCTGTCGCAAACAAATCCTGAATGAAATACATCCTTAGCGAGGCAGTAAAGATGGCGGCTTTCTGTTTTTGTTCAGAGACCCCAATGTGACACGTCTCTCTTCTGACCAATCAGTGGTCTGCAATGTTTCACATGACTTTTCTGGTACCACTTCTACCCAATAGGGTCGCTTGGAACCGAGTAGGGTATATCTGCAGAGCCGCAAGTCCAACGTCTGGGGGCGCTACTTTATTATTATTAAAAAAATCAGCGGTGATGTGGTATTCAGCCCAACTCTGCGGTGGGCGTGATGCAACAGCGATACCGCAGTAATGCGGTTATCGCGGCAGCTCTAGCGCTGGGCTCGAACAGGCGAGCCCAGCGTCTCCGCATTTGTGGCGAGCGCCTTGCCCACTACGCCACGTCGCCCCCACAAACTACCTGTGTTGTATTAAAGTAATTGATTGTTGTTTAACTTGTACCTGTGTCCAGTCCTTTCGACTAGCAAACATTGTCTTATTTAACGTTACCTCAGGATACCACTGTCTATTGTATTTAGTTGGTTAGCTATTTAGCTAATGTTGATAGCATAGCATAGCTTGCTGGCTACAGCTCAACACCATGCCATGGTGATACTATTTACTAAATGATGGAGGCTTTTTAATCGTCAAGGTAAGAGAGGATTTGTCATGATCAACTGAAGGGGTATGCTATGGAACAGTATGTGCTTGGCTACTACTACTATTATCAGTTCTATCTTTAATCTTATAAAATGTTCAGTTGTTATCACTATCAGCTCTATATAAAAAAAATTAAATGTTCAGTTGCTATCGCATGCACTCATCTGTGTTTCACTACACACATGGGTGCATGCTTACCAACTGTTCGCCTGTTTTTAATGCAACATGCAACACTAATATCACCGACATCTAAGAAGGGAGATCCCCCCTTGAATGGCCCTTCTAAGGTTTCTCTCCTCCACATTGCCTGTGGTGCATTTTTTTCTATTGTTAGGTTTTAGTGAGTTTTTCCTTACCTTCTGGGAGTGTTGCATGCATGCATGCATTCATTTATTTATTTTGAGTGTATTATACTTTTTTGGACCTTATGGTATTCTAGTTTTTTCTTGACTTATTGTGTTGTTTCTTCTTGACTTGTTTAAAGAAGACGTGTCTCTGTTAAGCACTTTGAGTTGCACTCAGTGTATGAAAGGTGCTATATAAATGAAGATTATTATTATTATTATTATTACTACTTGGGTTTTCAGAAAAAGTACATTTAGCTGTAAAAGCCCAATCAAGCTCAATAGCTTCTGTAACACTGTAAGGGAGATGTCAATCTGTTGTCGACGGTGGTTGGTGACGTTTGGCTGAGTTTGCACATGCGGGTTAAGGGAGAGGTGGGCTATCGCGTAATCGGTTCAGGAGAAGACGCGTATGGCTTGTAAAGATGGTGACAAAAGGGGAGCGTCTTCAGAATTGCGCACTCTGGAAGCCGGTCTCAGAAAGTAGCGTCTTCAGGCTGCCAGAACGCAGTTCCGTGTGGATGAAAGGTGCAAAAACGGTCAAATTAGGGATGCTCGATATTGGCTTTTTTACCGATACCGATATTGTCCAACTCTTCATTTCCGATACCGATATCAACCGATATCAACCGATACCGATATATGCAGGGTTCCCCCCCCCCCCAAAAATTTAATAATTTCAGGTAATTAACATTACATATCTCTTGTTGTGGAATTAACACAACATTATGCATACTTTTGACAATAAATAAAATCAGAATTTGTTCTTACTTGCTTGCCTGGGTAAATAAAGGTTATAGAAATGTAAAAAAAAGAAAAAAAAATTAAAAACAGATACCGATATTTTCCGATATCACATTTTAATGCCGATATCGGCCGATAATATCGGTAGGCCGATAATATCGGACATCCCTAGATCAAATACTTTGCCTGATACGACCGAAATCGGTTTAGTCTGGACATGGCCTTAGAGGTTGATCAGATGTTGTCAGGAGGTGAAAATGTAAACAAACAAAGTGATACTTGAGGTTCTCCAAACTAAACAAGGGAACTATGGATATCTGAAATACTTATGGATTGTTAGCTTGACCAATTACCTTTTTTAGTTGAGTTGGGGCACATGTAGAAACTCCTACACTGTTCACCTGATTTGGTGAATACCCTCAAATTAAAGCTGAAAGTCTGCACTTGAAGCACACCTTGATTTAATTTCAAGTCCATTGTGTTGTACAGAGGCAGAATTGTGAAAATGTTTGTCAATGTCCAAATATTTATGGACCTTACTGTATAAAGTCCGATATATATATATATATATTTTTTTTTTAACCTTTATTTTACCAGGTAGTCACTTGAGATCAAAGATCTCTTTTTCGAGCAAGACCTGGCCAAATATATATATAATATATAAGCCCCAGGGGCGAATAGAGTCCACTACCGGGTTTATAAAAGTGTGCCTGATGTACTCAGATTCTTGTGGAGGTTATTGAGAGTAGTATGGGATAAACAGGTTATACCAAAAGCTTGGTGTAGAGCAGGAGGAATCCTAATTCCCAAGGAGAAAGAGTCCTCACTGTTAAGCCAGCTTCGGACTATATCTCTCCTGAATGTAGAAGGTGAGATTTTCTTTACTGTACTGGCTAGCAAACAACCTAGAAATAATATATCAATAATATATTACATCCTCAATTTTATAATCTATATTACTGCACATGGCTAATTTTTCATCAATTAATACAAGCAGTCAGATACATTTAATTTTATTTAGAAAGTTCTTAAATCAGAATGTCAAAATAAACGTCTTTACTAGTGTTATTCTCGATACCCAGCTGTTAAAAACGGTTCAATACTCTTTTTATTAGTATTATTATCAGTATCAGGTCTACACTATCGTATTCATTCATTGTATTGCCAAAGTTAAGTTTGTTCCCTGGTTTTGACGCTACAACAAGATTATGGAAGCAAATGAGTGCCATAAGTATTTGAATTTAATCAGACACCGCATTTATAGCATTGAAAATAATTACTTTGAAAACATGTATAATAACTTTGAAAACATGTATCTGAATTTTTTCAGACACCGCATTTATAGTTCCAGACACCGCATTTATAGTTTCAGACACCGAATTTATAGCATTGCAAATAAATACTTTGAAAATCATGTATCTGAATTTTTTTGCTCAGAGTTTACCAAAAATGCAGTGTTAATAAAAAAATTCGAATGCATAATAAAATTCAATGTAAAAATGCAGTGTTCATTAAAAAATTCGATGCATAATTGCGGTGTATATAATTCGATGTCAAAAATTGCGGTGTGTGGATTTCGACGTAAAAAACCCAACATCCGGGTTACCCAGACAGGATAAAGCAATCGAGCTGGATGTGATCGAACTGACTTCTGGCCTATCACTGCACGGCTTTGTCAGTCATGTGATCACAACAACCCAGGAAGCCACGCTAGTCAGTTAGTTGAAGTTCTGTGTTCCGTGTTGCAATAAACGTTCAACGATGTCAACAAAACGGTATCTTATTACCGCTTTCCTCCCGACGACAAAGAGAAGAGAAGGTGGCTGAAGCCTGAAGTTGATACAGTAAGTTTGATCTCAATGATAAACAATAATTAACAGGTAGGCTAACGGCAGGCACCACTACGAATTGAAAATGGGGGACCCTGATGTAAACAAGACAAACGTCTTTCTCTGGTCTGCATGATTGCATCCCCTTAACAATTGTGTGTATTGAGCCGTACTGTATTGTACCCATTCTGCAATCTGTTAAATAAAGTTTTCAATCATTCATTCAGGCTAGGCTAACATTAGGTACTACTACTAGTTAGGTAACGTTAGCTAGAATCCAAATCGAAAATCAAGAATCCAAATCAAAAGTCTTATATAAGGTTATGAGATGAACATGTATGTTATGTAGGTTATGAAATGAATATGTATGTAATATGTAATAAAAACGCAGCTCAACGTATACATTTGATCTAGAACCCCGTTTGTTGTCCCCTAACTGTTATATGAAGATGGCCGGCGGTCTCGTGACAACCAGAATACAAAACATTACCTGTTGTTATTGTTAAGTCGCTATCTTGTGATAGTAATATGGTCGTGGTGTGAATTACCTCTAAATTAAAGTATTTTTGGATGACACAACACAGTAATAAGAAGGATGGCAAGTGTATGATGGCATGCATGTACAATAATGCTGTGTATACCCTAATTATATTTATTCTTAATGTACTGTATATATATCCACATGTGTTTGTACATATAACTGCATATAAACCTTTTACATATCTGTAGATACTACTATATCTATATCTGTACATATCCCTTACCTACTCTTACTAGTTACGCTGCTGGCCAGTATGACTACCATAGTGTCTTTATACCTGCTGTATCAATGTACATAATAATACTACAACTCTGTACATACATATGATCTGATTAGCATTATTACTCAGTAGTACTGATTTATATATTTTAAACAATATAATGAATTAAGGTTTTGTTTTATTTGTCACATAAGGTACATGTACATTACAGTGAAACACTTGGTTCTGTATGAGCCTCCTGAGATTGTGCTTCATAGAAGTTTTTCTAGAAGTTAGACATCTCTTTGATCCAATGACCTTGTAGTAGACAGAAATCTATTTGTTTGTTTCTTCATATCACAGTTTACAATTTATTTTCTTTTTGCAGGCATGACTTCACCCCAACATCCCCTGAGTGGAACATGGAAAGAGTGTTGACCTTGATGTTTATCGTTGTCTTTCAACCATATTGTTTGTTACTGTTTAATAAATTGTTTGTTACTGTTGATGTTTAATAAATGTTTATCGTCGTCTTTCAACACCCTGCCTCAGACTCCTATCCATGGTAACTCCCAGCTATTACTAAAGTTGATTTCAAGACATGACTCGGGGGCGTTCCAAGGGTGCGTTCCAGCAGAGGTGTTCATTGACTCCAGTGTTTATTATGTATTTTCACAGCAGAAAAACACTCAAGTTATTCCTTTCTTCCGTTCAGAATCAGCCAGCCTGTTGTATATTGAACAGCCCAGTATATGTATTAGGGATGCACAGTATGGACGTTTTTTCAGCCGATAACGGATCACTACCTGCTGCTCATGGCGAATACTGATAACTTCATAACCTGTAGTTTATACACAACTGAGGGTCTACAGATCTAAAGGACAACAACCAATCAGAGCACTTGTCTGCCATAAAAACATAATACATCTGTAAAATAACAAGGGAACAAAGGTGAATTGTGCCACATTTATTTTAAACGTGTTTTATGTTTACTCTGGTGTTTAAATTTCTGTGAATATAGTTTGTATTATGTACTGTTTACATTTTGTACAATCGTAGTTTCTGTAAATGAGGGAAACCTCAGAGGCTTACGATTTTAAATAAAGGTTGAAATGAAAGAATTTGGTTATAGAAAAAGACCTAACCTCTCTTTCTCAGTCATCAGATAGAACATGCTCACAACATTGAACAGCAGCAATGTAGATCTCACAGACTGGGATGCAGCTCGTAGGTCAACAGCTTCTCTTAAAGCAGCCATTAGTCCATCAGTCAGTGGGCTCTCTGTGTTTGGGACAATGACACTAGAGTGGCCATCAGGAGCAAATCCACTGTTCTCCCACTCAATCTGAGGAATATCCACACCCTAAAAACAACAGAAATAGAAAGCCTTATTTGTGGTATTAATTATCTTGATAGACAGCAGCAGTAAGGTGGGCACTTATGGCTTTTGAAATCTGTATGCTCCTACTCATTTATCTTTCTGTTTTCACATACTGTAACTCATTTTCTAGGACTATAAGCCCTAAACCACTGCCCATGTTGTTTAGCAAATGTTCATGGCTCTTATTCTGACCTACACTTTTGTAATTCACTCAGCATATGAATTGTTCCCACATGTAAGAGAAATTACATTTTCTCATCAGGAAACCTTTCTTATGCATTTGACACATCCCAACTTTTGCCATACAGTATAACTATGCTATAGTTCAAATATTTTCACCTATTTACCTTGCTGTCAGATAGCCCTTTCTGGTGGGGAACAGGCTTTCGTCCCAGCTCCCACAGCTGATTTGGGGTCATATGGCCTTCTGTTCTTATAGGATGATTTGCCCAGCCACTGCGGAATGTGTCCAGGTCATCGTGAAGCCGTGGCAGGAACACATAATGGCAACAGAAGAGGTGTGTAGCATTGCCAATGTTGAGGAACCCCTCTTCTTCAAGGTAGTGTACTGTAGAGCATCATAGTAGATGACTGTAACAGCTGTCCACATGTCTCGCCATAGCCTCTCTATCCTGGAAAATTGCGAGTTTACCAGAACATTTTAAAGTTAAAGGACGGAATGGCAATATTTGCATTTGTGGCAGATTTGACATGGAATTATTATGTATGTATAATAAACAACTGATCATGTAAGATCTCAGCAGTTTCTTTTGTTGAGAAAAGGTTTCCATCAACAACAAATGCACAGATGGATTTTATTTTAAATGCAATCCAATGATCTGATGTTCAATGTGTGTATTTCTTTATCTACCCTTTCATGAGTCATTATTGTCAGTCCAAAACAAGAGATTATGTTTTTGTAACATGTTTCTAAAACATTATCTCGTGTTATTTACATACTAAGACAATAGGTGTGACATACAAATGTAATTCGACACACACTGCCCAGCAAAAAATGTACATTTTTATTTTTGCAGCAAGGAAGAGATTGTTTAATTTGCATGATGAAGAGGTCACAGTTAAGTACCCTTTGACTGACATCAACTCCCACCGTAGAGAGGAATTTTACCTCACACTATTGCAAATAACAGTACTGCTTCTAGTAGGTATATGTGTAGCAAACAGTACAGTTCTGGCATGGCAGCAGTAAGATGGTGTCTTTCAACTAGCTTATATACAATATAATATATACAATAAATTCACCAAACACTACACAATACCAATGCTGTAGACTGATGAAAATATAATTTATTTATCTGGCCTTCTTCCAAGAATCTGTCAAGAAGTTTGGTTTCCCTCTTAGGTAAATATTTCCTGAGGCAGTGGGGGGCCATTGAAACTAGGGATGTCCGATATTATCGGCCGACCGATATTATCGGCCGATATCGGCAGTAAAATGTGATATCGGAAAATATCGGTATCGGTTTAAAAAAAAAAAAAAACAATAACAATATTTGTTATGTATATATCCAGTGAAATTATTAGTTACCTGAAATTATTCAGTTTTTTGGACGGGGAAACCCTGCATATATCGGTATCGGTTGATATCGGTTGATATCGGTATCGGAAATTAAGAGTTGGACAATATCGGAATATCGGTATCGGTAAAAAAGCCAATATCGAGCATCCCTAATTGAAACCAACACTTAATGTGGTCTTTGTTGTAATTGTTGGTATATTTTAGGGTACGAGCTGATCAGGGGGTGGAAAATGTGGACGTTCCACGTCTCATGTTTACAGTCCGTGGCACTGGAAGGGGCAGCTTTATATCTGGCAAGAGTGTTCACAACCAACGGTAAACCCAAAAGATCAGAGATTGCTAGTTGAAAGACACCATCTCACTGCTGCCATGCCAGAACTGTACTGTTTGCTACACATATACCTACTAGAAGCAGTACTGTTATTTGCAATAGTGTGAGGTAAAATTCCTCTCTACGGTGGGAGTTGATGTCAGTCAAAGGGTACTTAACTGTGACCTCTTCATCATGCAAATTAAACAATCTCTTCCTTGCTGCAAAAATAAAAATGTACAGTTTTTGCTGGGCAGTGTGTGTCGAATTACATTTGTATGTCACACCTATTGTCTTAGTATGTAAATAACACAAGATAATGTTTTAGAAACATGTTACAAAAACATAATCTCTTGTTTTGGACTGACAATAATGACTCATGAAAGGGTAGATAAAGAAATACACACAATAAACATCAGATCATTGGATTGCATTTAAAATAAAATCCATCTGTGCATTTGTGGTTGCTGGAAACCTTTTCTCAACAAAAGAAACTGCTGAGATCTTACATGATCAGTTGTTTATTATACATACATAATAATTCCATGTCAAATCTGCCACAAATGCAAATATTGCCATTCCCTGTCCTTTAACTTTAAAATGTTCTGGTAAACTCGCAATTTTCCAGGATAGAGAGGCTATGGCGAGACATGTGGACAGCTGTTACAGTCATCTACTATGATGCTCTACACTACCTTGAAGAAGAGGGGTTCCTCAACATTGGCAATGCTACACACCTCTTCTGTTGCCATTATGTGTTCCTGCCACGGCTTCACGATGACCTGGACACATTCCGCAGTGGCTGGGCAAATCATCCTATAAGAACAGAAGGCCATATGACCCTAAATCAGCTGTGGGAGCTGGGACGAATCCATCACCCAATTCCAGTTTCTGATAACATGGAGGTAACTTTGTCCAATTTTTACAACTTCAATGCTTTCAATAGTATTGATCCCTCAGCCACTCAAAAACTGAAACCGCTATCCATGCTCTTGCAAACACCTACCAGACTCCATTGAACTTCCCCTGTATTTTCATCCCAGAGCACCCTTTTAAGAGAGCATACTGTAGGTGGCTATAAAGCCTGTTCCCCACCAGAAAGGGCTATCTGACAGCAAGGTAAATAGGTGAAAATATTTGAACTATAGCATAGTTATACTGTATGGCAAAAGTTGGGATGTGTCAAATGCATAAGAAAGGTTTCCTGATGAGAAAATGTAATTTCTCTTACATGTGGGAACAATTCATATGCTGAGTGAATTACAAAAGTGTAGGTCAGAATAAGAGCCATGAACATTTGCTAAACAACATGGGCAGTGGTTTAGGGCTTATAGTCCTAGAAAATGAGTTACAGTATGTGAAAACAGAAAGATAAATGAGTAGGAGCATACAGATTTCAAAAGCCATAAGTGCCCACCTTACTGCTGCTGTCTATCAAGATCATTAATACCACAAATAAGGCTTTCTATTTCTGTTGTTTTTAGGGTGTGGATATTCCTCAGATTGAGTGGGAGAACAGTGGATTTGCTCCTGGTGGCCACTCTAGTGTCATTGTCCCAAACACAGAGAGCCCACTGACTGATGGACTAATGGCTGCTTTAAGAGAAGCTGTTGACCTACGAGCTGCATCCCAGTCTGTGAGATCTACATTGCTGCTGTTCAATGTTGTGAGCATGTTCTATCTGATGACTGAGAAAGAGAGGTTAGGTCTTTTTCTGTAACCAAATTTTTTCATTTCAACCTTTATTTAAAATGAGGTTTCCCTCATTTACAGAAACGACGATTGTACAAAATGTAAACAGTACACAATACAAACTATATTCACAGAAATTTAAACACCAGAGTAAACATAAAACACGTTTAAAATAAATGTGGCACAATTCACCTTTGTTCCCTTGTTATTTTACAGATGTATTATGTTTTTATGGCAGACAAGTGCGCTGATTGGTTGTTGTCCTTTATATCTGTAGACCCTCAGTTGTGTATAAACTACAGGTTATGAAGTTATCAGTATTCGCCATGAGCAGCAGGTAGTGATCCGTTATCGGCTGAAAAAACGTCCATACTGTGCATCCCTAATACATATACTGGGCTGTTCAATATACAACAGGCTGGCTGATTCTGAACGGAAGAAAGGAATAACTTGAGTGTTTTTCTGCTGTGAAAATACATAATAAACACTGGAGTCAATGAACACCTCTGCTGGAACGCACCATTGGAACGCCCCCGAGTCACGTCTTGAAATCAACTTTAGTAATAGCTGGGAGTTACCATGGATAGGAGTCTGAGGCAGGGTGTTGAAAGACGACGATAAACATTTATTAAACATCAACAGTAACAAACAATTTATTAAACAGTAACAAACAATATGGTTGAAAGACCACGATAAACATCAAGGTCAACACTCTTTCCATGTTCCACTCAGGGGATGTTGGGGTGAAGTCATGCCTGCAAAAAGAAAATAAATTGTAAACTGTGATATGAAGAAACAAACAAATAGATTTCTGTCTACTACAAGGTCATTGGATCAAAGAGATGTCTAACTTCTAGAAAAACTTCTATGAAGCACAATCTCAGGAGGCTCATACAGAACCAAGTGTTTCACTGTAATGTACATGTACCTTATGTGACAAATAAAACAAAACCTTAATTCATTATATTGTTTAAAATATATAAATCAGTACTACTGAGTAATAATGCTAATCAGATCATATGTATGTACAGAGTTGTAGTATTATTATGTACATTGATACAGCAGGTATAAAGACACTATGGTAGTCATACTGGCCAGCAGCGTAACTAGTAAGAGTAGGTAAGGGATATGTACAGATATAGATATAGTAGTATCTACAGATATGTAAACGGTTTATATGCAGTTATATGTACAAACGCATGTGGATATATATACAGTACATTAAGAATAAATATAATTAGGGTATACTACACAGCATTATTGTACATGCATGCCATCATACACTTGCCATCCTTCTTATTACTGTGTTATGTCATCCAAAAATACTTTAATTTGAGGTAATTCACACCACGACCATGTTACTATCACAAGATAGCGACTTAACAATAACAACAGGTAATGTTTTGTATTCTGGTTGTCACGAGACCGCCGGCCATCTTCGTATAACAGTTAGGGGACAACAAACGGGGTTCTAGATCAAATGTATACGTTGAGCTGCGTTTTTATTACATATTACATACATATTCATTTCATAACCTACATAACATACATGTTCATCTCATAACCTTATATAAGACTTTTGATTTGGATTCTTGATTTTCGATTTGGATTCTAGCTAACGTTACCTAACTAGTAGTAGTACCTAATGTTAGCCTAGCCTGAATGAATGATTGAAAACTTTATTTAACAGATTGCAGAATGGGTACAATACAGTACGGCTCAATACACACAATTGTTAAGGGGATGCAATCATGCAGACCAGAGAAAGACTTTCGTCTTGTTTACATCAGGGTCCCCCATTTTCAATTCGTAGTGGTGCCTGCCGTTAGCCTACCTGTTAATTATTGTTTATCATTGAGATCAAACTTACTGTATCAACTTCAGGCTTCAGCCACCTTCTCTTCTCTTTGTCGTCGGGAGGAAAGCGGTAATAAGATACCGTTTTGTTGACATCGTTGAACGTTTATTGCAACACGGAACACAGAACTTCAACTAACTGACTAGCGTGGCTTCCTGGGTTGTTGTGATCACATGACTGACAAAGCCGTGCAGTGATAGGCCAGAAGTCAGTTCGATCACATCCAGCTCGATTGCTTTATCCTGTCTGGGTAACCCGGATGTTGGGTTTTTTACGTCGAAATCCACACACCGCAATTTTTGACATCGAATTATATACACCGCAATTATGCATCGAATTTTTTAATGAACACTGCATTTTTACATTGAATTTTATTATGCATTCGAATTTTTTTATTAACACTGCATTTTTGGTAAACTCTGAGCAAAAAAATTCAGATACATGATTTTCAAAGTATTTATTTGCAATGCTATAAATTCGGTGTCTGAAACTATAAATGCGGTGTCTGGAACTATAAATGCGGTGTCTGAAAAAATTCAGATACATGTTTTCAAAGTTATTATACATGTTTTCAAAGTAATTATTTTCAATGCTATAAATGCGGTGTCTGATTAAATTCAAATACTTATGGCACTCATTTGCTTCCATACAAGATGCATCGCGAGTTCAGCCTGAATTGTAGCCGATGCAGACTTATTCCACCGGTGCACTCACATCGTGAACGTTTATGCCGGCGGCCCGGCGCACCGATGCAAATCGATGAATCGTCACATCACTATCACACACACACAAAGGGAGCCGCATTTGATTGGTGAAGGCGGGACTGCTAATCATTGACACATGCTAGCCTGTAATAATCCTGCCCAGAAATATCTACTTTGCATTTGATATATTGCAAATATATGCCATCACACACACTGGCATTTAAAGGGTTAGAATTATAAAATGAATATGTGGTGTTATGATCAGGGCACCAGAATGCAGGAAATGAAGTTTTGTAACAAAAAAATTCCTGGTGGGGGACCCCCTGCTTAAAAAGTGGCCTGACTGGGGCTATATTTTGCACTATATTTCCTGGCCTGAATGATTTCCCCAGTCCGGCCCTGGTTAAAAGCCTCCAATGCTTATTAGTGTGTGTGCGTTTGAACGTTTGCATGTTTCAACCATACATTTCCATTTATATAAAAACATTTTTATATACCTCCTATAATAGTGGGGGTCGCGGCTCTCTGACACCGTTATTTGGGGGTCGCGGCCTGAAAAGTTTGGGAACCCCTGCTATAGGCTACACTACTAGGTATACACTATAGGCTACACCAGGGGTTCCCAACGTTTTCAGGCCGCGACCCCCGAAAAAACTGTGTCAGAGAGCCGCGACCCCCACTATTATAGGAGCAAAAACAAATAATATATATATATATATAATTATTTAAAAAAAATGATAATTGGAAATGTATGGTTGATGCAAACGTTCAAACGCACGCACACACACTAATAAGCATTGGAGGCTTTTAACCAGGGCCGGACTGGGGAAATCATTCAGGCCAGGAAATATAGTGCGAAATATAGCCCCAGTCAGGCCACTTTTTAAGCGGGGGATCTGGGGGTCCCCCACCAGGATTTTTTTTTGTTACAAAGACTTCATTTCCTGCATTCTGCGGCTCCCTTTGTGTGTGTGTGTGTGTGAGCAAGAAAGAGAGAGAGAAATAGTTCTCCAACTTGCGTGAGTTGCAGTGATCTCCTGGTTGTTCCCCACCTAGGTTATCTAACTATTGCGCCGCTGCAACCAGAAACACTGGCCTGGCCTGCTTCTAAGTTCAGGGGCCTGACTGCATTCAAAAAGAAAATATATATATATATATATTTAAATCATCTGGCGACCACCCCACTCGCGACCCCTAGCCCCACTTTGGAAACCACTGGACTACACTACTAGGTATACACTATAGGCTACACTACTAGGTATACACTATAGGCTACACTACTAGGTATACACTATAGAGTATAGGCTACTA
The DNA here is from genome assembly GCF_963971535.1 of Notolepis coatsorum. Taxonomy (NCBI): domain Eukaryota; kingdom Metazoa; phylum Chordata; class Actinopteri; order Aulopiformes; family Paralepididae; genus Notolepis; species Notolepis coatsorum. Next base: position 19,401,551 of record NC_140172.1, read on the forward strand.
CTAGGTGTACACTATAGGCTACACTACTAGGTATACACTATAGGCTACACTACTAGGTCTACACTATAGGCTACTACTAGGTGTACACTATAGGCTACACTACTAGGTCTACACTATAGGCTACACTACTAGGTATACACTATAGGCTACACTACTAGGTATACATCTGCATCTGCCAGTGCTATAAGTCTATGGAGATGTTCACCTTCTTTGCAGGGCTATAACTTTTTAAATTGTATTGCTAAATTGACATTACTATGGCCCATTCAACATCGATTATCTATCGTTCAGGATGTAGGAACGTTTAACTTTTTCATTCACACAAAAATACCGTATAAATATGTTTTTATCGTTTTCTGCAGTATTTCCTAGAACGTGAGATATAGACATAAATGCATATATTAGATTATCAAATGCCGGTTGACACCGATCAACGTTATATTAAAAATATAACAGGAATAGGGAGACGCACCGGGGTCACAATTATCGACTTCCGGTTGCAACTCGCCGATCAGCCACCAGGTGGCAGTATTGAAGCGTTGCAGAGTTGTGCCGGCTCAAACAGCATCAGACCAGCCTCCGTGAAGGAAATATGAATACCATGACGAAAATATGAAATATTGATCTAAAAAACGCTGTACAGCGTTATTGGCAGACAACGCATGGCGGGCAATAGCGCTGAACAGCGTTATTGGCGGGGAATGGGTTAACAAGAGCATTTCAAACTGGCACTTCATGTCAAAAAGGTTGCCGACCCCTGATCTGGAGCATTTGACGCTCCTCAAGCCGATCGGGACAACCGCTCCCCTTGCCCGACATGGAAAAGTCCACCCGGACCTATATAATCGACGCACAGCCAAGACAGAGTTTCAAAGGGTGCTCGATACCGCCGCCTGGTAGGATGTGGCTGGTATTGCACTTTTGGGATCTCATGACTCATTCCCTATGATAACACCAGGCTCCCTGGATGGATAATGAATGGAAATATTGAATAAAAGAAATAATGATCGCGTTTGGCACTCAAGCGTTGGCGAGTTTGGGCCCGAATGAGTTAATGTCTGAAGGAGTCGACTGAAGGCTTCTTGTCCTCTGTGAAAGCATGCAATTTGTCCACTGATGGATACATCTTGATATTTGTCTACATTTACATTTAGTTGACGCTTTTATCCAAAGCGACTTACAAGTTCTGTACGACAAGTCATCAGGAAGGGCACAACTCTATCAGCTAAGTAACAATGTTCATCAAAGTGTTGAGTGCTACAGTGTAGGTTCGTTTATTAGGACAAGTGCATGACAGTAAGGTTAGTTAGGGTTCGATTTTTTTAATTATTATTATTATTTCAGATAATGGTTGAAGAAGTGCATCTTTAGTTGATGGCAAAATATTGGACGGGGTTTCAGCTGTCCTAACTGGGGTGGGTAGTTCATTCCACCATTGTGGGGCAAGGACTGAGAAAAGGCAGGTTCCTCCTTGATGAACCTCCCGGAGCTCGGATAGGAGTGGGTGTGAGACGGCCAGAAGATGCAGAGCATAGGGGTCTTGAGGGTGTGTAGTTAGACACTAGTCTAGTGTGTTCATTAGATGGGTGAAATCCTCTTTCAGTGCCTCTGTGCCCGTTTTCTTAGTCAGTTAGCCTCTCTGGTATGCGCGCCATTAGCGTTAGCCACGCTTCTAGGCCCCTTTGCTTTTGGAAAGAATGATAATATATATACATTTTTTAATAATAATAAAAAAAAAATCATTAGACTAAGAGGTTGGCAGTAGACTACGGCTCCTTTCGATCGATTATTCGACTAATCGGGGTCAGCCCTAGTCTACACTATAGGCTACACTACTAGGTCTACACTATAGGCTACAACACTATAGGCTACACTACTAGGTATACACTATAGGCTACACTACTAGGTATACACTATATAGGCTACACTACTAGGTATACACTATAGGCTACACTACTAGGTATACACTATAGGCTACACTACTAGGTATACACTATATAGGCTACACTACTAGGTATACACTATAGGCTACACTACTAGGTATACACTATAGGCTACACTACTAGGTCTACACTATAGGCTACACTACTAGGTATACACTATAGGCTACACTACTAGGTATACACTATATAGGCTACACTACTAGGTATACACTATAGGCTACACTAGGGCTGTCTTAAATACTTCGAAGCTTCGTTCGATGGCACAAGCTTCGAACATAAAAAAAAATAATAATAAAAAATGTACTTAGATTTGTGTGTGTGTGTGTGCATGTGTGCATGGGGCCATTGGGTGGGGCCGGGGGACAAATACACTGGAGGAAAGTAACCCAGCTCAGCACTGCCCAAATTATATCATCACTATTGCCTGTTTGAAGGATATCATCCTCAAACACATATACACCTACATGCCTTGTAGAATTCCACACATAAGAAAGAAAGATACTGGGATGTAGGGCTGGGCCATATGACCAAAAACGTTATCGCGATAAAATTATATTCATATAATTCGATATCGATAATTATCGTCGATATAATGTCTGACATGTTTAATTAACTTCTTATGCTGCTGCGAATGTCTCGAGTCGAGTTGATGTCGTCATCAGTCCGCGCACGTTAGCAGTTAGCCGACAAGCGGAGTATCTCATGACAATGTAATAATATGACACTAAAATACTCTCTTCCGCCACAATATATTGAAACGACGTCCACTGTATACCCCACACTACTATAAACGTGGCCTCAGAATTCACGCCACACACATACTCGGCACGTAAATATATAAAACAGCGCCGTGCAAGCTAGTTATCCTAGCAAGCCTTGTTGTTGAGTGAGTCCTACCTCTGGGTCTCCTTCCGGGTCTCCTTCGCTCTCGGCCATCTCCTTCACTGATTGGTTGTTAGTGCGTGTGCTCATATCCAAGCTTGGAAAATCGATATATCGAAACTTTGCGACCACGTTTCATGTTTATTTCAAGGAAATAATTTATCGCGATAGTTATCGTTATCGTTTTATCGCCCAGCCCTACTGGGATGAATAAACAAAATAGGAAATAAAATGTAGAAATGCATGCAATACATAAATAAATATGAATCTCCATATATGAAATAGAACATTTAGATAAGGTGCTACTGAGATGTTTTGCTGAGTTCTTTGTTTTTTTGTGGAAGTAGCTAGGGATGCACGATAAGTATCGGGCCGATAATTATCGGGCCGATATCAGCAATTATGACGTCATCCCGATAAACCCGATAACGTTATTAATAGCTCCGATAATATAATATATTTTTTGGTAAAAAAAAATGCGGTGTGGGTGAATTGGGATGAAGGGCGTTTGTTTTTACTATAGGCTCCTCCCGTTTTGCCAGTACTGTGGTACGACTGATAGCGTGTGGTTTAGGAAGCGGGCGTTTTGCACAAATCCAGCGCTCCCTTTCTTGGCTGTGAGGTAGCCACATAAGTTTCTGAAGCAGCACAGACGTAAACAACAAAGATGGCGTCGGTAGTGTCGGAATAGTTTCAGAGGAAAAAAGTTTGCTTGCTATTTGTAACAAATGCAATGCAGAAGTTCCACAAGGAGGGAAAAGGGCAACAACTTATAATACATCCAACCTAACAAGTCACCTGCAACATCACCACCGCTACGATGGTGTGTTATTGTGTTAAAAGCCTACGACGAGTCGACGACGCGCGAGGAGCTAAAGCTGCTCCAAATTTAGCCCCTTTCATGACTGTGATGCAACCCTTGGTTGAATACGCAGTCACTTATTGCTCCGTAGTAGCCAGGTTCATTTGCACCACCAAGCACTGCTTAAAAGGTAGCGGCTTGAGCCCTTGGGTCATTTCTGTCAAACATCTTTAATTTAGCAAACGCCTCGTCAATGGGTACAAGCGTGCTCGCGCCGTCGTTGTAGGCTTTTAACACCATCGTAGCGGTGGTGATGTTGCAGGTGACTTGTTAGGTTGGATATATTATAAGTTGTTGACGGATTGTGAATTTTCATTTGGAAAAAAAAATATGGTCACTTTATCAGTCAAAACTATTGTCTTGGCTTTTGTTTCGGTTGTCTGGTTAGGTCAAAACGACAGGAATATACATTAAAAAATAAATTGTATAATACAATAAATATCGGTTATCGGCTTGAGGAGCATAAAGTTATCGGTATCGGGGTCAAAAAATCAATATCGTCGTGCACCCCTAGAAGTAGCCCTTCTTAAAAATGCATGAACATTCACTTATAATTGGTCTGTAGTGGAGTCTACAAGGTCTACATTGCCGGACCATGTAGAATCCGGACCTTGTAGACTGACATAATTCTGTGCATAGTTTAGTCTACACAGGCCATATTTCAAATAATCAAAATCTTACTTCATTCATCTTTATTTTTTTTTATTGGTCTTTTTCCCCCTCCATTTTCCTCCGATTTTCTCCCATCCCAATGTTAGTCGTATGCCAATTCCCAGTCCCTTCCTGGTCGCTGCGCACTTACCCCCCACAGTCAGATCATCTGGGAGAGTGGAGGCTACCACGTGCTTCCTCCGACACACGTCCAGCCAATCACCGCTTCTTTTCACCTGGCAGCGCGGATTCTCATTGAGAGGGCGTAGCATGTGGGAGGACCACACTATCCCCCTCACGTCCAATCCGCGCTTAGCAGGCGCCCCGACCGAACTGTAGGAGTCGCTGTTTACAACGACCCGGACCCACCCCGCCAGCTTCTCCCACCCTCTGATACAGCCAATTGTATCAGTGCAGACGGCCAGCCAAGCTGGTGACAACCCCGGAGCTGTGAGCTGGATTCGAACAGGCAAATCCAGCTCAGCTCCGGGGCTGGTGACGAACGCAATCTCCGCTCGGCCACCTAACCGCCCTACTTCATTCATCTTAAACATTCTTGATTTGGGGGATTGGTAGTTCCCATGAAATCTGAAGTTGTTCAAACGACAACAGCGATCCACCTTGAATTAAATCACACAGCCAAGTGAAACCTTGTTGGCTGCGTCACAGTCACGAAAGGGGCTACTTAATTAATTAATCCAATCCACTTTATTTATAGAGCACATTTAAAAACAACAAAGTTTACCAAAGTGCTGTACAAGTCCCACAACATAAGATAAAAAGAATAAAAAAATTAATTATTAAAAAATATTATTATTATTTTTCTTTTTTTGAAGCTTCGAATTAAAATCAAAGGTCGGCCCCGAAGCTTCGATTGCCAAAAAAAGCTTCGAAGGTCAGCCCTAGGCTACACTACTAGGTATACACTATAGCAGGGGTCTGCAATAGGCGGCCCGCGGGCCGACATTGGCCCGCCAGCAATCGTTTCTGGCCCGTCAGTTTATTTTGAGAATATGATATTTATTTTACGCACAGGAAATATTCTCTCGTGACGCCAGAGTGTCTTTGTGAAGCTGTATCTATCTACCGGTATTCATCATATCCATGTCTCACTATAGCCAATTGAAATGCTAGAAATGGTCACATGGACTGGGAGAACCAATGGAATAGCCCCACCGGGCCGCGTGTATATTTCCCTAACGCACTTTCACTTCCGCGTTCGAGATGCGAGCAACACTATTGGGACCGGCCACGTATAAATGCGTGTTTCGAATCCATGCGTTGTGGACCAGAGGCACGTATATAGCCGTGGCAAGTTGTTATTGTTTTATTCCATATTAATAACCGGATCAAGATCCCCGATCGACTCCCCGATCGACTCTGCAGATCTACCCTCAGCAACATGCAATACCGGCCAGATCCTCTTAGGAGCGCCATCGCTCCACTGCAGTATCATTGTGGGCGAATGGATTTAAAAAAAATATTTACCTTTCAGTGGAGTATCATATTACTCTGATCCCAAGCGAACATCATGCACCGTATATCACGTTTCGAAGCGGAGATTCCACCATAGAATAAGGGGATTCATCATCAACCAATGGACATATCGATCTACCAGATGCCGATCGATAACGGGGAAATGCTGCCGGGTATCACACGGGCTGACGGTAAGACATTTATCACCTAATTTATAGCCAGATCGGAACGCAAGCAATCAATCTGTGAATGTGGCTACTTACACGGACACTGTATTGGTAATCAATAATACTAATCGACATCCCCCGCCGCCCCCCTTTCATCCATAGATGCTCTGGGATAGTCCGGATCATAAGCGGTTTGTGTTATTTTATTAGCATATATAAAACCGAAATGCTGTTGAATATAACGTTAGTAGCCTTTAGCCCCATAACTAGCTTTCCAGAAAATAGATGATACGAAATCTGCGATAAAGCTTATATTCACATATATATATATTATTTTTTTTTCCTTTAAGCCATTATGAAGGGACGGTTTATGCACTCAAGTGACAATGAGAATGGACAGATAGCAATACGATAAAGTATAGATATAGTTCAAACAAAACCCACATGTTTGTTTACATTCCCCGGTCCTCTAGCCACTAATTAGACGCATCCCATCGCTCGCCAAAGTGTTAACAAAATGTGTTAAAAAAAACTAAACAAACATCTTTGGATAGCTTCTTTGCAACGGGGAAATACCAACTGATGAGCCAGAAGAGGAGCCTACGATCTCCAAGACACATAAAGCTTCTTTTAATAAACAGGAGTCATACTTAAAATACGGGTTATCGCAACAGGTCGGTGATTCTTGCGTGCCGACGTCCTCTCTGCATAATATGTGGCGACAACAACAACAACAACAACGAGGCAATGATGACAACTGTGTTCAAGTTGGCAGATAAAGTAGCTGCATTCAACGCCAATCTGGAATTGGAGGGCGGCGAGTGGATATTTGACATGTTTCAAACATTAGCAGGGATTTTGGAGGACTGAACAAGCCCAGGGCAGTTATGGTGAGTCATGTCTTCATGCATTCTGACCTGCTGTTCATGTGTTACTTATGCACCCACCACGGTGATCTGCAACAGCTGATCTGCTGTTCATGAATGAATGAATGAATGAAATTATTTAACAGATTGCAGAATGGGTACAATACAGTACGGCTCAATACACACAATTGTTAACACTTTGACTGCCTAAAAACGATTTACAACGTCTTTGCTGGCGATGCTAAAGTTGCCGGGGGACGCTGTACAGCGTCCTTATATCAATATTTCAAAAATCTGGAATCGGATTCATATTCCCCCTCCGCTGGCCTGAGATTCACCAGCAGGACCCACTGAGCTCTCTGGCGGTTCAGGAGCGCCATCTGGTGGCCGATCGGCACAACTGCTTAACAGGAAGCGCAGTAGAGGTTTTGCTGGTCGGCCCTATTGCTTCCGGCCACTCGGGATAGGTTCCGGCACTCTAGCTCGTCACTCTACATAGCGATCGATTGCCAATAACTCGATAAACAACATGATTTGGACGTATATACCATTATACAAGCTGGAGATGGACCGGGTAATAATATATCCCATAATGATAAAATTTCTACTCGACGATGATCGCCCAACGGCGCGCGGAGACTGGGGTGAGTTTCAGCGTGTAACGTTACCATCTTCGATACTAACTGCTTTTATCAACATTTGACCCACATTAGATGATTGGTATAACGCTGCCCACGGAATTATAAACGCCCCCTCGCCCATCCGGTCAACATCAGATGACGTGTAGTAACTTCTAGAAGTACGTCTAGTTGGAATTTTTTATATCGCGCTGATTGCCATCAAACTGTATTTCATCATCAATATAATGCATTTGGGGCTATATATCACGTTCTGGAGAAAGTTGCAGAAAGAGATGAAAACATACTTATACATTAGACCATACTTTACTATGAATATGTGAATGAAAAAGTTTAACGTTGCTACACAATGAACAATACATATAGGACTTTGAATGGGCCCTAATAATGGCAATGTAGCAATAGAATTTAAAAAGTTATAGCCCTGCAAAGAAGGGGACGTTCTCCATAGACAAATAGCGCTGGCAATCTATGGTATATCATTAATTTAACCCATGGCAGCCAAAGTGTTAAGGGGATGCAGACCAGAGAAAAACGTTTGTCTTGTTTACATCAGGGTCCCCCATTTGCGAGTGCTCGCTTATGCCTGTGTTTTTTACTGTTGTGAACCACTTTGAACTGCAACCTCTGTATGAAAAGTGCTATACAAATAAAGTTATTATTATTATTATTATTATTATTATTATTATTATTATGTGTATGCACCCGCCGCGGTGCTGCATTTTTCACTATCATTATATTAAATTAGCCATTGTTTTTGGTCCTGGCCCGCCATTCAATGGCTTGGGGAAAATCTGGCCCGTGGCCAGACCTAATTGCCGACCCCTGCACTATAGGCTACACTAGGGATGGGAATCGAAAACCGATTCCTAATTGGCCGATGCCTGGAACCGTGTGGCTCCCGTGACTTTCAATTCCCTTATCGCTGCCAGGTTTTTCCTACAGTTGCGCAATAACGTTAGCATGTAGCCATGGCAGACTCTATTTGATTCCTTAAGGGCTCGAAATTGCATGGGTTTTGGTAATATGCTCCCGAAATGCTCCCGCTGTTTGGCTACTTCTATGTGCAGTGAAAACTACTTGAATGCTTTAGAACCTAGTCATTGATTTAGTTCAGGGTGAGCTCAAATTAGCCGCGGACCTAACGCTAGGTAACGTGAGCTGACGCTATTTAATCAAGCTCACAAAGAGAGATAAACAGCTGACAGCGGATAGTACAGGTACAAATACAATAAAACAGCAGGTGGGGGCTGTTGTGTAAACCTTGTACTCTTTAGTTCACATATAATAAGAGGCGGAGTGTTTGTTTACAAGTCTGTACACTGTAAGCCAGGAAGTACCGAGGTGGTGCAACATACAAATGTGTCCATGTAGCAACACAAGCCAATACCTTATAGGACAGGGGCCCGGGGAGGGAGCTCTGTGTGTGTGTGTGTGTGTGAGACAGAAGTCAGAGGAATAACGACCTGTTATTCAATAGATTAAATTAGTTTAAGAATAAAAAAATAAATACATTTTAAGAGAATCTCAAATACATTATTTTATTTAAGTGTAGGCTATAGTTAATGTTTTATTTTTTACAGTTTTTGTATTTTTCTGACATGGGGGCTCAACAATAAATGACAATCAGAAATGTCAAGTTGCATGTTGTTATTCTAACCAGCTTAGACCCCTACGCTCTGCATCTTCTGGCCGCCTCAGACCTACTCCTATCCAAGCTCCGGGAGGGTCATCAAAGAGAAGTCGCCTATTCTCAGTCCTTGCCCCACAATGGTGGAATGAACTACCCACCCCAGTTAGGACAGCCGAATCACGTCCAATCTTTCGCCGTCGACTAAAGACGCACTTCTTCAACCATTATCTGAATAAAAAAAAATATATCTAACCCTAACTAACCGTACTGTCATGCACTTGTCCTAATAAACTAACCTACACTGTAGCACTCAACACTTTGATGAACATTGTTGCTCAGCTGATAGAGTTGTGCCCTTCCTGATGGCTTGTCGTACAGAACTTGTAAGTCGCTTTGGATAAAAGCGTCAGCTAAATGACTAAATGTAAATGTAGTTCTGTTGCATTTCCAATTTATTTATGTAAATTATAAATTGATCAGGTATCGATAAGGGTATCGATAAAGAATCGAATCGATAAGCAGAATCGATAATGGAATCGTATCGATAAAATCCTATCAATTCCCATCCCTAGGCTACACTACTAGGTGTACACTATAGGCTACACTACTAGGTATACACTATAGGCTATACTATAGGCTACACTACTAGGTATACACTATAGGCTACACTACTAGGTATACACTATAGCAGGGGTGTCAAACTCATTTTCACAGAGGGCCACATCAGCATTATGGTTGCCCTCAAAGGGCCAAAGACCGTATAAATGTTAATGTAATGTAAAATAAATGTAGCTACTCATTTACATATTGTTAAACATGTTGTTTCTGTATTTATTACTTATTCAAGTTATACATATTGCATATGCATTTGCATAGATGTAAAAATATATGTTAGCTTATGTTATTTTAACAAATAATCTTAGTTCATCAGAACCCCATATTACAATCAATCAATGATCAAACCATTCAAGTAAATAACAAAGAAGAATATCATCAAATACAAGCTATGACATTAAGTTTGTTCAAAACCTTTTTGTCACAGTCAAGAGGGGCAGAACTAACAACTGTGAGCTGCAAAGAACACGTGGAACAGATGTAGCAGATGTTACAAAAACAAATGGCTGCACACAACCTTGCAGAGGCCATACATCCAACTAATGGAAGATAGTTTAATTAACAGATTGCAGAATGGGTACAGTACAGTACAGCTCAATACACACAATTGTTAAGGGGATGCAGACCAGAGAAAGACTTTCGACTTGTTTACATCAGGGTCCCCCATTTTCAACTCGTAATGAAATTGCTATTATGTGTCTGCATGAACACACAATTGTAACTGTACTCAAAAATAACAAAATAAGGGTTGTCTCAGTTCACAACTATATTGGTCAAGTTTTGGGTGGGACTTGTTTGCGTCCCTACAGCTTCTTATTCAATTGAGCGAGATGCTCGGTTATGTCACACAGCCAGTTTGCATCCGACAGTTCAGACAATATTTCTTCAACCCTTTGTTACCTATTCCGCCTGAATCTTTTTTGTATTTTGGGCTGTAAAATTGTCAAAGAATGTCTGAGGAGTAAGTGCTTTTGGCTTTTTTCCTTCGTTAGTTCATCAATACCTCAGATGTTCAACATACATGTATGTGTAAGAATGTGTAATAACTAAGGCTGTGTGGTATAATGTGTCCTCATGTAAATATATCCCCCTTCCCTGTGTTCCCTTTACCTGTGCCCCCCCCCCCTCTCTGTGGAATAATCACCCCCCTCCCCTGTGTCCCCAAACCTGTACCCCCTCCCCCCCATCTGACCTATCAAATGGGACCACACACCCCCTTTGTTGAACTATAAAGGGCTCTTCCCGACCACAATCAAGGTCTTACCTGGGTAATTTCAGCTGATCACCTGGGGCGAGAGCCTCAGCCATTTTCTCTATGTATTCTATCTGCTTGGATAATAAACCTTGTTATTATCCAAGCCTCGGTTGACTGAGACATTCTTCATCAGGATATCCACAAATATCCCACAATTGGCGTCTACGAACTTGTGACGGACTTTTTGCGTCCTCCCGGCGTGCTGTATCATTCAACTATACAGAGAAAAGTGAGTATAATAGGATGGTCGACTAAATGTATGGAAGGAATTAAAATCTTCCCGCTTTTCTCTGTGCCAGGTGAATATTACAGAATGTTGTCCAATATTGAGATCATGGCTGAGTAAGAATAATGTGCATTAATATATCTGATCTGTATTGAGAATCGTACCGGGGAAACGCGTGTACCTGGGTCCTTATCTGGACAGATGTTCTGAGAGGATGGGTTGTTGTGCTATTCCCGGATTTGGCTGTTGCCAAACCGAAAGTTAGGGCACAAAATAAGGGTGTTGGTTTGCTACCCCTAGTCTAGCTGATGCAGACTAAAAATATAGGCAACAAAGGAAGATACGTGAGCTTATTATGATGTGATAAAACGCTACTCTATTGGACCAGAGTAGCGTCATAATATTCATTGTTTCAAGCCCACAATCTCTTCCATTTCCTGAAAACGATGTATTTGGATTGAATTCCAATTGATTATACAGATAGCGGGAAGATGACCAGCGCGCTCGGGAGTACGTGAATGTACATTTAACGAGTCGCAGGTCGAAGGGACCGTGAGTGTGATTAAAAGGTATATATAATCTAATATATCGCTATTAAATTTCGAAGTTCAGGATTCGGTCGTTATGACTTTAATAACGATGTATAGATATATCAAGGGATAAATGCCTTGTCGCAGCAGATGCTGGCCGACTAAACGAACAAGCGATCCAATACAGTCAGACATATACACACGTTAACTTATATGTATTAATGTTTGTTTTGTCTGTTTAAAGTCTCGTTTGTATTTGCGTGCGCCGAACATTGAGAGACTATTACCGTTATATAGAGAATAACATTGGAGTTCAGGTAATAACATTGAAGTGCAGTTCACGCGACATATTAGGATAGTAATTTCCGGAACCGACCCACGGGAGCAACCATTTGGAGAAGTATAGTTTTATCGTTTCAGTTTGTTTACGTTTCACATATGCACAGGCGCGTTCATTCGGTAACAAAACGCTGGTATAGGAATTCCAGGCTATTGAGAACTCGTGGAAAAATACTGTATGAATTACAAAGCGTTATTTCCGAGGCGAATGGGAACGCACGAACGTCGCATGGAGCGATGACGTCACGCTATGCGCGCCGTGAAGTGATTATTTTATATTAAACTATCCATAAGCGAACGTAAAGTGTAATGTACCCAAGGCCAAGGGTGCGTGAAATCCACGTGTAGTATATGTTTTATTTGTATATGTATGTGCGCGCTGCTATTGGAAAATGTTGAGTTGAGGTGGCGAGATGCGGGTTGCTGACGACACGTAACGGATCCAACCCAACACAACAGCTGTCCCCGGTGAGTATGACAATCATAAATATAGATGCATTGATTGATTGAAAACTTTATTAACAGATTGCAGAATGGGTACAATACAGCACAGCTCAATACACAATTGTTAAGGGGATGCAGACCAGAGAGAGACTTTAGTCTTGTTTACATCAGGGTCCCCCATTTTCGATTTATCAGATTTGTTTACATCAGGGTCCCCCATTTTCAATTTATCAGAACATATTATGACATACATGACAGACAGATAGTCAGTACTGCTACATCTGTACATTTATGACATACCAGATTTGCAAATTCAGTACTTTTTGTGATACAAAAGGAGCCAAGAAAAGGGAGTCATTTGACGTAGAAACTGTACATATACACAACTATCAGTTAAAGCAAATTACAACTATCTCAGATCACTTGAGTGTTTATGTGCTTTAATTTACACATTATAAGTCACATAAAGCTAATTACAATGTCTGTTTCAGAATTATAATACATCTGTGGGCGCACCGGTCATACTGACCATGGGAGCTAAACAAACACTTCCGGTTCCCAATATATGGCAGTACAGGAATTGTAGTCCACATAAACAGCGTTAGATTAGACTTTATAAGCTTTCAATGTTGAAAACTTGGAACACAAACAACATAGATCATGTTAAAAGTAAGATGTTTAGGTTATATTCACTTGAGTTAATGTGTTTAGCTAAAGAACCAATGAAAGATAACTAGCCCTTTCCATTGTAAGACATTTTTAAACATGAGTCAAGGTGTGTGAGTCCACATTCATATGATGCTTGTGTACATGTGCGATATGATTGACAAATGATAAACACTATCATTGCATCCTAGGACAGGATGGATGAGAAATATCTGATGTTTTGTTAGGCTCACAGACAGTCAAGGAGAACAGATGGTCTTAGAAAAGAGTGGAAAATTAACATGTGTTTGTATTTACAGATCTGGCTCTGAGGCGAGATGCAAAACAGTGAATGACTACACCCAAATTGTATCACAAAAGACAGAAAATCCAACAATTTGCATGTCAACCGAGAGACAGTGCAGAGCTGAGAGACAATCGATTGACCATTTGGAACAAATCTGCATCCAAATACCCACATGTAAATTTCTTCAGAGTGGGTACTTGGGAGACAAAACAATGCAAATGCCTAGAGAGGACTCTGACCACACCTAGAGACGACGATAGCAGACACCATTGGATGGGCACTTGAAACCCACAGGGTATGCCTACACTCTGACCACAGACTTGGTGGACCAACAGAGAACCACTTAAGTAACATGAATTAGACACCGGTGATGAATTTGCAGTTATGAAAATCTACCTAACTCCCATACTAACAATAACTAACCAGTCGTTTTCATCATCTCTTTTCAAAAGACACATGAATCAGAGAAGTGCCCGAGATGAAAGAGTAATGATGAAAACAACTACTTACAATCCCCTCCTTCTATTCTCTGTTCATAACCAATAACATGCATGACTTTCCTTAGACTATTCTTTTAACAACTAATACTCTCCATGATTGCAAAATTATCAACCACCAAAATTGCAGCACAATTATCTAAATGTACAAGATATCAACAACATTGATCATTTAGCTGACACTTTTATCCAAAGCGACTCACAGGTTCTGTACGACAGGACATCAGGCAAGGCACACCTCTATCAGCTGAGTAACAATGGTCATCAAAGTGTTAAGTGCTACAGTGTAGATTAGTTTATTAGGACAAATGCATGACAGTAAGGTTAGTTAAAACGTAGATGACAAAACAAATGATTGTTTTTCATGCAAAAAATTAACTGGCTACCTAGATTTTATGTTTTTTCCCCATGCTATGCTATGATGAGCCATACTGAGATGTGAAAAACGCCAGAGAAGTCGTGGCGAGGTAAGTATCCTGAGGCACACCCAACGCATCCTGAGGTAAGATCAACTTCAATTTAACACCACAGACTATGTTATCTGATTCAAGACTTTGGCCATTCATTTACAAATTTTATTTAAAGCCTAATGCTGTAAGATCTAGTTAGACACAAGATCTGATAAAATTGTAGTGAATGTGACCTTCTTGACGTAAGTTATCACTGCTAATGCAATTGGTTTGCATTTCCTATTGTCAATTAAGTGATTTTATTTACTATGAATTGAATTAATCCCAAAATGATTTTCCACTTTAGCAGAAAGGCGTTGAATCATTTATGTGAGGAGTTTTCTAAGGCAGTGTTTATCACCCTCAGATCACGAATTGGTGAGAGGACAGGACGAGTGAGACGATGCGCGACCTGAACCACGAAGCTGCGGACACAACCAATGACGATTCGGACAATAAGAAGAGATCTAAAGACGATAAAGGGCGAGAATGTCTCCTTCACTATCGCAGCAAGCGGGCAGCCAGAGAGACGGTATAGGATTACTAACGCTTTCACCAGCCAAGAAATAGGCCTGTTGCAGTACACCTACCCCATCGCCAAGCTGATGGATAAATATGTGCACCTGCGTCAACTACCTATCCCGCTCATAGACGGTGCCACCCCGACCCTGCTGATAGGCTCCGACCATGCAGACCTCATAGTCCCGATAGACCGGGTCCACACAGGGCCCAGAGGCTGTCCTGCAGCAGTCGAGACCCGCCTAGGATGGACATTACAAGGCCCCCTCGCTAAGTCTCTTAACCGAACAGCAGCCACTAGCTGCCTCCACTCCAGAGTGACAGAAGAAGACACCACCCTCCTACAGCATGTCGAGAGGCTATGGACACTAGAGACAATGCCCTTTAAGAACGAAAAGAAAGACATTCGTTCCAAGGAAGACATTTACGCCATAGCACTCCTCGAGCAAGGGACTCGACGACAACAACCGTGGCGAAGGAGACTGACCAAGGAGACACTGACGAAGAGGAGATCAAACTTTGACGGCCTCCACCCCGGCACTGCAGACCAAACCCATCACCTGCAGATGGGAACCAAAGCCCCGACCATCAAGGTGGATTCCCATGACAAGATTGTCATCCGTGTGAGAGAAAGCGTCCTACTGACTAGCCACTACACCGGCGGGCCCTCGCCCTCCATCAAGTGGTACCGCAATGACGAGGAGAGGACAGCGAAACCAGCACAACACATTCAAAAAACGCCCCGACCACCATGTCTCTGGGCCTGATGGGAGCCAAGCGTGAACACAGTGGCGGATGTGTGGTGGTGATGGAGAACAACATAGGCTGCAGGAAAAGACCACTATAGTTGACTGCTACCGGTGACCCTTGACAAGGTACACAGGGAGCGGACGGCGACCTCCTGTAGGCCCCCTCTGAATGAACGACGACCAGTGAATGTTCCCGACTGCATCGTCAAGAAGAGACATCATCAGAGACCTGTAGAACAAGATACTTCTGAACACACATTGTCCACATTGTTATGTATGTATTGGCCCTGCCACACGACAGACCGAGAACAGATGATCAACACTTCACAGCAACTGTCAGATTCACAAACAAGAACTGTTTCACAGAGTTCATATGTATCTGGAAAATTACTGACTAGGAATATGATGAAATACAATCAGTAAGATTGCATTAACCAATTTTATAATGACAATGAGAAATGATCACAGAGTCACATTACAAAATGGTATTGTTAAACAGGGCAGAACCAGTTGGATTGTTCCAAGACACCAAGTTTGTGTTCAACATTGATAGTATGCACCACAGAACAATGCATAACGATTATCATAATCACCTTTTATATTAACCACTAGGTTAACGGTTTTCAATTTTATTTTGACACATTAGCCACTAAGGTAATGTCTATTGTATGTATTTATTTAATTTTTATGTGTTACTGTTTGGCCCTGCCACACGACCGACAGAGAACACCTTGTCAACAACGACGCAACATCATTCAGATTAATACCTTCACAAGAAGGAAACTTTTCACACAATTGTATGTATCTGCAAAACGATGAACTAGAGATGTGATGAAAAGAAATCAATGAGAAAGCATTAACAATGGTTAGTAATAATGAGCTAAAATGTATTGCTGAAGGAAGAAGTGACCACATGATCACATTACATCACATTTGAATTACTTAGGTTACAAAATTGTATTGTCAGACAAGAAAGAATCAGTTGTTTTATTCTCTCATAGAAGAGGACATGTAACGTTGTTTTGCACCTATATGGTGATGCACTAGAATTACATACAGAAGCGATGCATAAGACGTTTTATCTCCTCATTTATAGAGAAGAAATGGAGAAAATTGCCTGATTCTAAGTAAAGACCAACAAAACTGAGGCAATCACAGATGAACGTGACACTCAAACTCAGGGTAAATACAACTGGATCCTAAGTAATTTCATCAAGAATCATCACAAAATGTGCAAAAATATATATATATATTTGTGAACAGTTTCCCATAAGCAATCATGTTAGTTTTATTAACCACCAGGTTAACGGTTGTTAAAATGTTTTTGTACACATTAGCCTTATGTGTAAATCCGATTCCTAATAATTATGAACACAATTTTGTTTTTTCACCCTGTGCACTCTGACCACACAGACAGTGCATGTATTTAATAGTTTTATTACTATGCCTGTATGCACAAACGATCACATTAGCTCCCCAGAGTCACGACATGAACGACTGAAGGTATGCCAAGATATTTGCACAGCGATAGCTTCTAATGATTATGTTAATTGTTGTTTGATATCAGAGATGAGGACCACTCATTGATATAGGTATTTTGAGCGATTAATAAAAGAAAAGGGTGATATCTATCCCCACATCTCTGATATCAAAATAACACAGACCGCAGTCCAGTCGATCATGTCATGAATCATGTATGTAAATAATTCTATGAATCATGTATGTAAATAATTCTATTAATCATGTATGTAAATAATTCTATTTTAAACTATTATCCCCACTTTTACCTGTTCCAAACAATCCTGGTATATTATACATTAATCTCACCCACATTATAAGAAAGAAAAGTGAGTATTGTGGTATAATGTGTCCTCATGTAAATATATCCCCCTTCCCTGTGTTCCCTTTACCTGTGCCCCCCCCCCCTCTCTGTGGAATAATCACCCCCCTCCCCTGTGTCCCCAAACCTGTACCCCCTCCCCCCCATCTGACCTATCAAATGGGACCACACACCCCCTTTGTTGAACTATAAAGGGCTCTTCCCGACCACAATCAAGGTCTTACCTGGGTAATTTCAGCTGATCACCTGGGGCGAGAGCCTCAGCCATTTTCTCTATGTATTCTATCTGCTTGGATAATAAACCTTGTTATTATCCAAGCCTCGGTTGACTGAGACATTCTTCATCAGGATATCCACAAATATCCCACAGCTGTCAAAGTTAAAGCTTTATTAACGCAGTAACCCACAATTCTTTTAACGCCGCAATTTTTTAACCTAAGATTAATGTTTAAAAAAAAGAAAAAAATAGATGTTTTTTTTTTTTTACCAGAGCTCTTGGGGGCCACATCAAATGACTTGGCGGGCCACATTTGGCCCGCGGGCCATGAGTTTGACACCTATGCACTATAGGCTACACTACTAGGTACACTATAGGCTACACTACTAGGTATACACTATAGGCTATACTACTAGGTCTACACTACTAGGTATTAGGGATGGGCATTTTATAAAAAATCCAGATAGATTGATCGCATGATGTACTCAAGTAGTGATCGATTACTTATGGAGGAAAACGCTGTACAAAATAAACGTCTTTTCTGGTGTTTTAGACTTTGCTCTTTTATTTCGAAACCCCCCGACTGGAAGTATTGTTGTTATCGCTAGCGGAACCTATCTATGAGCGGACAACTTGTGTCGTCCGGTTCTGTGTTTTTGAGCTACAGTAACGCTAAAACAAATGTTGAGATTGTTGGTGAACAACTAACTTTAGGTTCGTTTTAACGTTAGCTAACATTGAATGTAGCTACAGGCAATCGACGATGAGGAAGAGATACAAGATACAAGAGTTTTATTTGTCACGGCATACAGGTATACAGTGAAATGCGGGGGGTCTCGCCCGCAACGATGTGCATAATACAAGTAATAATAATAATAATAATAATAAATAATAATAATAAGAGTCCAACCAATAGAGCGATGTGCATAATACAAGTAATAATAATAATAATAATAATAAGAGTCCAACCAATAGAGTGACATAGTGCAATAAACAAGTAAACAAAGTAGGCATATCGGTATCTGTACATGAGCTATTTACAGAGCATGGTAGTACATGCTAGGTCCTGTGTCAGTGCAGTACACTGTCATTGGGCATTGGGTCTTTATGTACACTGCTATACAATGCTATATTATATGATCTCAAGCTATACTATTATTAAAGTGATCTTTCCTTCTGTAAAGTGTCCATAGTGTGAGCGTGTGCAGCATGAGTGTGTGTGTGCTCATGTTAAAGTGGCTGCTAGTGTGTGCAATTTGCATAGGGTCCATATCACTTGGGAGGGAGGCACAAATGTGATCCTTGACCAGCCTCTCGAAACATTTCATGGCCACAGAGGTGAGTGCCACCGGTCTGTAGTCATTGAGACCTGTTGGGGAGGGTTTCTTTGGTTCAGGGATGATGGTAGACATCTTGAAGCAGGCAGGGACCACTGACTCCGCCAGGGATCGATTAAATATGGCGGTGAACACAGGGGCTAGCTGGTTGGCACAGGACTTAAAGGGGATCTATTTTACTATTTCTTTCACTATTTGGGCACTTTTACACAATTCCTGTGAGTTTATGGAACACCTCTGTAATTATATATATTTTTTAATTCATTGTTTTGTATTTCTAATCAAGTCCTCAAAAACAGCATTTTTCTACCTCAAGATCTCAAGCTGTTTTGAGGCTGGGCTCCTAAACCACTGCGCCGCGGCGCCGGCGCCTGAACATTAACATGCAGCGGTGTCTTTCTGACATCACAAATCATCACATTTTCAGATGACTCAGTTCAGTGAGGGTGAATATTGTGAGAGGAGAATTGGAAGAATGCGCCAATATGAGAATTAGAGACATAGATCATATTAATATAAGTCCACATAGCTAGGAAACAATGCTAAACACTGAAAAAGGCCATTTATAAGATAGTTCCCCTTTAAGTATGCGTCCTGTTATTCCATCTGGGCCAGCAGCTTTTCTGGTGTTCACCTGCATAAATGCTCTTCTCACACTGTGTACCGACAACGAGAGAGCGTCCCCGCCCCCCCCCCCACGGTTGCCCCCCCTCTCCACAACAGCCGGCGCGCCAGTGACGTCACTAGCCGTTGAGCTAGCGGCGCCACTGTCTACACCAAACCGAGCGTAGAAAGAGTTGAGTTTGTCCGCGAGAGAGGCGTCGTCGCTCCACATTGAGGGGGCGCTGACTTTGTAGTCAGTTATTGTCCTCAGTCCCCGCCATAAGCCTCTTGTGTTGTTTTGTGCCATTTGTGTCTCCAGTTTATCAGCGTATGTCCGTTTTGCAAGTTTTACAGCCTTGCGCAGAGTATAGACTGTAGCCTTGTACTCCTCCATGTTTCCTGACTCTCTGCCCAGGTTGTAGGCAGTGACCTGTGTCGCGCCATATTGTGAGAGCTGCTGATTTTAATCGGCAGCGTGTCAAAGCCGTATATAATAGAATAGCCCTGTGGTGCATAGGCACGACAGCGCAGCTCGAAACTACCTGTTGTATTAAATTAATTGATGTTTAACTTGTCCGTGTCCAGTCATTTCAACTAGCCCCACCCGTTCATTGTAAACAATGATGCATGTAATTGTATTAACGGTATTGTGTGTTGTAGCTATGTTATACATTCTGAATGGCATTAATGTAGGTTGGGTACTGTCATTGTATTTCGTTGGTTAGCTATTTAGCTAATGTTGATAGCATTGAATAGCATCAATCAACGCTAGCTGGCTACAACGAATTCTCACAAGCTGGCATCGTAAAAAAGTGTGTCCTAGTAAATAATTTAAGATCAAGTTCTCATAGCCGTGAGATCAATCGATTACTCACGCCCACCCCTACTAGGTATACACCAGGGGCCAGCAACCTTTTTGACATGGAGTGCCTGTTTGAAATATAGTTGTAACTAGTGTGCCTCAACAATATTCCATGCATTTGTAAATACGTTTTGATTGATCGCAAGACTACACTGTAAAAAAAATTTATTATAATAAGTTACCAGAACTTAAAAATATTGAGTTCAGTTACTGTGCATTAAGGTTTTCAGTTTTCAATCCATAATAAGTTAACAGAAAAATAAGTACACAACCACATTATTTCAACCTAATAAAACTATGTTTATTGTCATTGTTTTAAGAACACAAGTTGACTTGGTAATACTCACATTTTGAGTAAAAAAAAATTGCTTTTAACATGTGCAATGTTCAATGAAATAAAAAATAAAAAAATGTGTTGATTAATCCCACTGGTCACAATGGTGACCGTAATAATGTTTTTGTTATAAGGCTCTGCAAATGTTACTGAATGATGTAGCAATGTATTTCCAGCTAAATTGAAATAATAAACAAATAAAAGGTCTCAATTAAATATGTGGTAGTAAAAAGAACCTGTGGGAGGATTTCAACAAGATAAATGCGACAACAGTGCAAAATATTTCACTATAATATTTCAAAGCAAAGCATGTTAAAGTGGCTGCTAGTGTGTGGGCGTGTACAGTGTGTGTGTTGTGTGTGTGCTCATGTGTGCTTGTGCGTGGAGAGTTCAGTGTTCAAGGCTCTGATTGCCTGGGGGAGGAAGCTGAGCCTAAGTCTCTCTGTCCTCGTTACTGGTGCTCGCAGGCGTTTGCCTGACTGCAGCAGCATGAACAGGTTAACACCAGCTAACACCAGTTAACACAGGTTAACGAACCCATCAGAGCTCCCCGTCAACAGCGCTCTGTCGGGACGATGGCATTTTAAGAAAGTATCTGCTGTTAAAATGACAAATGGCATTGACACTTTAATTCACGGTCGATTAAGCACATGTTTGTTTTATAATGCTCACTCAACAGACCGCAGTGTTGTTGATAAATTACGTCATATGGTATCGGAGCGCAGCATTAGAGGGTACTGGCCGATACCGATACCGTTTATATCGTTTATAATTCCGTGCTCGTCGTTAAATGCTTCATGTAGTATGGGTGATATATAGATCAGAGCAGTTTGCATGGATAAAAATAAACAAAAACGCTGAAAGTCACGGCAGCCTCCTCTTACCATTGGGCGATGATACTGGAGCAAAAATATCCCAGTTATTTGATGGGGATCGAGGCGATCCATTTCCGGTTTGTATAATACGGATACACGCCCAAATCATGTCGATTATTGAGTTATGGCAGCCATCCATATCCACTGTGTGTGGCTATAGTCCTGCAACGATATGCGAGTGGCCGGACGTATTTAGGAGACGCACCCATATCCAACCGGCATTTCCGGTTTGGCAACTCGCCGATCATCCACCAGGGGGCAGTATTGACGCGTTGCAGAGTTGTGCCGAGTCCCACAGCATCAGACAAGGCTCCGTGAGGGAGATATGAATACCATGGCGAAAATATGAAATATCAAAATAGAATTCGCATGAACTTGAAACATGTCGTACAACGTGATTGGCGGGGAAAGTGTTAAAAACATGAAATAAACACAAAAAAGTGCAACAAAAGTGCAACTAGGGCTAAAAACCTAATGAAATAAAATAATTAGTTCTGTCAATCGATTAAAATATTTAACTCGATTAATCGCATGATTGTCCATAGTTAACTCGCGATTAATCGCAAATTAATCGCACTTTTTTTCTACCTTAAACAGATCTTTTTCAAGTTCCAAGTTTTAATACTCTTATCAACATGCGAGTCAACAAATGCTTGCTTTATGCAGCCATTTAACACAAAAGGATGACCCTCATGCATTGCAAATTTGCATCAAATTCAAAACAGAGTGATGCACAAAATAACTTAAAAGAAAATAATAATTTAAAACAATGAATAAAGTGTGCATGAAATAATAGGGGAAAGAAAACGTTAGGAACGTGTTACATTCACCCACACAAGGGCTGATTAATCACACCCCCCCCTCTCTCTCTCACCCCCACACTCTCCCAGCCCTCTTTCTCTCTTGCCCCTTCCTCATCTCTCTCACCCCCCTCTCTCTCTATATCACACACACACACACACACACACACACACACACACACACACACACACACACACACACACACACACACACACACACACACACACACACACACACACACACACACACACACACACACACACACACACACACACACACACACACACACACACACACACACACACACACACACACACACACACACACACACACACACACACACACACAATCTGTCATGTACAAAGGTAATACACCTGAGTGAAGTCTAGCACAAAAAAAAAAGGGTAAAGTAAAAAAAAAAAAATCAAGTTAATCGTGAGTTAAAAAAAATAGTGGCCCATCAATTATCAAAACTCGTATCTTGGAATATACCAGTACACCCCTCTGTATTACTATTGAATGATGTTTTTGAGTTTGCAGTAAATCCACAGCTAAAGAGATTGGTTTTATCGGGTATCACAGTAGCTAAAAAAACGGATCGCATCACGCTGGTTTCAACCGGAAAAAGTTTGCCGGAAGGTTTGGTTTCTTACATATCTCGATGTGATTTATCAAGAAATATCTACAGCAAGAATTCTGGGTCTCAACGAATCCAAAATGTCAATGTGGTTAGAAGTGGTGGAGAGAATAAAAGCTAGCTTATAATGGTAGTGTCTGGTTAGGAGTGAGGGATAATGGAGGTACTATCCAAGGAGGGGTCCGGGAGGGGGGGGTTCGAGCTGGAGCATATGTGTGTAGGGTTTTAGATAATAGGTATTAGGGGTATATCCTGTATAAGGCATTGGTATAATTGGTAATTTCGTTGGATATACACTGTATACGGTAAAATATTATTATAGACTTTGTTTTCCGTTTCTGTACTTTCATGTCATTTTAGCCACCTTAATTGTTAGTTTCATTATGCATTGTGTGTTGAGTACTGACTTTTAATAATTTTTGTTTTGCAATAATAATAATAAAAAAAAAAATTGGCGTTAATAGAATCGGGCGATAGCGCGTTAATACCTTTGACAGCCTTAAAAATAATAATAGATAATATGCTTCTTAGCAGATTTCTTAGCTTAACACTTTGATTGCCTAAGGCTAAATTCATGATATACCATAGGTTGCCGGCTCTATTTGTCTATGGAGAAATTCCCCTTCTTTGCAGGGCTATAACTTTTTTAATTCTATTGCTAAATTGCCATTATTAGGGCCCATTCAATGTCCTATATGTATTGTTCAGGGTGAAGCAACGTTAAAACTTTTTCATTCACATATTCATACTAAAGTATGGTCTAATGTATAAGTATGTTTTCATCTCTTTCTGCAGCTTTCTCCAGAACGTGATCTATAGCCCCAAATGCATTATATTGATGATGAAATACAGTTTGATGGCAATCGGCGCGATATAAAAAAATCCAACTGGACGGACTTCTGGAAGTTACTACACGTAATCTGATGTTGACCGGATGGCCGAGGGGGCGTTTATAATTCCGTGGGCAGCGTTATACCATTCATCTAATGTGGGTCAAATGTTCATCATAGCAGTTAGTATCGTACACATTGAAAAATAACGCTGAATCTTACCGTATCTTCCTCGCGCCGTTGGGCGATGAGCGTGGAACAGACATTTTCCTATTATGGGATATAGAAATATCCGGTCCATTTCCAGGTTGTATAATAATATATACGTCCAAATCATGTTGTTTTTTCGAGTTATTTGCAGCGATCGATGTTCACTATGTGAAGACTGAGTCTCTCTAACACTAGCGAGTGCCCGGACCCCATATGGAGTGAGTCCTACCGGGTTAAAGGTAACATCCGTTTTTTCGATCTGCCGATCGGCCACCAGATGGCAGTCTTGAACCGCTAGAGGATTGAGAGGAGATCACACTTGTGTCTCAGGGCCCCGGAAAGGAAATATGATTCCGATCACAGATTTTTGAAATATTGATATCAAAGACGAGTTACGGCGTCTTCGGCAACTTGAGCATGGCGGGGAAGGACGCCTAAAAGCGTCTTCCGGCAGTTAAAGTGTTAACATAACAGACCTAAGTTTAACTGGGTTTGCAACAAAAGTGCAACTAGGGCTAAAAACCCAATGAAATACAATAATAATAATACAAATAAATAATTATGCTTCTTAGCAGACTTCTTAGCTTAACATAACAGACCTACAGTAAGTTTGGGGGAACTAATGGGTTAACTGGGGTTGCAACTAGGGATGCCCCGATCACGTTTTTTGCCACCGATAACCGATCGTTTTTGGTTTTATAAAAAAAAAAATATATATATATATACATACCGGTATATACTTTTACTTTATTTAAATTTTTTTATAAAATATATATATTATATAATTATACTTGTAGTTGTATTATCTGCGAGACATCGCCACCACGCAACAAGTCAAAATGCTCGTTATCTGCAAACAGCTCCACTGTCTGTGTGTATACTCTGCTTTGGTCAAATCACATTCAGCATGCCCTCAGCAGGGTATATCTGCGGCTCTGCAGATATACCCTACTCCCTCAGCTAGCCCCGTTTGTGACTGTGATGCAAGCCAGGGGCTCGAATACGCATCGAATCAATGTTATAAGACATTGATATCAGGAGCTATCTGTAGCTACTGCTAGCCGGCTAGATAACGTTAAGACAACGCATCAGTGAACTATTTAGTTTACTGTGTCATTTCGTTTTGAACAGGGAGCTAACGTGAGCTAACGTGAGCTACCTAGCTAACGGAGGTATCATGCACTACTAGACTATTGCTGGAGCATTTGTTGATATCAGGAGCTATTAGTAGCTCGCCAGCTAGATACCGTTAGACAATGCCACATGTATTAAACTAAAAGTGAATAGTTGACTGGGTGATTTTGTTTAAACAGTAACAATAGCTAGGTAGCTAACGTTAGCTCACAGAGGTTGCATGCACTAGAGCAGACTATTGCTGGAGCTTGTTGACACGGGTGCGGGAGGGGCAGGGGAGGAGGAGGAGGGGGCGGAGCAGCGCGTTGCTGCAGCTCTGTGTGTCTGAGAGAGAAGTCACCGAGTGAGAACTCCGCTAAGAATTGGATCATGTTTTTCGATCGGTTTTCACGATCTGCGAAAATAAAGCATTATCGGAATTCACCAATCTCATATTTATACTGAATATCGACCGATACCGATCGCTGGCCGATCGATCGGGGCATCCCTAGTTGCAACAAAAGTACAACTAGGGCAAAAAACACAATGAAATAAAATAATAATAATAATAATAATAAATAATAATATATCCTTCTTAGCAGACTTCTTAGCTTAACATCCCAGGGAACTAATGGGATAACTGGGGATGTTGTTTGCTCCTGACAAGAGTCTCAAAGTCTGGGGTGATGGTAGACAAAGCAACTCTGAGGTCATGCTCAATGTCCAATATGTTCCTCTGCTTTGTCTTCAGCTAGACAAGAGCTGAAAAGCCACTTTCACAAAGATAGGTAGTGCAAAAAAAATTATAAATTATTTTTTTTACTATATATATATATATATATATTTTTTTTACACACACATCCGCAACCCACTCAAAATGGCCCTGCGACCCACTTTTGGGTCGCGACCCACCAGTTGAGAAACACTGCTCTAGAGCCATACACAGAGATGCTTAATGATCTTACCAGACGCTTTCATCAATGCATTGTGTGCATTTATTGCAATACGTGTATATTGTATATTCCTCTTTACTTACTTTACTTACTTTTTTTACTGTATGAAGCACGCTCTCAGGGGCTCATAGAGAACCAAGCATTTCACCGTAAAGTACGTGTATTTTATTGTGATAATTAATAAACAAACTTGAAACTTGTCTGCATGTTTACGTTGCACTACTTTTATTGTCTTTTATACCTATTCTTATGTAATTTATGCAGTTTTTATTCGGTCAATTGTGTGCTGGTTTTATGTAAATTGTATACTAGTTGCTGTGGGGTACTCTGGGCTGCGGCCCATGTGTGAAAGGTGCTATAGAGTCATTCATATTTATTATTATTATTGTATTGTAAAAAATGTATGCATTGAAAAGTCTGTAAAGTCTCGACGACATTGAAAATGAGGGTGACCTCAATTGTCCCTTTGAGAATAAATAAAAGGTTTGAATGAGATGAAAGGAATCCCAACCTGAGCACGCCATAAGAGCAAAATGGCATGGCCAGGTGACTACGGTCAGTGGCTACCGGGGGGGCCTCACCTGGCAGGTCCCCGCTCTGCTGCTGCAGCTGGCTGCTGAAGAAGCGCTCCCGCTGGGACACCTGCTCGTCCCAGGCCTCCAGGATGCGCCTGCGCTCCGGTGCCTCCAGGTTCAGGGTGTCCGGGTGGGCCTCCTCGATGTGGGCGCGCACGCAATCCAGGCTCTGCGAGTACTGGAGGTCCCCGCACACCATGCACACCAGCAGCTGGTTCAGCGGGTCATGGTCCATGAGGTAGCGGCTCCGCCACGCGCCGTCCGACATGAAGCCGAACAGCCCGTCAGACTCATCTGAGTAAAGGGGGGAGAGAGAGAGAGAGAGAGAGAGAGAGAGAGAGAGAGAGAGAGAGAGAGAGAGAGAGAGAGAGAGAGAGAGAGAGAGAGAGAGAGAGAGAGAGAGAGAGAGAGAGAGAGAGAGAGAGAGAGAGAGAGAGAGAGACATTTACTAAAAGTAAATTCACTGACTATCAAAATAAATAATACCAGAGATAGTCTATATAATGACTTTAGTCCGTCTAAACATTCTTTGGCAATACTATACCTTCTATCTGTACTGTATAGCTGGAGTAAGGGAAGTAGCCATGGTCAGCGTCAGAGGAAGCACTGTGGAAGAGAGGTGTACATGTTAGTTACATTCATTATCACTGTGAAAGAGAGGTGTACATGTTACATTCATTATCACTGTGAAAGAGAGATGTACATGTTATATTCATTATCACTGTTAAAGAGAGGTTTACATGTTACAGTTACATTCATTATCACTGTTAAAGAGAGGTGTACATGTTACATTCATTATCACTGTTAAAGAGAGGTGTACATGTTACATCCATTATCACTGTTAAAGAGAGGTGTACATGTTACATTCATTATCACCGTTAACTCATTCAGCGCCAGGGGGCCGGCGCCATGGGGGTGCTAGAACGCCATCGCTTTAATCAATGGGGAGACTGCAAAATTTGTGAGTGGTTAAAATTAGTGCCGTCAGGTGATTAAAAAAATTTATCTAATTAATTACAGGATTTGTAATTAATTAATCTAATTAATCACATTTTAATCGCATAAGCATTTTAGGCCTGATATTTTATATTCTATATTTAAAATAGCATGTGTCCGGATGGCAGAATTCAGTACTGTATCTACAAGACCTTTTGTTTAATCGTCTTCCCTTTATTCATTTGTTTAGATTTTTCAGGTCTGGTAAATTTGAGCATGGTATTATTCACAGTAAAAAAAAAATTAAGATTCTCATTTGGTTCATTACAATGTACTCAAGCCTAGTAACAGACACAGTATTTCTGACACTGGGAATACATTCCCTGAGATCCATAGATGTCCCTAGAATCAGATACCAAGAACATGCAAATAGTCCATTTAAAAAAAAAGTTTGTAAATGTTTATTCTACGTTCTTATGGAATGAATGAGATTAAAAAAAAAAAACAATTAAAAAAAATTAAAAAAAATGTTAATTTTCACAACACGATAATTTGATGTGTAATTAATTAATCTAATTAACGTGATCAACTGACAGCCCTGCTTAAAATATATCTTATATTATAGCTATGGGTCTAATAATGCTGTCGATTGTCAGTGAGTTGCTTCTGGTCAACATGCAAAAAACGGATTGTTTTTTCATCCGTACATTTCCGTTTTGAATATGAGTATAGTTTTGGTGATTCTTAGTAATCCCAGGAAAAGACGTGATAATAGCGTTTTAGTGGAATACACTTATCACGTTGTCATTTTTCATCTTATTATCAAATCTTCCTGAAATCAACGCTAGATTATCATTATTATGTCTCCTCATGCATACATGAAATGGGGCTTGTAGCGGGGCGCAAGAAACTACATAATTTATAATGGAGTGCAATACCGGTTGGAAGGCATAGTATTTGCCCTTTTGCGAGCTCAGACCCATTCCCAATGATAACATCAGGCTGGATGGATGAAAAATTTATGGATATAGCTAATAAAAGAAATAACGATTAAAACCCGAGTTTTCTCGTGATTGGCGCAGAATGAGTTAAAGAGAGGTGTACATGTTACATTCATTATCACTGTGAAAGAGAGATGTACATGTTACAGTTACATTCATTATCACTGTTATATAACAGGAGGTGCAAATCCAGAGCCTGCAGAATTATGAAAGACCCCCACCACCCCAACAACAGCCTGTTCAAGCTGCTGCGGTCAGGCAAGCGCCTACGGTCACACGCTGCAAGAACAGAGAGACTCCGGCTCAGCTTCTTCCCCCAGGCCATCAGAACACTGAACTCTCCACTCACAAGTACACATGAGCACACGCACACACACACACACGGCAACCGCTAAAACAATCACTTTAAACAAAATGTCACTTAAAAAGTCTGGGTGAGGCTGGGCCGCATCAAATATTCCACAAAAAAAGAGTTTCAAGTATTCAAAAAAAAAGTACAACTGATCCAATCTTCTCAATATTTAGCAGTGGTGTCAGTGGACTCATCCACATGCAGCTATGGAAATGCACTGTGCATCTTTTTTTATTCTATCACAAAGCTGTTTAATCAAATCACCAGCCAGTATTTCAGTTATTCTGGTTGCTGTGCGATCTGAGGGGGATTTGCTTTTGCCTTCAAACATGGTCTCCATCACTTCAGTCATACATTATTTTATTATGTATGCATCAGAGAGAGAGAATGGCTTCTTGTGTTTAGCCAACATCCATGCCACCCATGGTTGCTTTTTCTCGTTGTGACATAGATTTAACAATAATAAAAAGATAAAAAGATAAAACTGTATTATTATTATGTGCGCCCTTACTCATTTGTGTTCTACAGAGGGCGATGTAGTATGTCCAGTACGTGACGTCACTGACGTCTCCTTCGCATTCCTGTTCCGGTCTATCCGGTCGAGTTCCATTCAATCGCCACCGCCATGCACTCCGTTTAACAAAAACTGGGAGCGAGGCTACTGTAGATGCGCTGTCAACTCTCTGCTCTGACTCGGACTGAAAGAGACGACACGCATTCCGTGAAGACCCGCCCTACTCTGCCTCTGATTCGCAGACTGTGGGTGGGGGGGAGAAACTGACGGGACGCTGAATGTGATTGGACCAGACCCGTACACAGACAGACAGTGGCAGTGCAGCCGCACATGCAGAGCACTGCTCGCAGAGGAGATAGCAAGGATGCATTTGCCTTCCACTTTACTTGATATCACTCCGGAATCACGTTTCAACCAAGTCACTAACGTAACGTTGCTGTCATGAGCCTGCGCTATGATAGCCTACAAGTGACCAAATAAATAAAACTTCTAACTCGCGCAACGACTCATCAACAAGTTGCGCGCGGGCCGCACTAACACTAAACGTTGACGTCAAGTAGGGGGCCGCAAAATATCATCCCGCGGGCCGCAATTGGCCCGCGAGTTTGAGACCCCTGCTTTAAAGGAAGGAGATACTGTATAGTATAGTTTAGATACATTAAGAGTTAGAATTGTAAATTGTATATTGTATAGTAGTGTATATAGGAACCAGTTTCTCAGGGACTTAGCATTTATCCCTAGTTTATCCCCATTTTGGGTTTGGTACAGACCCTTTTGTCAGGGTCCGCAGCAGTGACAGCTCTGGCCGACGAGATCCAATCTCTGTTGGCGAAGCAGGCCATTGTCGTGGTCCCAAGTGAGGACGCGATGTGTGGCGTTTACTCACGGTATTTTCTGGTGCCCAAGAAATCGGGAGGTGTCAGAGTCAGACCTATACTGGACGCGTCTATACTTTCCACAAGCAACTTGTCCTTCCGCGTTCCCGTTTTGCGCTCTGATTGGCCACTGACCTACGCTATTACGCCCCCCTCGTAAGTAGAGAGTCGGCATTGCACTCAACCGATTCATTCAACAGGAAGCGATTTGAGAGTACAATACACCATCACGCCAGAGTGGATAAAGAAATGCTCCAGAAATGAATATGCGTAGGGAAAGGCTTAACGAGTCAGCGCGAGAGCGTACACACAAAAGCACACACGCATGATATCTGATTTATTAATGCCAAATAATGGACGACGACTGCAATTGGCACTTGAAAAGTGTAAATGATGGATTAGTCAGTAAGAATTCATGACAGCTTGTATAGCTCAACTGGTTAGTCCCCTGCCTGTGGACCATATGGTCCCCGGTTTGAATCTCTTGGATACTTATTTTTTTTCTGTAACGTTAATTAATTTATCCACTCTGGTTGATAAGATAAGATATTCCTTTATTGATCCCCTTGGGGTAATTCAGGCATCATAGCAGCATGGGGGGGGTACACAGGTATTGAAAACAACACAAGCAGTGTAAACAAATAAGTCAATAGAATTGACTATCTAACCAACTGCAATATACAGTATTCACAGTATTCACATAAGGTGCAGTATGCATAAGGTGGTGTTATTGTCCTTTTTGGGACACCAGAGTGGATAGATTATTTAACGTTACGGGAAAAAAAAAGTAAGCAAGAGATTCGAACCGGGGAGCATATGGTCGACAGGCAGGGCACTAACCAGTTGAGCTATACAAGCTGTCATGAATTGTTACTGACTAATCCATCATTTACACTTTTCAAGTGCCAATTGCGGTCGTCGTCCATTATTTGGCATTAATAAATCAGATATCATGCGTGTGTGCTTTTGTGTGTGCGCTCCCACTCTGGTTGGATGGTGTATTGTGTTGAATGAATCGGTTGAGTGCAATGCCGACTCTCTACTTACGTAGATAACTGGCGTAGATAAGGGGGGCGTAATAGCGTAGGAGCGTGGCCAATCAGAGCGCAAAACGGGAACGCGGAAGGACAAGTTAAGCTCACCGGTTAAGCTTAGGCACTCTTTCGAAGTTGGTTAAGGTTAGAGTTTGTCTTAGAGCAGGGCGATAGAACACCAGCCCTGATTCCAAACTCTAACCTTAACCAACTTCGAAAGAATCGCCTAAGCTTAACCAGTGATAAACTAGGCGTTAGGTAGTTTGCAGGCTGTTAGAGCCGGAAATAGGCGCAGAAACAGGCGTCACACGATTGGCGCACATGTCACATGACCAGAAACATCAGTGGCCAATCAGATTGCGCAAACCGAACACGGAAGTACAACCCCATTAGGGAAAATATTCACGCGTCGGGCCCACATAGTAGGGGGCAGATGGCAGTACCATGCTGCCCGGTCTGCTCTACATATCAATGTGTTGGAATTGAAGGAAGTCCTTCTGGTCCTCAAGCGGCTCGGCCGCCTTGTGGTGGACATGCATGTTTGATCAGGACGGACAACACGACGGCAGCGTCGTATATCAACAGACAGGGGGGAGTACGCTCCCCCTGTCTGCACCGGGTGGCGGTCGAGCTCTGGCTATGGGCGTCTGTCAATCTGGGCAGCCTGAGGGCCCTCCACATCCCCGGCAGGGAGAATGTGGGTGCAGATGTGATGTCGCGGGGCGGTCCTCACCCCGACGAGTGGGGACTACATCCAGACATAGTCAGACAGGTCTGGGACCAATTCAGGAAGGCCACAGTGGACCTGTTTGCGAGCAGACAGTCCCACCAGTGCCCCTTGTGGTTCTCGGTCAGTCGGAAGGACAACCCCTCTCTGGGAGTGGATGCCTTCTCGATGTATCCGTGGCCGCCCGGGATTCTGTACGCATTCCCCCCCATATACCAGATAGCTCAGCTGTTGGAGCGGGTACGTCGGGAGCGCAGGACTTTGATCATGGTCGCGCCGGACCGGGCCACGGCTGTGTGGTTCCCGGGCCTGATTCAGCTCTTGGTGGCCCCGGCGTGGCCTGTTCCGGAGTCGCCACGGGCCCTCTCCCAGGCTCACAGGACGCAGTTTCTGCGGGCAGCCATTGATGGTTTGGCTGCTGAAAGGGTGAATCTGGAGATGTGTCTGAACCCTACTGTGGTTAACACCATCCGGAACGCGCACGCTCCGCCCACTACCGCGGTTTACGCTGGGAAGTGGCGTATTTTTCAAGAGTGGTGTACATGTTACATTCATTATCACTGTTAAAGAGAGGTGTACATGTTACATTCATTATCACTGTTAAAGAGAGGTGTACATGTTACTAGAGTTGTTCCGATACCGATACCAGTATCGGAAATGCCTCCGATACTGCCTAAAATGCTGGTATCGGCGAGTACGCCGAAAGTCTAGCCTCCGATGCCATGACGTTATTTATCAACAACACTGCTGAGAGTGAGCATTATAAAACAAATGTGTTTTTAATCGACCGTGAATTAAAGTGTCAATGCCATTTGTCATTTTAACAACAGATACTTTCTTAAATGCCATCGTCCCGGCAGAGCGGGGCTTGCTGGCGTTATTAGCATTAGCTAAAGCGCTAGCTGAAAAGCGAGTTTTAGCTTAACGTTACCTTGGCTAAAGTTGGGGCTATTCATAATCCAGCAATAATGGCTGCAGACCTGCAAGCAAAGTACAGCAAGTTGGCAAATGAGTATTCCAAGGTAAATCACTTTTTCACCAGTAAGTTACTGGCAGTAACGTTACATTGTCTTTCCATCTAACGTTAGCTCACGCTAACGTGGGTAACCTAAAGTGTCGTCGCTGATCGACTTCTCGCACGCAATTAATGACATGTTGCGGACAGCCATACCGGTGACAATGTTTAGCTTTTAGTGCCAAAGGATAAGAGTCTGAGGCAGAGTCTCAAAAGAGAGTGTTGAATATTTATTTTGCATCGAAAATCACAACATACACGTTACTACTAGCCAGAGCCTCTGCAGACTGGATAGCAAGTGCAACAGCATATAACGTCCGTGCGGAAACAATGTCCCAACAACCTTTCCGTGGGTGAACTCATTGAGCATAGTTAATGATACTAATACTAATCTATACAATCACCTGTTGTTGAATAAATACCATTACTTTCTAGTTATTACTAAAAAACAGTATATATAAAACAGTATCTGTAAAAAAAATATATATATATTATTTATATAATAAAAATTTTTAGTTTTTTTTTAATGTATGCACTGGTATCGGATCGGTATCGGCCGATACCCAAAGCTTAGGTATCGGAATCGGATCGGGAAGGAAAAAATGGTATCGGAACATCTCTACATGTTACATTCATTATCACTGTTAAAGAGAGGTGTACATGTTACATTCATTATCACTGTGAAAGAGCGGTGTACATGTTACATTCATTAGCACTGTTAAAGAGAGGTGTACATGTTACATTCATTATCACTGTTAAATAGAGGTGTACATGTTACATTCATTATCACTGTTAAAGAGAGGTGTACATGTTACATTCATTATCACTGTTAAAGAGAGGTGTACATGTTACATTCATTATCACTGTTAAAAAGAGGTGTACATGTTACATCCATTATCACTGTTAAAGAGAGGTGTACATGTTACATTCATTATCACTGTTAAAGAGAGGTGTACACAGGGGTGTAGCTCCAGATTCTGGGCCCCCTGAAAGAATGTATTTGTAGGCCCCCAGTGAATGCGAGCGAATTTTTTTGTGCCATTTTTTTATTGATGAAAACGCATAATATGTTTTTTACCTATACATTCGGATCAGCAGTTCAGCACCTGCACTGTTGGTGGGTGAGCCTAGTAAAGGATGTCGCATTGCGTTCATCTTCAATGAATGGACCAATGCAATAGTCTACCAAAGCCCCCCCCTCTCTCTCTATATATCTCTCACACACACACACTTCAGAAACAAACATAGTATCAATGAGAGCATCAATAATTAGAGCTGCCACGGTATTGATGTTTTCCTTACCGCACAAATTTGCAAAATATTTCCTACCGCCGCGGTTATTACCGCACAAACACACACACAAAAAAAAAAAGTCTGAATGCATTTTTTTTGTAGTCTACTCTTTATAGCATATAGCCTGCCTCTAGTCTAAATGTCTATCTTTAGAGGATGACTTTGCAGCATGAATATTGTTTGGGATTCGGCATGCACGCATTCGTTATTAAAAGTGAAACACGGATTCGAAGTCTCCCCTCGGTGTCGCGAGCAGGGGTGGTAGCGGCGCGCCCGCCGGTTACCCCCCCGACCCTTTCTTCTTCTTCTTATTATAACGTTACTACTTATGATTACAAAGGCATTCGATTTGTGGCATTAACGTTAGTATAATTACACGTTCGTATTTACCGGACCATAGCAAGGCAAGCGTTACTCAATTAATATCTAAGTTCCTTTCTTTGCTCAGAGCGTGCCGAGTTGTACCCATTCTGCGGTCTGTTAATAAAGTTTTCAATCAGACAAGTGTATAGAACGAAGGGCTTTTATTATAACATTTCGTTGCAGTAAAATCATTATGCCTCGTTCCCTGAGGAGCGACGGCGTCGGTAATCCACTCCGGTCTCCGGTGGGAGCTAACGTACTATTAGCCGTGTTGTGACTGTGAGCTCTGATCAATGGCTCATGGCTGAGATTCAGGAAGTAAAAGCACTGCAAGATGCTCCAGCATGTGACGCGTATCTCTTCTGACCAATCAGTGGTCTGCAGTGTTTCATGTGACTTTTCTGGTAGCCAATAGGGTCGCTTGGAATCTCGACAGAGAAGTAGGGTATATCTGCAGAGCCGCAAGCCCAACGAGAGCGTAATAATAATAATAATATAATAAAAAACAGCGGTGATGCCGGTATTCAGCCCAACGCTGCGGTGGGCATGATGTAACAGCGATACCGCGGTAATACCGATACCGCGGCAGCTCTATCAATAATACACCTGAGTACCCCCCAGTGCTGGGCCCTTGGAATCATCCTAAGCTACCCCCCCCCCAGCTACGCCCCTGGGTGTACATGTTACATTCATTATCACTGTTAAAGAGAGGTGTACATGTTACATTCATTATCACTGTTAAAGAGAGGTGTACATGTTACATCCATTATCACTGTTAAAGAGATGTGTACATGTTACATTCATTATCACGGCGCGTTGAGCTCCAGGAGACAGAAAAAAGGTTTCCCACCTCATTAGCTGATCAGAATCTTCCGAGGAGTTCATCCACTGCCCAGAATCCTACAGAACGATAGGAGAGAGAGAGCGAGAGCGAGCGAGAGAGAGCGAGAGCGAGAGAGATTATAAACAGAATTATTATATACTGTACAGTAGGGCTGACCTTCAAAGCTTTTTTTGGCAATCGAAGCTTTGGGGCCGAGCTTCGATTTTAATTCGAAGCTTCGAAAAAAGAAAAAAAAAGAATTAATTATATATATATATATTTTTTTTGTATCTTATGTTGTGGGACTTGTACAGCACTTTGGTAAACTTTGTTGTTTTTAAATGTGCTCTATAAATAAAGTGGATTGGATTAATTAATTAAGTAGCCCCTTCCGTGACTGTGACGCAGCCAACAAGGTTTCACTCGGCTGCGCTGCCTGGGTGCAGTGGGGCTGCTCTCACAGCCAACGACATGACATTACATAATTATGTTGCAACCTTCGTCTATCAAGCAAACAATTATATAAATATTTATATGTAGTTGATAGAGACAAAGGCAGAATTCGACTTAATTAACCATGTTTTATTAAGACATATTTTTATATGGGTCGGGACACTTTAAAAAAGCAGCACAATGAACACAAATCTGTCCGACATAGTCTTAAATAACAAACGGCATTGCTTCGCTTCTTCGTCGACATGTCTTCTGCACATGTCCTTGTTGTTTTCAACACAGATAATCTCCACGTGCTTGTTGTAGAGAGGTGGAGTCGAGGCGCCGCTTACTTTCGTTTCATTGGAATGGAGGCGGGAAGGCGCCGCTTACTTTCGTTTCATTGGAATGGAGGCGCAAGATTTGAGAAAAAAAAAATATATATATATATTTTTTTTTTTTTTGCTTCGATTCTTTTTTTATGTTCGAAGCTCGTGCCATCGAACGAAGCTTCGACGTATTTAAGACAGCCCTACTGTACAGAATGCTTTACATGGAGTTGCTGTGCAGCATTATCAGAAAAGGCAGCCCACTCTTCAACAATCAATGAGGGTTGTCCTTGACTTGAGACATTTCTTAGTTGTCATAGGACTTTGTTGACCAATTGATTTGAAGACAAATCCGTGAAATTGTGTTTCCCACATTATGCAACCATGCAGATGGACCTCTTTAAATCGAGTGCTTCCAAGAGATGTGCTTGTGACTTTTCAGGGGATAACAACAAACCAACGAACAAAGAGACCAAACCAACCAACGAATCAACTAAGAGAGGACCAGCCCTATAGTCAGTATAAACCTAACTGGTCCTAGACCAGTCACAGTCCCCTTTACCTGTGTCTCCATGCCCTGGAGCTGGTCCTAGACCAGTCACAGTCCCCTGTACCTGTGTCTCCATGCCCTGGAGCTGGTCCTAGACCAGTCACAGTCCCCTGTACCTGTGTCTCCATGCCCTGGAGCTGGGCCTGGGCGGTGGGTCGAATGGGCCTCCAGTTGTTTGAGGCTCTCCTCTGGGTCAGCTCCTTGTCCTTCATAGTCTTCTTCACCCTCCAGTACTCCCTCTTCCTCCGCAGGAAGTCCTCCTGAGACTCGCCCGGGATGGGCTTCGGCGGTGCCATGGTGCTGATGGGGACCAGCTTCACGGGAGGCTCGATGGGCAGCAGCTTGATGCTGGACAGCGGGTTGGCCGGAGGGGTGAGAGTCGGGAGCGACGACGACGCCGCGTCCAAGTCCAGGCTCTGCTGCATCCTAGGTCCTGACAACACAGTGTTCCACCTCTTTATTTTACAGTTGAACAGCCCTGGCCTATTTTTCTTTTTATTTCAGAATTATATTATATTGTGCTTCTATCATAATTATCTTAGTTGATATTTCATTTTATTTTACTCAACCTTTTTATTTTATTATCTAATGTGGCACCGAAAATGACCAAAGCAAATTCCTTGTATGTGAAAACTACTTGGCTCCAGCAGCCTCAGCCCAGGCCCAGGCTTCACCTGCTCAGCTACCACCATCAGGCCAGGCCCAGGCTTCACCTGCTCAGCTACCACCATCAGGCCAGGCCCAGGCTTCACCTGCTCAGCTACCACCATCAGGCCAGGCCCAGGCTTCACCTGCTCAGCTACCACCATCAGGCCAGGCCCAGGCTTCACCTGCTCAGGTACCACCATCAGGCCAGGCCCAGGCTTCACCTGCTCAGCTACCACCATCAGGCCAGGCCCAGGCTTCACCTGCTCAGTTACCACCATCAGGCCAGGCCCAGGCTTCACCTGCTCAGCTACCACCATCAGGCTACTAGGGGTGGGAATCACCAGTTTCATCATGATACGATACGATATCGATTCTTTGGACAACGATACGATATTTGCCGATATCACAAAGTCTCTCACGATACAATACGATACGATTAGATTCAGGTGCCTGCGATCGATATGAGATGATATCATATGCCCATTTAACACAATCAGTAACATTTAGATCAACAAAAAAAAGGTAATGAAAATATCATTTGACATTTGTATTTTTGAGCTCTTCCAGACATTTAAAGGAAAATCAATCTATTGTTTTTAATACAAATAGACCTCCTGTTCACTGTAAAGTGCCACGTTTTTATATATTGAGCTTTAAACTTTAAGCTACATTTTTTGGAACTCAAAACTCACAACCTCCCTCTCCCAAACCGTTCCTACAACAATTTGTTGATGTTGCATGATCATGTATAGGCCTACATTTATTATGTATTATATTGTTTATGTTTAAATAACATTTAAACATCAAACTCCTCTGACCTCATCTGGTCTTTCCAAAGACGCGCGCACACACACACACACACACAGAAAGGGAGAATGCTATGCTGTAACATCTACACACACGGAGCTACTGCTGTTGTTCTTGGGCGGATATGAGACTCGCCACAGGATTTTCAAAATAAGAGTATCGATATGAATCGATCTTATTACATCGCATCGATCCGATTCGATTGTTGATAATTACATCGATGTATCGATCTGGATCGATGTATCGTCCCACCCCTACAGGCTACCAGCTACCACTTCCCTTACTGAATGTTTACAAGAAATAAATGTATATTCACAGTCAACTACCTAAAACTAAACAGTGATAAACTCATTGGTTCAAAATCTACCATAGCCAAATCCCACAGTTTTCCCCTCACCATTGACAACTCTACAGTCTTCCCTTCCCCTCAGGTTAAGAGTAGGGCTGGGCGATATGACGATATTATATAAATATCGGGTACAGTTCATTAACGATACACTTTTTAAACGTATCGTGGATATCGTGATGTTTTGCCCAAGAGGCTTGTGTTGCGTCAATCTGGTCCACACGTTGACACTTTTGAACAGCGCCGCCCCACACACACACTACTGCATCAAAAGTTACTACTTATGATAACAAAGGCATTCGTTTTGTGGCATTGACGTTATATAGTTACACTTTCAATAACATCAGCGTATTTACATAGCAACGACCGAGGTCGACCTAGATATAGCAAGCATTAGCCGTTCATATCTCAGCCCGTGCTGACTCCGTTGTGCCCATTCTGCGGTCTGTTAATAACGTTTTCAATCAGACAGATGTATGGAAATGCTTTTATTATAACATCCGTTGCAGTAAAATCATTATGCCTCCAGTCGTTTAGTCATTCTGCAGAGCTAAAAGGTAAAAGTCGGTCGCGGCGAGCTACCGCTGCCATTGTTGTTTTCATTGAGCTCTCCAATAGCGGAAGTAAAAAATTAATACGCGCTTGCCGATTGGTGCTAAGAACAGCAGGGCGGGTGCAAGCGATGTGACGTAATTGGCAGACGCGACTGTCAATCAAACTGATTCTGTTTGCCGACTGAATGAATATAAACGTTATTAACAGATTGCAGCATAGGTACAATACAGTACAGCTCAATACAACAACAGTCAACAGTGGACTGGAGGATGCAGAACAGAGAAAGACTTTCGTCTTGTTTACATCAGGGTCCCCCATTTTCAATTCATCATATTTCGTATCTAAATCATATAATATCTCATTGCTAAATATATGCAATATATAATCTAATAATCCAATAATCTAAATCTAATATATAATATAAAAATGCTAAATGCATGGGTATTTTATTTTGTCTTTAATGTTAGCTTGCAAACTCAAATACTGTCTTGGTAAGCCTCATAATGAATTGTTTGGGGGGAAAAAAGAAAAACATCGTGATGCGTATCGTGTATCGCCGAAAGGTCAGAAAATATCGTGATATCATATTTAGGCCATATCGCCCAGCCCTAGTTAAGAGTCTGGGTGTCATCCTCGATAGCACACACCGTCATTCAAATCTCACATAAATAACATCACACAGTCTGCTTACTTCCACCTTTGCAACATCAATAGTCTCCGCCCCTCACTTACACCTACCAGCACCGCTACTCTTGTTCACGCCCTGGTCACATCCCGCGTGGATTACTGTAACTCCTCCTTATTGGTCTCCCACACAAGTACCTCTATAAACTCCAACTGGTCCAAAACTCAGCCGCCCGCATCATCACTAGAACTCCCTCCACCAACCACATCACTCCTGTTCTCCACCAACTCCACTGGCTGCCTGTTAAGTCACGCACTGACTACAAAGTATTACTAGTACTACTCACCTTCAAGGCCCTCCATAACCTAGCCCCTCCTTATCTCACAGAACTTCTCCAGTCCTACACTCCCTCTCGGTCACTCAGATCCTCCTCTTCCTTCCAACTTGTCACTCCCCCTTCCCGTCTGACTACCATGGGATCCAGAGCCTTCTCCTGCTGTGTCCCCCCCCTCTGGAATTCAATACCACAAGACATCCGTGCAATAGACAACCTCCCCACCTTTGTTTCCCGTCTCAAAACACATCTGTTCATTCTGGCATATTCACTTTAATTTTAAGTTTATTATAACTGCTCCCCTATGTGTAACTCTGTAATATTGTGTTTTTACTGTGTGTAATTGTATTTGTTTTTAACCCTGTACGGCGACCTTGGGTGCTTTGTGGTGGGAGAAAATATCGATACAGTATAGTATCGCGATACTTTGCGTGGCGATACTGTATTGATACAAGGACGCCAAGTATCGATATTTTATTATGCAAATAAATGTTTTTCATAAGGAGGTTGCATTGTTCATTTCAATACCTGTAATAGTACAGTAGTACACACACATGCACACATGTGCATTCAGTTCAGTTGGAGTATGACTGTAAATTAACAGTCCAGTTTGTCAAGTACATGCAACACAGATTACAGTGTTGACATCTGTCTGCTTGAGAAAATCCCATTTGCTGCAATACAAATTATTGAAGTGAGATGAACAGACTGAAAACCTTATTTTATTAGATAAAACATGTTGACACATTTTTACTTTGCAGTTGAAAAAAGGTAATAAATTGCAATATTAATATCGCAATACTATCGTATCGTGACTTAAGTATTGTGATAATATCGTATCGTGAGGGCTCTGGTGATTCCCACCCCTAGTGCTTTGAAAGGCGCTTTTAAATCAAATGCATTATTATTATTACCACCACCAGGCCACCAGCTACCAGCCACCACCACCAGGCCAGCCCCAAGCTACCAGCCACCACCACCAGGCCAGCCCCAAGCTACCAGCCACGACCACCAGGCCAGACCCAGACTACCAGCTATCAGCCACCAAAATCAGGCCAGCCCCAGGCTACCAGCTACCAGCCACCACCATCATCAGGCCAGCCCCAGGCTACCAGCTACCAGCCACCATCAGGCCAGCCCCAGGCTACCAGCTACCAGCCACCATCAGGCCAGCCCCAGGCTACCAGCCAACATTTTAATACAAGGAGAACGCTAGAAAGAGCTTTCAGTATCCCACCAAAGAGATTGCAGATGGACTGCAAGAGAGAAAAAACCCAGAGGAGGATCTGGTCTCTCTTGCTCAGGTAACAGAGTTACTACAACAGAGGAGGATCT
Organism: Notolepis coatsorum; assembly: GCF_963971535.1. Classification (NCBI taxonomy): domain Eukaryota; kingdom Metazoa; phylum Chordata; class Actinopteri; order Aulopiformes; family Paralepididae; genus Notolepis; species Notolepis coatsorum. Next base: position 19,443,325 of record NC_140172.1, read on the forward strand.
CGTCTCTCAGGTAACAGAGTTACTACAACAGAGAAGGATCTGGTCTCTCAGGTAACAGAGTTACTACAACAGAGGAGGATCTGGTCTCTCAGGTAACAGAGTTACTACAACAGAGAAGGATCTGGTCTCTCAGGTAACAGAGTTACTACAACAGACTCAGAGGAGGATCTGGTCTCTCAGGTAACAGAGTTACTACAACAGAGAAGGATCTGGTCTCTCAGGTAACAGAGTTACTACAACAGAGGAGGATCTGGTCTCTCAGTTAACAGAGTTACTACAACAGAGGAGGATCTGGTCTCTCAGGTAACAAAGGTTATCCTATAACCCTAGTTATATGAATACTGGCAGAGCGTCTCACTCTGCCATATTGAGATATCATCTCCATGCACATATTGTGCACGTGAAAAAGTTGACGCATGCACGTCACTTGCACGTGACCACGCCTGCTCCCATGTTTCCCTACAAAACACAGGAAGTGGTCATGCTCACGCCCTTCCAAGTCTGAATTTCATGCGTGAAGGGTCCTCAGGGCCCTGAAAAGCGAGCCGCTCTGCCAGTATTCATATAACTAGGGTTATAGGATAACCTTCATTATATTACATCTGGCAATCGCGTCTCGCTCTGCCATATTGAGATCAAAAGGGGCAGAGCGGATGCGTGGCCACGTCAAATGCACCCCCTGAGGACCCATAAGCCCCTGACCAGGGAGGAGGGGAGTCCCGTCCACCCGCCCATCCTAACGAGGGGGGGGAGGCAGTCAACTACAACCAATGTGCGAAAAAGGGACCAGTCACCTTAGAACACACAGTGCAAGTGGGACCACGTGTGAACAGAGCACTTCGCGGTCCACACCCACACACACTTGCTAGCCCACCTGATGGCGGGGTGCAGGAGAGGTCCCGGCACTCAGGACTGCCTGGGAGACAGAGCCCCCAGTCATGTCCATGAGGTAAAACCTGACAAAAGGACCCAGGGAGGACCAGGAGGCCGCAGCGCAGATGTCCTGCACCAAGGCCCCCCCCAAGCAGGGCAGCGGAGGCCGCCACTCCACGAGTGGAGTGTCCCCTGACGCCTGCGGGGGGAACCTGTCTGGCCAAAGTGTAGCAGAGGGCAATGTCCTCGAATAACCAATGTGACAGGCGTTGCTTGGACAGCGCCTTACCCGCGTGGGAGCCACCGTAACAAACAAACAGTTGATCGGTAGCCCTGATATCCTGCGTGCGGCTACGGTAAACCATCAGCGCACATACAGGACACAACAGGTGAAGGCTCGCCTCCAACTCACTAGTGTGAGGAGGAGGAGGGTGGAACGCCTGGAGCACAATATCCCTGGAGCGATAAGAGCTCCGGATATTCTTTGGCACAAAGGCCGGATTAGGCCTCAGAGTCGCACTGTTATCAGCCTGAATAGACAGGCACTCGGACCGCACCGAGAGAGCACACAGCTCACCCACGCGTTTAGCGGAGGTTATGGCCAGAAGGAACGCGGTCTTGAAAGACAGACAATCCAATGGCGCCTGCTCAAGAGGCTCAAATGGGGCCCCCAACTGCCTTTCCAGGACCAGTTGGAGGTCCCAGCTCGGAGACAGAGCACGTTCCACAGGCTTGAGACGCTGTGCCCCAAGCAGGAAACATCTCACGAGAGGGTGGCTGAACACCCTCATGAAAAACCCACATGACGAGACGATATAGCTGCGGCGTATTCCTTCACTGTCGAGGCCGACAGCCTATCCAGGATAGACTGGAGGAAGGACAGAACAGAGTTCAGGGGGCACGACACCGGGTCCAGGCCCCCAACCTCACACCACTCTCGAAACATACGCCACTTCCCTGCGTAAACCGCGGTAGTGGATGGAGCTTGCACGTTCTGGATGGTGTTAACCACCGTAGAGTTAAAGGAAAACTCCAACATTTTGGGAAATTAGCTTATTTAACATCTTCCCTGGAGTTAGACAAGAAGATACATACGTTTTTTGTCTCTGTGCGTGCATTTAGCTTTGGGAACAGTCGCTCCGTTAGCGTAGCTTAGCTTCATCACTGGAAGTGGGGGAGGACAGGAGCCTGACGTTCCCTTACAGTATCCACAGTCACCAAATACACTCCAAAACGTTCATGTAAACATGTTGTGACCGGTGTATTTACCACGTGGAGAAATAAAAAAATAATTGAATTCGACAATTATGTTTTCTAAGCAAATATACTCTGAACAATTTTTTGCCGAACCACTCCTCTCGGGGCGCAGTCAGTGGTTTCCAGGGAGCGAAATTTACTTTTTTACTCACCGGCCAGTGGTGGGTAGATGGGAAGAGTCTACCCGCCAAGCATATTTCTTACCTGCTTACCTAGCCCGGTAGATAACGTTAAGACAATTTAGTTTACTGGGACAGATCGATCTAAGTGAGCTAGCTAACGCGAGCTAGCTAACGAGGGAACGGAGGTATTATGCAGCTCATGGAGGTCCGATCTAGACTAGAGCAGACTGCTACCATTCTGAGAGCTTAACGTTAGCACTAGAGCTGCGGGCGAGCTGCTACCATTCTGAGAGCTTAACGTTAGCACTAGATGCTGCAGGCGAGCTGCTACCATTCTGAGAGCTTAACGTTAGCAGTGGCACTAGAGCTGCGGGCCGCTCTGTGTTGATACGAGCAGAAGCCAATAGTATCCCGTTGCAGGGCTGGCCCGGCTGGGCGGATATGACTCGTTGCCACTTTTTTTTTCAAAATAAGAATATCATACGAACCGAATGCTGCTAACTGCCGGAGCCATCGATATTATGACTCTAGCTGCGCTTGGGCCGGAAATGAGACCCGCACAGATTTTCAAAATAAGAGTATAGTTATGAACTACACGTCCACACGCCACACGGCGGGCAGGGCTCTCGGTGGCAAGCGCCAAAGGTAAAAACTGAGCGCCCCTGGCGGGCGGCGGGCTTTAATTTCGCCCCCTGGTGGTTTCACGCAACGCAGTCATTTCATTTCATTCAAATGATCCGAACCGATTGAAGTTTAGGCCAGAGGAGAGGAGGCCAAGAGGGACCACAGTTTGAGCAGATGCCATCATACCGAGCAGGCGCATCACGGACAGCGCCGTAACCGTCCTGCCAGGACGGAACCTCCCGAGCGCACCGAGAATATCATAATAATAATAAGGATCGGGAAGGAAAAAATGGTATCGGAACATCTCTAGTTGTGGGCGGGGATTTGCTCCAACCACAGAGCCAATCGGATCACTATCCTCTTCCCCAGCGCCACGTGACGTCACCATGCGAGTCAAATCAGAATGACGCGATTAAAATGGACCAGGAAATGAATTACCTGAATGACGGCAATCCGCCAATATGGTATTTACTGAGACACAAACTGCAGCCATGTTATCCAAATTTCTTCTGTGTACTGTTTTTGTTTTAAAGGTATGGTGAAATTGATTCACCCATGACCTTATTTTGTTTTATTTTTTATTGATTATGTATGTGATATGACTATATGATTTATACTGAATGTTTCATATTTGTATGTGTATATCTGTGCAGACCCCAGGAAGAATAGTCAACACATTGGTGATGACGAATGGGGATCCTAATAAACATAAACTTGGCAATAAACACCTTTCTGATTCTGATGGTTGCTGGCTTGGTAGTGGTGGCTTGTTGCTTGAGGCACAGCAACTAACTGTGAGACTGGTACTGGAGGGGCCTCAGTCTGTACCAACTAACTGAGAGACTGGTGCTGGAGGGGCCTCAGTCTGTACCAACTACCTGAGAGACTGGTGCTGGAGGGGCCTCAGTCTGTAACTAACTGAGACTGGTGCTGGAGGGGCCTCAGTCTGTACCAACTACCTGAGAGACTGGTGCTGGAGGGGCCTCAGTCTGTAACTAACTGAGACTGGTGCTGGAGGGGCCTCAGTCTGTAACTAACTGAGAGACTGGTGCTGGAGGGGCCTCAGTCTGTAACTAACTGAGAGACTGGTGCTGGAGGGGCCTCAGTCTGTACCAACTAACTGAGACTGGTGCTGGAGGGGCCTCGGTCTGTACCAACTAACTGAGACTGGTGCTGGAGGGGCCTCAGTCTGTACCAACTAACTGAGAGACTGGTGCTGGAGGGGCCTCAGTCTGTAACTAACTGAGAGACTGGTGCTGGAGGGGCCTCAGTCTGTAACTAACTGAGAGACTGGTGCTGGAGGGGCCTCAGTCTGTATTGTTTGCTCTTTTTTTGTTTACCCAGTAGCTGCTGCTAGCTGGAGTCTTGTGAGCCTGGTCTGTAGGTGAAGGTCGTAAGTCCTGCCTGTCTTGTGATCCTGTTACCTCCTTTGAATAAATAATATGCTGTTGCATAATGTCCATTTTGTTATTTATTAACTAGGGATGCCCCGATCGATCGGCCACCGATCGTTATCGGCCGATACTCAGTATAAATATGCAATCTGTGAATTCCGATAATTAGTCATATTCGCCGATAGCGGAAACCGATCAAGCGAAGCTCTCACTCGCTGTCTGTCTCAGACACACACAACCTGCAAACTGCCGCTGCTCCTCCTCCCTAGCCCCGCCCGCCCCCGTGTAGAGTTTGTAAACAAAGAGGTGCGGCTCCTCTGCTCGAGTCTGTAGTGCACTGCATTCGACCTGCGCTAACGTTAGCTACCTAGCTATCGTTACTGTTTAAACAAAATTACCCAGTCAACTATTCACGTTTAGTAGGCATTGTCTAACGGTATTTAGCCGGCTAGCTACCGATAGCTCCTGATATCAACAAATGATCCAGAAAGTCTAGTAGTTCATGTTCATACCTCAGTTAGCTTGCGTTAGCTGACGTTCGTTTACTGTTCAAAACGAAATGTCCCATTGAAATAAAGTTCTGTCTTAACGTCATCTAGCCGGCTAGCAGTAGCTACAGATAGCTCTTGATATCAATGTCTTATAATATTGATTTAATGCATATTCGAGCTGAGGGCTTGCTGAATGTGAAATGACCAAAGCACTTAACGTTACCAATGGGGTCCCGCTGCAGCACAGGAGAATCCTTTTTGGAGCTGGGCTACTAGAGTACACACAGACAGTGGAGCTGTTTGCAGATAGTGAGCATTTTGACTTGTTGCGTGGTGGCGATGTCTCGCAGTCGCAGATAATACAAGTACAAGTCTAATTATATAATATATATATTTTATAAAAAAAAAAAAAAAAAAATTATATAAAATAATTTTTAATTTCTTTTTAATCAAAAACAATCGGTATCGGATCGGTATCGGCCGATATGGCTCACGACGATCGGTGATCGGTATCGGTGGCAAAAAACGTGATCGGGGCATCCCTATTATTAACTAAGAATGAGTTTTGATAATGGATGATTTATACATGGGGTTGAGCTGAACTTTATGGTGTTGTATTGTTAGTCGTACTGTCACTTTAGGTGGTGGGCGTGTTCACGGGGGTTTGGCTGCAATAGTAGTATTTAGGGATGGGTACCTTTCACATTTGAACCGATACCGGTACCTGTGAATCGATACCGGTACCCAACGGTACCTTTTTTCAGTACTTTAGTCTCAAGAAATTTAATTTACCTACCTCAGTCGTAAAAAAAAAATCAAAACTTCAAATAACTACAATTTCGACAGTTTTCGGCTTGTCATTGCTCCGACTGCTTTGTTGTTGAATCAAGTCAAAGGTAAGCATATATTGTGCGTGTGAACGTTGACATGAAAAGAAAAAAAGTTAAAAAAAAAAAAAAAAAAAAAAACGAATTCGGTACCCATCCCTAGTAGTATTCATATGGGATTTCATTCTCCTTTTAACTGGTGTTGACATTTTACGGAGAGAGGGGGTGAGTTCAGGAGGCCTCATTATTTTTACCAAACGGTTCGTGCGTTTTGCGAATCTGATTGGCCACTGACGTTTCTGGTCCGTTTCTGGTCATGTGACATGTGCGCCCAATCGTGTGACGGCAAGTTCTTTGGACGGTTAAGCTTAGGCGCTCTTTCGAAGTTGGTTAAGGTTAGAGTTTGTCTTAGAGCATGGCGATAGAACGCCAGCCCTGATTCCAAACTCTAACCTTAACCAACTGCGAAAGAGTCGCCTAAGCTTAACCAGTGATAAACTAGGCGCTAGGTCGTTTGCAGGCTGTTCTCCGCGGAAATGGGCTAAGACACTGCTCGTCATGCGATTGGGCGCACATGTCACATGACCACAAACGTGCGTGGCCAATCAAGAGCGCAAAACGGGAACGCGGAAACACGAACCGTTTGGTAAAAGCATAGACGCGTTCAGGAGAGAGGAGGTGAGCTCAGGAGAGAGGAGGTGAGTTCAGGAGGGGTGAGGTCAGGAGAGAGGGGGTGAGTTCAGGAGAGAGGGGGTGAGTTCAGGAGAGAGGGATGAGGTCAGGACGGAGAGAGGGGGTGAGTTCAGGAGAGAGGGGGTGAGCTCAGGAGAGAGGGGTGAGTTCAGGAGAGAGGGGTGAGCTCAGGAGAGAGGGGGTGAGCTCAGGAGAGAGGGGGTGAGCTCAGGAGAGAGGGGGTGAGCTCAGGAGAGAGGGGTGAGCTCAGGAGAGAGGGGGTGAGCTCAGGAGAGAGGGGTGAGCTCAGGAGAGAGGGGGTGAGTTCAGGAGAGAGGGGTGAGCTCAGGAAAGAGGGGGTGAGTTCAGGAGAGAGGGGGTGAGCTCAGGAGAGGGGGTGCGTCTATACTTTTACCAACCATTTCCAGTTCCGCGTTCTGCGATCTGATTGGCCACTGACGTTTCTGGTCATGTGACATGTGCGCCAATCGTGTGACGCCTATTTCTGCACCTATTTCCGCCTCGAACAGCCTGCAAACTACCACTATCTATAGGCTTGTTCGAGATGGATTTCGGTTTGCCTCGACTAGTAGACGAGAGTAGCCGAGTGAAGCCGGGGGAGGAGTTAAAAAGGCGGACACTTTCGATTTCACGAGAGCCTCTCGCCTAGTCTCGCATGGCAGATACGCTTTCACGTCACCACACACACATTACACACCTGTCCAGCTCATTATAATGCGATGGCCGTGTGCAAAATTAGATCAGATTCAAATGTACAGCACACCATATACTGCTATAGTGGAATATACTATTCATATACCATAATGTATACCATCTTGTTGCACGCTCCTGGCCGCACGCACACACAACACACTGCTGAATAATTCTGTTTTGCATCAATATATATTAAGGCTGTCAAATATATCGCGTTAATATCGCGTTAACTCCCGATTCTATTAATGCCACTAATTTTTTTAACTCAAGATTAACTAAAAAAAAAAAAAAAAAAAAAAAAAATTTATTAGACTTCACTCAGGTGTATTATTGATGCTCTCATTGATACTATGTTTGTTTCTGGTGTGTGTGTGTGTGTGTGTGTGTGTGTGTGTGTGTGTGTGTGTGTGTGTGTGTGTGTGTGTGTGTGTGTGAGATATAGAGAGAGAGGGGGGTGAGAGAGATGAGGAAGGGGCAAAAGAGAAAAAGAGCTGGGAGAGTGTGTGTGTGAGGGAGAGAGGGGGGTGTGTGATTAATCAGCCCTTGTGTGTGTGAATGTAACAAGTTCCTAACGTTTTCTTTCCCCTATTATTTCATGCACACTTTATTCATTGTTTTAAATTATTATTTTCTTTTAAGTTATTTTGTGCATCACTCTGTTTTGAATTTGATGCAAATTTGCAATGCATGAGGGTCATCCTTTTGTGTTAAATGGCTGCACAAAGCAAGCATTTGTTGACTCGCATGTTGATAAGAGTATTAAAACTTGGAACTTGAAAAAGATCTGTTTAAGGTAATAAAAAAAAAATTAAAAAAAAATGCGATTAATTTGCGATTAATCGCGAGTTAACTATGGACAATCATGCGATTAATCGAGTTAAATATTTTAATCGTTTGACAGCACTAATATATATGTATACTGTGTATATTGAGGCAAAACAGAATTATATATACAGTATTGAGGCAAAACAGACGACGCATGTGTGTATGTGTGTCTGACAGCTTGAAGTTTATCATGATGATATGATGATAACGCATAACATAATAAAGTTTTCAATCAATCAATCAATCAAACGTCTCATAACTCCCTGGCTGTCACATGGCTGGTGACTGACAACTTTTCTGAGCCAATAGGCGCTTTGCGCGACCGTAGCAAGTCGCTTCCCAGCCGGGAGCAGCCGAGTGAGAGGTACTGTGGAGCCTCGCTCTGAAGGCTGTGCGTGGCTCGCTCCCGCGAGAGTTCTGCGCCTCGTCTCGTCAGATTTTCAGAGCAAGTCGGACAATATTCTAACCGTCATGCAACGCGTTTGGCGAGGCCGTAGTAAAACCCATAGATATAACCTGCGCAGATCTGCGTCCGCCTATCCCATCTCGAACAAGCCTTATGACTGGTTAAGCTTAGGCGACTCTTTCGAAGTTGGTTTAAGGTTAGAGTTTGGAATCAGGGCTGGCGTTCTATCGCCCTGCTCTAAGACAAACTCTAACCTTAACCAACTTCGAAAGAGTGCCTAAGCTTAAGTGAAAGAATATAGTTTAAAAGCATATTCTGGACGTGGAACTGAATTATTATACGATGCGCGTCACATCTATCTTGTTCTGCTCGTGGAGCCGGACTAGTTCTACTCCTCAGCAGACCCTTGTTGCTACGACTCTGTTTTGTTGTGTTTTTTTTTCCAGACAAAGAGATTCGGGTTCATCTTTAACTGAAACTAGTGGAGTATTTATGTTCAGCCTGTTAGGTAATAAAGACAGAAACAGTGCAGCAGCATTAGGGTACAATGATGGCGTCTGCAGCACACAAGGCCCAGCCTGGTTATGAAACCACTGCAAGCGGCTGGTAATATGCAGAATAAAACATTACATTAATGTCATCTCAAATGGGAGCCTATTGATCAAGAGGGTGACATTAAAGTTCAAAGGACCTTCTGATTTAACAAACCTGCTTTGTGTTTCTTCATCTCAGTTTCAGCATCAAAACATTCAGTAGTTTCACGGTGAAGAATATGGCGATCAGTCTCTCCTCTAGTTCATCCTCCTCCACGGTGCTCCACCTTAGTCCGTTCAAATACTTCAAATATATCTTCTGCAGCTGCAGTTAGTCCATCCATTACACGATCTCTGCATTATAGTTCTAGATATGATCAGATAATTAGATTAGCATTAGCTTATTAGCCATAGTTCTAGATATTATCAGAGAATTAGATTAGCATTAGCTTATTAGCCATAGACAACGAGGTGAAACTACAGTACACGAAGAGCGCGTGCTGACGTCATTTCCGCTGGGCGGGGACTGCCTCAAAGCTCTATAAAGGAGAGGACCAACTCTTGCCAGTAGAGGGCGCTCGAAGCGCAGTCATTGTAATTGCGGGAGGTACACTAAATGGGAGGTTTACACAAAATCACTATTTATAACTAACAAATACATTTTGGAGAATATTCTTTCTTCTCTCTAAATGCATCCCATTGAAGTGGGAACTAGGATACATCGGTGTGGTCTCGGTAAACACTCTGTCCTAACCTAGTAAATGTTGTACAGTAAATGACCAAGTAAGGCTTTGTCAATATTCCAATGTACAGTGTAAAATGTGTGTGTGTCCCCTTCCCAACCCCCCCCCCCCCCCCCCCACCTCCAATGTACAGCCCTCACCCAACCCACCCAACCCCACCCCACCCAACCAACCTCCTCCAATGTACAGTTTCTATGCCAAATGTATATACACTCCTTTTCTGGACACTTTTGTATCACACACAGTACTGTATTTGCAAATCTGATATGTCATAAATGTATAGATGTAGCAGTACTGTCTATCTGTATGTCATGTATGTCATATATGTTATGATGAATTGAAAATGGGGGACCCTGATGTAAACAAGACGAAAGTCTTTCTCTGGTCTGCATCCCCTTAACAATTGTATGTATTGAGCTGTACTGTACTGTACCCATTCTGCAATCTGTTAATAAACTTTTCAATCAATCAATCAATCAAACTCTCACAGATTCGGCTCAAACAAGGGACTAAACACGTTTCGCAATTATGCCACATCAATGTGGAACGCCCTACCCAAAGCTGTAAAGGAATGTGAATCACTACCCACCTTCAAAAACACTCTCAAAGAACACCTACGGCTACGGGAGACTGCAATACGAAACTGGCCCCTACAAATGTCCTAACCCAGTTGTACAAAAAAGACCAAGCATGGCTTTGGCAGTATCCCCCCCCCCCCACCTCCAATGTACAGCCCCACCCCACCTACCCAACCTCCTCCAATGCACAGTTTCTATGTCAAATGTATATACACTTTTCTGGATTTTTTTAGTATCACAAACAGTACTGTATTTGAAAATCTGGTATGTCATAAATGTATAGATGTAGCAGTACTGTCTATCTGTATGTCGTGTGTGTCATATGATGAATTGAAAATGGGGGACCCTGATGGAAACAAGACGAAAGTCTTTCTCAGGTCTGCATCCTCTTAACAATTGTGTGTATTGAGCTGTACTGTACTGTACCCATTCTGCAATCTGTTAATAAACTTTTCAATCAATCAATCAAACACTCTTAAAAAGCAGCTAAAGACTGTGTTGTTCAAACAGGCTTTTGGTTTTGGCTAACTATGTCTGTGTAAATCTTTTATGTCTTTTTATCTTGTTTCTTTCTTTCTTTCACGTTTTTAATTACTTTCTTTTTAACATGCTGCTATCCTTGCACTTTATTGATGTTTTTATATGTGAAGCACTTTGTGACCCTGGTATGTATGCCCTCTCAGAACACTTACTGTTTGTGAGAATGCTCTTCATTGATTATGGCTCAGCATTCAACACCATCATTCCATCTAAACTTGTCTCTAAGGTCGTTGATCTTGGACTGGAGACCTCCATCTGCAGCTGGATATTGGACTTCCTGACAGGCAGGTAGGCCCCAGGTGGTGAGGCAGACGCCTCCGTCTCACTGACCCTTAACACGGTGCACCAGAGGGCGGTGTGCTAGGCCTCCTCATGTAGTCCCTGCTCACCACCTCACCAGCTCACCATTTACTTGAGCTGTACTGCACTGTACCCATTCTGCAATCTGTTAATAAAGTTTTCATTCATTCATTCATTCATCACCTACAACTGTGCTGCCAAGCACAACTTCAATATCATCAACAAGCCGACAACATGCCCATCCTGGGCCTCATCACATGCCAGCATACTCAGTGCACCATTGAGAGCTTGCTGAGGGCCTGCATCACAGCCTGTATGGAGACCTTTCTGCCTGCATCACAGCCTGTATGGAGACCTTTCTGCCTGCATCACACCCTGTACGGAGACCTTTCTGCCTGCATCACAGCCTGTACGGAGACCTTTCTGCCTGCATCACAGCCTGTACAGAGACGTTTCTGCCCACACATCACCACACAGAGTAGTGGAAGGCGGTACAGCACGAGCACATCACTGGTAACAGACTCCCGACCATCCAGGATATCTTTCATCAGCATTCCCAGTGTGGTCTCAACACAGGTTGAGAATTTACTCATGGTTATGGGTGGCTTTCTACATTTATTTTTATTGTTATTATTTTTAAATCTTACTTGACCTTTATATGACGAGTGCTCTAATGTGTCTAGTGCTCTTACTTACTCTCTGCTGATCTGACCTGTTCTCTCATCCAACACACTTCATTGTACCACTGACCTTGTGTTAACATACATATGACAAAATAAACTTGAACTTGATCCAACCTCCAGTGGAACAGCTCTCAAAGTCCGAATTTGAAGTAGAAAAATCAGGTTTGATCTCTCAACTTCGGCATACACTATAAACTGCATTGTTTGAATCTCAATACCCTGTGGCCTAATACAGGGCCGCCTGGGAGAAATGCGAGGCCCTGAGCGAGATTTAAACGCGAGCCCCCCCCCCCCCCCCCCCCCCCCAAAGGTAAAAAAAAAATATATATATATATATATATATATATATAATCTTTTTTTTTTTTTTTTTTCATACAGTCAACATATTCGTAAATAATAGCGCTGCCCGAGGCTGGGCATGATACAGTCAACATATAGCAAGAGAGAGAGCGAGAGAGAGCTCCCGTTCTACAGTCAATATACAGTGTACAGAGAGAGAGACACATTGGAAAGAAATTGAAATGCTATTTGGCCCTAAACAGAGAGTACACAGTGGCAGAATACCTGAGCACTGTGACTGAAGATCCTTGACTAGGTACAGACTCAGCGAGCACAGCCTAGCCATCGAGAAAGGCCGCCATAGGCAGACTGTGTGTGTTAGAAAGAGAGAGAGAGAGAGAGAGAGCATGTGTGTTAGAGAGAGAGCATGTATGAGAGAGATAAGCAAAGATGACCCCCTAAAGGATATTCAACTTTTAATGAAAGAACAAAACAGAAGGAAAAGATAACTTCACAAAGGCAACATGAATATACATAGATCCAAAAGGACAAAGATCAACACTTAAATCCAAAGAGAAGAGGGTCTATACCAGAGAAAACAAAGCAGCAAGGAGCCAATGGCCGACAGCTAAAGGCTAGCCAGGTAGGCTACTGACACCAGGCCACACACAGCTTTGGCCAACGGCCCAACGCTACCCAAGCTACACAAACGACCAAGACAATGAATTCACACACAGCACATGTCGTATCTCCAAATGTTGTGAAGTAACATATGTTTTGCCTGGAAAAAAACATTGTTATTAACAAAACATTCGGGAGGGGAAGGAAGGAAGAGTGGGGTAATGTCATGACATTTTCATTAATCTTACCTGCACCAAGGAACGCAGGGCGAAAGGCCGCAACACAGGTCTCCACGTTGACGAAAGGCCTCTCGCTGTCGGGACAAAAATAAGCTATGGCCAGAGCCTTGTCATGGTGCAGGCCCGACTACATCTTCTGTCAAAGATGATGTCGTAGTCAGAGTGCCAGAACCCCCTGCTATTCTCACGGCTAATGTCAATGGTCGTAGCACAAGCTAACAGCTAACTCAAGGCTAACTGATAGCATCAAACGAACGTTCCCAGCCGAGCGCAGCCGGCAGCTAACGTCGTAGCTAAACAGCTAACTGGCTAACAGTTAGCTCAACCAGGCTATCGCTAACCATTAGCTAACGCAGAAGCAAGCTATGCGGCTACATACAGGTGCTGACACCAGGCCACACACCGTTAGCTACTAGTAGTACTACAACAGCTAGTCGGCCAGTTTAGCTCCAGAAAGAGAGAGAGAGAGAGAGAGAGAGAGAGAGAGAGAGAGATGTCCACGGCGGGAATAGAATAGAGTTAATAGAATAGGTTAAAAACTCACCAAACGTCCAAGAGGATGGAGACAACCGCGTGGAGTTGACGAAGTTCATCTGCCAAACGACCATCCTCTTCATCTTGGCTGCATACGCTGTCTCTAGGTTAGCTAACGCTAGTTAGCCTTTAGCTAAGCTAGCTACTAGCCGACATCATCATGGCTATATCCCGACTGCATCATGACAAGGCTCCGGCCATTTGTCCCGCCAGCGAGAGGCCTTTCGTCAACGTTCCTTGGTGACCGACCGACCTCTTCGTCTTGGCTGGCATAACTAAGCATAATAGTCAAAAGCTGCACGCGCAAAATAGTCAAACGCAGCTGACTCACGCCGGCGTACTACACATGATGTAAGTAACCACTCCCTTCGTTGAAACCAATAGTATGTCTGCTGCAGAGCACCAGAGCTCCAATAGTGAGTATGTCACTGCAGACCCAGGAACAAGTCAGACACATTCTACAAACGTGTCTAATGTGAAATATATAAGCATAATAAGCAAAACTAGATTTTAGGTCTGTGATGAAAAAGGGCCTTGCGGGAAGGGGGGCCTCGCAAAATAAAAAAAAAAATAAATAATTTTTTTTTTTTTTTATTTATTTTTTTTTTTTTTTTGCGAGGCCCCCCTTCCCGCGAGGCCCTGTGCGACCGCACTGCTCGCACACCCCCTGAGGCGGCCCTGGCCTAATATAACAGTTCTGAAGTGATGTATAGTGCTCAGAAACCATCCAGCTATATAACACATAGCCTATAACCACAAGCCATCCAGCTATATAACACACAGCCTATAACCACAAGCAGTGGCGGACTGGGACACAAATTCAGCCCGGGACATTCAGACGCACCAGCCCACACACCGGCCCACGCACCGGCCCACGCACCGGCCCCGAAACTGGCCCACACAACGGCCGTTATGAAACACTTGTCCAGTATTAAACAACCCAAGGCTGTGGCTAAGGAGTCAACATCAGGGAGACCAAATCTACACACCGCCCCTAGATGTGCACTCATGCACAGTGCACACACACACACACACACACACACAGAGACACACACATACATATACCGTTACTTCCTGTCATTGGCATATGTTTTTTTTTTTTACTAACATCTTAGTGCCTCATTAGCCTAGGGATTAAGGATACATGAAGTATTAACTACACCATAATAATATTGAGGTTTTGATCCATAGAAAAGGTCTGTGCTACACAATTTCAGTTAGATTGGATTTATTGTCCTTTAATTTGGCACTCATGACATTAGTTGCTTGCCGTTTAATCAACATCGAAAGACCCCCCACTTCCTCCCAGACACCCATTCCAAGAGCTTGTTTTCTCTCTCTCTCTCTCTCTCTCTCTCTCTCTCTCTCTCTCTCTCTCTCTCTCTCTCTCTCTCTCTCTCTCTCTCTCTCTCTCTGTGTATGTGTCTCTCTGTGTGTGTGTGTGTCTCTCTCTCTCTGTGTCTCTCCCTCTCTCTGTGTGTCTCTCTCTGTGTCTCTCTCTCTGTGTCTCTCTCTCTCTTTCTCTCTCTGTGTGTCTGTCTGTCTGTCTGGACTGGGCTCTCTCTCTCCCCTCAGGGTCAGCTGTGCTGGACTGGGCGCTCTCTCTTTCCTCAGAGTCAACTGCATAAGAAGAACATCAGCAATCAATAATAATGGCTTGAATTCATACAGCGTTTTTCAGCCTTTTGAAAACACCCAAAGTAGTAGTAGTAGTAGTAGTAGTAGTGAAGTGAATTCCCAGCTTAAATTCCCTATCTATTACTTCTTTTTGCGTTGTGATTTAAACCTTTTTACAAGCTCTTGGGATCCACTCTGTTCTAAATGCAGATAACCAGTGTTTTAACTTGGTTACTGCCTTCTATTTACCCAGATTGAAAATACGGCGCGGCCGTTGAAATGAAGCGAGATCTGAGCAGTTTGAAAAGGAACCCGTATTTAATGAAAAAAGGATTTCAATTAGATGTTACAAAAAGAAATATTGTGCAATGAACCTGCAAGACGCATCCAATATGCCGGATGTTTGCAGAAATTCAGACTAATTTCTCAATAAAAAGCTCTGTCTAAAAACATGTCTCGTCTCGTTCTTCGATTCTGCTGCGTCGATTTCTCCTCCTGCTGGGTCTGTTGTGGAGAAAAAGGGTGTGTGTTCTTTGTTGCTTCCTGGGTCCTGTTCGGGTGTGTTTTTTTCCTCCTGGCACGGAGTCTTTGCTAATATCAAATTTAGGCTCCGCCTCTAGTTTTACGGCAAGCGGGCGTTTTCCAAACTCATACCGAGCTCTCTGATTGGAGAAACAATATCTCTGGCTTTCATTGGCTAACTCACTACCGTGACGTTTTGAACTAATTTTAGGTCACGGAGTGGCTTTAAATGGTCTTTTCTTTGATCTCATGCTCTTTTGTTTCAGCAGAGACAAACTGGCATCTCTCATGGCAGTTTCTTTGTTGGACCAGATGGGCCTAGGGCCCTGGGTTGTAAAATCACCCATGTTATTGACTTTCCCAGGAAGGATCAAACGAGACACTATCTCTTACTCAATAAGCGTCTGCCTGTTTCAACCCCCCTCCACAGAGATTAGAGGAAGCCTGAACCAGCAGCTGCATTACTAAATCAGCGGTGTGTCTCGTTTCTTGTACTTTAGGAGCGGGGGAAGAAAAGTGTATGTATTTTACCTCTGTGTTTTCGCCATTCTGTGCTTCATGGTATACAGTACAATAAACACAGTTTGGCTGGAATTCTACTACAGTTTCCCCGGTTTGGGGATTGATGATCCCCAAGATACATGTTAGTAATTCCTCAAACAAACTGTTTACAATTACCTTAACCTTACTGTTTAACCTAATTACCTCAGAGCCAAACCTTTCCAGAATCCTTCTGACTCATTTTCCATATTTGTTAGTATCATTTGCTTTCAACACCCACATTACTCCCTCCCCCACTGACCGACTATGGACCCATCTTTTATTTACACAGTTCTCTATTCACGCACACCGTTTAACAATTTCCACTCATTTTGCAGGTTATATACAATGTTATCAGTTATATCAATTTCACTTCCGTCTAGGTCCGTCCCTTTATACAAAAAGATGATCGTACCAATTACCAGGTTTAGACTATACTTTATGTGTTTTTTATCCAAATGTGTCTGTTTTGTGCAATTCACTCTGAAAGAAAAGACCTTACATTGCATTTACTATCTAAACATTTCTAAAAAAGGAGAGAGCTTAGCTAATGAAAAATCAAAAATTAATATGTACACGCCCTCTCCAAGGCCTATCAGTTACACTATCCCTTCCTTTGCCTATGTATATCGTTTAGGCTTCTTGATGACTCGTTGTGGTCGAGTATCTTGTTCCGGGCTTGTGCTAAGCACTGGTTCCTCTGGCTCTTCTGGTACCTTCTCCATGTCCACAGAGGAGAAGTTATTATGTTCCAATTCATAATCCTCTCCTCTGTCTGGTTCCTGTAAAAACGCTTTGACCCTTTTAACCTCCTTCCAGTTAAGAGTACCCTCCTCCCGTTCGGATGCACTCCTTGCCCTACTTAGATGCACCTCTCCCCTCCAGGATCAGGAGATACCACGTGTGGGGAAACCGGCTTTTTCAGGGCCGCATTGCCGCCTACACTGGACCCCCTCTCACCCAACCAAGGATACAGGCCTCCACTTCCAGGCTAAGGTCTCCTCACATGAACAGAAGAAGTCCCCTTATTTTACCTTCAGGTGCAGTTTAAGGCTGGGTCCCTTTCCAATCTTAGGAGAGACAATTCAGATTCCTCTGAATTGACACCCCTCATCCCTCTGCTTCCCAGCATTTTCTTTTCAAAAACACTGATCACAGAAGCACAGCTCGCCTACTAACCCTGTATCGGCTAGTAAGGTTACCGTGGCCTGACTGTACATTGAGCCAAGTGCATTTATGCCCATACTGTCCAGTCACTCACGGTCCCCGTCCCGCTATCTGTGACTATAAGCAGGGGTCATAACGCTCTCCTGACCGGCTGGCGACCCAGTCGATAGCGACCTCATAGTCCGTCATCAAGTCAGGACCCCAAGCAGCTGACTGTCCGTAGTACCTATCAGCCACTCAGTTTAGAAACCGACGGTCTTGTCCCCACCCCGCTTGCTCTGGGCATGGAAATATTGACCGTTTTCGCCAGCCTTGCCTGTTCATGGCAGGAGCTGTGCCCCCTACGGTGCACCGCCCTGCTCCTAGGTGTGGACTGTCGCCCACGTACCACCCAGTGCCCACACCAACTTACGTGCGACGTTTCCTGGGCCGACTAGGCGGTGCCACAGTGGTATGTTATTTCATACCTCGTTACGCACGAGGGCCTTCAGTTTCTCCCCAGCACTATAGAATGTGTTTAACGTGCGCCCAGACTCTTGCGAGCCCACTGCCGCCTGTTGAAGGCTAGAGGTTCGGGGTGCCTAATCCCCTCCCTAACCTTCATCTTCTACTGGTGGCCAATCGTGGCCCCCTCGGTCTGGCTCGCCATAATCATCCGGGTCTTCCCCATCGTTTGGGGTTAGCGCCGCCTTCACTTCGCCTTCGTGTAACGGTTGCGACGCCCCGGTTTTACCGTCAAGGTCTTGTGGTTCAGGTTCCCATTCTTGGTCCGTATTGGTTGCTTTTACACAATGAGTAACGTGAAACCACATAGGCGATCCTTCAACTTGTAAAGCCCTCTCGGTGGCTCGAACGACTTTGTATGGCCCTTCCCGTCTCGCGCCAAACCACTTGCGTCTAAATACTTTGACATAAACGTAGTCGCCTGGTATGATTTGAGGTGTAGTCTGCCTATTCACCTCCTCCCCGGTTTCATGCTCCTGTCTACTGGAGACATGAACCAGAATACTTTTGTGTATCTCTGACATGTATTTTACGTACTCACGCATGTCGTTGTCCAGGATGTCCAAACTCGGACCTTTGCCTGTCGCGCGCAAACCTGGTACTACCATGCAGCGACCTAGCATCATTTCGTGCGGTGTCAAACGCAGACCGCGAAGTTCGCACGAACGACAAGCAATACCGTACTAGAGGGAGAGCGTTCAACCAAATCAGTCCTGTGTGTTGACAGATCATTACCAGCTTATTTTTAACTCGTTTTTGACCGTTTTCTTCTTGTTGTACCTTGTGCTAACCACAGCCTCCTCTTTGTTGTGTGCAGGTCTCGGTACTGCTCCAATTTTCCACAGAAGGAAACAATTTTCCCTCTGTCCTTATTTGCATTTTGGATTATTATTTACAAAACACATAATAGATTGGAAACATTTATTTTCGCAGATACATTCTCTACTGTTCCGCATTTTGACAATACATAATTCTCCAAATCATTTATCTATGTATTTTACAGCTTCTTACGTTAGCATCCAATCAAATCACCTTTGTCTCATTTCTTATTTGTGCTGTACTGTTTTACTAGATCAAATATCTCAAGCTCAACACAACTATCCACACCCTTAAAAGTGGAATATTCATTATTTCACTATCAATACCTTGTTTCCCGACAGCTCCTCGGTCCGGACAGCCAGCTCTAGACGAGGCCAATCACCAACAGAACCTATGTGCATGGTCAACAAACCACAGTCTCTTTAAACACTCATCACACACACTCCGCCAGCTTTCAACAAGCCGGTGCAGAGCCTCCCATAAGTCAATCATCAAATTCACATGTCTGCACCCTACATGAACACTATCTGGCCAATTTGCGACCAGAAACCTACAGAGCTTTCTATAGACAGAGAAATATGTTTCCCCAACACTTAACATAACCCAACATGTGACACAACCCCCCAGATTCTACATCTGGACTCTTAATGAGCGGAAAACAAACCATGAACCAGCTCCCGTCCATTCTCAGTTTCCAGCTCATTATATCAGACTTCCTACCAGTCTCGCT
Source organism: Notolepis coatsorum (assembly GCF_963971535.1). NCBI lineage: Eukaryota > Metazoa > Chordata > Actinopteri > Aulopiformes > Paralepididae > Notolepis > Notolepis coatsorum. Next base: position 19,462,479 of record NC_140172.1, read on the forward strand.
GTGTCACCACCACCTGCTATCCCTGACCAGCGAGAGATCCCTCCCAGCCAGCCAGTTCCTAAAAAATATAGTCAAACAAAAACAAAGAAAATTGTAAAAAAATTGTGAGTGCCTAAATGCTACACACTCATCCAACAGAATTAACTATCATCTAGAGGCATAAATACCCCTGCAACAAAATTAAATAGTCCTTTGTTTCCAACTCTGTCTAACATTAAATGTTCCATTGTTCCTGTCTAAAACCATTAATTTCGTTAGTTTGATTAGCTCATGCAATATTCAGTTACGTCATCCCTCTATAGCCCCAACTTACCCTGGTTAGTCTTCCAAACCATTTTAGTAACTCGCACACCTAATCAAACCTTATCTATGTATCCTCATCTCTATCCTTATTTTAATCAGTCTCATTCTCTTCCGACTGAGCTAGCCGGGCCATTGTTCGCACACCCCCGTGAGATATGACCAGTCTCCCCACACGTCCAACACACCACCTTCCGCACCGGGAATCCAATCGGATTCCGGCCTCTGTCTCCTTTTGGTCGTGGTTGCCACCCTTTGTGTCGCGGCCCAGTTCCCTGTCCGGGCAACGGAGCACAGGGCACTCTTTGATCACGGCGGCCTAGGTCAGACGCCTGAAGCATGATCTCAACAGCTGTCGCTTCTAGTAGCGCAGCCTTTCTTGCCAGTTCTCGTCCCAATCTCTGAATCTCGTGTGCGGCTTGACCAATCTCCAGCTGTATCTTCATCAGATCTCGATGAACTGCCTCGTGTTGTTCGAACGCTGTCACAAACGCTCTCTGTTGTCTATAGGATGCTGCCTCTTCCCCCATCTCAGCACCGGCGGTTTGACTTCCCATCACTGGGCTGGGCCGATGTTGAGGTAGCTGTCGATGGACAGCACAGGGTTGGTTCTGTTCCGGACGGCTTTGGGGAACAGCCTGTGGCAGCAGCTCTGCAGAAAGGTCTCCAGCAGGAACTGGGCCGGGGCGGCGAGGAGGGTCTGCTCGCTGTCTGGAGCACACACGTACTGGAACGGCCTGATGGGGGAGGGGTTCTCCATCACCATGTGTTTGGGTTTGACCACAAAGTCGTTGTGTCCTCCGAATGGAATGTGTTTCTTCCCGCCTCTCATCTTGGCTTCGGTGCTGAGGGCCGGTTGGACATGGGAAACGGGTGGGCCGTAGAAGCTGTTCGTGTATTCCATACCTGCTGTCGGTCTCAGTTCCAGCCATCCGGCCAGAGTGGATTTCACGGGACCGCTGTAACAACGCCGCCCTCCTCAGTCTCTTTTTCTGTACCTTGGTTAAACTGCAGTCGCCTGCAATGGACACTCCAGCTTGAATCGGTTCTGGTTGGAGTAACACCGTCGTCACTGGTTCACTCCCCTGTATTGGAACCAAAGTCAACATTGCCAGTCCTTTTGTCGTACTGGTCACATGAGAGAAGTCCAAATCAATCAGATCATTATCCCTGGTAAAGTCTATCTGGGAAATGTCTGCAGAGGCTCTCGGCCTACTCCCCCCAATGGCCCGATCACTAAGCCCCTTTTCCATATTGTTGTTGTTGTTATTCTATTGTTAATAATATTGCATTTACCGCTCCAGTTGTTCCTATCAATGTTCCACTAAGGTGAACTTCCTATGTTACTGTCATTCATTCCACTTCAAACACTCCTGTAATTACCGTTTGAAAAAACAAGTTTCTCTGTCTTTCACTATTTCTACTTACTTGAGTTAAAACACTCACACTGTCAAATTTCTACTGTGCAGACAAGGATTGATAACTGGCTTATCATTCATACTTATACCAAGGCTCATTACAGCCGGCCCGTTTCCCCAGATGGTTATGGAAATCGTTCAGAGCTCCTGTCCAGTCGAGCACCTGTATGGGAAGAAAGCAAAAACATCCAGACTTAATACAGTGGCATTTCCCTGTTATCTCCACTATTCGTTATGCATTGGAAATGTCGGGCAACACTATACTAAAATATTTAGCAAGACACAGTGTGATCTGTTTGAAAATAACGATATAACGATACAGCTTATCTCGTTCGATCTCTGTCAACACACTGGGTTCCTATTTTTTGTTGAATCTCCGCTCTCCTTTACTTCCGCTTGATCCTGCTCCAATTCTGATACTCCTCGGAAAACCAAAACATCTTGATTAATATAGTTACATTCATTTTTTACATTCTTTTTCATTATTCAGTACCACACCCCCCAGGGGACACCTGTCACCCAGACACGTGTCCCCCAGAGGTAATCTAAAGAATGCCACAGACGCCGCGCCACGCACGCCGTGAGGTGCCGACCCTGTTTTACTGAAGAGACCTTGACAGCCCCTCCACAGCGGCCTAAACCCACCTCACCACAGGTACACAGCAGACAGCATCTCGGCAACCTCTCCCGTGCTCCAGGCCAGTATCCCCAGAGTCCAGTGCCCTGCCGGACGGCCACACATAGCCGACCAGACCCAACACCGAACCCCGGGCACACCGCCCCACATCACACAGCCCTCCAAACGTACCTACTATGGGGAAAAAAAAAAAAACACAATTGTACACACAATCCTATCCCGTCAATTGCAACGCACGGTCGTCCAGGAACGTCCCCCGCCTCACACCCACACGCACGCCCCGGCCCTCCCACTCCCCAACCCTGAATGTCCACCACCCAGATCAGAGAATAGTCGCCAGCGCGGACGCCGGGCACCACGGCTTTATCGGAACGCCCACACCTACCCTGCCACCCTCCGCGCCAACCTTCATCACCATCATTGCATACGCAGGCGCAACCGAGCGGTGTGGGTCCCCAGACGCAGAACCAGCCGCGCCGAGAGTCTTGAACACGTACGTCACACACACCCTGATAACATTCACACAAACTACTACAACCGCAAACATCACCCACAGCACACAGCAAATACTTAGCAATTGTCCATCCTATGTAACCTAACCAACTTAATAAGTCCCAAACTCAACCTACCGCCTTTGAAACCTTACAGTAAACAGCAATAAACAATATACCTAGCACTACACCGCGTTTGAAACCCATAAAAAACTCTATATACAGGCCCTAACCTAGGAGAGAAAGAGAAGCGTTTCGGGGGGGGCCGAGGGGGGGGAAGTACATGGAAGAGAGGCGGTGTTGAAATGAGGGGAGCGAGCGAGATGGGGGGGGGTAAGAGAGAGAGAGAGGGAAAGAGGGGGGAGGTGAGAGGGAGAGGGGCGAAAGGGAGAGGGAGGGTGAGAGAAGGAAAGAAAGAGAGGGGGGGGGTGAAAGAGAAAGAGAGAGAGAGGGAGGGGAGGGAAAGAGGGGGGGAGGCGAAAAGGGAGAGGGAGGGTGAGAGAAGGAAAGAAAGAGAGGGGGGGGGTGAAAGAGGAAGAGAGAGAGAGGGAGAGGAGGCGAGAGAGAGAGAGAGAGAGAGAGAGAAAGAGAAAGAGAGAGAGAGAGAGAAAGCGAAAGAGAGAGAGAGAGAGAAAGAAAGAGGGGGGGGTAAGAGAGAGAGAGGGAGGGGAGGTGAGAGGGAGAGAGAGAGAGAGAAAGAGAAAGAGAGAGAGAGAAAGAAAGAGAGAGAGAGAGAGAAAGAGAGAAAGAGAAAAAGAGAGAGAGAAGAGAGAGAGAGAAAGAGAGAGGGAGAAAGAGAAGAGAGGGGGAGAGAGAGTGTACAATGAAAGCGTTCTGTGAGCAGAATCCAAACATATTCATCCTGTCCACTACTGCCCCCTACCGTATTCCTAAATAAACTCCACCTTCCCCTTAACAATGGACGCTCGCCACCCCTTCCAAGATGGACGCTCGGTACCCTCCCAAAATGGACGCTCGGCGCCCCTTCTAAGATGGACGCTCGGCGCCCCTTCTAAGATGGACGCCCCCTCGCGAGACATACCGAGAGTCCCGTCATGCCATGACGTCAGCACAGTTAGCTTAGCATGTTAGCTTAGCATATTAGCTTCGTTAGCTTCAACCTAGCGCGCGCTTACGACGTCACATCCGGCGACCGCTTTAGCCGTTAGCGCGGCTAAGTAGCATTAGCTTAGCTGCTCCCATGATCCCATAAAAACGTTCCCAACGACCCGTTCCGCCGCGCGGGCCGTCCCCTCGCAACGTTAATACAATACCACATACCCCACAACAGAATCCTATTTCCCTCAAAACGCCAGTGTAGTGATCTAATTAGAAATATAAAAACATAATATCAAAACACTAGTTTGACCCCTCCGTCGTCATTTCCGGCGAGCTTAGAACGACTTCCGGGTCGGGTCTAGAAAATCCCGATCACCTTAAACATTACATAACTGGTTTTATCCGCCACGAATATGAAAACTTTTAAGTGCCCTACATATCCCCGTAATCTCAAGACACGATCGATCGACCTTATACATTTGAATTACGTCTACTTTTCCCCCCGTTCGCTCCGGTGCCCAGAGGCTAATACAGCAGCTAACCGCTGCTGCGTTCGACGGGCCTCGGAAAACCGGCGTTTCCATTAAACTCCCCCACGGCCAATCGGTGACTTAAATTACATAATAACATAACTATACTCTCACACATCCCACCAATCACTCCTAACCATAAACATTCACCCCTATCGCCCCATTCACAACATACAGTATTAAACCATCCCAGGCGAGCCACAACGAGCTATCGTTTGTAGCATGTTGCGCGCTACGACACGCACGAGTTCCAACGAGAACGCGCTCTGTCCAGCACAAGCTGGGTGGCGCATTTGCCGTTGCGTGTGTGCGCTTTGGACGTCGCGTGTGTACCCGATTCAATATTAAAAACCGTTGTTAGTCATATTGTAAGTGCCAACTTACAGATTTAATCCATATATATCACACATGTTCATCCTAACCATAAGTCCTTTCACTCATACACAAACATCATACACTTACAATTGTTTAACCATAGCTTGCAACATACGAGTCTACTTTAAGTACTATTCTAATGTTACAGCCTATCGTTGTTTTAATTCAACACGTCCGGCGGTGCCCAGGGTTAAACTAGACTCTATTCATGCTCCATCTCTACTGTAGAAAATACTACGCAAATGTGCTAAAGCCAATACTATAAGGCGTACTATGCACATGTTCCCCTTGCTTAACCCTGAGCACAAACCTAGACATTGTCTCTAAATACTTCCATACCTTTTTTTTTTTTTTTTAATGTTCCGACCTCGGGTAGCGTCCCGTTCACTTGTGCTAAAATTCTACTATAGAGCGTACAACGCAAAATTGTGCTTAACACCATTACTGTAAGGTATACGACAGCACAGCGTGGTTAAAAATCCTGCTTACAGGACCTATAAACACACACACAGCCTCGAGTCGCCACCCTTTGGTCAGAACATTCCATTTAATATCTAATTACAGTCATACTTTTAGCAACCCCCCGTTGGTTCGAATAGAGCCCTCATTTTCATCATCACACTCACCTCTTAGCGACTTCCAGTCACTTGAAGACGGATCGATTGATCAGTTGATTCCTCGTTTGACCGTTCGTGAAGAAAGCGAAGAGAGGCGAGAAAAAAAAAATAATAACTTCTCTTTGTTGTGATGAAAAAAAAAAAAAAAAAAACGAGCGCGTCGATTCTTGTCACGGCACCACAATTGAAGTGAATTCCCAGCTTAAATTCCCTATTTATTACTTCTTTCTGCGTTGTGATTTAAACCTTTTTACAAGCTCTTGGGATCCACTCTGTTCTAAATGCAGATAACCAGTGTTTTAACTTGGTTACTGCCTTCTATTTACCCAGATTGAAAATACGGCGCGGCCGTTGAAATGAAGCGAGATCTGAGCAGTTTGAAAAGGAACCCGTATTTAATGAAAAAAGGATTTCAATTAGATGTTACAAAAGAAATCTTTGAAAGAATGGTGCAATGAATTCTACCGGTTGCATTCGCTATGCCGAAGGTCAGTAGAATTCAGTCTAAATTCTCAAATAACAAGCTCTGTCTAAAAACACGTCTCGTCTCGTCTTCGATTCTGCTGCGTCGATTTCTCCTCCTGCTGGGTCTGTTGTGGAGAAAAAGGGTGTGTGTTCTTTGTTGCTTCCTGGGTCCTGTTCGGGTGTGTTTTTTTCCTCCTGGCACGGAGTCTTTGCTAATATCAAATTTAGGCTCCGCCTCTAGTTTTACGGCAAGCGGGCGTTTTCCAAACTCATACCGAGCTCTCTGATTGGAGAAACAATATCTCTGGCTTTCATTGGCTAACTCACTACCGTGACGTTTTGAACTAATTTTAGGTCACGGAGTGGCTTTAAATGGTCTTTTCTTTGATCTCATGCTCTTTTGTTTCAGCAGAGACAAACTGGCATCTCTCATGGCAGTTTCTTTGTTGGACCAGATGGGCCTAGGGCCCTGGGTTGTAAAATCACCCATGTTATTGACTTTCCCAGGAAGGATCAAACGAGACACTATCTCTTACTCAATAAGCGTCTGCCTGTTTCAACCCCCCTCCACAGAGATTAGAGGAAGCCTGAACCAGCAGCTGCATTACTAAATCAGCGGTGTGTCTCGTTTCTTGTACTTTAGGAGCGGGGGAAGAAAAGTGTATGTATTTTACCTCTGTGTTTTCGCCATTCTGTGCTTCATGGTATACAGTACAATAAACACAGTTTGGCTGGAATTCTACTACAGTAGTAGTAGTAGTAGTAGTAGTAGTAGTAGTAGTAGTAGTAGTAGTAGTAGTAGTAGTAGTAGTAGTAGTAGTAGTAGTAGTAGTAGTTTATTCAGTCATCATCTCACACAATACAATATACACCATCAATTAACAATATTTGATTTTACAGTGACTGAGAAGGTACAGACTGAAGCAATGCTTATATAGCCTATGCCTGTCCTATATTCTTAACAAAAATTAAAAAAATTAAGACTCCAAAACAGTATTCTAAAAGAAAATAGCAAAAAAAACAGTATTATTCACCCTTGTAGTTTTCAAAAATAGCTTTACAAACCATTTTCTTAAAAACCAAAAGCGAATTACTCATTCTTAACTGTATATCAGCATTGTTCCACAAAGCGCTTCACAGAAACCATCAAGCATTCACACTCACACAGTCATACGCTACTGGTGGTCGTGAGCAGCATCAGCAAACACAGCTTCCCTGTGGCAGACTGACAGAATCATGTCTGCTATTCAGCGCCAACCACCATCAACAACCTTCATAAATACATTCAACATTAATGGAATAGGCTAACTACCAACTTAGCTGTAGCAGTTAGCTGTTATATGCAATCACATTTGTTTAACTACGGGGTAGTAGTTGACCTAGTTGTTAGCTTAAGCTAGTTAGCTGTGGTTATCTACAAACATGTAGATGAGACTAATCGAGAACATGGCTAACTGTTGGGAATTCTAAGGTACATCTTATTTAAGCATGTAAAATGGCAACTAATCAATTCAATCAATTAGATTACCAATATTATATCAACATGAAAATTTGAAAGGGAACATAATAGTATTCTATTTGAGTATTTACTATTATAATATTAGTAGCCAATTAATTTGCAGCCCGTCCTAGGTTCTGATTGGCTCTCTAGGTTAGCACTTTAGCTTCTGATGCTGTGGTGGGCACTAGTCCTAACATTGCTAACTAAACTTTTAGTCAGAGAAAAAACATCACGAGTCACGACTATTTACGTCCACGTGCTGTAAGGAATCAGGAATACGGAAAGCACATTGTCTTGTAATAGAATGACTGAAATCACTGCAAGAACTAGTATAGGCTAGCTAGCCCTCATGAACCGGCACACACCAACAGTAGAATATGCACTAGGCTACTGCACGCACCTGTCATGTTACTGTTGGTTCCTTCCACTTGAACTTCATCATCATTAGCAGCAGCAGCTACTCTAACGCCAGCCCTTCCTCTACTAAACATGTCTGTAATTTTAGAACATTGTTCTGCGTCTTTTACTAGCAATTCTAGCTTTTTCAGCTCCACCCTTTCTTTTTTTGCATTCTCCATTTCTGCGCTTCTAGGCCTACTCGCGGTTGGGAGGAAACGTGAATCTCATTCACTGATGTCTCATGTCTCATTCAAGACTGGCTAACAAAAGCATGTCTTTCACTTAACACCAAGAAAAAGTGTGTATGATGTTCACAAAGTCACCAGTAGAGGTCACTCACTCTAATGTGTTTCTGGGAGAGGCGGAGCTGGACATTGTACATTAATTCAAGTATCTTGGGGTCACATTGGACTCTACATTGACCTTCAAAAAGTAATGTGAAGAAAGTGACAAACACAGTCAAGTTTAACATCGAAAACTTCAGGCAGATCAGGCCCTGCCTGCCAGTTCTGTTCCACACTAGCTCACGCTCAGCGTTTCATGCATAATCTCGCTTCAGCGTATGCACACTGAATAAATTTCAAATGTACCTTTAAATGCCAGCATTCATCTGGCCACACCCCCATCCGCTTACCTACATAAGCAGGGATGGGCCACACACTCATCTCCTTCGCAAATTTCATCACAAGCAACGTGTTGCTCATATGCCCACTTGACGTGGAGAAAAATATTGCTCTAAGGAAAGGAAGAATAAGGAGAATACGTTGACATCATATCTTTATTTTCTCTCTCACTATTTTAAAACGAGAAAATACGGCGATATTGTCTTCGTACTGGAGTGTCTGGAAGATGGTGATCATTCCACAAACTCCACCGGTTCGTATTGGGGGTTCACGCCGCTACATACCTCCCAGCTACAGTCTTCTTTGATGCGGCTGGACGGAGTGAAACCCTCCGGCGGTGCAGGGACTGTAGTGGCGCGCCGCTGTTGTGAGAAGCGGTGCGTTCCAGGTTGGGTGAGTAGTGTTTTGCTGGCAGGCTCCACTTGTCTGTTAGTGCTATGGGGACTAATTGACAATGTTTATGAAAACCGGGCCCAGGCTAGGGTCCTTTGTTCAGTCTCCTAGACGACGGAAGACCTTGGTCTGAAGCCATTTTAGTTTAACTAGTGGGCCGCGACCATTAACACTGGTGATCCCTGTGTTTTCTGGACGAGTGGATATCTCTCTGTCCCGTGTTAAGCCCCTTTTTTCATATCCAAATGAGAGTATTCCTTCACGAGGAGATATGTGCATGGATGTGCGATAGCGGCAGATCCATGTTCAAGTCAGCTACACAGGCCAGTTTGGTATTGTGCTGATTCCGTCGGGTGTTGGTAAAATCACCGTTGTAAAGCAGTGTTGACATCTTGTTTCTCTTTTCTCTTAAAAAGTGAGGAGAGGTTCAGAACGGCGGCCTGTCTGGGTGAGTGTTATGTCATTGTATACATGTTCAGGTGATAGCTGCTTAGCTTACGGTTAGCCAGTCAGCTGTTAGCTGCTGCGTTAGCCTGCTGGGATCGCTGCATGGCCTACTTAGGTTGGGCCTACTGTTAGCCAGTCAGCTGTTAGCTGCGGCGCTAGCATGTCTTGATCACTAGGTAACATTAGCTTGCTGCTATAGGCCAAGGCCTGGCGCGGGGTAGCTTCAGCTCCTTGCGCGCCGCCGCGAGCTCGCTTCTGGTCGCGTGCGCCGTTAGCTCTGCGTCTCGCGAGCAGGGGCAGTAGCGCCCGAACGGTTGGAGCGGCCGTTAGCTTAATGCTACTCTGTTGAACGTGCTTTGATTATAACATGTTTTACACTCTTGACTACGACGTCATCCTTGACAGGGGATGTTCGTCGACCCTGCCCTGAGCCTGGACGGGGATTGCGTCAACATAGAGGACTGTAGCGACTGGTTGGAGCGACGACGCTGCCCAGTTCGAGCAACACAGGATCGGCTGTGTTGTCTACGGGGTCTTGAGTCTGCACTTCGCTGATCTACGTTCCGGGTAGGACAAGGTTTGACCAGACCTTATAACACGTCTTCTGGTTTGACTTTTCTAAGTGTTTTGTGAATAACGATGTTTTCCCAAAACGTGTGTTGCTGCAATGCATTTAGGATACGACGCGAGTTATGTGTCTTTGTCACTGGCAGTTAGCTTCTCCGTGCAAATCGGTTTGTTACAGATGTGAAAATGATCTGGTTGTTGTGTGAGAAACATCATGTGTGTTTATATGTACCGTGTACTCACAACTAAGGTAACTAACCTATGAAGCTATGCTTAGTGACAAGTGAGTAAGAGAATGTTCTTTTCTCAGCCTGTGATGACAATTAACATATTAACAGGTTTTCCTGTTTTAACTGGCCGTATTAAGGGTAAAATAAGAGGATTGTGTTTCCCCCCGGTTCCCTGGGGACTTTTTCATCCTCCTATCAGACATGTTGCACTACGTTGTGTCTTTTGTGTGGTAGGGATGCGATGTAACCCTTAGCTTGATTGCTGAGGTTGTGCTAAAACTGCTGGAGAAACTTTATTTTAATCCAAAAAAGAAAAGATTGTTTGGTCGCTGTCGTGTGTGCTTAGCAAGGCCTGTGGCCGATACTAATCGAGAATTATGTATTCTCTCATTATGAAAAACGGCGTTCCTCTGTAGAGTGTTTTTGCCATTTTTTGTAGGTGATGATGGGTTGTGTGTGTCATGTGACCTACAACTGGGTTGGACTGGCCACAGAAGCACATGTGTATGTTGGACCGGGGCTCTTAGAGCCCTCTCTATTCTGTGTTTTTTCCTTAGTAAAAATCAGATAGCAGGTTGGCTCATGCGCTGTGTGGAGCTGTCAAACGCTTCATAGAGCTGACTATGACTGTGTCATATTCTCTTTTTGTCATTACATCGTATCATGGGTGTGGGGTCGTAAAGGGGTGAACTGGTAAGCTTTCCTCTCCCCCTTGTTTCTGTCGGTCAGGGGTACACCCCCTGTCCTTCAAGGTTCCCGTCACGTTGCGGTTCGGCACGTTACGGGGGGGGGGGGGGGGGGGAGTTTCCTGGTCCCACGGCCTGGTATATTGGGCGTGTGCACCGCAGAAATTCCCCCGCCATAGAGTACGTTACCGTGCGCGTCTCTGTTGGTAGGACTTCCGTGTGCTGTTCAGGTCCATGTGATGGATCTGTTTCAGGGGGGTGGTCAGGGCTCCTCCTCACCAAGCGCCTATTCGGGCCTTCTGTGAGTTCGGACTCCTTCTTCCATGTGAGGGAGCCTCCATCAGAGTACAGAGCCTTCCTCCTCAGATTGTCAAAGTGAGTGGACCCTCTAGAACAGGGGTTCCCAAACTTTTCAGGCCGGGGCCCAGAAAATAAGGCGTCAGAGAGCCGCGGCCCAATGCACATCGTCTGGCTTTTTTTTTTTTTTTTTTTTTTTTCATGCGACCGATTTTTTAAGCCAAATATCACTTCAATCCTATTAACACTTTGGTTGCCTAAGGTTAAATTAATGATATACCATAGATTGCCAGCGCTATTTGTCTATGGAGAAAGTCCCCTTCTTTGCAGGGCTATAACTTTTTAAATTCTATTGCTACATTGCCATTATTAGGGCCCATTCAAAGTCCTATATGTATTGTTCATTGTGTAGCAACGTTAAACTTTTTCATTCACATATTCATAGTAAAGTATGGTCTAATGTATAAGTATGTTTTCATCTCTTTCTGCAGCTTTCTCCAGAACGTGATATATAGCCCCAAATGCATTATATTGATGATGAAATACAGTTTGATGGCAATCAGCGCGATATAAAAAATTCCAACTAGACGTACTTCTAGAAGTTACTACACGTCATCTGATGTTGACCGGATGGGCGAGGGGGCGTTTATAATTCCGTGGGCAGCGTTATACCAATCATCTAATGTGGGTCAAATGTTGATAATATCAGTTATTATCGAAGAAGGTAACGTTACACGCTGAAACTCACCCCAGTCTCCGCGCGCCGTTGGGCGATCATCGTCGAGTAGACATTTTATCATTATGGGATATATTTTTACCCGGTCCATCTCCAGCTTGTATAATGGTATATACGTCCAAATCATGTTGTTTATCGAGTTATTGGCAATCGATCACCGTGTAGCGTGACGAGCCAGAGTCACATGAACCATAGCGAGCGCCCGGAAGTACTACGGTCGTCATGACAACCTCTATTCAACATCCTGTTTTGGCGATTGCGCCGATCGGCCACCAGATGGCGCTCCTGAACCGCCAGAGAGCTCAGTGGGTCCTGCTGGTGGATCTCAGGCCAGCGGAGGGACATTATGAATCCGATCGCAGATTTTTGAAATATTGATATAAGGACGCTGTACAGCGTCCCCCGGCAACTTTAGCATGGCCAGCAAAGACGTGAAAAGACGTGTCCCGGCACTCAAAGTGTTAAGTTAGTTCAAGTTAGTTATTCATTTATATGTGCTATTTATGAGAGGGCTAACTTGTTGCAAAATAATAATGATAATAATAATAGCCTCATTAAAATACTATTGTTGCTTCGGTTGTTTTCAGCGTTTTATGTGCATAATCTGTTATTTAGTTTGAAATGTTCGTTGAAATAAGTAGATTTTTCGTTTTTGTTTATTTATTAAGTTAATATAAAACCATATAGTCACATTTTAGAATACTATAGAATAGAATTTTAGAATACAACTAGAAACACTGTCCTGGCCTGCTTCTAAGTTCAGTGGCCTGACAAAAAAAATTAAAATAAAAAAATAAAAAATAAAAAAATTAAAAATTAAAAAAATGTTTTTTTTTTTTTTTTTTTTTTTTTTTTTTTTATTTTTTTTTTAAATCATCTCGCGGCCCATCCGTGGCTGCTCGCGGCCCACCTTTGGGTCGCGACCCCGACTTTGGGAACCACTGCTCTAGAAGGTGTCCTATTCTATTGTATATGTATTTGATTCAATTCGATTATTGAGTGTGTATGGGTTCAGTGCCTCTTCCCCGGAGAGCCCTAAAACCAATTTTTTACATGGCTCAAGGTGCAATATATTCTTTTCAATCTGTACAGTTCGCGTGGGAAGTCTCTCTGGGGATCCCCGTCTCCTTCCTATGGGAGGATGGTGGGATGTAAAAATGTGATTTTTTTTTACCCCCGGCTGTGTAGACTGGGATACATACTGTTGATGCTTCCTTCTTTTCTATTCAAAAAGTGTTGGAGTTAGGAAGTGTCACACCCCTCTTGTCGTTCCCCTGGGCGCCTTGGGGATTCAATGACAGGTCTAAATAGCCTGTTCATTGATGGGGGTGTGTCCCGACGCACGTATAGTGCTAGCTCGCTGTAAACAGGCGACTGACTGGCACGCCTTGGTTGCTTGTGGTTAAAACAGCGTTTTTATAAAGCGACTGAGATGGGGGTTTTTCCTCTTCCGACGACCACATCCCACGACCTGGGTTGGTTATCGACGGATTCTCGTTCATGTCTGGGGGATGATGACGGAATGGATCTGAACATATGTAGAGGGGTCTCACGCCCTTGGGGTGGGCCACCAGGCGCGGTTCGCCCGAACGTCTGGGTGGCGCCTTCTTTTCATGTTAAGATCGACACGCATATCTGCCCTTTCTCCTGGAGTAGGCATGTCGGCGTGGTTAGGGCACGGGACTGGTTCTGGTCACGCTGGTCCGGATCAGTTGAACCCGTTGTCCGCCGGGGATGCAGATCTGCTGTTCTGGTACCCTGAGGGACTTGGGCTTTTTTCAGGGGGAAAAATGCCAGGTCGGTCCGGGTGTCACAGGGTTAAGCGCTATGGAGACCCTGGTTGGGTACGTTTTTACTCAGCACTGTCGTAATGGCTTACGGCCATGCCAACCTGTACATGCTCGATCTCGTCGGATCTCGGCCGCTACACGGGTTGGTCCTGGTTAGTACTTGGTTGGGAGACCGCCTGGGAATACCAAGTACGGTGTGCTTAGGGGCTGGTTCTCCATTCTTTTTCGCTCCTCTCTCACGCATGGCGAAGAGGGGCCTGTTGGGGTGGTCTTTGACCTCCTCTGGTGACCCTGTGCTTCCCGTATCGCCAGGCCCGGTCCGAGGTAATGTTTCATCGACCCGTAGGCCTGGGTTAACCCTTTTTTGAAAACTGAAACACTTGTACTGCGGTATAGCCGGTGTATACCCGCAGGTGTGTTTTGGAGTTTTTTCTTGAGGGGTTATGGAACAACCACCGCATTGGGTAACACCAAGGTGGTTGATTCCCTGGTGTGTTGGAGCAGTGTCAACTCCCGGGTTCACCGTTTGAGGGTGCCCCTGCACGTTCATGACGTCTGCCACTCATGTCAGCCTTCTCTGCCTCAACCCCTCTGGGTGGGGGTTTTTGAATGGAGGCTTGGTCATGCAACAACGCCAGCATACGCCCCTTCCGCCGGTGCGACTGTGTTCAGCTGTCCCCTCTGGCGCCTGTCTCGTCCGCAGTCTCCAGGCTAGGGTTAACAGCCTGTTGCCTGGTTTTTCCCCGGTGCGCTGCCTGCTTCCGTTGGTTGACCTTTTTGTGTGCTTACGGCCATGCTGACTGCCTGTTCTGCAGGGTCAGTGTACCAGGCGGTGTACTATTGGGGGGACAGGGCCCGCTCGGCTGAGGGGCCTTTGTCCGAACACGCTGGCGATGTGGGGGGCGGGGTCACTAAGTGCCCACCTGGTGGGGTCTTGATGCTGGCATCATGGACTTCTCCGGGCCCCCGTTCCAGGGGGTCCAGTCCCTTTGGTGGGTCTGGGTCTTCCTTCGCGCTCCGCTGCTACGGCCTTGCCACGGGGTTGGGTTTGCCCTTGACCCCGTGATTCTGGGGGCAGTAACAAGGTTGTTTCCTCCGTTCGTTCCCGGGTGGCATGCGGGTTGTGCGTGTGTGTAGTCTTGGGGTCAAGCCACGCTCTGCTCACCCTGTGCGTTAAGTTGCTTGAGTGCCTCTTCGCACGGTCGGGTCCGTCGCCCTCCCGTGAAGCCACCAATAGGGGGGGTGCCCTCCATTAGGGTGGGTCGGGGGGGCTCGCCCCTCCCTGGTCTGATGGTTGTGGGGGGCCTCAGCAGGGTACATTTGTCGAGCTTCTAGCTCCCGCCCAGCTCCTATTATGCATGAAACGCTGAGCGTGAGCTAGTGTGGAACAGAACGTTAGGTTATGACTATAACCGAGTTCTGTTAACACTTAGTGAACGCTCAGCGTCTAGACGCTGCTGCAGGCCCTTGATTTTTCATTGTGATGAAATTTGTTGGGAAGGAGATGAGTGTGTGGCCCATCCCTGCTTATGTAGGTAAGCGGATGGGGGTGTGGCCAGATGAATGCTGGCATTTAAAGGTACATTTGAAATTTATTCAGTGTGCATACGCTGAAGCGAGATTATGCATGAAACGCTGAGCGTTCACTAAGTGTTAACAGAACTCGGTTATAGTCATAACCTAACGTTAATGCTGCAAGGATGTTTCTGCATTCAATGATTTTATCACACATCGAGTACTGTTTTATCAACTGGTCTCTTTCATATGTCACTACTCTTACACCAATAGAATTACTCTACAAAAAAGCCATAAAAGTATTTGATAGGAAACCAATTTCATTTCATCACTGTAATGTTTTAGAAAAACATAACATGCTAAGTTTCGAGAATTTCCAAGTTTTCAAATATACTTGCTTCATGTACAAGGTTCTGCATGGACTTGCCCCTCCCCCATTGAATGAGTTCATCCAACAGAAAGC
Source organism: Notolepis coatsorum (assembly GCF_963971535.1). Classification (NCBI taxonomy): domain Eukaryota; kingdom Metazoa; phylum Chordata; class Actinopteri; order Aulopiformes; family Paralepididae; genus Notolepis; species Notolepis coatsorum. The sequence continues at coordinate 19,478,018 of NC_140172.1, forward strand.
AGACACTGGCATTACCACCAGGGCCATCAGTAGAGGGGACTGTAAGGTGCCTTTTCGGTATACTACCATTGCAAAAAACTGTGTTCTCTGTTAAAAGTGGTAACTACTGGAATAGCAGTTGTGATTAGAGAGTGCCCTACATACTCCATGTTCAAGACCCATCTTAAACTGCATCTTAAGGCAAACCAGAACTGTGATCATTTTTAATCTGATTTAGTTTATGCAACTTGTTTATTGTTTTATTGCCGGCCCACACACTGGCCCACACACCGGCCCACATAATGGCCCACACACCGGCCCACATACGGCCCACACACTGGCCCACACACTACACCGGCCCACACACTACACCGGCCCAGACACTGGCCCACACACTGGCCCACACACCGGCCCACACACTGGCCCACACACTGGCCCACACACCGGCCCACATACTGGCCCACACACTGGCCCACACACCGGCACACACACTGGCCCACATTAGTGGCCCACACACCGACTCACACACCGGCCCACACACCGGCCCACAGACTGGCCCACATACTGGCCCACACACCGGCCCACACACCGGCCCACATACTGGCCCACACACCGGCACACACACTGGCCCACATTAGTGGCCCACACACCGACTCACACACTGGCCCACACACCGGCCCACAGACTGGTCCACATACTGGCCCACACACCGGCCCACACACCGTCCCACATACTGGCCCACACACCGGCCCACACACTGGCCCACATTAGTGGCCCACACACCGACTCACACACTGGCCCACATTAGTGGCCCACACACCGACTCACACACTGGCCCACACACTGGCCCACACACTGGCCCACACACTGGCCCACATTAGTGGCCCACACACTGGCCCACACACGGGCCCAAAAAAAAAAGAAAAAAAAAAAGTATAATTTTTTTTTTTTTTCTTTTTTGGACCAGCCCACTTTGGTTCCGGCCCATCGGGATTCGTCCCGAACGTCCCGATGGCCAGTCCGCCACTGACCACAAGCCATCCAGCTATATAACACATAGCCTATAACCACAAACCATCCAGCTACACTGTAAAACCCAATACGTTTCCAGAACTTAAAAAAATTGATGTAACCCCCTGCCTCAAATTTTTTAAGTTGATCAACTCAAATGTTTTCAGTTGGCTAAGACTTACAATTCTCAGTTAAGGCAACTCAAATATGGTCTGTTACTGTGACTTAAGGTTCTCAGTTAAGTCAAATCAAATATGGTCAGTTACTGTGACTTACAGTTCTCAGTTAAGGCAATTCAAATATGTTCAGTTACTGTGACTTAAGGTTCTCAAGTGGAGGTAACTCAAATATATTCAGTTACTGTGACTTACAGTTCTCAGTTAAGGCAATTCAAATATGTTCAGTTACTGTGACTTAAAGTTCTCTAGTGGAGGCAACTCAAATATATTCAGTTACTGTGACTTAAGGTTCTCAAGTGGAGTCAACTCAAATATGGTCAGTTACTGTGACTTGAGGGTCAACCTTAAATCCATGTGATTAAGTTAACAGAACTCAAAGAAATTGAGTCATTCTTATGCCTAAGTTAATCAACTCAAATATTTGCAGTTACTATAACTTAAGGTTCAGTTTTAAAATCCATGTGAATAAGTTAACAGAAAAATAACTACACAATAATAATAATAATAATAACTTTATTTGTATAGCACTTTTCATACAGAGGTTGCAGTTCAAAGTGCTTCACAACAGTAAAAAATACAGGCATAAGCGAGCATAAAAAGATAGACAGGTAGAATCACAGTGTTTCACATTAGGATCTAGCATCCCAATAGGCTCTCCGCTTACAGTTTTCAGTAACACAAATAGTAAAAATAGTTTAAAATGATTCAGTTTAAAAATAGTAAAAAAAAAAAAAAGAAAAAAAAATTATAAAATAGAACGGACATAAAAAATACAGGCATGAGCGAGCACATTTGGATCTAGCAAATAATAAAAATAGTTTAAAATGATTCAGTTTAAAAATAGTCATCAGTAAGAAGTAAAAAGTGCAATAACCGACGGACATAAAAATACAGGCATGAGCGAGCATAGCAAGATATGGCAAATCACAGTGTTTCACATTAGGATCTAGCATCCTAATAGGCTCTCTATTCAGTAATACTCCTGTAATTCATGAACAAATAATCACAGTGTTTCACATTTGGATCTAGCAAATAATAAGAATAGTTTAAAATGATTCAGTTTAAAAATAGTCATCAGTAAGAAGTAAAACGTGCAATAACCGACACATGAATTTGATAGGCAGTGTAAAAGAGTAGGCAGGGTAAGAATAAATACAAGTTGTGTCAGGATATCCCTGATGTTTCCTCTTGCCACTAGGTGGTAGCAGATATCTATCAGTGAAATGCCTGAGCAAAGAGAGTTTTAAGCTGTCTTTTAAAGATGTCTAGCGAGTTGGCTTCCCTGATGTTTTGGGGTAGTTTGTTCCATAGTTTTGGGGCATAGTTGATAAAGGCTGCATTACCGATCCTCTTTTGACTGCTTCTGGGAGCCTCTAGTAGTCCAGCAGCTGATGATCGCAGTGTTCTTGCTGGTGTGTAATTTATTAGAGTGTTGGCGATGTAGCTAGGTCCCTGTCCATTTAGAGCTTTGTATGTAAGGAGAAGGACCTTAAAGTCAATTCTAAATGTTACAGGAAGCCAGTGTAAAGCGGCTAGGACTGGACTAATGTGCTCTCTCCTTTTGGTTCTAGTTAGCAGTCGGGCTGCAGAGTTTTGGATTAGCTGAAGCCTCTCTGTGGTTTTCTTAGGGAGACCCGTGAAAAGTGCATTACAGTAGTCTAACCGGCTAGATATGAATGCATGAATTAGCATCGTTCTGATTAATAAATGGTCGTACTTTTGCTATATTTCTGAGATGGAAGAACGATGTTTTCGTCACTTTGCTAATATGAGAATTGAAGTTCAGTTCTGAATCTATGATAACCCCAAGACTAGTGACCTCAGATTTGATCCAAGGGGTTAGTCCCCCCAGGTTCTTTATTAATGTTTCTTTTTTAGTTTTGGAGCCGATAATTAGAATTTCAGTTTTGTTCTCGTTTAGTTTCAGGAAGTTCTTACTCATCCATTTATTTATTGCCAGTAAGCAGTCTGTAATGGAGCTAATCGCTGTATCATTTGGTTCAGCAGATATGTACAGTTGTGTATCATCCGCATAGCTATGGAAATCTACATTATGTTCTCTGATGATATCACCCAGCGGTAACATGTAAAGGGAGAAGAGTAAAGGACCTAAGCAACTCCCTTGTGCAACTCCATAGTTGTTGTCGTATATATCAGACATGTGATCTCCTAGTTTAACATAGAATTTCCTCCCTCTGATGTATGTTTTAAACCAGCCCAGCACATGGTCTGAGAAACCGACATGGTTTTCAAGACGATCGATTAGTATATCGTGATCGATTGTATCAAATGCTGCACTGAGATCTAACAGGATAAGGATGGAGATCTTATTCTCGTCAGAGTTTAGTCTGAGGTCACTGATTATTTTGGTGAGGGCAGTTTCAGTGCTATGATATTTTCTGAATCCTGACTGAAATTCTTCTAAGATGTTGTTTTCTTCAAGAAAGGAATTTATTTGAACTGAAACTATCTTTTCAAGTACTTTACTAATGAATGGTAGGTTGGATATTGGACGATAATTTGCCATTTCATTACTATCCAAGTTAGGTTTTTTTAGTAATGGCTTTACAACTGCTGTTTTAAAGGCATCCGGGAAAATACCAGTCCTAAGGGAAGTGTTTATGATATCTAGCACAGGGCTTGAAACACTATTAAATACCCGTTTGAAGAAAGCTGTAGGTATAGGGTCAATGTCTGAGGTGGAGGAGTTACATTCTGAGACAGTTTTGCAGAGTACATCTAATGTGATGCATGTGAAACTTCTCATGGTTACATTGCACGGTTTGCCGCAATCAACTTTATTTCCATCATGAGTAATGCTGGCCCTGATCAAGGTTATTTTGTTGTTAAAGAATAGTGCAAGTTCTTCACACTTAACCGTTGATGACTGAGGAGGTGTAGGGGCAGTGTTGAGTAGTACATTAATAGTGGAAAAGAGGATTCTGGAGTTTCCAGCATTTTCTGTAATGATTTTGAGAAGTAATGAGAAGTAATCTTTCCTTGCTAAGCGGATGGTTTTATTATAAGCAGTTAAAGCATCTTTGTATATATCACAGCATAAGGTGGTTTTTGTTTTTCTCCATTTTCGCTCCGCTGCACGACATTTCCTTTTTTCTTCGTTGACCGTATTATAGTTTAACCAGGGCGAGGCTCTAGTTTTCTTCTTTTTCGTTTTTAATGGGGCGACAGAATTTAATATAGATGACATTGCATCATTGAGATTTTCTACCATTTCATTTAGAGAGCTGTCATGATTGTGTGGTTCATGTAGTCTGATAAGATCAATGAACTTTGATTCAGCTTTGTCGTTTAGGAGCCTCTTTTTAACTATGATTTATTTTTTTGTTTTAGTAAGGGTTATTTGAGTATCAAAAAATATACAGTGATGGTCGGAGAGAGGTAATTCAATTATTGAGATATTTGTTATGCTTAGCCCAGTTGTTGTTATAACTAAGTCTAGTGTATTCCCAAGCCGGTGAGTTGCATTTGTTATATGCTGTATTAGGTCAAAGCTATCCAGTAGATTTTTTAGTTCCATAGTTTTGGAGTCTGTTTTCTTATTAAAATGGATGTTCAGGTCTCCATTTAGGATCACCTTATCATATCCGGTAACACATAGTGAGATCAGTTCAGAGAGCTCCTGTATAAATATTGGTGAGTGTCTAGGCGGGCGGTATATTGTGACAATAATAGTTGATTCTGTTTTTAGTTCAATGGCAAGATATTCCATTGACATGAACTCGCCTAGTTCTGTGATTCTAAACAAGAGTTTTGAGGAGAAGATTGCTGCAACTCCTCCGCCCCTTTTATTTTTTCTGGGTATTTGAAAAAAGTTATAGTCTGGTGGACAAGCTTCTATCATTATTGATGTAGCTGTGTCATTATTTAGCCATGTCTCTACTAGGCAGATGCAATCTAAGTTATTTTCTTTAATCAGATAATTTACTAAGAATGTTTTATTATTCAGTGATCTGACATTTAGGAAAGCTAATTTTATTTGTCGGACTTCTTTAGAGGAGGTCTGCTTTGGCTTGACCGTGATGGCCCTGAGGTTAATAGCAGGTAAACGCATTGATGGCGTATATTTTTCACCATGCCATTGGCTGGTTATGATTACTTGTATGTTTTGAGAGATGGCATGGTAATTGTGCTATACTGCACCGTACTGACTGCACTGTGCTTTCGGGGACATTTGATCAGACGAGATGGCCTTGTGTGATATGGGGGGGGGGGGGGGGGACGTCTTGTGCTGCTGTACTTCGTGGTGAGATTGTGTCCTTCATGACTATCTCTCGTGCTGGTATGAGCTTAATATTCTTGGAGGCCATCAAGGCATGACGCATGTTTGCTGATAGGAGCTTTGAACCTAAGCGATTTGGGAAGAAGCCATTTCTTTGAAAACGTTCTGGGTTATTCCAGAAAACATTGAAGTTGTCAATGAATTTCAGGCCGTGTACGAGACATGCAGCCCCTAACCATGAATTAAAATTTAGGAGTCGACTGAATGCTTCCTGTCCTCTGCGAAAGCATGCAATTGGTCCACTGATGGACACATCAGTGTTTGTGTACACAGAATGATGTTTGTCTAGTGTGTTCATTAAACGTGTGAAATCGTCTTTCAAAGTCTCTGTGCCAGTCTTCTTTCGCAGGATGTCAAACGATCCAGAGTGAATGACAATTTTTGTTATTCCCGGTCTGATTAGTGTTGGAAGTTTTTCGGCCAGCTCTTTCACAGATGTATTGTCTAGACAGATATTTTCTGTGTTTGCCATCTCCACATACCTTGTTGTGGAATCTCCAATCAGTATGCAGTCTATTTTCTGTGTGAGGTTAGCATTTTTCTTTCCAACAGTTTTGGGGCCGTTTGTTTTTGGGCTAGGCCTAGTCTGCCGGTTCTTTCCACAGTCCTGTGGTCTTGGTGAAGCCTCGTTAGCCTTCTCAATAGCCGGCATGTTAACGCTGGTCCCGTACCTTCGGCGTTGGCTACCGCGACGTTCTCGGCGCATGATAGTCTCTTCGCTGTTAGCCGTTCGCTCGGTCTGGGTCGTGTTTGCTAGCCGTGTTGCTAGTGGCTCTGTTTTCCTCGTCGTCTCGTCGTTAGCGTGTGCTTCGCTAGCATTAGCGTGAGCTCCGGCATGCCAGCTGTTTGCTTCGCTAGTGTTAGCGTGAGCTCCGGTATTCTTGCTATTAGCGTCGTTAGCGTGAGCTCCGTTACGCTCGCTGTTTGCTTCGTTAGCGTTGTTAGCCACGCTTCTATGTCTCTTTGCCTTGGGTGTTGATATGCGTGTTTCCGAGAGTAGGTTGAAACTATTTCCTGGCGGTACCGGGGGTGAGGTCCTGGATCGTTTATTTCTCCTTTTATCCTTGACGGTGATCCACTGCTTTGGTCTAGCTCCTTGGTTGTGCCAAGGACCGTCTTTTGGGTGGTGCTGTTCTGTAGCTACTAGCATAGGCCAGTTCTCAATCATGGTATTGTTGGCTATATTTGTAGTAGCTTCATAAATAGAGTCAATGAGTTGCTCACCCTGCTGTATTTGGTACAGGGTAGAAACCCGAGCCTCCAGCTCTACAATCCTCTTTCTCATCTCCAAGCAATTAGTACATTCTGTGGGAGAGCCGAGTCCCGGCATCTTCCCTTATTTCCTGTCTTTTCAGGTTAGGCTAAGCTGAAGCTAAGCTAGGTACTTAGCTGGTGGTGGTGGTGGTGATGATGATGGTGGTGATGATGGTGGTGGTGGTGGTGGTGGTGATGGTGGTGGTGGTGGTGGTGATGGTGGGTCACTCACTTCACAACCGGGGTCTTTATGAAATATCATACAGGAGAGCTGTCTGTCGCTCTCTCCTAAACGGGGCAGCTTCCGTCGCTCTCCCCTACACGGGGCAGTTCCGTTGCCCTGGAGCTGTGCTATTACTCACACGACCAAAACCACTGTCGTCTTCCGTCTCGTTAAAACTCAAAATAACAAGGAAAGCCTTCCTCGTCTTTCATAAATATCCTTGCCTTCCGACATAGTCCTTTGTGTGTAGCTGATAAGACGGCTATTCCTCCCACGGAGAATCTTGCTACTCGTTCTTTCGACTGTGGTAAAAAATCCCAACAAGCACATTATATCAACTTCAAACTCTTATTTATTTCTATTCAGAGTATACATCTATTTAACTTACAAAAACATTGTGTTGCCCTCTCCAACATTATGGCAATGTTAGAATTGAAGAAATATATATAGAAAATATATATATAAATACATGCATGTTATAACATGTACATAACATGTAATGTATATTACACATTTAATCCCACTGGTCACAATAGTGTAATAATGTTTGTTATAAGGCTCTGAAAATGTTACTGAATGATGTATCAATGTATTTCCAGCAAATATTGAAATAATAAAGGGTCTCAATATGTGCAGTGCACATGACCAGAGCTGTTTACATCCTGGCTGAATTACTCAAATTTGTATAGTGTGGTCATAGAATGAGCAAACATGTTGACGGCAACTATTGTGACCGTTGGGATAACACAGTGTATCTATGTACAGTACAGAATAAAATGTATAGATTATCTGAAAATATATATAGAAAATAAATACATGCATGTTATAACATGTACATAAAATGTAATGTATATTACACATTTAATCCCACTGGTCACAATAGTGTAATAATGTTTGTTATAAGGCTCTGAAAATGTTACTGAATGATGTATCAATGTATTTCCAGCAAATATTGAAATAATAAAGGGTCTCAATATGTGCAGTGCACATGACCAGAGCTGTTTACATCCTGGCTGAATTACTCAAATTTGTATAGTGTGGTCATAGAATGAGCAAACATGTTGACGGCAACTATTGTGACCGTTGGGATAACACAGTGTATCTATGTACAGTACAGAATAAAATGTATAGATTATCTGAAAATATATATAGAAAATATATATAGAAAATAAATACATGCATGTTATAACATGTACATAAAATGTAATGTATATTACACATTTAATCCCACTGGTCACAATAGTGTAATAATGTTTGTTATAAGGCTCTGAAAATGTTACTGAATGATGTATCAATGTATTTCCAGCAAATATTGAAATAATAAAGGGTCTCAATATGTGCAGTGCACATGACCAGAGCTGTTTATATCCTGGCTGAATTACTCAAATTTGTATAGTGTGGTCATAGAATGAGCAAACATGTTGACGGCAACTATTGTGACCGTTGGGATAACACAGTGTATCTATGTACAGTACAGAATAAAATGTATAGATTATCTGAAAATATATATAGAAAATATATATAGAAAATAAATACATGCATGTTATAACATGTACATAAAATGTAATGTATATTACACATTTAATCCCACTGGTCACAATAGTGTAATAATGTTTGTTATAAGGCTCTGAAAATGTTACTGAATGATGCATTAATGCATTTCCAGCAAATATTGAAATAATAAAGGGTCTCAATATGTGCAGTGCACATGACCAGAGCTGTTTACATCCTGGCTGAATTACTCAAATTTGTATAGTGTGGTCATAGAATGAGCAAACATGTTGACGGCAACTATTGTGACCATTGGGATAACACAGTGTATCTATGTACAGTACAGAATAAAATGTATAGATTATCTGAAAATTGTCAATCCGCTTGGCACATGTAAAATTCACAAACGTTGTGCTGTATATTGGGTCTTGCCAATGTGGAACCAAAATACCAATCCACATTACACGCTATACAGCTGGCAATACTGTTAATAGTGACATACCTACATATAGGTATGGAAATGCAGCTGTACTTGCTCCATGATGTTCTATATCATGGAACAAGATGGTGTTTTCATTGAAAGAGTTGGTCAGATTGTCAGAGGCACCATCGGTCATTTAGAGCAGGCTATGTTTGCAGAATGATAACTATAGAACACTACAGTACTCTGTACTGAGAACACAGTACTCGGTACTGAGAACACTATACAGTACACTCTACCACTGCCTACAAGCAATGGAAGCAGTCAGAGCAGAGTGGCATTTATGCCCATTGCCTCCTATTGTTCCTCGAGAAACAAACGTTTTGGGACTTGGATGTTGCCTTTGAGATTCTGATAAACTCTTTCAACTCTAAAACTTACTTGGATGAAATTACAATAATGCTATAGACGGTTAAGAAAATTCGAACTGTAAAACTCTCAAATGTAAACATATTACATAAAAAAAAGAACAAGGTACATTGAGTAGTTTGGACCTATTGGCTGAACATCTGCAAAGTAGTACGGCAACTTTTGAAGGTATTATTTTGACATGACAAGACATTTCAGATGAGTTTCTATAGACACACTTTTTCCTTGTCATGTCAAAATAATACCTTCAAAAGTTTAATGCATCATCAAGTCATTCTTGAGAGTCTGCAACCTGGGAGACAGTTCCCCAGCTTCTAGACCTAGTAAAATCTTCTGAATGAATTCAAAAGTGTTGGTAAGTCCCTTGGGGTAGCTGAGGTGTAGTGCATAGATTAGTCCAAACATTACCAGGAAGGAATCACCAAATCTGGGGAGGCTGATCATGATGTGACTTTCAACGACAACAGAGATTGTCACAGGCTGGTAGTGAACTGGACTTGTGTCATGGTCACTGATGACAGTAAGGAGGGCCACTGCAACACCCTGAAGCTCTGGCTCATCAGTCGTGTCCTGAAGGAATGAAAGAGACATAATAATCACAAATAAATCCATGGTTTCTACAAAGTGCAGCACAAAGCTAAGTATATGGAGTTGTGTTTGTAAGTTGTTCATATTTTAGTTAGAACAATTTTTTTGGTGAGAAGGTTATTTTTATTTAACCAGGTTAGTCCCGTCGAGATCAAATATCTCTTTCACAAGGGAGACAGACTGATACTAACACTGATACTAAGCTCAAGAACACAGATCATTTTTTTTTACTAAACTTCTGATCACTTTGAACAGAACACCAAGCCAATTCATTTGTAACAAGGTGAAAGAAAACAGGCCATACTTCTCCAAATCAACTGTATGGATAGACTAAACAAGGGTAAGTCCTAAAACATGTTAGCATTTTGATGAACTGCACTTGTCTACTCCACCATCAGTGGCTACGTGTCAGCCACTGTAAAAGCTTCAGAGTCCCTATGCAGATAGGAGAATCTGTCTGAACGACAAAGAACTCGAACGAAACTCTCCCTCCCTCGGCCGTTATTGGCGCAACGGTTTAACCTCATTCCTATATGGGTAGACAGCTATGAGCCCAGATGCAACGAGTAATTGTCTACTCAGTATCAAGTAAGCGTCATGATTACGTCATTACAAACTGGGACTTGATGGGAGAGCAGGAAAGATCCAATTACTTCAGTCACAAATCCGCCGTCAATGCAAAGGTAAACATACCTCTTTATATAGAGAAGTTTTATATAAGAATAATCTATTGTGTATAACATTCAACTCACGATTCTACATGGGCTTCAGGTGATGGTCTGCGTCTTCTCCGCGGTGGTGACAAAGTTCCCGCAACTGGCGAAGAATCTCTGAAATATTGGATTGACAGTGACACACAACAGAATATTATTTTACGCCTGAATTTCCCCAAAATTGCTAATTGGCTAATTGGACAGCACTTCTCCACCATCAGTGGCTACGTGTCAGATAGGTGCAGATAGGATAATCTGTCTGAACGACAAAGAACTCGCGAAACTCTCCCTCCCTCGGCCGCTATTGGCACGACGATGTAGCGGTCATTCCTATATGGTAAGATAGGTAGACGACTATGAGCCCAGATGCAACGAGTAATTGTCTACTCAGAATCAACTAAGTGTCATGATTACGTCATTACAACCTGGGACTTGAATGGGACAGCAGGCAAGATCCAATGTCTTCAGTCACAAATCCGCCAATCAATGCAAAGGTAAACATACCTCTTTATTTATATAGAGAAGTTTTATATAAGAATAACGTGTCAGATAGGTGCAGATAGGAGAATCTGTCTGAACGACAAAGAACTCGCGAAACTCTCCCTCCCTCGGCCGCTATTGGCACGACGGTGTAGTGGTCATTCCTATATGGTAAGATAGGTAGACGACTATGAGCCCAGATGCAACGAGTAATTGTCTACTCAGAATCAACTAAGTGTCATGATTACGTCATTACAACCTGGGACTTGAATGGGACAGCAGGCAAGATCCAATGTCTTCAGTCACAAATCCGCCAATCAATGCAAAGGTAAACATACCTCTTTAGAGAAGTTTTATATAAGAATAAACACCAGTGAACTTGTGTATAAAATTCAACTCACGCTACAGGCAGTCTCGGCCTGCGTGCAACTGCTGGTCTCTGGTGGTAATTCGGGAATGGCTTCAAGTTCCTCTGGCGAAGAATCTCTGAAATATTGAATACGACAATCAATTTTTTATGTCAGTGAGAGAGGGAGACAGAGATAGAGGGAGAGAGAGAGACATACATAGCACTGCTGTGTCTTCAAATGACAAAGGCTTTGGCAATGTAGGTGTTGTGTGAAGTGGAGGGGGTCGGGGTGAGAGAGACAGAAAGACAGAGATGAAAACACAGAGAAAGGTGTGAAGTTTGAAGTGGGGTGGGGGGTGAGAGAGACAGACAATATTGAATTGAAAGATAATACTTACTGAGCTGAGACAATGGCAGTGTGGTAGGGGCTGGAGTTATACATTGGCATTCCTAGAGAAAGAGCGACATAATTAACAAAATAAGGTAAATAAGCACCATCAAAGTAGTTATCAATGAGCACCATATACAGTAGCAAGTGTACCTAGCTCCATATACCTAGAGCCAGTGGCGGCCGCTGTGAACTACATTTGGGTGGGCGCGAGTTCATTCATACTACACTAGTACACGTATGATCATCAATCCAATATTAAACACATATATATCTTGTCATTTTAAACAAGTTACCATTCATTCATTCAGCCATTATGCATCACGCGCTGCGAAATGAACACGCTGTGTTGAGAGCGAGAGAGAGAGAGAGAGAGAGAGAGAGAGAGAGAGAGAGAGAGAGAGAGAGAGAGAGAGAATTAACTCACTTTGTTTAATTGAAACGTGGTCCAGCCGGAGGGCTTGATAGAGTGTATGTCCACTGACTGTCCCACAGTCCCAGACTGTTGTCGATGTATATCCACTGCCCACTGTCCAGACTGCATCACAACACAACAGCGTCGAACAGCCTGCAAACTACCTGGCATTCTATTGCCATGCTCTAAGACAAACTCTAACCTTAACCAACTTTGAAAGAGTGCCTAAGCTTAACCGTCGAAATAACTTGCCGTCAGCCCGTCACTGACCTGTCCAGACTGCATCCGACCAACAGCTGCAAAGTGCAAACTACCTGGAGTTCTATCGCCCTGCTCTAAGCCAAACCGAGAAATGCGGCTACGGAAAAGTACTGGCGTCACCGCGTCGGCCAATCAGAGAGCGTCTCCGAGAAATGCGGCTACGGAAAATACTGGCGCTGCTTGCTTAGATGATAATAGATCGCTTTAAAACACGCCCGGCTTCCATCATAATACATCATATTTCAACGCACAGCGCGTTACGCACTGATTGGCTGCGACGGATACAGCGATGAAACCAGTACACGCCCACTGTAAGCGCTATTGCGTCTAGCCCGAGAGAAATGCGGCTACAGCTAGCCAGAGAGAAATGCGGCTACGGAACGTATTCTCTATCAGACAGTCACTTCCTGTTAACTGAAAACAATTATTTATATTTGATATATTAACGTTATATTGTGCATTGGAAACACAAACATACTTAAAATGAGTAAATATTATTCATTTTAAACATGTTTATTTTATTTATAGGGCTATAAAAAAATAAAAATTAAAATCTTCTTCTTCTCTCTTTTAACCAGGGAGGGCGGCGCTCTAGCACCCCTATTGACCAGCCGCCACTGCCTAGAGCATGTCTGGTGGTAAAAACAAAACATGATTTGAGAATGTGTTAGTTAACTCACCTTGATAGCCTTGGGGGTGGTGAGGATTGCCAGCGAATTCTAAAAAGAAGACGATCAAAATATTCAAAAATCCTTGTATGCAATTTATCAAGACTGTGTATATTATATATATGTTTAGAGTAGCAGGAGCTAGAAGTTCAAATATGTCAGTCTTTCAAAGCCCCATTTTTTATATATAACAAAAGGCAGAATGAACATAACTGCCGCCCTGCTGGATTAAATGCTGAATTGCAGGTAGGCCTGAATAAGTATTTACTGTGCAAAATAACCAAAACCAGATAAACAATATCTGTTTTTTATGAAGCACAGATCATGTTAATGAAGTATTCTGAGTCTGAGCAGACAGAAAACCATCTTACCCTCAGCAAGGGATTCCTTTGTGCTGAAGACCCACAATGCAACACAACAACTTCAAGATGAAGACCCACAATGCAACACAACAACTTCAAGCTAAAATGCCTCACATACAAAACGAAATAAAATATAGAGCCATGGCTGTGTCCCAAGTTTAACACAATTGAACTATAATAAAGTATTTGTTAACACTGGTTACAACAATGCTTATGCAACTATTAAAAATGTACATTTACACGAAACAAAATGGCGGACTAACGTTAGCTAGCATGCTAGCTACTGTAATAATATGCAATACTATTTGCTAAAACAAGCTCAAAACTATTTGCCACGGCACAGAGATAACATTTAGTCAAACGATAACAGCCCGGTGATGGTATCTGAATGGGATCATACTATTCCCATAAGAACTCACTTACCAGTTAACTAGTTTCAACATTCTACTCCAACTCTCCGCCCTCCAGCTACTACCAACTTTTAACCCACTCCTGCTCCTATTCTACACCCAACTCGGACTCCTGCTTCTCCTACCGTTTTCCCCTTGGATTCTCACTCCCCCCCCTCCCCCCATTTTTCACTGCCCCCCCCCCACCCCCCGGCCGCCTCTCATATACTCCTGCTGATCTTCACTCGCTCAACAACAACTACCGCCTCCCCGCTGCCACTGCCACTGCTGCCAGAAACGCTGGCATTCACTGTCACCGTCGCAACATCCACAGAGGCCCCCGCCTAAATCGAAACCGGACTCTCCACCTCCCTGACGGCTCATACATCCCCTCTTCCTGGACTACCTCTCGCCCCCCTGCCACCCCCACCCGCCGCACCGCTAACCTCGATAACCTTCGCTCCTTCCTCCCTGCTCCCCCATCCATCTCCCTTGCTCTCCTCAACACCCGTTCTCTCTCTAACAAATCACCTCTGATCTATGAACTACTACTGGAAAACAACCTTGACCTACTCCTCCTCACTGAAACCTGGCAACAGCCCTCGGACTTCTACTCCCTCAACCAAGCTACCCCCCCAAATTACAGCTTCATCGCCAAGCCCCGCCTCTCTGGCCGAGGGGGGGGGTCTTGCCGTTTTCCACAAACTCTCCCTATCCATCACTGAACTGCACCTAAACCTCCCTCCCATGCTATCCTTTGAATACCTTGCCCTCTCCCTCCCCAACTCTATCACTGCACTACTCCTCTACCGCCCTCCAAAGCCTCATCCCTCTTTTCTAACTGAACTTTCTGATCTCCTGACCATAGCCTCCACTCTCTCCACCCGCCTCCTACTTACCGGTGACCTCAACATCCATGTTGACCAACCAAACTCAAACCTCACTCCTGACTTCCTCTCCCTCCTTGACTGTTTTAGCCTCACCCAGCACATCAACTTCCCCACCCACAACAAAGGCCACACACTTGACCTTGTTTGCTCTGCCTCCCTACCCATATCCAATCCTCACCCCATCCCATTCCCACTCTCTGACCACTACTGCATCCTTTTGTCTGCTCCCCTTCCCCCACCCCACCACTCCAACAAACGCACCATCTCTTTCCGTAACATAAAATCCATCGACCCTCTCACACTGTCTCAGTCCATATCCTCTGCCTTTCCCCCTGACTCCGCCCCCTCTAACCCCGACGACTATGCCCTCCTCCTCAACTCTACTCTCTCTGACTCCCTCGACTCACTGGCACCCCTGAAAACCATCACTGTCTCATTCACCACCCCCTCCCCCTGGTACACTCCGGAACTCCGCTCCATGAAGCAGACCGGCCGTCAACTAGAACGCCTCTATAAAAAAACCCGCCTCACCATCCACGCCGACCTCCACAAACAGCACGTCTCCTCCTACCGTGATGCACTCCAAGCTGCCAAATCCGCCCACTACTCCACCATCATCAACAGCAGCAACCGCAACCCCCGGACCCTCTTCTCCACTGTCAAGAAACTCCTACAACCCCCGGACAATAACTCACTCTTCTCCCCTGACCTCTGCAACTCGTTTCTCCTCTTCTTCAATAATAAAGTATCTCTAATCAACAGCTCACTGACTGCCTGCATCGCCAATTCCCCCACCCTCGCCCCCCCCACCAACATTTTTCCCCCACCTGACTCCATCCCTCCCACCCCTTTTACTGCCTTCGCCCCAGTTGACTCCTCCTTCATCATGGACCTCATGACCACCTCCAAGACCACTACCTGCTCCCTTGACCCCCTACCCACTACTCTCACCAAAGCCTGCCTCCCTGCTCTCATCCCCCACCTCACCGCCCTTTTCAACCAGTCACTATCCCTAGGCCACGTCCCCTCCCCCTACAAACTCGCCGCTGTCACCCCTGTCCTCAAAAAACCCACTCTTGACCCATCCAGCCTCTCCAACTACCGCCCCATATCCAATCTTCCTTTTTTCTCAAAAACACTGGAACGTATTGCTGCCTCCCAACTCCACTCCCATCTCCAGTCCAACACCCTCTATGAACCCCTTCAGTCTGGCTTCCGTCCCGCTCACAGCACCGAAACTGCACTGGTTAAGGTCATCAACGACCTCCTCATCTCCGCTGACTCCGGTGCCCTCAACATCCTGATCCTACTCGATCTCAGTGCAGCCTTTGACACAGTGTGTCACTCCATCCTCCTCCAAAGGCTGCACCAACTGGGTGTTGAGGGCACAGCACTTGACTGGTTTTCCTCCTACCTCACTGACCGACACCAATTAATCTCCCTCTCCGGCCACACCTCCTCCCCCTCCCCAGTCACACAGGGGGTCCCCCAAGGCTCAGTCCTTGGCCCCCTGCTCTTCATCTGCTACATTCTCCCCCTTGGTCACATCATCCGTAAATACCACCTCAACTTCCACTGTTACGCTGACGACACCCAAATCTACATCAGTACACAATCCCCCCACAGCCCACCCCTCAGTCACATCGAATCATGCATCACCGAACTCCAAACTTGGATGACCCACAACTTCCTCAAACTGAACAGTGACAAGACTGAACTCCTCATCATTGGCACCAAAACCACCCTCACCAGATCCGGACCCATCACACTCACCATCAACGACTCCACCATCACCCCCTCCCCCCTAGTCCGCAACCTTGGTGTCCTCCTTGACCCCACCCTCTCATTTGACCCCCACGTCCGCTCCATCGTAAAAATATCCTACTTTCACCTCCGCAACATCGCAAAAAATCCGTCACTGCCTCTCCCCCCCCGCTGCTGAATCCCTCATTCACGCCTTCATCTCCTCCCGCCTGGACTACTGCAACTCCCTCCTCACTGGTATCACCTCCTGCTCCCTCCATAAACTGCAAATGGTCCAAAATTCAGCCGCCCGCCTCCTCACTAACACCCGGTCCCGCGAACACATCACTCCTGTCCTCCACTCCCTCCACTGGCTCCCGATCAAACACTGCATTAACTTTAAAACACTACTCCTCACCTTCAAAGCCCTCCACAGCCTGGCCCCCCCCTACCTGACTGATCTCCTTCTCCCCTACCGCCCCACCCGTTTCCTCCGGTCCTCCTCCACTGCCTCCCTCACTGTCCCGACATCCAAGCTTAAAAACTTCGGACATCGGGCCTTCTCTCGCACTGCACCCCGACTCTGGAACTCCCTCCCCCAGTCCATCAGAGACTCCCCTACACTCTCCACCTTCAAAGCTCGCCTCAAAACCCACCTGTTCTCCCTTGCCTTCAACCCCCCCCACCCCTAAACCCCCCCCCTCCCCTCCAACCTGATTGATATCTGTCTCCAGTCCTTTTTTGTGCTATCAGGCTGTCTCCCCTGTTCCCCCCATGGTCTCATGTTCCTTTTGTTTTTGTTTCTTTGTTGTTTTTGTTTTTGTTTCTTTGCTTTCGTTTCTTTTTTTGTACCCCTGCTCCCGACTACTGTCAGCGACTTCGGGTTATTGAGAAGCGCTATATAAATTAAATGAATTATTATTATTATTAGTATCTAGCATGCTAGCTAATAATGCTAACAATGCTAACAAGCTGAGTTCTGCACTGTAATAGTTGCCACCACGGTAATAATTCACAAAGTAGCATGTAGTCAAACGATGACAGCAAGATTATGGTATGTGAATGGCATAATACATTATATTGTCAAGGACTTACCTTACCAAGGAGTTTGGCTCACACTAGGACTATTTGTCAAGCCAGTGAAGACACCATCGCGCCAAGTTTACTTTGAGTTTGAATACCTCAAGTCCTGTGAGATCTTCTAGGTCTCGCGAGTTGCTTAGGACTACCCTCTCGAAGGGGAGGGGGAGGGGGAGGAGGGGAGGGGGAATCTATACTAAATTGAAACGTTCTCTGTCTCCGAGTTGGGACCTCCAACTGGTCCTCGGCCGGTTGTCTGAGGCCCCGTTTGAGCCTCTTGAGCAGGCGTCTTTGGAACAGCTGTCTTTCAAGACTGCGTTCCTGCTGGCCATCACCTCCGCTAAGCGCGTGGGTGAGCTTTGTGCTCTCTCGGTGCGGCCTGAGTACTTGTCTATTCGTGTCAATAGCGGTGCGACTCTGAGGCCTAATCCAGTCTTTGTGCCAAAAAATATCCGGAGCTCTTTTCGCTCCAGGGATATTGTGGTTCAGGCGTTTCATCCGCCTCCTCACGCTGGTGAGTTGGAGGCGAGCCTTCACCTGTCGTGTCCAGTCCGGGCTTTGGGGGTTTACCTCAGCCGGACTCAGGACCTCAGGGCTACCGATCAGCTCTTTGTTTGTTACGGTGGCTCTCGCGCTGGTAAGGCACTGTCCAAACAGCGCCTGTCACATTGGTTGTGCGAGGGCATTGCCCTTTGCTACACGTTGGCTGGGCTGGCCCCCCCTGGGGGTGTCAGGGCGCACTCCACTCGTGGGGTGGCGGCCTCTGCCGCCTTGTTAGGGCGGGCCTCGGTGGAGGACATCTGTGCTGCGGCCTCCTGGTCCTCCCCGGGTCCCTTCGTTAGGTTTTACCTCATGGACATGACTGGGGGTTCTGTCTCCCAGGCAGTTCTGAGGTCTGGGACCTCCCCTGCGTCCCGCCCTTCGGTGGGTTAGCAGGGGTGTGTGGGTGATGTGTCACACGTGGTTCCGCCTGTGCTGTGCGTTTTTAGGGGTCTCTAGTTCCCTCTTTTTCGCACTTTGGTGGAGTTGACTGCCGCTCCCTCTTCACTAGGAAGGGCGGGTGGACGGGACTCCCCTCCCCCTGGTGATGGGCTTGCGGGTCCTCAGGGGGTACATTTGTCGGGCCACGCGTCTGCTATGTCCCATATCTCAATATGGCGAAAGAGCGAGACGCGATTGGCCAGTACGAATATATAACGAAAGGTTATGTATATAACCTAGTTATATGAGTACTGGCTGAGCGTCTCGCTCTTAGCGCGCCCTGAGGTCCCTTGGTTGGGTGTTTCTTGATGAAAAACGTTTTCCCGAGGAAGGGCGAGTGTGACCATGCCCAGTGTCTTATAGGGGGACACTGGGGCGGGGCCTGGTCAAGTGCATGGGTGCATTGTTTTCGTTAATGAAGTACAGTAGGTACTGGAGATGAGGTATATCTCAATATGGCGAAAGAGCGAGACGCTCAGCCAGTACTCATATAACTAGGTTATATACATAACCTTTCGTTTTGAGGAATGTGTTTACCCTAATTTGTGGAAGATTGCAAAGGTTACTCCCTTGTCAAAACAAAATGTCAGAGAATCATTTACAGGGCGAACAGCAGGCCTAGCTATCAGCATATTACCTGTCTTGAGTAAACTGTTGGAGGGAATTGTATTTAAGTCTTGTTTAATATACAGTCTATCTTATGGATACAGTGTGACCCCCAGTGGACTGATTAGGAATAGCAGTTACCTTTATTATAAAGCAAAGTTGTATAGAAATGCAATGTATGTCTTCCACACTTAGCAAAGTCATCCGGCGGGCCGAGCTGGACCCCCTAGCGGGCCGTATGTTTGACACCCCTGCTTTAGGTAAATGTTGTGTGAAAACACTTTTCTTCTTGCTTTTTTACATGTTTTATTTGTATATGTTTGGGATAAATAATCAAATAAAATCAAATGTATGTACATAGTTGTAGTATTAACATGTACAGTGATACAGGTAAGTCATACTGGTCAGCAGTGTAACTAGTAAGAGTAGGTAAGGATTATGTACAGATATAGAATCTACAGATATGTAAAAATGATTATATGCAGTTATGTAAAGACAGTTGGGGATATATATATATATATATATACATACAGTGAGAATACATATATAAGGTATCAGGGGTGTAAAGGTACGCATATCCGTACCGAACCAAACAAGTTTCAGTGTGTAGCGTACCGTACAGAGCGGCTGTGTTTTGAATTGAAAGTCGATTATTAATTTCAATATAGAATATTCGTTGACAGCCCTACAAGTACAATTAGTTACTGCACACTACATCACCCCTGAGTGGAACATGGAAAGGCTTTGCCACACTGTACCGAAAACCCGTACCAAACCGTGACTTCAAAACCGAGGTACGTACCGTACCGTGGTTTTGGTGTACCGTTACACCTCTAGTATATATAGAATTATTGTACATGCTATCATACAGAGCTATTGTGGGAATGGGTTTTAAGCAGAGCCCAATCGCTGAACACAGGAGAAGAGAGAATGGAGCATTTCAGGTTGTTTAATAGTATTCCCAAGTAAGCAAGAGTTACATCCAGAAATGTACAACAAATATGAATTGGGAATGTTCTTGGGGTAATGGGAGCAGGTGCACTCCAGTGCTACTGCGGACGGAAGACACGGGTCCATGTCGAGAGAGGGAGCAGGAACTCCTTGGTAAGCTCCAGGGGTTCCAGACAGGGGCACGCTGGCACGGAGGTCCTGGGCACAAGAGAGGAAAGTTAGAACAGGGAATAATCACACGGGGATGTCTAGCAGGTCTTCGGACTGAGGCGTCGTACCTAGGTAATGATACTAACACCACGACGACTTCTGGTCAGCTTCGTCCAGTAGAAGTAGGGTCTTCATCAACAGGGGATGGGATACAGCTGTGAGGAGTGAGGTGCCTGGCAGCGTGCGAATCAGGGGATGAGGTGCAGCTGAGTTGAGTGACAGGGGTGAAGGGGTGCTGACCATATATGGGCGTGATGCTTCCGTGGTGGATGGAAGGGAGGTTGAAGAGGAGTGAGGAGGGCGTGTGGTGAATGTGAGGGGGGAATGAGGAGGAGTGAAGAACGCTCTTGCTGTGATTATGACAGCTATGGGTTATATGCAGGTGTATAAGTAGAGTTTTGTATAGCAGTTATATTCAGATAAATATGGATATAAATATGTGGTAAATATACAAATATGGATGTAAATATGCAGTATATACAGCACTGTTGTACATGCTATGATATCATAAAGAGTATATGGATAGACTAGTATGAGGTGGGTAGTTATTGTATTATGATTACTATGATTACAGTGTAGGGCAGTTGTAGACAGTGAAAGCAGTAGTCTGGTAAGAATGAGGAGGTAAACTCAACACCACTTTGTAAAGATCCACTCTTATAGCTCCATCTGTAGTGGAAACCATCACTTCTGCCCATGAATTGTCATCAAATGCGTTACCATGGAAACAGCCGTCTGATTCTCTACAGCAGCTCCATCAATTAAAACCGGAAGGAGATCCGTTTAAATAAAAATGGAGCTATAACTGGATTTCTGTTGTTTGTCATTCTGACCAGACTAGATATATAACACTAACATGTGTTTTTCCTGTTTGTGTTTTGGTTTGTTTGTCTTGTCCTGCTCGTCTCATTATGAAGGAATACTTGCTTGTACACCTGCACATAACCCTGTATGATTGCATGTACTATAATGCTGTATACCATATATATATATATTTATTCCCACCGCATATATACCTATCCTCACCTGTCTGTACTTACCTGGACATAGTCCTTTACTATATCTATACACCTCCTACTAGTTACGCTGCTGGTCATTAGTAGTCATACTGTCTCTATTTATATAATACAACTCTGTACATACATTTGATTAGCACTACACTCAGTCAGTAGTACTAATTTATATATTCTATACCCAGTTTAATCACCTGTACATTGTATATTACTGATACATTTGCACTCTGGTTGGATGACAAACTTATTACCATTGTACCATTCAAACATCGACGGCAGAGGCAACCATGCAAGTTGCCAACCTGCTCATCGGGAGCAGTTAGGGGTTAAGTGTCTTGCTCAAGGACACTTCGACACGCTGCCCAGGAGGAGCGGGAATCAAACCGGGAACCTCCAGATTACCAGACGACTGCCCTACCTCCCGAGCCAATGTCGCCCCTAATTATCATGTTGGGTTTCCCCCAGAAGTAGGCAACCCAAGATATTAACATTATAACTCAGCTCACTATAAACTCCCAGTACAGTCGAGAACAGAGAGAATCTTACATTATGATCTATAACATCAGAACATTGACACTCATGAATTAATTTTTTAAAGTGATAATACTATGATATAATAATAATGTTCATGCATCAAACACCTTTCTAAAAGTGACAGCCTTTTTTTGTCATATTGTGAACATTTCCCCATTGGCAATAATTGCATAATAATAATAATAATAATAATAATAATAATAATAATAATAATAATAATAATAATAAAAGGTGAAAAGTGATCATGTCTCCTGTTTGTCTTCTCACTCATACAGTAGCATAAGTGGGTCTGATGAGGTTAGTCTGATCACCACACAACTCCAATACAGTTAATACATGTTTTATTAAACTGGAACATTCATGTTGTCCAGATTAATGGACGAAAGTCCAAAACAAATGACTGGGAGTCAAACTAACAGTGATTGTGGTCACAGAATGGATACCACTTCAGATACATCTCTAACATGTCGCCTACTAAACCATTATCCTCCTAATATGTCACATTATGGTCATTTCTACTCTTCAACATTTTGGAGACAGGGTAAGGGAGAATTCTGCTGTAGCTCGGATTCCAGACCAGAAGGGGTATGTGGCTCCAGAGGGTGGGGGCACCACTTCACATCTAGACCATCTCTGAATCTACCACCAGTAACTACAGTACAAAAAGTTAAAAGAAGTCAACCCCCTCCAATGTACAGTAAATTACCAAGTATGGTCTTGTCAATATTCCAATGTACAGTTTTGCTTGTACAGTTGTACAGTGTCCCCCACCCACCCAACCTCCCCCCACCCACCTCCAATGTACAGTATGTCATGTTACGATGAATTGAAAATGGAGGACCCTTATGTAAACAAGACGAAAGTCTTTCTCTGGTCTGCATCCCCTTAACAATTGTATGTATTGAGCTGTACTGTACTGTACCCATTCTGCAATCTGTTAATACAGTTTTCAATCAATCAATCAATCAACACTGACATTGTACACTTCTCACCACTAGAGGGCACACTCGCACAGTGAACACAGACACCTTTTCTTTCTTTTTTATTGTAGACTTATAATCCTGTGAAAAAAAACATTGTTAGATATACTGTAAAGACACTAAATGTAGCCTCATAGTAAAGTCACATTTAAATCATTAAAAATTTGTAAATCAAATGTTGCAGCTTCTGATGCAGCCCCATCGACCTGGACCCCCTGCAATTTGCATATCGCCCCAACAGGTCCACGGAGGACGCCATAGCCCATGTGCTGCACACAGCAGCATCACACCTGGACAAGAGGCAGGGGAACTATGTGAGAATGCTGTCATCGACTACAGCTCAGCATTCAATACCATAGTCCCTTCCAAACTCATAGCCAAGCTCAGGGACCTGGGCTTGAACTATGACCTCTGCCAGTGGGTCTTGGACTTCCTGACGGGCAGACCCCAGGTGGTAAGAGCAGGCAACTGCACCTCCTCATCCATCACGCTCAACATAGGGGCCCCCCAGGGCTGTGTTCTGAGCCCCCTCCTCTACTCCCTGTACACACATGACTGCGTGGCACAGCGGAACAACAACACAATCATCAAATTTGCTGACGACACAGTAGTGGTGGGCCTGATCTCTGCCAACGACGAGAGGGCCTACCTGGAAGAGGTAGAGAATCTGTCACAGTGGTGTCAGGAGAACTGCCTCTCCCTGAACGTCAGCAAAACAAAAGAGATGATTGTGGACTTCAGGAGGTCGGGGGTCAAGGACTACAGCCCCCTCAGCATCGACGGGGCACCGGTTGAGAGAGTGAACAGTTTCAAGTACCTCGGAGCCCAAATATCCGAGGACTTGACATGGACCACACACATTGACAGTGTTGTGAAGAAGGCACGACAACGCCTCTACTTCCTCAGGCGCCTAAGGAAGTTCCAAGTCAGTCAGAAGATCCTTAGGAACTTCTACTCATGTAAAATAGAGAGCATCCTGACTGGCAACATCACCTCCTGGTTTGGGAATAGCACTGCACAAGACCGTAGCAGACTACAAAGAGTGACACGTTCAGCCGAACGCACAATTGGAGGGGGGCTTCCCACCCTCCAGAACATTTACAACAAGCGGTGCATGGGGAAGGCTAAGAGATTCATCAAGGACTCCAGCCACCCGAACAACTGCCTCTTTGAACTGCTGCGGTCAGGCAAGCGATACCGGAGTCTTAAGGCGAGCACAGAAAGACTCAGAAGAAGCTTCTATCCCCAGGCCATCAGGCTGCTAAACGAACAATAAACACTATGCAACAACCATCAAATGCACACACCACACGCACACACTCACTTAAACAAACAACACACTGCAGCACCCACTCTCCACACTTTAGATCACACAAACACACTTTATATTTATTGATAAAGGATTTGCACTACAACTCGTACACCTACTGTAAATTGTACCTAAATTGCACCTCATCCCATTTCTGCCTTGCACTATATAGTATTGTATATTAGTACACTGCATAGTATTGTATATTATGGTAACTCAGTTACGTCTATTCTGCATCGAACATTGTACATAATATGTCTATACTGAACACTGTGACCTCATTTTTACTTCTACTTTTACTTCTAATTTACATGCGATACTATGTTATTTTATTTCATAATTATCTTGTCTTGCACAGTCTCTGGAGCGTAACAGTAAGAAGCATTTTGTATAAAAGTATTCTGTACTTCTGTATGACAACTATTAAAGAAACTTGAAACTTGAACTGCAGAGGACAAAACACTGACAGATGTCTTGATGCAGAGTACAAAACACTGATCTCCTCTCTGGTAAACAAGAATACCCTGAAGACTCTGGCAGGAGCACTCATTCAAGGGTACTACGACTATGCTTGCACCTCATGGTACCAAAGCACCTCAAAGGCACTAAAAACTAAATTACAAACATCTCAAAACAAACTGGTCAGACTACTGCTTGACCTTACTCCTAGAACCCACCTCACCCCTGCCCACTTTGACAACCTAGGATGGCTTAGAGTAGACGACAGAGTACAGCAACTTGCAATGGGCCTGGTCTACAAGATACACTACACGACTAAGGTACCCATGTACATGTCAAAATACTTCCCAAAGGTCAGTGAATACCACGATCACAACACCAGAGGGAGCTCCACAAATCATGTTAAACCCAGATTCGGCTCAAACAAGGGACTAAAGACGTTTCGCAATTATGCCACATCAATGTGGAACGCCCTACCCAAAGCTGTAGTGTAAAGGAATGTTAATCTCTACCCACTTTCAAAACCACTCTCAAAGAACACATACGGGAGGCTGCAATTAGAAACTGGCCCCTGTAAATGTCCTAACCCAACCCCCTCCAATGTACAGTAAATGACCAAATATGGTTTCGTCAACATTCCAATGTACAGTTGTAGTTTCCCCCACCCATCCACCCCTCCTACCCAACCCCCCACCCCACCACCTCCAATGTACAGTCCCCCCCCACCCCACCTACCCAACCTCCTCCAATGTACAGTTTCTACGTCAAATGTATATAATCTCTTTTCTACTCTTTTTGTATAACAAACAGTACTGTATTTGCAAATCTGGTATGTCATAAATGTATAGATGTAGCAGTACTGTATCTGTATGTCGTGTATGTCATGATGAATGGAAAATGGGGGACCCTGATGTAAACAAGACGAAAGTCTTTCTCTGGTCTTCTGCATCCCCTTAACAATTGTATGTATTGAGCTGTACTGTACTGTACCCATTCTGCAATCTGTTAATAAAGTTTTCAATCAATCAATCAATCAATCAATCAATCAATCAATCTCTTGATGCAGAGGACTAAACACTGACAGATCTCTTGTTTTTAGACTGGATGATCACACCCACAGCAAAATCCAATGTCCTCAATAATAATCCCACAACAATTCAAGTCTACAAAAGAATGTATATGATTTATGGCTGATCTAATTATTATAAAAGATAAAGATATATATGCTTTGCATCTAAATTAATCACATATTAATCTTGCTGTGAGAAGGGCAAAAAGAAGCAGGATTTTCTTGAATTCCGTTTTATTCTCAAATTCTTTCCAGGTTATTTGACCTGTTTAAACCCACCAAGGGTACAATAGACATGAAAACACTTGGAGCTTCTGAAGAGGAAGGGGGCCCTGGTTGGGACCATTAGAGAAAATAAGCCTGAGCTTCAACCCAAACTCCTGCAGCTGAGAGGGAGACCTGTCCTTGTTGTCCATGTTTTTATTTACTTGAAAGAGTGCATGTATGACAGTATACTAAAGTAACTATATCAGACATTACAAGTTCTACAATAAGGTCAATCTGTCTACTTCAAAGACATGAAACAGCAAACACACACTTTCTATACGCCTATAATGGGGAAATGGCTGATTTGAGTAGTGAACAGTAAAAATGACTAACTTTACTATTTTTCTCAAAGATGAAACCCTAACATTACAGAATGCATGATTATAGTTTGTAATGGCTATGAGATTAAAACATGTGGTTTTAATGGGACATTTCTGTCCTCAAATTACTTGTGAATTTTAAATCTGCTACACAAAAATGAATAATGCATCAAAGTCAATATTGTGTCTAATCTTTGACATATGCAAGACTGATAAAAGAAATAAAAATCGGAGACCGGTGGTTGCTCTCTAGTGTCCTCACGGTGAGCGCATGGTTAATGTAGTGCAGTAACCAGCATAGGCACCCGGAGGGGATCCCCCAGGACAGAACTGAAAGGGTCTATAGCTGTCAATACATAGGCCATAAATATAACTGATCAGGGAAATAACCAGACACTTCTGTGATCTATTGTCTATATAAGGGGTCAGCAGACATGTGGTCAGGGCTCTTTTCCACAACCATGACTCTGTGGGAGTGTAAGGAAGAGAACACATGATGTGATTGAATAAAGTACCAAAGCCTGGGCCCTATTCCCCGTACCTGGTACCAACTAAGTCGATCAAAAGTCCCATTATCCAGATTCAATTAACCCGATGTTTGAATCCGCGCTTTCCCTGTTCCTCGAACGCTGATTCAGTCTCGTTAATTCGAACCAGACTTGATACTCAGGATAAGTGCGCACGGCCGCCTCGCCTGAAAAGACAGCAGGGGGGTGCTCCAGTAGCACACCATGTTACCGCGCTGCGTCGCGGGACTCCGTGCTGCGTCACGGATCTGGTTGACTCCGAGTTCGATTCCCGGACTCGCCGTCATTTGCCGAATGTCTCCCCCTGCTCTCTCTCCCGTTTCACCCTACAACTGTCGGTCATGCTTGACCAGAAAAGCGATAAACGCTAAAAAATTAAGTAAAAAAAAAAAAAAAAAGACAGCAGGTGTCGATAGCAGAAATCCTGATTTTCTAACGACATTGATTGATTGATTTCAAACTTTATTAACAGATTGCAGAATGGGTACAATACAGTACGGCTCAATAGCCTCGCCGACAAGTTAAATGCATATCTATAGGCTAATGTTAAGTCCCTCATTACCCCAATCAATCAGATTATATTTCTTTAAATGTGCCTGCCTCCTTGTCTTTAAATGTGCCTGGAATGAATAATCGAATGAGATCTATTGCTAGCGGAAATAATTAGTTCAACTCTTTCAGAATAAGTAGATACAAACAAGCCCAAAGAGTATCTAATTGTTACGAATTAATAGATACTTATGAGGATATCTGTACAGTGTATGCGCTCGGCTTAGGTATCATGTACTATATAAATACATGGTTCCCAAAGTTTCAAGGCGCGACCCGAAATAACGTGTCAGAGAGGCTTGGACGGAGGCTATACAGTTTCACTATTAATCAGGTTTTAATCTTCGGACATCATCCATACATGCATTGAATTGATTAACCTTTGGTTTATACCAGTGACACATGTTCATCATCAGATAACAGTGCTTGAAGCCTTGAACAGATAAATGCATTTTCTCAAATTCATTAATGTCAACGGCTCATTAAATTTCTCAAATCCGTCAAACAGCGCATCTGATCAGACATTTTAATCCCAGTTACAATATCACAATAACGTGTGAGTGACAGTGATACAATTCAACAATCCACAGATTCAGATTCCCCGTAATTCATAATCGAGTCCACGCTATAGATTCAATTTATGCTTGAATGAAACACAATCCGGGCGCTCCGTTAAGCAAATACATCCACAGCAGAGAATATGAAACTAATCAGAGCCAAACGCCCGATAGGTTTCATTCATTAAACATATCCCAGTGGGATTCACATTTGCAATGTGCCGTTATTAAAATAACCACATCCACATGCAGTGTGTATCGCGACTCCGAGCGCCGTATATAACGTGCATTATTTAGGACAAAGTAAATTTAGTATCAGCATTTTAGGTCTATTATTTTACATTTCAAAAGCCCCCCCTAGGAAAACGAAGCACAAAAACATAATTCAGAATGGTATAATGCAGATCTACACTGTGATCATTATTTCAGGAAGGGAGCTGGCATTTCTTTGCGAGGGTGTGGCCATGGTTCATCCAGCTAACTGAACTAAACCCTGCTCCGGAGCAGGTTCAAACTTTTCGATCTGTTGTCATAGTGATTTAGACAATCGAGCGTCGGGGAACGGAAAGGTCTGGCTTAACACTTTCGCGGCCACTGGGATGAGTCTAATTAATATCAAGAGGACCGGGAAATGTAAACAGACGTGGGGCTGTTTGTAGAGCTAAATCTATACTTTATAGTATTGCTATCTGTCCATTCTCATTGTGAATTGAGACCATAAACCGTCCCTTCAAAATGGCTTAAAGAAAAAAAAAAATCATCAATACGTTCTCATTTTATAGCGCCGTGAATATAAGCATTATACCGGATTTGGTCTAGTATATTTCCTGGAAGCCGAGATAATGGGCTAATAGCTAATAACGTTAAATCCAATGGCATTTCGGTTATAGATACGCTCCAGTTAAAACTCAAACTGCATATGATCGGCATGATCCTCATGGATGTATGCATGAAAGGGGGGGGGGGGGGGGGCGGGGGACGTCATTTCTGATTATTGATTACCAATAACCGTGTTAGCCTCATTAGCCTCATAGGCCGAACGCCTGGATGGCTATCAAAACAAGGCCCGATCGGGATGTACTTTACGTGAAAAAGATCTTACCGTGGTCCGGTGGGATCCCCCCGAGCATTTCCCCGTTATCGATCGCCATCTGGTAGATCGATATGTCAATTGGCTGATGATAAATCCCCTTATTGCATGGTGAAATCTGCGATGCAAAATGTAATCCAAGCTACAGGCTGCAGATCCAGAATCGAGCGAACATAAAACTCCATTGAAAGTAAAAAAAAAAAGAGTCCACCGTTCGGCCACAGGGAACACTGCATTATCGCGATAGCGCCCCTAAGAGGATATGGCCAGTATTGCACCTTCTCGAATTCAAAGAGTAGGGTATATCTGCAGTGCCGCTCTGCGACCTTGAATAGGTTATTAAAATGGAATAAAAGCAATAACAACTTGCCACGGATTTATCCGTGCTTCTGTCCACAACGGGTGGAATCGAAACACGGATATATACGTTGTTCGTCCCCATTGTGTTAAGTCAAGCTATGCTGAAAATTATCCGGCTAACTCAGTTAGCCAGGTACGGGGAATAGGGCCCTGGTCTGGTTCAACAAAGGAAATAATTGATGAAAGAACAACAGACTGGCCGCTGGTGGTGCAGGGTTGATTGAGTAGGACACCATGATTCAACGAGGCCTTCTGATAGCAGGTGGTCATAAGAAGATTTGAAAATGTGTGTTTTAATAGAGGCCTTGCACTGAATGTTTGTGTAGTTTTGTCTTCCAACATGGCTGCCTGTAACATAGCGGCCATTGTTTTGAACATGACAATATAGATAATTGAGAATTATATCAACAGGAAAGCCAGTGGAACAGTAATATGCTTTTCCAATGTTTTCACATCTCAACCTTGGTGCTCAACCAAAAATGGGCACATCAAAGCCTCCCTCTCTCTGATCGCTTAAAACAATCAATAATGCACAACACCAACACTTCACAAACACTGGTCTTATAATGTACGAGGGTGCAGGCTATGACAAAATACAGTATGCAATGTAAACATACTAAAGACCCTTTTACACATGCTGGATGTAAAATCTTGATTTTTTTGCTTATTTCACTCAGTATTGAATAACACTGATCCTAATTAATTTAATTTCAAACCTTTATTTGAAATAGAAAACATTAAGGTTGCCCTCATTCACACGATGTTGAGTATAATAAGAAATATTTTAAATAAATATTTATATCAACGTCATCACAGCAAATTGGGAAAATCAACAGCATGCCTGTCCCCCCAAAACACACTGGGGGGACCCGTTCACACCGGCACTGGAATCCTGACAATCTGCACATTAATCGGAGGGGCTGTATGTGCGAACGCAGAGTTTACCCTCCCAGCACCCAAGTAATAAAACCACGTAATGCCAAACTGAGCCCATGTCGGAACACAAGCAGATCATTGTTGGCAGAATTCACACAGCGAGCGAGTGGACGTATTTGATTAACTAACCATGTTCCAACACAACAATGTTGCCGATAGTTAAATGAAAGTTTATGGCTTTAGTCTCATCAAGATTTGAGTGAGTTTGCAAGATGCGCCCAATAAGTTCCAAACAGTGTGGAGGCGAGCGCCGAGAATGAAACTGCAGCAAAGTAGTCCATTTATATTAAATGTGTGCCTCTCAGTGTTTTAGCCTGTATGAAACTATTAATGAGTGGTCATCATTTGTGAAATAGTTCAGCTTTTGCTCAATAATGCTTTGGAACAGGAGATTTTTCAAATATCAAGTCAAGATAATATGCTGACCAGTTTGCTCAGATGTCTGACTGAGGATGAGAAACGCTTGTCATACAAACACGTTTACATAAATGAACAGTTCATGAGTAATACAAACGTTTTGGATTGATTGTAAACTATTTATATACACTTTCACAGTGTAAAATCCTGTTTTTTGCACTGTTATTTCACACCGTATTGAATACCATTGATCCTAATTCATTTTCACCTTTATTTTAACTAGAAAAAAGTTCAGATTGCCCTCATCCACAGCGATGTCAGGTATAACAAGAAATATTTAAATGATGATCTTCATACACAGGAGGAGATATTGTCTCGTTCTGCGTCCTGCTCTGCTCTACCTAGGAGCCACCCCTCCTAAACCACATGCAGTATTTCCTAGTGAGTCCTGTTGAAAAGCTTAAGCTTATGTCAAAGAATAGTTGGGAGGGACGCAATCTTTCAAAACTTAAAAATACATTATTACATCTATATTTAGCACATAGATAGAATTGCAATAGAAAATAAACTAAAAATTAAATACAATTACCACCAGGCAGAAAGTGGCATTTTCTGACTGAGGGAAAAGGGCAGATGCTCAAGCACCCCTTGGGCCCTATGTGTGTCTGGTTACAGGGTTTGAAAACCTGAATGAATATACTGGAATATAATGGTATATCTCTCCTGTATGAATGTGCTGGTGTCTCTTTAAGTCTCCAGTTTGACTGAAGCTCTTCTCAAACTGGTCAGAGTGGTAAGGCTATTCTGTATGAATGCTGCGCTGGTGTTGCTTCAAGTGTCCAGAGGTACTGAAGCTCTTCTCACACTGGTCACAGTTATAGGGCTTCTCTCCTGTATGAATGTGCTGGTGACTCTTTAGGCTGCCAGACTGACTGAAGCTCTTCTCACACTGGTCACAGTTATAGGGCTTCTCTCCTGTATGAATGCGCTGGTGTGTCTTTAAGTGTCCAGAGGTACTGAAGCTCTTCTCACACTGGTCACAGTGGTAAGGCTTCTCTCCTGTATGAATGCGCTGGTGTGTCTTTAAGTGTCCAGAGTTACTGAAGCTCTTCTTACACTGGTCACAGTTATAGGACTTCTCTCCTGTATGAATGCGCTGGTGAATCTTTAAGCCTCCAGAGGTAATGAAGCTCTTCTCACACTGGTCACAGTGGTAAGGCTTCTCTCCTGTATGAATGCGCTGGTGTCTCTTTAAGCTTCCAGATTCACTGAAGCTCTTCTCACACTGGTCACAGTGGTAAGGCGTCTCTCCTGTATGAATGCGCTGGTGTTTCTTTAGGTCTCCAAAGTTACTGAAGCTCTTCTCACACTGATCACAGTGGTAAGGCTTCTCTCCTGTATGCATGCGCTGGTGTTTCTTTAGGTCTCCAGAGGTACTGCAGCTCTTCTCACACTGGTCACAGTGGTAAGGCTTCTCTCCTGTATGAATGCGCTGGTGTTTCTTTAGGTTTCCAGATTCACTGAAGCTCTTCTCACACTGGTCACAGTGGTAAGGCGTCTCTCCTGTATGAATGCGCTGGTGTTTCTTTAAGCTTCCAGATTCACTGAAGCTCTTCTCACACTGGTCACAGTGGTAAGGCTTCTCAGGCTTCTCTCCTGTATGCATGCGCTGGTGTTTCTTTAGGTCTCCAGAGGTACTGAAGCTCTTCTCACACTGGTCACAGTGGTAAGGCTTCTCTCCTGTATGAATGCGCTGGTGTTTCTTTAGGTCTCCAGAGTAACTGAAGCTCTTCTCACACTGGTCACAGTGGTAAGACTTCTCAGGCTTCTCTCCTGTATGCATGCGCTGGTGTTTCTTTAGGTCTCCAGAGGTACTGAAGCTCTTCTCACACTGGTCACAGTGGTAAGGCTTCTCTCCTGTATGAAGGCGCTGGTGTTTCTTTAGGTCTCCAGAGTAACTGAAGCTCTTCTCACACTGGTCACAGTGGTAAGGCTTCTCAGGCTTCTCTCCTGTATGCATGCGCTGGTGTTTCTTTAGGTCTCCAGAGTTACTGAAGCTCTTCTCACACTGGTCACAGTGGTAAGGCTTCTCTCCTGTATGAAAGCGCTGGTGTCTCTTTAAGCTTCCAGATTCACTGAAGCTCTTCTCACACTGGTCACAGTGGTAAGGCTTCTCTCCTGTATGCATGCGCTGGTGTTTCTTTAGGTCTCCAGAGGTACGGAAGCTCTTCTCACACTGGTCACAGTTATAGGGCTTCTCTCCTGTATGAATGCGCTGGTGTTCCTTTAAGTTGTCATATCTACTGAAGCTCTTCTCACACTGGTCACAGTTATATGGCTTCTCTCCTGTATGAATGCGCTGGTGTTTTAGAAAAGGGGCCTTTTTGATGAAGCTCTTTCCACACTGGTCAGAGCAGTGGGGCCTTGACTCGTTCATATCTCTGCTTGTTGTTGGGGAGCAATGCAGCAATTGTACCTGGAGAAGAGAGAAGTACACCAATGAAGGGTTCAGATCCTGTGTGTGTTTATACTCCAAAGTTAGTTAATGTGATTTAAAAGTGAATCTGCTCCAAGGGCGGTTATTGAAAACTGGCCAACATTAATAAAATACTGAGATAAAACCCAAGAAGCAGTTACCTGCAATATTGCATTGTGGTTGTATCTGTCCTTGTAACAATATCAATGTTGTTCCTAGTTTGTGTTGTTCTGGGGAGCAATTAAGAGTACACAGACCACTAGTACAGATAATTCAGTCTGAAATGATACATTCAATGGAATGGACATTATATTAGCAATATAAATGACATGTAAATGTATCCATATATTGTTTAGCCAAAGAGTAGCCTATTGCTCATTCGTTTGTAATGTTAATCAGATCAAGATCATGAATTAAGACATTTTGCCTGTTTCTTTCAACAGTCTTATAGTATCCAGCATATTGCCACCCTATAACCTTTCAGTCGGCCCAGCACCAAGACAACAGTTGCAACCTTGATGCTGCTTGTTAATCCTGTTGTGGCCTATAGCTGAAAGGCAAAGGAGGAAAGAACTTTTTCTGTTGATTTGGTCATATCTGTCTGTCATAGTAGTTACATCTGTGCCCATATATGTGAAATAAGGTGTGAACTAACTAATCTATTATGCTTATGTTGATCTGATAAACATATTACAAACAAATTATCAATAGGCTACTCTTGGGCTAAACTATACATCCGTATTGTCAATTGTCATTCACTTATAAAAAAAGGACAAGAAAAAGAAACACTATCAAACATGAATGTCTTCACAGCTACTTAGAGCTATCAGAGGTAGCTTCCAGTATAGAGAGAATTGTAATATTTTATTGCGAAGAGAATTACGTCGCTGCAGATGCTAGCAGTCGACTATGGAGATGTTAAAATACTACAAATGTAAAACATTTAGTTGAGAGGGAATATGTTTTGCAATTTGGTTAAAGGTATTGCAAAAGTTAGGTATGGTGTTAGGTATGGGCATACGGTTTTAAAAAATCACTGCATACAACTTGGGGTATTCGCCTGGTGGCCTGTATGCATAAAATAAGTAGTGAATGAAGTAATTATTATGTCTCAAGGTCATTGTAAAGGTCAAATGTCATTTTCAAGGTAATGTTTAGCAATAACTGATGATAACTATGGAACTAAGCCACATAGGAAGATTAACTAAGGCATGGTATATAATTATTTAATTCATTAATCATTAATAAGTACATTTTGTGTTTCAAGAACATGTTCAAGTTAATTTCCTAAATCTACATGCAAAACCC
Source organism: Notolepis coatsorum (assembly GCF_963971535.1). Taxonomy (NCBI): domain Eukaryota; kingdom Metazoa; phylum Chordata; class Actinopteri; order Aulopiformes; family Paralepididae; genus Notolepis; species Notolepis coatsorum. The sequence continues at coordinate 19,512,490 of NC_140172.1, forward strand.
CAGACATTTTAAACTTGGACAACTTGCCCGAACAAATACCAAATTGTAAAAGCCTTCACCGTCTTAACTTAGGGAGACTGGGCCAGTGGGTAAGTTGACCCGCCCTCTGTAGGCAACTACACATTTTTGTCATGCAGCCATAAATGATAGAAACAGTTTATAAGAACCTAGTGGAGGGAATCTTAACCTTTAACATGGCCATGTGGTAAGGAAATCTGGAAGGAAGGAATAAGTTGCAGAGGATAGTGAATTTGGCCTCCATAACCATAGGGAAGCTGCATAAACAGCCAAGCTACATCTACAACGAAGTGCTTAGGAACAAAGCTAGGAAGATTGTGGGTGACCCCTTTCACCCACTCTATGGGGAGTTCGAGCAAACCAAAACATTTTTAAAAACATTAAATTAATCTTGCACTCGTTAGACCCGGTCCTTGTTGATGTATTCCTACCAGTGTTAATTTTGGCAGCTATTTTCATTTTAGTTTTAGTCTTAGTCATGTGTCAAGTGCTCCTTTTTCGTTTATCCTAATAGTCATCTTCATTTATTTTTCGTTTAGTCCGTTTTAGTCAACTGAATGTCTGAGCATTTTAGTCTTAGTCAGTTTGTCTCAATTTTGTCTTTTTTGTTTTAGTCTAGATTTAGTCGACGAAAACGGATGACATTTTTGTCTATTTTTAGTTCATGGAAAAAAACTTGTCAGAAGTCAGAAATAGTCAACATGGAACATATTCTGATTTAAATTGCGTATTTATTTTTTAACCTAGGGGAATCTGAGTTGGCGGCACAAGTGATACACAGGAAGGGTGCGCTGTCGATCTGTGCATGGGGAAATAACTTAATAAGACACATTATCTCTTCTTGCCTTGCTTTCACTACCACACTACAGACTGTTAACCCTTCACCCCCTATTCATAATTCATGCAAGTACTCAATCTGGGAAAACATTACTCGTGCCCATCCGTGCCGGGTATGTCTGTCTCTGTGATGCTCAGATCGAGGTGGGCATGGATCAGAGGAAGCTGACCGGCTGGCTGGACACCATGACGGAGACCACGGTGTCGGTGCAGATCCCACGTTTCCGTGTGGAAGACGGCTTCAGTTAGAGTTAGAGGTGGTCTAGGTCTGGTTAGGGGTTAGAGGTGGTCTAGGTCTGGTCTGATCCGATACCAGTGCATACATTTAAAAAAGAAAATATATATATATATATTATATAGATTATACAATTATTTTGTATTTTTTTTTACAGCTACTGTTTTATACTGTTTTTTTTTAGCAATAACTAGAAAGTAATGGTATTTATTCAACAACAGGTGATTGTATAGATTAGTATTAGTATCATTAATTGACAACTATGCTCAATGAGTTCACCCACGGAAAGGTTCTTGGCACATTGGTTCCGCACGGAGGTTACACGTTGGTGCACTTCCTATCCAGTCGGCTCCGTTTAGGTTAGCTACCGTAGTAGCAGAGGCTCTGTTGTGATTTTTAATGCAAAATAAATATTCAACATTCTCTTTTGAGACTCCGCCTCAGACTCTTATCATTTGGCACTAAAAGCTAAACATTGTCACCGGCATGGCTGTCCGCAACATGTCATTAATTGTGTGCGAGAGGTCGATCAGTGACCACGTTAGCGTGAGCTAGGTTAGCCACTAGTTAACGCGAGCTAGATGGAAAGACAAACAATGTAACGTTACTGGTGAAAAAGTGATTTACCTTGGAATACTCCTTTGCCAACTTGCTGTACTTTGCTTGCAGGTCTGCAGCTGGATTATGAATAGTCCCAACTTTAGCCAAGGTAACGTTAAGCTAAAACTAGCTTTTCAAATAGCTCTTCAGCTAATGCTAATAACAGAGCTCCCTGGCACACTGCTCTGTCGGGACGATGGCATTAAGAAAAGTTATAATTAATTTGTCTCGTCTTGTTTTAGTCAACAATATCAACATACATGAAGAGAAATTTCGTCCTTGTTTTTGTAAATTACATTTTTGTGTCCTCAGTTGTGGTCAACGATATTTAATTAACTATTTAGTCACGTTAGCGTCACATGGTCTTCAATAACGTGACGTCACGTTGTCATGAAAAAAACATTTGTTGACGAACATCTTTCGTCATTTTTGTTGACAAAATTAACACCGATTCCTACGTTCTCTGCACTTCTCCATTACTGATTTATGTATATGTATAATGTCTGCTGTCATTGTTGTTTGTTTGTTCAAAGGTGAGACAAAAGACATATTTCCAGATTGTGGACAATGACATTTGTGCGCATGCGTCACCTGTGACGGCCACTGCTGCAGATCGCTCTACCTGTTTCTGTACTTTTCATCTAATTCTACATTTCTATTGTCTTTTTTACATGGACACAAGTCCTTACAAGGCCCTCCCTCTCGCCCACCTGGGCCAGTCGGACCACATCTCACTGTTCCTCCTACCCAAATACCAACCACTCATCCAGCGAATAAAGCCCATAGTTAAATCTGTGAAAGTCTGGCCCGAGGGAGCAGACCTGGCACTTCAGCATCGGCTTCAAAACACCAACTGGAGTAACTTTGCTGCGGAGGCCACAGTGGACTTTCACACAAACATTGATACCTTCACCTCCTCCACCCTGGACTCCATCAGCACCAACGAGGTCACCACCACCAAGCTGATCACAATCTTCCCTAACCAGAAGCCATGGATGGACGGGCAGGTCCGCCAGGTGCTGAAGGCACGTGACATCGCCTTCAGATCAGGTGACCCACAAGCCTAGTCTAGCCCGGGCCGATCTGAAGAGGGGCATCAAACGGGCCAAGCACGCTCAAGGTCGAGGAGCATCTAAATGGCTCTGACCCCCAGCTCATGTGGCAGGGCTTGCAGGCCATTACAGACTACAAACCCAAACACGCCACCCACCCCGACCGCTGACCCCTCCCTCCCAGACGACCTAAACTACTTTTACGCCCGTTTTGACAGGGACAACCACGAGAGTGCCATCAAGACCCCCACCCCTGCCAACCACCTGACCCTCACACTCTCCCCCATTGACGTGTTTGCGGAACTGTGCAAAACCAATGCACGAAAAGCTGCCGGACCCGATGGGATCCCCGGGCGGGTACTCAGTGTCTGTGCTGGGCAGCTGACGGGGGTCCTGACTAGGGCTGCAACTAACGATTATTTTGGTAGTCGACTAATCTGTCGATTCTTTTTTCGATTAGTCGACTAATCTAACGATTATTTTTGTCACACCCTCAATCTCTGCTTCCTGTGGGCGCGGCTCCTTCTCCAGTGCATGTTTTACCTCACATGCTCAAGTCTGCACACATGTGAATGTCACCCTGTTGTCCAGTCAGTTAACTTAACATAACATGATGATCCCATAGCAAATTAAAATAATGACTCATGAAACATTTGAATTTGGATCTTAAGCAACTTTAAATCAAAATGTATTTGAACAATACAACAATCATTCATAACAAGATAAATAAATTAAATAATACAAATTAAAGTGGAAGTGTTTAAATAATAAAAAACAAAATTAAAATAAAAAAATAACTAGCAGCATCTGCCCCCAGCACCGCGGGTGATGGGGCTGTAACTTGGTCCAGGAGGGTGACGTGAAACAGCTGTAGGGGGAGAGGAGAGGAGGATGAGTCAGATCAGACAGACTTCTAGGTATTTTGTTTGCTGTGTGTGAGAGGAGTCCGTGTGTGTGTGTGTGTGTGTATGTGTGTGTGTGTCTTACTCTGATCGCTGTGTGTGAGTGAGAGGAGTGTGTGTACTGTGTATGTGTGTGTGTCTTACTCTGATCGCTGTGTGTGAGTGAGAGGAGTGTGTATGTGTGTGTGTCTTACTCTGATCGCTGTGTGTGAGTGAGAGGAGTGCGTATGTGTGTGTGTCTTACTCTGATCGCTGTGTGTGAGTGAGAGGAGTGTGTATGTGTGTGTGTCTTACTCTGATCGCTGTGTGTGAGTGAGAGGAGTGTGTGTACTGTGTATGTGTGTGTGTCTTACTCTGATCGCTGTGTGTGAGTGAGAGGAGTGTGTGTACTGTGTATGTGTGTGTGTCTTACTCTGATCGCTGTGTGTGAGGGGCCTTTCTCACTCACCATTTGGGGTCGAATCAACACCCCCGGGGACGGGGGGAGTGTTCTCACTCAGACGGACACACCCCTTTTGGGTGCGAAGCAGTGCTGATTCGTACTACCCCCCGCTGAACCTGGGCCGCTTGATATAGGTGGTCTCGGGTGCGGGCCAGTGGGAGCGGGGGGCGTGACACACACAACGTCGTTACTGTAATGCTTTTCATGCTTGCTTGAATTTTGGGCAGATAAAACCACACAGCAACAACTGGACAATACCCACAAAAACGATATTTATGGGCAATTTGAGAGTTCAGACCTCAACCAAAAACAAGCATGTGGAGCCTCACAGCTCAGTGGATGAAAACATGAAGCCACGTTACAACGTACAGCACTTCCCTGGCTCGCATTAGGCCTGGCAATTTTGTTTGCCATGCTATGTCTATACATTGGTTTCTTGTTCGAATGCATTTATTTATATTAGACCAGTGGTGCCCAACCAGTCGGCCGTGGTCGACCAGTAGATCAATGACATGCAATATAATTGCCACGAGCGATGGGATAATGTTAGCTGCTGAACAGGCTAAGCTAACTAGCGTTAGCCGTTAGCTTAGCGTTTGCCACAATGCTATACTATTATACTGGCATATTCCATTCACGTTAGCATGTAAGCTAACAAAATCAGCGCCGATGAGACTAAACTCCGCTTTTGGTGTTCAATTGTGTTGATGTTAGTTTTGTTTCATCAACAAATGAGAGGCAGAACACAGTGAATGTATCTGTTGTGAAGGGCCAGATTAAACCGAATATATATATTTATTTATATATATATATTTAATTGTATTTGTATATTCTCTAATATTCCCTGATATCCCTTGTATATTCCTTGTACAATATGCATTGAATATCCATTCTAGCCTACTGAACATCCCATAATAGTCTCCATTCTACTATTGGTTGAGACCTTGGTGCCAGGCTGCCATACCCCTCAGACCCAGTTCAAACATACCGCTCCACATGTACGAACAAGTCCTAGTTCCGCGTAGGAATCTGACTACCGCACCACTAATGGGACTATTTGTTCATAGTGCGTATATATACTGCGCTACTAAAGTAGGACTTCCTTTTCAGTCCAGTTTCTTACCCTCCAATAGAGTCACAGACGTAAAGCCTCCCCGCGACGCCACGTGTGGGAGTAAGGCCAAGTTCGCCTACCATCGGTATTGAGACATCGTGTATATTAATATTTGAATAGTCATATTTGGCACTATATCGTCGAGTTGGACGTAGTCTATTAAGCTAATAATAGTCTGTTAATATATAGTGCTTCGTGCGGTGAGAATACTACCGTAGTCAGTACCCCATCGTTTCGGGCAAAGAACTGGCTGCTTATCCAGGGTGGTTGACCCCACGTGAAGCTGCACCCGAGGAGCCCCAGAGCCGACGAGCGAGTGGACCTGTATACCGGATTATTCTGCCGACGACAGCCCGCCTTCCCAGGCACGGATTATACTTTGTATACTTTGATTATTCCATGGATAAAGACCCCCGACACTGCCGTGTGTTGGAACCCCCCCCCCTGGAGAGGACGCAAGGTGAGGAGACGCTCTGCAAGACGAGGTCGCTTCACGTCTCTCCTCCGTGGACCGGATGACGCCGGCCCACAAAGAGTCCACCTGCTTTCATCTGTGGTCCAAGGATCGCCGGCGCATTGAACGGCACTACAGTGGGTTCACCTGGGATACCCTTGGCCGGATGAGGCAGCCGGATTCTACCCCCCCCCCCCTCCTACTCCTGTCGGCTTACAAGCGACCGGATTAACCCCCCCTAGTGTGTCCAGTATATAATCATTAAAGTATCATTGCTGTTATTCCTTAACTATTCCAGGTCGTATATGTACCACCTGCGCCTTCAGAGATTGGACATTCTCTATTGATATACCGACGAATACTCTTGCCATAAAAGTGCATACTAATTTCCATTCATAAATGTGATTGATTTGATTAAGTGCTTGCTCTACACACCATCGCTGTGTAGAAATAAAGACCTATTTCTAATTCGTACATTTGTGTTGGATCCGTTTCATCTACGTGACAGTGTTCATCATAATATATTTATGCCGTGTACTGGGTGGCCGAATATTAAGTACAAAGGTAGTGGTAGTAAGTATCATATCTAGTAATACAGTCAGGGAATTGTACCCCTCAGTTACAATTGGTCCTTCGAGCCGGATGGTAATTAGTGTAATATTAATATAGTGTTATTAATATTGAAATGGCCTATGATGAACACTCCACGGAACGATCCTCCTAACCAACGCCCGCAGCGCGAACGACGGCTCCCTCAGTACTTAGAGGCTTACGCTGTCAGTCAACAACCTAGTCTTCTACTAACAGTAAACGTGGTAAAACTAGAAAGTAAAAGTATGTCTAACCCCAACGCCCAGACTACCCCGACCATAGAGGCCCCTACGGGCTCTAATGTAACTGACCAAGTTCACGGTGGGGACCAGTGGGAACCAGACATGACTTCACACCCCGCCAGTACTGAAGAAGTAGTCCCCGATGAGTCCCGGGAGGAATACAACGCTACCGAGAGAGAACTCGGCACGGAAGAAGACGGGGAGAGCACCGTGGAGATAGAGCTCCAAGGCTCCGCAAGGAGTACCCCGAGGGAAGGCTCCCCTATACAACCGCCTTCTCCCAGCGAGGCAGAGAGGACCCTACAGCAGGCCTTCCTCATCAGCCTGAACGCCGCTGCTGAACGCGACCGACTGCAGATCCAGCAGCGGAGCGAAGAAGAGCATATACGTCTAGAACTAAGACGCATTCAGAGAGAAGAGAATGTGGCCCGAGACCGAGCAGACAGCCAGCGAGCAGCTGCTGGTGCTCTACGGGACGCAGAGCGCGACAGACAGCAAGCGCAACTAATAGAACAGCTGATCAGACGGACAACACCCTCTCCCTCCGCCAGAGGCTCCAGGAACTCGTCTAGACACACCTCCAGGGCGGCATCCCCTAGCCGAGTAAACAACCCTGAACTTGACCAACAGACGAGGTCTATACCCCCCACAGACCACCTCCCCCCACCGGTCCAAGCGAGACCTAGCAACCGGGAAGGAGCAGCATATCCTGTGGAGAGGCTAAACCAGAGACTACAAGCACTGGATGACCTAACTGAAGACGAAGAGGAAGAGGAGGAGAACCACGCCCGACGACAGCACAGTACTCTACCGGACCAGGAGGTCCGGTACAGCCCAGGCTATACTCCCGCGGAGCTGCGCTACAGACCCCCGACTCTATACACGGGTGAGCACGACGCACGACCCGCACCGAGGAACAGCACCTGGACAAGCGGGCCATGGTACACTGCCGGTACCAGCCCATACCAAGGAGCGGGAGGAGACTCGCCTAGGAGGCCTCTCCCCCAACGCTCGCCGATGTATCCACAGTCAGCGTCATACATTGGCCCGCCTATGGTACCCGACTTCACCCAAGAGAACCGGGCCCAGTATACGGAACTCCGCATGTGTCTGGAGACCATGTTGGTGGATGTATTGGATGAACGCCACAAATACGCCATCCTACTGAAGCACTTAAAGGTACCCCGCGCACATAATATAGCGCTCGCCTACGCGACTTCCACCACCCCATACACAGCAGCGCTGGTAGCATTGGACCAGAGGTATGGGCGCATATGGGATTACGTGATCCAGGAGATCCGACACATCGACCGCTTACCCCCAGCAATAGACAATCGAGCACTGGACGACCTGTCCATCAGAGTGCAGTCCCTGGTAGGGATGTTGGGAGCGCAGAGAGAGAAGGGGAGGCATGAACTTTACGCCAACTCAAATGTGGAAAGGATCTTGGAGAAGCTGCCGCCCGCTCGACAGGAGCGTTTTAGGCGACAGAGGGACCACCGAGACCCGAATGGCCCCGAACCGAACCTCCTCGATCTAGCAGACTTCCTGGCGAGAGAAGTCAGCAGCCTACGGCTAGATACATTCGGACGGAGCACCCCTGGCTCCAGAGAAGGAACCAGACGACTAAATGATGGAAGAAGATCGGTGACTGTGATGCACCAATCGGAGTCAGTACCGAGCAGCAGGAGCCACAGTACCCCCTCCAGAACGGAGAAGTGGAAGATAGTGTGCCCCTACTGTGAGAAAGAACACTGGCTAGCGCAATGTGACTCCTTCCCCAAGCTGAACGCGGAGGAAGCAAGTCAATGGATAAAGTCCAACAAGCGCTGTTTTCGCTGTGCGCGCTCACACATGGCAGCCGAATGCCGCTTAAAGAAAAGGTGCACCAAGTGCGATGGAGCCCATCTGGACATACTTCACGACAGTAACAGACGGCGCCCTTCACCCGCACCATCCAGCAGCAAAGCGAGCGTCATGTACATCGATCCCGCCAGCAGCAGTGGAGCCCGAGTACTCCTAAAAGTAGCGCGTGTGACACTAAGCTACCAGAATAAAGTCCTGGACACTTACGCCGTCCTCGATGACGGGTCAGAGAAGACCCTGCTGCTCGCCTCCGCTGCGGCCCAGCTAGGGCTGCGGGGAAGCGAAACCCAAATGACAATTCGGACAATAAGACGAGATTTGAAGACGATAAAGGGCGAGAATGTCTCATTCTCTATCGCAGCAAGCGGCCAGCCTGAGCGACGGTACCAGATTACAGACGCTTTCACCAGCCAAGAAATAGGACTGTCGCGGTACACATACCCCGTCGCCAAGCTGATGGAGAAATATGCACATCTGCGCAAGTTACCGATCCCGCTCATAGACAATGCTATGCCGACCCTGTTGATAGGCTCCGACCATGCAGACCTCATTGTCCCGATAGACCGGGTTCATACCGGACCCCGAGGCTGTCCTGCAGCAGTCGAGACCCGTTTGGGATGGACTCTCCAAGGCCCGCTCGCCAAATCTCTCAACCGAAGTACAGCCACTAGATGTCTCCACTCCCGAGTCACAGAGGGAGAAACCGCACTCCTGCAACACGTAGAGCGGCTATGGACCTTGGAACAAATGCCCTTTAAGAACGGAAAGAAAGACATTCGCTCTAAAGATGACATTTACGCCATTCACCTCCTCGAGACAGGGACCAAGAGAGTCCCGGTCAACGGCGTGTTGAGATACGCCACGCCACTCCTGCGGCGAGAAGGAATGCTTACTTTCCACGCCAAGACAGACGCCACAGAACGGTACCTGCTGAACACGGAGCGGCGCTTAGCCAAGAACCCCGCCCAAGAGAGTGTATACCGCGCTGAGATTGAGAAGCTCATCACAGCGGGATACGTCACAAAGATGGACATTAAAGAGGCTGACCAGACCACTGAATCGTGGTACGTGCCTCACCACAAGGTCCATCACAACGGTAAAGACTGCATAGTATTTAACTGCAGCTACCAGATCGGATCCCAAAATCTGAATAAAGAGTTACTGCCCGGTCCCACACTCGGCCCCTCCCTACTCGGCGTTCTACTCCGCTTCCGCCAGGAAAAGGTGGCCATCAGCGGGGACATTAAAGGAATGTTCCTGCAGGTGAGACTAGTAGAGGCGGACAAGCCCCTGTTACGGTTCCTATGGAGAGAGAAGCCAGGAGATGAGCACCCAGCCATCTACCAATGGGAAGTCCTCCCCTTCGGAACGACGTGCAGCCCCTGCTGTGCTACATTTGCACTACAGAAACATGTAGCAGAGGACCCAGCAGCGGACGAAGAGGTCCGACACAGCGTAAAGAACAGCTTCTACGTAGACAACTGTCTACAAAGCCTTTCAACCCAGGAAGAAGCCGAGGCTCTCCTGATTAAACTCCGCGCCTCATTGATCAAAGGCGGCTTTGATCTCAGGCAGTGGGCCAGCAGCGATCCGCAAGTACTGCGCAGCCTCTCCTCCGAGGACAAGGCAGCCAGCAGCGAGACCTGGATGGCTACAATCCCGGGAGAAGCCCAGGAGATGACCCTGGGATTGGTGTGGCGATTCAAAACAGATTCGCTTCACTACAGACACAAGCCCCTGACTACGGAGCAGGGAAGGCCGGCGGCGGCGCCGACCACCAGACGGAGTGTGTACACAACACTCGCCCGACAATATGACCCGCTAGGATGTATTCTACCGTACACCACCAGGGCAAAAATGATTGTACGAGCATTGTGGGACAAGGACCAGGGCTGGGACGACCCCATTCCCGCACACCTTGCATCCACCTGGAGAGAGTGGGAGATGGAGCTCCACTCACTCCCAGGCGTTAATATGCGCCGAAGCTACTTCCCACCCACGGTGAGGCCCGAGACATGTAAAATGGACTTACACGTCTTCAGTGACGCCTCAGAGGTCGCATACGGATCAGTAGCCTACTTGCGGGCCCAAGAGAAGGGGGGAGAGATCTACACAGCATTTGTCCTCGCCCGCTCGAGAATAGCCCCACGCAAGCAACAATCTATCCCACGTCTAGAGCTCTGCGCAGCCCAAGCCGGAGCGCACCTAGCCACGCTCATCCAACGTGAGCTCACCATACCGGTGTCTAGAACAATCCTGTGGTCAGATTCCACGACGGTACTCGCCTGGATCAAATCGGACTCATGCAAGTACAAAGTCTTCGTGGGAGTCAGAGTCACCGAGATTCAAGACTTAACCGAAGAGTTAACCGGAGAAACAGAGTGGCGCTACGTTGATACAAAACAGAACCCAGCTGACGTCATCACCCGGGGGATGCCCCTGGATGACCTCACCCGTCGCAATGTCTACAGTGACGGCCCCGCATTCCTAAGACTCCCGGAAGGACAGTGGCCCATGCCTATCCCGAGGGAAGCAAGTCCAGAGGAGGTGGAAAATAAGAAGTCTGTGTTCTGTGGATTGAGCACCGTAGCCTCCACCGACCCTAACATAGACGATTGCACGTCCATAGAGAGTGCACAACAAAGAACATTCCTGCGGTACCACCCGGAGTGCAAGTTCCCCGCTGATATGTCAGCAGCTAACTACGAGGAAGCAGAATTGCTTCTACTGCAGCGAGCCCAGAGAGACTCGTTCCCCGATGAATTGGCCTGTCTACAGGGAGGAAAGCCCGTCCCATCCGACAACAGATTAATTCATCTGGCCCCCGAGAGCGACGCTCATACCCTCATCAGAGTGGGTGGTCGCCTACGCAGAGCCCCCAATCTACCGGATGACATTAAATACCTGATCGTATTGAACAGCCGACACAAGGTCACAGAGCTGATTATAAAGAAATACGATGAGGATGTACATCACGCAGGAGCAGAAAGAGTCTTCGCGGAAATCAGACGTCGTTACTGGATCCTACAAGGAAGAGAGGCGGTACGACGCTTCCAGCGAACATGTCTAGACTGCCGCAAGTGGCGCGCGCAGCCCAGCATACCAAGGATGGCTGACCTTCCTCCATGTCGCCTCCGAATCGGTGACAAGCCATTCCACTCAACGGGTATGGACTGCTTTGGCCCGCTGCACATAAAGAAAGGAAGAGGAACCGAGAAGCGGTGGGGTATTGTATTCAAATGCATGACCACCAGAGCGATACACATCGAGCTTCTCCCGACCATGAGCACAGACTCATTCCTTATGGCCTTCCGTAGATTCACCTCACGGAAAGGAAGACCGTCTACCCTATTGTCCGATCATGGGACAAACTTCAAAGGCGGCGAAAGAGAGCTGAGAGAGAGCTTCCAAGCTATGGGCCCAGAACTTAAGACCCACCTCGCTCCAGCACAGGTTGATTTCCAATTCAACCCCCCAAACGCACCCCACTTCGGTGGCACTTGGGAACGAGAAGTGCGCTCCATAAAGACAGCCCTGTACGCAGTACTTGGGGCCCAGACTGTGGCGGAAGAAGTCCTAATGACAGTCCTCACGGAGATTGAGGGAGTACTTAACTCGAAGCCCCTCGGATATGTCTCCAGTGATGTGGCGGATATCGACCCAGTTACCCCCAACACACTCCTGATGGGGCGGCTAGATCCTGCATTACCCCAGACAATGTACCGGCCTGAAGAAGCGAACGGCCGACGAATGTGGAGGTACAGCCAAGTATTAGCCGACAAGTTTTGGAGCAGTTTCCTACTGCACTACCTACCGTCTCTACAGACCCGCCAGAAGTGGGTAAAGGAGAGAGACAATTTGACAGAAGGAACAGTCGTCATGATTATTGATCAATCACTGCCCAGAGCTATGTGGCCGGCCGGCCGCGTAAGCAAAGTGATCACCGGTGCCGACGGCAAGGTCCGAGCAGCTGAAGTGCTCGTCCAGGGTCGCACTTACACCCGTCCCGTGGCGAGGCTCATAGAACTGCCCCGACTCCCAGACACAATCGATGATGACCATGACCCTATAACCCTATGACTTTGTGAAGTTGACTGACCCCTACAGCAAACCCTTATGTGTAAATAGACAACGCGATTAATCTGTCTCTGTTTAACTGATTAGGTCTGGGACCAATCAGGGGGTGGCTGTTGTGAAGGGCCAGATTAAACCGAATATATATATTTATTTATATATATATATTTAATTGTATTTGTATATTCTCTAATATTCCCTGATATCCCTTGTATATTCCTTGTACAATATGCATTGAATATCCATTCTAGCCTACTGAACATCCCATAATAGTCTCCATTCTACTATTGGTCGAGACCTTGGTGCCAGGCTGCCATACCCCTCAGACCCAGTTCAAACGTACCGCTCCACATGTACGAACAAGTCCTAGTTCCGCGTAGGAATGGGACTATTTGTTCATAGTGCGTATATATACTGCGCTACTAAAGTAGGACTTCCTTTTCAGTCCAGTTTCTTACCCTCCAATAGAGTCACAGACGTAAAGCCTCCCCGCGACGCCACGTGTGGGAGTAAGGCCAAGTTCGCCTACCATCGGTATTAAGACATCGTGTATATTAATATTTGAATAGTCATATTTGGCACTATATCGTCGAGTTGGACGTAGTCTATTAAGCTAATAATAGTCTGTTAATATATAGTGCTTCGTGCGGTGAGAATACTACCGTAGTCAGTACCCCATCGTTTCGGGCAGAGAACTGGCTGCTTATCCAGGGTGGTTGACCCCACGTGAAGCTGCACCCGAGGAGCCCCAGAGCCGACGAGCGAGTGGACCTGTATACCGGATTATTCTGCCGACGACAGCCCGCCTTCCCAGGCACGGATTATGCTTTGTATACTTTGATTATTCCATGGATAAAGACCCCCGACACTGCCGTGTGTTGGAACCCCCCCCCCTGGAGAGGACGCAAGGTGAGGAGACGCTCTGCAAGACGAGGTCGCTTCACGTCTCTCCTCCGTGGACCGGATGACGCCGGCCCACAAAGAGTCCACCTGCTTTCATCTGTGGTCCAAGGATCGCCGGCGCATTGAACGGCACTACAGTGGGTTCACCTGGGATACCCTTGGCCGGATGAGGCAGCCGGATTCTACCCCCCCCCCCCCTCCTACTCCTGTCGGCTTACAAGCGACCGGATTAACCCCCCCTAGTGTGTCCAGTATATAATCATTAAAGTATCATTGCTGTTATTCCTTAACTATTCCAGGTCGTATATGTACCACCTGCGCCTTCAGAGATTGGACATTCTCTATTGATATACCGACGAATACTCTTGCCATAAAAGTGCATACTAATTTCCATTCATAAATGTGATTGATTTGATTAAGTGCTTGCTCTACACACCATCGCTGTGTAGAAATAAAGACCTATTTCTAATTCGTACATTTGTGTTGGATCCGTTTCATCTACGTGACAGTGTTCATCATAATATATTTATGCCGTGTACTGGGTGGCCGAATATTAAGTACAAAGGTAGTGGTAGTAAGTATCATATCTAGTAATACAGTCAGGGAATTGTACCCCTCAGTTACAGTATCCGTTTTGTTTATTGCACGTTCTTTGCTGAAAAATAAGTGCTACAGTGGCTATACTAGACTAGTACTAGGCTAAGCTAACTAGCGTTAGCCGTTAGCTTAGCGTTAGCCCTGGGAAACGCTCAAAAGCGAACTCTACAACACCATCCATTCGTGAGAAAAGGGGATGGGTTATATTGACAAGGCTTGACAACAGAGGTTCAAATATAACTTCATATTTATTGGTTATTTGTTTATTTTATATCAGCATCCAGTCTCCAGCGCCATGTTAACACTTCCTGTGTTTACATTTTCGAGCGTGACATCATCGCCTACGGCAAGCGTACACGCTCAAAACGCAAACCGTAAACAGAACCCGGAGCGCACCAAGACTTGAAGTGTGTATACAAACTAGAGGGGGGAGAGGGGGGGAGTTCGCACTCAGAGACGGATCGGACCAGAACGGATCGGAAACGGACCCGAATGGGTGAGTGAGAAAGCCCCCTGAGTGAGAGGAGTGTGTATGTGTGTGTGTCTTACTCTGATCGCTGTGTGTGAGTGAGAGGAGTGCGTGTGTAATGTATTGTGTCTTACTCTGATCATCATCTCTTGCAGGGGAACACACCATTTACAATTTCTTTAAATTGCAGTGCAGGAACGTGAGCATATCGACATGCTCTGGAGTGAGGCTGGCCCAGCTGCTGAGAAGAGACGCTCAGAGGGAGTGGAAGTAACTGGAATGCACAAGAATGACTTGGCTTGTGATGCAAGGGTTGGGTACTTTGCCTCATTCAACTTCCACCAAGACAGGGGATTTTCTGTCTTTGAGATGGGCTGCTCTCAAGTCAAGTCAAGTCAAGTCAAGTCAAGAGTTTTAATTGTCACGGCATACAGGTATACAATGAAATGCGGCTGGTCTTGCCCGCGACGACTCTCTGAAGTACATCAGCACTTCGTTAATGATCGCTTGTGTGCGTGCATCCTGATCATTGGTCTCAGTGTCACTGTCTGTTGAGTCACCTCCAAGCAGTGAATCGAGAGCTGAAACAGACCTAGTTGTCTCAGCTGAGGTTGTGGCATCATTGTCAACTGCTGTAGCTTCTTCATTCCTACTGGACTGTAGGACCAGAGCTTGCAATTTATTCTGAACACTGAACCTCTCCTCTGGTGTCAGGAATTTTATTTTTCGGAATCGTGGGTCTAGTGCAGATGCAATGATCGGTTTGCTTGGGTCATCATCTGTGATGGCAAGCTCTCTTGACCAGCGTGCAGTGGTCTCCTCTGAAGCAGCCACCTGGAAGGCCTGCACAGGAGCTGTATCATAGGCAGTGTGGGTGGACTTCAAAAGCCCTCTGACTAGAGGAGGCAGGGCGGAGACGGTCACATAGTTTTCACCACTCAAGTAGACAGTGGCACATTCAAAAGCTTGGAGAGCTTTGGCCAGTTTATCTAGCAGGGTCCACTGCTCAGGCTTGAGGTCCAAGTATTGTTTCCCTCTCTGTGTTACTGCCGGGTCGCGTGTTGCTTTTTAACAGCGCAGCAGTGCAAGAATGTGACAATTTGACCATGTGACCGCGGCAACGCGGGAGAGCGGCAGTGCGGAAATAGGCTGTCTCTAAGACAAACTCTAACCTTAACCAGCTCCTTAACAGCGCCTAACCTTAACCGTTCTAACCTTAACCAACTCCGAAACAATGCCTAACCTTAACCTTAACCTTAACCATGCCTAACCTTAACCATAGAAAGAATATTGCCATTCTCTTAGACAAACTCTAACCTTAACCAGCTCCTTAACAGCGCCTAAACTTAACCGTTCTAACCTTAACCAACTCCGAAACAATGCCTAACCTTAACCTTAACCATGCCTAACCTTAACCGGCAAAAGAATACACGTTAAAAAAAAAATCACGTTAAAAAAAAAAAATTCATGGGATTCGAACTCGTCAACAACGAACCGCAGGACCGCAGGACCGCTGCTCTGCCAGGTGAGCTGAAGCGCCGAATGAAAATCATGGCGGATTACTTGGGCGGTTACCTAATTTCGCTCGCGCTCTGCCGCTCCGCTCGCTCTGCCGCTCTGCTCTGCGGTTGCCGCGCCTGCCGCGGGGCATGGCGCAGCCAATCAGGGAAAACGCGGAAGCAAAAGCAGCACTGCTGCGCTGTTATTAAGCAATAGGCTGCCGGGTCAGACAGAGTCGCAGTCAGTGGCCATCTCTGTTCCAGCAGGCGAGTCACCATGTAATAGGTGCTGTTCCACCTAGTAGAGACATCTTGGACAAGTTTGTGTTCCGGGGTGCCCATCCGTTTCTGCTTTGTTTTCAGCTTGAAGCCAGTTCACTCCTTTTAAAGTGCTCGACGAGACACCTCGCTGCTCCTAGTGCTTTACTAATCAGAGGGTGTTTCAGTGTACGATTGATCACCAACTGTAATGTGTGGCCTGCGCAGCGGATAGACACCCACCCATGTTTTTCCTGCAAGATGTTTGCAGCCAGCACGACATTGGCGCCATTGTCATGAACAACCGCCACAACCTTGCTTGGAGGGATATCAAACCTTTCCACAGCCTGCTAAATCCATGCAGCAATGTTGGTTCCAGTGTGCCGTTCTTCGAGTGGCATGGTTGTGAGGCAGAAGCTATTGAGCTTCCAGTCATCGCTTATAAAGTGACAGGTGATGCCAAGATATGCCTCTGTCACAACACTGGGCCAGGCATCAGTTGTCAGGGCAATCTTGTTCTTGGTTGCTTTAAGAGCATCTTTAACCTTAGCAAAAGTAGCTTCATACTTTCCCTAAATGAGCTTTGTAAAATTAGTTCTGGAAGGTAAGGTGTAACCTGAATGGAATGTGGTGACCATCTGCTTAAAGCCCTCATCTTCAACCATCGATATTGGTCTCATGTCTTTAACAAGCATGTTGAGGATGCTCTCTGTGAAGACTCCAGCCATTTGAGGGGTGCATGAGCCTCTCTTCAGGACAAACTCATCCACATGCGTTTGCTTTGTACTACAATAGAAAGAGAACAAAACAGAAAGCTGTATTAATTATCATCAGAATTTCAAGTTCAAGTTTCAAGTTTCTTTATTATTTGTCATACAGAATACAGAATACTTTGCATGAAATGCTTCTTTCTGATTTCTCCTGAGAGTGTGCTTGATAAGATAGTATAAATAAGTATAATAAGTATAAAATAGGCTATAGTATCAGTTTATTTTAGATGGTTGTTATAATGTCAGCCTTATATATACCTAGGATTAATATTGAGATGCAATATCTATGTTTTCCCACTAGAGGGAGTTATCGCTTAAGGGATATTATTTTGTGGACTACAGAGTGACTACAGATATATATCTCTGTACTGGGCTCTGTTAAGGAAGGACAGGACACTCTCACTGAAGAAACATTGCTTTATACTGAAAACTAGGGTAAGCCATTTTAAGTCTATTAGTGAATCTTAAAAGTGAGGAACCAGCTGACTTGATTAAAGGGGCGTGTTTAAAACGGCCATTTTGTTTTGTTAAGTGCCCCCATTAAGGGCCAGGTGTTAAGACAGCACTAATTAGTGATAGTGATTTAAAGGCTTGCTGGTGTAGCGTCAGCGAAGCGTCGAGAAACAAAGAGGGACAAAGAGGAGGAGTTATCCTGGAGTTCACCGCCGAGTGATCCACCGATCCACCCAGTGCTAAGTACACCATAATCCTATATTTCCCTCCCACACTGCTATTTCTCTACTTCCTCCCTGCCACTCTCGACAATACAATGTGTCTCATACCTATATCCACAATCTGCTCCTCCAGAACTGACTCTACCCATCCACGCCAGTTTGCTAGTAACCCGGCTAATCTCTCCTACCCTCCTACAGCCACTAATACACCTGTCACAGTACGGGGAGGCTTATGGAATTGTCAATCAGCAGTCAAGAAAGCTGACTTCATTACTGCCTACGCCCATAGTCTAAATCTGCAGCTCCTGGCTCTAACTGAGACCTGGATAACCCCCAATAACTCATCAACACCTGCAGCATTATCTACAAACTATAACTTCACTCACACACCTCGACCTTCCAGACGGGGTGGAGGCACTGCCCTCATGACATCTCCTTCATGGGCTACAAACGTAACACCACTCCCAGAACTGTCACTCTCCTCTCTCGAATATCATGCAGTATCTGTCTCTAATCCTTTCAATCTCACCATTGTTACACTCTACCGCCCTCCAGGTCCGCTCGATCACTTCACAGATGAGCTGGACATGCTTCTTAGCTCCTTACCGGAAGATGGTACCCCTCTCCTTCTACTGGGCGACTTCAACCTGCCTGACTCATCTCAGTCAGTCATAGTAGTCTCCCTCCTACAATCGTTTGACCTGACTCCCACTCCCATGCCTCCCACCCACAAAGCAGGCAACTCCTTGGATCTCATATTTTCCCGTAACTCCAGCATCATTAACACCACGGTAACTCCCCTACATGTATCTGACCATTCCTTCATATCCTTCTCACTAACTCTCATGCTTAACCGAAAGGTCTTCACCCCAACTCAAACAGTCTCACTCAGACGCAACCTGCCCTCCCTATCCCCCTCCACCCTCTCCTCTGACATACTATCCGCTCTACCTTTGAGTGACACCTTCTCTGCTCTCTCCACAGAGATGGCAACCTCCACCCTCCTTTCAGCCCTTGCAACCTCCTTCGACAAGCTCTGTCCCCTCGTTGAGAAACCTGCCCGCCGTTCCCCACCCAGTCCATGGCTGACAGATCCAGTGAGAGAACAAAGACAGGTCCTGAGAGCAGCTGAAAGGAAGTATAGAAAGTCACGCCTCACTGCTGACATCGACACATATCACAACCTCTTGTTAACATTCTCCAAAACCATCACTAATGCCAAAGCTTCTTTCTTCCACCATAGGATCGAGGCCTCTGCCAAGAATCTTCGCAAACTGCATGCTACCATGTCCTCCCTCCTCACTCCCCCCCCACCCCCCCCTCCCTCATCTTTCTCTGCCGAAGACTTTGCGATCTTCTTTGAGGAAAAAGTGGAGAACATCCGCAGCTCCTTCTCCCAACCCCCACCCATTCCAAATGCTGAATCGAGAACCTCATCCTTCACTCTGTCATCTTTCTCTCCCATTACAGAAGCAGAGACCCTGACACTGGTAACGTCAAACCGTCCGACTACTTGCCAGCTGGACCAGCTACCCTCCCCACTCCTCCAGACCATAGCACCAGACATCCTCCCATTCCTAACTGCAACCATCAACTCCTCACTCAACTCGGGGGTGGTCCCCACCTCCCTAAAACAAGCCAGAGTCACGCCGCTCATAAAAAAACCAACCCTGAACCCTACTGTCATAGGCAACTACCGTCCTGTCTCTCTTCTCTCCTTCCTTTCTAAAACACTTGAACGTGCTGTATCCAACCAACTTACTACTTATCTCTTACAGAATGACCTCCTAGACCCTAATCAGTCAGGCTTCAGGACTGGTCACTCCACAGAGACAGCCCTCATTGCGGTCACAGAGGCACTTCACTTAGCAAAAGCGAAAGGCCTCTCCTCTGTCCTGATTCTCCTAGATCTATCTGCAGCCTTCGACACAGTCAACCACCAGATCCTCCTTGCGGCCCTCGCAGGAATGGGAGTGGCTGGCTCTGCGCTGACATGGCTGTCATCATACCTCAATGACCGCTCCTACCAAGTGTCATGGAGAGGGACCCTGTCGGCCACCCGCCCCCTGCGGACGGGTGTCCCCCAGGGCTCGGTTTTAGGACCCCTTCTCTTCTCCCTCTACACTAAATCACTGGGTAACATTATCACGTCTCATGGCTTCTCCTACCATTGTTATGCCGACGATACTCAACTCTTCCTCTCCTTCCCTCCCTCAGATATCCACGTCTCTGTGCGGATCTCGGCCTGTCTGTCCGACATCTCAGCCTGGATGACGTCCAACCACCTCAAACTGAACCTAAGCAAAACAGAATTGCTCCACCTGCCGGCCAAATCCTCCCCCCTAACCGACCTTTCAATCACAGTCGAGAATGCAGCTGTGACTGCGTCCCCGACCGCCAAGAACCTTGGTGTTGTCCTCGACGACCAGTTGAACTTCTCTGCTCACATCGCAGCGACGACCAGAACCTGCCGATTCCTCCTGAGCAACGTCAGAAGGATACGCCCCTTCCTGACAAAAGAAGCCACCCAACTCCTCGTCCAATCAACAGTCATCTCCCGCCTCGACTACTGCAATGCACTGCTCGCTGGCCTCCCGGCCACTGCCACTAAGCCTCTTCAACTCATTCAGAACGCAGCGGCCCGCCTGATCTCAAACCTACCGAAGTCGGCCCATGTCACCCCACTTCTTAGGGACCTGCACTGGCTCCCCATTGCTGCACGAATCCGCTTCAAGGCCCTCGACCTAGCATACCGTGCGGCAAAGGGAACCGCTCCCGCCTACCTCCGGTCAATGGTCTCTAACTACACACCCTCAAGACCCCTACGCTCTGCATCTTCTGGCCGCCTCAGACCTACTCCTATCCAAGCTCCGGGAGGGTCATCAAAGAGAAGTCGCCTATTCTCAGTCCTTGCCCCACAATGGTGGAATGAACTACCCACCCCAGTTAGGACAGCCGAATCACGTCCAATCTTTCGCCGTCGACTAAAGACGCACTTCTTCAATCATTATCTGAATTAAAAAAAAAAAAAAAAAAAAAAAAAAAAATCTAACCCTAACCCTAACTAACCGTACTGTCATGCACTTGTCCTAATAAACTAACCTACACTGTAGCACTCAACACTTTGATGAACATTGTTGCTCAGCTGATAGAGTTGTGCCCTTCCTGATGGCTTGTCGTACAGAACTTGTAAGTCGCTTTGGATAAAAGCGTCAGCTAAATGACTAAATGTAAATGTAAATGTATATATATGAGGTATTTCCGTATCCGGTTAGTCGGCATAACTGAAATGAAACTGAAAGTGTAAGCATGGCGCTGTTTAACGTTACATACAACATAATACAGCAGCCTCTATAAGCCTCAGCAATAGAGTTCGCGTAGAAAGCATTATCCATATCCATGAGACGTTCTGTTTTCCAACATGTAAGCTAACGTAAAAAATACAATACTATGGCTAACTATCTAAAACTTACCCATGTTCCGACGTCACCATGGCTCCGGGGTGCTTTCGTTTTAGATGCTCGTGCATCGCCGTGGTGCTGCTGTGGAATGCCAATTCCACTTTGCATAATCGGCATTTAACAGTTTTTTTCGGTTTGTCATCTGTAAAATACTCCCACACCTTTGATACCCTCGGTCTCGCTTTTTTAAATTCATCTCCGTCTCCGTCTTTCTCTCTCCCTTCCGCCATCGTTCATTCTTTCTTCTGAAGTTCTTACCCGCGCCGTTACTACAGAATGCAGTCAGACAATGCAAACGATACTGCCCCCAGCAGTTCCTGTAGTGCATTGCAGTTACAAATGAACATTTTGCATCTCTGATTGTTTTTATGCGACGCAACAATTCCTCATCGATGATTTCTTTTATGATCGACGTCGTCGATTATGTCGACTAATCGTTGCAGCCCTAGTCCTGACTGAGATTTTCAATCTGTCCCTGGCAAAAGTTCCCACATGCTTCAAAGTCACCTCCATCATTCCTGTCCCTAAACACGCCTCCCCAGAGAGCCTCAATGACTACCGACCCTTAGCACTCACCTCCATCATCATGAAGTGCTTCGAGAGGCTAGTCCTGGCTCACCTTAAATCCTCCCTACCGCCCTCACTTGACCCCTACCAGTTTGCCTACCGCCAGAACAGGAGTACAGACGACGCCATCTCCGCAGCACTACACCCTGCCCTCCTCCATCTGGACCAGAAGGACACGTACGTGCGACTTCTGTTCATTGATTTCAGCTCTGCGTTTAACACCATCATCCCCTCCAAGCTGATCACCAAGCTCCATGACCTTGGCATCGACCCGTCACTCTACAACTGGATACTGGACTTCCTGACCGACAGACCTCAGCATGTCAGACTGGACAGCCTCAAGTCCTCCACTCTCATCATGAGCACTGGTGTACCACAGGGCTGCGTGCTGAGCCCTCTTCTCTACTCCCTCTTCACCCACGACTGCAAACCGGTGCATGGCTCAAACACCATTGTCAAGTTTGCAGACGACACCACCGTGGTGGGATTAGTCAGCAACAATGGCGAGTCGGCGTACAGAGAAGAGGTGCAGTACCTAGCTCTGTGGTGTGCTGATAACAACCTGGCCCTCAACACCAAAAAAAATAAGGAGATAGTGGTGGACTTCAGGAAAAATAAAACAGGCACGCACAGCCCCATCCACATCAATGGAGAGGAGGTTGAGCGTGTCTGTAGTTTCAAATTCCTGGGAGTTCACATCTCTGAGGACCTGTCCTGGACCACCAACACCTAGACCCTGGTCAAGAAGGCCCACAAGCACCTCTTTTTCCTGAGGAAGTTGGCCAAACTCCACCTATCCCCTCCCGTGCTAGTGAACTTTTATCGCTGTACGATTGAGAGCATCCTCACCACCTGCATCTCAGTCTGGTACGGCAACTGCACCATTAAGGACCGGAAATCACTGCAGAGGGTAGCGAAAATAGGCCAACGCATCACCAAGACCCCCCCCCCCCATCTCATCAATCTATGAGAAGCGGTGCTCACGGAGAGCACAGAACATCATCAAAGACGCTTCTCACCCCAACCATGGACTGTTCACCCAACTGTTCAACATGGTACTCGCTCTGGGGCACGCTATCGCAGCCTCCCAGGCAGAACCAACAGGACCACGAATAGTTTCTTCCCCTCAGCTGTCAGACTTGTGAATCAAAACTCTACATAGCCCACTGCACCTCACTGTATATATAGCCATAGCTTATGTAGACTTTATTTTAATGATTATTTTGTATTATATTTTGTATTCTCACCATTTCACATTGTGCTAACCATTGTACTTTACTGTACAGTTTTGTGTTTTATATGCAACTGACTGACTGTCACATCCTGATTAGACATACAAAATCTCGTTGCACTGTCTTGTACTGTGTAATGACAATAAAGTGAATCTAATCTAATCTAATTTTCTAATTCTCTCTGACACAAAAGTCAAAACACCACTTCAGAACCCTGACTTGTATTGTTAAAAGTAGAAGTGTTTACACTCACTAGAACAGATATTATGGCTAGATGATGCCTCACCCACAATCTAAATTTTGTATTGATTTGCTTGATTTATTTGGATGTATCTTAGCTAACTGACTAATCGTCCAAGAATCAGGAATAATCCAACACGAATCTCTCTGAGAAGGGTTTTACTCACACTAGTCTGAGCAGGGTTTTCGTCTGAGATTTGGTACAGAAAAGGTACACAACAGGGGCACATTGTACATCCCACTATCAAAGTGTCTACTTTAATCTGCAGCGCAAACTAAACTGTGTTTGGTTAGAGTGTCTCTCTCTCCACACCTCTCTCTCTCTCGCTGACAGTAGGCTACAGACAGACACCCAGTCAAGCCAACTCAGCCAGGAACAAGACTAGGCAAGTCAAGTTAAGCAAGACCCAGCCAAGAACGAGACTAGGCAAGTCTAGTTAAGCGAGACCCAGCCAAGAACAAGATTAGGCAAGCCTAGTTAAGCAAGACCCAGCCAAGAACGAGACTCGGCAAGTCTAATTAAGCAAAACACAGCCAAGAACAAGACTAGGCAAGCTTAGTTAAGCAAGACCCAGCCAAGAACAAGACTAGGCAAGCTTAGTTAAGCAAGACCCAGCCAAGAATATACAGTATATCTATATTTTTATCATGTAAAAGTTTATATAAAATCTGCAAATGGATTTTGAAAAACAACTCCCAATTATAATATTTTCTTCCCCATCTTACCGCTGACAATCTCTTGAGCGGGATTTCCAAGAGACTTGTCTGTAGTTTATTCTCTCCAGTATGACTTATGCGTCTCTTCAGATGTCCCTTCTTGCTGAAGCCAGGACTACTTCGTATTTTCTGTGTCTTCTTTGGTTTCAAAGTCATCAAACCTGGTCCTCCACTCTCCTTCCATTCATCACCGTCATCAGTCTCAGTTCCAGAACTCTCATCATCACTGTCAACAGTCTCAGTTCCATCACTGTCGTCAGTCTCATTTTCAGAACGTTTATCATCACGGTCTTCAGTCTCAATTAGAGAACAGTCAGAAGAAAGGGGCTGGCTATCTCTAGTTGGTTCTAAGTCACCAGCTGGATCTAAGTTACAGTCTGGTTCTGATACTCTACAGTCCTCTCCATCAGGTTCTGTTTTCATCAGTTTAGTTGAGGTGCTGGGTAAAGAGTAAGCTTCTCTGTTTCTCTCCCTCTGGGTTTGAAGAGGCTGGAAGGGCTGAGCGTTCTCTTGACCATCTTCACATTTCACTGGGTGTCTTGTGATCCCTGAGCCACCAGCTTCTTCCAGCCCTTGATGTAGTTCATCTTTAATCTGTAGGGACTCTGGGTCCTGGGTTTGGTTAAACCATGAGGACTGAGGTTTATCATCATCATGCTCACATTTCACAGAGACAGGATTGAATGTGGACTTTATGATATCAGCCTCCTCCAGACCTTGAAGCTGCTCTCCATCCTGACTGATCCAGAGTTCCTCCTGTTCTTCTTTAATCTGCAGGGGCTCTGACTCCTCTTGGCCCAGTCTGGGGCTCCTCTCCTGCTGCTCAGGGGGAACCTCCTCTTTACACACAGGGAGCTGTGGGGGGTCTGGAGGGAGGAATAATAATAATATGAGTAACAAACATAAAGATACAGTAGATAACCTTTCAGCATTAAGTGAAACTCTGCAACTGAGAGTAAAAACACAAGTGCTTTCAATCAATTACTGCTTGGCTACAAAATGAGCCTATTTAATAGTGAGGACATGTCCTCATCACGCTGTCAATCACAACTTAGGCCTCATCCAGACTAACACAATTTTGATCTTTTTCGTTTGTTTCGTTTTCATTTAAAAAAAGGTTTCCGTAAAAACGAAAACGTCTCAAGATAATAAGTGCGTGCCACAAATTTACAAAATAAATGTGTTTCCTGTTTTAGACGTCGCTCTTTTATTTTGAAAACCCCAGACCGGAAGTGTTGTTGTGCTGTCCGGTTTTGTGCTTTTGAGCCGACCTAGTTTTCCAGAGACACACACCGCGGCGCAACGTACATTCTGGAGTGGAAAGAGAGAGAGAGAGAGAGAGAGAGGGAGAGAGAGACCGCGGCTCAAACTACCTGTGTTGTATTAAAGTAATTTATTGTTGTTTAACTTGTACCTGTGTCCAGTCCTTTCGACTAGCAAACGTTGTCTGTATTTAACGTTACCTCAGGATACAGGTCTCAGGCCTATTGTATTTAGTTGGTTAGCTATTTAGCTAATGTTGATAGCATAGCATAGCTTGCTGGCTACAGCTCAACACCATGCCTTGGGGATACTATTTACCAAATGATGGAGGCTTTTTAATCGTCAAGGTAAGAGAGGATTTGTCATGATCAACTGAAGGGGTATGCTATGGAACAGTATGTGCTTGGCTACTACTTGGGTTTTCAGAAAAAGTACATTTAGCTGTAAAAGCCCGATCAAGCTCAATAGCTTCTGTAACACTGTAAGGGAGATGTCAATCTGTTGTCGAGGGTGGTTGGTGATGTTTGGCTGAGTTTGCACATGCGGGTTAAGGGATAGGTGGGCTATTGCGTCATCGGTTCAGGAGAAGACACGTATCGCTTGTAAAGATGGTGACAAAAGGGGAGCGTCTTCAGAATTGTGCACTCTGGAAGCCGGTCTCAGAAAGTAGCGTCTTCAGGCTGCCAGAACGCAGTTCCGTGTGGATGAAAGGTGCAAACGATCAAATACTTTGCCTGATATGACCGAAATCGGTTTAGTCTGGACATGACCTTAGAGGTTGATCAGATGTTGTCAGGAGGTGAAAATGTAAACAAACAAAGTGAGACTTGAGGTTCTCCAAACTAAACGAGGGAACTATGGATATCTGAAATACTTATGGATTGTTAGCTTGACCAATTACCTTTTTTACTTGAGTTGGGGCACATGTAGAAACTCCTACACTGTTCACCTGATTTGGTGAATACCCTCAAAAGAAAGCTGAAAGTCTGCACTTGAAGCACACCTTGATTTAATTTCAAGTCCATTGTGGTGTTGTACAGAGCCAGAATTGTGAAAAATTGTGTCAATGTCCAAATATTTATGGACCTTACTGTATAAAGAATATAAGCCCCAGGGTTTGGAATTAGAGCTGTGAATTTTCACTGGCCTCACGATTCGATTACGATTCAGCTGTCCACGATTCTATTCGATTCTACGATGTATTTTATAATCTATATTACTGCACATGGCGACTTCATCAATTAATACAAGCAGTCAGATCAATTAACTTTTATTTCGAAAGTTCTTAAATCAGAATGTCAAAATAAATGTCTTTACTAGTGTTGCATGATACAAATACTAGAATGGTATCTCGATACCCAGCTGTTAAAAACGGTTCAATACTCTTTTTTATTAGTATTAGTATCAGTATCAGGTCTACACTATAGGCTACACTACTAGTATACACTATAGGCTACACCAGGGGTTCCCAAAGTTGTCAGGCCGCGACCCCCAAAATAACTGTGTCAGAGAGCCGCGACTTCCACTATTATAAGAGCTAAAAAATATATATATATATAATTACTAAAAAAAAATATTATAATTGGAAATGTATGGTTGAAACATGCAAACGTTCAAACGCACACACACTAATAAGCATTGGAGGCTTTTAACCAGGGCCGGACTGGGGAAATCATTCAGGCCAGGAAATATAGTGCGAAATATAGCCCCAGTCAGGCCACTTTTTAAGCGGGGGGTCCCCCACCAGCAGGGCTGTACAGTGCGACATATATATCGCACGTGCTACAGCAACAGCGGTCTGTGCGATGAATGGATTTACTTCAGTAGCACTGGTGCGATAGGCATTCGGTTCATATTGATACTCTTATTTTGAAAATCCTGTCACAGGTCTAATTTCCGCCTAAGCGCAGTTCCAGTCATGATATATCTGGGCTCCGGCAGCTAGCAACAGTCAGGTTCATATGATACTCTTATTTTTAAAAAAACCATAGCAACTCCGTGATGTCATATCCGCCCCAGACCGTGCTTCTGCCTTCTGCTCTCAGCCGAGCGGAGCGGAGCTGCACAGCAGACTGCGGCTATTTTGCGATCCGAAATAAGTCTGTGGTGTTTTTTTTTCTCACAACGGGTCAAATGCATCTAACACGATTGGCATCGTCGCCATTCCTTTATGCCCACATCGCCCGAAATTAACGTTACATTAGCATAAGCTAACAAGCTAATCCTGATCAGAGGCAGAGCCATAGAGAATTAGAGCCAGTGTGGACTGGGGAAAGGGTGTGTGTGTGTGTGTGTGTCGAGAGGAGTGGAAGTTTGAAGACAGACTAGACTACAATATGATGCGGGGGTGGTGAGTTGAAACAGTGTGAATGAATGAAAACTTTATTTAACAGATTGCAGAATGGGTACAATACAGTACGGCTCAATACACACAATTGTTAAGGGGATGCAGACCAGAGAAAGACTTTCGTCTTGTTTACATCAGGGTCCCCCATTGTGTGTGTGTGTCCCAACCGACCCCACTTCTATGTTTCAATAAATTATTTGCATTTAAAACTATTAACGCTGACTCATTCCTTCAGTCCACTCAAAATTATGCTAATATTCCTTATGTTGTTTATGATATTAATTGAAAATAGCACATGAGAGTATTATAGTAATAATAACACATGGCGATATACTAAAAAGCAATTTATAATTTTTGGCTGGTAAAAAATCTGCCTTTTTTAAATCTACCAGCCAAATGGCTGGTAAGTCAAAAAGTTAAGTTTGTTCCCTGACTGCAACTAAATAACACAAATACAATAGGCACATTTGTGACTGAAATATAACACGTTTTATACTTGTGCTACAAGATTTTGGCCAGTGCTACAAAACTATCAACCTCTGTAGCACCAGTGCTATGTGCAAAAAAAGTTAACGTACAGCCCTGCCCACCAGGACATTTCTGTTACAAAGACTTAAAGGAAAACTCCAACATTTTGGGAAATTAGCTTATTTCCCATCTACCCTGGAGTTAGACAAGAAGATACATACCTTTTTCTTCTCTGTGCATGCAGTAGGAGTAGGAAGACGTTTGGAACTAGGCTAATGGAGGAACCTACTTCCAGTGACTGACGCTAAGCTAGGTTAATGGTGCGTGTCTTCCTACTCCTACTGCATACACAGAGAAGAAAAAGGGTATGTATCTTCTTGTCTAACTCCAGGGTAGATGCCAAATAAGCTAATTTCCCAAAATGTTGGGAGTTTTCCTTTAATTTCCTGCATTCTGCGGCTCCCTTTGTGTGTGTGTGTGTGAGCAAGAAAAAGAGAGAAAGAGAGATGGTTCTCCAACTTGTGTGAGTTGCAGTGATCTCCTGGTTGTTCCCCACCTAGGTTATCTAACTATTGCACCGCTGCAACCAGAAACACTGGCCTGGCCTGCTTCTATGTTCAGTGGCCAGACTGCATTAAAAAAAAGTTTTTCTAATTGTTTTTATCATTTCCTCTAAAGCACTTAAAAATGCTTGATTTAACCCTTTGATGCATACAGTCACGCCAATATGATTATTATAATAAGTCCCTGCAACATATGTTTGCATTATTAAACCATGAAGATGCTTTAAAAAATTATTTAATGAAAATGTACTACTGACTATGTATTTACATCTAAGACTATTTATATAAAAACTCTTGGGTGCCTAACACTTTTGCACAGTATATATACACACTGAGAAAATAATAATCACACACAAAGGGATAATGGCTTATAGCAGACTTAATGATTTTAGAATATTTCAGATAATGAAATTAAATGTTTATATCATCAACTATCCAGTTAGTATTTATACTGTAACGTTTGGCTACTTTAGAGCGAGAACGCGCGAGAGAGCCAGCCCCCCCCCGGGTTTTGTAGGTTTGCGTTTTGAGCGTCAAGCTGCCGTATGTGATGATGTCACACTCGAATGTCAACACAAGAAGTTGAACACACGGTGATGCAAACTGGATGCCCGATATAAAGAAACAAATAACCAATAAATATGAAGTTATGTTTGAACTTCTGTTGTCAAGCCTCATCAATATTACCCCACCCCTTTTCCTCACGAATGGAACTAGTGTCGTGGAGTCCGCTTTGAGCGTTTCCAGGGTTAGCAGCTAACGCTAGTTAGCTTAGCCTAGTTATGTGGGATAACTTAGTTAGCAGCTAACGTTAGCCCATTGCTCGCGTCAATTAAATTGCATGTCATTAAAGGTCTGTGCTGGTCTGCGTCTATAATGAAATGAGGAAAGCTCTGCGCTAAAGCAAGTCTCATCTCAGCCGCAACGTGACAACATTATACTTGATGTTCACGATATAGTAATTTACTACATCTCATGTAGAACAAGCCGCGATACATCAGAGTATACTCGATATATCACCCAGCCCTACTATAAAGCTCAGTTTATATTGCAGTATGATAGCCAATTACTATAATAATAATATATGAATCTATATATATATACTGTATATACTGTATATTGATTTATGCATTCTTTTTATGGGTGCTTAGTAATAATTTCTGCAATCTTGACCAATAAAGCTGCTCTTTTCACTTTAAAGCTCAGTTAATGTTGCACTATACATTAAATTAAATTTTCATTGTTTTCTGTACTTTCTGCAGTGCGTTTTTTACTATCCATAGAATAATGGAATGTGTGATTCTCTTTAAGAATAACTAGAAAAAAATATCATAAAATGTTCTGCTTTTCCGACTGAGGTTTGAACTCACTGGAAGCGCCTGTGCACTAAAACTGTGATAATTTGGAGTTTAGGAGAGGTGAGGATTCAATCGCAGGACAGTGTGTAGGGTAAGAAAGATGAGGCAACGAGTCGACGTTCCAATAATAAGCTTTTAGTGAACAAGACACAAGGATACAAGTCACGGGGGGAAAATAACAATACACAGAAAGGTGCTGGTTACTGGAGAGTACGGAAGGGTACCCCCGGAGAACGGTAAATAGCAAACACGTAAACAGGGATCTCAAAACAATGACGCAACACTGGAGAACAGGGGCGGGGAGAATATATACTAAACAGTGATTGCTAAACAGGAACAGCTGGGGAACAGAGGATAAGAATACAAGGGAGACTATACACTAGACTAACAGGCAGGAACAAACAACAATGGGAAGACAGGGCTAGACTAGGAACAATCAATCAAGAACATGATGTAACATAACAACACAGGGAACAAGAACATAGGCAATGCATAGTGATAACTAATAATAGGCAGCCAGGTCTTGAGCCAGGTAGGGATTCAACATTGTGACAGAATGAGAATACATGAGGACAACAACAGATTTGACAATATAAGTACGTAAAGGTCCATATGAAGGGCGGCAAGGGCGACGGCCCGTAGCACCGCGAACAGACGGCCCGGGGATGCCAGAGGACTGTCCAGAAAGTTCAGATCATGACAGTACCCCCCCCCCCCCCCCCCCCGAAGGGGAGACTCCCAGACGACCCACAAGATCGACCCGGAACAGGCAGGGCGAAGGGCAGAGACCCCAGAAACAACTGGGGGCGAGGACACGGAAAACAGGAGCTGGGGGGGGGGGGGGGGGGGCGGAAAAAAGAACCCAGGAGGGGCCCAGCAGTAGGGGGACCGGGGAACAGGACCAGAGGGGAGCCCGGAGAAGGGCGCACAGGGCACAGGACCAGGGGCACCAGAGAGGGGGACAGAGATCGAGGCCCGGAGAGGCGGGCTAGAGACAGGGACAGAGGCCCGGAGAGGGGGGCCGGAGACAGGGACAGAGGCCCGGAGAGGGGGGCTGGAGACGGGGATAGGGACCCGGTGAGGGGGGCTGGAGACGGGGACAGGAGCCCGGTAAGGGGGGCTGGAGACAGGGACAGAGGCCCGGAGAGGGGGGCTGGAGACGGGGACAGAGGACCGGTGAGGGGGGCTGGAGACGGGGACAGGGGCCCGGTGAGGGGGGCTGGAGACAGGGACAGAGGCCCGGAGAGGGGCGCTGGAGACGGGGACAGAGGACCGGTGAGGGGGGCTGGAGACGGGGACAGGGACCCGGTGAGGGAGGCTGGAGACGGGGACAGGAGCCCGGTGAGAGGGGCTGGAGACAGGGGCAGAGGCCCGGAGAGGGGGGCTGGAGACGGGGACAGGGGCCCGGAGAGGGGGGCTGGAGACAGGGACAGAGGCCCGGAGAGGGGGGCTGGAGACGGGGACAGGAGCCCAATGGCGGAGGCCGGGCACTGGGACAGGGGCCCGGTGAGTAGGGATGGGAATTGATAGGATTTTATCGATACGATTCCATTATCGATTCTGCTTATCGATTCGATTCTTTATCGATACCCTTATCGATACCTGATCAATTTATAATTTACATAAATAAATTGGAAATGCAACAGAACTACATTTACATTTAGCTGACGCTTTTATCCAAGTGCTACAGTGTAGGTTAGTTTATTAGGACAAGTGCATGACAGTACGGTTAGTTAGGGTTAGATATATTTTTTTTTATTCAGATAATGGTTGAAGAAGTGCGTCTTTAGTCGACGGCGAAAGATTGGACGTGATTCGGCTGTCCTAACTGGGGTGGGTAGTTCATTCCACCATTGTGGGGCAAGGACTGAGAATAGGCGACTTCTCTTTGATAACCCTCCCGGAGCTTGGATAGGAGTAGGTCTGAGGCAGCCAGAAGATGCAGAGCGTAGGGGTCTAAGCTGGTTAGAATAACAACATGCAACTTGACATTTCTGATTGTCATTTATTGTTGAGCCCCCATGTCAGAAAAATACAAAAACTGTAAAAAATAAAACATTAACTATAGTCTACACTTAAATAAAATAATGTATTTGAGATTCTCTTAAAATGTATTTATTTTTTTATTCTTAAACTAATTTAATCTATTGAATAACAGGTCGTTATTCCTCCGACTTCTGTCTCACACACACACACACACACACAGACACACAGACAGAGACAGAGCTCCCTCCCCGGGCCCCTGTCCTAAGGTATTGGCTTGTGTTGCTACACGGACACATTTGTATGTTGCACCACCATGGTTTACAGTGTAGACTTGTAAACAAACACTGCGGCTCTTATTATATGTGAACTAAAGAGTACAAGGTTTACACAACAGCCCCCACCTGCTGCTTTATTGTATTTGTACCTGTACTATCCGCTGTCAGCTGTTTATCTCTCTTTGTGAGCTTGATTAAATAGCGTTAGCTCACGTTAAATAGCGTTAGCTCCGCGGCTAATTTTAGCTCACCCTGACCTAAATCAATTACTAGGTTCTAAAGCATTCAAGTAGTTTTCACTGCACATAGAAGTAGCCAAACAGCGGGAGCATTTCGGGAGCATATTACCAAAATCCAGGCAATTTCGAGCCCTTAAGGAATCAAATAAGTCTGCCATGGCTACATGCTAACGCTAACGTTGTTTTGAAAACCTGGCAGCGATAAGGGAATCGAAAGTCACGGGAGGCACACGGTTCCAGGCATCGGCCAATTAGGAACCGGTTCCCATTGGTTTTCGATTCCCATCCCTACCGGTGAGGAGGCCCGGAACAAAGGGGCGAGGGCAACAACTCCAGAGCAGGACCCCGGACGGGGACCACTCCAGGTGGAGATCTTGGGACCGGGCGCGGGACCCCGGATGGGGGCCCCTCCTGGCGTAGACCTCGGCGCAGACCTCAGCGTTGACCACGGTGTCGACCATGGCGTAGGGCTGGACCAGACGACTCTCCAGGTGCAGATTGACCTCGGTGCAGACCTCTGCGTTGATTACGGCATCGACCATGGCATAGACCACGGCGCAGGGCTGGACCAGACAACTCTCCAGGTGCAGATCGACCTCGGTGCAGACCTCGGCGTTGACCACGGCGTCGACCACGGCGCAGGGCTGGACCAGACGACTCTCCAGGTGCAGATCAACCTCGGTGCAGACCACGGCGTAGACCACGGCGCAGGGCTGGACCAGACGACTCTCCAGGTGCAGATCAACCTCTGTGCAGACCGCGGCGTAGACCATGGCGCAGGGCTGGACCAGACGAGGAGCCGGGACTAGGAGACTCCCCGGGGACAGGAGCAGGACCCGGACTAGACGTCAGGGTCTCCCCGGGAGCCGGAGGAACAGGGGCAGCTAGAGCTGCTCTAGCAGGGGCTAAACTGGAAGTAGAGACTGGGTTAGCTACCTGGGTAATGCTAGCAGCAGGGGCTCTAGCGGATGAGACTGTG
The DNA here is from genome assembly GCF_963971535.1 of Notolepis coatsorum. Taxonomy (NCBI): domain Eukaryota; kingdom Metazoa; phylum Chordata; class Actinopteri; order Aulopiformes; family Paralepididae; genus Notolepis; species Notolepis coatsorum. The sequence continues at coordinate 19,545,782 of NC_140172.1, forward strand.
GGGTTAGCCGACGGGGCGTCTCCAGGGAAACTGACCTTGCTAGCTGAAGAGGCAGTCCTAGAAGCGGGGAGACTGACCTTGCTAGCTGAAGGGGCAGTCCTAGCAGTGGGGAGACTGACCTTGCTAGCTGAAGGGGCAGTCCTAGCAGTGGGGAGACTGACATTGCTAGCTGAAGGGGCAGTCCTAGCAGTGGGGAGACTGACCTTGCTAGCTGAAGGGGCAGTCCTAGCAGTGGGGAAACTGACCTTGCTAGCTGAAGGGGCAGTCCTAGCAGTGGGGAAACTGACCTTGCTAGCTGAAGGGGCAGTCCTAGCAGTGGGGAAACTGACCTTGCTAGCTGAAGGGGCAGTCCTAGCAGTGGGGAAACTGACCTTGCTAGCTGAAGGGGCAGTCCTAGCAGTGGGGAAACTGACCTTGCTAGCTGAAGGGGCTGTCCTAGCAGTGGGAGACATGCTGGTGGTAGAGGCTACATAGGCAATCTGGAGTAAGCTAGCAGGGGCTAAGCTAAGTGCAGGAGCAGTACTAGCTGCAGAGAGTCTGCTAGCAGTGGGGGATGTGCTAGCTGTAGAGGGTATACTAGCAGGAAGAGCTAAGGCACCAGCTACAGAGGCTACATAGGTGATCTGGAGTAAGCTAGCAGGGGCTAAGCTAGGTGCAGATGCCTTGCTAACTGCTAAGGGCCTGACAGGGTTAGCAGCTTGGCAGTCGGCTGGGGAGTTGGGATCCTGGAAGAGCACCCTAAACATGTTCCCGGCCGGTAACCGGAGTTTGCATGCTCTTCCAGGACTCCACTTCATCATGGAGATCACCAGGCGATAAGTGTTCCTTCGCTCCTCCCGACTGCAGGCCAGAGAATAATTACCCAAGAACCCTTGTAGCAGGGAATGTGCCTCATGAAACCTATCCCAGAGGGGGCCTACGGGACCAGTAGGGGACGCTATGCTACATTTACATATACTAGCAGAGAGGGCTATGGTGCTAGCTGTAGATGCCACACTAGCAGGAAGGGCTATGGTGCTAGCTGTAGATGCTATACTAGCAGGAGGGGCTAAGGTGCTAGCTGTAGATGCTACACTAGCAGGAGGGGCTAAGGTGCTAGCAGTAGGAGTTACCCTAGCAAGAAGGACTATGCTAGTCTTCTTAGCTTTGCTAGCCTTCTGAGACCTGCTAGAAGTGCGTGCTACGCTAGCAGGCGGGGCTCTAGCGGACTGGACTGAGGTGGTAGCTACCAAGGCTACACTAGCGGCAGGGGCTGTGCTAACCACGGAGGCCATGCCGGCCGAAGGGGCGGTCCCAGCATCTGGGGCTATGTTAGCTATAGGGCCTGTGCACGCGAGGGCAGCTAGGTAGGTATCACTGCTCTATCACCAAATGTTCTGCCAGTTGCATAAGCCTTGCTAACAGTAGCAGGAGGGGGTAAGCTAGTGGTAGAGAACAAGCCTACCCTGAGCCTCCTAACAGAATAAAACCTTGACTTAGCTGTGGGGGCAGAGGTTCTGCTAGCTGTGCAAGCTACGGGAGCTAGGCTAACCACAGGGGCCTTGCCGGCCGACGAGGTGGTCCCAGCATCGGAGGCTTTGTTAGCTATGGGGCCCGTGTTTGTTGAGAGAGCTAAGGGGGTAGCTGCCAAAGCTACAGGGGCTAAGCTAACCACAGGGGCCTTGCCGGCCGACGGGGCGGTCCCAGCATCAAAGGCTTTGTTAGCTATGGGGCCCGTGTTAGTTGAGAGAGCTAAGGGGGTAGCTGCCAAAGCTACATTCGCTACAGGGGCTAAGCTAACCACAGGAGCCTTGCCGGCCGACGGGGCGGTCCCAGCATCAGAGGCTTTGTTAGCTATAGGGCCTGAGCTGGCTGTCTGGGCAGTGTTAACAGAGCGAGAACTAGCAGTGCTAGTTGGGGAAGCTAGGCTAACGGCTATGCTAGTAGCCTGGACGGTGTTGACAGAGCGGGGACTAGCGTTACTAGCTACGGGGCTAGTGAGGGCCGCGGGGCCTATGCTGGTAGGGCTAGCTGAGGTGCTAACCACCGGTGGTCTGGCATGTGAGGCTAAGCTAGCCTTTCTAGCACTACCAGCTCTCCGAGACCTACGCGCAGCGCGAGCTACGCTAGCAGCACTAGCTGTGGAAGCTAGGCTAACGGCTATGCTAGCAGCCTGGACAGTGAAGGCTGCGGGACCAACGCTAACTGCTGCGGTGGCAGTAGATGCCTTACTTGTGGAGGAGGGCGTGCTGGTAGCTGTGGCTTCGCGTCCGAATCAACACTCCCAGCTGGCGGTCGTATTGCGCGAGCAGTGGAGCCTGCTCTGCGCCGCACGTCGCGCTTGCACAGGAGAGCAGCGAGTGTAGCTGCATCCTCTCCCAAGAGGATGAAGAGCAGAAGTCTCCCTCGAAGAAGCGCTCCAGGGTGAGCAATACGTCGTTCGCTTGGTCTCTCCCATTGTCCGCTGAATCCAGGTTTGGTTGCGTCATACTGTGATAATTTGGAGTTTAGGAGAGGTGAGGATTCAATCGCAGGACAGTGTGTGTAGGGTAAGAAAGATGAGGCAACGAGTCGACGTTCCAATAATAAGCTTTTAGTGAACAAGACACGAGGATATACAAGTCACAGGGGGAAAATAACAATGCACGGAAAGGTGCTGGTTACTGGAGAGTACGGAAGGGTACCCCCGGAGAACGGTAAATAGCAAACACGTAAACAGGGATCTCAAAACAATGACGCAACACTGGAGAACAGGGGCGGGGAGAATATATACTAAACAGTGATTGCTAAACAGGAACAGCTGGGGAACAGAGGATAAGAATACAAGGGAGACTAGACACTAGACTAACAGGCAGGAACAAACATTGTAACATAACAACAATGGGAAGACAGGGCTAGACTAGGAACATGATGTAACATAACAACACAGGGAACAAGAACATAGGCAATGCATAGTGATAACTAATAATAGGCAGCCAGGTCTTGAGCCAGGTAGGGATTCAACATTGTGGCAGAATGAGAATACATGAGGACAACAACAGTTTGACAATATAAGTACGTAAAGGTCCATATGAAGGGCGGCAAGGGCGACGGCCCATAGCAACGCGAACAGACCGCCCGGGGGTGCCAGAGGACTGTCCAGAAAGTTCAGATCATGACAAAAACACTTGTTAAAAGAACATATGATCCAAGTATTTGTGGCTTAATTTGTTATCCCTAGTCAGAAAATGCTATGGGAATCCTATAATAATCTGTATAAATTTTTTGAACCAAACCCATAATAATCCATAAGAATCCAATAGGATATAACTGTCTCAAAATCCTATGGGATCCTAAAGGATTCCTATAGGGTTCCAAAAATGTATAGATTCCTATAGCATTTTTTTGACTAGGGATGTTATCCTCAGTGATGAGAGTAACGGCGTTATAAAGAACGGCGTTACTAACAGCGTTTGTTTTTTCAGTAACAAGTAATCTAATGGATTACTCTTTCAATCTTAATAACGCTGTTACCGTTACTGCCAAAAAATGCAGCGCGTTACTATTGTTGTGAAGGGCCAGATTAAACTGAATATATATATGTATCGTTTGATATACTTTGTATATTATTTATATATACACGGAATATCCCTTTACCTGCGTACAGACCAGAGTAATATTCGCTCTCCTATTGGACAGCGGCCCCAGGCGCCAACGACCAAGCCCCCAACGGCAAGTTCAAAGGCAACTCCGGGCATGTCAGAACATGCCCAGATTCTGCGTAGTAATACGAGACAAGAACTGAGGTTGGGACTAGATATTCACTTAAGTATAAATACGGCGCAGGTGTAAACAGCAGTAGTTCAGTTCATTCAGTACCCTTACCTAAACCTTACTTACCCTTCACCACGAGTCAACGTGCAGTGAAGTGAGCAACCTTGCATCGAAATAGAGCATTGAGAACCGCGTGCGAATAGAATGTTAAAGTGTCAGAGTTTAATGCAGTAACGTTGAGTTCGACTTAATCTAATGTGAAGTAATAGTCGATCATTTATTGTATATCGTGCGGCCACAGTTCTTCCGTATGTAGCATTACCCATCGGTTCGTCGTGTCTTTAGCTAGTGCACTTATCCAGGCTGTGTGGCCTAAATACGTGCCCACACCCGAGGAGTCCTAGGCGAGAACCGTTGGACATGTACACAGGAGAATCGGCACCGGCGATTGCAGAACCATTTCTGGTTGGATTATATTGCTTTGGGACCGTGACCACCGGAGAAGAGCACCGTTGATTTCCACTGTCGTTTGGGATTTAACCTCGTGAGGATTACCACTTGGGCCTGCCTCTTGGAAGGGGCTGGCTAGCTGTCGTCAATGCTGTCGAGCATCTTGGATTACAACTATTGCTTTTGTCTGCTGATCAAGGGAGTACAAGCACCGACTCCTGTACCTGGAGCCTCTTTATTCCTCGTTGACCCAGACGGAGTACCCGAACTTTCCTCTACCCATTGTCTCCAGTTGGTACCGGTGTTGCCCTATATAATTGCTACTGTACCACAGGTGGCGTCAGCTTAGACCCATCATAGTATTCCTACTATTCTGACTTATGCTCTTGACTGACTTTACGTATATTCTTCGCCATACAAGCGCGACCCTAATTCTCAATCTGTAACCTAACGTTGCCTAATAATAATAAATAACCCTCCAATAGAATTTCTGTGTCAATGCCGTGTTCTTGTGAGTGTTCACCATCAATATTTGATGTACTGTTTGGCCAGTAATTAAAGTACATAACTAGCAGTGGTTTAATATATCACAATCTTTAATACAGTCAGGGTTTTGTAACCCCTCAGTTACAATTGGTCCTTCGAGCCGGAGGGTATCAGTGTAATATTTAATATAATATTAATATTAACCATGGCCAGCGGTGAACACTCCCCAAGCGGCTCTCCCAAGCTAGAACGCCCGCAGCGCAAACGTCAGCCACCTCCCTATCTGGAGGAATTCGCTGTCGTTCTACTCCCTAGCTTATCTAAACAGACGTTAAATACGGATAAAGCGGATAGTCAAAGCATGTCAAATCCTATCGACTTGGCGACCCTGCCAGTAGAGACCCCAGTGGGTTCAAACGAAACTGACTCAGCTCACGGGGGGGACCAGGTGGGACATGACATGACTATACCTCCGGACAGCGTCACCGGGATAGTCCCCGGAGCGCTCCAGGATAAAGAAAGCGCTCCAGGGATAGAACCCGACACACAACCAAGAGAAGAGAAACGCGCCCAGGAGATGGACCTCGGGGCGCGCCAGGAGAACAAATCTCCAACGAGCCCTGTCAGCACCCGATCACCTCCGTCAGTGTCATCCCCCAGCGAGGCGGACCAGATACTGGCGCAAGCCTTGATCGCCACCCTGACAGCCTCCACCGAACGCGATCGGCTTCAAGCAAAGACGCTTAGTGAGCGCGAACACTCCGCCACGGAAAGAGAGCGCCTCCACGCGCAACTCCAAGCGCAAGCCCTTAGTGAGCGCGAACACTCTGCCGTGGAACGAGAGCGCCTCCGGGCGCAACAATTAAGTGAGCGCGAACACTCTGCCATGGAACGAGAGCGCCTCCAGGCTCAACAGATGAGCGAGCGCGAACAACGAGAGCGCCTCCAGGCGCAACAAGCAAGCGAGCGCGAACACTCTGCAGCGGAACGAGAGCGCCTTCACGCGCAACTCCAAGCGCAAGCCCTTAGTGAACGCGAACACTCTGCAACTGAACGAGAGCGTTTCCAGGCGCAACAAAGGAGTGAAGACGACAGCATAAGACTGGAGGAGAGACGCCTTCAGACGGAAGAGAACATGGAACGAGACCGCGCCAATGCACAGCGCGACGCCGCCAATGCCCAGCGCGAAGCAGAGCGTGACCGGCTGCAGGCGCAGATGATAGAACAATTGATTGCCAGGGCGACACCCCCTCTCTCCGCACGGAGCTCCCGGAGATCATCAAGACAAGGGTCTAGGGCACCTTCCCCTACCCGACAAAGCGACCCGGCCAACAGGAGGATCCTGTCTACGTCTCCGACCCCCCTCCCCGACCGGTCCATACGAGACCCAGCCACCGGGAATAACCGGCCTACGTCGCCGAGAGACTGACTAGAAGACTTCAGGACCTAGAAGAGGAAGAGGAAGAGGAGGAATGTCAAGCCCACCAGCAGCAACGTACTCTGGACCAGGAGGCCCAGTACAGCCCCGACTTCAGCCCCGAGTCACTGCACTACAAACCCCCGACTCAACTTACGGGGGAGTTTGACGTACAGTCAGCACCGAGGAACAGCACCTGGGTACCCGGCCTCTGGTACCCACCAAGTACCAACCCACGACAACACGTACGGGGAGACTCGCCCAGGAGGCCTCTTCCCCTACGCTCACCAATGTGCCAGCCATCCATGGCATCGTACCTTGGCACACGACGTTCCCAGACTTTACGCGCGAGGACAGAGCACAGTACACGGAATTACGCATGTGCTTGGAGACTATGATGTCCGACGTCCCCGACGAGTCGTACAAATATGCCATCCTCCTCAAGCATCTCAAGGTGCCCAGAGCGCATAACATAGCGCTGGCATATTCCAACTCAAGTACCCCATACTCCGCGGCTCTAGTGGCCCTCGACCAGCGTTATGGACGCATATGGGACTACGTGATACAAGAAATAAGAGATATCGACCGCCTCCCCCCAGCCAAAGACAATAGAGCACTGGATGACCTCTCTATCAAGGTACAATCCCTAGTAGGGATGCTGGGGTCCCAAAAGGAGAAAGGGAGATATGAACTATATGCAAACTCTAATGTGGAGCGAATACTGGAGAAGCTCCGTCCAGCCCGCCAAGAGCGTTTTCGGCGGCAGAGAGACCACCGTGATCCCGACGGCCCCGAGCCATCCCTCCTAGACCTGGCCGCTTTCCTCGCAAGGGAAGTCAGCAGCCTACGACTGGACACGTTCGTGTGGAGTGGATCTAGCCCAAGAGATGGACCTCGGAGATCTAACGATAACCGCCGGTCAGTGACCGTTATGCACCAGGCCGAGTCAGTGCCGCAGCACAAGAACCACAGCACCACCCCGACCAAGGGGAAGTGAAAGATTGTATGCCAGTACTGTGAAAAGGAACATTGGCTGTCTCAATGTGACACTTTCAAGAAGATGACCGCTGACGTGGATCAAAGCCAACCGCCGCTGCTTCCGCTGCGCGCGCAGCCATATGGCAGCCGAGTGCCGTTTAAAGAAGAAATGCAGCAAGTGCGACGGCGCCCACTTGGAGGTCCTACACGACAGCAATAAGAAGAAACCCGTACCCCCAAGCAGCTCGAGAGTGAACGTCATGTATATAGACCCTGCGAAGAGCGGGAGCTCCCGAGTGCTCTTGAAGGTGGTCCGAGTGATATTAAGCTACGAGGACAAGGTCATGGACACTTACGCCGTCCTAGACGATGGGTCAGAAAAGACTCTCCTCCTCGCATCCGCCGCAGCCCGGCTGGGTCTGCGGGGGAGCGAAGAAACAATGACAATCCGTACCATTAGAAGAGACCTGAAGACCATAAAGGGTGAAAATGTCTCCTTCACGATAGCAGCGGTCGGGCAGCCCGAGAAGCAGTATAGAATTACCAACGCCTTCACCAGCCATGACATAGGCCTGTCACAGTACACCTACCCCATCCCAAAGCTGATGGAAAAATACGTGCACCTACGTCAACTACCTATACCGCTCATCGACGGCGCCACCCCGACCCTGCTCATAGGATCCGACCACGCACACCTCATCGTCCCAACGGACCGGGTCCACATCGGGCCCAGAGGCTGTCCAGCAGCGGTCGAGACCCGCCTGGGTTGGACACTACAAGGCCCCCTCTCCGGGTCTTCCAACCGACCGACAGCCACTCGCTGCCTCCACTCAAGGATAAACGATGAAGACACCACCCTCTTACAGCACGTCGAGAGGCTATGGACATTAGACGCAATGCCCTTTAAGAATGAAAAGAAACTTGTTCGCTCAAAGGAAGACACTTATGCCATAACCCTCCTCGAGCAGAGGACAAAGAGAGTCGAGGTCAATGGAGTGATGAGATACGCAACTCCACTCTTGAGGCGAGAGGGTATGCCCACCCTCCACGCCTCAAAAGAAGCGACAGAGCGATATCTACTGAACACCGAGCGGCGTCTAGCCAAAGACCCCACTCAAGCCACTGTGTACCGCGCTGAGATCGACAAGCTGATCACAGCGGGACACATAAAGAAAATTGACATTCAAGAGGCCGACCAGACGATCGAATCATGGTACGTGCCCCACCACAAGGTCCACCACAACGGCAAGGATCGCATTGTATTCAACTGCAGCTACCAGATCGGACTACAGAATCTGAATAAAGAACTCTTGCCCGGCCCAACACTCGGCCCCTCTCTACTCGGCGTACTACTACGCTTCCGCCAAGACAAAGTGGCCATCAGCGGTGACATCAAAGGGATGTTCCTGCAGGTGCGACTAGTGGAAGAGGACAAGCCCTTGCTGCGGTTCCTATGGAGAGAGAGGATCAAAGATGAGCAACCATCCATCTACCAATGGGAGGTCCTCCCCTTCGGAACCACATGCAGCCCATGTTGTGCTACGTTCGCACTGCAAAAACATGTGACAGAAGACCCTGAAGCTGACGAGGAGGTCAGACAAAGTGTAGAGAGGAGTTTCTACGTGGACAACTGTCTGCAAAGCGTCTCGACGCCAGAAGAAGCCGAAGCCCTCCTACTCAAGCTCCGCGCCTCACTGATCAAAGGCGGCTTTGATCTCCGGCAGTGGGCCAGCAGTGACCCTCAAGTACTTCGCAGCCTCTCCCCAGAGACAAAGGCAGCAAGCAGCGAGACCTGGATGGCGACCATCCCAGGTGAAGCACAAGAAATGACATTAGGCCTAGTCTGGCGCTTCAAAACAGACTCGCTCCATTACAAATACACACCCCTGACCACGGAGCAGGGAAGGTCGACCCCTCTACCGACGACCAGACGGAGCGTATACAGAACACTCGCAAGGCAATACGACCCGCTGGGGTGTATCCTACCTTACACCACCCGGGCGAAAATTATTGTACGAGAGCTGTGGGACAAGGAACAGGGCTGGGACGACCCCATACCCGACCACCTCGCTTCCACCTGGAGAGAGTGGGAGAGAGAACTCAACTTGCTCCAAAATGTGAACATACGCCGAAGCTACTTCCCACCCACAGTGCGGCTGGAGACGTGCCAGATGGACCTGCACATCTTCAGCGACGCCTCAGAAGTGGCCAACGGCTCGGTGGCTTACTTGCGGGCCCGAGAGGATGGAGGAGAAATACACACAGCCTTCATCCTGGCTCGCTCAAGGATAGCCCCCCGCAAGCAACAATCGATCCCGCGTCTAGAGTTCTGCGCAGCTCTGGTAGGCGCGCAACTCGCCACGTTAATCCAACGTGAACTCACCATCCCGGTGCAAAGAACAATCTTGTGGTCAGACTCCATGACCGTACTCACATGGATCCAGTCCGATTCTTGTAGATACAAGGTCTTCGTGGGAGTCAGAATCACAGAGATCCAAGACCTAACAGGATCAGCGTGCTGGAGGTACGTGGACACGAAACAGAACCCAGCAGATGTCATCACACGGGGAATGTCCCTAGATGACCTCACACGTCACAATATCTACAGTGACGGTCCTGAGTTCCTCAAGCTCCCGGAAGAAGAGTGGCCTAACCCCACCCCTCGGGAGGCTAGTCAAGAGGAGGCAGAGATCAAGAAATCTATGTTCTGTGGGTTGACGCACACACCAGTCCCCACTGACCCTAACATAGACGACTGCCCCACCTTTGAGAGTGCGCAGTTAAAGACATTCCTGTGGCACCACCCTGAGGTTCCCCCACTACTGACATTAACGCAGCTAACTATGAAGAACCAGAACTCCTTCTGCTACAGCGAGCCCAAAGAGACTCGTTCCCCGACGAGCTAGACTGCCTGCAGGGAACAAAGCCAGTCCCGTCAGACAGCAGACTGCTCCACTTGGCCCCCGAGCGCGACACCCATGGCCTCATCAGGGTGGGTGGTCGTCTGAGACGGGCCCCGGACTTAACGGATGACGTCAAGTTTCCTATAGTCCTCAACAGCCGACACAAAGTCACCGAGCTCATCATAAAGAAATACGACGAGGATGTGCACCACGCTGGGGCAGAGAGAGTCTTCGCTGAGATCCGTAGTCGCTATTGGATACTGTAAGGAAGAGAAGCAGTACGACGCTTCCAGCGGACCTGTCTAGACTGTCGCAAGTGGCGAGCACAGCCCAGTATACCCATGATGGCAGACCTGCCTCCCTGTCGCCTCCGACTCGGCGATAAGCCCTTTCACTCCACCGGCGTGGACTGCTTCGGCCCGCTCTACGTGAAGAAAGGAAGAGGGACGGAGAAGAGGTGGGGTATTGTATTCAAGTGCATGACCACCCGAGCAATACACATAGAACTCCTTCCGACCATGAGTACGGACTCATTCCTCATGGCCTTCCGGAGATTCACAGCGCGAAGAGGAAAACTGTCTACGTTGTTGTCTGATCACGGGACAAACTTCAAAGGCGGAGAAAGAGAGCTGAGAGAGAGCTTCCAAGCCATGGGTCCAGAACTTAAGACCCACCTCGCTCCTTCTCAGATCGACTTCCCGTTTAACCCCCCGAACGCCCCTCACTTCGGGGGAACCTGGGAAAGAGAAGTACGTTCCATAAAGACAGCTCTGTACACCGTGCTTGGGGCCCAGACCGTGGCTGAAGAAGTCCTCACGACAGTCCTCACAGAGATCCAGGGAGTATTGAACTCAAAGCCCCTCGGTTACGTCTCAAGTGATGTCGACGACGTAGCAGATGTCGACCCAGTCACCCCCAACACTCTCTTGATGGGGCGGCTGGACCCCGCGCTCCCACAGATGGTGTACAGACCCGAAGAAGCGAACGGCAGAAGAATGTGGAGGTACAGTCAAGTATTGGCTGACAAGTTTTGGAACAGTTTCCTCCTCCACTACCTACCGTCTCTCCAAACCCGCCAGAAATGGGTAAAAGATAGAGACAACTTACAAGTGGGCACAGTCGTTATGATCATAGACCAGTCACTACCCCGAGCTATGTGGCCGGCCGGCCGCGTAAGCAAAGTGATCACTGGTGCCGACGGAAAGGTCAGAGCGGCAGAAGTTATTGTCCAGGGACGGACCTACACCCGACCCGTGGCGAGGCTGATAGAATTGCCAAGGCTCCCTGACTCTCTTGATGACGATCATGACCCACTGACTTTGTAGATTGCCCTACTCCCCACAACAGACATTGAGTAGTTGACAAGACTATTAATCTGTCTTCCTTTTAACTAATTAGGTGCGGACTAATTAGGAGGCGGCTGTTGTGAAGGGCCAGATTAAACTGAATATATATATGTATCGTTTGATATACTTTGTATATTATTTATATATATACACGGAATATCCCTTTACCTGCGTACAGACCAGAGTAATATTCGCTCTCCTATTGGACAGCGGCCCCAGGCGCCAACGACCAAGCCCCCAACGGCAAGTTCAAAGGCAACTCCGGGCATGTCAGAACATGCCCAGAGTCTGCGTAGTAATACGAGACAAGAACTGAGGTTGGGACTAGATATTCACTTAAGTATAAATACGGCGCAGGTGTAAACAGCAGTAGTTCAGTTCATTCAGTACACTTACCTAAACCTTACTTACCCTTCACCACGAGTCAACGTGCAGTGAAGTGAGCAACCTTGCATCTAAATAGAGCATTGAGAACCGCGTGTGAATAGAATGTTAAAGTGTCAGAGTTTAATGCAGTAACGTTGAGTTCGACTTAATCTAATGTGAAGTAATAGTCGATCATTTATTGTATATCGTGCGGCCACAGTTCTTCCGTATGTAGCATTACCCATCGGTTCGTCGTGTCTTTAGCTAGTGCACTTATCCAGGCTGTGTGGCCTAAATACGTGCCCACACCCGAGGAGTCCTAGGCGAGAACCGTTGGACATGTACACAGGAGAATCGGCACCGGCGATTGCAGAACCATTTCTGGTTGGATTATATTGCTTTGGGACCGTGACCACAGGAGAAGAGCACCGTTGATTTCCACTGTCGTTTGGGATTTAACCTCGTGAGGATTACCACTTGGGCCTGCCTCTTGGATGGGGCTGGCTAGCTGTCGTCAATGCTGTCGAGCATCTTGGATTACAATTATTGCTTTCGTCTGCTGATCAAGGGAGTACAAGCACCGACTCCTGTACCTGGAGCCTCTTTATTCCTCGTTGACCCAGACGGAGTACCCGAACTTTCCTCTACCCATTGTCTCCAGTTGGTACCGGTGTTGCCCTATATAATTGCTACTGTACCACAGGTGGCGTCAGCTTAGACCCATCATAGTATTCCTACTATTCTGACTTATGCTCTTGACTGACTTTACGTATATTCTTCGCCATACAAGCGCGACCCTAATTCTCAATCTGTAACCTAACGTTGCCTAATAATAATAAATAACCCTCCAATAGAATTTCTGTGTCAATGCCGTGTTCTTGTGAGTGTTCACCATCAATATTTGATGTACTGTTTGGCCAGTAATTAAAGTACATAACTAGCAGTGGTTTAATATATCACAATCTTTAATACAGTCAGGGTTTTGTAACCCCTCAGTTACAACTATGATTGAAGCTTTTTATTTTTTTATCAGAAAGATCTCTGCGCCGAGAGGCATACTGTCCTTCTCAGCCAACCTCAGCGCGCGATTGGCTGATGTTGAGTAAAATGTCATGGTAAGCCAATCAAAGGTAGAGGTGGGCGGGTGCCTCCAGAGTCTGACACACAGCGACACAACACAAGCGACTCAGTCAGCGTGAGACCGCGGTCCGTGTACATTTTGATAGTTTGTTTGGCGGCCAAATAATCCAAAACGAATCCAACGAACAAGTCAACACAAGCGAGCAGTCAATGACAGACGGGTCCATGAGCGTTTTTTGTTCAGTGTTGCAGCGCGGGGCACTGCAGTAGTGGAGGCTCTACTCTGCTGACATAGTGTTGCACTTCCTGGTTTAATAGCACAGTCTTCAGGTGCTCAGAGATATATATATCTGTATGTCATGCATGTCTTAAATGTCATGATTAGATTTGTTTAGATGATTAGATTAGATTCTTATATCTGTATGTTGTGTATGTCATAAATGTCATGAATAAAAAATGGGGGACCCTGATGTAAACAAGACGAAAGTCTTTCTCTGGTCTGCATCCCCTTAACAATTGTGTGTATTGAGCTGTCCTGTACTGTACCCATTCTGCAATCTGTTAATTAAAATTTTCAATCAATCAGTATATATTTGTTATTTATTTTTGGTATAGTGCTTAACAAGCATAATTTAATGTTGCCCAGTTGTGGCCTGTTGAGGGGCAATACATGATATCAAAAGTTCCAAAACATCTATTGTATTTGTATGATCCACTATATAAACATAGTAATTATAATAATATCTACATACATGGCATTTGATTGGAGGCTAGTCTCACTTTGTCCCACAGCAACATTAAAATAGTTTAGATTTGTGTATGTTGTTTATGTAAAAAGAAATTACTTGAAAGTAACGCAATAGTTACTTTCTGAAGTAACTAGTTACTTTTATCATTTGTAACTGAGTAAGTAATTTAGTTACTTTTGGAAGAAGTAACTAGTAACTGTAACTAGTTACTTTTTAAAAGTAACTTGCCCAACACTGGTTATCCTACACTTTAAGCTGTCTGATATTTCCATTACATGTAACTCTTGGGTCTCTTTCTCACTTCCTCTGCCTCCTCCCTGAGTCTGCAGTCACCACATCATTCTACATTAACACTTTGAATGCCAGCCACGACATAACACGTGTTAGCAGCCCGCCCCCTGAATGCCCAGCACGACAATTAGCGTGAAATCTTTTGTATTAGCGATCTGAATTCATATTTCATCAACCGAGTCTACCGTTGGGAAACCCCGCCCCATCAGGAGCTCAGATGTGAAAAAGCGCCCCCTATCGTCTCCCAGATGGTAATGCACCCTTTTGGAATGGACTCAATGAAAATGGATGAGAAAAAAAACTCTGGAATCCACATTTTACTTCTCTCGCATGTAACCGGAGATGATCCCAGTCATTGTGGAACCTCAGAACAGCTTGTAATGTGTCTTTACAGTACGTAGCATTGGATCAATAAAAGGATAGATTTTTGGAATGGCGATCAGGAATTGGAATAATCTTTTTGGATATAAGATATAAGCTTTTCCCCTATGTGTGATATGGCTGTTTGGCTGTGCGAGCGACCAGGAACTAAGAGAATCGATTTTCAGCTTGCGGCACCAGCGTGCATACGTACACATATACTATCGATAATCTAGCGTTTATTTGAAAACGATTCATAAATAGGCCGAAAAATGACAACGTTCTAGAATATTCCAGTACAGGGCGTTTATCACGGAATCTTGAAAACGAGGGCTTTTCAAAATGCTATAAAACGGAAATGAACAGATAAAAAAAACAATCCGCTTCGACAATGTTGACTGGAAAATGAGTCATTGATAAGCGACGGGCAGATTAGACACATAATTTAAAACATAGATTAGGCGATATTAACACTAACATTGAAGTGGATGGTGGGCCCCCTGCTGGGCACTGAAAGTGTTAAGGAGAGCAATACACTTATGAATACACTGGCAGTCTGTTCCTGCCTATCTGTCCCCAGCTCTGCTGTCTGTTTACCATCTCTTGCCTGCTCTGCCTAATGACATCATTATGAAACATTACCATTAGCATTTCACCTCTTTCTTATGAACATATTTCAACTAGTCTAAGTCTTTGAGATATTAGGCTACTAGGGTTATTACTTTGCGTTTTGGTGTACTGAAAAACACACACACACACACACACAGTGTGCAGGTTATTTACAGTAGGAGATGGGCTTCTATCATATTATCTTCCATCATTCTATAATTCATTCTTCTCTTTTATTTTCATTTCAGGTAGGTAGTTGAATTGAAGGCTATTCTTATTTTATTAGCATTATTATTATTATCATTATTTTCTTTCCAATTAAATGAAAATCAGAAAATAAGTGGTATATGATGGAAAATATGAAAGTCAATGCTAGAATGTAATGTTTTGTGTGGACCCCAGGAAGACTAGTTGTTGTCATGCAACAGCTAATGGGGAGGGGATCCTAATAAACTCAAATGGGCTTTGATATACCAGGTAGCTAACTAGTCAAACACACAAACACTGGTTGTTACTAGCTAGCTAGCAAACGTGAGCTAACCGCTAGCTAACATAAAGAGTGACCTGAGAGAAGAGAAGGTGATGATTATAAATGTGTTTTATTGTATTGAGTGGTAGAATATCCTTTGTTTGAACAACTTACTGCAAAGGTCTGCCACCAATGACAGACTCGGTCACGGTGATTCCCACACACTCACTGTAGCCTACCTGCATCATGCGCCACTGACTGCATGCTGGGGTGGGAGGCAGTTGATCAAACCATTGTGAGGGAAATGCGAGGAGGGTCACAATCTTTGGAAACTTAAGAACTCGCTATTAAGTGTCTATAATCAGCACAAGTTCTTTCATTGCGTATTATTAATTTGATTGAAATTACATAGTTATGTTTACAGTGATATATTGGGGGGGACATATCATATATTTCATATGATCAAAAAGTGTGGGTGCAAAAGCACACGTTTGCTCCCCCCAAGTTCAATTGTGGGGATGCACCTGCTCCACTTGCTCCATTGCTCAGGCGCCCATGCTACTAGGTGTACACTATAGGCTACACTACTAGGTCTACATTATAGGCTACAGGTATTAGGGCTGACCCCGATTAGTCGAAGTCGACTAATCGACCGAAAGGAGCCGTAGTCGACTGCCAACATCTTAGTCGAATGCAAAAATAAATTAACATTAAGCACCCCCCACAGCACAAATGGAATAATAATAAAAAAATATATATTATATAATTATATATATACTACCAGTAGACTATCGGCAAATTTCGGTCAATCAAAGTCGACTATCCAAATCCTTAGTTGGGGACAGCCCTACTAGGTCTACACTATTAGGCTACACTACTAGGTCTACACTATAGGCTACACTACTAGGTCTACACTATAGGCTACACTACTAGGTCTACACTATAGGCTACACTACTAGGTATACACTATAGGCTACACTACTAAGTCTACACTATAGGCTACACTACTAGGTCTACACTAGGGCTGACCTCGACTAAGGATTTGTATAGTCGACTTTGATTGGCCAAAATTTGCCGATCGACTACAATGCAATTTATTTTTTCTTTTATATATATTCTTTTATCATTCCATTTGGGCTGTGGGGGTGCTTAACTCAATCAGCGCCAGAGGGCACTGTGTAATGTGTGGTTAAAAGGCCAGCATTCTAAAGTATAGGAATACGTGGCAGTGTTTGCAGGGCTATAACTATATTATAGCTATGGATACAATACTATTGCCCATTTGACATCGAGTATCCATCGTTCAATATGTGAAAAAAAAAATTCATCCATACATTCCCGTTTTATACCGTGGTGAATATAAGTATGGTTTTAGGGTAATTCATGGGAGGCTGGTAATAGCCCCCCAACATGTATTATACTAAATGCATTGGCATTCCGTCCCTACACACGCTACAATTAAATAATCAAATAATTTTTTTATGCTTTGATCGTCACCAACGGAATACGTTATGGACTAGCGTTACACACAGGCTCGGATCGCAATGAAGGCATGCTTTGATCAACGCAAGATTGATATCATATAGCCCTTACCTCGACTAGGATGTGCCCCAAAAATAATATTCCAATTATCTGATCGCGAGTCCCAGTATTGGTGTCGATCGTGTCACCAACATAATCCGCCATACATCATCCATCTGGAGCATTTGACGCTCCTCAAGCCGATCGGGACAACCGCTCCCCTTGCCCAACATGGAAAAGTCCACCCGGACCTATATAATTGACGCACAGCCCAATACACAGAGTTTGGGCGGGTTTGGCGCTCAACCGTTGGCGAGTTAACCCGAGATATCTCGGGTCTGGCCCCGAATGAGTTAATGTCTGAAGGAGTCGACTGACGGCTTCTTGTCCTCTGCAAAAGCATGCAATTGGTCCACTGATGGATACATCTTGATATTTGTCTACATTTACATTTAGTCATTTAGCGGACGCTTTTATCCAAAGCGACTTACAAGTTCTGTACGACAAGTCATCAGGAAGGGCACAACTCTATCAGCTGAGTAACAATGTTCATCAAAGTGTTGAGTGCTACAGTGTAGGTTTGTTTATTAGGACAAGTGCATGACAGTAAGGTTAGTTAGGGTTCGATTCTTTTTATTATTGTTATTATTTCAGATAATGGTTATGTTAGGATAATGGAATAACTGCATCTTTAGTCGATGGCGAAAGATTGGATGGGTTTCGGCTGTCCTAACTGGGGTGGGTAGTTCATTCCACCATTGTTTTCAGATTCAGATTCAGACAACTTTATTGATCCCGCGTGGGGCAATTCATATTTGCAGCTTCATACGCAACAAGCAACAAAGACAAACAAACAAAACAAAACATCTCAACGACAGCACGGCAACAAAAAAAAACACTATGTGATACACAATCCAGCAAAGTAAAAGTAAAAACAGACAACCAAGTGCAAAAGGCTACTTAAAATGACTACGGTCTGTGTTTAAAAGTCTGATAGGCGAGGGGACAAAAGATTTGGCGTAGCGGTTGGTCCTACTTAGTGGGACGTCAAACGGCGGCCAGAAGGCAACAGTGAAAACCGCTGAGACAGAGCGTGGAGTAGGGCTGGGCGATATATCGAGTATATGTCGGCTGATGAGACTTGCTTTAGTGCAGAGTGTTCCTCTCATTTCATTATAGACAGACGCGGACCTTAAATGACATGCAATTGTAATTTCATTACACAGACCAGCGCGGACCTTCAACGCGAGCAATGGGCTAACGTTAGCTGCTAAGTTAAACCATAAATAAGGCTAAGCTAACTAGCGTTAGCTCTTAGCTGCTAACCCTGGAAGCACTCAAAGCGGACTCCACGACACTACACACTAGTTCCATTAGTGAGAAAAGGGGGTGGGTTATATTGACGACGCTTAACAACAGAGGTTTAAAGATAACTTCATATTTATTGGTTATTCGTTTCTTGCATTCAGTTTCAATCTCTGTGTGTTCAACTTCCTGTGCATCATCGCCTACGGCAGCTTATAGTCTCTCTCTCTCTCTCTCTCTCTCTCTCTCTCTCTCTCTCTCTCTCTCTCTCTCTCTCTCTCTCTCTCTCTCTCTCTCTCTCTCTCTCTCTCTCTCTCTCTCTCTCTCTCTCTCTCTCTCTCTCTCTCATGATACTAACTGGATAGTTGATGATTTGATTGATTGATTGATTGAAAACTTTATTAACAGATTGCAGAATGGGTACAATACAGTAAAGCTCAATACACACAATTGTTAAGGGGATGCTATATATGTGTGTGTGTGTTTGGCTAAAGTGGATAGAAAACACAGTACTGTGCAAAAGTCTTAGGCACCCAATAGTTTTTATATAAATTGTCTTAGATGTAAATAATTTTTTTTATTAGTGTGTCAGTAGACTACTCTTAGTACATTTTCATTTAATAATTTTTTAAAGCATATTCATGGTTTAATAATGCAAACATATTTTGCAGGGACTTATTATAATCATCATATTGGCGTGACTGTATGCATCAAAGGGTTAAATCAAGCATTTTTAAGTGCTTTAGAGGAAATGTCAAAATATCACGATATATATCGTGTATCGTGATATGGCCAAAAAATATCGCGATATCATTTAGAGGCCATATCGCCCAGCCCTAGCGTGGAGGGGTTGATTAGTGATGCTCGTCCCCTTCTTGACCACCTGGTCCGTCCAGAGAGAACATTGGTCTCTCTGTTTTACTCCAATTATTTTGGAGCACACTTTCACTATGTACTGTAGGCTGTTCTTATCTTTAATAGACAGGCCACTGAACCAGCAGATAAAAGAAAAAGTTAGGAGGCTTTCAATAAAATAACTATAAAAAGTGCTCAGGATCTTCGAACTAACATTAAAAGAGTTCAGCTTTCTCAGCAGGTAGATCCTCTGCTGAGCTTTTTTAACAATGGACTATTTAAGTTGAACTTCAGTTTACAGTCAAACACAGTTCCCAGGTATTTGTACGATTCAACAATCTGGACGTCCACGTCGTGAATTACACTAGCTACACTGGCTTGATGATCGGGGTTGTGTCTGAAGTAAATTATCATGTCCTTAGTCTTAGAGACATTGAGGTCCAAGTAATTCTCATCACACCAATTCACAAAGTCGTGAAGTACAGGTCCATGATGAGTTTTGGAGCGCTGCAGTAGGGATACCAGGACAGTGTCATCTGAAAACTTAACCAGATGCCTTTGGTCATGAAGCGACCTGCAGCTGTCCGTGTGCATAATAAATGAAAGGGGAGACAAAACGCAACCTTGGGGGGAGCCAGTGTTGGAAATTGACATGTTGGACATCTGCCCATTGACAAAGACCTGCTGGACCCTCTCAGTAAGGACATTTAAAAATCAGCATAAGAAGCTGGTGTGGGAGACTAAAATAAGAGTTAAGCCTCTCAATTAAAATGTGGGGCTGCATTTTATTAAAAGCAGAGGCGAAATCTGCAAATAAAAGTCTAGCATGAGCTCCAGGTGTTTCCAGGTGTTTACTTTGTACACAATGTCCAAGATGAAGAGCATAGCATCCTCCACACCTTTATCTGGCTGATATGCGAATTGAAGGGGATCTAAATTACCCTCAATAAAATACATAGTAGTGTTTTTTTAAAAACGTCTCAAAAACCTTCATTGCTAATGAGGTAAGCGCCACTGGTCTAAAGTCCTTCAATTCTTTTGAATCTTTTGACATTGTGGGGCAAGGACTGAGAAAAGGCAGGTTCTCCTTGATGAACCTCCCGGAGCTCGGATAGGAGTGGGTCTGAGACGGCCAGAAGATGCAGAGCATAGGGGTCTTGAGGGTGTGTAGTTAGTAGGGCTGTCCCCGACTAAGGATTTGGATGGTCGACTAGGATTGGCCAAAATTTGCCGTTAGTCGACTATTGGTAGACTTAAAAAAAATATATATATATATATATATATATATAATATTTTAAAACTTTATTTTTTATTTTTTTATTTTTTATCATTCCATTTGGGCTGTGGGGGGTGCTTAATGTCTGAAGGAGTCGACTGAAGGCTTCTTGTCCTCTGCAAAAGCATGCAATTGGTCCACTGATGGATACATCTTGATATTTGTCTAGTCTAGTGTGTTCATTAGATGGGTGAAATCCTCTTTCAGTGCCTCTGTGCCTGTTTTCGTAGGCAGTTAGCCTCTGGTATGCGTGCCATTAGCGTTTTGGAAAAAATGGGAAAAAAAAATCTTTTATTTATTTTTTATATATTCGACTAAGAGGTTGGCCAGTCGACTACGGCTCCTTTCGACCGATTAGTCGACTAATCGATTAATAGGGGTCAGCCCTAGTAGTTAGACACTAGTCTAGTCTAGTGTGTTCATTAGATGGGTGAAATCCTCTTTCAGTGCCTCTGTGCTCGTTTTCTTAGGCAGTTAGCCTCTCTGGTATACACGCCATTAGCGTTAGCCACGCTTCTAGGCCTCTTTGCTTTTGGAAAGAATGATAATATTTTTTTTTTAAATAATAATTAGGCACTATAGGCTACACTACTAGGTCTAAACTACTAGGTATTAGGGATGGGCATTTTACAAAAAATCCAGATAGATTGATCGCATGATGTACTCAAGTAGTGATCGATTATTCGTGGAGGAAAACGCTGTACAAAATAAACGTCTTTTCCGGTGTTTTAGACTTTGCTCTTTTATTTCGAAACCCCCCGACTGGAAGTATTGTTGTTATCGCTAGCGGAACCTATCTATGAGCGGACAACTTGTGTCGTCCGGTTCTGTGTTTTTGAGCCAACGCTAAAACAAATGTTGAGATTGTTGGTGAACAACTAACTTTAGGTTAGTTTTAACGTTAGCTAACGTTGAATGCAGCTACAGGCAATCGACGATGAGGAGGAAGAGCTGCTGATTTTAATCGGCAGCACGTCAAAGCCGTATATAATAGAATAGCCCTGTGGTGCGTAGGCACGACAGCGCAACTCGAAACTACCTGTTGTATTAAATTAATTGATGTTTAACTTGTCCATGTCCAGTCATTTCAACTAGCCCCACCCATTCATTGTAAACAATGATGCATGTAATTGTATTAACGGTATTGTGTGTTGTAGCTATGTTATACATTCTGAATGGCATTAATGTTAGTTGGGTACTGTCATTGTATTTCGTTGGTTAGCTATTTAGCTAATGTTGATAGCATTGAATAGCATCAACGCTAGCTGGCTACAACGAATTCTCACAAGCTGGCATTGTAAAAAAGTGCGTCCTAGTAAATAATTTAAGATCAAGTTTTCTCATAGCCGTGAGTAATCGATCAATCGATTACTCATGCCCACCCCTACTAGGTATACACTATAGGCTACACTACTACTGTAGGTATACACTATAGGCTACACTACTAGGTCTACACTATAGGCTACACTACTAGGTATAATAATAATAATAATAATAATAATAATAATAATAATAATAATAATAATAATAATAATAATAATAATAAATCTATAGCGCCTTTAATGAAACCCAAGGTCGCTTTACAATCAAGAGGGCTAGGGGAAATGGGGCAGTAGGGGGAAAAGGGAAAAAAGGGGAGGATGATGGCAGGTAAGGGATAATGAACCTAGGGCTGGGCGATATAACGATAAATATCGCGATATATTTAAAAAATCGTTTATTTTTTATTTTATTTTTTTTATAATTTTATTTTTATTTATTTTGGGGCAGTTTTAAAACCAGAGACAGTGGACAGACTTGTCTTTCTTACCTGCAACTTAAAGTAATGGCTTTGCTTGTCCAAATGACCAAATACTGACCAAATTGAGATATATTTTTCTCTTGTCCATTTATTTTGTTTGCTTTCTAATTTAAAATACAGTTTGAAACCGTCTGTACACAGTAGGCTATGTGTGCTAGCAGAGCTAGACTCCAGTCACGAGTCACGGTGCACATGTGCGGTGGTTTGTAAACCAAAAAAGCGCCAAAATATCGAAAATAAACTAGCAGAGCCAGAACTGTTCAACTCCCCTGGAGCCACAGCCAGCAGAGAAGCCAGTTTACTTTCGCTTTTAAACCAGCTGCAGCCTGAGAACTGGAGTGTGAGGGGATGTAACACTAAAGATGGCGGCAACGACAAAGAATTGCTGCAAAATAAACATACATATATTGTTTAAAAACAAAAAAAAATTATACTTATAACAATTTCGATAATTATCGATAGAGAAATATGATAACATTATCATATCGTTATCGCGATATGATTTTTTGCCATATCACCCAGCCCTAAATGAACCTAATCTAAAATAACTAATGGGGGAAAGCCTTGGTGAAGAGTTTTTTATTTTTATTTTTATTTTTTTTAATATAAATTTTTTGGTGTTTTATCGCTTTATTTCTACTGGGCAGTCCAGTAGGGAGAGACAGAGGAGGAATGGGAGACAGAGTGGGGAGAAGACATTCGGGAAATAATGATGGGTTCGGGAATCAAACCCGGGTCGCCCGTGTCGCGGCTGAGCGCGCTATGTGGTTCGCCACTGGGGCGCCCGGTGAAGAGGTGTTTTGAGAGCAGTTTTGAAAGTGTCCAGGGTTGGGTGTTGCGTATTTCAGGGGGGAGAGAGTTCCAGAGGGTAGGGGACGCCACACTGAAGGCTCTGTCACCAAAAGTCTGTAACCTGGTGCGAGGGATGTAGAGGAGACCCAGATCAGAGGATCATAGGTTCCAGGATGGAGTGTGCTGGTGGAGGAGATCAGACAGGTATTGGGGGGTGAGGGCATGGAGGGACTTGTAGGTGAGGAGCAGGAGTTTAAAACAGATACGGAACTTGACTGGGAGCCAGTGGAGGTGGATGAGGTTGGGGGTGATGTGCTGCCAGGGCTTGGTGTGAGTGAGAACCCTGGCAGCTGAGTTCTGTACACACTGTATACACTATAGGCTACACTACTAGGTATACACTATAGGTTACACTACGTAGGTATACACTATAGCAGGGGTTCTCAAACTTTTTTATACCACAACCCAATTTCATTTAGGATTTTTTTTGGCGACCCCACACTTAATGTATCGCGTAATTTCAACGTGGAAATAAGGAATATCAAAATAAAAGCACACGTTGTTGAACTTGATCATGCATATTTATTAGAAAATAAAATTACAGCACTATGTTATCAATGAAATTAATTCATAATCAACAAAAGCGACGGAATTGTTTCTGTATACACATTTATAAAACAAGGCATATTTAGCCAAAATATGTTGCCAGAACATGAAAAGAAAATGCGCTCACGTGCGCTTTGGTGGAGATCCACTGCTACTCTGAAAATCCGGCCTCACAGAGGTATGTTGCTGAGAAGGGGACAAGCTTTCTCAGCGCAGCATTACACAACACTGGGTACTCGTTCCGGACTGATATCCAGAATTTTGCGAGGGCCTGTTGTCCAGTGAACTTGACTTTCAGTAGCTCGTCACACGAAAAACGAATTACCCCAAAATCTCTGCTGATTAACCTGGAGTGTCACTAACGGAGTTTCGTAATCCAGCTCATTATCAGCACATTTCTCCAATCAGTTGTTTTTGTCTGCAAGGAAAATCTGCGCTTCTTCTCCGAGTTAAAAAAGGCGATTTAATACTCTGCCTCGAGATAGCCACCTCGCTTCAGTGTGGTATAGCAGCTGGCTATGTGCAGAGCCCATTTCATCGTGACCAACCGGCACCGCTTCCGACAACAAACCTATCCATTGCGAGTCCAGGTTACACACAAAAGACCACACCCCCGGCCCCCTCCCGCGATTATACATGCGCAGGATGTAGTGAGATGTGTATTGGAATACTGTGTGTCGGCCTCCGTTGATGAAGGGGCGAGACATGGCAAATACACACAGCTGCCGGGTGGAAAACTCGATATGAGTTTTTTTTTCTTTTTTTGCCAATGCCCACTGTCACCTACCCGCGACCCCACTTTGGGTCGCGACCCGTAGTTTGAGAACCGCTGCAATATAGGCTACACTATAGGTTACAATACTAGGTCTACACAGAGGGATGGACCTCCAGAGCAAAGTTACCAGACTGAACACAACTCTTTCATAACACCGGAGTGAGAATGTTACAGACACACCTCGTATGGGAGCCACTTAGAATTAACAAACAGGTCTAATTGATAATAGACTAAGTGTGTTAATGAATTAATATGCTTTCAGCTAATACTTGAAAAACCATCCAATCCGAATCATACTTTTTGTGATCCTTGCGATGGCACTACAAGCGAGGACACGCACTGGAGACAGCAACAGAGTGAGCTGGCATTTCTACAGAGAAGTAAATTGAACGAGAAGTGAACGCGGCATACGGTGTAGGTACCGCATATGTTCGTATAGTTCTACAATGGTATAATTAAAAAACAGGGGTATATTTGCAAGTCGCACTGGTGCTACAAGTTATCATTTTTAGGAGCAATAAAATATCTTAAATGCTCACAAAATGCTACTAAATGGTCACACTCTGGAGCACTGTGTGCATTTATTTCTTAGAGCTCTAGAGGCTCAACAGTATGGATTAAACTGACTCTGCCAAGTCAATCTGTCACTATTGTATATATCATGCAGAAATGCTTGCTCTTCAAATCGTTTAAGGTCATTTATAGGCCTCATATTCTATATTCTATAATAATATTTAAAATTACATGGGTCCGGATGGCTGTAGTACTGTATCTACAAAACCTTCTGTTTAATCATCTTTCCTTTATTCATTTCATTAAAGTTGGGGTAATTTCAAGAAGGTACTGAATGAGCTCAGTGGCAGTTTTTCATGTCTGGTCATTTTTAGCATGGTGTTATTCACTGTCAAAGATGCAAAGAAAAATCATAATTCATATTCTCCTTTGTTTCATCACAATTTAAGCAAGCCTAGTAATAGACACAGTATTTCTTTTTTTTATCAACTTTTTCCTCCCATTTTCTATTTTTTCTCCCATCCCAATTTTCGTATTGTCCAATTCTACCCTCCCCTGTCTCGAACGCTGTTAGGCCATGCCTCCCACAGGCCGGCTGCAATGTGACGAAGCCTTGCATCACGTGTCCCCTCCGGTACACGAGGAGGCAGCCGTCGCATCTTTTCACCTGCACAGCGCGATCTCTCAGCGGCGAGGGTCTGCGTGGGAGGGACACGTGAATATTAAAGGCAACAAACTTGTGTTCAGCTTTTCTCTGATTGGCCACGACCCCACGCCGCTAGCCCGCCCCCTTTTGCCGCGAGCGCGGCAGGAACCTTCAAGTTCCCTGGTGCAAAATAAATCTGGTAGTTGGTTTATGACGTTAATTAATAATAAACACTGTTAGGACTATCTGACTCTTACTTACTAATAAACACTGTTAAGACTATAAACACTGTTAGGACTATCCGACTCTTAATAATAAACACTGTTAGGACTATCTCGATTCACGCGTCACTACTGTAACTAGAAACTCTGGGTGTCACTGTACATCAGTGTGGAGGCTAACGCCTGACTGATTAACTAGAAACTGTACGCTGTAACGTTATATGTTATTTCGCGTTTTTAACGTCAGTCACTGTACATCAGTGTGGAGGTTGCTGAAGCGCCAGCGGGGCGATGCGGTGGTTTCACGCCGGCTTCCGTGCACCGCCGCCGGCTTGACTCGGTCCAGCTCCAGCAGCAGCGGCCGTCTTCCGTTGTAGAACTTAGAAGCACTTTCAATGACAGAGCTCTCATATTTTGCGAATGCATAAACTATATCTTAAATTATGGCTATGTGTCTAATATGGCTGTCGCTTATCAATGACTTCGCGACAGCCATATTAGACACATAGCCATAATTTAAGATATAGTTTATGCATTCGCAAATATGAGAGCTCTGTCATTGAAGTGGGTGGTGGCAGCATACTGTAACAGCGTTCACCCTGATGTAAAGTAGCGATTTTTATTGTTTTGTCATGACAAACCAATTACATAATCCCAACATATGTGTAAAGAAACAACATATTCCAGTTAACGGTATATTTTTTTAATGATTCATTACGGTATAAATTAGGTTAACTGGAGCTGCGTAGTGCTGGCTCTCATATTTGCGAATACAACAGCGTTCACCCTGATGTAAACAATTCTACAACGGAAGACGGCCGCTGCCGAAAGGCTGAACACAAGTTGGTTGCCTTTAATATTCACGCGGGAGGGACACGCCGCCCCCGTTGCTTCCTGATTCTACTGCGCAGGCGCACCAACCGACCTGTAGGAGTCGCTGTCCACAACGTCCGATCCCCACCCACCAGCTTCCCACCCTCTAACACTGCCAATTGCGTTAGTATGAACGACCAGCCAAGCTGGTAGCAATGCCGAGAGCTGGGCTCGAACCCAGCATCTCCTGCATTAGTGGCGAGCGCCTTGCCCACTGCGCCACTTAGCCGCCCCTTTAGACACAGTATTTGTGACACTAGGAATACATTCACTGAGGTCCATAGATGTCCCTAGATACCAAGAACATGCAAAGGGACCTTGTAGAAGTGGAGCAATCTTCCATCTACTTATCTACTCAGGTATGTATTTTAGGTGGATTTTCAGAAAATAGGGCTCCGGGCTTAAGAGGTTAATGTCTTAAAGTCTCTATCTCTCGCGATGTCTAACTCTCTTCGTTACTATAGCAACGGCTTTCCCCCTAGCCGCTCCTTATCTGCATTGTCATGGCGACCACTATCTTTGTGTCACTATAGCAACCTCGTCTGACTCAAACCGGAAGAACTCACAGCTATAGTCTATTTCCCTAGCAACGGCTGCTAGCCCATAGCAACACCGCCCTATCTCCTAATAGATGTTTACGTTCCTCATAGCTATGAGTGACCTCGACTCTCTCCCAAGCTTCTTATCACTCCCACAGGCCCTGTCTTTATCTCTAACTTGTCTGATACACACTATATCGGCTGCCCCCTTCCCTCCCTCGAGTCCCTACATTCCACCAGGGCCTTGAGGAGGGCGAGGAAGATCATGGCAGACCCCGCCCACCCGGGTCACGGCCTCTTCATTATGCTCCCCCACGGCAGGCGGCTCAGACGCCATAGACTCAGCTTCTTCCCCTCAGCAGCTCGCCTGGTAAATGAGTGAGGTGTCCCCCTGCACCTCTGGACTTGAACTGTGCTGCACTGTATCCATGTCCCCAACCACTGCACTTTACTGTCTTATTGTTGTCTCACTGTTCCGTCCTGTTTTGCATTTATTTATTTATCATTATTATGTTTATTCCTATTTGTGAAAAAATCATGCACTGAAATGTCAAATCACGTTCCATTTGTACCTGTATAATATGGTGAATAAAGTAATCTGAATCTGAATCTGAATAACATACAATATCTATATAGATATGTACTTAACCTACATGTTATAACCAAATGAAAACCAGTGATTTCCTTCAAGTGGTAGCAGCAAGAACAAGCGTCATGCAAAAAAAAATTCTTGAAATCGACAATTTCCAAGAATATTTTTGGACAGACTCGAATGTCGTCCTGTGATATATAAACAACGATGCCCGGCGGTTTCATGTGTTTGTGGCAAACAGAGTGGAAATGACACCTCCGTTCACATATTGTGGCATAGATTGTTTTGGACCATTCTTTGTGAAAGAAAGGAGCTGAAGAAGTACGTTCTTCTTTTCACTTGTATGTGCTCTAGAGCCACACACAGCTTAATGATCTTACCAGACGCTTTCATCAATGCATATTGTGTGCATTTATTGCAATACGTGTATATTGTATATTCCTCTTTACTTACTTTTTTTTTTACTGTATGAAGCACACTCTCAGGGGCTCATACAGAACCAAGCATTTCACCGTAAAGTATGTGTATTTTATTGTGAGTCGCGAAGCCGTCGTCCCGGGTTCGTTTCCCAGTCCCGGCGACCATTTGCCGCATGTCTTCCCTACCTCTCCTCCCGTTCTCCCTCTCTCCCTCTATCGGTCCTGCGTGGCCAGAAAAAGCTGAAAATGCTATAAATAAAAATAAATAAAGTAAAGAAATATTATAAACAAACTTGAAACTTGTCTGCATGTTTACGTTGCACTACTTTTATTGTCTTTTATACCTATTCTTATGTCAGCAATTTATGCATTGTTTTTATTCAGTCAATTGTGTGCTGGTTTTATGTAAATTGTATACTAGTTGCTGTGGGGTACTCTGGGCTGCGGCCCATGTGTGAAAGGTGCTATAGAGTCATTCATATTTATTATTATTATTGTATTGTAAAAAATGTATGCATTGAAAAGCCTGTAAAGTCTCGACGACATTGAAAATGAGGGTGACCTCAATTGTCTTTTTGAGAATAAATAAAAGGTTTGAATGAGATGAAAGGAATCCCAACCTGAGCACGACATAAGAGCAAAATGGCATGGCCAGGTGACTACGGTCGGTGGCTACCGGGGGGGCCTCACCTGGCAGGTCCCCGCTCTGCTGCTGCAGCTGGCTGCTGAAGAAGCGCTCCCGCTGGGACACCTGCTCGTCCCAGGCCTCCAGGATGCGCCTGCGCTCCGGTGCCTCCAGGTTCAGGGTGTCCGGGTGGGCCTCCTCGATGTGGGCGCGCACGCAATCCAGGCTGTGCGAGTACTGGAGGTCCCCACACACCATGCACACCAGCAGCTGGTTCAGCGGGTCGTGGTCCATGAGGTAGCGGCTCCGCCACGCGCCGTCCGACATGGAGCCGTCTTCTTCTTCCACGCTGCCGCTGCCGTTGTTGTCGTCATACTCGCCGAACAGACCGTCAGACTCATCTGAGTGAAGGGGGGAGAGAGAGAGAGAGAGAGACATTTACTAAAAGTAGATTCACTGACTATCAAAATAAATAATACCAGAGATAGTCTATATAATGACTTTAGTCCGTCTAAACATTCTTTGGCAATACTATACCTTCTACAGTGATGGGCAGTAGCTAGCTACAAGTAGCGACGCTACATAGCCTCAACGACTACCGCCCTGTAGCTCTCACCTCCATAGCCATGAAGTGCTTTGAGAAGCTAGTGAAGGGCTACATCTGCTCCTCCCTCCCCATCAACCTGGACCCCCTGCAATTTGCATACCGCCCCAACAGGTCCACGGAGGACGCCATAGCCCATGTGCTGCACACAGCAGCATCACACCTGGACAAGAGGCAGGGGAACTATGTGAGAATGCTATTCATCGACTACAGCTCAGCATTCAATACCATAGTCCCCTCCAAACTCATAGCCAAGCTCAGGGACCTGGGCTTGAACTATGACCTCTGCCAGTGGGTCTTGGACTTCCTGACGGGCAGACTCCAGGTGGTGAGAGCAGGCAACTGCACCTCCTCATCCATCACCCTCAACATAGGGGCCCCCCAGGGCTGTGTTCTGAGTCCCCTCCTCTACTCCCTGTACACACATGACTGTGTGGCTCAGCGGAACAACAACACAATCATCAAATTTGCTGACGACACAGTAGTGTTGGGCCTGATCTCTGCAAACGACGAGAGGGCCTACCTGGAAGAGGTCAAGGTCCTGGCGGGATGGTTCCAGGAGAACAGCCTCTTCCTGAACTTCAGCAAAACAAAGGAGATGATTGTGGACTTTAGGAGGTCGGGGGTCAGGGACTACAGCCCCCTCAGCATCGACGGGGCACCGGTTGAGAGAGTGAACAGCTTTAAGTACCTCGGAGCCCACATATCCGAGGACTTGACATGGACCACACACATAGACAGTGTTGTGAAGAAGGCACGACAACGCCTCTACTTCCTCAGGCGCCTAAGGAAGTTCCAAGTCAGTCAGAAGATCCTTAAGAACTTCTACTCATGTACAATAGAGAGCATCCTGACTGGCAATATCACCTCCTGGTTTGGGAATAGCACCGCACAAGACCGTAGCAGACTACAGAGAGTGGCACGTTCAGCCGAACGCACAATTGGAGGGGGGCTTCCCACTCTCCAGAACATTTACAACAAGCGGTGCAGGGGTAAGGCTAAGAGAATTATCAAGGACTCCAGCCACCCAAACAACTGCCTCTTTGAACTGCTGCGGTCAGGCAAGCGATACCGGAGTCTCATGGCAAGCACAGAAAGACTCAGAAGAAGCTTCTATCCCCAGGCCATCAGGTTGCTCAACGAACAATAACACTATGCAACAACCATCAAATGCACTCACAACACACACACACTCACTTTAAACAAACAACACACTGCAGCACCCACTCTCCACACTTTAGAACACCTAAACACACTTTATATTTATTGGTAAAGGATTTGCACTACAACCCATACCTCAGTACACCTTACTGTAAATTGTACCTAAATTGTACCTCATCCCATTTCTGCTTTGCACTATATAGTATTGTATATTAGTATATTGCATAGTATATTGTATGGTAACTCAGTTACTTCTATTCTGCATCGAACATTGTACATATGTATACTATTATATACTGCAGGTATACTATACTGTAATGTGTACTATCAGGGCTGTACGCTAAGCTTTTTCACTAGGGGCACACTTGCCCCTAAATGAGAAATTTAGGGGCACAGAATATTTTTTAGGGGCACATTTTTTAATAACAATTTTACCATTATAGTGCAAAGAAATGTGTTCCTCCTGCCTCATTACTGTGGTCCTTTTATTTAACATTTAAGTGCGTATGTTTTCAGGTTTGTATCTTTTATAATGAACCAACTGAGAAAGTGTGTAAATCACTAATAGAACAAAAACAACAAACTGTGTGTGTGTGCGCGTTTGTAGTGCTCCTTGAATGAGATCACCACAACACACACACACCATTGCATTAATCAGGAGGACAAGAAACTCTGCATACCTTTGTTTCACAATGAAAAGTGCTTTATAAATAAAATGAATTATTATTATTGTAAATAACCCCATGAAAGGTTTATTATTTTTATGTAATTACCCGCTTCATATTTGTGATGTTACTGGTTTCAGGGTGTGCCTAAAGTGATCAATGTGTTGGGCCATTTATAGAGATCTATGCAAATGAATGTTTATGTATATCCGGGACTTTTTTATAAGAATTGAGAGGCCTACTACGGTATTTGTATATGTGACCTTTATTTTGAAAACCGTGTTGCGACGCAACCTTGTTTAAGTTTGCGCTTTTGACAGTGAAATGTTCCGTTCAACTTAGCTCGAAGGAAAGACTCTAATCAAAAAGGTTTAATGGACCTGTATGAGGCCATAGCTCTTACGGTGGGACTTTATAGAAGAGGAATGTAATACTATGCAAAACGAGAAATAAACAGTGATTTTACCAGCAGTAAGTTGCAAGCCACTTTCATACGGGGAACCGTGACAATTATTAGTATTATCTTATTTGCATATTGTCTCATTATTAGATACATAGGTTGATACTTTATTGATCCCCGGAGGGAAATTTAAGTAGACAGTATTATTGAAAAACGTCCTAATAGTGGGCGACTCACCTAATGCATGGCTGTGTCCCCGTCAATCATCACTGCCAGATCAGACTTAATTTCATCGGCTATGGTCTCTTATCATCTCTCCACATCGGACGTGGTTGTCATAAGATGGACTGATATCCACTCCGTTGTTCTTGCAGAGCAAAATTAGTGGCTTAAACTTATTGAAATGAAGTTCTTCTTTGGCGATGCAACATTCAGTTTCGTTTAGATGGTTCGCTAGGAATTATGGGATTTGGTGTTGGATGTATGGACTCTACGCAGACGGGACATGGTATTTAATCGCACGATAGACTACAACTGGCCCAGATTCACTCCACACGCAAATCTTTTCTTCACACAGGCTATCGCAGTAAGTTCATTCATTGCCGACAGATTTTTTCATAGCACTGCGACATTATGTTGCACTGTACAGCCCTGGTTGTAGGCTAATGTTTTACAAATTTTTTTATCCAATTTGTATGGATTAATTTAGGAGTGAAATGCGAATGAAGGGTTGAAATCACTACTCGCAAGGTTGCCCCCAAATATTATTTACCACTCGCACGGGCCAAATTAAGGGGCAATTTGCGATAATCTCATCGCAGTGTACAGCCCTGACTATATGTGTGTACTGTAATGTGTACTATATGTATGTACTATGTATGTATGTAAATGAAAAAAAAAAAAAAAAAAAGTAAGTCTTCAGGGGTAGGGCCCGACAAGCCTAGTGCTTCTCCCTAGCCCTTTTCGGACAATGCTGCAATAGCAGCTGGTAAAACTTTGACGTTTTATGGAATGACCGTTGTTATGCGTCCAAAGCCTGAAATAAAAAATAACTGAACTGAACTGAAACTCAAAATGTGAAACAGTCTGTATATTGTCTGGCCTGTCAGCCGTCATTGACAAAATGGAATATGCAGAAGGACAATCGAGAAGGAGCAACTTGGTTCTTGGCGGCATCGGTGAGGAGCTTGGGGAGACCTGGGAGCAAACCGAGGAAAAGGTGAAGGACGTTCTTGTGGACAAGCTCAAGCTTCAACGAGGCATTAAGATTGAGCGAGCTCACTGGGAAGCCAGCCGCTCACAACACCAGACCTAGACCCATAGTAGAGCCATATGGAATCCGCGATCACGGAATCGCGGACGGAATCGCGGAATTGAGCAATAAAAATGGAATCAACTATAAAAAAAGAATAAAAAATGAAATGTTTTTTTTTTATGTTGTGGGACTTGTACAGCACTTTGTTCAACTTTGTCAGTGCTGTAAAGTAAACCTTTTTAAATCTTAGACAAACAAAACACTTTGCTTTCATGAAATATTGTAAGCCGTCATTTGAGGCTTTATAAAAGCAGCACAATGAACACATCTGTCAGTGCCGAGTCCGACCTCATCTTAAATAACAAACAGCATTGCTTGTTGTAGTCATGGCCGCATAGTTATAGTTGAAAGTGGGGGTGCAATATTATAATTTTTTTTTTTTTTTATATTTTTTAAAAAAAAAATTTTGACAGGCAAGGGGTGGTTTGGAGGGGGCCCGGCACGACCCCCTCCACGGCAGATATTTTTTTCATTTAATGAACCTGTACGTGCAATTTCCTGCAATATAGAGCCTTCAATCTTGACTAATAAAGCTGCTCTTTTCACTATAAAACTCAGTTTATATTGCAGTATGATAGCCAATTACTATAATAATAATAATATATTAATATATATATATACTGTATATTGATTTTTCGCTCTTTTATTTTTATTAAATCAATCTCCTTTCAAATAGGCCAAGTTTTTAATAAGAAAGAGAGAAAAAATACCAACAAGGAACAATAACAGGGTCTGCTGTAAATATAGCCTATTTTGTGTCTTAATTTGTTATGTTATCCTACACTTTAAGCTGTCTGATATTTCCATTACCTGTAACTCTTGGGTCTCTTTCTCTCCTTCTCTGCCTCCTCCCTGAGTCTGCACAGTCACCATATCATTCTACATTAAGGAGAGCAATACACTTATGAATACACTGAACCGGTTTGAATACACAATCTTTATGCTACTCTGTAAAGAAAGGGAGAGAGGGGGGGATATATAATCCAAGTATTTGTGTCTTAATTTGTTATGTTATCCTACACTTTAAGCTGACTGTCTGATATTACCATTACCTGTAACTCTTGGGTCTCGTTCTCTCCTTCCTGAGTCTGTACAGTCACCATATCATTCTACATTAAGGAGAGCAATACACTTATGAATACACTGAACATCATTATGAAACATTTCTATTGCACCCTTACTTACAATTCATTATGAATTGAAAATGGGGAACCCTGATGTAAACAAGACGAAAGTCTTTCTCTGGTCTGGATCCCCTTAACAATTGTGTGTATTGAGCCGTACTGTACTGTACCCATTCTGCAATCTGTTATTGATTGATAAAAAATGTTATTAACATATTGCAGAATGGGTACAATATAGTACAGCTCAATACACACAATTGTTAAGGGGATGCAGACCAGAGAAAGACTTTTGTTTTGTTTACATCAGGGTCCCCCATTTACAATTCATAATGAATTGTAAGTAAGGGTGCAATTAACACCGTGCAATCCATTATTTGTGGAGCCCGCCCTTTAAGTCTTTGAGCTATTAGGCTACTGGGTTCTTACTTTGCGTTTTGGTGTACTGAAAAATGCTCCGATGTCTGTATTCTTTCTTTTTTCTGCCATGTTACCTGGTTGGCTGGACACATACACATTTTCATTTCAGGTATTGTACCTTAAGATAATTGAACATCTTGATTTACCGTAAATCCTCAAATATAGGACGGGTCTTCTATTTACCTCAGCTGCAAAGAGCACCAGTCCTTTATTAGAGGCTTATATAAGAGGCAGGCCTTAATTTCTAAAAATGACACTCATGGACATAATCCCTTCATTTTCAGACTTTTATTGCACTATTATTATTATAAAAAAAAAAAAAAAAAAAAAAATGTTGGGGGGCCCTCGTCACTATAGGCCCACGGGCCGCGGCCGTCGTTAATCCGGCCCTGCTCATCTGCCATAGCGAACGTTAAAATTTGCAAACGAAGTCAACGTTATCCAGCTGACGACACCACATATCTAGATATATGACAACGTTAGCTAGCGGCTAGCACTAAAGCTAACGCCAACCAGAGGGAAACTTTGTTATTATTATTATTATTATTGGTATGACCAGATGGCATTTCGGACCATGAAACTATTTTATTGTATTGCGTGGTAGAGGTTATACCACTCAATAGTAAAGATGATGTCTAACATAATAGTTTGTTCGAACAACTGAACTTACTTAGTGGAAGATCCTGCTGTTGTAACAAAGTGTTCACGCTGCCTGCCTGCCTGCCTACCAGCTTACACCTGGAGGCTGCAGCGCTGTGAGACTGGAGTGCGCCGGCCGGGCTCCGCTCGGTCTGTGGGAGGCACTGGATCAAACCATATCGGGCAGGGGGGTGTCACAATCTTTGGAAACTTAAAAACTTGCTATTAAGTGTCATTGCGTATTATTAATTTGATTGAAATTACGTAGTTATGGTTAGATAATATTTATATATTGGGGGGGATATATCATATGATCAAAAAGTGAGGGAGCAAAGAGACAAGTTTGCTCCCCCAAGTTCAATACTCCTGGAGCACGTGCTTCGGCTGCTCTATTACGTAGGCGTCTATGGTTGTAGTTAACAAAGAGAGGCAGAGTTGATTTTGCAAAAATAAATATTATTTTTTTATTTTAACACTTTGATCGCCGGGGTTAAATTCATAATTTACCATCCCTCGCCAGCCCTATTTAACATGGAGAAGTTCCCCTTCTTTGCAGGGCTATAACTTTTTAAATTGTATTGCTAAATTGACATTATTATGGCCCATTCAACGTCCTATATCTATTGTTCAGGGTGTAGCAACGTTATACTTTTTCATTCACATATTCATACTAAAATACGGTCTAAAGTATAAGTATGTTTGTCGTTTTCTGCAGCTTTCTCCAGAACATGATTTATAGCCCCAAATGCATTGTATTGATGATGAAATACAGTTTTATAGCGATCTGCGCCAGATAAAAAATGTCAAATGGACGTGGTTCTAGAAGTTACTACTTATCATCCGATGTCGACCGGATGGGCGGGGGGTCGTTTATAATTCCGTGGGCAATGTTATATCATTCATCTAGTGTGGGTGATATGATCATTAGAGCAGTTAGTGTAGGCGCCGTAATGGAGGTCTCTTTATTATGATTCAGTATTCTATTTGTGTTGTATTATTAGTTGTACTGTCACTTTAGGTGGTGGGCGTGCTCACGGGGGTGTGGCGCTAATGGGAGTGTTTTATGGAATTTCATTCACCTTTTCACGTCTGACAGTTCTCGTGTTTGACAGTTCACAGAGGTTGACAGTAGGCTTGGGCGGTATGACGGTATTAAGGTATACCAGGGTATTTAGAAATACCTACGGTATTGATTTTCAATACCGTCCGTCACCGTCAAAATCACAGATGCGCTTCAGTTTCTATAACAGTGAAACAGAGTTTTGAGTGTAGTGCACACACTGAGTGTAGTGCACACACGCGCCAGCAGAGGGCGAGACCGCTCTAGTGGAGCGAGTGGGTCACAGCGGTGTTCACGTTTTACGGTAATGTTACGACAGTGCTGTGAAAATACCGTAAAGCGTTGTGACGAGAGCAGTGTTGTTGTGGGGCAATCCGTCTCTTATTATAATTATGTGAACTAAAGAGTACAAGGTTTACACAACAGCCCCCACCCGCCTTTTTATTGTATTTGTACCGTCCTGTACTATCCGCTGTCAGCTGTTTATCTCTCTCTGTGAGCTACTGAGCTTGAATAACTAGCGTTAGCTCACGTTAAGTAGCGTTAGCTCTGCGGCTAATCTTAGATTACCCTGAACTAAATCAATGACTAGGTTATAAAGCATTCGAGTAGTTTTCACTGCACATAGAAGTAGCCAAACAACGGGAGCATTTCGGGAGCATATGACCAAAACCCAGGCAATGTCTAGCCCTTAAGGAATCAAATAGTCTGCCATGGCTATAGGCTAGATGCTAACGCTAAAACGGTGCAGGCTTCTACCGGTGCGGGACGGGACTACCATTCTGAGAGCTGACGATGATTTGTTTACTTGGTAACACGTAAACCCCCCCCCAAAGTCATACCGTCAAATACCGTGCACCGGGGTATTATAACATAAAGGTTTGCCGGTTTGAAAATAAGGATACCGCCCAAGCCTAGTTGACAGTTCACTGAGAGAGGGGGTGAGAGTTAGGAGAGCATATTTTCTTTTGACCGCAATAACGCAATAACGCAAAGTGCAAATCGTATTTTGTTTGTCTCATGATGAAGCGAAAGAATAAATGCCTCAAAAGTATTTCCTGGACGTGGAACGGAGTTATTTCACGTTGCGCGTCAATTGTTTGAACTCCTCCGCTCAGCCCCTCGGCACTACCTGTCTATGACAGTCTACTGCCGCAACAGTTAGTAAAGAACACGTTGAAGAATAACGCTGGATCTTACCGTATCTTCCTCGCGCCGTTGGGAGATGAGCGTGGAACAGACTTTTTTCTATTATGGGATGTAGAAAGATCCGATCCATTTCCAGGTTGTATAATAGTATATACACGTCCAAATCATGTTGTTTATCAAGTTATTGGCAACGGATCGCTATCCATTGTGTCGAGCTCGAGTCCCGGGACCTATAGCGAGTGATCGGACCGAATCGAAATGAGCACCAGCTTCCACTTCCTGTTTCTGCCCTGGGCGATCCGCCGATCGGCCACCAGATGGCGCTCTTGAACCATTGGAGAGTTGAGCGGGACTCACCAGCACATATAATGTCTCCGGGGGAGAAATATGATTTCGATCACAGATTTTTGAAATATTGATATCAAAGACGCTGTCCAGCGTCTTCAGCAGAATAAGCATGGCGGGGAAAGACGCTGAACAGCGTCTTCGGCGATTAAAGTGTTAATAATCGAATTTTATTTTCATATTCGAATCCCATGCCCATCGAACAAAGCTTCGAAGCTTCGAAGTATTTAAGACAGCCCTATTAAATGGACTGTTATATCTTATTAAATTGTGGACATTTATTCATTCCCACTTATTAGACACCATTTCTGATGGTAAAATGAGCGTACAAAGCAAAATACAGAATTCTGAAATATTAAAACGGAAAAAACGGAATTTGGAAAAAAATTAAATGGAATTTGGAAAAAAATTAAACGGATTTCATATGGCTCTACCCATAGTGGTGAAGTACTTGAGGTTCAAGGACAGATCAGCGGTTTTGGAGAGAGACAAAAATCTAAGAGGGACGAACATCTACATGAATGAATATTACACTGACGCAGTCAGAATGAAAAGGAAAGAGCTACTCCCTAAATTGAGGGAAGCCCGGGAGAGGGGTGAGATTGCCTTTCTGAGGCATGACAAGTTCAGAAAACTGCAATGTATAGAGCCATAACATATTGGAATAGGATCCCATTACATATCATATGGACGGAAAACAAGGACAGTTTCAAAAATAAACTTAAAGGGGACCTGCATTGCTATTTCTAGCACTATTTGGGCAACTTTACACAATTCCTGTGAGTCTATTGAAGACATCTGTAAGGTTTTTTTCAAAAAAATGCATTGTTGTATATTTCTTATCAAGTACTCAAAAGCCTCATTTCACAGCATCAGTATTTCAGGCTGTGATGGCCTGGCTCCGCCCATAAGCACTTTGAGTGGCAGTCATCCACACAGTCTGCGACTGGTAGACAGAGAGAGATAGACCGAGGCACGGAGGAGCACTGTGTAAACAAGCACACGCAGATGCGGGCTTTCGGAGCGATCGCTCCTCTCTCTCTCTCTCCCTCCCTCTCTCTCTGTCTCTCTCTCTGTCTCTCCCTCTCTCTCTCCATCTCTCTCTCTCTCCCTCGCAGAGTGCAGTCGGGGTGTCGGATTACCTGCCTCGCTGTTGGAGGAAGTGATTTCCACTCGCTCTGCTATCGCTATGTGGGCTGCCTAGGTTGTGGGCGGGCATTGGCTCCAACCACAGAGCCAATCGGATCACTATCCTCTTCCCCAGCGTCACGTGACGTCACCATGCGAGTCAAATCAGAATGACCTGATTAAAATGGACCAGGAAATGAATGACCTGAATGACGGCAATCCGCCAATATGGTATTTAGAGACACAAACACATTGATACTAACTCCTATTACTATAATACAATGCTAGACACTGAAAATACATTTATAATGCATGTCACCTTTAAAGGAGCCATAATCCGGAAGGAAATCAATATATGTCATGCATGAGTGTAGCTGCAGCCATGTTATCCAAATTTCTTCTGTGTACTTTGTTTTTGTTTTAAAGGTATGGTGAAATTGATTCACCCATGACCTTCTTTTGTTTTATTTTTTATTGATTATGTATGTGATATATGACTATGATTTATACTGAATGTTTCATATTTGTATGTGTATATCTGTGCAGACCCCAGGAAGAATAGTCAACACATTGGTGATGACGAATGGGGATCCTAATAAACCGTTGCTTGAGGCACAGCAACTAACTGTGAGACTGGTGCTGGAGGGGCCTCAGTCTGTACTAACTAACTGAGAGACTGGTGTTGGAGGGGCCTCAGTCTGTAACTAACTGAGACTGGTGCTGGAGGGGCCTCAGTCTGTAACTAACTGAGAGACTGGTGCTGGAGGGGCCTCAGTCTGTACCAACTAACTGAGAGACTGATGCTGGAGGGGCCTCAGTCTGTACCAACTAACTGAGACTGGTGCTGGAGGGTTGATTGATTGATTGAAAACTTTATTAACAGATTGCAGAATGGGTACAGTACAGTACAGCTCAATACATACAATTGTTAAGGGGATGAAGACCAGAGAAAGACTTTCGTCTTGTTTACATCAGGGTCCCCCATTTTCAATTCATCGTAACATATATGACATACATGACATACAGATAGACAGTACTGCTACATCTATACATTTATGACATACCAGATTTGCAAATACAGTACTGTTTGTGATACAAAAAGAGTCCAGAAAAAAAGAGTATATACATTTGGCGTAGAAACTGTACATTGGATTGGGTAGGTGGGGGACTGTACATTGGAGGTGGTTGGGTGGGGGCGGGGGGGTTGGGTAGGAGTGGGGGGGGGGGGGGGGGGGGTTGGGTAGGAGGGGTGGGTGGGGGACACTGTACAACTATACAAACAAAACTGTACATTGGAATATTGACAAGACCATACTTGGTAATTTACTGTACATTGGAGGGGGTTGTGTTAGGACATTTACAGGGGCCAGTTTCGAATTGCAGGGGCCTCAGTCTGTACCAACTAACTGAGAGACTGGTGCTGGAGGGGCCTCAGTCTGTAACTAACTGAGAGACTGGTGCTGGAGGGGCCTCAGTCTGTATTGTTTGCTCTTTTTTTGTTTACCCAGTAGCTGCTGCTAGCTGGAGTCTTGTGAGCCTGGTCTGTAGGTGAAGGTCGTAAGTCCTGCCTGTCTTGTGATCCTGTTACCTCCTCCCTCCTCTTCATCTCTTTCTATCTCTCTGGACACTTTGTAGTAATCTATGTGTACTTTGCATTACTTCATAATGGGTGTCTGTGTAGACAGAGAGAGAGAGAAATATGTTATTGTGAAATAATTAATTAGACATTTTGAATAAATAATATGCTGTTGCATAATGTCCATTTTGTTATTTATTAACTAAGAATGAGTTTTGATAATGGATGATGGGGTTGAGCTGAACTTTATGGTGTTGTATTGTTAGTCGTACTGTCACTTTAGGTGGTGGGCGTGTTCACTGGGGTTTGGCTGCAATTAGTATTCATATGGGATTTCATTCTCCTTTTAACTGGTGTTGACATTTTACGGAGAGAGGGGGTGAGTTCAGGAGGCCTCATTACTTTTACCAAACGGTTCGTGCGTTTTGCGAATCTGATTGGCCACTGACGTTTCTGGTCCGTTTCTGGTCATGTGACATGTGCGCCCAATCTTGTGACGGCAAGTTCTTTGGATGGTTAAGCTTAGGCGCTCTTTCGAAGTTGGTTAAGGTTAGAGTTTGTCTTAGAGCATGGCGATAGAACGCCAGCCCTGATTCCAAACTCTAACCTTAACCAACTACGAAAGAGTCGCCTAAGCTTAACCAGTGATAAACTAGGCGTTAGGTCGTTTGCAGGCTGTTTGACGCGGAAATGGGCTAAGACACTGCTCGTCATGCAATTGGGCGCACATGTCACATGACCAGAAACGTGCGTGGCCAATCAGAGCGCAAAACGGGAACGCGGAAACACTAACCGTTTTGTAAAAGCATAGACGCGTTCAGGAGAGAGGGGGTGAGCTCAGGAGAGAGGGGGTGAGTTCAGGAGGGGTGAGGTCAGGAGAGAGGGGGTGAGTTCAGGAGAGAGGGGTGAGGTCAGGAGAGAGGGGGTGAGTTCAGGAGAGAGGGGGTGAGTTCAGGAGAGAGGGGGTGAGCTCAGGAGAGAGGGGGTGAGTTCGGGAGAGAGGGGTGAGCTCAGGAGAGAGGGGGTGAGTTCAGGAGAGAGGGGGTAAGCTCAGGAGAGAGGGGGTGAGCTCAGGAGAGAGGGGGTGAGTTCAGGAGAGAGGGGGTGAGTTCAGGAGAGAGGGGTGAGCTCAGGAGAGAGGGGGTGAGCTCAGGAGAGAGGGGGTGAGTTCAGGAGAGAGGGGGTGAGCTCAGGAGAGAGGGGTTGAGTTCAGGAGAGAGGGGTGAGCTCAGGAGAGGGGGGGTCAGTTCAGGAGAGAGGGGTGAGCTCAGGAGAGAGGGGGTGAGCTCAGGAGAGGGGGTGCGTCTATACTTTTACCGCGTTCACGTTCTGCAATCTGATTGGCCACTGACGTTTCTGGTCATGTGACATGTGCGCCAATCGTGTGACGCCTGTTTCTGCACCTATTTCCGCTTCGAACAGCCTGCAAACTACCACTATCTATCACTGGTTAAGCTTAGGCGACTCTTTCGAAGTTGGTTAAGGTTAGAGTTTGGAATCAGGGCTGGTGTTCTATTGCCCTGCTCTAAGACAAACTCTAACCTTAACCAACTTCGAAAGAGTGCCTAAGCTTAAGTGAAAGAATATATTTTAAAAGCATATTCTGGACGTGGAACTGAATTATTATACGATGCGCGTCACATCTATCTTGTTCTGCTCGTGGAGCCGGACTAGTTCTACTCCTCAGCAGACCCTTGTTGCTACGACTCTGTTTTGTTGTGTTTTTCCAGACAAAGAGATTCGGGTTCATCTTTAACTGAAACTAGTGGTGTATTTATGTTCAGTCTGTTAGGTAATAAAGACAGAAACAATGCAGCAGCATTAGGGTACAATGATGGCGTCTGCAGCACACAAGGCCCAGCCTGGTTATGAAACCACTGCAAGCGGCTAGTAATATGCAGAATAAAACATTACATTGTGCAATGTCGTAATCTCAAATGGGAGCCCATTGATC
Organism: Notolepis coatsorum; assembly: GCF_963971535.1. Taxonomy (NCBI): domain Eukaryota; kingdom Metazoa; phylum Chordata; class Actinopteri; order Aulopiformes; family Paralepididae; genus Notolepis; species Notolepis coatsorum. The sequence continues at coordinate 19,587,914 of NC_140172.1, forward strand.
AAGAGGGTGACATTAAAGTTCAAAGGACCTTCTGATTTAACAAACCTGCTTTGTGTTTCTTCATCTCAGTTTCAGCATCAAAACATTCAGTAGTTTCACGGTGAAGAATCTGGCGATCAGTCTCTCTAGTTCATCCTCCTCCACGTTGCTCCACCTTAGTCCGTTCAAACACTTCAAATATATCTTCTGCAGCTGCAGTTAGTACATTCATTACACATTCTCTGCATTATAGTTCTAGATATGATCAGATAATTAGATTAGCATTAGCTTATTGGCCATAGACAACTAGGTGAAGCTACAGTACACAAAGAGCGCGTGCTGACGTCATTTCTGCTGGGCGGGGACTGCCTCAAAGCTCTATAAAGGAGAGGACCAACTCTTGCCAGTAGAGGGCGGTCGAAGCGCAGTCATTGTTATTGCGGGAGGTACACTAAATGGGAGGTTTACACAAAATCACTACGAAAGAGTCGCCTAAGCTTAACCAGTGATAAACTAGGCGTTAGGTCGTTTGCAGGCTGTTTGACGCGGAAATGGGCTAAGACACTGCTCGTCATGCAATTGGGCGCACATGTCACATGACCAGAAACGTGCGTGGCCAATCAGAGCGCAAAACGGGAACGCGGAAACACTAACCGTTTTGTAAAAGCATAGACGCGTTCAGGAGAGAGGGGGTGAGCTCAGGAGAGAGGGGGTGAGTTCAGGAGGGGTGAGGTCAGGAGAGAGGGGGTGAGTTCAGGAGAGAGGGGTGAGGTCAGGAGAGAGGGGGTGAGTTCAGGAGAGAGGGGGTGAGTTCAGGAGAGAGGGGGTGAGCTCAGGAGAGAGGGGGTGAGTTCGGGAGAGAGGGGTGAGCTCAGGAGAGAGGGGGTGAGTTCAGGAGAGAGGGGGTAAGCTCAGGAGAGAGGGGGTGAGCTCAGGAGAGAGGGGGTGAGTTCAGGAGAGAGGGGGTGAGTTCAGGAGAGAGGGGTGAGCTCAGGAGAGAGGGGGTGAGCTCAGGAGAGAGGGGGTGAGTTCAGGAGAGAGGGGGTGAGCTCAGGAGAGAGGGGTTGAGTTCAGGAGAGAGGGGTGAGCTCAGGAGAGGGGGGGTCAGTTCAGGAGAGAGGGGTGAGCTCAGGAGAGAGGGGGTGAGCTCAGGAGAGGGGGTGCGTCTATACTTTTACCGCGTTCACGTTCTGCAATCTGATTGGCCACTGACGTTTCTGGTCATGTGACATGTGCGCCAATCGTGTGACGCCTGTTTCTGCACCTATTTCCGCTTCGAACAGCCTGCAAACTACCACTATCTATCACTGGTTAAGCTTAGGCGACTCTTTCGAAGTTGGTTAAGGTTAGAGTTTGGAATCAGGGCTGGTGTTCTATTGCCCTGCTCTAAGACAAACTCTAACCTTAACCAACTTCGAAAGAGTGCCTAAGCTTAAGTGAAAGAATATATTTTAAAAGCATATTCTGGACGTGGAACTGAATTATTATACGATGCGCGTCACATCTATCTTGTTCTGCTCGTGGAGCCGGACTAGTTCTACTCCTCAGCAGACCCTTGTTGCTACGACTCTGTTTTGTTGTGTTTTTCCAGACAAAGAGATTCGGGTTCATCTTTAACTGAAACTAGTGGTGTATTTATGTTCAGTCTGTTAGGTAATAAAGACAGAAACAATGCAGCAGCATTAGGGTACAATGATGACGTCTGCAGCACACAAGGCCCAGCCTGGTTATGAAACCACTGCAAGCGGCTAGTAATATGCAGAATAAAACATTACATTGTGCAATGTCGTAATCTCAAATGGGAGCCCATTGATCAAGAGGGTGACATTAAAGTTCAAATGACCTTCTGATTTAACAAACCTGCTTTGTGTTTCTTCATCTCAGTTTCAGCATCAAAACATTCAGTAGTTTCACGGTGAAGAATCTGGCGATCAGTCTCTCTAGTTCATCCTCCTCCACGTTGCTCCACCTTAGTCCGTTCAAACACTTCAAATATATCTTCTGCAGCTGCAGTTAGTACATTCATTACACGTTCTCTGCATTATAGTTCTAGATATGATCAGATAATTAGATTAGCATTAGCTTATTGGCCATAGACAACTAGGTGAAGCTACAGTACACAAAGAGCGCGTGCTGACGTCATTTCTGCTGGGCGGGGACTGCCTCAAAGCTCTATAAAGGAGAGGACCAACTCTTGCCAGTAGAGGGCGGTCGAAGCGCAGTCATTGTTATTGCGGGAGGTACACTAAATGGGAGGTTTACACAAAATCACTATTTATAACTAACGAAAATACATTTTGGAGAATATTATTTCTTCTCTCTAAATGCATTCCATTGAAGTGGGAACTAGGATACATCGGTGTGGTTTCGGTAAACACTCTTAAAAAGCAGCTAAAGACTGTGTTGTTCAAACAGGCTTTTGGCTAACTATGTCTGTGTAAATCTTGTATGTCTTTTTATCTTGTTTTTTTCTTTCTTTCACGTTTTTAATTACTTTCTTTTTAACATGCTGCTATCCTTGCACTTTATTGATGTTTTTATATGTGAAGCACTTTGTGACCCTGGTCTGTGAAAGGTGCTTGATTGATTGATTGAAAACTTTATTAACAGATTGCAGAATGGGTACAATACAGTACAGCTCAATACACACAATTGTTAAGGGGATGCAGACCAGAGAAAGACTTTCGTCTTGTTTACATCAGGGTCCCCCATTTTCAATTCATCAGGACATATATGACATACAGATAGTCAGTACTGCTACATCTATACATTTATGACATACCAGATTTGCAAATACAGTACTGTTTGTGATACAGAAGGAGTCAGGAAAAGGGAGTATATACATTTGACGTAGAAACTGTACATTGGAGGAGGTTGGGTGGGGGGGGTTGGGTACACTGGGGTATTGACAACCATACTGGGTAATCTACATTGGAGGTGGTTGGGGGGGGGGGGGGGCACACTGTATAAACAAGCAAAACTGTGGGGGGAGACACTGTACAAACAAACAAAATTGTACATTGGACTATTGACAAAACCATACTAGGTAAATGACTGTACATTGGAGGGGGTTGGGTTAGGATATTTACAGGGGCCAGTGTTGAATTGCAGTCTCCCGTAGGTGTCCCTTGAGAGAGGTTTTGAAAGTGGGTAGTGATCCACATTCCTTTACAGCTTTGGGTAGGGCGTTCCACATTGATGTGGCATAATTGCGAAACGTGTTTAGTCCCTTATTTGAGCCGAATCTGGGTTTAACATGATTTGTGGAGCTCCCTCTGGTGTTGTGATCGTGGTATTCACTGACCTTTGGGAAGTATTTTGACATGTACATGGGTACCTTGGTCGTGTAGTGTATCTTGTAGACCAGGCCCATTGCAAGTTGCTGTACTCTGTCGTCTACTCTAAGCCATCCTAGGTTGTCAAAGTGGGCAGGGGTGAGGTGGGTTCTAGGAGTAAGGTCAAGCAGTAGTCTGACCAGTTTGTTTTGAGATGTTTGTAATTTTGTTTTTAGCGCCTTTGAGGTGCTTTGGTACCATGAGGTGCAAGCATAGTCGTAGTACCCCTGAATGAGTGCTCCTGCCAGAGTCTTCAGGGTATTCTTGTTTACCAGAGAGGAGATCCGGTACAAGAATCGAGTTCGTTGGTTGACTTTTTTTATTACATTGGATGCCATTTTGTCACAGGAGAGATTAGCCTCTAGGATGGAACCCAGGTAGGTAATTTCATCTTTCCTTGTGACAATATTGTCACCCACTGTAACTGAGAAGCCGTCGGTCTTGCTGAGTTTGTTATTTGAACCGCTATTGTAGTGCCGGAGGAAAAAGGAATAAACGTAGGCAACGTAATGCTTGTTTAATATACAAAGCAACGTCAGTCAACACATAACAAGAGCACATGTAATCGCTAGCACAGTAATGAATAACAACAGGGAGTGCAACCGCAATAGAAGTCCCCTCTGGCCGCGGTGCCCAATCAGTAGTTCCCTCACACTACACAACACCGTCAGAGGAGAACACAAACCAATAATGTAGTCACTACACCAGCCCCCCCAGTGTTCACATCAATATACGAAATCCTCACGGTGAGGAGGGCGTATGGCCCGGCCCCTACGATTGTAGGTAAAGTCAGGAGGTGCGGGAGGGGGTGTGACAACGTCGGTCACATCCTCCTGCTGAGCAGGATGGGGGGAAGTGACCAGACGCTCGCGAGCTGCGGGGGGTCTGAGGGGTCGCAGGGGGGAATGGCCACGGCGTGGCAGGGAGGTAGGACCGGGGGCTGGCCTCTGCGTGGCGGCAGGGCCAAGTCCAGGGGCAGTTCAAGGTCCAAGTGGGCCGGCCTGAGGCGATCCACGGACACACACTCAGGCCTACCCCCCACGTCGACCACGAAGTTCTTGGCCCTGGCCTCGATGACGCGGAAGGGCCCGTCATAAGGAGGAAGTAGCGGAGTCTTGTGGCCATCGTGACCGATGAACACGAACTTCGCAGAGTGCAGCTCCGGGGGCATCCTCGAAGTAGGGACACCATGCTGCGTAGTCGGGACCGGGACGAAGGTCCTGGCACTGTCTAGCAGCGAGGCGCGCTGAGCAATGGCAGACCAGGGCTCTGTCGACCTGGGAATGAAGTCACCAGGGACCCGTAGCGGCTGTCCAAAAACCAGCTCGGCCGACGACGACTGGAGGTCCTCCTTTGGTGCCGTCCTGAGCCTCAGCATGACCCACAGGAGCTTGTCAAGCCAGTCGCTGTCCATGAGGCTGGCTCGAAGGGCGGCCTTCATAGAACGATGAAAACGCTAGCAGAGCCCATTTGCCTGCGGATGGTAGGCGGTCGTGCGATGGAGCTTGACCCCCAGTGTTACAAAGGGTCAGATTAAACCGAATATATATATTTATTGCTTGATATCCCTTGGATAATATTTGTATATCGTTTGATATCCCTTGTATATTCTTTGTATATATACACGGAATATCCCTTTACCTAGGTACAAACCAGACCATAATATTCGTTCTCCTATTGGACAGCGACCCCTAGGCGCCAACGACCATACCCCCAATGGCGAGTTCAAAGCCACCGCCAAGGCTTGTCTCAACATGTCCAGGTTTGCGCAGTAATACGAGACAGAACTGAGGTTGGCACTAGATAATTCACCTTAAATACGGCGCAGGTGGAAACAGCAGCACTTCGTTCACTTCGTTCAGTTCAGCTTAGTTCATTCAGTTCATCATTCGTTCAAAGTAACGTCTAGTTCGTTCATTACTAGTAAAGCCTTCACCACGAGTCAACGACCAAGTGAAGTGAGCAACCTTGCGTCTAAATAGAGCACTTAGAACCGTGTGCGAATAGGATAGTAAAAGTGTCAGAGTTTAGTGAAATAACGTCAAATTCGACCTAGTTAATGTGAAGTATAGTGCACAGGAGAATCTACACCGGCGAATGCAGAGCCTTTTCCGGCTGGATTATATTGCTTTTGGTACTGTGGCTGCTGGAGCAGAGAACCGTCTACCCCACTGCTGTGTGGGATCTACCCGTGAGGAGCATCACTCGAGCCTGTCTCTAGGAAGAGGCTGGCTGGCTTTCATCCATGCTGTCGCGCATACTTGGATTATAGCTGCTGCTTTTGTCTGCCGATCGAGGGGAGTATATGTACCGCCTCCCGTAGCTGGAGCTTATTGATTCCTCGTTGATCCAGACTTTTGCATCCGAACATTCCTCTCCCCTGCTGGCTTACAACCGGAGGGAACCCCCTTAGTATCTCCAGCTGACTACGAGTATGCCTCATATAATTCTTATGCTGCAGGTGGTATCAATTATACCCATCTTATTATGCTCATGGACTTACGCTCTTGACCTACTTAAGTGTTCTTCGCCATATAAGCGCATTTCATAATTCTCAATATTGTAACCTATCGTTCTTGCTTAATAATAAATCCCTCAAAATAGAACTTTCTTTGTCATTGAAGTATTCTTGTGTGGGTGTTCACCAGATATACCGTGTACTGTATGGCCAGTAATTAAAGTACATAACTAAGTAGTGGTTTAATAATACCATACTCTCAATACAGTCAGGGAATTGTACCCCTCAGTTACAATTGGTCCTTCGAGCCGGAGGTAATCAGTGTAATATCTAAATATAATATTGATATTAACCATGGCCAGCGGTGAACACTCCCCAAGCAGCTCTCCCGAGCTAGAACGCCCGCAGCGCAGACGTCAGCCACCTCCCTATCTAGAGGCATACGCTGTCAGTCTAATACCTAGCTTTATAAAGACGTTAAATGCGGATAAAATAAATAAAGCGGATAGTAAAAGCATGTCAAATCCTACCGACCAGGCGACCCTGCCAGTAGAGACCCCAGTGGGTTCTAACGAAACTGACCAAGCCCACGGGGGGGACCAGGGGGGACATGACATGACTATACCCCCAGAAAACGTCAACGGGACGGTCCCCGGAGAGCTCCAGGATAAAGAAAGCGCTCCAGGGACAGAACCCGACCCACTACCAGAAGAGAAGCGCGCCCAGGAGACGGACCTCGAGGCGCGCCCAGAGAACAGATCTCCAACGAGCACTGCCAGAAGCCGATCACCTCCGTCAGTGTCTTCCCCCAGCGAAGCGGACAAGATGCTGGCGCAGGCATTCATCGCCACCCTGGCAGCCTCCACAGAACGCGATCGACTTCAAGCGCAACAACTAAGTGAGCGCGAACATTCTACCATGGAAAGAGAACGCCTCCAGGCTCAACAGACGAGCGAGCGCGAACACGCTGCAATCGAGCGAGAACGCTTCCAGGCGCAACAAAGGAGTGAAGACGACAGCATAAGACTGGAGACCAGACGCCTTCAGACGGAAGAGAACATTGAAAGAAGCCGCGCCGATGCGCAGCACGCCGCCGCCAATGCACAGCGCGACGCCGCCAATGCACAGCTCCACGCCGCCCATGCCAGCGCCAATGCACAGCGCGACGCCGCCAATACCCAGCGCGAAGCACAGCGCGACGCCGCCGATGCACAGCGCGACGCCGCCCATACCCAGCGCGAAGCAGAGCGCGACCGGCTGCAGGCCAGATGGTAGAACAATTGATTGCCATGGCGACACCCCCTCTCTCCGCACGGAGCTCCCGGAGATCATCACGACAAGGGTCTAGGGCACATTCCCCTACCCGACCAAGCGACCCGGGACCCCGCCAACAGGAGGATCGTGTCTGCGTCTCCGAACCCCCTCCCCGGCCGGTCCATACGAGACCCAGCAACCGGGAAGAACCGGCCTACGTCGCCGAGAGACTGACTAGAAGACTCCAGGACCTAGCAGAGGAAGAGGAAAAGGAAGAGGAGGAATGTCAAGCCGACCAGCAGCAACGTACTCTGGACCAGGAGGCCCAGTACAGCCCCGACCAGCAGCAACGTACTCTGGACCAGGAGGCGCAGTACAGCCCAGACGTCAGCCCCGAGTCACTGCGCTACAAACCCCCGACTCAACTCACGGGTGAGTTTGACGCACCGTCAGCACCGAGGAACAGCACCTGGGTACCCGGCCCCTGGTACCCACCAAGTACCAACCCACGACAACACGTACGGGGAGACTCGCCCAGGAGGCCTCTTCCCCAACGCTCACCGATGTGCCAGCCATCCATGGCATCGTACCTTGGCACACCGACGTTCCCAGACTTTACGCGCGAGGACAGAGCACAGTACACGGAATTACAGATGTGCTTGGAGACTATGATGTCCGACGTCCCTGATGAGACGTACAAATATGCTATCCTCCTCAAGCACCTGAAGGTGCCCAGAGCGCATAATATAGCGCTGGCATATTCCAACTCAAGCACCCCATACTCCGCGGCTCTAGTGGCCCTCGACCAGCGCTATGGACGCATATGGGACTACGTGATACAGGAAATAAGAGATATCGACCGCCTCCCCCCAGCCAGAGACAATAGAGCATTGGATGACCTCTCTATCAAGGTACAGTCCCTGGTAGGGATGCTGGGGTCCCAAAAGGAAAAAGGGATATATGAACTGTACGCTAACTCTAATGTAGAAAGGATATTAGAGAAGCTCCCTCCCGCCCGACAAGAGCGTTTTCGGCAGCAGAGAGACCACCGCGACCCCAACGGCCCAGAGGCCTCCCTCCTAGACTTATCTGACTTCCTCGCGAGAGAAGTCAGCAGCCTACGACTGGACACGTTCGTGTGGAGTGGACCAAGCCCAAGACCAGGACCTCGGGGATCAAATGATAACCGCCGGTCGGTGACCGTTATGCACCAAGCCGAATCAGTACCGCAGCATAAGAAACACAACACCCCCTCGACGAAAGAGGAGTGGAAGATTGAATGCCAGTACTGTGAAGGGGAACATCGGCTGTATCAATGTGACACTTTCAAGAAGCTGACCACGGACGAGGTGAGTCATTGGATCAAAGACCACCGCCGCTGCTTCCGCTGCGCGCGCAGCCATATGGCAGCTGAGTGCCGTTTGAAAAAGAAGTGCAGCAGGTGCGGCGGCGCCCACTTGGAGGTCCTGCATGACATCAACAGGCGTCCGCCAGGACAACAAAGTGGGCCCGTCACGGTAATGTACCAGGCCGAGGCGGTGGCACCAGTACCGAAGATCCACCAGACCGCCCCCTGGTGTCCCGACTGCTACAGCAGACACTGGGAGTCACGGTGCTACTCGGACGACCGCGAGTCGGCACCACCCCAGAAGATCCAAGGCAACCCACCAACAGGAGTGCTCCATATAGACCAGCATAGCGGGACCCCCCGAGTGCTCATCAAAGTGGTCAGAGTGCTCCTGAGCTACGAGGACAAGGTCCTGGACACTTACGCCGTCCTAGACGATGGGTCTGAAAAGACTCTCCTCCTCGCTTCCGCCGCAGCCCAGTTGGGCCTGCGGGGTGCCAAAGGAACAATGACAATACGTACCATCAGAAGAGACCAGAAGACCATAAAGGGTGAAAGGGTCTCCTTCAAGATAGCAGCGGTGGACCAGCCCGAGAAGCAGTATAGTATCACTAACGTCTTCACCAGCCACGACATAGGCCTGTCACAGTACACCTACCCCATCCCACAGCTGATGGCGAAGTACGTGCACCTACGCAGACTACCTATACCGCTTATCGACGGCGCCACACCGACCCTGCTCATCGGCTCCGACCACGCGGACCTCATTCTCCCAATTGAGGCGGCCCACATCGGACCCAAAGGATGCCCAGTCGCGGTTCAGACCCGACTGGGGTGGACGCTCCAGGGCCCCCTCTACGGACTTGACAGTGAACCCACGTCTACACGCTGCCTGCACACAAAGGTGAGCGACACAGGCCACTCTCTCGTACAGCCCGTTGAGAGGCTATTGACATTAGGCGAGAGGCCTGTGAGAGAACCGTGGGCACAAGAGGGAGTTCCGAACTCCACCCCCCTCAGCTGCGCTCCAGACGTAGCTGACCTCGAACCCAGCACCCCAAGCGACTCCTTGATGGGGCGGCCCGAACCGGCCCCTCCTCAGACGGGGTACAGACCAAACAAGAGAAACAGACGGAGGAGGTGGAGGCACAGCCAAGCACAGATCAAAGCAGTCTCAGGCCCGCTTCCTCCTAACCCCCCTACCATCCCTTCCAGCCCGTCAGAAGCGGGTCAAGGACGGGGACAACTTAAAAGTGGACACAGTCGTCATGATCATAGACCAGTCACTACCCCGAGCTGCGTGGCCGGCCGGCCGCGTAAGCAAAGTGATCACTGGCGCCGACGGAAAGGTCAGAGGGGCAGAAGTGCTCGTCCAGGGACGGACATACACCCGACCCGTGGCGAGGCTGATAGAGTTGCCAAGGCTCCCTGACTCCCTTGCTGACGACCATGACCCACTGACTTTGTGAATTGTCCTACTCCTCACAACGGACATTGAGTAGTGGACAAGACGGTTAATCTGTCTCTGCTTATCTAATTAGGTGCAGACTAATTAGGAGGCGGCTGTTACAAAGGGTCAGATTAAACCGAATATATATATTTATTGCTTGATATCCCTTGGATAATATTTGTATATCGTTTGATATCCCTTGTTTATTCTTTGTATATATACACGGAATATCCCTTTACCTAGGTACAAACCAGACCATAATATTCGTTCTCCTATTGGACAGCGACCCCTAGGCGCCAACGACCATACCCCCAATGGCGAGTTCAAAGCCACCGCCAAGGCTTGTCTCAACATGTCCAGGTTTGCGCAGTAATACGAGACAGAACTGAGGTTGGCACTAGATAATTCACCTTACGTATAAATACGGCGCAGGTGGAAACAGCAGCACTTCGTTCACTTCGTTCAGTTCAGCTTAGTTCATTCAGTTCATCATTCGTTCAAAGTAACGTCTAGTTCGTTCATTACTAGTAAAGCCTTCACCACGAGTCAACGACCAAGTGAAGTGAGCAACCTTGCGTCTAAATAGAGCACTTAGAACCGTGTGCGAATAGGATAGTAAAAGTGTCCGAGTTTAGTGAAATAACGTCAAGTTCGACCTAGTTAATGTGAAGTATAGTGCACAGGAGAATCTACACCGGCGAATGCAGAGCCTTTTCCGGCTGGATTATATTGCTTTTGGTACTGTGGCTGCTGGAGCAGAGAACCGTCTACCCCACTGCTGTGTGGGATCTACCCGTGAGGAGCATCACTCGAGCCCGTCTCTAGGAAGAGGCTGGCTGGCTTTCATCCATGCTGTCGCGCATACTTGGATTATAGCTGCTGCTTTTGTCTGCCGATCGAGGGGAGTATATGTACCGCCTCCCGTAGCTGGAGCTTATTGATTCCTCGTTGATCCAGACTTTTGCATCCGAACATTCCTCTCCCCTGCTGGCTTACAACCGGAGGGAACCCCCTTAGTATCTCCAGCTGACTACGAGTGTGCCTTATATAATTCTTATGCTGCAGGTGGTATCAATTATACCCATCTTATTATGCTCATGGACTTACGCTCTTGACCTACTTAAGTGTTCTTCGCCATATAAGCGCATTTCATAATTCTCAATATTGTAACCTATCGTTCTTGCTTAATAATAAATCCCTCAAAATATAACTTTCTTTGTCATTGAAGTATTCTTGTGTGGGTGTTCACCAGATATACCGTGTACTGTATGGCCAGTAATTAAAGTACATAACTAAGTAGTGGTTTAATAATACCATACTCTCAATACAGTCAGGGAATTGTACCCCTCAGTTACACCCAGACTCTCTGCCACCGCCGCCCACAGTTCCGAAGTAAACTGCGAGCCATGGTCAGAGGAGAGATCAGCCGGGGTGCCGTAGCGGGAGACACCGCGATGAACGCCCGGGCCAGGTCGGGGGCCGTTGTTGAGGAGAGCGGAACTGCTGGTGAAAAGGTAGTTGTATCCGTGCGAGGGGGGCAGCGGTCCCACCAGGTCCACGTTGACATGGTCGAACCTCCACTCGGGCCGGAGAACTGTTCCAGGGGGGCCTTGATGTGCCGATGCACCTTGGCGCGCTGACAGGCGGTGCACATGTCGACCCAGGCTCTCACATCCCTCTTGAGCCCCTGCCACACAAACTTCTCCGACACCAGTCGCGAGGACGGCTTCCTGCCAGGGTGAGACAAGCCATGTATGGCCTCGAAGGCAGGGCGTCTCCAGTTGGCGGGGACTACCGGCCGCGGCTGACCCATGGAGACGTCACACAGGAGCGTGGCCCCCGCGTCACTGAACACCACCTCCTCCAGGCGCAGTCCAGTGTCCGACAACTTGAGAGCTTGGACGGCAGGATCGGCGGCCTGGTCCGCAGCCATGCTGACGTAGTCCAAGCCCAGCTGCACCGCACCAACCACCGCCCTGGAGAGACAATCCGCCACCTGGTTGGACTTCCCAGCAACGTGCTGGATGTCCGTGGTGAACTCGGACACGTAGGCGAGCTGGCGCGGTCGGACCACGGCTCTGCCGCCTTGGACATGGCGTGCGTGAGCGGCTTATGGTCCACGTAGGCCGTAAAACTCGCGTCCCTCCAGCAAGAAACGGAAGTGCCTGACAGCAAGCCACAGCCCGAGGAGCTCCCTGTCGAACGTGCTGTACCTCTGTTCCCTGGGCGACAGCTGGCGGCTGAAGAAGGCAAGCGGCTGCCAGGCGTCCCCAACCCACTGCTCGTACACCGCTCCCACAGCAAAGTCAGAGGCGTCCGTGGTGAGAGCAGTGGGCACCGAGGGCGAGGGGTGGGCCAACATGGCCGTGCGGGCCAGGGCCTCCTTGGTGTCCTGAAAAGCCTTGACCCGCTCCGCCGTCCAGTCCACCGGCTGCTTCAGCGTCCTGCCCTTCTGGGCGTCGTACAGAGGCCGCAGGATGTGAGCGATGTGGCAGAGGAAGCGATAGTAAAAGGTCACCATCCCAATATGGGGGTAGATTTCTATCAAAAATAAACAAACGCAAAAGTAGAATCCACAATCGTAAAAACGATCCACACACACACACCTCTCAATTTGTGTTTCATAAATCATAAAAACAAGCTTGATTTGCTTAGATTTACGTACGGAATTCTAAAAACAGCTTGATCTGGTTAGATTTACATACGGAATTCTAAGGACACGCTTGATAAACTTGGAGTTACGTACGGAATTTTGAGACAAATATTTCGCTGTTTTTCCCGTGGGGATTCATGTGTGACGCTTCTTCTTCTTAGAGGTCTATCAAAAATAAACAAACGCAGAAGTAGAATCCACAATCGTAAAAACGATCCACACACACACACCTCTCAATCTGTGTTTCATAAAACGTTTGATCTGCTTAGATTTACGTACGGAATTCTAAAAACACGTTTGATCTACTTGGAGTTACGGACAGAATTTTGAGACAAATATTCCACTGTTTTCCCTGTGGGGATTTGTGTGTGAAGCTTCTTCTTCTTCGGCGCTACTGAACACGGCCCGAGTTGTGTTCGGCTCATGAGCGCTACTAGTGGCCAAAATCGCACATTATCTGTAATGGATCTGAATGGATAATCCATGCTGTAATGGAGCACGGTGCCAGGAACCAGCAAGCTGGATGGGTAAGTACAGTAAATATATGATGGGCAAAGTAACTGAAATTATTTCTAAGTATTTAACAGGGTATATGAATACCTACATTGGTAGCTTCAGCTAGCTAATTGTGTAGCTAGCTGGTCACATGTTATGATGAATTGAAAATGGGGGACCCTGATGTAAACAAGATGAAAGTCTTTCTCTGATCTGCATCCCCTGAACAATTGTATGTATTGAGCTGTACTGTACTGTTCCCATTCTGCAATCTGTTAATAACGTTTTCAATCAATCAATCAATCAATCAATCAATTAATCAATCAATCAATAGCATGCAGGTGTAGCCCACGATAACTGTATGCAATACGTTAAAGCTAATACCTTAGCATATTTGACATGTAGGCTACTGTACAGTGTCATGTACAGTAACTGACTTATGTTTAATCAACACAAATAGAACAAATAAACTATGGGATTAGAAAACGACAAGGCTAAATGGATTCAGATTAATAATTTATACACGTTTACGGAAATATTTGGGGTGGATGACTTTATTTATATGTATGAGAACTAGAGACTCACATCACCCTACCGACTATCACAAGAGGCTTATGGCGGGGACTGAGGACGATAACTGACTACAAAGTCAGCGGCCCCTCAATGGGGAGCGACGACGCCTCTCTCGCGGACAAACTCAACTCTTTCTACGCTCGGTTTGGTGTAAACAGTGGCGCCGCTAGCTCAACGGCTAGTGACGTCACTGGTGCGCCGGCTGTTGTGGAGGGGGGGGGGGGGGGCATCCGCGGGGGGCATCTGCGGGGGGGAGGGGACGCGTGTATCGCTTCCGCAACGGAATTCGGTTTCCGGGTTCCTCTGATTAGCCGCGACCCCCACGTGACCCGCCCCCCTATCCATCGCTCTGCCGCTGCCCCGCGCGGCAGAGCGAGCGGCCGCAGACTCGCTCGCTTCCTCAATTTATACGCATGGAAGTATTGACTGAATGACTGAATGAATGAAAACTTTATTTAACAGATTGCAGAATGGGTACTGTAGACTCCTTTACCTATAAGCCTACTGCGAGGGGCAAGTGGGCTGGCTTGAGTTAGACGCGTGCTTGAAGACGAGTGCTCGTATCATTTTCGATATGCCAATCCTTTTATTGACCATTATCAACCAAATAATATAATACAAAAAACTCTTTTCCTAATTACACTGAACGCCGACCTATACGGCACATCAACACGAACACGGTCAAAAACTGTTTGGCTATCCCCTTGCACACCTGCCGCTCGTCACCCACTGATCAGTATAAATGGGTAACCAACCCCTGTGGTGGTTGCCATGGTGAATGAAAATGCCACACCTCTGCACCGCGAGTAAAAATAAAATGAAATAAACAGAAAGGCTTTTTGGCTCCAACAGGTACAATACAGTACGGCTCAATACACACAATTGTTAAGGGGATGCAGACCTGAGAAAGACGTTTGTCTTGTTTACATCAGGGTCCCCCATTTTCAATTCATATAGAACAACGCGATATTTTATTTGTTTGTCATGACAAACCAATTACATAATCCAACATATGTGTAAAGGCACAACATATTCCAGTTAACGGTATCTTTTTTTAATGATTTGTTACGGCGCAATCAATACTTCCATGCATTCCGGACCTCCATGTTTGGGGGTATTCATCAGACAACTCGGATGCGGGGATTCGGCTCCCATCAGGCGGGCAAGAACTGCGGGTTTTCAGCCTCTCCCCTCTCTCCTGGAGCTTAAGGGGGAGCTTAGTATTCCTGCCGCGGAGGAGGTGACTACAACATCAACACACAGTGACTACATGCAGTCACTGTGTGTTGGCGTAGCCAGCGGGTAAATCGCGATTTTTTTATTTGTTTGTCATGACAAACCAATTACATAATCCAACATATGTGTAAAGGCACAACATATTCCAGTTAACGGTATATTCTTTTAATGATTTGTTACGGCGTAGTCATTCTATATGAATTGAAAATGGGGGACCCTGATGTAAACAAGACAAACGTCTTTCTCAGGTCTGCATCCCCTTAACAATTGTGTGTATTGAGCCGTACTGTATTGTACCCATTCTGCAATCTGTTAAATAAAGTTTTCATTCATTCATTCATTCATTCATTCAGTCAATACTTCCATGCGTATAAATTGAGGAAGCGAGCGAGTCCGCGGCCGCTCTCTGCCGCGCGCGGCAGCGGCAGAGCGGGCGTATAGGGGGGCGGGTCACGTGGGGGTCGCGGCCAATCAGAGGAACCAGGAAACCGAATTCCGTTGCGGAAGCGATACACGCAGAGGGGACGCTCTCTCATTGACGGAACACAGTGTGAGAAGAGCATTTATGCAGGTGAACACCAGAAAGGCTGCTGGCCCAGATGGAATAACAGGACGCATACTTAAGTCCTGTGCTAACCAGCTAGCCCCTGTGTTCACCACCATATTTAATCGATCCCTGGCGGAGTCAGTGGTCCCTGCCTGCTTCAAGATGTCTACCATTATCCCGGTACCAAAGAAATCCTCCCCAACAGGTCTCAATGACTACAGACCGCCAGACCGGTGGCACTCACCTCTGTGGCTATGAAATGTTTTGAGAGGCTGGTCAAGGATCACATTTGTGCCTCCCTCCCCAGTGATATGGACCCTATGCAATTTGCATACAGGCCAAACAGGTCCACTGATGATGCGGTCTCCCAAATACTGCACAGCACCCTCTCTCACCTAGACCGTCAGAAGGGGGGCTATGTGAGACTGTTGTTCATTGACTACAGCTCAGCGTTCCACCATAGTCCCCACCATACTGGTGGACAAGCTGATCGAGCTGGGTCTGAGCTCCGCTCTGAGCGCCTGGATACTGGACTTTCTGAGTGAAAGGCCCCAGGCGGTCAGGGTGGGGGGTCAGACCTCCAACACCATCACCCTGAGCATCGGGTCCCCCCAGGGCTGTGTTCTGAGCCCCCTGCTGTACTCACTATACACACATGACTGTGTGGCCAAGTTCAGCTCCAACTCCATAGTGAAGTTTGCGGACGACACAGTGGTGGTGGGGCTGATCTCGGACAACGACGAGAAGGCCTACCGGGAGGAGGTTGAGGTACTGGAACGCTGGTGCCAGGACAACAGCCTGCTCCTGAACATTGGTAAAACCAAGGAACTGATCGTGGATTTTAGGAGAAGACAGCAGGAGACACACACACCACTGAGGATAAACAGGGCTACCGTGGACAGGGTGAGCAGCTTTAAGTACCTGGGGGTCCACATCTCAGAGGATCTGACATGGACAACACACATAGACTCAGTTGTAAAAAAGGCGAAGCAGCGCCTCTACCGCCTGAGACAGCTAAGGAAGTTCAGAGTATCTGGGAAGATATTCCAGTCCTTCTACTCCGGAGCTGTAGAGAGCATCTTGACTGGAAACATCACTGCCTGGTATGGAAACAGCACGGCACAGGACAAGAAGGCCCTACAGAGAGTGGTGCGCTCAGCCGAGCGTACCACGGGTATTGCACTACCACCCCTGCAGGTTCTATACAACAAGAGGTGCAAATCCAGAGCCTGCAGAATAATGAAAGACCGTTACCACCCCAACAACAGCCTGTTCATGCGGCTGCGGTCAGGCAGACGCCTGCGAACACCAGCTACTAGGACAGAGAGACTTCGGCTCAGCTTCTTCCCCCAGGCCATCAGAGCCTTGAACACTGAACTCTCCACACACAAGCACACATGAGCACACACACGACACACACACTGTACACGCTCACACACTAGCAGCCACTTTAACATGAGCAAACACACACTGATGCTGCACACGCTCACACTTATGGTCACTTTACAAAAGGAAAGGTCACTTTAAGAATAGTATAGTATAACTTGAGATTGTATAATATAGCATTGTATAGCAGTGTACATAAAGACCCAGTGCCTTATCCGTAGCTAACAGTGTATTGCACTACCACAGGACCTAGCATCTCCTACCATGCTCTGTAAATAACTCATGTACATATACCGATATGCCCTACTTTGTTTACTTGTTTTATTGCACAATGTTGTTCTATTGGATTCTATTATATATTACTGTTGTATTATGCACATCGTTGCGGGCAAGACCCCCCTAATTTCATTGTATACTTGTATGCCGTGACAAATAAAACTCTTGACTTGACTTGACTTGACGTCTAGACTACTGTAATGCACTTTTTTCAGGCCTACCTAATTCAAGCATCAAAAATCTTCAACTCGTGCAAAATGCGGCTGCACGGATACTAACTAAAAATTTGATCACATCACACCAGTTTTGTCCGCCCTACACTGGCTTCCTATTCAAGCCCGATCTGATTTTAAAGTGCTACTCCTCATCTACAAAATTTTAAATGGGCTCGCACCGCTCTATCTATCCAATCTCATCTCTCGATACTCGCCCGCTCTTGCTCTGCGCTCACAAAATGCGGGGCTTCTATTGATTCCTAGCGTTAAAAAGAAATCCGCCGGCCACAGAGCCTTTGTCTACCGCGCTCCCTACCTGTGGAACAAATTACCTGCCGTCGTCAGGGGCGCCTGCTCTGTCAAAGCTTTTAAATCCCTGCGTAAGACCCATCTTTTCTCTCTCTCCTTCAACCTACCTTGATCTCACCTGGTCGGGGACTGACCCTTAGATTAATCTGTCTAGTTTAGTTAGGATGACTATTTGCTCCCATGTCTGCTTTTCTGTCTCTGTCTCAACCGGTCCCATGGAACAGCTTCATACCGCCTTCTGTCTGGCCTGCAGTGCTGAACCATCTGAGCGGCTTCTCCTGCCCCCCGGGGCATACGGCCCTGAGCTATTGTCTTGTATCTCATCCTGTATCCATACGCTTGCAGTAGTTCTATCTATTACTCAATTTCACAATTTTCTTATATACTATGATTCCACTGTCACCATGTATGCTTATGCTCACTACATGTATTTATTGCTCCATCTCCACCCACTACAAACATGGGAACTCTCTAACCCCTGTCCCAACCCCCCCCCCCCCCCCCATCTCTCTGAGTGCTTGTCTCGTAGTGCTTACCAAGGTGGTGGATGTCTCAGGGTCTTGGCCAAGATTGCAGTGACTGTTCTACGTGCACCACAAGTCCATGGATCAGCTTCTTACAGTCTTCTGTCCGTGGTCTGTCAACGTGGTTTCGACCTTCATTGCTGGGTTAAGTACTTCTATTCTATTCACATAATATGCCTACTACATATCTATTCTATTCACATACAGAACCAGCATTGGAAATTAAGATCCCTTCTATCGCCTTCTACCGCCCCGTTAACGCCCTCTAACGCCGTCGTCAAATGATTTTATTAGCGTGGGTGCGGCTTCTGTTTTGTGCCCAGTGGCGGCCGGCCGATAGAGGGCGCTGGGGCGCCGCCCCCCCTGGTGAAGAGAAAAAGAGAAGAAGAAAATGTTTTATTTTAATTTTAGACCCCTAAACTAAACATGTTTAAAATGAATAATATTTACTCATTTTAAGTATGTTTGTGTTTCAAATGCACAATAACGTTAATATATCAAATATAAATCATTGTTTTGTGCCTGATTCACATGACGTCACTCTCTCTCCTGATATAGAGAGTACCTCTAAAGCTGGGCGCATAGACGTAGCGCGCACACTGTATCATCGCAGCCAATGTAAATAGGTCAAGCAAATACATTTCACCTATCAGTGCGTTCAAATATGATGTCTCGGGGCACGTTTTTCTAGCGCTCGAAGCAAGCTCTGCGCCACTGTACTCGTCACGTCGTCAGACAGAAAAGAATGCGAGGAGGAGCCAGTCAGTCCAGTTAGTAGGATTTTAGTTTCGATTCAGTGCGTTAGCTTAGCTAGGCTCGTGGTTCGGTAATAAGATATAAGAAGTGTATTCTCAGGAGTTGGAGAGATCAGCACGAGATACTGTACATTACTGACAGTGTTGGATTTGGATTTATATGGAGTCTGGACACACACTTTATCAAGCCCGGCCGGACCACAAAAGCTTCTCGAAGGGTTAACGCGACGGCTCGAGGCTCGTTCCAAACAAGTGAGTCTAACAATATGTACTGTTCTGTAGTTACTGAAACTGATTGAATATGGCAAGTCAAGATTCAAGAGGTTTATTTGTCACATACATACACAAGGCGTGCAGTGAGGTGTAACGTTCGGGAGCCTATCCTCCTTAGGATAGTATCCTACTGTCTACCTGGGTCACTTCCTGTTGTTATGGGTTCACCGTTCACCTTGTATGTCACCACTGAATTGCTGTCATCACTAATTGTCTGTCACACCTAGGTGCTGTCATTGGTTGTCAGACTGCTGTCACTCATTGACAGCGTGGAATGTTTGGTATGTGCCTATTTAACGTTTGCTCTATCCTTTGTCATTTGCTAGAGCTTCACCTAAACTACGGACAAGATACAGATGGAACAAGCACTGACCTAAAGTCTTTATCACTGTACTTGCATATACTCTTATCCCTGGTAATAAACAGTACACCTGTTTTGGAAGAGTAAACCTATCTCTGTCTCGTTCTTCTTCGACAACTTGGAAGTCACTTACCCCGTTCGTAACAGTGAGGTCTGATATATGAGTGAGTGGCCGCGATATCTCTCTCTCTCTCTCTCTTTCTCTCTCTCTCTCTCTCTCTCTCTCTCTCTCTCTCTCTCTCTCTCTCTCTCTCTCTCTCTCTCTCTCTCTCTCTCACACACAGTACGCGTTGATTCATGATTCATGATCATTACATTATGATCGACTGGAATAAAAAAAATTGCTTTACAATTTACATACTGTAGCTGTCCCTTTGTTCATTAATGTTTAACCTAAATATAGAACAACTCACCAAAACTATTTGCCAAAAAAATCTATGAAGGGGGGTTAGCCCCCCCCCCCCCCTTCACCCCCCCTCCCCCTACCCTGTGCGCCCTCCCAAAAGTGGATCGGACCGGCCGCCACTGTTTGTGCCGCCAGGAAGCGCAAAGTCAAGTTAGAAATCATTATATCCATCCAGCACACCGCTGTGTGTGTGTGTGTGTGTGTGTGTGCGACACTACAGACATGGACATATTATTTTGCAATGTAATGCTTTTCTGTTGATTATTTAACTGTTATTGGTACAGTAATTGTGTGATATTTTTTATTAACGTGCGTTTTTTATGCTCAGCTGTGATGTACTGAGATGCTGAGATGTACAGTATTATTATTATTATTATTATTATTATTATTATTATTATTATTATTATTATTATTATTATTATTATTATTATTATTATTATTATTATTATTATTATTATTATTATTATTATTATTATTACGTTGAGACAACCTAGCATGCTGGCCCGAGACCAGCCCCTACTATGCCTCTGATTCGCAGACTGGTGGTTGGGGGGCTCTGGTTGGAGGAAATGTGACGAGTTACACGGTGGAGAGAGGGAACTATCGTTCCGTCATAATACATTTTAAATTGAAAATAAAAAAGACTACATTATATACGAGGAGATACGGGACGAAATGGTGAGCCTACGGGACCAGCTCTGAATCATGATGGAGCGGCAGATGGCAGTCGGGGTCGAGCTGGGTCGACTGGGAGATGTTTCCCTGTCTTCTCAGGAGACGGCGGAGACAGCGTTGGCGGCGGTGAACCAGGCTCACTCTGCAGCCGCTGGGACAACACCAGCGATGAGATCAGCAGCCGGAGCATCATCGATCGGCGGGGACGGCGAGCGGGGGTATCCGGTAGATCGGGAGGAGTACCGAGAGCCGGATCGCTATGGAGGGGCTTCGACCGGCTGTCGTGAGTTCATCGCCCAGTGTTCTCTCATTTTTCAATTGCAACCGCGTACTTTCCCCAGTGATGTGTCTCGGGTAGCGTACATTATAACTCTCCTCACGGGTCGTGCTCTTGTCACCAGACCCCAATGAAAAGCACCCCAGTCTACAGCTAGGAAGTGCAAGCGCACAGGTGTACTTTCCAAAGAGCTCAGCTGAACTACCACAACAGATTCCCCAGGACCACAGACAGACAAGGAGAGAATGTTTAGCAAAAACAAGCAATACTTTATTACATAATGGTATTTAAGAAAAACAGGCAATACTTTAATACATAAGATACAAATTCATAAACCTACCTAAACACTATTAGACTAGATTAAAATACCCACGCCTCTTAAGCCTAGGGTAGTTAAAAGGAGGAAGCGCTCAATGCCCCGTAAACCCACCCCCAGACTGTTACTCCCACCCACGCCACCTATCCCCGCCCCTGAGACACTACACACGTGAAGGAAAAAAGGGTCTGCCCTGCACACGGGTCTATGACTATCAAACGTTAATTTAGAATCACACTACACCACACGGTTCACTGTAAACAGCCTAAAATAGGTATCGATATCACACCATCCCTCGGGGAGCCACGGCAAATAATTAGGGAGAATATAGGTAGATAAATACACACTAAGTGTTCACACAGTAACTAAGGGGGCTGGGATAAAATAGCACGGGCTGCTCACCGCTAGGGGTAGGGCCTAGGCCTAGAATACTCCTCTCATACCCTAGCCTAGGTTTGGGCAGTGGAAGCGCTGAGTTGACAAACACTAAAAACAAAGGTTTTAAGTATGACCGGGGCCCGAAGGTGAGGGCCGGAAGGACGCCACTCCCTTCCGCTCCCGTAGCCCCTCCCGCCTTCGGGCTAAAAACTGTTCTGTCTGTACTGGGGGGGTTTAGGCACTCCAAGCACCAGGCGTGCAATAATGTCCTCCCGCCTGCAATGAAAGGCACAGTCAGTAAGAGCAAGGTCCCCCCGTTCACGGGTTCGTCACTATGCACAATGGATTAGATGTCCTCCATATGATTTAGAAAAGAGAGAAAGGTAGTTCACAGAGGATGGAGAATCCACAATACTAGGTTCAAGTCTTCGACAGTTTTTACTGGCTTTACTGCATGCCGTTCCGATAATCTTCAGCTTCACGCTACTAATAATATTCCTAATTCCAATGCAGTCACTGTTCGTCTATGTCTTCATTTACCACTCGGGAAACAGTTCGCTTGTCAGGCACGTATTCTACTGTCTTGCGTTCTTTACTCACGGCGCCCGGTGTGGCGATAATGTCTCTCCAGTCTGAAGCTCCACCCGTTTCCACTGCGGGGGGGAAACACCGCAGTCGCCGATATGAACTGGTTCCACTGGAGGAAAAGTACAAACACAAAAGAGTCGCGTGTCCTCGTACTCCTACAGCCCTGCGTCCTCTGTTACCGTCCTCTCGACTCCCGTTTTCGTTCAAGGAAGCAGCAATAGCGCCGTGTGTACCAGCAATATCACCAGTCGGCGTCCTCGGGTTTCTCTTTCCTCCTCTGCTCCGGGTCTCGTCCTTCTGTGTCTCGCCCCCAGCTGACAATACTCGCCTCCCTTTTGAGCGAGTTTGCGGGGTTCCAGGGCACCGCCCCTATGCGCCAGCCAGCCAATCAGCTTACTCCAACGGCACAGCCTGTAACGCAAGAGAGGGAACCCCCATGGGTAGATCCCACCGCTCCATGAATACACACAGACACACACATACCCCCACCCGCGACATTCCCCCCCCCCTATATCGATGGCCGTCCCGGCCATCACAGCTGGACCAAGCGGATGGGCAGTTTGCCCAGGTTGCTGCGTCTGGATCGTCACACTTCCGGGGAGATTGCAGTATGCTCAGTTTCCGATCCTGCATTTCCCCTGCATCTTCGTCATCATCATCGTCGTCGTCCTGGGCGTCGTCCTCCTCGCCAGTCTCTGGTTTAGATTCCTTCTCAGCTTCACCCCCTTTCAGTTCTTCAGAGAAGCAGGGGGACTTTTCGGCACCTTCAGAGCTCCTTCCCCGGGCCTCTTCTGCGCTGCCTCCACATGAGGCTCAGACCCGTCCTGCTCGTAGATTCAGTCTTCCCTTTTTCTCTTCCTTCATCTCAGCGTCCGGCTTCCCATCCTCGTCTCAACGTCCGTCTCCCCGTCCTTGAAGAATCTCCGAAGACCGATTTTCCCCATGTTCCAGGGGCAATGCCTTTATCACTTCCCGGGGGAAAGCCTTAGTCGCCGCTGGGAGGAGCATGGCCTCTCTATGTGTGGGGTCTAGCCAGGCTCTGGTCATTCAGGCCTCCTTCCACAGTCTTCAGACATACACAGTGAGGGTTAGTGGGGGGTTTAAGCCAGGCTCTGGTCCTTCAGGCCTCCTTCCATAGTCTTTAGACAGAAGGGGGAACAAAACAGTATCCAGGTTCTCCAACACTCAGGTGTGACAACGTATTCCTCCACAGTCTTTACACATCATATGTTTTCCATCTTCAAGTCAAACATTACAGGACACTGCCCAACATTTACTCACGACCCGGGGGGTATCTTGCTGTCTTCCAGGGTGGTGGAGAGCTCTTTCTCCAGGACCGTCGTCTGGAGTCTCTCCTCATAGGTGCGGGGCTCTCAAGGCAGCTAAACAGAAAGTCTCTTCCCTGGTGGGGTGGTAACGCTCGTCGTCACAATAACAACACAAAAAAAAAAACTTAACCTGGACTAGCTACTGACTGTATTTAGCAGTCACTTTTTCCTCCGCTAGACTTAGGAACCCAATGCGACCCCAAGTACCAGGGCATTACTTGTATTTGCTGTCACCAAACTAATCTCTACAGGATTCTCATCCGCCATGTTTGCTGTGGACTATGGTGGGGAATCCTACCGACTACGCCAAAATAATGTCACCAGACCCCAATGAAAAGCACCCCAGTCTACAGCTAGGAAGTGCAAGCGCACAGGTGTACTTTCCAAAGAGCTCAGCTGAACTACCACAACAGATTCCTCAGGACCACAGACAGACAAGGAGAGAATGTTTAGCAAAAACAAGCAATACTTTATTACATAATGGTATTTAAGAAAAACAGGCAATACTTTAATACATAAGATACAAATTCATAAACCTACCTAAACACTATTAGACTAGATTAAAATACCCACGCCTCTTAAGCCTAGGGTAGTTAAAAGGAGGAAGCGCTCAATGCCCTGTAAACCCACCCCCAGACTGTTACTCCCACCCACGCCACCTATCCCCGCCCCTGAGACACTACACACGTGAAGGAAAAAAGGGTCTGCCCTGCACACGGGTCTATGACTATCAAACATTAATTTAGAATCACACTACACCACACGGTTCACTGTAAACAGCCTAAAATAGGTATCGATATCACACCATCCCTCGGGGAGCCAGGGCAAATAATTAGGGAGAATATAGGTAGATAAATACACACTAAGTGTTCACACAGTAACTAGGGGGGCTGGGATAAAATAGCACGGGCTGCTCACCGCTAGGGGTAGGGCCTAGGCCTAGAATACTCCTCTCATACCCTAGCCTAGGTTTGGGCAGTGGAAGCGCTGAGTTGACAAACACTAAAAACAAAGGTTTTAAGTATGACCGGGGCCCGAAGGTGAGGGCCGGAAGGACGCCACTCCCTTCCGCTCCCGTAGCCCCTCCTGCCTTCGGGCTAAAAACTGTTCTGTCTGTACTGGGGGGTTTTAGGCACTCCAAGCACCAGGCGTGCAATAATGTCCTCCCGCCTGCAATGAAAGGCACAGTCAGTAAGAGCAAGGTCCCCCCGTTCACGGGTTCGTCACAATGCACAATGGATTAGATGTCCTCCATATGATTTAGAAAAGAGAGAAAGGTAGTTCACAAAGGATGGAGAATCCACAATACTAGGTTCAAGTCTTCGACAGTTTTTACTGGCTTTACTGCATGCCGTTCCGATAATCTTCAGCTTCACGCTACTAATAATATTCCTAATGCCAATGCAGTCACTGTTCGTCTATGTCTTCATTTACCACTCGGGAAACAGTTCGCTTGTCAGGCACGTATTCTACTGTCTTGCGTTCTTTACTCACGGCGCCCGGTGTGGCGATAATGTCTCTCCGGTCTGAAGCTCCACCCGTTTCCACTGCGGGGAGGAAACACTGCAGTCGCCGATATGAACTGGTTCCACTGGAGGAAAAGTACAAACACAAAAGAGTCACGTGTCCTCGTACTCCTACAGCCCCGCGTCCTCTGTTACCGTCCTCTCGTTCAAGGAAGCAGCAATAGCGCCGTGTGTACCAGCAATATCACCAGTCGGCGTCCTCAGGTTTCTCTTTCCTCCTCTGCTCCGGGTCTCGTCCTTCTGTGTCTCGCCCCCAGATGACAATACTCGCCTCCCTTTTGAGCGAGTTCGCGGGGTTCCAGGGCACCGCCCCTATGCGCCAGCCGGCCAATCAGCTTACTCCAACGGCACAGCCTGTAACGCAAGAGAGGGAACCCCCATGGGTAGATCCCACCGCTCCATGAATACACACAGACACACACATACCCCCACCCGCGACACTCTCAGTTGGGCCACAGCGGAGTGGGAGAGTGGGTCTGTGGTCTGCAGCGACGCGGATGCCTTCACCCTGGAGTTACGTCGTGTATTTGATACCTCCAGGGTGATTTCCATTTACGAGGCCGGCGGTCGACTTATGTCCTGCCGGCAGGGCATTCGCGCCGTAGCAGACTACGCCATTGATTTCCGCATTGTGGCTCGAGAGGCTGACTGGCCTGAGATTCCCTGCTGTGTCCACTTCTTGCATGGTCTCTCCACTCGCATGCAGGATGAGATGGCTACACGGGAGCTACCCGAGCGACTGGATCTGCTGATCAACCTGGCCATACGATTGGATAATCGTCACCGGGAGAGGGAGCGCGAGAGGGAGGCTTCGTCACAGGTACTCTTCCGCCCCTCTCCTAGGGTCGAACGGCCAGCATACCAGCCCATGAGAGAGCACCGGGGCGATGACGAGCCCATGCAGCTGGGAGCGCTGAATCTCTCTGAAGCGGAGAAGCAGAGGCGGGTCAACGAGAGGCGCTGTTTTCGCCGCCTGTCGTGGCTCGGGAAACGGAGGAGCCCGCTAGGCCTGGGGAAGGTGCTAGCAGGTTCACGACTCACATACTTTTTTTGATGTCACTGTTGGGTGGGGGGATTCTTCTAAAACGGCCAAGGCTTTAGTGGATTCGGGGGCTGCGGGCAACTTGATCCATGTAGGGGTGGCTCTAGAATGGGGGTTTCCCTTAGAAACACTAGAGGTGCCCATCCCTGTCCGTTCGCTAGACGGCCGACCGCTCGGCTGTGGACTTATTACCCAGCGCACCGGGAAACTGTGGGTTCGGGCGGCGGGTAGCGATGGGGAATATTTGAATTTTTTTGTTGTTATGTCTCCCCATTCTGACATTGTTTTAGGTCACCCTTGGCTTGTGATGCATAATCCTCTTATTAATTGGGCTATGGGTGAACTCTCCATGGGACGCGGCGTCAGCGCTGACGCTGGCGAGAGTTCATCCCCCCCCCCCTCTTTTGTCTCTCTCCAGGTTGACGGTGGACGTTGCAGATTCTTTATTATCCCCTAACCCCGATTTGGCAGGTGTTCCTGCGGTCTATTGTGACCTGGCGGACGTTTTTAGTAAAACGCATGCTAAAGCACTACCGCCTCATAGACCTTACGACTGCCCCATTGATCTTCTACCCGGCGCTTCTCCACCCCGGATGGTCTCTCTCTCTCGCCCTGAGACAGTGTCCATGAACACTTACATTCGAGAGGCACTGTCCGCGGGGCATATCCGACCGTCCACATCCCCTGCAGGCGCTGGCTTCTTTTTTGTGGCTAAAAAAGATGGTGATCAGCGGCCGTGCATAGATTATAGGGGGTTGAACGACGTTTCCATCAAGAACCGTTATCCTTTACCACTCATGGACACCGCCTTTGAGTGCTTACAGGGGGCACAGGTCTTTTCTAAACTTGACTTACGTAATGCATACAACTTGGTCAGGATTAGAGAAGGAGACGAGTGGAAAACTGCATTTAATACTCCTAATGGGCATTATGAGTATTTAGTCATGCCTTTTGGTTTAGCTAATGCTCCGGCAGTTTTCCAAGCCCTGGTCAACGACGTGTTGCGGGATCTAATTGGGGTGTCAGTGTTTGTGTATTTGGATGACATCCTTATTTTTTCTCGCGATATGGTGCAACACCAACTGCACGTTCATGAGGTGCTTCAACGTCTCCTTAAGCATCAACTGTTTGTTAAGGCAGGGAAGTGTGTGTTTCACACTGACACCGTTTCCTTCCTGGGCTTTGTGTTGACGAAGGGCGAACTTCGCATGGATCCAGCCAAGGTGAGTGCAGTCTTGGATTGGCCACGGCCTTCGTCGCTCAAGGAATTTTTACAGGCGCTTTATTCGCAATTTTAGCACCTTAGTCAATCCATTAACAGCTCTCACTAAGTCCTCTCTCCCTGGCTTTGAATGGTCGCCTAGGGCAGAGTCGGCCTTCTGCGACCTCAAACGTCGATTTACCTCCGCCCCTGTACTAATCCGTCACGACACAGAGGCTCCGTTCATTGTGGAGGTGGATGCCTCTGACACCGCGGTGGGAGGGGTAATCTCGCAGAGATGTTTAAAGGACGGTAAGGTGCATCCTTGTGCCTTCTTTTCGCGCCGGCTGTCTCCGGCCGAGCGTAACTACGACGTGGGTAATCGGGAGTTGTTGGCAATCAAATTGGCATTAGAGGAATGGAGACATTGGTTAGAGGGGGCGGCACATTCTTTCATTGTTTGGACTAACCATAAGAACTTGGCTTACATCCAAGGGGCTAAACGCCTTAACGCTCGCCAGGCCAGGTGGGCGTTATTCTTCACTCGATTTCGATTTTCCATCTCCTATCGACCCGGTTCCAAGAACGTCAAGCCTGACGCCCTGTCACGTCAGTTTGATCTTCCGGGTCGAGAGGAGAAGCCCCACCCTATTATTCCACAGGCCTTGATTTTGGCACCCGTGTCATGGGGCATAGATAGGGTAGTGAGGTCGGCTCAGGCACGGGAGCCCGATCCCGGTGGGGGTCCTCCGGGTCGGATGTATGTGCCCAAGGTGGCACGCTCGTGCCTGCTGCAGTGGGCACATACATCCTCTCTCACCGGCCACCCTGGGGCCACCAGAACCCTGGAGTTTATCCGTAGGAGGTTTTGGTGGCCGACAGAGGGGGGGGATACATGCTCCTTTGTGGCGGCCTGTCCGGTGTGCGCGTGCAGTAAGACCTCTCGCCGTGCGCCGGCGGGTCTCCTCCGACCGCTTCCTATTCCCAAGCGTCCCTGGTCGCACATATCCCTGGATTTTATTTCCGGCCATCCCCTATCGGATGGGTTCACTGCCATCCTGGTGGTGGTGGACCGGTTCTCCAAGGCGGCCCACTTCATTCCCCTCCCCAAGCTCCCCTCGGCTCGGGAGACGGCTGACCTAGTGGTGCAGCACGTCTTTCGGGTCCATGGGCTTCCAGTGGATATTGTGTCCGACCGGGGTCCTCAGTTCGCCTCCAGGTTCTGGAAGGCGTTCGCCGCCGGTCTAGGCGCCTCCGTCAGCCTGTCGTCTGGGTTCCATCCGCAGACAAACAGGCAGACGGAGCGTGTCAACCAGGATCTGGAGGGCGTTCTGAGGTGCTACGTTGCTGGGTGTCCGGCGACGTGGAGTAGGAGGTTGGCCTGGGCTGAGTATGCGCATAATACCCTCCTCTCCTCCTCTACTGGTATGTCTCCCTTTCAGTGTCAATATGGTTTTCAACCTCCTCTGTTTCCCGAACAGGAGCAGGAGGTGGAGGTGCCGTCGGCCCAGGCACATGTGGCTTGTTGTCGCAGGACGTGGAACAGAGTGCGGACGGCGCTGCAGAAGGCCTCGGTTAAGGCTCAGCGGCAAGCTAACCGCAAGCGTCGTCCGGCTCCGGTTTTCCGTCCGGGACAGCGGGTTTGGCTTTCCACTCGTGATCTCCCTCTCCGGGTGGAGTCCAGGAAGCTGGCTCCTCGCTTTATAGGTCCCTTTAAAGTGGTGTGTCGGGTGAATCCTATGGCTTACAGGCTATGCCTTCCGGCCTCTATGAGGGTCCATCCGATGTTTCATGTGTCCCTGTTGAAGCCATTCCTCTCATCGCCCTTGTCCCCGCCACTCCGTGCGGTTCCTCCGCCCTGCATTATTGACGGTCAGCCTGTCTATACGGTTCGGAGAATCCTGAGTTGTAGGCGGAGGGGTAGGGGGTTTCAGTTCTTGGTGGATTGGGAGGGGTACGGGGTAGAAGAGCGTTCTTGGGTGCCTCAACGGGACATATTAGACCCCAGCCTGATCGATGATTTCCGGCGGCTGCATCCCGAGGCCCCTAGGTGAACGTCAGGTGCCGTTCGTCGGGGGGGGGATACTGTAACGTTCGGGAGCCTATCCTCCTTAGGATAGTATCCAACTGTCTACCTGGGTCACTTCCTGTTGTTATGGGTTCACCTTGTATGTCACCACTGAATTGCTGTCATCACTAATTGTCTGTCACACCTGGG
The DNA here is from genome assembly GCF_963971535.1 of Notolepis coatsorum. Taxonomy (NCBI): domain Eukaryota; kingdom Metazoa; phylum Chordata; class Actinopteri; order Aulopiformes; family Paralepididae; genus Notolepis; species Notolepis coatsorum. The sequence continues at coordinate 19,617,296 of NC_140172.1, forward strand.
TGCTGTCATTGGTTGTCAGACTGCTGTCACTCATTGACAGGGTGGAATGTTTGGTATGTGCCTATTTAACGTTTGCTCTATCCTTTGTCATTTGCTAGAGCTTCACCTAAACTACGGACAAGATACAGATGGAACAAGCACTGACCTAAAGTCTTTATCACTGTACTTGCATATACTCTTATCCCTGGTAATAAACAGTACCCCCACCACCCCAATAACAGCCTGTTCCAGCTGCTGAGGTCAGGCAGACGCCTGCGAACCCCAGCTACTAGGACGGAGAGGCTTAGGCTCAGCTTCTTCCCCCAGGCCATCAGAGCCTTGAACAATGAACATTGAGTGCCACAGAAACTGAACTATCCACACACAAGCACACACGAGCACACACACGACACGCACGCTCACACACTAGCAGCCACTTTAACACGAGCGGGCACACACTCATGCCGCACACACGCACACTTATGGCCAAGAGGAAAGGCCACTTTAAATTAGTATAACAGGAACAGTGTATTGCACTACTAAAGCTACCTAGCATGTCCTATATGCTCTGTAAATACTATGTACAGATACCGAGATGTCACACCATGTTACCTGTTACCTGTTTATTGCACAATGTTGTTTTTTTATTGGATTCTATTATATGTTGTACCACTGTATTTTTATTGGATTCTATTATATGTTGTACCACTGTATTGCACATCGTCGCGGGCAAGACCACCCGCATTTCGTTGTATACTTGTATGCCGTGACAATTAAAACTCTTGACTTGACTTGACTTGACTACACCTGTTTTGGAAGAGTAAACCTATCTCTGTCTCGTTCTTCTTCGACAACTTGGAAGTCACTTACCCCGTTTGTAACAGTGAGGTCGGATATATGAGTGAGTGGCCGCGATCTCTCTCTCTCTCTCTCTCTCTCTCTCTCTCTCTCTCTCTCTCTCTCTCTCTCTCTCTCTCTCTCTCTCTCTCTCTCTCTCTCTCTCTCTCTCTCTCTCTCTCTCTCTCTCTCTCTCTCTCTCTCTCTCTCTCTCTCACACGCAGTACGCGTTGATTCATGATTCATGATCATTACATTATGATCGACTGGAATAAAAAAAATTGCTTTACAATTTACATACTGTAGCTGTCCCTTTGTTCATTAATGTTTAACCTAAATGTAGAACAACTCACCAAAACTATTTGACAAAAAAATCTATGAAGGGGGGTTAGCCCCCCCCCCCCCTTCACCCCCCCTCCCCCTACCCTGTGCGCCCTCCCAAAAGTGGATCGGACCGGCCGCCACTGTTTGTGCCGCCAGGAGGCGCAAAGTCAAGTTGGAAATCATTATATCCATCCAGCACACCGCTGTGTGTGTGTGTGTGTGTGTGTGTGTGTGTGTGTGTGTGTGTGTGTGTGTGTGTGTGTGTGTGTGTGTGTGTGTGTGTGTGCGACACTACAGACATGGACATATTATTTTGCAATGTAATGCTTTTCTGTTGATTATTTAACTGTTATTGGTACAGTAATTGTGTGATATTTTTTATTAACGTGCGTTTTTTATGCTCAGCTGCGATGTACTGAGATGCTGAGATGTACAGTATTATTATTATTATTATTATTATTATTATTATTATTATTATTATTATTATTATTATTATTATTATTATTATTATTATTATTATTATTATTATTATTACGTTGAGACAACCTAGCTTGCTGGCCCGAGACCAGCCCCTACTATGCCTCTGATTCGCAGACTAGTGGTTGGGGGGCTCTGGTTGGAGGAAATGTGACGAGTTACACGGTGGAGAGAGGGAAATATCGTTCCGTCATAATACATGTTAAATTGAAAATAAAAAAGACTACATTATATACGGCTGTGGTTTACTTCATTGAATTAATTATTTTGCAGTTATTGGTGTTTGTTAGTTTATCTTCGTTTGTTAGATGTATTGTTAAAGTGAGCAATACGTAGTTTCGACCGTATTAGTACATCTGATTACAATAAATAGTAAGTTGTTCAACTAACATGGCTAGCTTGCATCTACCTACCAGCTACCAGCCACCAGGCCAGCCCCAGGCTACACCATCAGGCCAGGCCCAGGCATCACCAGCCCAGCTAACACCATCAGGCCAGGCCCAGGCTTCACCATCAGGCCAGGCCCAGACATCACCAGCCCAGCTACCACCATCAGGCCAGGCCCAGGCATCACCAGCCCAGCTACCACCATCAGGCCAGGTCCAGGCTTCACCATCAGGCCAGGCCCAGGCATCACCAGCCCAGCTACCACCATCAGGCCAGGCCCAGGCTTCACCATCAGGCCAGGCCCAGGCTACACCATCAGGCCAGTTTAACTGTTTAACTGTGTAGAGGGGCATTTCTTGTACTGAAATACCGCACAGGGATAGCACACTGGATCCTTCTGAACAGCTGTTTCAGCTGGAGCATTTTATAGACAAACATTACGACAATATCAACATGTCGTAACAGAAGCCTGTGAAACTTAACATTCAGACAAAGTCACAGAAGATTACAGACTGTATTAAGCCCAAACTGAGTAAAAGATCACGTTCTGACATTGAAGATGCAGAGGAAGCTACATTGGAGGAAGCACTGACAATAAGAGAGGTTGACATGAATCTAACATTACAGGCCATCAATAAGAGACTTGATAAACTGGATATGTTGGACTTGATGATGCAGGAAATGATGATGCAAGACAATCTGGTTTTTACAGGGATAGCAGAGAAGGAGAGCAAGGACTGTGAAACAGTCATAAGGGAGTTTATGTCAGACCAGCTAAGACTGCCTAGGGACACTGTTCAGAACATCACCTTCTCTAGAGTACACAGAATGGGAAAACCCTCAGGGGACAGACCACAGGCAATAGTGGCTCGTTTTGAGCATCACCAGCAGAAGGAGTGTGGTAACATTGACTGTATTTCATAACTAATATGTGTGAATAATTAGAGAAACCATATGCAATACACTGGGGTGCTCTAAGGAACTGTTTTGAACCCAGATGAAACCCCAGCGGTTGTTGAAACTGTATTTAGATAAGCCATTCCAAACCCCCCACTCTAACAGATGTAATCAGTGGAGAACAAAGACTGTATGTAAATATAAGTCACACCCAGCGTCTAACAGAATACAGGCAGAGAAACATAGACCAAACTTGCTTTTGCTAAGAGTTCATGGAAACAAATACACGTATAAAGTTATTCTTTATCACTGTTTGATATAAAAATGTAAGCCAAGAGTAAAACTGTGATAATACTGGAAGAGTGTAATTCAGAATCCACTAGAGATATTTGGGTAAAATGTTTAACTAGGAGATGTCTCTGTGGAAGAAAGCCACAGACCCCCTGGACTGAGGAGACCTGAGCAGCAAAGCACCCTCCTCTGTTTACTGAAGGAAGACACCGACAAGGAGATCGAGGAGGGGGGGGGGGGGCAGCCAGCCCCCACAGAGGAAACCAGGGGGAGGGGCGGACCGCCCTCCCAGAAGACCACCGGATTGGACCAAAACGTACTACTAGACTGTTATGATTGGGGGAAAATTATAGTATTTAAGATCGAACACAGTGTTAATTCAGGGAGCCCAGACACCCCAGGTCTGCCGCTCCCCGATCCATCCAGAGAATGCTGTCTGCTGATTTTTCATGTGAGTAAGCTGGATGGCCCCATGGTTGGTTAGAATAAAATTGTGAGGATTCGCCTGTCCCTGGACCCCTTTTCCCTGTCTCCTACTCTTCACCAGCCCCCACCTTTGGACATTCTTGTTCCCCTACCTTCACGCACCTGTTGGGAGTTTGCGATCAGCTCGGGAGAGTACTTAGGTTGCAGACTCCCCTCCAGTCCTTGTCGGGTCGTTCTGTGTTCTGGACTCTGTGTTCGTTCTGTATTCTGTATGTTACCATCACCTGCCGCGTCTCCGGCGTGAGACGACGTGCCAGCCATCACCACCTGTCGCCGTTTGCCTGGAGTGGGACACCGCCTTCGCTCTCTAATTCTCTACGGGAGGTTTCCAGTGTTCCCACTCCAAACGTCAAGCCGGCTCGCCATCGCTCCCGATTCCACGGGAGGAAGGCGTCTCTTCGTGATCCTCGTTCCTGGGGTGAGGCTCGCCGTCGCTCCCTATTATTCCACGGGAGGATGACGTGTGCTCATCCCGTTCCCCTCGGACCCCGGCTCGTCGTCGCTCCCTATTATTCCACGGGAGGATGGCGTGTGCTCATCCCGTTCCATCGGACCCCGGCTCGTCGTCGCTCCCTATTATTCCACGGGAGGATGGCGTGTGCCCATCCCGTTTCCCCTCGGACCCAGGCTCGTCGTCGCTCCCTATTATTCCACGGGAGGATGGCGTGTGCCCATCCCGTTTCCCCTCGGACCCCTTTTGTTCTGCGCTGCCCGTCTGCAGCATCCGAGGAGGAGGAGGAGGATTCCTTCCTGAGCAGCAGAGCCCTACTCTGTGTAGGGACGGGAGGAGGATCTCCGTGCCCGGCCTCCGCTGTCGGGCCCCTGTCCCCATGCCAGGCCTCCGCCGTCGGGCCCCTGTCCCCGTGCCAGGCCTCCGCCGTCGGGCTCCTGTCCCGGTGCCCGGCCTCCACCGTCGGGCTCCTGTCCCGGTGCCCGGCCTCCGCCGTCGGGCCCCTGTCCCCGTGCCCGGCCTCCGCCGTCGTAACCCTGTCCTCATCCCTGTAAGCGGTCCTGGCCCTGACACTTAGCCCTGACACTTGCCCTGGTCCTGGCCCTGACACTTAGCCCTGGCCCTTAGCTCTGGTCCTGGCCCTGACACTTAGCCCTGGCCCTTAGCTCTGGTCCTGGCCCTGACACTTAGCCCTGGCCCTTAGCTCTGGTCCTGGTCCTGACACTTAGCCCTGGCCCTTAGCCCTGGTCCCTTAGCCTGTTCGCCTGTTAAAGGCACAGTGCCGCAGTTTCATATTTCATGGACTCTTGTGTTTTTTGTGTTCTCCCTTAAAGGGACTGTGCCGCTTTTTGTTATTTAATAAATATTGCCCTGTTTTGGCTTACTCTAATACCTGTCTTGTGTTGTGCGATTGGGGTCGGTTTCAAACCATAACAGTACGACCCGACCAGTCGACGACCCCAGCCAGCACAGACAGTGTATTAGAGAGTCCCCTGTTAGCTCCCCTGTTAGCTCCCCTGTTAGCTCCCCTGTTAGCTCCCCTGTTAGCTCCCCTGTTAGCTCCCCTGGTAGCCTTGTTAGCTCCCCTGTTAGCTCCCCTGTTAGCTCCCCTGTTAGCCTCGTTAGCTCCCCTGATAGCTACCCTGTTCCCCACAGCTAGGACTGTCCTTTCAGCTAGCTTGTTCTCCTCAGCTAGTCCAGCCGTCTGCTAGCTTAGCCCCTGCAGCTAACCGGCTTCCTCAGCTGGTCCAGCCGTCTGCTAGCTTAGCCCCTGCGGCTACCCCATGTGTTCTCATGCTAGTCCAGCCCTGTCTGCTAGCCTAGCTCCGGCGGCTAGCGCAGCCTCTATGTTAATGTAGCAGTACAGCTAGCATAGGCCCTGTAGCTAGCAATGCCCTGGCAGCTACCCTGTCCCTCTGCTAGCCCCACATTAGGTGTAGCTTCCCCTGCTAGCATGGCCCATTTTTTTTTGTTTGGTTGCTCTGTCATGTCCCCTGCCCCGCTGTCTGTTTTTTTTTTCTCTCCCTTCTCCGGCCCCGTTCCTCTGCCCCTCCTGGGTTCCTGTCGCCACTCCCCTGCCCCGGTGTCGCTCGTCCCGGCCTTGTCCGTCCTGACTTTTTTTTCCCCCCCGGACTCTCCCTGTGTTCTCCCAGCCCCCTGTCCTGCCCGTTCCCGGATGGTCCCTTTTGACGTCTGGGAGCCGTCTGTGGAGGGGGGGGTACTGTGAGGATTCGCCTGTCCCTGGACCCCTTTTCCCTGTCTCCTCTCCTCATCAGCCCCCACCCTTGCGATAACTTTTCCCTGTCTCCTACTCTTCACCAGCCCCCACCTTTGGACATTCTTGTTCCCCTACCTTCACGCACCTCTTCTTGTTGCTGTCGTGTAGGACCTCCAAGTGGGCGCCGTCGCACTTGCTGCATCTTTTCTTTAGGCGGCACTCAGCTGCCATATGGCTGCGTGCGCAGCGGAAGCAGCGGCGGTTGGCTTTGATCCACTGACTCACCTCGTCAGCGGTCAGCTTCTTGAAGGTGTCACATTGAGACAGCCAATGTTCATTTTCACAGTACTGGCATACAATCTTCCACTTCCCCTTGGTCTGGGGGGTGCTGTGGTTCTTGTGCTGCGGCACTGACTCGGCCTGGTGCATAACTGTCACTGACCGGCGGTTATCGTTGGACCTCCGAGGTCCATCTCTTGGGCTAGATCCACTCCACACGAATGTGTCCAGTCGTAGGCTGCTAACTTCCCTTGCGAGGAAGGCAGCCAGGTCTAGGAGGGATGGCTCTGGACCGTTGGGGTCACGGTGGTCTCTCTGCCGCCGAAAACGCTCTTGGCGGGCTGGAGGGAGCTTCTCCAGTATTCGCTCCACATTAGAATTTGCATACAGTTCATATCTCCCCTTCTCCTTTTGGGACCCCAGCATCCCCACGAGGGATTGTACCTTGATAGAGAGGTCATCCAGTGCTCTATTGTCTTTGGCTGGGGGGAGGCGGTCGATATCCCGTATTTCTTGGATCACGTAATCCCATATGCGTCCATAACGCTGGTCGAGGGCCACCAGAGCCGCGGAGTATGGGGTGCTTGAGTTGGAATATGCCAGCGCTATGTTATGCGCTCTGGGCACCTTGAGATGCTTGAGGAGGATGGCATATTTGTACGACTCGTCGTGGACATCGGACATCATAGTCTCCAAACATGCGTAATTCCGTGTACTGTGCTCTGTCCTCGCGCGTAAAGTCTGGGAACGTCGGTGTGCCAAGGTACGATGCCATGGATGGCTGGTACATTGGTGAGCGTAGGGGAAGAGGCCTCCTGGGCGAGTCTCCCCGTACGTGTGGTCGTGGGTTAGTACTTGGTGGGTACCAGAGGCCGGGTCCCCAGGTGCTGTTCCTCGGTGCTGACTGTACGTCAAACTCACCCGTGAGTTGGGTCGGGGGTTTGTAGTGCAGTGACTCTGGGCTGAAGTCGGGGCTGTACTGGGCCTCCTGGTCCAAAGTATGTTTGTGCTGGTGGGCTTGATATTCCTCCTCTTCCTCTTCTAGGTCCTGGAGTCTTCTAGTTAGTCTCTCGGCGACGTAGGCCGGTTCTTCCCGTTGGCTGGGTCTCGTATGGACCGGTCGGGGAGGGGGCTCGGAGACGTAGACAGGTTCCTCCTGTTGGCCGGGTCCCGGGTAGCTTTGTCGGGTAGGGGAAGGTGCCCTAGACCCTTGTCGTGATGATCTCCGGGAGCTCCGTGCGGAGAGAGGGGGTGTTGCCCTGGCGATCAATTGTTCTATCATCTGCGCCTGCAGCCGGTCGCGCTCTGCTTCGCACTGCGCATTGGCGGTGTCGCGCTGTGCATTGGCGCGGTCTCGTTCGATGTTCTCTTCCGTCTGAAGGTGCCTCTCCTCCAGTCTGATGCGGTCGTCCTCACTCCTTTGTTGCGCCTGGAGGCGCTCTCGTTCAGTTGCAGAGTGTTCGCGCTCACTAAGGGCTTGCGCTTGGAGTTGCGCGTGAAGGTGCTCTCGTTCCGCTGCAGTGTTCGCGCTCGCTTAATTGTTGCGCCTGGAGGCGCTCTCGTTGTTCGCGCTCGCTCATTTGTTGAGCCTGGAGGCGCTCTCGTTCCACGGCAGAGTGTTCGCGCTCACTTAATTGTTGCGCCCGGAGGCGCTCTCGTTCCGCTGCAGAGTGTTCGCGCTCACTAAGGGCTTGCGCTTGGAGTTGCGCGTGGAGGCGCTCTCTCTCCGTGGCAGAGTGTTCGCGCTCACTAAGCGTCTTTGCTTGAAGCCGGTCGCGCTCACCCTGAAGTCGGTCTCTTTCGGTTGAGGCTGTCAGCGTGGCGATCAAGGCTTGCGCCAGTCTCTGGTCCGCCTCGCTGGGGGATGACACTGACGGAGGTGATCGGGTGCTGACAGGGCTTGTTGGAGATCTGTTCTCCTGGCGCGCTCTGAGATCTATCTCCTGGGCGCGGTACTCTTCTCTTGGTTGTGTGTCGGGTTCTATCCCTGGAGCGCTTTCTTTATCCTGGAGCGCTCCGGGGTCTATCCCGGTGACGCTGTCTGGAGGTATAGTCACGTCATGTCCCACTTGGTCCCCCCCGTGAGCTAAGTCAGTTTCGTTTGAACCCACTGGGGTCTCTACTGGCAGGGTCGCCAAGTCGATAGGGTTGGACATGCTTAAACTATCCGATGTATCCGTATTTAACGTCTGTTTAGATAAGCTAAGGGGTAGAACGAAAGCAAAGTCCTCCAGATATGGAGGTAGCTGACGTTTGCGCTGCGGGCGTTCTAGCTTAGGGGAGCCGCTTGGAGAGTGTTCACCGCTGGCCATGTCAATATTAATATTATATTAAATATTACACTGATACCCTCCGGCTCGAAGGACCAATTGTAACTGAGGGGTTACAAAACCCTGACTGTATTAAAGATTGTGATAGATTAAACCACTGCTAGTTATGTACTTTAATTACTGGCCAGACAGTACATCAAATATAGATGGTGAACACCCACAAGAACACGGCATTGACAAAGAAATAGTATTTGAGGGTAATTTATTATTATTATGCAACATTGGGTTACAGAATGAGAATTAGGGTCGCGCTTGTATGGCGAAGAATATGCGTAAAGTCAGTCAATAGCATGATTTACTAAGAATAGCAGGAATCCTACGATGGGTCTAGGTTGACACCACCTGTCGTATAGTAGCAACTATATAGGGCAACACTGGTACCGCCTGGAGACAATGGGTTCCCTCCGGGGGTGTAAGGCCTGGAGGGTAGAGGAATGTTCGGGTACTCAGTCTGATTCAATGAGGAGTAAAGAGACTCCAGGTACAGGAGTCGGTCCTTGTAACTCCCTTTATCAGCAGCAAAGCAATAATTGTAATCCAAATGCTCGATAGCATTGATGACAGTTAGCCAGCCTCCGTCCACGAGGCCAGCCCGAGTTGTAATCCTCACGAGGTTGAATCCCAAACGATAGTGGAAATCAACAATGCTCTTCTCCGGGTAACACGTTCCAAATCAATATAATCCAACCAGTAATGGTTCTGCAATCGCCGACGCCGATTCTCCTGTGTACATGTCTAACGGTTCTCCGCCTAGGACTCCTCGGGTGTGGGCGACGTATTTAGGCCACACACCCTGGCTAAGTACACTAGCTAAAGACACGACGAACCGCTGGGTAATGCTACACACGAACGAACTGTGGCCGCACGATATACACTAAATGAACGACTATTTACTTCACATTAGATTAGGTCGAACTCGACGTTACTGCATTAAACTCTGACACTTTACTATTCTATTCGCACGTGGTTCTCAACGCTCTGTTAGACGCAAGGTTGCTCACTTCACTGCACGTTGACTCGGGATGAACAACAACTCTGGGCACCTGCGCCGTATATATACTTAAGTGAATATCTAGTCCCAAACCGCAGTCTTTGTCTGGTATCAATACGCTGTCTCCGGGCATGTCCTGACATGCCTGAACTTGTCTTTGAACCCGCCGTTGGGGGCCTGCGCGCTGGCGCCTAGGGGCGCTGTCCAATAAGGAGAGCGAATATTACTCTGGTTTGAACGCAGGTAAAGGGATATTCCGTGTATATATATAAATAATATACAAAGTATATCAAACAATAAAGGTAGATTCTCAGTTTAATCTGGCCCTTCACAACAACTAACATTGTCTCAAAGATGGGAAGAGCTGTAGGCATTGTTAGAAAATGTGCTTCTTTTGTTGATCGTCCTCTTCTACGTCAGATTATTCAGAGTCTAGTCCTGTGTCATGTTGATTATTGTTCGGTGATCTGGTCATCTGCCACCAAAGGTGAGATCAGGAGACTACAGGTAGTCCAGAACAGGGCAGCACGGTTGGCTTTGGGTTGCTCACTAAGGTCCAATGTCAACCGTATGCATGCTGGTCTCTCCTGGCTCACAGTTGAAAAAAGGTTATCGTCTAACTCACTTGTATTGTGTAAATCAGTCATTAACAGCAAGACTCCATATTTTGTGTTTGAGCAACTTGTTTACAGAAGCTCTATACAAGACCATAATACAAGAGGGGCCAGAAATGGTCAGTTTGTACTCCCTCATCCTAGAACCAATGCTTTAAAGCGGTCTTTTATTTATAGGTGCATAACACTCTGGAAGAACCTACCTAGTTATCTCTACACTTTTAGTAAATCATTTCATATTCAATTTCATAGCTACAGCTAGACGCTACCGGCTAGTCTTTTAGACCATCGAGGAGCCTGTTGTTTCATAGCTACAGCTATGCGCTACCGGCTGGTCTTGTTGTTTCATAGCTACAGCTAGACGCTACCGGCTAGTCTTTTAGACCATCGAGGAGCTTGTTGTTTCATAGCTACAGCTAGACGCTACCGGCTAGTCTTTTAGACCATCGAGGAGCTTGTTGTTTCATAGCTACAGCTAGGCGCTACCGGCTGGTCTTGTTGTTTCATAGCTACAGCTAGGCGCTACCGGCTAGTCTTGTTGTTTCATAGCTACAGCTAGGCGCTACCGGCTAGTCTTGTTGTTTCATAGCTACAGCTAGGCGCTACCGGCTGGTCTTGTTGTTTCATAGCTACAGCTAGACGCTACCGGCTAGTCTTTTAGACCATCGAGGAGCTTGTTGTTTCATAGCTACAACTAAACGCTACCGGCTAGTCTTTTAGACCATCGATATCCCAGGAAATATACAGCAACCCATATGACAGCCATGTGTGAGTCATGCAACCTTACCATTTCAAAGCTGAAAGAGAACATCTTTCAGCTAAAATCCGAGCTTAGTGAGAAAAACAAGCTTGTCATGGAGTTCTCAACCATCGCCTCAACACAGGCGAATAAAATCGCTGTCCTGTCAACCAGCTCCATGGGTACTCTTCTTTTGGATAGCAATAGTCTCTCCAGCCCAGACGGAGCTCCGGAGGCTCCTGCACAGTCTGAGAAACCCTGGTCACTCTTGGGAGCTAAGCCCAAGCTTCGTGCCACCTCCACTCCTTGGAAGGGTTGGTCCAATGTTGTTGCTGGCAAGGGAAAAAATGCCGGTAGGTCACACGTTCGAGAGCCCGAGAGGATCCAGCTTATGAACAGATACGACATCTTGAATAAGCAGGATCCCCCCCCCCCCCCTCACTGGATTCCCGGTTTGTGGATCGCCGCTCTGGGACAGCTCTGTCCCCCCAATCTATCCACAGGCTGGTCAAACCGGTCTAAAGCCACCGCCTACACAGGGAGCTAATAGGAAGCGTTCCTGTCCCTCGTCCCTCGTCCACGTCCACGTTAAACCAGTGTAAACGCCTCCGACGGAGAACCCCTCCGTCCCCTGGTGACCCACTGTCCGAACGTGTCCCCTCAAATACCCGGCTGCAGCTTTCGCCCCCACTGACCACCCGAGTATTAGATACAGCTAAGGCAAATGGTGACGTCACCAAGGAAATCCCTGTTCCCGCTGCGAGCAACGCCAATGCAGCTCTCAGCGACAGAGCTGTTGTTCCTACCTCTTCCCCTATTGTCTCGGACACTCTTATTATAGGTGACTCAATCATCCGCTATGTCTCTGTGAAAGGTTGCGAGACAAGGTGCTACTCTGGTACTCTGTTGTCTGAGGTGTGTCAAAATTCCCTGGTGGTTCACATTGGAGCCAATGATATTAAAGCTGGTGCATCAGAGCTGATAAAATAGGATTTACATTTATTACTGGACACTCTCTGTCAGACTGGTAAGACAATAGCCATCTCAGGGCCCCTACCCTGCCTATATCGTGGGGATATGAAATACAGTCGCCTTCACCAATTACATCTGTGGCTGAAGGAAAGCTGCTGGTTCTGGAACCTTACCTACATAGATAACTTCACTCTTTTTTATGACAGATGTGACCTCTTCAATAGGGACGGAGTACATTTAAACAGGTCTGGAGCCAAGCTGCTCTCTATGAATATTTCTGATACATTGCAAGCCCTCTTTTCATTTCTCCAAAAGCCTGTAAATTGATGCTCTGTATGCCCAAGTTCTACAGTAACTCAATTAACTCACCCCCTTCAACTCTCTCCCCAGCCCAGGCTTGGGCAGCTTAGTAATCAGGAAAATAGTGCCCCGCTAATATCTTCTTCAATTTTATCATCAAAGTTACCTCTACCATTTCATCAATAATGCAATAATTAGCAATAGACATCAAAATAGAGCATCTGGTAAAGCAAATTTGACAGACCTCCGACCTTTAAAGTATTACAGTCCAGTAAAATGCCATGGTCATGGGATAAAGATGGCCCTATTTAACATTAGGTCACTTCTCTACAAGTCCTCATCGGTGAGTGACATCATCTGCGATGAGAAATTAGATATTATCTTTCTAACGGAGACATGGCTTGGCTCTGATTGAGCGGTAACTTTGGCCGCTGCCTGCCCCGCGGAGTATAGTTATATACTCGTACTGGCATCGCGTCCCGCTCTTAAGCCATACCGAGATATACCTCATCTCATGCACCTAGTGTACTCCATCAACGAATAAAAACCAATACACCCAGCACCTGCCAGGCCCCGCCCTACTGCCGTACTATATAGTACTAGGCGTGGCCACCACTCACTCTTCCTCTATTTTCGTTTCCATCATAGCGGATGCATGACACCCTATGCAACTAGTTGATATGAAAAGTTTAGAGAAATTAGGTTGAGTGCTTACCAAAGATTTGCCTACCCCTGAAATCTTCGCGGCATGTTCTGGCGGCGCTCGTATGGGTTCTGCGACTCTGCAGCGGGATGCATTTCGATGCATTTCAGCGTCGAGTTCTGTAGTCTCCTTGTCTTCTTGACAGCAGACAGAGGGACAGCGTGTGAGGTGTAGCTATCGAGCTACCTCGCACAAGGTAGGACTTGCGCCACTAGGCATTATCGCTGGTGTTAGTAAATGCTGCTTGTTGTGAGTTGTATATTTGCGCCAGGGGCAGGATGTTTGGGTAAACGTCCCTCTGAGTGGACGTTTCCCAGGCTGTCCTGGAGCGCGCTGCTAATACTAAATGCTATAAATGCTGGGTCACTGTTCTACTGTTCCCCGCTGTGGGATGTCACTAGGCATGACAATGCTGGCGTTTGTGATGTGCTCGAGTTGTCCCGAGAGACAACCGAGTTGTGTATTGGCGCAAGTGGCGGGATATCTGGGTAAACGTTGTTGTTTTCCCCGTTATCCTGGAGCGCGCGGGTAACGCTATGCTATATTGGGCTACTGTTTCTGTTCTGTCTCTCTGCTACGGGAATGTCTGTCTATACTACAGTCTTCCCTCCTCTCAACCATTCATGCTGACGGTCAATCGGTGTCTACTGGGGGAGTATTGCGGGGGGGGGCTTTGTTTACCTTTCATGGGTAAATGGGCTGAGGTCTAGGGCTGGTGTGCTGTTGTGAATATTATGAATGAATGCGGGACTGGTTCTCTCTGGTCCGCATCCCCTTAACGTTGTGTGCATGGGTTTGCCCATTCTACAGTATATTCGTGGTGTTAGTTCATTTATTCATTAACCCCTTCATGGTGCACACCACAGTGGAGGTTGCTGGTTGCAACGACCACTGGTGTTAGCATCAGTCCTTTGCTTTTGACATGTTGAAACAGTGCCCCGCCCGGCCGACGCTGTGAGGTGGGTCGGCCCGGCGAGTGGCTGGTGGGCTGCTAAAGCCTGTACCGCCACGGTATGGAATTGGCAGCGATTAGTAACTGTGTTCGAATTGCTGTTTTTTCTATAAAAAAATGGTGTCTGGTGGCGGGGCCTTGAGGGCCAGCCGACGTCGACACATCGCGCGAGGTTGTTGACGTTATTAGCTTTGACCTAGCCGCAAGCTATAACCACTCAGGGCTCCCCTCTCCGCAGAGGATCTTGGTCTTCCGCTGGAGCGCGGGCGGTATTTGTCCTAGGCCCCACACCGCCTCACACCGCGCAGCCAGAAGAAGAGAGAGCACGGCCTCGACAGGCGGCCATGTTTTCCCCCGCCAGAGGTATCCTGGGCGTTGAATCGACAGGTGTCCACAAGGCCGACAGCCTTGGCGGCCGAGGGATCGGCCATGTTGGATGAGCTCGGCTTGGAATATACAAGCCGTCACCGCCCTGCCGCGAGCAGCCCGCTCTCCGATCACTCCCTCCCCCAACACCAGCGGAAAAGGGGCTCTGATTGTTTCCTTTGGCTGCGGGCCGCATGCCTTCGTTGAGGCGCGTGCGGCCCCACTTTTCGCTTCTCATGGGGACAGGGGCTGACACCCAGTTGATGGCTGAGCCTGGGTCTGTCCGTGAGAATGTTGTGCTGTCAAGCGGCTCCCACACCATAAGCTGTGTTTGGTTGAGCCTGGTGTTACATCTGTCAACTATAAGTGTTGTCAGCAGGGGGGCTCGAAACCTTTTTGAGGCGCACAGTGCGGGCTTCCCCGACCTCGCCAGGCCAGGTATCATGTTGGTGCCTCCCACTCCTGAAAGATTGGCAGTGGTCTCGCAGGCGCGCGTGATTTGGGTGGTAGTAATATCACTGCAGGGCTACGGTGTGTAGGAACCCCTTGGGTGCGATTGCCTCATGGGTAGTGTCAGGGTCAGATGTCCCGACACAGAACGCTCTGCTCGCACGGGTCCAGGGTTGGCTACGCACAGCGGGTGGGACCGGGTCTGACACCCCCCCTCCCGATTTCTCAGGCACCAGAGAACACCGGGAGGAGAACGCCACGGCGATGGCTTGCTTCGTCCACAGAGATCGGATCTCATCTGCACCGGGCGGCGGGCGGCTGGCTATGGGCGTTCTCCATCTGCGCGGCCTGAGGGCTCTCCACATCCCCGGCAGGGTGAATGTGGGTACAGGTGTAATGTCGCGGGGTGGTCCTCACCCTGACGGGTGGGGATTACGTCCGGACATAGTCAGGCAGGTCTGGGACCAATGCCGTGCCGCCTGGGATTTTTTCCCCCATACATCTGTTAGGTCAGTTGTTGGGGCGGGTACGTTGAGGAGCGCAGGTCCTTGATCCTGATTGCGCCGGACCGGGGCGCGGCTGTGTGGTTCCCGGTCCTGATCCAGCTCTTGGTATCCCGTCATGGCCTGTTCCTTGGTCATCGCGGGCCCTCTCTCAAGCGCACGGGTCTCTGTGTTAGTTCCCTGTGCTGGGCCAGCTGCTGCTGGGTTGGCTGGTGAGAGGGTGAGTCTGGAGAGGATGGATCCTTCTGTGGTTGGTACCATCCGGAACGCACATGCTCCCTCCACTATCGCGGGTTACGCGGTTAGGTGGCGTATTTTCCAAGAGTGGTGTAAGGCCACCCTCTTATGAAGCGTTTCCTGCTTGGCGTTCGACGCCTTAAGCCGGTGAAACGCTCTTTGGCTCCAAGCTGGGATCTTCAATTGGTCCTCGTCGGTTGTCCTTGGCCCCGTTTGAGCCTCTTGAGCAAGCGCTGTTGGAACGGCTGTCGTTCAAGACTGCGTTCTTGCTGGCCATCACCTCCGCTAAAACGCGTGGGTGTGCTTTGTGCTCTCTCGGTACGGCCAGAGTGCCTGTCTTTTCGTTCCGATAGCGGTGCCACTCTGCGGCCTAATCCAGCCTTCGTGCCTAAAAATATCCGGAGTGCTTTCCGCTCCAGAGTTGGAGGCGGGCCTTCACCTGTCATGTCCGGTCCGGGCTTGGGGGTTTACCTCAGCCGTACTCAGGGCCTCAGGGCTACCGATCAGCTCTTTGTCTGTTACGGTGGCTCTCGTGCTGTTAAGGCACTGTCGAAACAGCGCCTGTCCTATTGGTTGTGCGAGGGCATTGCCCTTTGCTTTACGTTGGCCGGGCTGGCTCCCCCTGGGGGCGTCAGGGCGCACTCCACTCGTGGGGTGGCGGCCTCTGCCGCTCTCCTGGGTGGGGCCTCGGTGGGGGACATCTGTGCTGCGGCTTCATGGTCCTCACTGGGACACTTCGTAAGGTTTTACCTCATGGACATGACCGGGGGTTCTGTCTCCCAGGCGGTTCTGAGGTCTGTGGCCTCTCCTGCTTCCCGTCCTTTGGTAGGGTAGCAGGCGTGTGTGGGTGTGGGCCACAATGTGTTGTGTCACACGTGGTTCCGCCTGTGCTGTGCTTTCAAGAGGTTCTAGTTCCCTCTTGTTCGCACTCGGGTGGAGTTGACTGCCGCCCCCTCTTCATTAGGAAGGGTGGGGTGACGGGACTCCCCTCCCCCCCTGATGTGGGCTTACGGGTCCTCAGGGGGTGCATTTGTCGGGCCTCGCGTCCGCTCTACCCCATATCTCGGTATGGCTTAAGAGCGGGACGCAATGCCAGTACGAGTATATAACGACAGGTTATGTATATAACCTAGTTATATGAGTACTGGCTAAGCGTCCCGCTCTTAGCGTGCCCTGAGTTCCCTTGGGGAAACTTTTCTTTGGAAACGATTTTCCGAGGAAGAGTGAGTGGTGGCCACGCCTAGTACTATATAGTACGGCAGTAGGGCGGGGCCTGGCAGGTGCTGGGTGTATTGGTTTTTATTCGTTGATGGAGTACACTAGGTACATGAGATGAGGTATATCTCGGTATGGCTTAAGAGCGGGACGCTTAGCCAGTACTCATATAACTAGGTTATATACATAACCTGTCGTTTTGTGCACTCAATACGTGAGGGCAAGAAAGGAGGTGGACTGGCAAATATTTTCTCAGACACTTTAAAATGTAAACCTCTGACTCTTGAGAGTAAATCCCCTATGCTAATAATTACTATTTATCGTCCTCCAAAGCTCAGTAAAACCTTATTTTTAACAGAAATAGCTGAACTTTTATCTATCTGTTCCACTAACTACGACAGAACCCTGATAACAGGCGACGGAAACCTTCATGTGGAGAATGTATCAGATACTGAAGCTGTGGGCTTCCTACAGTTGTTGTACTCTTTTGATTTTATTCAGTATGTTGTCGGCCCAACACAAAAACACGGCCACACCCTGGACTTGGTGATCTCTAGAGGTATGAGAATCACTGTCGACAAAATTATTGAAAGGCCGGAGCTATCTGACCAACATCTGCTATGTTTTAGTATGACTGTCCCTGATCTTGAGAAAAACAGTACAGACTATACTATTAAAAAACGTTTCTTTAGCCCGTCAGCAGCCAGTGAGTTCCCTAGTCATCTGGTAGGTGCGCCCCCCCTACCCGAATCTTCCTCAGTAAATGATATGGTTCAACATTTTAGTCTTAAAGTAAGGTCAGCTCTCGACAAAGTGGCTCCCTTGAAAACCAAGAGGAGACATAAAGCCAGAATAACACCCTGGATCACCGAACATATGCGTTCACTTAAGAGGGAATGTCATAGAGTGGAGCGAGTTTGGAGAAAAACCAAGCTCACTGTCCACCTACAGTCTTTAAAGCAATCTACAGTTGCCTACAACAAAGCCATGTGTCTGGCAAGACAGACGTATTTCTCAGGCATTATTAATGAGAATAAGACAAATGCCAGAGTTTTATTTTCCACCATTGAACGTCTTTTAAATCCCCCCCCCAGTCCTACAAGCAGTCGCTCGCTGCCACTAAAGATAAGTGTAATGAGTTTGCATCCTTTTTTGATAATAAAATTCTTAACATTCATGCTAGTATTGTGAGTGATGCTCTTAGCACAAACTCTCAAACTACAAATGCCGCTAGTGGTGCTATATGCAACAGCAGTGGCGTCCTTTCACTAAAAGGCAAGGTATGGCGAGGAGGGGGGGGGGGGTGAAGGGGGTGTTTCCCCCCCTTGGTGGATTTTTTTTGTCAAATCAGTTGTGCAATAGTCACTTTTGGTGAGTTGTTTCTATACAATTCAGTTATATGACATTTAGGTATGACACAGACAGGACTACACAAGCATTTTTAGTATAGAAATGTGTCAACAGACTAAAGCAGGGAACCACAATATTTTGCATATGAATTATGCAGAATGTAATATCATAACTGTCTATTACTTTTCTTGCAATTGAGCCAATTTTCCTTAGGTACGGTTTTGAGGTGTGTGTTCAACAGAATGTAGTATCAAAAACACATTCACAAAAAGTATGGGTTACTGAATGCTGAACTGCACTATTATAATCACTAAGCCAGACCTTACCTGTGTCCCTGTATCACTTGTCTCTGCTGCCCTTTGATAAAAAAACGTCCCTATGTCCATTTTCCTTTTTTTTGGGCATATTTCAGTTAGTCACAGCAAAAGTCACCTAGTAAAAGTGAGATAATTGACAATATCAAAACATGCTAGGGCTGTACCAAATAGTTCGAAGCTTCGTTCATAATGTTGACATTCGAATTCTAAATCAACATAATCAGACAAATCGGATCCGGGATTTGGCTCCCATCAGTCGGGCAAGAACTGCGGGTTTTCAGCCTCTCTCCTCTCTCGCGGAGCTTAAGGGGGAGCTTAGTATTCCTGCCTCTGAGGAGGTGGCTACAACATCAACACACAGTGACTACATGCAGTCACTGTGTGTTGTTGTAGCCAGCGGGTAAATCGTGATTTTTTTATTTGTTTGTCATGACAAACCAATTACATAATCCAACATATGTGTAAAGGCACAACATATTCCAGTTAACGGTATCTTTTTTTAATTATTCGTTACGGCGTAGTCAATACTTCCATGCGTATAAATTGAGGAAGGCAGGGACCTCTGCCGCTAGCGGCAGCGGTGGATAAGGGGGCGGGTCACGTGGGGGTCGCGGCCAATCAGAGGAACCCGGAAACCGAAGTCCGTTGCGGAAAGGATACACGCTGCCTGGTGCCTTATAGGGGTACACTGGGGCGGGGCCTGGTCAAGTGCATGGGTGTTTTGTTTCGTTAATGAAGTACAGTAGGTACTGGAGATGAGGTATATCTCAATGGCGAAGAGCGAGACGCGATTGGCCAGTACGAGTATATAACCGAGGTACGTACCGTACCGTGGTTTTGGTGTACCGTTACACCTCTAGTATATAGAATTATTGTACATGCTATCATACAGAGCTATGGGTTATATGCAGGTGTATAAGTAGAGGGATTGTATAGCAGGTATATTCAGACAAATATGGATATAAATATGTGGTAAATATACAAATATGGATGTAAATATGCAGTATATACAGCACTGTTGTACATGCTATGATATCATACAGAGTATATGGGTAGACTAGTATGAGGTGGGTAGTTATTGTATTGATTGTCATGATTACTATGATTACAGTGTAGGGCAGTTGTAGACAGTGAAAGCAGTAGTCTGGTAAGAATGAGGAGGTAAACTTAACACCACTTTGTAAAGATCCACTTTTATAGCTCCATCTGTAGTGGAAACCATCACTTCTGCCCATGAATTGTCATCAAATGCGTTACCATGGAAACAACCGTCTGATTCTCTACAGCAGCTTCATCAAATAAAACCAGGAGATCCTTTTAAATAAAAATAGGTTTTCTGGATTTCTGTTGTTTGTCGTTCTGACCAGACTAGATATATAACACTATATATAACATGTGTTTTTCCTGTTTGTGTTTTGGTTTGTTTGTCTTGTCCTGCTCATCTCATTATGAAGGAATACTTGCTTGTACACCTGCACATAACCCTGTATGATAGCATGTACTATAATGCTGTATACCATATATATATATATTTATTCCCACCGCATATATACCTATCCTCACCTGTCTGTACTTACCTGCACATAGTCCTTTACTATATCTATACACCTCCTACTAGTTACGCTGCTGGTCAGTAGTAGTCATACTGTCTCTATATAATACAACTCTGTACATACATCTGATTAACACTACACTCAGTCAGTAGTACTAATTTATATATTTTATACCCAGTTTAATCACCTGTACATTGTATATTACTGATACATTTGCACTCTGGTTGGATGACAAACTTATTTCCATTGTACCATTCAAACATCGACGGCAGAGGCAACCATGCAAGTTGCCAACCTGCTCATCGGGAGCAGTTAGGGGTTAAGTGTCTTGCTCAAGGACACTTCGACACGCTGCCCAGGAGGAGCGGGAATCAAACCGGGAACCTCCAGATTACCAGACGACTGCCCTACCTCCCGAGCCAATGTCGCCCCTAATTATCATGTTGGGTTTCCCCCAGAAGTAGGCAACCCAAGATATTAACATTATAACTCAGCTCACTATAAACTCCCAGTACAGTCGAGAACAGAGAGAATCTTACATTATGATCTATAACATCAGAACATTGACACTCATGAATTCATTTTTTAAAGTGATAACACTATGATATAATAATAATGTTCATGTATCAAACACCTTTCTAAAAGTGACAGCCTTTTTTTGTCATATTGTGAACATTTCCCCATTGGCAATAATTGCATAATAATAATAATAATAATAATAATAATAATAATAATAATAATAATAATAATAATAATAATAATAATAATAATAATAATAATAATAATAATAATAATAATAATAATAATAAAAAGGTGAAAAGTTATCATGTCTCCTGTTTGTCTTCTCACTCATACAGTAGCATAAGTGGGTCTGATGAGGTTAGTCTGATCACCACACAACTCCAATACAGTTAATACATGTTTTATTAAACTGGAACATTCATGTTGTCCAGATTAATGGACGAAAGTCCAAAACAAACGAGTGGGAGTCAAACTAACAGTGATTGTGGTCACAAAATGGATACCACTTCAGATACATCTCTAACATGTCGCCTACTAAACAATTATCCTCCTAATATGTCACATTATAGTCATTTCTACTCTTCAGCATTTTGGAGACAGGGTAAGGGAGAATTCTGCTGTAGCTCTGATTCCAGACCAGAAGGGGTATGTGGCTCCAGAGGGTGGGGGCACCACTGGGCATTTCACATCTAGACCATCTCTGAATTTACCACCAGTAACTACAGTACAAAAAGTAAAAAGAAGTCAACATTGACATTGTACACTTCTCACCACTAGAGGGCACAATCGCACAGTGAACACAGACACTTTTCTTTCTTTTTTATTGTAAAAAAAACATCGTTAGATATACTGTAAAGACACTAAATGTAGCCTCATAGTAAAGTCACATTTAAATCATTAAAAATGAGTAAATCAAATGTTGCAGCTTCTGATGCAGAGGACAAAACACTGACAGATATCTTGATGCAGAGGACAAAACACTGATCTCCTCTCTGGTAAACAAGAATACCCTGAAGACTCTGGCAGGAGCACTCATTCAGGGGTACTACGACTATGCTTGCACCTCATGGTACCAAAGCACCTCAAAGGCGCTAAAAACAAAATTACAAACATCTCAAAACAAACTGGTCAGACTACTGCTTGACCTTACTCCTAGAACCCACCTCACCCCTGCCCACTTTGACAACCTAGGATGGCTTAGAGTAGACGACAGAGTACAGCAACTTGCAATGGGCCTGGTCTACAAGATACACTACACGACTAAGGTACCCATGTACATGTCAAAATACTTCCCAAAGGTCAGTGAATACCACGATCACAACACCAGAGGGAGCTCCACAAATCATGTTAAACCCAGATTCGGCTCAAACAAGGGACTAAACACGTTTAGCAATTATGCCACATCAATGTGGAACGCCCTACCCAAAGCTGTAGTGTAAAGGAATGTGAATCTCGACCCACTTTCAAAGAACACCTATGGGAGGCTGCAATTCGAAACTGGCCCCTGTAAATGTCCTAACCCAACCCCCTCCAATGTACAGTAAATTACCAAGTATGGTTGTCAATATTCCAATGTACAGTTTTGCTTGTACAGTTGTAGTTTCCCCCACCCCTCCTGCCCAACCTCCTCCAATGTACAGTTTCTACGTCAAATGTATATACTCTCTTTTCTACTCTTTTTGTATCACAAACAGTACTGTATTTGCAAATCTGGTATGTCATAAATGTATAGATGTAGCAGTACTGTATCTGTATGTCGTGTATGTCATAGATATATGTTATGATGAATTGAAAATGGGGGACCCTGATGTAAACAAGACGAAAGTCTTTCTCTGGTCTTCTGCATCTCCTTAACAATTGTATGTATTGAGCTGTAGTGTACTGTACCCATTCTGCAATCTGTTAATAAAGTTTTCTATCAATCAATCAATCAATCTCTTGATGCAGAGGACTAAACACTGACAGTGTATCTCTTGTTTTTAGACTGGATGATCACACCCACAGCAAAATCCAATGTCCTCAATAATAATCCCACAACAATTCAAGTCTACAAAAGAATGTATATGATTTATGGCTGATCTAATTAATTATAAAAGATAAAGATATTATGCTTTGCATCTAAATTAACCACATATTAATCTTGCTGTGAGAAGGGCAAAAAGAAGCAGAATTTTCTTGAATTCCGTTTTATTCTCAAATTCTTTCCAGGTTATTTTACCTGTTTAAACCCACCAAGGGTACAATAGACATGAAAACACTTGGAGCTTCTGAAGAGGAAGGGGGCCCTGGTTGGGACCATTAGAGAAAATAAGCCTGAGCTTCAACCCAAACTCCTGCAGCTGAGAGGGAGACCTGTCCTTGTTGTCCACGTTTTTATTTACTTGAAAGAGTGCATGTATGACAGTATACTAAAGTAACTATATCAGACATTACAAGTTCTACAATAAGGTCAATCTGTCTACTTCAAAGACATGAAACAGCAAACACACACTTTCTATACGCCTATAATGGGGAAATGGCTGATTTTAGTAGTGAACAGTAAAAATGACTAACTTTACTATTTTTCTCAAAGATGAAACCCTAACATTACAGAATGAATGATTAATGTTTGTAATGGCTATGAGATTAAAACATGTGGTTTTAATGGGACATTTCTGTCCTCAAATTACTTGTGAATTTTAAATCTGCTACACAAAAACGAACAAAGCATCAAAGTCAATATTGTGTCTAATCTTATATGTGCAAGACTGATAAAGAAATAAAAATCGGAGACCGGTGGTTGCTCTCTAGTGTCCTCACGGTGAGCGCATGGTTAATGTAGTGCAGTAACCAGCATAGGCACCCGGAGGGGATCCCCCAGGACAGAACTGAAAGGGTCTATAGCTGTCAATACATAGGCCATAAATATAACTGATCAGGGAAATAACCAGACACTTCTGTGATCTATTGTCTATATAAGGGGTCAGCAGACATGTGGTCAGGGCTCTTTTCCACAACCATGACTCTGTGGGAGTGTAAGGAAGAGAACACATGATGTGATTGAATAAAGTACCAGAGAAACGCACTCTCTGGCTGTTCGAGTTATTTTAATCTCCAATTCCCACTACACCTACCAGTTGCTGGGATTAGATCAGCCCGACCAGTCGGTCATTTTTCATGGTTGTTTAACCCATTCTGTTTTAATTTGACTCTTTTTACTGTGCTGCATTAGTCTCTGTCTCACCATCGTAATTGTATTGCATTAGCTCTTATCCAATTAATTACTTCATTACCACTATTGTCACTTATTGTCGTTTTATTCCTATTTCAATTATTGTGTTGCATTTATTTTATTGACTTTATACGATTTCTATGTTAAGCACTTTGAATTTCAATCTTGCACAAAAGGCGATATATAAATAAAGTTTGATTTAATTTGAAAAACAACCCGCAGGCATTTTCTTAACGTGTAAAATCCAGTTTTTGTTTTGATATGGGTTTCTTTGTTACTTAACTGTATTGAAAGGTCCTTTATAAATACAGTAACATTTACTTTAGAGGGCATAATAATCAAGATTAAGCACCTATTAAGGAATTTGATGTTAAACTATTGATTATCGTTACTCAAGTCTCAGACCTGAAATCCTTCCAGAATGGCTTCTACTTCACTTCCTAATGACACATTCAGTAAAGACCTATCCATCTGCTTACCTCTAATTCAAAAACTATCAGATGAATAATATTTGTTCTATATACAGTACGTTGTTAACATTTAGTTCCTCATTAGGTCCAATGTACTTTATTATTTATAAAAGTAAGGCGTTACTTGCTCCGCTCGATAGTAGTTCACTCCACCTGGAATATGACCTCTCCTGGATATCTCATTACATCACTGTCATAATCACAGCAAGAGCGTTCTTCCCTCCTCCTCATTCCCCCCTCACATTCACCACGCCCTCCTCACTCCTCTTCATCCTCCCTTCCATCCACCACAGAAGCCTCACGCCCATATATGGTCATCACCCCTTCACCCCCTGTCACTCAACTCAGCTGCACCTCATCCCCTCATTCGCACGCTGCCAGGCACCTCACTCCTCACAGCTGTATCCCATCCCCTGTTGATGAAGACCCTACTTCTACTGGACGAAGCTGACCAGAAGTCGTCGTGGTGTTAGTATCATTACCTAGGTACGACGCCTCAGTCCGAAGACCTGCTAGACACCCCCATGTGATTATTCCCTGTTCTAACTTTCCTTCTCTTGTGCCCAGGACCTCCGTGCCAGCGTGCCCCTGTCTGGACCCCCTGGAGCTTACCAAGGAGTTCCTGCTCACTCTCTCAACACGGACCCATGTCTTCTGTCCAGTGCACCTGCTCCCATTACCCCAAGAACATTCCCAATTCATATCTGTTGTACATTCCTTGATGTAACTCTTGCCTACTTGGGAATACTATTAAACATCCTGAAACGCTCCATTCTCTCTTCTCCTGTGTTCAGCAATTGGGCTCTGCTTAAAACCCATTCTAACACACTGGCATTGGGCCAGATCTTAGATCTCAATATTGATAATTGAAAACAGGAAGAATGGCTTCTCGTTTACCTGAGCACACAATTAGATTTTAGTACCTGGCTCTACTTTTTCACATGGATATGCGTTAGTATCAGCATATTTAAACAAGGTTTCTGAAACACAAGTTAGTGGTGGTGACTAGTGGCCTCGACTCCCAGAGCAGACAATATTGATGGTGACTCGTTGTGAATTGCAATACATTTGATTGCTAAAGATTGAACATTTTCTGCCAAAGTGCTGTATTGTTTTAAATCAAGAAGTTTATTCCATTCAATCACATAATACAATCTTTTCTATAGCAGTTGTGTGTTTCCATCTAAGTGGAACTACAAGACTACCTACGAATGCACAATGACGAGAATAAAATGAATACAAATGTATATTTATTGTTTAATGTCTCTTCACTATGAACAGAATGTGAAAAATTAAAAGAGGTATATCTTGAATGCATGAACATGTTACTTCAGAGTTAGTTTGAGAGGATTATGTGCTCCAATATATTCCACTCAGCACTATCAATATATATGCAGACATCATTGTAAAAACATCACATATAAATATAACACTGCCTTCATGGCACAATCTTGATGTAACTAAGAGATTCTCTGAAAATAAAAGATAAATCATGCATGGATTACTAGATTTCAACCACAATACAATACGTTCTCTTTCCCGGTTGTTAACCAAGGTGAAAATAGTGGAGCTAAAGCCTGGGCCCTATTCCCCGTACCTGGTTCAACTAAGTCGATCAAAAGTCCCATTATCCAGATTCAATTACCCCGATGTTTGAATCCGCGCTTTCCCTGTTCCTCGAACGCTGATTCAGTCTCGTTAATTCGAACCAGACTTGATACTCAGGATAAGTGCGCACGGCCGCCTCGCCTGAAAAGACAGCAGGTGTCGATAGCAGAAATCCTGATTTTCTAACGGCATTGATTGATTTAAAACTTTATTAACAGATTGCAGAATGGGTACAATACAGTACGGCTCAATAGCCTCGCCGACAAGTTAAATGCATATCTATAGGCTAATGTTAAGTCCCTCATTACCCCAATCAATCAGATTATATTTATTTAAATGTGCCTGCCTCCTTGTCTTTAAATGTGCCTGGAATGAATAATCAAATGAGATCTATTGCTAGCGAAAATAATTAGTTCAACTCTTTCAGAATAAGTAGATACAAACAAGCCCAAAGAGTATCTAATTGTTACAAATGAATAGATACTTATGAGGATATCTGTACAGTGTATCCGTGAAACACAATCCGGGTGCTCCGTTAACACTTTGATTGCCGGAAAACGCTTTTTCACGTCATTCAGAGCCATGCTAAAGGTGCCGAGGACGCCGTAACTCGTCTTTGATATCAATATTTAAAAAATCTGTGATCGAAATCATATTTTCTTTCCGGAGCCCTGAGATGTGCTGGTGGGCTCCCACCAACTGTCTAACGGTTCGAGAGCGCCATCTGGTGGCCGATCGGCAGGGCCAAGAGGGAGGGGCGCCCCAAACAGGAAGTGCTCATCCATATGAGCTCCGGGCACTCGCGTCCGGTAGCCGGACTTCATCTCAACACACTGGATGATCAATCGCTCGCCCTAACTCAATAAACAACGTTATTTGGACGTATATAGTATTATACAAGCTGGAAATGGTTCATCAGGATAAACATCCCATAATCGAAAACGGTCTACACCACGCTGATCGTCCAACGGCGCGAGGAAGATCCGGTAAGATTCAGCGTTATTTTTGAACGTGTTCCATATAAACTGTTATGATGAACATATGACCCACACTAGATGAATGATATAACGCTGCCCACGGAATTATAAACGATCCCCCGCCCATCATCAGATCATACGTAGATCATTCTAGAAGTACGTCCAATTGAAATTTTTTATATCGCCCCGATTGCCATCAAACTGTATTTCATAATCAATATAATGCATTTGGGGCTATAGATCACGTTCTGGAGAAAGCTGCAGAAAGAGATGAAAACATACTTATACATTAGACCATACTTTACTATGAATATGTGAATGAAAAAGTTTAACGTTGCTACACAATGAACAATACATATAGGACTTTGAATGGGCCCTAATAATGGCAATGTAGCAATAGAATTTAAAAAGTTATAGCCATGCAAAGAAGGGGTACTTCTCCATAGACAAATAGAGCTGGCAATCTATGGTATATCATGAATTTAACCCATGGCAATCAAAGTGTTAAGCAAATACATCCACAGCAGAGAATATGAAACTAATCAGAGCCAAACGCCCGATAGGTTTCATTCATTAAACATATCCCCGTGGGATTCACATTTGCAATGTGCCGTTATTAAAATAACCACATCCACATGCAGTGTGTATCGCGACTCCGAGCGCCGTATATAACGTGCATTATTTAGGACAAAGTAAATTTAGTATCAGCATTTTAGGTCTATTATTTTACATTTCAAAAGCCCCCCCTAGGAAAACGAAGCACAAAAACATAATTCAGAATGGTATAATGCAGATCTACACTGTGATCATTATTTCAGGAAGGGAGCTGGCATTTCTTTGCGAGGGTGTGGCCATGGTTCATCCAGCTAACTGAACTAAACCCTGCTCCGGAGCAGGTTCAAACTTTTCGATCTGTTGTCAGTGATTTAGACAATCGAGCGTCGGGGAACGGAAAGGTCTGGCTTAAGTCAAGCTATGCTGAAAATTATCCGGCTAACTCAGTTAGCCAGGTACGGGAAATAGGGCCCTGGTCTGGTTCAACAAAGGAAATAATTGATGAAAGAACAACAGACTGGCCACTGGTGGTGCAGGGTTGATTGAGTAGGACACCATGACTCAACGAGGCCTTCTGATAGCAGGTGGTCATAAGATTTGAAAATGTGTGTTTTAATAGAGGCCTTGCACTGAATGTTTGTGTAGTTTTGTCTTCCAACATGGCTGCCTGTAACATAGCAGCCATTGTTTTGAACATGACAATATAGATATTTGAGAATTATATCAACAGGAAAGCCAGTGGAACAGTAATATGCTTTTCCAATGTTTTCACATCTCAACCTTGGTGCTCAACCAAAAATAAAGGGCACATAAAAGCCTCCCTCTCTCTCTCTGATCGCTTAAAACAATCAATAACGCACAACACCAACACTTCACAAACACTGGTCTTATAATGTACGAGGGTGCAGGCTATGACAAAATACAGTATGCAATGTAAACATACTAATCGCTTAAAACAATCAATAACGCACAACACCAACACTTCACAAACACTGGTCTTATAATGTACGAGGGTGCAGGCTATGTCAAAATACAGTATGCAATGTAAACTAAAGACCCTTTTACACATGCTGGATGTTTTTGCTTATTTCACTCAGTATTGAATACCACTGATCCTAATTCATTTAATTTCAAACCTTTATTTGAAATAGATGTTGAGTATAATAAGAAATATTTTAAATAAATATTTATATCAACGTCATCACAGCAAATTGGGAAAATAATCAACAGCATGCCTGTCCCCCCAAAACACACTGAAGCCCCGTTCACACCTGCACTGGACTCCTCACAATCTGCACATTAATCGGAGGGGCTGTATGTGCGAACGCAGAGTTTACCCTCCCAGCACCCAAGTAATAAAACCACATCAAGATTTGAGTGAGTTTGCAAAATGTGCCCAATATGTTCCAAACGGTGTGGAGGCGAGCGCCGAGAACGAGACTGCAGCAAAGTCGTACATTTATATTAAATGTGCGCTTCTCAGTGTTTTAGCCTGTATGAAACTATTAATGAGTGGTCATCATTTGTGAAATAGTTCAGCTTTTGCTCAATAATGCTTTGGAACAGGAGATTTTTCAAATATCAAGTCAAGATAATATGCTGACCAGTTTGCTCAGATGTCTGACTGAGGATGAGAAAGAAACGCTTGTCATACAAACACGTTTACATAAATTAACAGTTCACGAGTAATACAAACGTTTTGGATTGATTGTAAACTATTTATATACACTTTCACTGTGTAAAATCCTGTTTTTTGCACTGTTATTTCACACCGTATTGAATACCATTGATCCTAATTCATTTTCACCTTTATTTTAACTAGAAAAAAGTTCAGATTGCCCTCATCTGCAGCGATGTCAGGTATAACAAGAAATATTTAAAATAAATATTTAAATGATGATCTTCATACACAGGAGGAGATATTGTCTCTTTCTGCGTCCTGCTCTGCTCTACCTAGGAGCCACCCCTCCTAAACCACATGCAGTATTTCCTAGTGAGTCCTGTTGAAAAGCTTACAGATGTCAAAGAATAGTTGGGAGGGACGCAATCTTTCAAAACTTAAAAATACATATAAACTAAAAATACAATACAATTACCACCAGGCAGAACGTGGCATTTTCTGACTCTGAGGGAAAAGGGCAGATGCTCAAGCACCCCTTGGGCCCTATGTGTGTCTGGTTACAGGCAGCCATGTTGGAAGAGAGACGACTATTGTTGGAAGAGAGGAATAGAGAGCAAGGCTCTATTAAAACCACAAAACTGGTGTTTGAAGATGAGTGTCAGAAGTTCTTCTGATGCAGATCACATTAGTTGGATTGCTGTCCAGGATGAATGTGTTGTCAAGTATGTTGAGTTTCTAGGCAGATTTCTACACAATTTTAGGGTTTGAAAACCTGAATGAATATACTGGAATATAATGGTATATCTCTCCTGTATGAATGCACTGGGTCTCTTTAAGTCTCCAGTTTGACTGAAGCTCTTCTCAAACTGGTCAGAGTGTTAAGGCTATTCTGTATGAATGCTGCGCTGGTGTTTCTTTAAGTGTCCAGAGGTACTGAAGCTCTTCTCACACTGGTCACAGTTATAGGGCTTCTCTCCTGTATGAATGTGCTGGTGAATCTTTAAGCCTCCAGAGGTACTGAAGCTCTTCTCACACTGGTCACAGTTATAGGGCTTCTCTCCTGTATGAATGCGCTGGTGTGTCTTTAAGTTGGCAGACTGATTGAAGCTCTTCTCACACTGGTCACAGTTATAGGGCTTCTCTCCTGTATGAATGCGCTGGTGTCTCTTTAAGCCTTCAGAGTTACTGAAGCTCTTCTCACACTGGTCACAGTTATAGGGCTTCTCTCCTGTATGAATGTGCTGGTGAATCTTTAAGCCTTCAGAGTAACTGAAGCTCTTCTCACACTGGTCACAGTGGTAAGGCTTCTCAGGCTTCTCTCCTGTATGAATGCGCTGGTGTCTCTTTAAGCTTCCAGAGGTATTGAAGCTCTTTTCACACTGGTCACAGTGGTAAGGCTTCTCTCCTGTATGAATGCGCTGGTGTTTCTTTAGGTCTCCAGAGTAACTGAAGCTCTTCTCACACTGGTCACAGTGGTAAGGCTTCTCTCCTGTATGCATGCGCTGGTGTTTCTTTAGGTCTCCAGAGTTACTGAAGCTCTTCTCACACTGGTCACAGTGGTAAGGCTTCTCTCCTGTATGCATGCGCTGGTGTTTCTTTAGGTTTCCAGATTCACTGAAGCTCTTCTCACACTGGTCACAGTGGTAAGGCGTCTCTCCTGTATGAATGCGCTGGTGTTTCTTTAGGTGTCCAAAATTACTGAAGCTCTTCTCACACTGGTCACAGTGGTAAGGCTTCTCTCCTGTATGCATGCGCTGGTGTTTCTTTAGGTCTCCAGAGGTACTGCAGCTCTTCTCACACTGGTCACAGTGGTAAGGCTTCTCTCCTGTATGAATGCGCTGGTGTGTCTTTAAGTGTCCAGAGGTACGGAAGCTCTTCTCACACTGGTCACAGTTATATGGCTTCCCTCCTGTATGAATGCGCTGGTGTTTTAGAAAAGGGGCCTTTTTGATGAAGCTCTTTCCACACTGGTCACAGCAGTGAGGCCTTGACTCGTTCATATCTCTGCTTGTTGTTGGGGAGCAATGCAGCAATTGTACCTGGAGAAGAGAGAAGTACACCAATGAAGAGTTCAGAGTTCAGATCCTGTGTGTGTTTATACTCCAAAGTTAGTTGATGTGATTTAAAAGTGAATCTGCTCCAAGGGCGGTTATTGAAAACTGCCCTACTGAGATAAAACCCAAGAGGCAGTTACCTGCAATATTGCATTGTGGTTGTATCTGTCCTTGTAACAATATCAATGTTGTTCCTAGTTTGTGTTGTTCTGGGGAGCAATTAAGAGTACACAGACCACTAGTACAGATAATTCAGTCTAAAATGATACATTCAATGGAATGGACATTATATTAGCAATATAAATTACATGTAAATTTATCCATATTGTTTAGCCAAAGAGTAACCTATTGATCATTCGTTTGTAATATGTTAATCAGATCAAAAATTAAGATCACATTTTGCCTGTTTCTTTCAACAGTCTTATAGTATCCAGCATATTGCCACCCTATAACCTTTCAGTCGGCCCAGCACCAAGACAACTGTTGCAGCCTTGATGCTGGTTGTTAATCCTGTTGTGGCCTATAGCTGAAAGGCAAAGGAGGAAAGACCTTCTTATGTTGATTTGGTCATATCTGTCTGTCATAGTAGTTACATCTGTGCCCATAGATGTGAAATAAGGTGTGCACTAACTAAGTTCCTTATATCTATTATGCTTATGTTGATCTGATAAACATATTACAAACAAATGATCAATAGGCTACTCTTGGGCTAAACTATACATCCGTATTGTCAATTGTCATTCACTTATAAAAAAAAAAAAAAAAGGATTACAAATGTAAAACATTTAGCTGAGAGGGAATATGTTTTGCAATTTGGTTAAAGGTATTGCAAAAGTTAGGTATGGTGTTAGGTATGGGCACAAGGTTTTAAAAAATCACCGCATACAACTTGGGGTATTCGCCTGGTGGCCTGTATGCATAAAATCCAATATGGCGCCGTCGGCCATATCTAAGTCTCCTATTAGAACTAGATCCTTGTATTATATCACCTTTTCTATGTTTGTTGATGCAAGGGATCAATTTATGAAGTAATTATTATGTCTCAAGGTCATTGTAAAGGTAAAATGTCATTTTCAAGGTAATGTTTAGCAAGAACTGATTATAACTATGGAACTAAGCCACATAGGAAGATTAACTAAGGCATGGTATACAATTATTTAATTCAATAATCATTAATAAGTACATTTTGTGTTTCAAGAACATGTTCAAGTTAATTTCCTAAACCTACATGCAAAACCCCAGACATTTTAAACTTGGACAACTTGCCCAAACAAATACCAAATTGTAAAAGCCTTCACCGTCTTAACTTAGGGAGACTGGGCCAGTGGATAAGTTGACCCGCCCTCTGTAGGCAACTACACATTTTTGTCATGCAGCCATAAATGATAGAAACAGTTTATAAGAACCTAGTGGAGGGAATCTTAACCTTTAACCTTTAAGGAAATCTGAACATAAGGAAGGAATAAGTTGCAGAGGATAGTGAATTTGGCCTCTAAAACCATAGGGAAGCTGCATAAACAGCCGAGCTACATCTACAACGAAGTGCTTAGGAACAAAGCTAGGAAGATTGTGGGTGACCCCTTTCACCCACTCTATGGGGAGTTCGAGCTGTTGCCCTCTGGTCGTTACAGACTACCTAGGGCAAACCGAAACATTTTAAAAAGCATTAAATGAATCTTGCACTCGTTAGACCCGGTCCTTGTTGATGTATTCCTATCAGTGTTCATTTTGGCAGCTATTTTCATTTTAGTCTTAGTCATGTGTCAAGTGCTCCTTTTTCGTTTATCATATTTAGTCATCTTCATTTATTTTTCGTTTAGTCAGTTTTAGTCTCAATTTTGTCTTTTTTGTTTTAGTCTAGATTTAGTAGACGAAAACGGATGACATTTTTGTCTATTTTTAGTTAATGGAAAAAAACTTGTCAGAAGTCAGAAATAGTCAACATGGAACATATTCTGATTAAAATTGCGTATTTATTTTTTAACCTAGGGGAATCCGAGTTGGCGGCACAAGTGATACACAGGAAGGGTGCGCTGTCGATCTGTGAATGGGGAAATAACTTAAGACACATGATCTCTTCTTGCCTTGCTTTCACTACCACACTACAGACTGTTGACCCTTCACCCCCTATTCATAATTCATGCAAGTACTCAATCTGGGAAAACATTACTCGTGCCCATCCGTGCCGGGTATGTCTGTCTCTGTGATGCTCAGATCGCGGTGGGCATGGATCAGAGGAAGCTGACCGGCTGGCTGGACACCATGACGGAGACCACGGTGTCGGTGCAGATCCCACGTTTCCGTGTGGAAGACGACTTCAGTTAGAGTTAGAGGTGGTCTAGGTCTGGTTAGGGGTTAGAGTTAGAGGTGGTCTAGGTCTGGTTATACTGATCCGATACCAGTGCATACATTTAAAAATAATAATATAATTATAAAACTTTTTTTTTCTTTTGTTTTTTACAGCTACTGTTTTATATATATACTGTTTTTTTTTTTTAGCAATAACTAGAAAGTAATGGTATTTATTCAACAATAGGTGATTGTATAGATTAGTATTAGTATCATTAATTGACAACTATGCTCAATGAGTTCACCCACGGAAAGGTTGTTGGCACTTTGGTTCCGCACGGAGGTTACACGTTGTTGCACTTCCTATCCAGTCGGCTCAGTTTAGGTTAGCTACTGTAGTAGCAGAGGCTCTGTTGTGATTTTTTATGCAAAATAAATATTCAACATTCTCTTTTGAGACTCAGACTCTTATCATTTGGCACTAAAAGCTAAACATCGTCAGCGGTATGGCTGTCCGCAACATGTCATTAATTGTGTGCGAGAGGTCGATCAGTGACCACGTTAGCGTGAGCTAGGTTAGCCACTAGTTAACGCGAGCTAGATGGAAAGACAAACAATGTAATGTTACTGGTGAAAAGGTGATTTACCTTGGAATACTCCTTTGCCAACTTGCTGTACTTTGCTTGCAGGTCTGCAGCTGGATTATGAATAGTCCCAACTTTAGCCAAGGTAACGTTAAGCTAAAACTAGCTTTTCAAATAGCTCTTCAGCTAATGCTAATAACAGAGCTCCCCGTCACACTGCTGTCGGGACGATGGCATTAAAAGTTATAATTAATTTGTCTCGTCTTGTTTTAGTCAACAATATCAACATACATGAAGAGAAATTTCGTCCTGGTTTTTGTAAATTACATTTTTGTGTCCTCAGTTGTGGTCAACGATATTTAACTAACTATTTAGTCACGTTAGCGTCACATGGTCTTCAATAACGTGACGTCACGTTGTCATGAAAAAAACCTTAGTTGACGAACATCTTTCGTCATAATTTTTGTTGACAAAATTAACACCGATTCCTACGTTCTCTGCACTTCTCCATTACTGATTTATGTATGTATAATGTCTGCTGTCATTGTTGTTGTTTGTTCGTTCAAAGGTGAGACAAAAGACATATTTCCAGATTGTGGACAATGACATTTGTGCGCATGCGTCGCCTGTGACGGCCACTGCTGCAGATCGCTCTACCCGTTTCTGTACTTTTCATCTAATTCTACATTTCTATTGTATTTTTTTACCTGGACACAAGTCCTTTTTATTTAAGTTATGCCCTTCTAAACACGCAAGAAGAGTTTTTGTCCGTCTGGCTGATGGTGGAATTTCAAGTTTACGAGTGGACAACAGCTGATCGGAGTGTCCGGGTTCTTTGTTTACATGAGGTTAGCTGTTGTCGCTACACAACCAGCCGGCTTTCCAGAGCCAGCTAACCAACCCGGACTTAACTAACACAGTCCCGGAGGAGCTGAAAAGGACTAATGGTGGCTTTTGTGGATGTCGAGGACGTGGGTGACGTGTAAGACAGAAGAGGGCTGAAGCACGGAGAGAGAGAAGTCGATACAAACCATATCTCCCTTCCGTCGTCATGGGTAACGTGAGGTCTTTGGCAAATAAGATGGATGAGTAAACAATAAACAAGGTGGCCTATTGGGATGTTAGATCCTAATGTGAAAAACTGTGATTTTATATGTCTGCACTTTATGTGCTCATTTTGTGTCCCCGTCTTTTTTCTGTTGTGAAGCACATTCGAGTTTCAAACAGACTCTCGAATGCTCTCCCCCTGATCAACCAAGACAACAGTGTCAAACAGACTGACATTCTCCACCTGGTCAACCAAGACCAAAGTTTCTCTCAAAACTCCAGTCCTGCAAACCCACCTGGTGCCACCAGCTCTCTGACATCAAAGCCACCCTATCATCACTTCCCCTTAATTGGCTGGTATCAATCCCCGTGTCCTGAGCCTTTCAGCCATTGTGTAGTGTGATGCGTACCTGGTGCCAGTGTCTCGCAGCCATTGAGCCTGTAGCCCAAGGTTGGGTGCTACCCAGTGGTGAAGGAGGCCATTTACATCCTACACTGTAAAGTGTCAGGAGTGTCAAGAAAATAACTATATAAATCCAATGATAATCATGTCATGACCGTGAATTACATGCAATAGTATTGATTCTGAATTCCAACTCAAGCTTTGGATAAAAGCGCTATATAAATGCACCATTTAACACACACAAGAAAGAGACAAAGAGATAAAGTAACACTCTTATCCGACCCAGATTTGACCGTTGGGCTTTAAAGTTAAAGATTTAGGGTTAGGTTGTTCTGTCTCACCAGGAATAAAAAAAAATCAACTATTATTTCTTTATTTGCATACTCATGTTTAGTGTATTAGCCCAATATATTCACGCTGACCCTTTGTACACAAGACAAGAGCTACTGGACATTGGTCGGATTACTGGATATTCCCATCTTTTTCGATGGACCGAACAACATCATCAGACCTCCGGGCACACCGGGTCTGTTTACATTGCCTCCCCGGACAAAGAGGCCTCATAGACGGCGTAGGGATCGCAAGCAGAAGCGGGGCTGCAGAGCTGGTGCGCAAGTGAGGCTAGCTCAGGCTCCTCATAGCGCTGCTCTTCCCAGCCTCCTTCTTGCCAATGTACGGTCACTGGCACACAAAATGGACGAGCTACGTTTATGGATTACAAATAACAAAAGGATTTCGGATGCAAACATACTAATCTTCACTGAATCCTGGCTACACGATGGTGTACCAGATAGCACGATTGAACTACAAGGATGTCATTGCATCCGCTCAGACAGAACAGCTGACTGCGGTAAGAAGCGTGGGGGAGGAGTGTGCGTGTATGTAAACAACTTGTGGTGTACAGATAACGTCACCATCGTTAAGCACTGTTCTGCTCAGCTTGAGTTTGTCATGATTAAAAATAGGCCATTCCATCAGCCCAGAGAAACTACATGCATCATTACAGTTGCAGTATACACACCACCAGATGCTATTGCAAAGCTAGCCATGAAAGAACTGCATGTAGCCATTAGCAAACCAGACACGCCACCCGGAGGCTGCCTTCATTATTGCAGGAGATTTCAACCACTCCAATTTAAAGTCTGTACTACCTACATTTTTCCAACACGTTTCTTGTCCAACAAGGAGACAACACATTAGATCACGTCTATACTAACACCAAAGACTAGGGATGCTCGATATTGGCTTTTTTACCGATACACCGATATTGTCCAACTCTTAATTTCCGATACCGATATCAACAGATACCGATATATGCAGGGTTTCCCCTCCAAAAAAATTGAATAATTTCAGGTAATTAACATTACATATCTCTTGTTGTGGAATTAACACAACATTATGCATACTTTTGACAATAAATAAAATCAGAATTTGTTCTTACTTGCTTGCCTGGGTAAATAAAGGTTATAGAAATGTAAAAAAAAAAAGAAATAGATATTTTCCGATATCACGTTTTAATGCCGATATCGGCCGATAATATCGGTAGGCCGATAATATCGGACATCCCTACCAAAGACGCTTACAAGGCCCTCCCTCTCGCACACCTGGGCCAGTCGGACCACATCTCACTGTTCCTCCTACCCAAATACCAACCACTCATCAAGCGAATAAAGCCCATAGTTAAATCTGTGAAAGTCTGGCCCGAGGGAGCAGACCTGGCACTTCAGCATCGGCTTCAAAACACCAACTGGAGTAACTTTGCTGCGGAGGTCACAGTGGACTTTCACACAAACATTGATACCTTCACCTCCTCCACCCTGGACTCCATCAGCACCAACGAGGTCACCACCACCAAGCTGATCACAATCTTCCCTAACGCTCAGAGGGAGTGGAAGTAACTGGAATGCACAAGAATGACTTGGCTTGTGATGCAAGGGTTGGGTACTTTGCCTCATTCAACTTCCACCAAGACAGGGGATTTTCTGTCTTTGAGATGGGCTGCTCTCTGATGTACATCAGCACTTCGTCAATGATCACTTGTGTGCGTGCATCCTGATCATTGGTCTCAGTGTCACTGTCTGTTGAGTCACCTCCAAGCAGTGAATAGAGAGCTGAAACAGACCTAGTTGTCTCAGCTGAGGTTGTGGCATCATTGTCAACTGCTGTAGCTTCTTCATTCCTACTGGACTGTAGGACCAGAGCTTGCAATTTATTCTGAACACTGAACCTCTCCTCTGGTGTCAGGATTTTTTTTTCCGGAATCGTGGGTCTAGTGCAGATGCAATGATCGGTTTGCTTGGGTCATCATCTGTGATGGCAAGCTCTCTTGACCAGCGCGCAGTGGTCTCCTCTGAAGAAGCCACCTGGAAGGCCTGCACAGGAGCTGTATCATAGGCAGTGTGGGTGGACTTCAAAAGCCCTCTGACTAGAGGAGGCAGGGCGGAGACGGTCACATAGTTTTCACCACTCAAGTAGACAGTGGCACATTCAAAAGCTTGGAGAGCGTTGGCCAGTTCATCTAGCAGGGTCCACTGCTCAGGCTTGAGGTCCCTCTCTGTGTTACTGCCGGGTCAGACAGAGTCGCAGTCAGTGGCCATCTCTGTTCCAGCAGGCGAGTCACCATGTAATAGGTGCTGTTCCACCTGGTAGAGACATCTTGGACAAGTTTGTGTTCCGGAGTGCCCATCTGTTTCTGCTTTGTTTTCAGCTTGAAGCCAGTTCACTCCTTTTAAAGTGCTCGACGAGACACCTCGCTGCTCCTAGTGCTTTACTAATCAGAGGGTGTTTCAGTGTACGATTGATCACCAACTGTAATGTGTGGCCTGCGCAGCCAGCACGACTTTGGCGCCATTGTCATGAACAACCGCCACAACCTTGTTTGGAGGGATCTCAAACCTTTCCACAGCCTGCTCAATCCATGCAGCAATGTTGGTTCCAGTGTGCCGTTCTTCGAGTGGCATGGTTGTGAGGCAGAAGCTATTGAGCTTCCAGTCATCACTTATAAAGTGACCTGAATGGAATGTGGTGACCATCTGCCTAAAGCGCTCATCTTCAACCATCGATATTTAACAAGCATGTTGAGGATGCTCTCTGTGAAGACTCCAGCCATTTGAGGGGTGCATGAGCCTCTCTTCAGGACAAACTCATCCACACGCGTTTGCTTTGTACTACAATAGAAAGAGAACAAAACAGAAAGCTGTATTAATTATCATCAGAATTTCAAGTTCAAGTTTCAAGTTTCTTTATTATTTGTCATACAGAATACAGAATACTTTGCATGAAATGCTTCTTTCCGATTGCTCCTGAGAGTGTACTAGATAAGATAGTATAAATAAGTATAATAAGTATAAAATAGGCTATAGTATCAGTTTATTTTAGATGGTTGTTATAATGTCAGCCTTATATATACGGTACCTAGGATTAATATTGAGATGCAATATCTATGTTTTCCCACTAGAGGGAGTTATCGCTTAAGGGATATTATTTTGTGGACTACAGAGTGACTACAGATATATATATGAGGTATTTCCGTATCCGTTTCCGTATTAGTCGGCATAACTGAAATGAAACTGAAAGTGTAAGCATGGCGCTGTTTAACATTACATACAACATAATACCGCAGCCTCTATAAGCCTCAGCAATAGAGTTCGCGTAGCAAGCATTATCCATATCCATGAGACGTTCTGTTTTCCAACATGTAAGCGAACGTAAAAAATGCAATACTATGGCTAACTATCTAAAACTTACCCATGTTCCGACGTCACCATGGCTCCGGGGTGCTTTCGTTTTAGATGCTCGTGCATCGCCGTGGTGCTGCTGTGGAATGCCAATTCCACTTTGCATAATCAGCATTTAACAGTTTTCTTCGGTTTGTCATCTGTAAAATACTCACACACCTTTGATACCCTCGGTCTCGCTTTTTTTAATGCATCTCCGTCTCAGTCTTTCTCTCTCCCTTCCGCCATCGTTCATTCTTTCTTCTGAAGTTCTTACCCGCGCCGTTACTACAGAATGCAGTCAGACAATGGAAACGATACTGCCCCCAGCAGTTCCTGTAGTGCATTGCAGTTACAAATTAACATTTTGCGTGTCTGATTGTTTTTATGCGACGCATCGACGCAACAATTCCTCGTTGATGATTTTTTTATGATCGACGTCGTCGATTATGTCGACTAATCGTTGCAGCCCTAGTCCTGACTGAGATTTTCAATCTGTCCCTGGCAGATTCCCACATGCTTCAAAGTCACCTCCATCATTCCTGTCCCTAAACACGCCTCCCCAGAGAGCCTCAATGACTACCGACGCGTAGCACTCACCTCCATCATCATGAAGTGCTTCGAGAGGCTAGTCCTGGCTCACCTTAAATCCTGCCTACCGCCCTCACTTGACCCCTACCAGTTTGCCTACCGCCAGAACAGGAGTACGGACGACGCCATCTCAGCAGCACTACACCCTGCCCTCCTCCATCTGGACCAGAAGGGCACGTACGTGCGACTTCTGTTCATTGATTTCAGCTCTGCGTTTAACACCATCATAACCTCCAAGCTGATCACCAAGCTCCATGACCTTGGCATCGACCCGTCACTCTACAACTGGATACTGGACTTCCTGACCGACAGACCTCAGCATGTCAGACTGGACAGCCTCAAGTCCTCCACTCTCATCCTGAGCACTGGTGTACCGGCGGCGTGGGGCGGCGTGGCTCAGGGGTAGAGCGGGTCGTCCAATGATCGAAGGGTTGGTGGTTCGAATCCCGCTCAAGCCCATGTCCATCCCACTGCCGTTGTGTCCTTGGGCAAGACACTTAACCTACTTGCCTCGTATGAATGTGTATGCATGTGAATGAATGTTGGTGATGGTCGGAGGGGTTGTAGGCCATGATTATTCGCCACGCTTCCGTGAGTCTGCCTCAGGGCAGCTCTGGCTGCAATTGTAGCTTAGCACCACCGGTATGACTGTGTATGAACGAATAATGGACTCTGTAAGCACTCTGGGGTCACTGGGGTGTCATGAAGAGCGCTATATAAATCCAATCCATTATTATTATTACCACAGGGCTGCGTGCTGAGCCCTCTTCTCTACTCCCTCTTCACCCATGACTGCAAACCGGTGCATGGCTCAAACACCATTGTCAAGTTTGCAGACGACACCACCATGGTGGGACTAGTCAGCAACAATGACGAGTCGGCGTACAGAGAAGAGGTGCAGTACCTAGCTCTGTGGTGTGCTGATAACAACCTGGCCCTCAACACCAAAAAAAATAAGAAGATAGTGGTGGACTTCAGGAAAAATAAAACAGGCACGCACAGCCCCATCCACATCAATGGAGAGGAGGTTGAGCGTGTCTGTAGTTTCAAATTCCTGGGAGTTCACATCTCTGAGGACCTGTCCTGGACCACCAACACCTCGACCCTGGTCAAGAAGGCCCACAAGCACCTCTTTTTCCTGAGGAAGTTGGCCAAACTCCACCTATCCCCTCCTGTGCTAGTGAACTTTTATCGCTGTACGATTGAGAGCATCCTCACGACCGGCATCTCAGTCTGGTACGGCAACTGCACCATTAAGGACCGGAAATCACTACAGAGGGTAGCGAAAATAGGCCAACGCATCACCAAGACCCCACCCCCCTCCCATCAATCTATGAGAAGCGGTGCTCACGGAGAGCACAGAACATCATCAAAGACGCTTCTCACCCCAACCATGGACTGTTCACCCGCCTGCGGGGTACTCGCTCTGGGGCACGCTATCGCAGCCTCCCAGGCAGAACCAACAGGACCACGAATAGTTTCTTCCCCTCAGCTGTCAGACTTGTGAATCAAAACTCTACATAGCCCACTGCACCTCACTGTATATATAGCCATAGCTTATGTAGACTTTATTTTAATGATTATTTTTTATTATATTTTGTATTCTCACCATTTCACATTGTGCTAACCATTGCACTTTACTGTACAGTTTTATTTATATGTGTTTTATATGCAACTGACTGACTGTCACATCCTGATTAGACATACAAAATCTCGTTGCACTGTCTTGTACTGTGTAATGACAATAAAGTGAATCTAATCTAATCTAATTTTCTAATTCTCTCTTGACACAAAAGTCAAAACACCACTTCAGAACCCTGACTTGTATTGTTAAAAGTAGAAGTGTTTACACTCACTAGAACAGATATTATGCCTAGATGATGCCTCAACCACAATCTAATTTTTTTATTGATTTGCTTGATTTATTTGGATGTATCTTAGCTAACTGACTAATTGTCCAAGAATCAGGAATAATCCAACATGAATCTCTCTGAGCAGGGTTTTACTCACACTAGTCTGAGCAGGGTTTTGGTCTGAGATTTGGTACAGAAAAGGTACACAACAGGGGCACATTGTACATCCCACTATCAAAGTGTCTACTTTAATCTGCAGCGCAAACTAAACTGAGTGTGTTTGGTTAGAGTGTCTCTCTCTCCACACCTCTCTCTCTCTCTCTCGCTATGAGACAGTAGGCTACAGACAGACACCCAGTCAAGCCCAACTCAGCCAGGAACAAGACTAGGAAATTCAAGTTAAGCAAGACCCAGCCAAGAACGAGACTAGGCAAGTCTAGTTAAGCAAAACCCAGCCAAGAACAAGATTAGGCAAGCCTAGTTAAGCAAGACCCAGCCAAGAACGAGACTCTGCAAGTCTAATTAAGCAAGACACAGCCAAGAACAAGACTAGGCAAGCTTAGTTAAG
Organism: Notolepis coatsorum; assembly: GCF_963971535.1. Taxonomy (NCBI): domain Eukaryota; kingdom Metazoa; phylum Chordata; class Actinopteri; order Aulopiformes; family Paralepididae; genus Notolepis; species Notolepis coatsorum. The sequence goes on from NC_140172.1 coordinate 19,659,082, forward strand.
AAAGACCCAGCCAAGAATATACAGTATATCTATATTTTGATCATGTAAAAGTTTATATAAAATCTGCAAATGGATTTTGCAAAACAACTCCCAATTGTAATATTTTCTTCCCCATCTTACCGCTGACAATCTCTTGAGCGGGATTTCCAAGAGACTTGTCTGTAGTTTATTCTCTCCAGTATGACTTATGCGTCTCTTCAGATGTCCCTTCTTGCTGAAGCCAGGACTACTTAGTATTTTCTGTGTCTTCTTTGGTTTCAAAGTCATCAAACCTGGTCCTCCACTCTCCTTCCATTCATCACCGTCATCAGTCTCAGTTCCAGAACTCTCATCATCACTGTCAACAGTCTCAGTTCCATCACTGTCGTCAGTCTCATTTTCAGAACGTTTATCATCACTGTCTTCAGTCTCAATTAGAGAACAGTCTGAAGAGAGGGGCTGGCTATCTCTAGTTGGTTCTAAGTCACCAGCTGGATCTAAGTTACTGTCTGGTTCTGATACTCTACAGTCCTCTCCATCAGGTTCTGTTTTCATCTGTTTAGTTGAGGTGCTGGGTAAAGAGTAAGCTTCTCTGTTTCTCTCCCTCTGGGTTTGAAGAGGCTGGAAGGGCTGAGCGTTCTCTTGACCATCTTCACATTTCACTGGGTGTCTTGTGATCCCTGAGCCACCAGCTTCTTCCAGCCCTTGATGTAGTTCATCTTTAATCTGTAGGGACTCTGGGTCCTGGGTTTGGTTAAACCATGAGGACTGAGGATTATCATCATCATGCTCACATTTCACAGAGACAGGATTGAATGTGGACTTTATGATATCAGCCTCATCCAGACCTTGAAGCTGCTCTCCATCCTGACTGATCCAGAGTTCCTCCTGTTCCTCTTTAATCTGCAGGGGCTCTGACTCCTCTTGGCCCAGACTGGGGCTCCTCTCCTGCTGCTCAGGGGGAACCTCCTCTTTACACACAGAGAGCTGTCGGGGGTCTGGAGGGAGGAATAATAATAATATGAGTAACAAACATAAAGATACAGTAGATAACCTTTCAGCATTAAGTGAAACTCTGCAACTGAGAGTAAAAACACAAGTGCTTTCAATCAATTACTGCTTGGCTACAAAATGAGCCTATTTAATAGTGAGGACATGTCCTCATCACGCTGTCAATCACAACGTAGGCCTCGTCCAGACTAACACAATTTTGATCTTTTTCGTTTTTGTTTAGTTTTCATTTAAAAAAAGGTTTCCGTAAAAACGAAAATGTCTCAAGATAATAAGTGCATGCCACAAATTTACAAAATAAATGTCTTTCCTGTTTTAGACGTCGCTCTTTTATTTTGAAAACCCCAGACCGGAAGTGTTGTTGTGCCGTCCGGTTTTGTGCTTGCCGACCTAGTTTTCCAGAGACACACACCGCGGCGCAACGTACATTCGGGAGTGGAGAGAGAGAGAGAGAGAGAGACCGCAGCTCAAACTACCTGTGTTGTATTAAAGTAATTGATTGTTGTTTAACTTGTACCTGTGTCCAGTCCTTTCGACTAGCAAACATTGTCTGTATTTAACGTTACCTCAGGATACAGGTCTCAGGCCTCAGGTCTATTGTATTTAGTTGGTTAGCTATTTAGCTAAAGTTGATAGCATAGCTTGCTGGCTACAGCTCAACACCATGCCATGGGGATACTATTTACCAAATGATGGAGGCTTTTTAATCGTCAAGGTAAGAGAGGATTTGTCATGATCAACTGAAGGGGTATGCTATGGAACAGTATGTGCTTGGCTACTACTTGGGTTTTCAGAAAAAGTACATTTAGCTGTAAAAGCCCGATCAAGCTCAATAGCTTCTGTAACACTGTAAGGGAGATGTCAATCTGTTGTCGACGGTGGTTGGTGATGTTTGGCTGCACATGCGGGTTAAGGGAGAGGTGGGCTATTGCGTCATCGGTTCAGGAGAAGACGCGTATCGCTTGTAAAGATGGTGACAAAAGGGGAGCGTCTTCAGAATTGTGCACTCTGGAAGCCGGTCTCAGAAAGTAGCGTCTTCAGGCTGCCAGAACGCAGTTCCGTGTGGATGAAAGGTGCAAACGATCAAATACTTTGCCTGATATGACCGAAATCGGTTTAGTCTGGACATGGCCTCAGAGGTTGATCAGATGTTGTCAGGAGGTGGAAATGTAAACAAACAAAGTGAGACTTGAGGTTCTCCAAACTAAACAAGGGAACTATGGATATCTGAAATACTTATGGATTGTTAGCTTGACCAATTACCTTTTTTACTTGAGTTGGGGCACATGTAGACACTCCTACACAGTTCACCTGATTTGGTGAATACCCTCAAAAGAAAGCTGAAAGTCTGCACTTGAAGCACACCTTGATTTAATTTCAAGTCCATTGTGGTGCTGTAGAGTGTAGAGAGCCAGAATTGTGAAAAATTGTGTCAATGTCCAAATATTTATGGACCTTACTGTATAAAGTCTGAATATAAGTCTCAGGGGCGAATAGAGTCCACTACCGGGTTTATAAAAGTGCGCCTGATGTACTCGGATTCTTGTGGAGGTTATTGAGAGTAGTATGGGATAAACAGGTTATACCAAAAGCTTGGCGTAGAGCAGGAGGAATCCTAATTCCCAAGGAGAAAGAGTCCTCACTGTTAAACCAGCTTTGGACTACTATATCTCTCCTGAATGTAGAAGGTGAGATTTTCTTTACTGTACTGGCACAGAGGCTAGCAAATGACCTAGAAATGAATTGTTAAATAGACACAGCAGTGCAGAAAGCAGGAATCCCAGGGTTTGCCGGATGTATAGAACACACAAGCATGATATGGCACCAGATTCAATCAGCCAAGATAGAGAAAACAGATTTACAGGTGGTATTTTTAGACCTGGCAAATGCGTTTGATTCAGTACCGCATAGCCTTATTTGGAATTAGAGCTGTGAATTTTCACTGGCCTCACGATTCGATTACGATTCAGCTGTCCACGATTCTATGATGTATCTCGATGCAGCTCAATAATATATTACATCCAATGTTCCCTCTAATTTTTTTTCGGTCTGAGCAAACACTCCAACCTCCTGAGCAGACATCAGCAACTACTGAGCAACATACGTCACCTGCCGATTAACCGGTTAGTTGATAAGCGGCGGTTTGTAAAAAATATGAGAATCTTAATTTCCCTCAATGTCTAACATAAAAATATATACATTTTGCTGATACACCGAGAAATAATACAAAAAATCATTCCTTAATCAAATATTTATTTGACCATTGATTGACGATACAGAGCAAAGTCCTTACTTTGGCGGCAGCGGTGTGAGTCTCGTCACTAACTTTTGGTCTTTTTAGGAGGCTGACTCGTCATTATTTTATTAAGTGAATTATAATGAGACTTCAAGGGTGACCATATTGTGATTTCTTTTTAAAGAGGACACTGCCTTCAGCCTCAAGATACTTAATGATACTCAAAGTTTACTCAAAGATGCCTTATCATTATAATATATTTAAAGTATGCCTTCTCTGTATGGATATAAAATTATTGTTTATATTATTTTATATAACAAAATAATATCTCTCTATAACCAAAGTTACTCAACATGCTGTATTATGCCTAAAGTAATCTGACAAATCTCAAGAACATAACTAAATCAACCTATGACAAAATGATATATATTTTCAAGTCTTACTGGACAAAATAAACAACAAGAAAAATATGAAGTAATGTTCTAAATAATACCTCTTCTGTATTAGAAAATCCAGCTTAAAAAATATATCTTTGTATCTTTTCAATATAATGTAAATTATAAAACAGTAACCTCACAAAGATACTAATTTAAAAGTGCACTATGCAGTTTCAGATTTGTTGCAATTAGTGTACTAAACTAATTTATTACACACATAATCCTTAGAATGATTGTATCATAACAAGCATCTTATCAAACCAAAACATAATTTTGAGGCATCAAAATAGTTTTCAATTATTTTCTTTCTCTCTGTATAGCTGCATACTTCAATCAATTCGGTCAACTTTGCCATCAAACTCTCGCCTTGCACTGCTTTGTTTGTAATGTTTTTCTGTGTCCATGTGAGCTTTGAGATCGCCACCACTTTTATTAGACACAGAAACATATGGTCAAGCTTTGCACACGTTGCACTCCGCTTCCAATTAGTCTCGACCGGGACGATAAATTGGGAATTTTCTCTGCAGTTAATCTGTAATGTACATTTTCGCGTTTGCATTGAGGAGCCAGCGATGCTGGTCGGATCTGTCCGCTTCCTCCTCTGTGTGTGTCTGTGAGAGCGCGCAGTAGCGACGCCCACAACAAGGCACTGAAAGCGAGGCTTCTCTTGGTAACGTCACATGCAACAGGTTACCATAGTATTCGGTGCAACGCGCCAGTCAATTTAACTACATGCATATTTTACACAAACGCTTCTGTGCGCGACAGATTTCAGATGTGCGCGGGAGCGTTTTGCCATGTGCGCGCGCGCACGGGCGCACCTTAGGGGGAACATTGATTACATCCTCAATTTTATAATCTATATTACTGCACATGGCGACTTTTTCATCAATTAATACAAGCAGTCAGATCAATTAACTTTTATTTCGAAAGTTCTTAAATCAGAATGTCAAAATAAATGTCTTTACTAGTGTTGCATGATACAAATACTAGAAAGGTATCTCGATACCCAGCTGTTAAAAACGGTTCAATACTCTTTTTATTAGTATTAGTATCAGTATCAGGTCTACACTATAGGCTACACTACTAGTATACACTATAGGCTACACCAGGGGTTCCCAAAGTTTTCAGGCCGCGACCCCCGAAATAACTGTGTCAGAGAGCCGCGACTTCCACTATTATAGGAGCTAAAAAAAAAGATATATATATATATAATTACTAAAAAAAATTAAAATTATAATTGGAAATGTATGGTTGAAACATGCAAACGTTCAAACGCACACACACTAATAAGCATTGGAGGCTTTTAACCAGGGCCGGACTGGAGAAATCATTCAGGCCAGGAAATATAGTGCGAAATATAGCCCCAGCCAGGCCACTTTTTAAGCGGGGAGTCCCCCACCAGGACATTTTTTGTTACAAAGACTTAAAGGAAAACTCCAACATTTTGGGAAATTTGCTTATTTCCCATCTACCCTGGAGTTAGACAAGAAGATACATACCTTTTTCTTCTCTGTGCATGCAGTAGGAGTAGGAAGACGTTTGGAACTAGGCTAATGGAGGAACCTACTTCCAGTGACTGACGCTAAGCTAGGCTAACTGTGCGTGTCTTCCTACTCCTACTGCATGCACAGAGAAGAAAAAGGGTATGTATCTTCTTGTCTAACTCCAGGGTAGATGCCAAATAAGCTAATTTCCCAAAATGTTGGGAGTTTTCCTTTAATTTCCTGCATTCTGCGGTTCCCTTTGTGTGTGTGTGTGTGTGAGCAAGAAAGAGAGAGAGAGAGAGATGGTTCACCAACTTGTGTGAGTTGCAGTGATCTCCTGGTTGTTCCCCACCTAGGTTATCTAACTATTGCGCCGCTGCAACCAGAAACACTGGCCTGGCCTGCTTCTATGTTCAGTGGCCAGACTGCATTAAAAAAAAGTTTTTTAATTTTTTTTTATCATTTCCTCTAAAGTACTTAAAAATGCTTGATTTAACCCTTTGATGCATACAGTCACACCAATATGATTATTATAATAAGTCCCTGCAACATATGTTTGCATTATTAAACCATGAAGATGCTTTAAAAAATTATTTAATGAAAATGTACTAAGAGTAGTCTACTGACTATGTATTTACATCTAAGACTATTTATATAAAAACTCTTGGGTGCCTAAGACTTTTGCACAGTACTGTGTTTTCTATCCACTTTAGCCAAACACACACACACATATATATATATATGTATATATATATATATACACACTGTGAGAAAATAATAATCACACACAAAGGGATAATGGCTTATAGCAGACTTAATGATTTTAGAATATTTCAGATAATGAAATTAAATGTTTATATCATCAACTATCCAGTTAGTATTTATACTGTAACGTTTGGCTACTTTAGAGCGAGAACGCGTGAGAGAGCCAGCCCCCCCCCCCCGGGTTTTGTAGGTTTGCATTTTGAGCGTCTAAGCTGCCGTAGGTGATGATGTCACACTCGAATGTCAACACAGGAAGTTGAACACACGGTGATGCGAACTGGATGCCTGATATAAAGAAACAAATAACCAATAAATATGAAGTTATGTTTGAACTTCTGTTGTCAAGCCTCATCAATATTACCCCACCCCTTTTCCTCACGAATGGAACTAGTGTTGTGGAGTCCGCTTTGAGCGTTTCCAGGGTTAGCAGCTAACGCTAGTTAGCTTAGCCTAGTTGTGTGGGATAACTTAGTTAGCAGCTAACGTTAGCCCATTGCTCGCGTCAATTAAATTGCATGTCATTAAAGGTCCGTGCTGGTCTGCGTCTATAATGAAATGAGGAAAGCTCTGCGCTAAAGCAAGTCTCATCTCAGCCGCAACGTGACAACATTATACTCGATGTTCACAATATAGTAATTTACTACATCTCATGTAGAACAAGCCGCGATACATATATAGTATACTCGAGTATACTCGATATATCACCCAGCCCTACTATTACGCTCAGTTTATATTGCAGTATGATAGCCAATTACTATAATAATAATAATATATGAATCTATATATATACTGTATATACTGTATATTGATTTAAGCATGCTTTTTATGGGTGTAATTAGTAATAATTTCTGCAATTTTTTTTTTTTTTTTATATTTTTATTTTCATTTTCAACCAGCATGGATACATACATGGTCAGTGTCAAACAGAGAGACATCCACTTTGGTTATTCCCCCCCCCACCCCCACTCCCTCCCACCCCCCCCCTCCCAGGTTCAACTCAGACTCACATTAGACAAACACTAAACTAACAGAAATAAGTAAAATGCAAACGTAACAGAACATTCACATCTTCAACTTGCCCCGAGGTCTCAACATAGTCTCAAAGTCAACTATGGAAGTGTACCCAACCTTTCATTCTCCATATACGTCAAAAAGGGTTGCCATGTCTTATAGAATCTATCCGTAGAGCCTCCTAAGGTGCATCTAATCTTTTCCAAGTGCAGGAACCCCATTACATCTCTGGTCCATTGGACATGTGTGGGAGAGGCCTCCTGCTTCCACATCATAAGTATTAAACGCCTAGCAATTAGGGTAGAAAAAGCAATGATTTTCAAGTGTTTTATGTGAATAGGCATATCCTCTGGTGCCATTCCAAAGATTGCGATTATAGGGGAAGGGTCAATTTTGGTTCCAAATATTACAGAAAAAGTATCAAATATAGATGTCCAATAGTTATATAAATTTGGACACGTCCAGAATGTATGAACGAGAGAACCCGTCATCGTCTTGCACCTATTGCACAAAGGATCTGTCCCTGGATAAAACGTAGCCAACTTCTCCTTTGAGAAATGCAGACGGTGTAGCACCTTAAACTGTAGGAGCCCATGTCTGGCACATATTGAGGAAGAGTGAACATTCCGGAGAATAGATTGCCATTGTTCATCCGAAAATTCGACAGACAGATCCTCCCAATGTGATTTGATAATAGTGAGAGAGGGGGAATGTAAGGTCAACAATATATCATACAATATTCCAATCGCTCCCCTTCTGTATACATTAACATCTAGAAATTCATCTAAAGTTGTTTTTTCAGGCATGTTGGGAAATTGAGGACATCTGTTCCGTACAAAGTCACGAATTTGCATATAACGGAAGAAATGAGTCCGAGGGATGTCATGCTTTTGAGTCAGCTGAGTAAATGAGGCAAAAACATTGTCAATATACAGATCTTTAAAACTAGATATACCCTTATCGCTCCAGATCTTAAAGGCAGAGTCCAATAGGGATGGTGGGAACATATGATTGCAAGGGATTGGTGCCAGAGACGACATTGATTGTAGACCGAACCTTTTCCTACATTGTATCCAGATTCTAAGAGAGTGATGCACTGGGTTATATCGGTATGCATCCAATTTTAACGGAAGGGCTGAACTAATCAAAGCTTGCAATGAGGTTTTTCCGCAGTGGGAGGACTCAATATGCAATCACGCTGGAGTCTTAGTCGACCGATCCCCCATCCAGTAAAGAATATTGCGTGTGTTTGCTGCCCAATAATAAAATTGAAAATTTGGCAAGGCCAGCCCCCCTGACCGTTTCGCCTCTTGTAAAAATGGCTTCCTAATCCTTGGAAGTTTGCCATTCCAAATGAATGCCGAGATCTGTTTATCTAGTGTGTCAAAGAATTGTCTCTGTAAATAAACTGGGACGCACTGAAAGATATATAAAGATTCGGGCAGGACATTCATTTTAACAACGTTAACACAACCAATTAGTGACAAAGGAAGCCTATCCCATCTTTGAAGATCTGATTTAGTACGCTCCAGGAGTGGTGCGAAATTTTTCTCGTATAGATTTCTATGTAAGCGAGTGACCTTGATGCCTAGATAAGTCAGATGATCCGCTACCTTAAATTGAAATGCCTCAAATGAGATCTCCCCAGCTTCACTGTTAACGGCAAACAACCTGCTTTTATGCATGTTCAATTTATATCCAGAGATAGAGTCGAAATCTCTGAAAATGGTAAGAGCATGGGGAAGCGATTCCAAGGGGTCAGACACATAAAGTAACAGGTAGTCAGCATAGAGGGATAATTTGTGTTCTAGGCCAGCCCTATGGATTCCCCTGATCCTGTCTTCCGCTCGCAACTTCATAGCTAAAGGTTCTATAGAAATTGCAAACAGGAGAGGGGATAATGGGCATCCTTGTCTGGTTCCACGATTAGGGGGAGCATACATAGTTTGTCTTGACACGGGCGAGTTATACAAGAGCCTTACCCACGAAATGTACCTTTCACCTAGACCGAATTCTCCAAGAGTAAAAAGCAAATAGTCCCACTCCACCCTATCGAACGCCTTTTCGGCGTCTAGTGACAGAGCAATCTCAGGTGTTGAGGATGAAGGGGTGTATAAAATATTAAATAGCCTACGCAAATTAAAGAAGCCCTGTCTGCCCTTTACAAATCCTGTCTGATCCGGGGATATCATAGAAGGTAACACATGTTCTAATCTGAGAGCTAGAGTTTTAGATAGTGTTTTACAGTCGACATTCAAAAGTGATATTAGGCGATACGATGAACATTGCAATGGGTACTTGTTTGATTTTAACAGAAGTGAAATTGTCGCTTGCTGGAGAGTAAGAGGCAGGCACCCGGAGTCGAAGGATTCCGAGTACATGTCCAGCAAGAGCGGAGACAATTTGTTTACCTTAAAAAATTCCACCGGAAAGCCATCTGGGCCGGGTGATTTACCAGACTGCATTGATTTGATCGCCAATTTAATTTCTTCTAAGGTGATATGCTGATCAAGTTCACTTCTGTCATCGTCCCCCAAAGTTGGAAACACCAGGTCCCCACAAAATGCATCAAACACTTCAGGGTTTTTTAACGAGTCCGAATTATAAAGTTTCGAATAGAAATGTTGGAAACTCTCATTTATTATTTTAGGGTCCTTAGAGGGGTGTCCAGATTGGGTTTCAATTTCAGGGATCATGTGCAAAGCTTCCGATTTACGAATTTGGTGAGCTAAAATCTTGGATGGTTTGTCCCCATGCTCATACCATGACTGTCTGGATCTGTGCATCAGCTGTTCCGTCTGCTTAGTGGAGAGTAGATTGAATTCCGTTTGTAAGTTTAGTCTTTGTTTATAAAGGTCTAGCGACGGTGCCATTGAGTGCTGCTGATCCAGCTTCTTAATGAGATCTGCTAGTTCAGTTAAGTGCTTTTCTTTCTGCTTTCTGATAAACGAACAATACGAAATTATATGGCCCCGTAGAAATGCCTTTAAGCTCTCCCAAATAGTGCCGAATGTTACATCAGCAGTCATATTTGTTTCAAGGAAAATGTCAATTTTCTCCGAGATATGTTGGACAAAACCGTTATCTGACAGTAGTAGAGGACTAAGGCCGAGTGCTGGTTTGGAAAGTTGAGCTCTAAAGTAAGGGGACTGTGATCCGAAATTACTATGCCATTATATGTCCACTGACGACGCGGTCTCCCAGGTACTGCACAGCACTCTCTCCCACCTTGACCGTCAGAAGGGGGGCTATGTGAGACTGTTGTTCATTGACTACAGCTCAGCGTTCAACACCATAGTCCCCACCAGACTGGTGGACAAGCTGATCGAGCTAGGTCTGAGCTCCGCCCTGAGCGCCTGGGTACTGGACTTTCTGAGTGAAAGACCCCAGGCGGTCAGGGTGGGGGGTCAGACCTCCAACACCATCACCCTGAGCATCGGGTCCCCCCAGGGCTGTGTTCTAAGCCCCCTGCTGTACTCACTCTACACACACGATTGTGTGGCCAAGTTCAGCTCCAACTCCATAGTGAAGTTCGCCGACGACACGGTGGTGGTGGGGCTGATCTCGGACAACGACGAGAAGGCCTACCGAGAGGAGGTTGAGGTACTGGAACGTTGGTGCCAGGACAACAGCCTGCTCCTGAACATTGGTAAAACCAAGGAGCTGATCGTGGATTATAGGAGAGGACAGCAGGAGACACACACACCACTGATGATTAACGGGGCTACCGTGGACAGGGTGAGCAGCTTCAAGTACCTGGGGGTCCACATCTCAGAGGATCTGACATGGTCAACACACAGACACAGTAGTAAAGAAAGCGAAGCAGCGCCTCTACCACCTGAGACAGTTAAGGAAGTTCAGAGTATCGGGGAAGATACTCCAGTCCTTCTACTCAGGATCTGTAGAGAGCATCTTGACCGGAAACATCACTGCCTGGTATGGGAACAGCACGGCACAGGACAAGAAGGCCCTACAGAGAGTGGTGCGCTCAGCCGAGCGTACCACGGGTATTGCGCTACCTCCCCTGCAGGCTCTATACAACAACAGGTGCAAATCCAGAGCCTGCAGGATAATGAAATACCCCCACCACCCCAATAACAGCCTGTTCCAGCTGCTGAGGTCAGGCAGACGCCTGCGTACCCCAGCTACTAGGATGGAGAGGCTTAGGCTAAGCTTCTTCCCCCAGGCCATCAGAGCCTTGAACAATGAACATTGAGAGACACAGAAACTGAACTATCCACACACAAGCACACACAAGCACATACACGACACGCACGCTGAGCACGCTCACACACTAGCAGCCACTTTAACACTCATGCCGCACATACGCACACTTATGGCCAGAGGAAAGGCCACTTTAAATTAGTATAACATCAGGAACAGTGTATTGCACTACTAAAGCTACCTAGCATGTCCTATATGCTCTGTAAATACTATGTACAGATACCGAGATGGCACACCATGTACCTGTTTATTGCACTGTTGTTTTTACTGGATTCTATTAATATGTTGTACCACTGTATTTTATTGGATTCTATTATATGTTGTACCACTGTATTGCACATCGTCGCGGGCAAGACCAGCCGCATTTCATTGTATACCTGTATGCCGTGACAATTAAAACTCTTGACTTGACTTGACTTGACTATGTGCAGGTCTTAACATTAGGAAACAGTTTTTGATCAACAAAAAAATAATCAATCCGTGAATGCGTTTGGTGAACAGGAGATAAGAAAGAATATTGTCTAGCTAATGGGTAGAGAGATCGCCAAGCATCAACAGCACCATATGACTCCAAGTAGGACTTTAGGACCACAGAGGATTTTGATATAACACAGGATCTTATCGAGGATCTATCTAACACCGGGTCCATTGTGGTATTCATATCTCCCCCAAGGATCAGCTGATGCGTATCTACATTGGGCAAAGAGTAAAGGAATTTTTTGAAGAATGTACTATCATCCCAATTAGGGGCGTATACATTTGCCAAAATTATAGGGGTATTATATAATGAGCCCACCACTACCACATAGCGACCCTGTGGATCAGTGTTTACACTTGAGACAATAAATGGGGTAGATCTATGAATGAGAATCGCAGCACCCCGTGCTGTATTGTTAAATGTTGAATGGAACAATTGACCAACCCAGTTTCTCTTAATTCTCAAGTGGGATGCATTTCTCAAATGCGTTTCTTGAAGAAAAGCTATATTCACCTTAATGTGCAGAAGATGAGACAATACCTTAGTACACTTGAGTGGATGGTTCAGTCCTTTGACATTCCAACTGATAAGGTTGACTTGGTAACCCTTAACTTTCGAGGTTGTAGTGGAGGGTGTCACCATCCTGAATCACTGGGGAAAATATGAAAAACCCTGTATACACGTTTGCACAGGTAGACTGTATGAAAAAAGAACAGTTGTGTGACCTCAGAGCAAGAGAAGATGTGAAACGGAGACAAAAAAAACAAACCATAACATAGATAACAAAACATTGACCCCCCCTCCCCAATATCCCCCCATGTCATCTCTAGGACAACCAAAAAAGCCCAAGCTTTTGTAGCTTCTCTCTAGACCACAACACTCAATGGAACCCTGGTCCTACAATTAAGGGAATATTGTCCAAAGTTATACCCCATGCGTTTGAACCTTGCAATATATATATGAATCTATATATATACTGTATATTGATTTAAGCATGCTTTTTATGGGTGCTTAGTAATACTTTCTGCAATCTTGACCAATAAAGCTGCTCTTTTCACTTTAAAGCTCAGTTAATGTTGCACTATATATTAAATTCGTTTTTCATTGTTTTCTGTACTTTCTGCAGTGAGTTTTTTACTATCCATAGAATAATGGAATGTGTGATTCTCTTTAAGAATAACTAGAAAAAAATATCATAAAATGTTCTGCTTTTCCGACTGAGGTTTGAACTCACTGGAAGCACCTGCGCACTAAAACACTTGTTAAAAGAACATATGATCCAAGTATTTGTGGCTTAATTTGTTATCCCTAGTCAGAAAATGCTATGGGAATCCTATAATAATCTGTATACATTTTTGGAACCAAACCCATAAGAATCCTATAGGATATAACTGTCTCAAAATCCTATGGGATCCTAAAGGATTCCTATAGGGTTCCAAAAACGTATAGATTCCTATAGCATTTTTTTGACTAGGGATGTTATCCTCAGTGATGGGAGTAACGGCGTTATAAAGAACGGTGTTACTAACGGCGTTAGTTTTTTCAGTAACAAGTAATCTAACGGATTACTCTTTCAATCTTAATAACGCTGTTACCGTTACTGCCAAAAAATGCGGCGCGTTACCGTCTATGATTGAAGCTTTTTATTTTTTTATCAGAAAGATCTCTGCGCAGAGAGGCATACTGTCCTTCTCAGCCAACCTCAGCGCGCGATTGGCTGATGTTGAGTAAAATGTCATGGTAAGCCAATCAAAGGTAGAGGTGGGCGGGTGCCTCCAGAGTCTGACACACAGCGACACAACACAAGCGACTCAGTCAGCGTGAGACCACGGTCCGTGTACATTTTGATAGTTTGTTTGGCGGCCAAATAATCCAAAACGAATCCAACGAACAAGTCAACACAAGCGAGCAGTCAATGACAGACCGCGGGTCCATGAGCGTTTTTTGTTCACTCGTGTTGCAGCGCGGGGCACTGCAGTAGTGGAGGCTCTACTCTGCTGACAGTGTTGCACTTCCTGGTTTAATAGCACAGTCTTCAGGTGCTCAGAGCTATATATATCTGTATGTCATGCATGTCTTAAATGTCATGATTAGATTTGTTTAGATGATTAGATTAGATTATTATATCTGTATGTTGTGTATGTCATAAATGTCATGAATAAAAAATGGGGGACCCTGATGTAAACAAGACGAAAGTCTTTCTCTGATCTGCATCCCCTTAACAATTGTGTGTATTGAGCTGTCCTGTACCCATTCTGCAATCTGTTAATTAAAATGTTCAATCAATCAGTATATATTTGTTATTTCTTTTTGGTATAGTGCTTAACAAGCATAATTTAATGTTGCCCAGTTGTGGCCTGTTGAGGGGCAATACATGATATCAAAAGTTCCAAAACATCTATTGTATTTGTATGATCCACTATATAAACATAGTAATTATAATAATATCTACATACATGGCATTTGATTGGAGGCTAGTCTCACTTTGTCCCACAGCAACATTAAAATAGTTTAGATTTGTGTATGTTGTTTATGTAAAAAGAAATTACTTGAAAGTAACGCAATAGTTACTTTCTGAAGTAACTAGTTACTTATATAATTTGTAACTGAGTAAGTAATTTAGTTACTTTTGGAAGAAGTAACTAGTAACTGTAACTAGTTACTTTTTAAAAGTAACTTGCCCAACACTGGTTATCCTACACTTTAAGCTGTCTGATATTTCCATTACATGTAACTCTTGGGTCTCTTTCTCACTTCCTCTGCCTCCTCCCTGAGTCTGCAGTCACCACATCATTCTACATTAACACTTTGAATGCCAGCCACGACATAACACGTGTTAGCAGCCCGCCCCCTGAATGCCCAGCACGACAATTAGCATGAAATTATTTTTATTAGCGATCTGAATTCATATTTCATCAACCTACCGTTGGGAAACCAGCCCCATCAGGAGCTCAGATGTGAAAAAGCGCCCCCTATCGTCTCCCAGATGGTAATGCACCCTTTTGGAATGGACTCAATGAAAATGGATAAGAAAAAAAACTCCGGAATCCACATTTTACTTCTCACGCATGTAACCGGAGATGATCCCAGTCATTGTGGAACCTCAGAACAGCGTGTAATATGTCTTTACAGTACGTAGCATTGGATCAATAAAAGGATCGATTTTTGGAATGGCGATCAGGAATTGGAATAATCTTTTTGGATACCATCTGATCTCAGGTAAGGAATCTATTTTACCAGTCTTAGGATAATCAGACCTGTTTTCACGGAGATATAAGCTTTTCCCCTATGTGTGATATGGCTGTTTGGCTGTGCGAGCGACCAGGAACTAAGATAACCGATTTTCAGCTTGCGGCACCAGCGTGCATACGTACACATATACAATCGATAATCTAGCGTTTATTTGAAAACTATTCATAAATAGGCAGAAAAATTACAACGTTCTAGAATATTCCAGTACAGGGCGTTTATCACGGAATCTTGAAAACGAGGGCTTTTCAAAATGCTATAAAACGGAAATGAACCGATAAAAAAACAATCCGCTTCGACAATGTTGACTGGAAAATGAGTCATTGATAAGCGACGGGCAGATTAGACACATAGCCATAATTTAAAACATAGATTAGGCGATATTAACGCTAACATTGAAGTGGATGGTGGGCATTAAAGCACTAAATCGTGCGCCCCCTGCTGGGCACTGAAAGTGTTAAGGAGAGCAATACACTTATGAATACACTGGCAGTCTGTTCCTGCCTATCTGTCCCCAGCTCTGCTGTCTGTTTACCATCTCTTGCCTGCTCTGCCTAATGACATCATTATGAAACATTACCATTAGCATTTCACCTCTTTCTTATGAACATATTTCAACTAGTCTAAGTCTTTGAGATATTAGGCTACTAGGGTTATTACTTTGCGTTTTGGTGTACTGAAAAATGCTCTGATGTCTGTATTTTTTCGTTTTTCTGCCACACACACACACACACACACACACACACACACACACACACACACACACACACACACACACACACACACACACACACACACACACACACACACACACACACACACACACACACACACACACACACACACACACACACACACACACACACACACACACACACACACACACACACACACACACACACACACACACACACACACACACACACACACACAGTGCAGGTTATTTACAGTAGGAGATGGGCTTCTATCATATTATCTTCCATCATTCTATAATTCATTCTTCTTTTATTTTCATTTCAGGTAGGTAGTTGAATTGAAGGCTATTCTTATTTTATTATTATTATTATTATTATTATTATTATTATTATTATTATTATTATTATTATTATTATTATTATTATTATTATTATTATTATTATTATTATTATTATTATCATTATTTTCTTTCCAATTAAATGAAAATCAGAAAATAAGTGGTATATAATGGAAAATATGAAAGTCAATGCTTGAATGTAATGTTTTGTGTGGACCCCAGGAAGACTAGTTGTTGTCATGCAACAGCTAATGGGGAGGGGATCCTAATAAACTCAAACAGGCTTTGATCTACCAGGTAGCTAACTAGTCAAACACACAAACACTGGTTGTTACTAGCTAGCTAGCAAACGTGAGCTAACCGCTAGCTAACATAAAGAGTGACCTGAGAGAAGAGAAGGTGATGATTATAAATGTATTTTATTGTATTGAGTGGTAGAATATCCTTTGTTTGAACAACTTACTGGAAAGGTCTGCCACCAATGACATACTCGGTCACGGTGATTCCCACACACTCACTGTAGCCTACCTGCATCATGCGCCACTGACTGCGTGCTGGGGTGGGAGGCAGTTGATCAAACCATTGTGAGGGAAATGCGAGGAGGGTCACAATCTTTGGAAACTTAAGAACTCGCTATTAAGTGTCTATAATCAGCACAAGTTCTTTCGTTGCGTATTATTAATTTGATTGAAATTACATAGTTATGTTTACAGTGATATATTGGGGGGGACATATCATATATTTCATATGAAAAGTGGGGGTGCAAAAGCACACGTTTGCTCCCCCAAGTTCAATTGTGGGGATGCACCTGCTCCACTTGCTCCATTGCTCAGGCGCCCATGCTACTAGGTGTACACTATAGGCTACACTACTAGGTCTACATTATAGGCTACAGGTATTAGGGCTGACCCCGATTAGTCGAAGTCGACTAATCGATCGAAAGGAGCCGTAGTCAACTGCCAACCTCTTAGTCGAATGCAAAAATAAATTAACATTAAGCACCCCCCACAGCACAAATGGAATAATAATAAAAAAATATATATTATATAATTTTATATATACTAACAGTAGACTATCGGCAAATTTCGGTCAATCAAAGTCGACTATCCAAATCATTAGTCGGGGACAGCCCTACTAGGTCTACACTATAGGCTACACTACTAGGTCTACACTATAGGCTACACTACTAGGTCTACACTATAGGCTACACTACTAGGTATACACTATAGGCTACACTACTAGGTCTACACTAGGGCTGACCTCGACTAAGGATTTGTATAGTGAACTTTGATTGGCCAAAATTTGTCGATAGACTACAATGCAATTTCTTTTTTCTTTTATATATATATATTTTTTTATCATTCCATTTGGGCTGTGGGGGTGCTTAACTCAATCAGCGCCAGAGGGCGCTGTGTAATGTGTGGTTAAAAGGCCAGCATTCTAAAGTATAGGAATTCGTGGCAGTGTTTGCAGGGCTATAACTATATTATATATTATAGCTATGGATACAATACTATTGCCCATTTGACATCGAGTATCTATCGTTCAATATGTGAAAAAAAATTATAAATTCATCCATACATTACAGTTTTATACCGTGGTGAATATAAGTATGGTTTTAGGGTAATTCATGGGAGGCTGGTAATAGCCCCCAACATGTATTATACTAAATGCATTGGCATTCCGTCCCTACACACGCTACAATTAAAAAATCAAATGCATATGATAGGTATTATGTTCCATCATCAATGCATGAAAGGGTGGGGGGGGGTAATTTTTTTATGCTTTGATCGTCACCAACGGAATACGTTATGGACTAGCGTTACACACAGGCTCGGATCGCAATGAAGGCATGCTTTGATCAACGCAAGATTGATATCATATAGCCCTTACCTTGACTAGGATGTGCCCCAAAAAGAATATTCCAATTATCTGATCGCGAGTCCCAGTATTGGTGTCGATCGTGTCGCCAACATAATCCGCCAAACATCATCCATCTGGAGCATTTTCCGCTCCTCAAGCTGATCGGGACAACCGCTCCCCTTGCCCGACATGGAAAAGTCCACCCGGACCTATATAATCGACTCACAGCCCAAGACAGAGTTTCAAAGGGTGCTCGATATGCCACCTGGTAGGATGCAGCCGGTATTGCACTTTTGGGATCTCATGACTCATTCCCTATGATAACACCAGGCTCCCTGGATGGATAATGAATAGAAATATCGAATAAAAAAAATAACGATGAAAACCCGACTTTTCTCGGGTTTGGCGCTCAAGCGTTGGCGAGTTAACCCGAGATATCTCGGGTCTGGCCCCGAATGAGTTAATGTCTGAAGGAGTCGACTGAAGGCTTCTTGTCCTCTGCGAAAGCATGCAATTGGTCCACTGATGGATACATCTTGATATTTGTCTACATTTACATTTAGTCATTTAGCTGACGCTTTTATCCAAAGTGACTTACAAGTTCTGTACGACAAGTCATCAGGAAGGGCACAACTCTATCAGCTGAGTAACAATGTTCTTCAAAGTGTTGAGTGCTACAGTGTAGGTTCGTTTATTAGGACAAGTGCATGACAGTAAGGTTAGTTAGGGTTCGATTTTTTTAATTATTATTATTATTTTAGATAATGGTTGAAGAACTGCATCTTTAGTCGATGGCGAAAGATTGGATGGGTTTCGGCTGTCCTAACTGGGGTGGGTAGTTCATTCCACCATTGTTTTCAGATTCAGATTCAGACAACTTTACTGATCCCGCGTGGGGCAATTCATATTTGCAGCTTCATACGCAACAAGCAACAAAGACAAACAAACAACAAAACATCTCAACGACAGCATGGCAACAACAAAAAAAACACTCCATGTGATACACAATCCAGCAAAGTAAAAGTAAAAACAGACAACCAAGTGCAAAAAGCTACTTAAAATGACAACTGTCTGTGTTTAAAAGTCTGATAGCCGAGGGGACAAAAGATTTGGCGTAGCGGTTGGTCCTACTTGGTGGGACGTCAAAACGGCGGCCAGAAGGCAACAGTGAAAACCGCTGAGACAGAGCGTGGAGGGGTTGATTAGTGATGCTCGTCCCCTTCTTGACCACCTGGTCCGTCCAGAGAGAACATAGGTCTCTCTGTTTTACTCCAATTATTTTGGAGCACACTTTCACTATGTACTGTAGGCTGTTCTTATCTTTAATAGACAGGCCACTGAACCAGCAGATAAAAGAAAAAGTTAGGAGGCTTTCAATAAAAGAACTATAAAAAGTGCTCAGGATCTTCGCACTAACATTAAAATAGTTCAGCTTTCTCAGCAGGTAGATCCTCTGCTGACCTTTTTTAACAATGGACTCTGTATTTAAGTTGAACTTCAGTTTACAGTCAAACAGTTCCCAGGTATTTGTACGATTCAACAATCTGGACGTCCTCGTCGTGGATCGGGGTTGTGTCTGAAGTAAATTATCATGTCCTTAGTCTTAGAGACATTGAGGTCCAAGTAATTCTCATCACACCAATCCACAAAGTCGTGAAGTACAGGTCCATGATCAGTTTCGGAGCGCTGCAGTAGGGATACCAGGACAGTGTCATCTGAAAACTTAACCAGATGCCTTTGGTCATGAAGCGACCTGCAGCTGTCCGTGTGCATAATAAATGAAAGGGGAGACAAAACGCAACCTTGGGGGGAGCCAGTGTTGGAAATCGACATGTTGGACATCTGCCCATTGACAAAGACCTGCTGGAGCCTCTCAGTAAGGACATTTAAAATCAGCATGAGAAGCTGGTGTGGGAGACTAAAATAAGAGTCAAGCCTCTCAATTAAAATGTGGGGCTGCATTTTATTAAAAGCAGAGGCGAAATCTGCAAATAAAAGTCTAGCATGAGCTCCAGGTGTTTCCAGGTGTTTGT
Source organism: Notolepis coatsorum (assembly GCF_963971535.1). NCBI lineage: Eukaryota > Metazoa > Chordata > Actinopteri > Aulopiformes > Paralepididae > Notolepis > Notolepis coatsorum. The sequence continues at coordinate 19,678,888 of NC_140172.1, forward strand.
ACACAATGTCCAAGATGAAGAGCATAGCATCCTCCACCAGGGGCGTATCTAGACCCAACACTTCAGTAGGGCACAGAAGGGCACCAAAAACTATGAAAATGTTGCCGGTTTTGGCCGGTTTGTGGGCGAAAATGGGTGGATTTTGTAACTATTTTTTTTTTAACTTTATTTCGGTTTTAGGGTTAGGTTAGGGTTATGTTATAGAAATCTATGCATTTTGGAACAGTTACTATATATATAGTCAAGAAAGCATTTAGTCATACTTAAAGTTTAAAGTGCTTTACTTGCATTGAACATTGCATTGAACATTGAACATTGAGGAGACATCATTAGAAAGCACAATGTATGTTTCCATAGTTACGCAGATGACACACAATTGTACATCTCCGCTGAACCAAATGATCACACAGCTATAAACTCCATTTCCGCCTGTCTCTTAGCAATAAACAAATGGATGACGAACAACTTCCTAAAATTAAATGAGGGCAAAACTGAAATCCTACTAGTCGGTCCTATAACAAAAAGAGAAATGTTACAGAGCAATATGGGGCAACTTACTCCTTGGATCAAACCCGAAGTTACAAGTAAGTAACCTACACTGGCTTCTGGTAACATTTAGAATTGATTTCAAGGTCCTCCTCCTTATATACAAAGTATAAACATTGCGATCATCTACTACTGGTCTATTGAAGGTTCCAAGCCACAGTCTAAAGAAAATCAGGGATGCAGCCTTTGCTAACTATGCACCAAAGTTATGGAACACACTACCTATGGACATTAGGGAAGCTAAATCTCTTAATATTTTCAGAAATAAGCTAAAAACGTACCTCTTCACCATAGCCTTCTAATACACCCCGCTGTTGATTGTACTGTAGCACTATTTTACTCTGGCCATTCTATTGCATAATTTTACTATCTATTCTACTATTATATTATTGCACTGTATTATTGGTGTGCAAACCAGTCAACTTACAAAAAAGAGCCTGTTGGAGGATTTCAACAAGATAAATGCAGTGTAAAATATTTCACTATAATATTTCAAAGCGAAGTAAAAAATATTATAATAATTATTTGATCATGTTAAATGATCATTTGATCATGTTAAAAAAGGGAAAATAAAAAACATTTGTTAAAAAAATAAAAAATAAAAAAAAATTATCACTGGGGCACAGATGATCATCAGTAGGGCACGTGCCCTACTGATAGTGGTCTAAATACGCCGATGTCCTCCACCCCTTTACCTGGCTGATATGCGAATTGAAGGGGATCTAATTTACCCTCAATAAAAGACATAGTAGTGTTTTTTAAAAACGTCTCAAAAACCTTCATTGCTAATGAGGTAAGCGCCACTGGTCTAAAGTCCTTCAATTCTTTTGAATCTTTTGACATTGTGGGGCAAGGACTGAGAAAAGGCAGGTACTCCTTGATGAACCTCCCGGAGCTCGGATAGAAGTGGGTCTGAGACGGCCAGAAGATGCAGAGCATAGGGGTCTTGAGGGTGTGAAGTTAGACACTAGTCTAGTCTAGTGTGTTCATTAGATGGGTGAAATCCTCTTTCAGTGCCTCTGTGCTCGTTTTCTTAGGCAGTTAGCCTCTCTGGTATACGCGCCATTAGCGTTAGCCACGCTTCTAGGCCTCTTTGCTTTTGGAAAGAATGATAATAATATATTTTTTTTATTATAATAATTAGGCACTATAGGCTACACTACTAGGTCTAAACTACTAGGTATTAGGGATGGGCATTTTACAAAAAATCCAGATAGATTGATCGCATGATGTACTCAAGTAGTGATCGATTACTCGTGGAGGAAAACGCTGTACAAAATAAACGTCTTTTCCGGTGTTTTAGACTTTGCTCTTTTATTTCGAAACCCCCCGACTGGAAGTATTGTTGTTATCGCTAGCGGAACCTATCTATGAGCGGACAACTTGTGTCGTCCGGTTCTGTGTTTTTGAGCTAACGCTAAAACAAATGTTGAGATTGTTGGTGAACAACTAACTTTAGGTTAGTTTTAACGTTAGCTAACGTTGAATGCAGCTACAGGCAATCGACGATGAGGAGGAAGAGCTGCTGATTTTAATCGGCAGCACGTCAAAGCCGTATATAATAGAATAGCCCTGTGGTGCGTAGGCACGACAGCGCAACTCGAAACTACCTGTTGTATTAAATTAATTGATGTTTAACTTGTCATTTCAACTAGCCCCACCCATTCATTGTAAACAATGATGCATGTAATTGTATTAACGGTATTGTGTGTTGTAGCTATGTTATACATTCTGAATGGCATTAATGTTAGTTGGGTACTGTCATTGTATTTCGTTGGTTAGCTATTTAGCTAATGTTGATAGCATTGAATAGCATCAACGCTAGCTGGCTACAACGAATTCTCACAAGCTGGCATTGTAAAAAAGTGCATCCTAGTAAATAATTTAAGATCAAGTTTTCTCATAGCCGTGAGTAATCGATCAATCGATTACTCATGCCCCCCCTACTAGGTATACACTGTCACTATAGGCTACACTACTACTGTAGGTATACACTATAGGCTACACTACTACTGTAGGTATACACTATAGGCTACACTACTAGGTCTACACTATAGGCTACACTACTAGGTCTACACTATAGGCTACACTACTAGGTATACACTATAGGCTACACTACTAGGTATAATAATAATAATAATAATAATAAATCTATAGCACCTTTCATGAAACCCAAGGTTGCTTTACAATCAAGAGGGCTATGGGAAATGGGGCAGTAGGGGAAAAGGGAAAAAAGGGGAGGATGAGGGCAGGTAAGGGATAATGAACCTAATCTAAACTAACTAATGGGGAAAAGCCTTGGTGAAGAGGTGTTTTGAGAGCAGTCTTGAAAGTGTCCAGGGTTGGGCGTTGCGGATTTCAGGGGGGAGAGAGTTAAAGAGGGTAGGGGACGCCACACTGAAGGCTCCGTCACCAAAAGTCTGTAACCTGGTGCGAGGGATGTAGAGGCGACCCAGATCAGAGGATCGTAGGTTCCAGGATGGAGTGTGCTGGTGGAGGAGATCAGACAGGTATTGGGGGGTGAGGGCATGGAGGGACTTGTAGGTGAGGAGCAGGAGTTTAAAACAGATACAGAACTTGACTGGGAGCCAGTGGAGGTGGATGAGGTTGGGGGTGATGTGCTGCCAGGGCTTGGTGTGAGTGAGAACCCTGGCAGCTGAGTTCTGTACACACTGTATACACTATAGGCTACACTACTAGGTATACACTATAGGCTACACTATAGGTTACACTACTAGGTATACACTATAGCAGGGGTTCTCAAACTTTTTTATACCACAAACCAATTTGATTTAGGAATTTTTTTGGCGACCCCACACTTAATGTATCGCGTAATTTCAACGTGGAAATAAGGAATATCAAAATAAAAGCACACGTTGTTGAACTTGATCATGCATATTTATTAGAAAATGAAATTACAGCACTATGTTATCAATGAAATTAATTCATAATCAACAAAAGCGACGGAATTGTTTCTGTATACACATTTATAAAACGAGGCATATTTAGCCAAAATATGTTGCATGAAAAGAAAATGCGCTCACGTGCGCTTTGGCGGAGATCCACTGCTACTCTGAAAATCCGGCCTCACAGAGGTATGTTGCTGAGAAGGGGACAAGCTTTCTCAGCGCAGCATTACACAACACTGGGTACTCGTTCCGGACTGATATCCAGAATTTTGCGAGGGCCTGTTGTCCAGTGAACTTGACTTTCAGTAGCTCATCACACGAAAAACGAATTACCCCAAAATCTCTGCTGATTAACCTGGAGTGTCACTAACGGAGTTTTCGTAATCCAGCTCATTATCAGCACATTTCTCCAATCAGTTGTTTTTGTCTGCAAGGAAAATCTGCGCTTCTTCTCGGAGTTAAAAAAGGCGATTTAATACTCTGCCTCGAGATAGCCACCTCGCTTCAGTGTGGTATAGCAGCTGGCTATGTGCAGAGCCCATTTCATCGTGACCAACCGGCACCGCTTCTGACAACAAACCTATCCATTGCGAGTCCAGGTTACACACAAAAGACCACACCCCCGGCCCCCTCCCGCGATTATACATGCGCAGGATGTAGTGAGATGTGTATTGGAATACTGTGTGTCGGCCTCCGTTGAAGAAGGGGCGAGACATGGCAAATACACACAGCTGCCGGGTGGAAAACTCAATATGAGTTTTTTTTCTTTTTTGCCAATGCCCACTGTCACCTACCCGCGACCCCACTTTGGGTCGTGACCCGTAGTTTGAGAACCGCTGCACTATAGGTTACACTACTAGGTCTACAAAGAGGGATGGACCTCCAGAGCAAAGTTACCAGACTGAACACAACTCTTTCATAACACCGGAGTGAGAAGGTTACAGACACACCTCGTATGGGAGCAACTTAGAATTAACAAACAGGTCTAATTGATAATAGACTAAGTGTGTTAATGAATTAATATGCTTTCAGCTAATACTTGAAAAACCATCCAATCCGAATCATACTTTTTGTGATCCTTGCGATGGCACTACAAGCGAGGACACACACTGGAGACAGCAACAGAGTGAGCTGGCATTTCTACAGAGAAGTAAATTGAACGAGAAGTGAACGCGACATACGGTGTAGGTACCGCATATGTTCGTTCAGTTCTACAATGGTATGATAAAAAAACAGGGGTATATTTGCAAGTCGCACTGGTGCTACAAGTTATCATTTTTAGGAGCAATAAAATATCTTAAATGCTCACAAAATGCTACTAAATGGTCACACTCTGGAGCACTGTGTGCATTTATTTCTTAGAGCTCTAGAGGCAGTCTCAACAGTATGGATTAAACTGACTCTGCCAAGTCAATCTGTCACTATTGTACATATCATGCAGAAATGCCTGCTCTTCAAATCGTTTAAGGTCATTTATAGGCCTCATATTCTATATTCTATAATAATATTTAAAATGACATGGGTCCGGATGGCTATAGTACTGTATCTACAAAACCTTCTGTTTAATCATCTTTCCTTTATTAATTTAATTAAATTTGGGGTAATTTCAAGAAGGTACTGAACGAGCCTTGCATCACTTGTCCCCTCCGGTACACGAGGAGGCAGCTGTCGCATCTTTTCACCTGCACAGCGCGATCTCTCAGCAGCGAGGGTCTGCGTGGGAGGGACACGCCGCCCCCGTTGCTTCCTGATTCTACTGCGCAGGCGCACCAACCGACCTGTAAGAGTCGCTGTCCACAACGTCCGATCCCCACCCACCAGCTTCCCACCCTCTAACACTGCCAATTGCGTTAGTATGAACGACCAGCCAAGCTGGTAGCAATGCCGAGAGCTGGGCTCGAACCCAGCATCTCCTGCATTAGTGGCGAGCGCCTTGCCCACTGCACCACTTAGCCGCCCCCTTAGACACAGTATTTCTGACACTAGGAATACATTCACTGAGGTCCATAGATGTCCCTAGATACCAAGAACATGCAAAGGGACCTTGTAGAAGTGGAGCAATCTTCCATCTACTTAGGTATGTATTTTAGGCGGATTTTCAGAAAATAGGGCTCCGGGCTTAAGAGGTTAAGGCGAGACACTGCAGGTGAATAGGCAAATATACTTTTTTTGTTGATTTTGAGATTTTGTTATATTTTGCTTCCTAAACATGTCTTCTATGAAACTAGTGACAATAAAACGTCAATAACACACATTTAGTTGTTTATCTTACTTCATTTTGCCTTATTGCATCCATAAATGTGCACATATTTAACACTTTGATTGCCTAAGGTTAAATTCATGATATACCATCCGTTGCCAGCTCTATTTAACATGGAGAAGTTCCCCTTCTTTGCAGGGCTATAACTTTTTTAATTCTATTGCTAGATTGCCATTATTAGGGCCCATTCAAGGTCCTATATGTATTGTTCATGGTGTAGCAACGTTAAACTTTTTCATTCACATATTCATACTAAAATATGGTCTAAAGTATAAGTATGTTTTCATCTCTTTCTGCAGCTTTCTCCAGAATGTGATTTATAGCCCCAAATGCATTATATTGATGATGAAATACAGTTTGGTAGGAATCTGTGCGAGATCAAAAATTTCAATTGGACGTACTTCTAGAATTTACTACACGTCATCTGATGTTGACCGGATGGGCGAGGGGGCGTTTATAATTCCGTGGGCAACGTTATACCATTCATCTAATGTGGGTGATATGTTCATCATAGCAGTTAGTAAAGAACACGTTAGAATATAACGCTAAAACTCACCCCAGTCTCCTCGGGCCGTTGGGCGATCAGCGTGGAGTAGACAGTTTTCAATTATGGGATGTCGAAATACCGGATCTATTTCCAGGTTGTATAATAGTATATACGTCCAAATCATGTTGTTTTTTCAAGTTATTTCCACCGATCGATGTTCACTGTGTGAAGACTGAGTCTCTCTAACATTAGCGAGTGCCCGGACCACATATGGAGTGAGTCCTGCCGGGTTAAAGGTTGACATCCGGTTTTTCGATCTGCCGATCGGCCACCAGATGGCGCTCTTGAACCGCTAGAGGATTGAGAGGAGATCAGAACTGTGTGTGAAGGCTGCAGAGGGGAAATATGATTCCGATCACAGATTTTTGAAATATTGATATCAAAGACGAGTTCCGGCGTCCTCGGCAACTTGAGCATGGCGGGGAATGACGAGTTCCGGCGTTTTTCGACAGTTAAAGTGTTAATGGGGAAGTGCCTCATTTGCATATATAAACATAAATTTCAGAAAACTTGCAATATATTTTTTCTTAGTTTATATGTACATAACAAACTGGGAAAGTTTCATAGTGATATCTATTTAAATATTTTTTGCCAGATGCCTTTGGTCATGAAGCAACCTGCAGCTGTCCGTGTGCATAATAAATAAAAGGGGAGACAAAACGCAACCTTGGGGGGAGCCAGTGTTGGAAATCGACATGTTGGACATCTGCCCATTGACAAAGACCTGCTGGACCCTCTCAGTGAGGACATTTAAAATCAGCATGAGAAGCTGGTGTGGGAGACTAAAATAAGAGTCAAGCCTCTCAATTAAAATGTGGGGCTGCATTTTATTAAAAGCAGAGGCGAAATCTGCAAATAAAAGTCTAGCATGAGCTCCAGGTGTTTCCAGGTGTTTGTACACAATGTCCAAGATGAAGAGCATAGCATCCTCCACCCCTTTACCTGGCTGATATGCGAATCGAAGGATCTAATTTACCCTCAATAAAAGACATAGTAGTGTTTTTTAAAAACGTCTCAAAAACCTTCATTCCTAATGAAGTAAGCGCCACTGGTCTAAAGTCCTTCAATTCTTTTGAATCTTTTGACATTGTGGGGCAAGGACTGAGAAAAGGCAGGTTTGATTTGATTTGATTTGATATTTTTTATTTTCGTGTCTTACATACAGATGTATGCCCAGCCCATATGGGCTTACAAGACACATAACAATAAGTATATAATAATATACTTTACCAATTACTTAACAAATGACATAGACCAAGATGGCCATAAAAAAAGAAAAATACAAGAAAATACAATAAAACGTAATATAACACAAGCTGTACTCAATGTAAATAAACAGAAAAACAGAAAAACAAGGTGAATTCAAATACAATTATATAGGATACAGTGTGTTTTGTCTCAGGTGCCATGCCTTCTCCAAAAATCCTGCAAAACCGAAGATGTCTTCCACAAAAAAAAAACTCAACATACAGCTCTCAGACTGCCAAAACAAATCTGGGTTTGCAATTTGATTTTTTTCAAATAAAGTCCTCCTCAAAGTGGTGTACAAAGGGCAATAAAAAACAAAATGATATTCATCCTCCACCACTCCCAGATCACACAGAACACACAGCCGCTCCTCCTCAGGTTTACCCTGGAATCTACCCACTTCCACAGCCAATGGCAGGGTGCCAGACCTCAACTGGGCACACAGAGACCTCCGTCTTCTCTTTAAGTTTAACATTACATAAGGTTCAGTAAAATACTCATTTTTAATTGCAATATATTTTCTAAGTTTAGGTTTTTTCAAAATCTCCACCTTCCACTTATCCTGATGGATTGTTGATAATTTTGTTTTAATTATGTGAACCTTACACTGCAAATTGTTCATAAAAATCATACTCAAGTCAGTAGAAGAAAAAATCATAGACATCTCTCTTGACCAGGGATGACCGTGTGCTCTGTCCCAATTAAAAATCTTTTTAGTCACCCTGCCATTTGGCAGCTTGATGAACCTCCCGGAGCTCGGATAGGAGTGGGTCTGAGATGGCCAGAAGATGCAGAGCATAGGGGTCTTGAGGGTGTGAAGTTAGACACTAGTCTAGTCTAGTGTGTTCATTAGATGGGTGAAATCCTCTTTCAGTGCCTCTGTGCTCGTTTTCTTAGGCAGTTAGCCTCTCTGGTATACGCGTCATTAGCGTTAGCCACGCTTCTAGGCCTCTTTGCTTTTGGAAAGAATGATAATATTTTTTTTTTTATAATAATTAGGCACTATAGGCTACACTACTAGGTCTAAACTACTAGGTATTAGGGATGGGCATTTTACAAAAAATCCAGATAGATTGATCGCATGATGTACTCAAGTAGTGATCGATTACTCGTGGAGGAAAACGCTGTACAAAATAAACATCTTTTCCGGTGTTTTAGACTTTGCTCTTTTATTTCGAAACCCCCAGACTGGAAGTATTGTTGTTATCGCTAGCGGAACCTATCTATGAGCGGACAACTTGTGTCGTCCGGTTCTGTGTTTTTGAGCTAACGCTAAAACAAATGTTGAGATTGTTGGTGAACAACTAACTTTAGGTTAGTTTTAACGTTAGCTAACGTTGAATGCAGCTACAGGCAATCGACGATGAGGAGGAAGAGCTGCTGATTTTAATCGGCAGCACGTCAAAGCCATATATAATAGAATAGCCCTGTGGTGCGTAGGCACGACAGCGCAACTCGAAACTACCTGTTGTATTAAATTAATTGATGTTTAACTTGTCATTTCAACTAGCCCCACCCATTCATTGTAAACAATGATGCATGTAATTGTATTAACGGTATTGTGTGTTGTAGCTATGTTATACATTCTGAATGGCATTAATGTTAGTTGGGTACTGTCATTGTATTTCGTTGGTTAGCTATTTAGCTAATGTTGATAGCATTGAATAGCATCAACGCTAGCTGGCTACAACGAATTCTCACAAGCTGGCATTGTAAAAAAGTGCATCCTAGTAAATAATTTAAGATCAAGTTTTATCATAGCCGTGAGTAATCGATCACTCATGCCCACCCCTACTAGGTATACACTATAGGCTACACTACTACTGTAGGTATACACTATAGGCTACACTACTACTGTAGGTATACACTATAGGCTACACTACTAGGTCTACACTATAGGCTACACTACTAGGTATAATAATAATAATAAATCTATAGCGCCTTTCATGAAACCCAAGGTTGCTTTACAATCAAGAGGGCTATGGGAAATGGGGCAGTAGGGGAAACGGGAAAAAAGGGGAGGATGAGGGCAGGTAAGGGATAATGAACCTAATCTAAACTAACTAATGGGGAAAAGCCTTGGTGAAGAGGTGTTTTGAGAGCAGTTTTGAAAGTGTCCAGGGTTGGGCGTTGCGGATTTCAGGGGGGAGAGAGTTCCAGAGGGTAGGGGACGCCACACTGAAGGCTCTGTCACCAAAAGTCTGTAACCTGGTGCGAGGGATGTAGAGACGACCCAGATCAGAGGATCGTAGGTTCCAGGATGGAGTGTGCTGGTGGAGGAGATCAGACAGGTATTGGGGGGTGAGGGCATGGAGGGACTTGTAGGTGAGGAGCAGGAGTTTAAAACAGATACGGAACTTGACTGGGAGCCAGTGGAGGTGGATGAGGTTGGGGGTGATGTGCTGCCAGGGCTTGGTGTGAGTGAGAACACTGGCAGCTGAGTTCTGTACACACTGTATACACTATAGGCTACACTACTAGGTATACACTATCAGGGTTCCCACGCTTGCCTTGACATTTCTTTCCATACTACCTCCTGATTTTCCAGGTACCATAAGTGATGATCTATAGGCCGCTGAAGTTTTCCGCCCCCATCCTCGCCCCCCCTCCCCTCACACACACAACCCCCTAGGACACCTGACTACTTACTTGATTTAAAAGATGTGCCAGTCAAGCCTACATTGTAAATGCTTAGAGATTATGTATTATTGATAATATCAATGCATGAAATAATGCAACAAGCTGTAGATGAACAACAATTTATTGAACTGGAACACATGAGCACTGGGATTGATATATGTTCTCTCTTCCACTCCTCTCCTATCTCATCCCGTCCTCTTCTCTCCACACCTCCCCTCGTGTACGCTCCTGTCTTCTCTTCCTACTCTTCTCAACTCCTCTCGTAACCGTAATCGAAATTAATCTGTGAGGTTGCATCGTTTCACCCCTACTACTCTTACTCTGTAAAAGCTTTTGTAAATCAAACTGGTTATAGTTATGAGAGCTAACGTTGGCTAGCTACTGTACCTGGCGCTGGCTAACTGGCTCGTTATGAGAGCTAACGTTGGCTAGCTACTGTACCTGGCGGTGGCTAACTGGCTCGTTATGAGAGCTAATGTTTGCTAGCTACTGTACCTGGCACTGGCTAACTGGCTTGTTATGAGAGCTAACGTTGGTAGCTACTGTACCTGGCACTGGCTAACTGCCTCGTTATGAGAGCTAACGTTGGTAGCTACTGTACCTGGCGCTGGCTAACTGCCTCGTTATGAGAGCTAACGTTGGTAGCTACTGTACCTGGCGCTGGCTAACTGGCTCGTTATGAGAGCTAAAGTTGGTAGCTACTGTACCTGGCGCTGGCTAACTGCCTTGTTATGAGAGCTAACGTTGGTAGCTACTGTACCTGGCACTGGCTAACTGGCTATCGTTATGAGAGCTAATGTTGGTAGCTACTGTACCTGGTGCTGGCTAACTGGCTCGTTATGAGAGCTAACGTTGGCTAGCTACTGTACCTGGCGCTGGCTAACTGGCTCGTTATGAGAGCTAACGTTGGCTAGCTACTGTACCTGGCGCTGGCTAACTGGCTCGTTATGAGAGCTAACGTTGGCTAGCTACTGTACCTGGCGCTGGCTAACTGGCTCGTTATGAGAGCTAACGTTGGCTAGCTACTGTACCTGGCGGTGGCTAACTGGCTCGTTATGAGAGCTAACGTTGGCTAGCTACTACTGTACCTGGCGCTGGCTAACTGGCTCGTTATGAGAGCTAACGTTGGTAGCTACTGTACCTGGCGCTGGCTAACTGCCTCGTTATGAGAGCTAACGTTGGTAGCTACTGTACCTGGCGCTGGCTAACTGGCTCGTTGTGAGAGCTAACGTTGGCTAGCTACTGTACCTGGCGCTGGCTAACTGGCTCGTTATGAGAGCTAACGTTGGCTAGCTACTGTACCTGGCGCTGGCTAACTGGCTCGTTATGAGAGCTAACGTTGGCTAGCTACTGTACCTGGCGCTGGCTAACTGGCTCGTTATGAGAGCTAACGTTGCCTAGCTACTGTACCTGGCGCTGGCTAACTAGCTCATTATGAGAGCTAACGTTGGCTAGCTACTGTACCTGGCGCTGGCTAACTGGCTCGTTATGAGAGCTAACGTTGGCTAGCTAGTTAGCAAGATTGCACTGCTTACTAACTAACGTTGATAAACCCAGGTTTACCACAGTTAAAACACAGCTACTTACATTTGAGGATAAACTTGCATAAGAAGTTTCACTCAAGTTTCACTGTAGATGCCAAGGCTCCCTTGGCTCACCAAGTTGCCTGCATCAAATTCCAACATACCATATAGGATGCCAAGAGCATGCTCTACAACATGGGATCGTCCATTTCTATCTACAATAAAAGCTGTTCACATGTAAAGGGTTTTTATAAACTCATGTTAATTCTGTGCTCAATAGTTACATTTTATTACACATCATCCAATACAATTTTCCAGGACAACTGTTTCTATTTCCATGTAATTGGTCACTTTTGCTCAGTTTCCATGCCTTTCCATACCTGGAAAATAAAAAAATGAATTCCATGTTTTCAATGTTTTCCAGGTACCGTGGGAACCCTGACTATAGGCTACACTATAGGTTACACTACTAGGTATACACTATAGCAGGGGTTCTCAAACTTTTTTATACCACAACCCAATTTGATTTAGGATTTTTTTTGGCGACCCCACACTTAATGTATCGCGTAATTTCAACGTGGAAATAAGGAATATCAAAATAAAAGCACACATTGTTGAACTTGATCATGCATATTTATTAGAAAATGAAATTACAGCACTATGTTATCAATGAAATTAATTCATAATCAACAAAAGCGACGGAATTGTTTCTGTATACACATTTATAAAACGAGGCATATTTAGCCAAAATATGTTGCCAGAACATGAAAAGAAAATGCGCTCACGTGCGCTTTGGCGGAGATCCACTGCTACTCTGAAAATCCGGCCTCACAGAGGTATGTTGCTGAGAAGGGGACAAGCTTTCTCAGCGCAGCATTACACAACACTGGGTACTCGTTCCGGACTGATATCCAGAATTTTGCGAGGGCCTGTTGTCCAGTGAACTTGACTTTCAGTAGCTCGTCACACAAAAAACGAATTACCCCAAAATCTCTGCTGATTAACCTGGAGTGTCACTAACGGAGTTTCGTAATCCAGCTCATTATCAGCACATTTCTCCAATCAGTTGTTTTTGTCTGCAAGGAAAATCTGCGCTTCTTCTCGGAGTTAAAAAAGGCGATTTAATACTCTGCCTCGAGATAGCCACCTCGCTTCAGTGTGGTATAGCAGCTGGCTATGTGCAGAGCCCATTTCATCGTGACCGTGAGTCACCGCTTCTGACAACAAACCTATCCATTGCGAGTCCAGGTTACACACAAAAGACCACACCCCCGGCCCCCTCCCGCGATTATACATGCGCAGGATGTAGTGAGATGTGTATTGGAATACTGTGTGTCGGCCTCCGTTGATGAAGGGGCGAGACATGGCAAATACACACAGCTGCCGGGTGGAAAACTCGATATGAGTTTTTTTTCTTTTTTGCCAATGCCCACTGTCACCTACCCGCGACCCCACTTTGGGTCGTGACCCGTAGTTTGAGAACTGCTGCACTATAGGTTACACTACTAGGTCTACACAGAGGGATGGACCTCCAGAGCAAGACTGAACACAACTCTTTCATAACACCGGAGTGAGAAGGTTACAGACACACCTCGTATGGGAGCAACTTAGAATTAATAAACAGGTCTAATTGATAATAGACTAAGTGTGTTAATGAATTAATATGCTTTCAGCTAATACTTGAAAAACCATCCAATCCGAATCATACTTTTTGTGATCCTTGCGATGGCACTACAAGCGAGGACACACACTGGAGACAGCAACAGAGTGAGCTGGCATTTCTACAGAGAAGTAAATTGAACGAGAAGTGAACGCGACATACGGTGTAGGTACCGCATATGTTCGTTCAGTTCTACAATGGTATGATTAAAAAACAGGGGTATATTTGCAAGTCGCACTGGTGCTACAAGTTATCATTTTTAGGAGCAATAAAATATCTTAAATGCTCACAAAATGCTACTAAATGGTCACACTCTGGAGCACTGTGTGCATTTATTTCTTAGAGCTCTAGAGGCAGTCTCAACAGTATGGATTAAACTGACTCTGCCAAGTCAATCTGTCACTATTGTACATATCATGCAGAAATGCCTGCTCTTCAAATCGTTTAAGGTCATTTATAGGCCTCATATTCTATATTCTATAATAATATTTAAAATTACATGGGTCCGGATGGCTATAGTACTGTATCTACAAAACCTTCTGTTTAATCATCTTTCCTTTATTAATTTAATTAAATTTGGGGTAATTTCAAGAAGGTACTGAACGAGCCTTGCATCACTTGTCCCCTCCGGTACACGAGGAGGCAGCTGTCGCATCTTTTCACCTGCACAGCGCGATCTCTCAGCGGTGAGGGTCTGCGTGGGAGGGACACGCCGCCCCCGTTGCTTCCTGATTCTACTGTGCAGGCGCACCAACCGACCAGTAAGAGTCGCTGTCCACAACGTCCGATCCCCACCCACCAGCTTCCCACCCTCTAACACTGCCAATTGCGTTAGTATGAACGACCAGCCAAGCTGGTAGCAATGCCGAGAGCTGGGCTCGAACCCAGCATCTCCTGCATTAGTGGCGAGCGCCTTGCCCACTGTGCCACTTAGCCGCCCCCTTAGACACAGTATTTCTGACACTAGGAATACATTCACTGAGGTCCATAGATGTCCCTAGATACCAAGAACATGCAAAGGGACCTTGTAGAAGTGGAGCAATCTTCCATCTACTTAGGTATGTATTTTAGGCGGATTTTCAGAAAATAGGGCTCCGGGCTTAAGAGGTTAATGTCTTAAAGTCTCTATCTCTCGCGATGTCTAACTCACTTCGTTACTATAGCAACGGCTTTCCCCCTAGCCGCTCCTTATCTGCATTGTCATGGCGACCACTATCTTTGTGTCACTATAGCAACCTCGTCTGACTCAAACCGGAAGAACTCACAGCTATAGTCTATTTCCCTAGCAACGGCTGCTAGCCCATAGCAACACCGCCCTATCTCCTAATAGATGTTTACGTTCGTCATGGCTATGAGTGACCTCGACTCTCTCCCCAGCTTCTTATCACTCCCACAGGCCCTGTCTTTGTCTCTAACTTGTCTGATACACACTATATCGGCTGCCCCCTTCCTTCCCTCGAGTCCCTACATTCCACCAGGGCCTTGAGGAGGGCGAGGAAGATCATGGCAGACCCCGCCCACCCGGGTCACGGCCTCTTCATTATGCTCCCCCACGGCAGGCGGCTACGGCTGCCCAAGACATTAAAATCCCGCCATAGACTCAGCTTCTTCCCCTCAGCAGCTCGCCTGGTAAATGAGTGAGGTGTCCCCCTGCTCCCCCCCTCTATGGCGAGCTGCTAGGGCCTGACCTCTGGACTTGTACTGTGCTGCACTGTATCCATGTCCCCAACCACTGCAGTTTACTGTCTTATTGTTGTCTCACTGTTCCGTCCTGTTTTGCACTTATTTATTTATCATTATTATTATTATGTTTATTCCTATTTGTGAAAAAATCATGCACTGAAATGTCAAAATCACGTTCCATTTGTACCTGTATAATATGGTGAATAAAGTAATCTGAATCTGAATAACATACAATATCTATATAGATATGTACTTAACCTACATGTTATAACCAAATGAAAACCAGTGATTTCCTTCAAGTGGTAGCAGCAAGAACAAGCGTTGTGCTAAACATTTTTCTTGAAATCGACAATTTCCAAGAATATTTTTGGACAGACTCGAAGGTCGTCCTGGGATATATAAACAACGATGCCCGGCGGTTTCATGTGTTACTTTGTGGCAAACAGAATCCAAATAATCAAGTCCACTACAGAGTGGAAATGACACCTCCGTTCACATATTGTGGCATAGATTGTTTTGGACCATTCTATGTGAAAGAAAGGAGCTGAAGAAGTACGTTCTTCTTTTCACTTGTATGTGCTTTAGAGCCACACACATAGAGATGCTTAATGATCTTACCAGATGCTTTCATCAATGCATATTGTGTGCATTTATTGCAATACGTGTATATTGTATATTCCTCTTTACTTACTTTTTTTTTTACTGTATGAAGCACACTCTCAGGGGCTCATACAGAACCAAGCATTTCACCGTAAAGTATGTGTATTTTATTGTGATAATTAATAAACAAACTTGGGGCGCTCCGGTAGCACACCACATAGCGCGCTGAGTCGCGAAGCGGTCGTCCCGGGTTCATTTCCCAGTCATGGCGACCATTTGCCGCATGTCTTCCCTACCTCTCCTCCCGTTCTCCCTCTCTCCCTCTATCGGTCCTGCGTGGCCAGAAAAAGCTGAAAATGCTATAAATAAAAATAAATAAAGTAAAAAAAAATTATAAACAAACTTCAAACTTGTCTGCATGTTTACGTTGCACTACTTTTATTGTCTTTTATACCTATTCTTATGTCTGCAATTTATGCATTGTTTTTATTCAGTCAATTGTGTGCTAGTTTTATGTAAATTGTATACTAGTTGCTGTGGGGTACTCTGGGCTGCGGCCCATGTGTGAAAGGTGCTATAGAGTCATTCATATTTATTATTATTATTATTGTATTGTAAAAAATGTATGCATTGAAAAGTCTGTAAAGTCTCGACGACATTGAAAATGAGGGTGACCTCAATTGTCCTTTTGAGAATAAATAAAATCCCAACCCGAGCACGCCATAAGAGCAAAATGGCATGGCCAGGTGACTACGGTCAGTGGCTGCCGGGGGGGCCTCACCTGGCAGGTCCCCGCTCTGCTGCTGCAACCGGCTGCTGAAGAAGCGCTCCCGCTGGGACACCTGCTCGTCCCAGGCCTCCAGGATGCGCCTGCGCTCCGGTGCCTCCAGGTTCAGGGTGTCCGGGTGGGCCTCCTCGATGTGGGCGCGCACGCAATCCAGGCTGTGTGAGTACTGGAGGTCCCCACACACCATGCACACCAGCAGCTGGTTCAGCGGGTCGTGGTCCATGAGGTAGCGGCTCCGCCACGCGCCGTCCGACATGGAGCCGTCTTCTTCTTCCACGTTGCCGCTGCCGTTGTTGTCGTCATACTCGCCGAACAGACCGTCAGACTCATCTGAGTGAAGGGGGGAGAGAGAGAGAGAGAGAGATAGAGAGACATTTACTAAAAGTAAATTCACTGACTATCAAAATAAATAATACCAGAGATAGTCTATATAATGACTTTAGTCCGTCTAAACATTCTTTGGCAATACTATACCTTCTACAGTGATGGGCAGTAGCTAGCTACAAGTAGCAACGCTACATAGCCTCAACGACTACCGCCCTGTAGCTCTCACCTCCATAGCCATGAAGTGCTTTGAGAAGCTAGTAAAGGGCTACATATTCTCCTCCCTCCCCATCAACCTGGACCCCCTGCAATTTGCATACCGCCCCAACAGGTCCACGGAGGACGCCATAGCCCATGTGCTGCACACAGCAGCATCACACCTGGACGCCTAAATATTAAAGGCAACCAATTTGTGTCTAACCACGCCCAACTTGCGTCTAGCCACGCCCCCGCGGCAGCAGCGTTGCGGCAGCATTATATTCCAGTAACCGCCCCTTATTCAGTATCCAGAAATAGCTCAATTGGCAACGCTGCATGGCTGTGGATCCTACGGCTCGTTGCTGGCTAGTTCGATTCCCTTCAATTTTTTTTTTTTTTTAACGTGCATTCGCATTCTTTCGCCGTTAAGTTTAGGCATAACTTTAAGCATTGTTTCGGAGTTGGTTAAGGTTAGGCATTGTTTCGGAGTTGCTTAAGGTTAGAAGGGTTAAGTTTAGGCGCTGTTAAGGAGCTGGTTAAGGTTAGAGTTTGACTTAGAGAATGGCAATATTTTTTAACGTGCATTCATTTCGCCGGTTAAGTTTAGGCATTGTTTCGGAGTTGGTTAAGGTTAGGCATTGTTTCGGAGTTGCTTAAGGTTAGAAGGGTTAAGTTTAGGCGCTGTTAAGGAGCTGGTTAAGGTTAGAGTTTGACTTAGAGAATGGCAATAGACAGCCTATTTCCGCGCTGCCGTGCTCACATGGGCGTATTGGCCAATCAGAGAAACGCTAAACACAAGTTGGTTGCCTAAAATATTCACGCCACCTGGACAAGAGGCAGGGGAACTATGTGAGAATGCTATTCATCGACTACAGCTCAGCATTCAATACCATAGTCCCCTCCAAACTCATAGCCAAGCTCAGGGACCTGGGCTTGAACTATGACCTCTGCCAGTGGGTCTTGGACTTCCTGACGGGCAGACCCCAGGTGGTGAGAGCAGGCAACCGCACCTCCTCATCCATCACCCTCAACATAGGGCCCCCCAGGGCTGTGTTCTGAGTCCCCTCCTCTACTCCCTGTACACACATGACTGTGTGGCTCAGCGGAACAACAACACAATCATCAAATTTGCTGACGACACAGTAGTGGTGGGCCTGATCTCTGCAAACGACGAGAGGGCCTACCTGGAAGAGGTCAAGGTCCTGGCGGGATGGTGTCAGGAGAACAGCCTCTCCCTGAACGTCAGCAAAACAAAGGAGATGATTGTGGACTTTAGGAGGTCGGGGGTCAGGGACTACAGCCCCCTCAGCATCGACGGGGCACCGGTTGAGAGAGTGAACAGCTTTAAGTACCTCGGAGCCCACATATCCGAGGACTTGACATGGACCACACACATTGACAGTGTTGTGAAGAAGGCACGACAACGCCTCTACTTCCTCAGGCGCCTAAGGAAGTTCCAAGTCAGTCAGAAGATCCTTAAGAACTTCTACTCATGTACAATAGAGAGCATCCTGACTGGCAATATCACCTCCTGGTTTGGGAATAGCACCGCACAAGACCGTAGCAGACTACAGAGAGTGGCACGTTCAGCCGAACGCACAATTGGAGGGGGGCTTCCCACTCTCCAGAACATTTACAACAAGCGGTGCAGGGGTAAGGCTAAGAGAATTATCAAGGACTCCAGCCACCCAAACAACTGCCTCTGAACTGCTGCGGTCAGGCAAGCGATACCGGAGTCTCATGGCAAGCACAGAAAGACGAAAACTGCGATAAAGCTTATATTCACGACGCTATAAAATGACAACCAACCGATGGATTTTTATTTTCTTTAAGCCATTATGAAGGCACGGTGTATGCACTCAAGTGACAATGAGAATGGACAGATCGCAATACTATATATATAACTGTTAGAAAGTACATCGGTTTGTTGACAAACCCTGGTCGTCCAGACCATATTACACTGCAAACCGTGGTCGCCAATGTGTTAAGGACCCCCTCGAAAACGAGATAGCATATCTCAAGGGGTTTATCCTTCCAATACATTTCAAATTACTCTCCCCATGAAGCCTTAATTGAAGTCATGGTGATTTCTTTTTGTTGCATTCCTGAGCCAATAATTTGATGACTGGCTTGAATTATTGGCTCAGGAATGCGACAAACAAACAAATCTCCATGAATTCAAGGATTCATGGGGTGTGTAATTGATAGATTTCTTTTTTTGGGTGAGCTATCACTTTTTAAAAGGGTGCAGATGCTGCTGTCACTTTACAGAGGCCAAAATGTAATTGTCTTTTATTTATGACCTTTTTTCTATCGATTACTCTCCCCATGAAGCCTTAATTGAAGTCATGGTGATTTATTTTTGTTGCATTCCTGAGCCAATAATTTGATGACTGGCTTGAATTATTGGCTCAGGAATGCGACAAACAAACAAATCTCCATGAATTCAAGGATTCATGGGGTGTGTAATTGATAGATTTCTTTTTTTGGGTGAGCTATCCCTTTTTAAAAGGGTGTACAGATGCTGCTGTCACTTTACAGAGGCCAAAATGTAATTGATCGATTACTCTCCCCATGAAGCCTTAATTGAAGTCATGGTGATTTCTTTTTGTTGCATTCCTGAGCCAATAATTTGATGACTGGTTTGAATTATTGGCTCAGGAATGCGACAAACAAACAAATCTCCATGAATTCAAGGATTCATGGGGTGTGTAATTGATAGATTTCTTTTTTTGGGTGAGCTATCCCTTTTTAAAAGGGTGCAGATGCTGCTGTCACTTTACAGAGGCCAAAATGTAATTGTCTTTTATTTATGACCTTTTTTCTATCGATTACTCTCCCCATGAAGTCATGGTGATTTTTGTATATAATGGAGTTGTTTGCAGAGGGGCTCACTGAATCTAACAATCACGTAGACATATACCAAGTGTGATTAGCAAGAGAGGAATGTTTGTGACAAGTGTAATGTAAAAAGATAACATTAGATTAGGAAGGATCCACACCAAGCAAGTTCTTCCTCAGACACGTTTTTTTTTTTTTTTTTTTTTACTATGTTACATTACATTGGGCGTATAGAAACAAAGATCATTTCAAAGTACAAACATATACAGTACCTGTGTGACATTTTGGATGAGGCTAGGCTCCATGTTAATAAGCAACTTGGGGTGAACAAATCTCCAACACACCCATGTCTGGTTTCTTTAACTGAAACGCCTCCTTGTCGACTTCAGTGTTTTAAGTCATCATAGACCTTTAAGTCCAAGGTACTAGGAATTTCAAATTTCTTGGCAACTGAAGACAAAGATTGCACAAGCTTATTGATAAATCTTATATTATTAATGACCTTTTTTTCTATCGATCGCCCCTTGAAGTCATGATTCTTGTTCACACGCTGTTGTAAAACTGTTTGCATCCCAAAGGATATGCCTGTTGCAAATAAAAGTGCATTGTTAAATACTGATTTCTGCTTTGACCCCGTTTATTTTAAATGTATTATTCCAGAGTAAATTATTATTTAATTCTATATCGAGTGAAATATGATATTCTATATTGAGTGAAATCTATTCTATATTGAGTGAACTACAACTCCATATTGAGGGAATTACAACTCTATATTGATTAAAATACCACTATATTGAGTGAAATATAACTTTAAATATCTCTATATTGAGTGAAATATAACTTAAAATATCTCTATATTGAGTGAAATATAACTCTATATTGATTAAAATACCACTCTATATTGAGTGAAATATAACTTAAAATATCTCTATATTGAGTGAAAAATAACTATAGATTAAAATAACACTCCATATTGAGGGAATTATAACTCTATATTGAGGCAATTACTACTCTTATACAGAGTCAAATACAACTCTATTGATGGGATCACAACTCTACGGAGTAAAATACAACTCTGTGTTGAGTGAAATGATGTTAGAGTTGTTTTTACTTTATGCTAAATGGAGCAAATTGGTATTTTGTAGAGTTAAATGTTAACACTAAATGGAGTAGAAATAACTCTGAAGATTTAACTCTGTGACAAGAGTCATTTTGACTCTATTTAGATTCGGAGCCAATACTGTCTTTTTGGGAGTAAAATTTTACTCAATTTGAGTAAATTTTACTCTGCGAATTTTCCTGTGCGCATGGTCTAATTCTCACAACCCACTCCTGCACGTGATGTAATGCTTTATTATAAGACATGTATGCTATGGTCTAATTCTCACAACCCACTCCTGCGCGTGATGTAATGCTTTATTATAAGACATGTATGCTAAGCTCTCTTGCCAACGACCTTGACCATGGTAGATACATTACAACTGACCCATCTCAAGCCATGCCCTCTTTTCTTGATCCTCCCATCACAACTGTTGCTTCCCTCGCCCCCAGACAACTGGAAGCAACGGTTGCGATTGGAGAATCAAGAAAAGAGGACGGGGCTTTAGATAGGTCAATTGAAGTTGGTCCCACGGGTGTCTGTCTGTGGCTGTCAATACTCCTAAGTGGTTAGGATGTAGAGAATCATTTCCCTACAAGGATTAATGAAGTTAAACTTGACTTAATATGGTACCCGACCAACTGCACAGGTCGTCCAGGATTTAGCAGATTCTCTGCTAAAACAATGCTTGCTTTGCAGGGTTTTTTAATATAAAAGTGCACGGTTATAAATGCAAGTCATTTAAATGCCATCTATTTGTTGGCAAGAGCTTTTATTAGGCCATTCGTTGCTGACTGAATGAAGAAAGCATCCACACTCATCTATGCTATGAAACAATCGCTTTTTTTTTAATTGCAAGCGTTCAGTCAGAGACCTTCTTCAAAGCAACAGGGGTGCGAGAGGTTTTCATTTTGCAATCTCAAAAGGGACTGAATGTAGCTGTCTCAATCTTCCTCACACACACACACCTCTCCTCTCCCCAGTGAAGGGCACTACATCCTCTCTGTCCTCGTGTTCCAGAGCTTCCTTCTCCAGGTAGCTGAGCAGTCGTTCCCTGTCGTAGGTCCCTGTGTCTTTCTTTACTGTCTGGTCCTTCTGACACATGCCTGCTGGGAGTAGTGCATTCTGGAGGAGACAGTTAAACAGCAGGACAGTTAGTTGGTCAAGAGATGTATATTCAGTAGGGGTGGAACGATACGCATTCGAACCGTGTACCGTACGGTACGACCCCCACGGTTCGGGGCGTCTGTGTATCGTACGGTTCAGATGATGTAAAATAAAAAAATTAAAAATTCATTTGGCGGAGCCGGGAGAGGTGATCGCTGGCAGCAGCAGCAGCAGGTGCTAGTCAGTTTGTGTAAAAATGGCAAGCACAATACAGGGCTCTACGCTAACCTTTTTCACTAGGGGCACAGGTGCTCCTAAATGAAAAAAGTTAGGAGCACACAAAGAAATTTAGGAGCACCCAAAAATATTTAGGAGCACAGTGAAAATATTTCAAGTAAAAGATTTTTTTTTATACATGTATATTTGTACTGTGCGTGCATGTGTGTAAATTAGCTCTTGCTACAACCCTGCATGTTTACATTTTCTATTTTGTACTCGATGTTCATTAACATGTGCTGTCCCTATCAAATAAACTATCAAATCAAACTACTGCTACAAAAGTAACAGTCACTTAACTTTAGCCCCTTTTATGCATACAATGCCTATGTTTTGGCTGTGTTGCTCTTCTAGAGAAATAATCCTTTCAGGGTTGCCTATTGAAATACTGTACACCTCCAGTACAGAAACATTGTTTATGAGTTTGCGTGTCAGGTAGACCATTGATTGACAGTCGAGTCTGCCAATTACGTCACACCGCTTGCACTCCGGCCGTCCGGCGCTGCAGCTGGACCCTATTGCCCACCTCTGCTGTTCATAACGCTAGCCAAGTTAGCTGTACACACAGATACACAGTGGGCCAGTGACTTTGGTGTAGGGGTGTAACAATGCATCAATCCTAAGGGGGAAATTCAACTGCATCGATTTGAAAATGTTAGAATCGATTATCGCAATTTGAATGTGTACACAGTGTTATGTTGTTATCATGTCCGTTACAGTCAACACAACGGCATACGCTACTGCATCAACGTTATGATTAACAAAGCAAGGCATTCGTTTTGTTGCATTAACGTTATATTACTATTGTTATCGCTAAATCTAGGTGTTCTAAAATATATTGCTATTGGTAAGACTAGAAGTTACATGTCTCGGGAAACTCTCGCATATCGCAATGGTGGCGTTTCAGGAAGTAAACAAGCCAAATGAGAGCTTCCGATTGGCAATTTGCTTTCTTTCTCTTGAAACCAGTCACTCTACTGTGATTGGACCGTTGGCTTGAGTGCAATGTGGGACTTGTAGTTTTTTAACGTTTCTCGCGGCGGAGAAAAAAAAGACGAGAGGCTGTAATCTGTACTCGCACACCGTGTGCGTAATTGAGTTTTACGGTTCGCACACATATTTTTAGAGGCATATGCGAGCAATTTGGTCGCACTGTAGAGCCCTGCAATATAAATCAATCTTCATTGCGACTTTAAAAACATAGCCATTAACATTACATAGGCCTACACACATCTTGCCATAGCGTTAGCAGTTTGTACAACACAACGCATGTTGAACTATGGTAGCCCGCCAGCTAATACAGTCAATGCAATGTTATCGTAGCTACTAGCTAGCATAGGATAAAATGGGAGTCTCAGTCTGAGAGGCGGGGTGTTTAAAGATGCGTTTATTCAACATCCAAGAAGGCTAACATACAACTGTGTTTTACTAACTCCAACCGGGACTATTGCCGCTTTTCCACTGCATGCCATCACCTCCTAATGTTACCGGAGCTGATAACGTTGGCTGAGCTGAAGGTCCGTGACGCTAAAATGTCCGTGGGGACCCGCCAACCCATAGATAGTTCCACCACAGTTGCACTCAATATTTAAATAATGTTAGTCTAAATAAATGTAGACAGATAATGTACGTATTTTAAAAATAGAATGAACAGAGCAGTGTTGTTTTGAAACAGTACAGTGTGTGTGTGTTCGTTTGATGTATGCTGCAATTTATATTGATGGCCTTCTAATTTGTTTATTTATTTATTTTAAATAAGTGACACTTTTCCCTTTGATAAGAAATCCAGCCATATTCCTTTCATTGTATTTCAAATACTGCACTTTAATTTCAAGCAAAAAACGAATCTTTCCATTAAGAACTGACAATCAGGGAATTTAAACATTGTTGACATTGTTTTTTTGTGTTTATATTAAAGAAAGGAAAGTCTAGTGCTGGCTGAGCATATTGTTTGTTTGCACTAAGTTAATACTTTGACAAATGTAGCCTATATTTTTCAGTCAGTTCGGTCTTTGTGTGCCAAACATTGTAAACCTTTTTTTTCTTTTTTTTTTAATAAATGAGAAGCATGTTTAGATTTTTGTGTGTTAAAATTTTTTTTTAATATAAAAAAAAAAAAAGTATATCGAACCGAACCGAAAACCGTGACCCCAAAACAGTGATACGAACCGAACCATCCATTTTGTGAACCGTTCCACCCCTAATATTCAGAGTATATACTAACTGGTTAACTGTGTTAAATGGATACTTTTAAGAGGCGTTTACAAAATGTGTCACAAATTGGGAGTGCTTTAAGTCCATGCAGAAAGCTTGTTGTTAAGAGAATAATAAGAAAAGCCACCGCCACATTCATCAAGCCGTTAACGTCAAAATCTGTGCTTACCCAGGGGATTTGCATGATGAATCCCACTCATTCTTAAACTGAAATCCACGTTCGCGCTAAATTCATTTGCATACAGACACGCCCACCATATCCTTATAAGGCGGGTGAGGCGTATGCAAAAGAGCTTGAGAGTTTGGTATTGCTTGAAATGTATAAAATACACTTTCATTACAGACTCATAAAGTAATATATAAAATACACACACATAGTTTAGTTGGTGATAATGTTTTGTTTTATTTGTTTTTATTTGCTTTATGAAGTTGAAAATAGCACTGCGCGTTTGCCACCACTACACAGCTCCTGCCACCACCGTGCTGCTGTGAACTGCATGTGACTCGACTTGATTGTATTAGAAACAGCCGTTATATGTTTGTGTGCGGCTCTTCAAGCAGACAGAATGTGAAACGATTTTGATGGTAAAAGAACTGAATTGAACTAGAAATTGTAAACTAATAGAAAAATAAAAGAAATTAAGATTTGATTCAAAAGAAAAGCAACGACTGGACATTCCCCGTTTTATCTTTGTAACAGAAGCTGGTGCCGAAACCAGGGATAGGAACAATCCCCCCCCCCTTCCCTCCCCCATCTCTCTGAGGCAGAGGTTAGACTTTCGTTTCATTTTCAGAAGAGTTTCGCCGCAACGTAGCAGGGAGCGCGTCACACTTTCATTTTGTCATATGAGCACAGTGATGTAGTACACTGCCAAAGCAGTAGGTGGCAGTAGGTGGCGAACATGAAGGCAATTTTCAACCAATCAGAACTTTAATGTGCCAATACACTTCCTGCAAAGAAAATGTCAACAAGCGGGCACCGCCATCTTTTGCCTATTTACCCAATGCAGCACTTCTTTTTCAGCAAAGTGTAATAAAAGTGCAATAAACAAAACGGATACATTCACTGTGTGTTCTGCTCTCTCATTTGTTGATGAAACAAAAAGATCTGTGTCTTTTGTTAGCTACATTGTTAGCTGCATGCTAACGTGAATGGAAGATGCCATTATAACAGTATAGCATTGTGGCTAGAACCTAACGTTAGCTCACGCTAGTTAGCCAGCACCAAACTGATGATATCAGGAGCCATCAGTAGCTAGATAACATTAGAGACAACACTGTGTGTATTAAACAAAGGTGAATAGATGACTGGGCCATTTGTTTAATGCTTGTTAAGATTGAAAGAGGAGCTCTGAGCTAACAGGGTCTGATAGCTAACGTTAGCCAGCTGCTCATGCAATCGGTAATGCTAGCAGAATGAATGGATGTAAACTTTATTTAACATATTGCATATGGGTACAATACAATACGGCTCAATACAAACAATTGTTAAGGGAATGCAGACTGTTGTAGCTTGGACTGGGGTCCTTATAACAATAACTTGACAACACATGGTAGCTGCAGCTATTTGGGACAGCTCTGCTGTCACCGGAAGGGCACGCAGATGGTATCTACTGCGCATGGGCGTTTTCGCAACAACGGCTCCGCCCAGATTACACGACTGTTGTCGGCAAGTTTTGGCGCTACTCCAAAACGGAAAACACAATTTCGCGTTTTCAGTAGGGCCACAACGTATCCGCCAAAAAACGCATTTCTGTGTAAAAGGGACAGCAAACGTATTCAAACGTATTCAAAAAACGACCACAAAAACACTAGTCTAACCATGGCCTGAGTGCCCGTCTCCTAGCGCTGACTAAGGTGATGGATGCCTCAGGGTCTTGGCCAAGATTGCAGTGACTGCTCTACATGCACCACTGAGGCCTTGGATCAGTTACTTACCGTCGTCTGTCCGTGGTCCTGTCAACTGATGTGTCAACGCGGTTTCATTGCTGGGTTAAGTACTTATATTCTATTCACATAATATGCTTACTTCATATATCTACTCCATTCACATATATGCTTACCACTTGTATCTATTGCTATGTCCGCCCACTACAATCACATGAGCTGTCTAACGCCTGTCCCGTCTCCCTGTCCCCCTGTGAGTTGCTGTTCTGGAGTGCTGACCGGAGTGTCGAACATCCCGTGATGAAGGCCGGGAGGATGCGACCCCCTCTGCGTGCCCTCCTGTCTCCGGAGGTCTCGTAGTGGTGACCGGAGTGCCGGACGTCCCGCGATGATGTCGGGAAGTTTGCGACCCTCTCTGCGGCGCCCCTATCTCCCTGTCTCCGGCTGTCCCTGAGCAATGACCGGAGTGTTGAATGTCCCGTGATTAAGACGGGGAGGACGCGACCCTCTTTGCGCCGCCCCTGTGCCTCAAATAGATTTGCTATCAGCTCTATCTTCAATCTTTCAAAATGTTCAGTTGCTATTGCATGCACTCATCTGTGTTTCACTACACACTTGAGTGCATGCTTACCAAC
The DNA here is from genome assembly GCF_963971535.1 of Notolepis coatsorum. Classification (NCBI taxonomy): domain Eukaryota; kingdom Metazoa; phylum Chordata; class Actinopteri; order Aulopiformes; family Paralepididae; genus Notolepis; species Notolepis coatsorum. The sequence continues at coordinate 19,705,872 of NC_140172.1, forward strand.
TGTTAGTCTGCAACACTACTATCACCGACATCTAAGAAGGGAGATCCCTCCTTGAATGGCCCTTCTAAGGTTTCTCTCCTCCACACTGCATGTGGAGCATTTTTCCCTATAGTTAGGTTTTAGTGAGTTTTTCCTTACCTTCGCGTGGGGTATGTCTGGGAGTGCTTGCATTCTTTCATTTATTTGCATTTATTTAAAATTTGTTGGACCTTATGGTGTTCTTGTTCTGTTCTTGACTTATTGTTATGTTTTCTTCTTGACTTGTTTAAAGAAGACCTGTACGGCCCATGGGGACATTAACGTGTGTTGTCGGGCCTTATAAATAAATTTGATTTGATTTGATTTGATTTAGAAGTGCTTTAAGGACAAAGAAGGATCAAGGAATGTACAAACATGTCCAAGCCTCCAGCAACGATGTCCAAGACACAACTAAAGAAACTACTTCTGAAAAGAATAAGGACTGCAATAACAAAGTTGATCAATGTGATAGATGAGAAGACATTAGAAGACGTTAGAAGACGTGGACGCGGATTATGAAGAAATGTTGGACATGCTTGTGGAAAAAGAAATTGCATTGAAAGCCTTGAACATAGAAATTGAAGACGGAATTGAGGAAGAGGATTTTGAAGATGAATTTAATGGTGTGCAACGATATGAAGATATATGTGTGCGCAAAACCAAACTGAAAAAGGCTATGAGAAGAAAAGAAGATGACATTCCATCAGTGGGCTCCAACAAGGGATATGGTTTCGCAGTCAAACTCCTCATTGACAAATTCAACAGAGAAGTTAGCCTATGGCAAACATTGTGGAGCCAGTTCGACATGGCAGTTCATAGAAACCCAGACCTCAGCAAGGCTGACAAGTTTAATTACCTGAAGTCCTACCTCACGGGAAGGGCTGCAAACGTAATCACAGGTATCGCATTAACCAATGAAAACTATGATGCTGCGATTAAAATGTTGGATAACAGATTTGGCCGAAAGGATCTTTTAATCAATGCCCATATGAATAAGTTCTGTATCACACTTAGCTCACGCTCAGCGTTCATTGCATATATCTCACTTCAGCATATATACACTGAATAATTTCACAATGTACCTTTAAATGCCAGCATTCATCTGGCCACACCCCCATCCGCTTACCTATATAAGCAGGGATGGTGCCACACACTCATCTCCTTCTCAAATTTCATCACAAGCAACGTGTTGCTATATGCCCACTTGACGTGGAGAAAGATATTGCTGGGAAAGCAATGTTTATGAGGAGAAGAAGAACAAGGAGATACGTTGACATCATATCTTTATTTTCGCTCACTATTTTTGAGAAAATACGGCGATGTTGTCTTCGTCACTGGAGTGTCTGGAAGATGGTGATCATTCTAAAACCCTCCACCGGTTTTCGTATTGGGAGCACGCCGCTGCATGCTTCTCAACTGCAGTTCCTTGCTGTGTTTGGTTGGGGTGAAACCTTTCAGGCCACAGCTGAACTGTCGGACGCGCCGCTGTTGTGAGAAGCGGTGGGTTTCAGGTTGGGTGAGTACTGTTGCTGGCAGGCTTCACTTGTCTGTTAGTGCTATGGGGGCTACTTGACAATGTTTATGAAAACCGGCCCCAGGCTAGGGTCCTTTGTTCAGCCACCTAGGCGACAGAAGACCTTGGTCTGAAGACCATTGTAGTTTTAACTAGTGGGCCGCGACCATTAACACTGGTGATTCCTGTGTTTTCTGGACGAGTGGGTATCTCCCTGTCACCGTGTAGCCCCTTCTTTCATATCCAAATGAGAGTATTCCTTCACAAGGAGATATGTGCAGGGATGTTCGATAGCGGAAGATCCATGTTCAAGTCAGCTACACAGGCCAGTTTGGTATTGTGCTGATTCCGTCGGGTGTTGGTAAAATCACCGTTGTAAAGCTGTGTTGACATCTTGTTTCTCTTTTCTCTTAAAAAGTGAGGAGGGTTTCAGAACGACGGCCTGTCTGGGTGAGTGTTATATCATTGTGTACAAGTTCAGGTGATAGCTGCTTAGCTTACGGTTAGCCAGTCAGCTGTTAGCTGCGGCGTTAGCCTGCTGGGATCACTGCGTGGCCTACAGAGGTTGGGCCTACTGTTAGCCAGTCAGCTGTTAGCTGCGGCGCTAGCTGTTGTGATCACTAGGAAACGTTAGCTTGCTGCTATCGGACAAGGCCAGCGCGAGGTAGCTTTGGCTACTCGCGCGCCGCCGTGAGCTCCCCTCTGGTCGCGTGCGCCGTTCGCTCGGCGTCTCGCGAGCAGGGGTAATAGCGACCGACGGTTGGAGCGGCCGTTAGCTTAATGCTACTCTGTTGAACGTGCTTTGATTATAACATGTTTTACACTCTTGACTACAACGTCATCTTTGACAGGGGATGTTCGTCGACCCTGCCCTGAGCCAGGACGGCAAGGATTGCGTCAACAAAGGGACCGTTGCGACGGGTAGAGTGACGACACTGCCCGGATCGAACAACACAGGATGGCTGTGTTTCTACGGTGTCTTGAGACTGCACTTCGCTGATCTACGTTCCGGGTAGGACAAGGTTTGACCAGACCTTATAACACGTCTTCTGGTTTTACCTTTCTAAATGTTTTGTGAATAACGATGTTTTCCCAAAGCGTGTGTTGCTGCAATGCATTTAGGATACGACGCGAGTTATGTGTGAACTGTCTTTGTCACTGGCAGTTAGCTTCTCCGTGCAAATCGGATTGTTACAGATGTGAAAATGATCTGGTTGTTGTGTGAGAAACATCATGTGTGTTTATATGTACCGTGTACTCACAACTAAGGTAACTAACCTATGAAGCTATGCTTAGTGACAAGTGAGTAAAAGAATGTTCTTTTCTCAGCCTGTGATGACAATGAACAGTGTGTTCACATATTAACAGGTTTTCCTGTTTTAACTGGCCGTATTAAGGGTAAAATAAGAGGATTGTGTTTCCCCCCGGTTCCCTGGGGACTTTTTCATCCTCCTATCAGACATGTTGTTGCACTACATTGTGTCTTTTGTGTGGTAGGGATGCGATGTAACCCTTAGCTTGATTGCTGAGGTTGTGCTAAAACAGCTGGAGAAACTTTATTTTCCTAAAAGAAAAGATTGTTTGGTCGCTGTCGTGTGTGCTTAGCAAGGCCTGTGGCCGATACTAATCGAGAATTATGTATTCTCTCATTATGAAAAACGGCGTTCCTCTGTAGAGTGTTTTTGCCATTTTTTGTAGGTGATGATGGGTTGTGTGTGTCATGTGACCTACAACTGGGTTGGACTGGCCACAGAAGCACATGTGTATGTTGGACCGGGGCTCTTAGAGAGCCCTCTCTATTCTGTGTTTTTTCCTGAGTTTCCTGGTCCCACGGCCTGGAATATTGGGCGTGTGCACCGCAGAAATTCCCCCGCCATAGAGTATGTCACCGTGCGCGTCTCTGTTGGTAGGACTTCCGTGTGCTGTTCAGGTCCATGTGATGGATCTGTTTCGGGGGGGTGGTCAGGGCTCCTCCTCACCAAGCGCCTATTCGGGCCTTCTGTGAGTTCGGACTCCTCCTTCCATGTGAGGGAGCCTCCATCAGAGTACAGAGCCTTCCTCCTCAGATTGTCAAAGTGAGTGGACCCTCTAGAAGGTGTCCTATTCTATTGTGCATGTATTCGATTCAATTCGATTATTGAGTGTGTATGGGTTCAGTGCCTCTTCCCCGGAGAGCCCTAAAACCAATTTTTTACATGGCTCAAGGTGCAATATATTCTTTTCAATCTGTACAGCTCGCGTGGGAAGTCTCTCTGGGGATCCCCGTCTCCTTCCTATGGGACGGTGGTGGGATGTAAAAATGTGAAAAATGTTTACCCCCGGCTGTGTAGACTGGGATACATACTGTTGGTGCTTCCTTCTTTTCTATTCAAAAAGTGTTGGAGTTAGGAAGTGTCACACCCCTCGTGTCGTTCCCCTGGGCGCCTTGGGGATTCAATGACAGGTCTAAATAGCCTGTTCATTGATGTGGGTGTGTCCCGACGCACGTATAGTGCTAGCTCGCTGTAAACAGGCGACTGACTGGCACGCCTTGGTTGCTTGTGGTTAAAACGGCGTTTTTATAAAGCAACTGAGATGGGGGTTTTTCCTCTTCCGACGACCACATCCCACGACCTGGGTTGGTTATCGACGGATTCTCGTTCATGTCTGGGGGATGATGACGGAATGGATCTGAACATATGTAGAGGGGTCTCACGCCCTTGGGGTGGGCCACCAGGCGCGGTTCGCCCGAACGTCTGGGTGGCGCCTTCTTTTCATGTTAAGATCGACACGCATAACTGCCCTTTCTCCTGGAGTAGGCATGTCGGCGTGGTTAGGGCACGGGACTGGTTCTGGTCACGCTGGTCCAGATCAGTTGAACCAGTTGTCCGCCGGGGATGCAGATCTGCTGTTCTGGTACCCTGAGGGACTTGGGCTTTTTTCAGGGGGAAAAATGCCAGGTCGGTCCGGGTGTCACAGGGTTAAGCGCTATGGAGACCCTGGTTGGGTACGTTTTACTCAGCACTGTCGTAATGGCTTACGGCCATGCCAACCTGTACACGCTCTATCTCGTCGGATCTCGGCCGCTACACAGGTTGGTCCTGGTTAGTACTTGGTTGGGAGACCGCCTGGGAATACCAAGTACGGTGTGCTTAGGGGCTGGTTCTCCATTCTTTTTCGCTCCTCTCTCACGCATGGCGAAGAGGGGCCTGTTGGGGTGGTCTTTGACCTCCTCTGGTGACCCTGTGCTTCCCGTATCGCCAGGCCCGGTCCGAGGTAATGTTTCGTCGACCCGTAGGCCTGGGTTAACCCTTTTTTGGAAACTGAAACACTTGTACTGCGGTATAGCCGGTGTATACCCGCAGGTGTGTTTTGGAGTTTTTCCTTGAGGGGTTATAGGAACGACCACCGCATTGGGTAACACCAAGGTGGTTGATTCCCTGGTGTGTTGGAGCAGTGTCAACTCCCGGGTTCACCGTTTGAGGGTGCCCCTGCACGTTCATGACGTCTGCCAATCGTGTCAGCCTTCTCTGCCTCAACCCCTCTGGGTGGGGGTTTTTAAATGGAGGCTTGGTCATGCAACACCGCCAGCTTCCGCTCCTTCCGCCGGGGCGGCTGTGTTCAGCTGTCCCCTCTGGCGCCTGTCTCGTCCGCAGTCTCCAGGCTAGGGTTAATAGCCTGTTGCCTGGTTTTTCCCCGGTGCGCTGCCTGCTTCCGTTGGTTAACCTTTTTTGTGTGCTTACGGCCATGCTGACTGCCTGTTCTGAAGGGTCAGTGTGCCAGGCGGTGTACAATTGGGGGGACAGGGCCCGCTCGGCTGAGGGGCCTTTGTCCGAATACGCTGGCGATGTGGGGGGCGGGGTCACTAAGTGCCCACCTGGTGGGGTCTTGATGCTGGCATCATGGACTTCTCCGGGCCCCCGTTCCAGGGGGTTCAGTCCCTTTGGTGGGTCTGGGTCTTCCTTCGCGCTCCGCTGCTACGGCCTTGCCACGGGGTTGGGTTTACCCTTGACCCCGTGATTCTGGGGGCAGTAACGAGGTTTATCCCTCCGTTCGTTCCCGGGTGGCATGCGGGTTGTGCGTGTGTGTAGTCGTGGGGTCAAGCCACGGTCTGCTCACCCTGTGCGTTGAGTTGCTTGAGTGCCTCTTCGCACGGTCGGGTCCGTCGCCCTCCCGTGAAGCCACCAATAGGGGGGGTGCCCTCCATTAGGGTGGGTCGGGGGGGCTCGGCCCTCCCTGGTCTGATGGTTGTGGGGGGCCTCAGCAGGGTACATTTGTCGAGCTTCTAGCTCCCGCTCAGCTCCTATTATGCAATGAACGCTGAGCGTGAGCTAAGTGTGATACAGAACGTTAGGTTATGACTATAACCAAGTTCTGTTAACACTTAGTGAACGCTCAGCGTTTAGACGACGCTGCAGGCCCTTGATCTTTCATTGTGATGAAATTTGTTGGGAAGGAGATGAGTGTGTGGCACCATCCCTGCTTATATAGGTAAGCGGATGGGGGTGTGGCCAGATGAATGCTGGCATTTAAAGGTACATTGTGAAATTATTCAGTGTATATATGCTGAAGTGAGATATATGCAATGAACGCTGAGCGTTCACTAAGTGTTAACAGAACTTGGTTATAGTCATAACCTAACGTTATTAAACTTGACTCCGGTTAAACGTGCAAATGACACCGTCGCCCTACGAAAACTATATGATGAGATCGAAATACAAGTCAGAAGTCTGTCAGCGCTTAAAGTCGTCTCTGAAATGTATGGTAGCCTACTTTGCCCTATCCTAATGAAAATGGTGCCAGAGAGCATAACGCTTGCGTTCAGCCATCAAAGAGAGGAAGACGACATGTTGGAAGTAGAGGACTTAATGAAATTCTTGAAAAGAGAAGTTGAAAGCCGAGAAAGAGCGCAAACTTGATTGATCTGAACCCACAAATTTACAACCCGAAATATGAGCAAAGACATAGGCCTACCGCAGCCTATAGAGCGTCTACCGCTGCATTGTATACAGGAGCGCCACAGAACTGCATATTTTGCAAGAAAGCCGACCATATCTCCAAACACTGCACGGAAAATACAGTCGAACAGAGAAGAGAATTCCTTAAAAAACAAGGACGTTGTTTTGTGTGTTCTGGGACAAGACATATGGCCAGAACTTGTAAGGCGCAGGTTTCATGCGAGAGGTGTGGCCGGCGACACCACGAAGTAGTGTGCGCTCAGCCTCACGATATGTGCCCCTATGAACCAAGACTGCGCGTAGCGCAACAACCTACAAACTGATACTACCGTCGGATATAACTCGGGCAATAACAACAATGTTTTACTCCAAACTCTGAAAGGAGAGAGCATAGGATCAGCGGCATATACATATCAGTATACTGCACGATTGGTTCTTGACAAGCGCGCAGCCAGTCGTTCAGTATTGACAAAGCCTACTTTGCTGGAACGGTTTATTTCACACTATACAGTACGTATACGTATAAGTACAAGTATAAGTCTTTATTTGTCATCAGATTAACACACACACACACATGCGATGAGCGACCCACAGGAACACCCACACACACAAATGCACGCAAGTCGTGAGACGTGTGTGTGTGTCATTTTGAGATCAGTCGCAAATCGCTTCCTGTTGAATATATCAGACAGGGATCAGATGCCGAACCACAGCTGCTTTACACAAGCCTCATTCGCCTTATAAGGAGATGGCGGGCGTGTCTGTAATGAAATTTGCAAATGAATTCAACGCGAACGCACATTTCAGTTTAAGAATGAGTGGGATTCATCATGCAAATCACCTGGGTAAGAACCGATTTCGACGTTAAGAACGGCTTGATGAATATGGCGGTGGCTTTTCTTATTGTTATCTTAACAGACAGGTAAGCAAGAATATAAGACAAATAATAAGAGAGTATTGTTGAATGAGGCCCAATATGTTGTCTGTTTTTCCTCAAGTATGATACCTTCTGTCTTATTAGTCTGCCTTTTATCTCTCCACATGACCACCAAATAACTACCACCTTCAACCCTCTTTCTAACTCCTTCTGCCTCTCTCTCACCTGTTGGAAACCTCACATAAAACATGTCCAATCTAAACTCTCACAAAGCATTTCAGTCATGAGTAAAGTAAAGCACATTCTGGATAGAAAATCACTCTACATTCTCTACTGTTCACTAGTTTTACCATATTTAAATTACTGTGCTGAAGTCTGGGGAAACAATTATAAGTCTACACTACAACAACTTTTTATACTCCAAAAAAGGGCCATACGGATAGTTCACATTGCAGGTTATCGTGATCACACTAACATATTGTTTTTGGAGTCAAAGACATTGAAGTTAAATGATCTTGTGGAATTTAAAACGGCACAATTAATGTATAAAGCAAAAAGTCATGCACTTCCAAGAAACATTCAAGAATTGTTCTTTGATAGGGAGGGGGGTTATAATCTGAGGGGAGAACACAATTTAAATGTGCTAAACGTACACACTACCATGAGAAAACACTGCATCTCGATATGTGGAGTGAAACTGTGGAACAGTCTAAATGTGGTGCTAAAGCAATGTCCAAACATGAGACAATTCAAACTGATGTATAAGGAAATTATGTTCACAAGGTACAGGGATGAGGAAGGAACTTGATATTCACGGGTGTTTACATTTTTATTTTGTTTTCTATTTTATTTCTTTTATACATATATAGTTTTTGTTTTTTGTTTTGCATACCGGTATATATATATATATATATATATATATATATATATATATATATATATATATTCTTTTTTCTTTTCTTTCTTTTCTTTTTTATGTTTAAAATAGTACACTCATTTGAGTAGTGGAAAAGGGGTAGGATTAAATAAGTGTATACTTCTTCCTACTCCTTTTCGAACATGCAGATTGAGTTGTTTTGCTTTTTTGTTATTGTTTGTTTGTATTCATTGCATGTTCGAAATAAAGATTTCAAATAGAAAATCAAACCTTCAATCCTCTTTCCAACTCCTTCTGCCTCTCGCTCACCTTCAACCCTCTTTCTAACTCCTTCTGCCTCTCGCTCACCTTCAACCCTCTTTCTAACTCCTTCTGCCTCCTGCTCACCTTGGCTAATGACGCCCACTAATGGCTATGATAGGGGAAACATTGGGGGGGGGGGGGGGGTGTAAATCTGTTATAGGCTACTCTTTTTGACATTATCTTCAACAATCCTGATGCAGAAACAGAGATCCATCTATTTTGTTCAAAAGGAAGATAGATTTGTATTTATATCATGGGCTATATACAATATATATATATATACATATTTATATTTGTATATCTCTATATCTTCTAAATAGTATTTTAAAAATAAATTGTGAAAACTGAGACTGATATTTCCTCAGACAATAATCGTACCATCAAAATCTCAAATCATGACATCCCTAGTCTGTGGCGACACTGATGGTTGTCTGAAAACAAATCTAGGGAAACACTGATAGCTGCCTGCTATAAACCTTAGGGTTACAAAGTCTTCATATTGTGCGAGTCTTTCTGCTCGGACAAGCTGTTGGATTTAGCAAGCTTCGATTTATAGTTCTGCGGTCATGAGTTGAAAAGTTGAAATCATATCACAAGTAGGGATGCACGATAATTATCGGGCCGATATCAGCAATTATGACGTCATCCCGATAATGTTATTAATAGCTCCGATAATATAATATATTTTTTGGTAAAAATAAATGCCATGTGGGTGAATTGGAATGAAAAGTTTGTTTTGACTGTAGGCTCATCCCATTTTGCCAGTACTGTGGTACGACTGACAGCGTGTGGTTTAGGAACAGGGCGTTTTACACAAATCCAGCGCTCCCTTTCTTGGCTGTGATGTAGCCACGTAAGTTTCTGAATCAGAGCGGACGTTAAAACAAAGATGGCTGCGTCGGTACTCGGAATTTCAGAGGAAAAAGTTTGCTTGCTATTTGTAATAAATGCAATGCAGAAGTTCCACAAGGAGGGAAAAGGGCAACAACTTGTAATACATCCAGCCTGACGGGTCACCTGCGGCATCACCACCGCTACGACGGTGTGTTATTGTGTTAACTTAGAAGCCTACGACGACGCGAGGAGCTAAGCAAAGCTAGCCCCTTCCATGGCTGTGATGCAACCCTCGGTTGAACGCAGTCACTTATTGCTCCGTAGTAGCCAGGTTAATTTGCACAACCAAGGACTGCTTAAAAGCTAGCGGCTTGAGCCCTTGGGTCATTTCTGTCAAACTTCTTTAATTTAGCAAACGACTCGTCAATAGCTGGCTTTGGATTCACAGCAGCTTCTAGCTTCTAGCTTCTAGCGTCGTAGGCTTTTAACGCCATCATAGCGGTGGTGATGCTGCAGGTGACTTGTTGTGGTGGTGATGTGTCCACTCAAAGCCTTTTTTTCAAGGCTCCGCTTTGAAAAAAGAAGAACAAAAAGCTTTGAGCGTCTTAGGTTGGATGTATTACAAGTTGTTGACGGATTGTGAATTTTCATTTGGAAAAATAAATATGGTCACTTTATCAGTCAAAACTGTTGTCTTGGCTTTTGTTTCTGTTGTCTGGTTAGGTCACATTTAAGTTGGTGTTAAGTTATTGTCCTGGGAAGTCTTTTTATGTATTATTATTGTATTGTGATATGTTTTGTTTCATGTTGAAAAAAAGAAATTTGATAAAAAAATATATATATATATATATACATTAAAAAAAATTATAATACAATAAATATCGGTTATCGGTTATCGGCTTGAGGAGCATAAAGTTATCGGTGTAAAAAAATCAATATCGTGCATCCCTAATCACAAGACCCAAAAAAGACCCGTGCCAGGCAGCTGTACTGAGCCTTTACCTCAGGGTCCATCTCCTCCAGGGCCGGCTCCAGCTGTTTGAGCTCCTCAGAAGACAACTGGTTAAGGATCTCATCCTCGTCGATCTCCTTGTACTTGTCCAGGTCCTTCTTGTAGGACAGTGCCATGGTCCCTGCTACAGCTAGCTCGCTACGTACTACTACAGCAACACGCAGAACAGAACGTCTACTGCTCCTCAGGATCCCAGTTTCAGAACCAGAGGCTACCTAGACAGAAGATGAGAGAAAAACTAATTTTGTTTAGCTGCATTTAAAACATAATAAAAACATTAATCACACATTAAAAAGGTAATGAGTGATTACATCAAGAGCACAATAGCGGTCTCTCAGTCAACATTAGACCTCTGGTCACCCACAGACCCTTCCACTGACTGTGACTGACACACAGACACTCATCATAGTATGCTGTAGGCTGAAAATATCATTTATCAAATCATCGACTTGAAAAGACAACAAAATCAAGACAGGAGTAGCCCGACTCTGATCTGATCAGAACTCACAAGAGTCATGGATAGTGGGGGACTAATGGAAGTAGGGCTGGGCGATATGGAAAAAAATCATATCGCGATAACGATATGATAATTTTATTTTATTTCTCGATATCGATAATTATCGAATTGTTATAAGTATAATTTTTTTTTTTTTTTTTAACAACAGATGTATGTTTATTTTGCAGCAATTCTTTGTCATTGCCGCCATCTTTAGTGTTACATCCCCTCACACTCCAGTTCTCAGGCTGCAGCTGGTTTAAAAGCTAAAGTAAACCGGCTTCTCTGCTGGCTGTGGCTCCAGAGGAGTTGAACAGTTCTGGCTCTGCTAGTTTATTTTCGATCTTTTGGCGCTTTTTTGGTGGACAAACCACCGCACATGTGCACTGTGACTCGTGACTGGAGTCTAGTTCTGCTAGCACACATAGCCTACTGTGTACAGACGGTTTCAAAATGTATTTTAAATTAGAAAGCAAACAAAATAAATGGACAAGAGAAAAAGAAATCTGAATTTGGTCAGTATTGTCATTTGGACAAGCAAAGCCATTACTTTAAGTTGCAGGCAAGAAAGACAAGTCTGTCCACTGTCTCTGGTTTTAAAACTGCCCTGTTGCAGGTTAAAAAAAAAAAAAAAAAAAAAAAAAAACGATTTTTTTTGTATTTCGATATTCGATATCGATTATTAAAATATATCGCAATATTTATCATTATCGTTATATCGCCCAGCCCTAAATGGAAGCATAGTAGATTAATAATACAGCGTAAAAACAACAGCTCTGATGAATGAAGGAGTCCTGATAAACACAGTGGAGAGAGAGAGGGCCAGGCTACACCCATAGCTTCTCCTCCCATGACATAGTCTGAATAACACACATGACCTCATGGTCCCCAGAGTCCCTGCACTATGACCTCCTACACAGTGTACCCTAACTACCCCACCCAGATGAGATGCCCTCATTCCTCATCACTCACTCTTTTAGAACAGAGACCCTAACTACCCCACACAGATGAGATGCCCATCATGCCCTCATTCCTCATCACTCACTCTTTTAGAACAGAGACCCTAACTACCCCACACAGATGAGATGCCCTCATTCCTCATCACTCACTCTTTTAGAACAGAGACCCTAACTACCCCACACAGATGAGATGCCCTCATTCCTCATCACTCACTCTTTTAGAACAGAGACTTGCCTGAGAAGAAGCGCTGTTATTCCAACGTGCTGCATTCTACTATGGATCCACCGATAGCGATAAGCAGCAGAGCAGCATCACAACAGTGCTTCACGGAGCATAAACAATAATACGCGTTCATAAATCATAATGCAGTTGCAGATTCAAGCGGCCCGCGCTCTCCGCGACACATGTGCTCATTACGCACCTCCTTTTCACGCTGGGCTCTCAGCTAATCTATCTCGTTATTCTGGTTTCAACAAAATAATTTTTACTTTGGCTTTAACACACTTGCAATTAACTTCACTGCTCTTCAGTGGGCTGTTACTACCACCGGGTGCATCACAACAAGTGCTCTAACCCTAACCCACGCCTCAAGCATCTTCTGCCTCAAGCACAATACAGTAGCATATAATCTACTGCTCACTCCAGAGTCAGCTTTTCTCAGTATCTCCCAACTATTACGGCTATGGGGCTAATCATAATCATCCACTCTGTGAAAGTTGAGTGGATGCCATTACAAGGAAGGTTCAGGAAATCAGGTCTAGTATTAAATGTACTCAAAAGGATGTAGATGATATGGAAACTCAAAAAGCTAATTTCTGGATAAAGAGGGGGGGTACAACCTCAGAGGACCATTGAACTTAAAAAAACCTGTGATGAAAACCAACCTGAAAATAATGTGTATCTCCTCTTACGGAGCCACCCTGTGGAATGGGCTAGAGCAGTGGTTCTCAAACTGTGGTATGCGTACCACTAGTGGTACTTGGTGGTACTGCTGGTGGTACTTGAAAAATCCACACAGAAAAGAAATGTATTATTATAATTTTTCTTTTTTTTTGCAGTCAGGCCACTGAACTTAGAAGCAGGCCAGGCCAGTGTTTCTAGTTGCGGCGGCGCAATAGTTAGAGAACCTAAGTGGGGAACAACCAGGAGAGTAATGCAGTCTAAACAGTGATAAATCTTTTATTCAACTTCAGCCCTGATCATAACATATTTTTAGATTTTTTGTAATGTCAGATAAAAAATGAAATACTCCCACTTTTCTGAAAGAAAAAATCCATCAAAATCTGTGTTGTTGCTAATCATTGACACATGCCTAGCCTGTAATAATCTGTAAAAATTTACTTTGCATTTGATATATTGAAAATATTTTACTTTGTGTTTTTTTTTTTTTTTACAATAATTTGTGATGCCATCACACAAACTGGCATTTAAAGGGTAAGATTTCTAAAATTCCTGCACCAGAATGCAGGAAATTAAGTCTTTGTAACAAAATAATTCCTGGTGGGCGACCCTCACTTAGAAAGTGGCCTGACTGGGGCTATATTTCACACTATATTTCCCAGCCTGAATTATTTCCCCAGTCCGGCCCTGCTTATGTGAGTTGTCAATGGACAACAACATGCAGTGTGTGTGTGTGTGTGTGTGTGTGTGAGAGAGAGAGAGAATGAAGGACAATTGCTTGCTGTGTGTGAGAGAGAGAGAGAGAGAGAGAGAGAGAGAGAGAGAGAGAGAACTCACCCCCTCTGAGAGCTAACGTTACTAGTACTAGGATGCTGCGGGCTAACTGGCCATCGTTCCGTGATTTGTTTACTTGGTAACACGGGTTGCCCCCCCCCCCCCCCCCCGCTGATGAAAATGAAAGTCATACGCCATATACCGTATACCGGGGTATTATGTCAGCAAGGTATGACGGTATGAAAAAAATTATACCGCCCCAAGCCTACTTGCTATTAGGGGTGGGAATCACCAGTTTCATCACGATACGATATCGATTCTTTGGACAACGATACGATATTTTCCGATATCACAAAGTCTGCCAAGATACGATACGATACGATTCAGGTGCCTGCGATCGATATGAGACGATATTATATGCCCATTTAACACAATCAGTAACATTTAAAATCAACAAAAAAAAGGCAATGGAAATATCATTTGACATTTTTATTTTTGATCTCTTCCAGACATTTAAATGAAAAACAATCTATTGTTTTTAATACAAATAGACCTCCTGTTCACTGTTTTTGGTTAGTTTTTCTTTTTTTTCCTATATTAATATCCTATCACAGCGCTGTAATTTGGCTGGAAAAGGCATATTGGTAGTCAGAAGGTGCAGTATATATTATGTATTATATATCTCACATCACATTATATATGTGCTGTATACACTATTATGTACTATATGCTATTACGTATACTATTATATACTGCAGGTATACTATACTGTAATGTGTACTATCAGGGCTGTACGCTAAGCTTTTTCACTAGGGGCACACTTGCCCCTAAATGAGAGATTTAGGGGCACAGAATATTTTTTAGGGGCACATTTTTTAATAACACTTTTACCATTATAGTGCAAACAAATATGTTCCTCCTGCCTCATTACAGTGGTCCTTTTATTTAACATTTAAGTGCGTTTGTTTTCAGGTTTGTATCTTTTATAATGAACCAACTGAGAAAGTGTGTAAATCACTAATAGAACAAAAACAACAAACTGTGTGTGTGTGCGCGTTTGTAGTGCTCCTTGAATGAGATCACCACAACACACACACACCATTGCATTAATCAGGAGGACAAGAAACTATGCATACCTTTGTTTCGCAAAGAAAAGTGCTTTATAAATCAAATGAATTATTATTATTGTAAATAACCCCATGAAAGGTTTATTATTTTTATGGGTAATTACCCACTTCATATTTGTGATGTTACTGGTTTCAGGGTGTGCGTAAAGTGATCAATGTGTTGGGCCGTTTATAGAGATCTATGCCAAGTTTCAAGTTTCTTTAATAGTTGTCATACAGAAGTACAGAATACTTTTATACAAAATGCTTCTTACTGTTACGCTCCAGAGACTGTGCTAGACAAGATAAGTATCAAATAACATAGTATAGCATGTAAATTAGAAGTAGAAAATGAGGTCACAGTGTTCAGTATAGACATATGTACAATGTTCGATGCAGAATGGACGTAACTGAGTTACCATATAATATACAATACTATGCAGTGTACTAATATACAATACTATATAGTGCAAAGCAGAAATGGGATGAGGTACCAATTAATGTGTATGTATATCCGGGACTTTTTTATAAGAATTGAGAGGCCTACAACGGTATTTGTATATGTGACCTTTATTTTGAAAACCGTGTTGCGACGCAACCTTGTTCAAGTTTGCGCTTTTGACAGTGAAATGTTCCGTTCAACTTAGCTCGAAGGAAAGACTCTAATCAAAAAGGTTTAATGGACCTGTATGAGGCCATAGCTCTTACGGTGGGACTTTATAGAAGAGGAATGTAATACTATGCAAAACGAGAAATAAACAGTGATTTTACTTTTACCAGCAGTAAGTTGCAAGCCACTTTCATATGGGGAACCGTGACAATTATTAGTATTATCTTATTTGCATATTGTCTCATTATTAGATAGATAGGTTGATACTTTATTGATCCCCGGAGGGAAATTTAAGTAGACAGTATTATTGAAAAACGTCCTAATAGTGGGCGACTCACCTAATGCATGGCTGTGTGTCCCCGTCAATCATCACTGCCAGATCAGACTTAATTTCATCGGCTATGGTCTCTTATCATCTCTCCACATCGGACGTGGTTGTCATAAGATGGACTGATATCCGCTCTATTGTTCTTGCAGAGCAAAATTAGCGGCTTAAACTTATTGAACACTTATTGTGTGTACTGTAATGTGTACTATATGTATGTACTATGTATGTATGTAAATGAAAAAACAAAAAGAAAATAAACATAAGTCTTCAGGGGTAGGGCCCGACAAGCCTAGTGCTTCTCACTAGCCCTTTTCGGACAATGCTGCAATAGCAGCTGGTAAAACTTTGACGATTTATGGAATGACCGTTGTTATGTGTCCAAAGCCTGAAATAAAAAATAACTGACCTGAACTGAACTGAAACTCAAAATGTGAAACAGTCTGTATATTGTCTGGCCTGTCAGCCGTCATTGACAAAATGGAATATGCAGAAGGACAATCGAGAAGGAGCAACTTGGTTCTTGAGGGCATCGGTGAGGAGCCTGGGGAGACCTGGGAGCAAACCGAGGAAAAGGTGAAGGATGTTCTTGTGGACAAGCTCAAGCTTCAACAAGGCATTGAGATTGAGCGAGCTCACTGGGAAGCCAGCCGCTCACAACACCAGACCCAGACCCATAGTGGTGAAGTTCTTGAGGTTCAAGGACAGATCAGCGGTTTTGGAGAGACAAAAATCTAAGAGGGACGAACATCTACATTAATGAATATTACACTGACAGTCAGAATGAAAAGGAAAGAGCTACTCCCTAAATTGAGGGAAGCCCGGGAGAGGGGTGAGATTGCCTTTCTGAGGCATGACAAGCTCAGAAAACTGCAATGTATAGAGCCATAACATATTGGAATAGGATCCCATTACATATCATACGGACGGAAAACAAGGACAGTTTCAAAAATAAACTTAAAGGGGACCTGCATTGCTATTCCTAGCACTATTTGGGCAACTTTACACAATTCCTGTGAGTCTATTGAAGACATCTGTAAGGTTTTAAAAAAAAAAAATGCATTGTTGTATATTTCTTATCAAGTACTCAAAAGCCTCATTTCACAGCATCAGTATTTCAGGCTGTGATGGCCTGGCTCCGCCCATAAGCACTTTGAGTGGCAGTCATCCACAGTCTGATTGATTGATTGATTGAAAACTTTATTAACAGATTGCAGAATGGGTACAATACAGTACAGCTCAATACACACAATTGTTAAGGGGATGCAGACCAGAGAAAGACTTTCATCTTGTTTACATCAGGGTCCCCCATTTTCAATTCATCAGGACATATATGACATACATGACATACAGATAGACAGTACTGCTACATCTATACATTTATGACATACCAGATTTGCAAATACAGTACTGTTTGTGATACAGAAGGAGTCAAGAAAAGGGAGTATATACATTTGACGTAGAAACTGTACATTGGAGGAGGTTGGGTGGGGGGGGTTGGGTGCATTGGGATATTGACAACCATACTGGGTAATTTACATTGGAGGTGGTTGGGGGGGGGGAGACACACTGTATAAACAAGCAAAACTGTACATTGAGGGGGGGGGGGGGGGGGAGGAGACACTGTACAAACAAACAAAATTGTACATTGGACTATTGACAAAACCATACTAGGTAAATGATGGAGGGGGTTGGGTTAGGATATTTACAGGGGCCAGTTTTGAATTGCAGTCTCCCGTAGGTGTCCCTTGAGAGGTTTTGAAAGTGGGTAGTGATCCACATTCCTTTACAGCTTTGGGTAGGGCGTTCCACATTGATGTGGCATAATTGCGAAACGTGTTTAGTCCCTTATTTGAGCCAAATCTGGGTTTAACATGATTTACCAGTCTGCGACTGGTAGACAGAGAGAGATAGACCGAGGCCAGTGTTTCCGTTAGCCGGTAATTACCGGTATTTGACTGGCAAAATCTGTTGAAGTCCGACATATTTAATCTCTCCGGTCTTAATGTCCGGTGAAAATAATTCCCTGAGTCTAAGCACAATTTGATTATTTGAATTGTATTAAAATAGGCTAAAATTAAATAGCCTATGCGATGAACGAAACAATCATTACATTTGTTTCATCGTTGCTTCTAATAATGACAACGACGTTGTCAGCGAGAGCTTAGTGATGGGTGTGCGAATTTCTGTGAAGCTGCAGAGCCGGAGCAGCAGCAGCACAGTGCAGTACTCCAGCAGTACTCCAATTCAGCCATTGGCAATTCAATGTTGGGTGGGGGGCGCTGCTGTGCGGTCCCCAGAAAAGAGCCAATAACAGCTGAATCTGCTGCTCTGCATCGACATACTCTCACAAATAAGTCATTGGGAGGTGGAGAGAGAGAGTCGTCACGCAAACCCACGATAATGTTGCAGTCTCTCTCTGCCAAATTTCTCAGTTCTTCGCTTGATATAATTAATACAAATGTCCAATATAACGGAATTCGTTAGCTCATAAAAATGTGATTATAACTGGAGTCTAGCTCTGCTAGCACACATAGCCTACTGTGTACAGACGGTGGGGGTCATTTATAATTCAATGGCCGGCGTTAAATGATTCATGTAGTATGGGTGATATATTGATCAGAGCAGTTTGTATCAAAAATGGTAAAGAAAAACGCTGAAACTCACCCCAGTCTCCTCGTAGCGTTGGGTGATGAGAGTGGAGCAAAAAGATCGCTATTATGGGATGTTGATCGATGCGATCCATTTCCGGGTTGTATATTACTAATACACGTCCAAATCATGTTGATTATTGAGTTATGGCAAAGATCAATATCCACGGTGTCTGTATTGAGCCCCGGGACGATAAGCGAGTGGCCGGACGAAAATAGGGGACGGACCAAGCACTTCCGGCCACTTCCGGTTTGGCAACTCGTCGATCGGCCACCAGGTGGCAGTATTGAAGCGTTGCAGAGTTGAGCGGAGTCCTACAGCACCAGCCAAGACTCCGTGGGTGACATATGAATACCATGACGAAAATATGAAATATTGATCTCATAGACGCCTTACGGCGTCATTGGTAGACAACACATGGCGGAGAATGACGTGGTAACACGTCACTGGCGGAGAATGGGTTAAGTTGCAGGCAAGAAAGACAAGTCTGTCCACTGTCTCTGGTTTTAAAACTGCCCTGTTGCAGGTCAAAAATAAATAAAAAAATATCGATATCGATTAAAATATATCACGATATTTATCGTTATCGTTATATCGCCCAGCCCTACATACCAGTATCGGAAATGCCGCCGATACTGCCTAAAATGCTGGTATCGGCGAGTACCCTCTAATTCTGCGCTCCGATACCATATGACGTAATTCATCAACAACACTGCGGTCTGCTGAGTGAGCAATGAGCATTATAAAACAAACGTGTTTTTAACCGACGGTGAATTAAAGTGTCAATACCATTTTTTATTTTAACAGCAGATACTTTCTTAAATGCCACATCGTCCCGACAAGGCGCTGTTGACAGGGAACTCTGATGGGTTCGCTTGGTGGTGTTATTAGCATTGAACAGCTAACCGAAAGCTAGAGTTAACTAACGTTAAAGTTTTAGCTTTAACGTTACCTTGGCTAAAGTTGGTGCTATTCATAATCCAGCAATAATGGCTGCAGACCTGCAAGCAAAGTACAGCAAGTTGGCAAAGGAGTATTCCAACGTAAATCACATTTTCACCACTAACGTTAGTCTTTCCATCTACCGGTAGCTCATGCTAGCTAACCTAGCTCACGTTAACGTCATCACTGATCGACCACCTCGCGTACACAATTAATGACATGTTGTGGACAGCCATATCGGTGACAATGTTTAGCTTTTAGTGCCAAATGATAAGAGTCTGAGGCGGAGTCTCAAAAGAGAATGTTGAATATTTATTGTGCAAAAATCCCAACAGAGCCTCTGCTACTTAAACGGAGGCTTGTGGAAGCAAGTGCAGCAACGAATAATGTCCGTATGGAACTAATGTGCCAACAACCTTTCCGTGGGTGAACTCATTGAGATAGTTTTCAATTACTGATACTAATACTAATCTATACAATCACCTGTTGTTGAATAAATACCATTACTTTATAGTTATTACTAAAAAACAGTATATATAAAACAGTAGCTGTATAATTATTTTTTTTTAAGTTTTATAATTTATATAATATATATACATTTTTTAATGTATGCACTGGTATCGGATCAGTATCGGTATCGGCCGATACCCAAAGTTTACGTATCGGAATCGGATCGGGAAGGAAAAAATGGTATCGGAACATCTCTAGTTGTGGGCGGGCATTGGCTCCAACCACAGAGCCAATCGGATCACTATCCTCTTCCCCAGCGCCACGTGACGTCACCATGCGAGTCAAATCAGAATGACCCGATTAAAATGGACCAGGAAATGAATGACGGCAATCCGCCAATATGGTATTTAGAGACACAAACACATTGATACTAGGGCTGGGCGATATGACGATATTATATAAATATCGGGTACAGTTCATTAACGATACACTTTTTAAACGTATCGTGGATATCGTGATGTTTTGCCCAAGAGGATTGTGTCGCGTCAATCTGGTCCACACGTTGACACTTTTGAACAGCGCCGCCCCACACACACACTACTGCATCAAAGTTACTACTTATGATAACAAAGGCATTCGTTTTGTGGCATTAACGTTATATAGTTACGCTTTCAATAACATCAGCGTATTTACATAGCAACGATCGAGGTCGACCTAGATATAGCAAGCATTAGTCGTTCATATCTCAGCCCGTGCTGACTCAGTTGTGCCCATTCTGCGGTCTGTTAATAAAGTTTTCAATCAGACAGATGTATGAAAAGGCTTTTATTATAACATTCGTTGCAGTAAAATCATTATGCCTCCAGTCGTTTAGTCATTCTGCGGAGCTAAAATCTAAACGTCGGCCGCGACCGCTGCCATTGTTGTTGTCAATGAGCTCTCCAATGGCGGAAGTAAAAAATGAATACGCACTTGCCGATTGGTGCTAAGAACAGCAGGGCGGGTGCAATCGGTGTGACGTAATTGGCAGACGCGACTGTCAATCAAAATTATTCTGTTTGCCGTCTGAATGAATGAAAACGTTATTAACAGATTTCAGCATGGGTGTACAATACAGTACAGCTCAATACAACAACAGTCAACAGTGGACTGGAGGATGCAGACCAGAGAAAGACTTTCGTCTTGTTTACATCAGGGTCCCCCATTTTCAATTCATCATATTTCATATCTAAATCATATAATATCTCATTGCTAAATATATGCAATATATAATCTAATAATCTAAATCTAATATATAATATAAAAATGCTAAATGCATGGGTATTTTATTTTGTCTTTAATGTTAGCTTGCAAACTCAAATACTGTCTTGGTAAGCCTCATAATGAATTGTTTGGGGAAAAAAAGAAAAACATCGTGATGCGTATCGTGTATCGCCGAAAGGTCAGAAAATATCGTCATATCATATTTAGGCCATATCGCCCAGCCATACTTGATACTAACTCCTATTACTATAATACAATGCTAGACACTGAAAAAATACATTTATAATGCATGTCACCTTTAAAGGAGCCATAATCCGGAAGGAAATCAATATATGTCATGCATTTCCGATACTGGTATCGGTATCGGAACAACTCTACCCACAACCTAGGCAGCCCACACAGCGATAGCAGAGCGAGTGGAAATCACTTCCTCCAACAGCGAGGCAGGTACTCCGACACCGCGACTGCACTCTGCGAGGGAGAGGGAGAGAGAGATACAGAGACAGAGACAGAGAGAGAGGAGAGATCGCTCCGAGAGCCCGCGTTTGCGTGTGCTTGTTTACACAGTGCATGCCATGTTATCCAAATTTCTTCTGTGTACTTTGTTTTTGTTTTAAAGGTATGGTGAAATTGATCACCCATGACCTTCTTTTGTTTTATTTTTTATTGATTATGTATGTGATATATGACTATATGATTTATACTGAATGTTTCATATTTGTATGTGTATATCTGTGCAGACCCCAGGAAGAATAGTCAACACATTGGTGATGACGAATGGGGATCCTAATTAGGGCTGGGCGATATGACCAAAAACGTTATCGCGATAAAATTATAAAATTATTTTCATATAACTCGATATCGATAATTATCGTCGATATAATGTCTGTCAAGTTTAATTAACTTTTTATGCCCGGCGCCGATGGACGGGCTATTAATAGACTTGTTTTTCTGCTGTGAATGTCTCGAGTTGATGTCGTCATCAGTCCGCGCACGTTAGCAGTTAGCCAGAGCGAGCAGTACTGTGTATCCCATGACAATGTACTAGTAAATATCCCTAAAATACTCTGTTCCGCCACAATACATTGCAACGACGTCCACCGTATACCACACACTACTATAACCGTGGCATCAGAATTCACGCCACACACATACTCGGCACGTAAATATATAAAAACAGCGCCGTGCAAGCTAGTTATCCTAGCCAGCTTCGTTTACAAGCGATGTATTCCATGACAATGTACTAGTAAATATCCCTAAAATACTCTGTTCCGCCACAATACATTGCAACGACGTCCACCGTATACCACACACTACTATAACCGTGGCATCAGAATTCACGCCACACACATACTCGGCACGTAAATATATTAAATAGCGCCGTGCAAGCTAAGTATCCTAGCAGCCTTGAGTCCTGAGCTGTGGTGCGTAAGGACGTCATCACGTAACGTTGGTTGTTGTTAGTGAGTGTGCTGAGCCGAGGCTGAACGGAGCCAAACTTGGAAAATCGATATATCGAAACTTTGCGACCACGTTTCATGTTTATTTCGAGGAAATAATTTATCGCGATATTTATCGTTATCGTTTTATCGCCCAGCCCTAATCCTAATAAACATAAACTTGGCAATAACACCTTTCTGATTCTGATGGTTGCTGGCTTGGTAGTGGTGGCTTGTTGCTTGAGGCACAGCAACTAACTGTGAGACTGGTGCTGGAGGGGCCTCAGTCTGTACCAACTAACTGAGAGACTGGTGCTGGAGGGGCCTCAGTCTGTACCAACTAACTGAGAGACTGGTGCTGGAGGGGCCTCAGTCTGTAACTAACTGAGAGACTGGTGCTGGAGGGGCCTCAGTCTGTACCAACTAACTGTGAGACTGGTGCTGGAGGGGCCTCAGTCTGTACCAACTAACTGAGACTGGTCCTGGAGGAGCCTCAGTCTGTAACCAACTGAGAGACTGGTGCTGGAGGGGCCTCAGTATGTACCAACTAACTGAGAGACTGGTGCTGGAGGGGCCTCAGTCTGTAACTAACTGAGACTGGTGCTGGAGGGGCCTCAGTCTGTACCAACTAACTGAGAGACTGGTGCTGGAGGGGCCTCAGTCTGTACCAACTAACTGAGAGACTGGTGCTGGAGGGGCCTCAGTCTGTAGTACCAACTAACTGAGAGACTGGTGCTGGAGGGGCCTCAGTCTATAACTAACTGAGAGACTGGTGCTGGAGGGGCCTCAGTGGCTCAGTCTGTAACTAACTGAGAGACTGGTGCTGGAGGGGCCTCAGTCTGTACCAACTAACTGAGAGACTGGTGCTGGAGGCAGGGTTAGAAATTAAAAAAAAAATTCAAACGCTTTTTTTGCCCCCCTTAATTGATTTTCGGGGGCTTTTTTTATTTCGGGGGCACAACATTTTTATAATGAAAATTAACAAAGATTATAAAACATTGTTGACACTTTTTTTTTTACAGTCTTCGTCCCTATGTTTGATAACGTAATGTTAATGTCTCCATATATAGGGCTCTACGCTAACCTTTTTCCCAAGGAGCACATGTGCTCCTAAATAAAATGTTAATAAATAAAATCTAAATACAAATTTAGGAGCACACAAAGAAATTTAGGAGCACAGAGCACAGTGACAATTGTTCAAGTAACACACACAATGTGTGACATGGCTTGGTTTCATGTTTTGAGGTACCTTCAATTATCTGTAAATAATACATACATACTCTATCTAAATAGATTAAATATGATTGTCCCTGAGGGCAAGTTGTGTTGTTGTCTTGATATATCTACAAATAGCAGACGAATAGCCGGTTGCCTCTGGATCAATGAATGTCTAATATTGAATAATATTATTAGCTATTTTATTTTTAACATCCCTAATTCCAACAGTCAAGAGGCTTGTTTCAAATTGATACATGAAAAACCCCACACACGCAACAACATCCACCTCAAACACAACAAAAGAACAGAGCATCTCATGAACTTATGTCATGGACTCTATGGACTGTCAGCTGAACTCGCACCAATGCATAGGGAAATAGTCAGACATCCCAGAATTATTTCATAATACAAGTTTTGAATGGACGTTTGGATTAAAATCATCCCGAAGACAGCACTGGAATGTTTGCGAGTATAGGCTCTGACCAGATCTATCAATGAAATACGTTGCGCGCTCAGCGCTGTGGAATGAAGGAAATGCGCATCGGGATCGGATTTGGATGTTATTCTTTGAAGTTGTGTTACAAATGGAACGGTCTTTCCCGAACACAAGTTACTTAACGTTACACAGGTCGCGCTATGCAGATGCTTAGCTTGCTAACGTTAAGATAGCAGTGTAACTTAATGTTACACTATGCATGCTTGATGAAAGCAGAGCGCTCCGTCTGCGTTCGCACCTCTCAAGTACCTGTAACACGCAGCAGGCCCCGCCTCCCTCCCTCCTTGCAATAAACATTCCACCCAAAAACTGAATTTCACTCCAGTTTCTGAACTATTAACAGCGGAGCTGTTTTGTAATCTTCACTCGTCTCGCACACTGCAAGTAAATGATTTTTCCGGTTCGCACACACACATATTAGGGGCAAATACGAGGGAAATGCTCGCACTGTAGAGCATATAATTATATATATAATTAGTAAACTGTCTGGGGCTTTTCTTGCCCCCCTTAACTGATTTTCGAGGGCATTTGGTCAATTTTCGAGGGCATTTTTGCCCCAAGCCCCCGTTAATTTCGAACCCTGACTGGAGGGGCCTCAGTCTATAACTAACTGAGAGACTGGTGCTGGAGGGGCCTCATTCTGTAACTAACTGAGAGACTGGTGCTGGAGGGGCCTCAGTCTGTACTAAGGCTGTCCCCGAAGCCTGTTTTTGGGATTCGAACTTCGTCAGGGTTTTACAAACGAACGTTCGAACCTTCGTTTTTAATAAAAATTAAAAAAATATATATATATAAAAAGTTTAATTATTTTTTTTTTTTGATCCTCAAACTAAATCCTCAATTTGAATAAAGTGATTCATCTGATTAAATGAGTCTCATTTTTATTAAATCAACTTTCTTTAATGAAAATAACGTTTTTTTTAATACTATAATATTAGTGTAGCCTAATCTTTATCTGCAACTGTGAAGAAAAACCACATTGGTTCAAACAGAATGAATAGACACATAAAAGAAACATAAAAAAAAAAATATATATATATATATATATATATATATATATATTTATTAAAAATTAAAAATTAAAATTTTGATTTAGAATTCGAATGTTAACATAACGAACGAACGAACGAACGAACGTTCGGGCTCAGCCTTAGTCTGTACCAACTAACTGAGAGACTGGTGCTGGAGGGGCCTCAGTCTGTAACTAACTGAGAGACTGGTGCTGGAGGGGCCTCAGTCTGTATTGTTTGCTCTTTTTTTGTTTACCCAGTAGCTGCTGCTAGCTGGAGTCTTGTGAGCCTGGTCTGTAGGTGAAGGTCGTAAGTCCTGCCTGTCTTGTGATCCTGTTACCTCCTCCCTCCTCTTCATCTCTTTCTATCTCTCTGGACACTTTGTAGTAATCTATGTGTACTTTGCATCACTTCATAACGGTTGTCTGTGTAGAGAGAGAGAGAAATATGTTATTGTGAAAGAATTAATTAGACATTTTGAATAAATAATATGCTGTTGCATAATGTCCATTTTGTTATTTATTAACTAAGAATGAGTTTTGATAATGGTTGATTTATACATGGGGTTGAGCTGAACTTTATGGTGTTGTATTGTTAGTCGTACTGTCACTTTAGGTGGTGGGCGTGTTCACTGGGGTTTGGCTGCAATAGTAGTATTCATATGGGATTTCATTCTCCTTTTAACTGGTGTTGACATTTTACGGAGAGAGGGGGTGAGTTCAGGAGGCCTCATTACTTTTACCAAACGGTTTGTGCGTTTTGCTAATCTGATTGGCCACTGACGTTTCTGGTCCGTTGACATGTGCGCCCAATCGTGTGACGGCAACCTGCGCTCTTTCGAAGTTGGTTAGAGTTTGTCTTAGAGCATGGCGATAGAAACGCCAGCCCTGATTCCAAACTCTAACCTTATCCAACTGCAAAAGAGTTGCCGAAGCTTAACCAGTGATAAACTAGGCGTTAGGTCGTTTGCAGGCTGTTCGATGCGGAAATGGGCTAAGACACTGCTCGCACATGTCACATGACCAGAAACGTGCATGACCAATCAGAGCGCAAAACGGGAATGCGGAAACACGAACCGTTTGGTAAAAGCATAAACGTGTTCAGGAGAGAGGGGGTGAGCTCAGGAGAGAGGGGGTGAGCTCAGGAGAGAGGGGGTGAGTTCAGGAGGGGTGAGGTCAGGAGAGAGGGGGTGAGTTCAGGAGAGAGGGGTGAGGTCAGGAGAGAGGGGGTGAGTTCAGGAGAGAGGGGGTGAGTTCAGGAGAGAGGGGGTGAGCTCAGGAGAGAGGGGTGAGCTCAGGAGAGAGGGGTGAGCTCAGGAGAGAGGGGGTGAGTTCAGGAGAGAGGGGTGAGCTGAGAGAGGGGGTGAGTTCAGGAGAGAGGGGGTGAGCTCAGGAGAGAGGGGTGAGCTCAGGAGAGAGGGGGTGAGTTCAGGAGAGAGGGGGTGAGTTCAGGAGAGAGGGGTGAGCTCAGGAGAGAGGGGTGAGCTCAGGAGAGAGGGGGTGAGCTCAGGAGAGAGGGGGTGAGTTCAGGAGAGAGGGGGTGAGTTCAGGAGAGAGGGGTGAGCTCAGGAGAGAGGGGGTGAGCTCAGGAGAGAGGGGGTGAGTCCAGGAGAGAGGGGGTGAGTTCAGGAGGGGGTGAGTTCAGGAGAGAGGGGTGAGCTCAGGAGAGAGGGGGTGAGTTCAGGAGAGGGGGGGTGAGTTCAGGAGAGGGGGGGTGAGCTCAGGAGAGAGGGGTGAGCTCAGGAGAGAGGGGTGAGCTCAGGAGAGAGGGGGTGAGCTCAGGAGAGAGGGGTGAGCTCAGGAGAGAGTTCAGGAGAGAGGGGTGAGCTCAGGAGAGGAGGGGTGAGTTCAGGAGAAGGGGGGTGAGTTCAGGAGAGGGGGAGTGAGTTCAGGAGAGAGGGGTGAGCTCAGGAGAGAGGGGTGAGTTCAGGAGAGGGGGTGAGCTCAGGAGAGAGGGGTGAGTTCAGGAGAGGGGGTGAGCTCAGGAGAGAGGGGGTGAGCTCAGGAGAGAGGGGTGAGCTCAGGAGAGGGGGTGCGTCTATACTTTTTCCAGTTCCGCGTTCGCGTTCTGCGATCTGATTGGCCACTGACGTTTCTGGTCATGTGACATGTGCGCCAATCGTGTGACGCCTGTTTCTGCACCTATTTCCGCTTCGAACAGCCTGCAAACTACCACTATCTATCACTGGTTAAGCTTAGTCGACTCTTTCGAAGTTGGTTAAGGTTAGAGTTTGGAATCAGGGCTGGTGTTCTATCGCCCTGCTCTAAGACAAACTCTAACCTTAACCAACTTCGAAAGAGTGCCTAAGCTTAAGTGAAAGAATGTAGTTTAAAAGCATATTCTGGACGTGGAACTGAATTATTATACGATGCGCGTCACATCTATCTTGTTCTGCTCGTGGAGCCGGACTAGTTCTACTCCTCAGCAGACCCTTGTTGCTACGACTCTGTTTTGTTGTGTTTTTCCAGACAAAGAGATTCGGGTTAATCTTTAACTGAAACTAGTGGTGTATTTATGTTCAGCCTGTTAGGTAATAAAGACAGAAACAGTGCAGCAGCATTAGGTACAATGATGGCGTCTGCAGCACACAAGGCCCAGCCTGGTTATGAAACCACTGCAAGCGGCTGGTAATATGCAGAATAAAACATTACATTGTGCAATGTCGTAATCTCAAATGGGAGCCTATTGATCAAGAGGGTGACATTAAAGTTCAAAGGACCTTCTGATTTAACAAACCTGCTTTGTGTTTCTTCATCTCAGTTTCAGCATCAAAACATTCAGTAGTTTCACGGTGAAGAATCTGGCGATCAGTCTCTCCTCTAGTTCATCCTCCTCCACGGTGCTCCACCTTAGTCCGTTCAAATACTTCAAATATATCTTCTGCAGCTGCAGTTAGTCCATTCATTACACGATCTCTGCATTATAGTTCTAGATATTATCAGAGAATTATATTAGCATTAGCTTATTAGCCATAGTTCTAGATATTATCAGAGAATTAGATTAGCATTAGCTTATTAGCCATAGACAACGAGGTGAAGCTACAGTACACGGAGAGCGCGTGCTGACGTCATTTCCGCTGGGCGGGGACTGCCTCAAAGCTCGAGTAGGGTCGAGCTGCAGACTCGGAGCCTCGAGGTCCAGATTGGTACTTCCGACCATAGATATATATAGATATCTATGCTTCCGACCGCCACAGGACTTCCGACCGCCACAGGACTAATGCGGAAGTATCTCGAAGTACGTCTGACGTATCTCTTCATAAAATAATATAAAATCAGCAGCATGGGGAGGGCCGGGGGGAGGGGAGGTACAGGTAGTAGAAGACATAGAGGTACAGGTCACATAATTATAGTACAGTGGAGAAGTAAAAATGGAATAAAAAGGCAGTGTAAACAATATACAATATTATTAACTCTAATAATAACACGCCTCGCGGGCTCATTATAATACGAGTCACATAATTATAGTACAGTGGAGAAGTAAAAATGGAATAAAAAGGCAGTGTAAACAATATACAATATTATTAACTCTAATAATAACACGCCTCGCGGGCTCATTATAATACGAGAGCCGTGGGTCTGCATTGTATAGAGCGGATCCCCCGGCCGTATTCAAGCGCTGGAGCGCTTTGCGATGGATCAAACTGTATTAATATAGTAGTAATAATAGTAGTTGGCTAGTTGCGCGCTTCTGGCCACCTCCCGCAGTGCGCGCATACACACATACTGTCTGTAGCTATACAGTACGTGCAAAATTAATTGTCAATAGCCTCATCCAGTGGCGGACTGGCCATCGGGACGTTCGGGACGAATCCCGATGGGCCGGGACCAAAGTGGGCTGGGCCAAAAAAAAAAAAAAAAAATTTTTTTTTTTTTTTTTTTTTTTTTTTTTTTTTTTACTTTTTTTTTTTGGGCCAGTGTGTGGGCCAGTGTGTGGGCCACTAATGTGGGCCGATGTGTGGGCCAGTGTGTGGGCCAGTGTGTGAGTCGGTGTGTGGGCCACTAATGTGGGCCAGTGTGTGGGCCGGTGTGTGGGCCAGTGTGTGAGTCGGTGTGTGGGCCACTAATGTGGGCCAGTGTGTGGGCCAGTGTGTGGGCCGGTGTGTGGGCCAGTATGTGGGCCAGTGTGTGGGCCGGTGTGTGGGCCAGTATGTGGGCCAGTCTGTGGGCCGGTGTGTGGGCCAGTGTGTGAGTCGGTGTGTGGGCCACTAATGTGGGCCAGTGTGTGGGCCGGTGTGTGGGCCAGTATGTGGGCCGGTGTGTGGGCCAGTATGTGGGCCAGTGTGTGGGCCGGTGTGTGGGCCAGTGTGTGGGCCACTAATGTGGGCCGGTGTGTGGGCCGGTGTAGTGTGTGGGCCAGTGTATGGGCCATATGTGGGCCGGTGTGTGGGCCATTATGTGGGCCGGTGTGTGGGCCAGTGTGTGGGCCGGCAATAAAACAATAAACAAGTTGCATAAACTAAATCAGATTAAAAATGATCACAGTTCTGGTTTGCCTTAAGATGCAGTTTAAGATGGGTCTTGAACATGGAGTATGTAGGGCACTCTCTAATCACAACTGGCAGGCTATTCCAGTAGTTACCACTTTTAACAGAGAACACAGTTTTTGCAATGGTAGTATACCGAAAAGGCACCTTACAGTCCCCTCTACTGATGGCCCTGGTGGTAATGCCAGTGTCTGCTTTCTGTTGGATGAACTCATTCAATGGGGGAGGGGCAAGTCCATGCAGAACCTTGTACATGAAGCAAGTATATTTGAAAACTTGGAAATTCTCGAAACTTAGCATGTTATGTTTTTCTAAAACATTACATTTACATTTACATTTACATTTAGTCATTTAGCTGACGCTTTTATCCAAAGCGACTTACAAGTTCTGTACGACAAGCCATCAGGAAGTGATGAAATGTAATTTGTTTCCTATCAAATACTTTTATGGCTAAGTAATTATATTGGTGTAAGAGTAGTGACATATAAAAGAGACCAGTTGATAAAACAGTAGGCCTACTCGATGTGTGATAAAATCATTGAATGCAGAAACATCCTTGCAGCATTAACTGGCAGGCAGGGCCTGATCTGCCTGAAGTTTTCGATGTTAAACTTGACTGTTTGTCACTTTCTTCACATGACTTTTTGAAGGTCAATGTAGAGTCCAATGTGACCCCAAGATACTTGAATTAATGTACAATGTCCAGCTCTGCCTCTCCCAGAAACACATTAGAGTGAGTGACCTCTACTGGTGACTTTGTGAACATCATACACACTGTTTTCTTGGTGTTAAGTGAAAGACATGCTTTTGTTAGCCAGTCTTGAATGAGACATGAGACATCAGTGAATGAGATTCACGTTTCCTCCCAACCGCGAGTAGGCCTAGAAGCGCAGAAATGGAGAATGCAAAAAAAGAAAGGGTGGAGCTGAAAAAGCTAGAATTAAAAAACAAAAATTTGCTAGTAAAAGACGCAGAACAATGTTCTAAAATTACAGACATGTTTACCCGCTGCTGCTGCTAATGATGATGAAGTTCAAGTGGAAGGAACCAACAGTAACATGACAGGTGCATGCAGTAGCCTAGTGCATATTCTACTGTTGGTGTCTGCCGGTTCATGAGGGCTAGCTAGCCTATACTAGCTCTTGCAGTGATTTCAGTCATTCTATTACAAGACAATGTGCTTTCCGTATTCCTGATTCCTTACAGCACGTGGACTTAAAAAGGTTGTGACTCGTGACGTTTTTTCTCTGACTAAAAGTTTAGTTAGCAATGTTAGGACTAGTGCCCACCACAGCATCAGAAGCTAAAGTGCTAACCTAGAGAGCCAATCAGAACCTAGGACGGGCTGCAAATTAATCGGCTACTAATATTATAATAGTAAATACTAAAATAAAATACTAATATGTTCCCTTCCAAATTTTCATGTTGATATAATATTGGTAATCTAATTGATTGAATTGATTAGTTGCCATTTTACATGCTTAAATAAGATGTACCTTAGAATTCCCAACTGTTAGCCATGTTCTCGATCTGTATATGATTAGTCTCATCTACATGTTTGTAAATAACCACAGCTAACTAGCTTAAGCTAACAACTAGGTCAACTACTACCCCGTAGTTAAACATATGTGATTGCATATAACAGCTAACTGCTACAGCTAAGTTGGTAGTTAGCCTATTCCATTAATGTTGAATGTATTTATGAAGGTTGTTGATGGTGGTTGGCGCTGATTAGCAGACATGATTCCGTCAGTCTGCCACAGGGCAGCTGTGTTTGCTGATGCTGCTCA
This sequence comes from Notolepis coatsorum, assembly GCF_963971535.1. Taxonomy (NCBI): domain Eukaryota; kingdom Metazoa; phylum Chordata; class Actinopteri; order Aulopiformes; family Paralepididae; genus Notolepis; species Notolepis coatsorum. Next base: position 19,737,160 of record NC_140172.1, read on the forward strand.
CAACCACCAGTAGCGTATGACTGTGTGAGTGTGAATGCTTGATGGTTTCTGTGAAGCGCTTTGTGGAACAATGCTGATATACAGTTAAGAATGAGTAATTCGCTTTTGGTTTTTAAGAAAAATTTGTAAAGCTATTTTTGAAAACTACAGGGGTGAATAATACTGTTTTCTTTTGCTATTTTCTTTTAGAATACTGTTTTGGAGTCTTAATTTTTTAAATGTTTTTTTTTTTATCCACTTTTTCTCCCATTTTCTACATTTTCTCCCATCCCAATTTCGTATCATCCAATTCAACCCTCCCCTGTCACGAACGCTGTTTCTTGCCTCCCACAAGCCGGCTGCAATGTCATACATAGCACAAGTCCCCTCCGGTACTTGAGGTAACAGCAGTCGCATCTTTTCACCTGCGCAGCTCGATCTCTCAGTGGCGAGGAGTAACGCGTGGGAGGCTCACGCTGCCCCCGACACTTCCTGATTCTACTGCGCAGGCACACCAACCGACCTGTAGGAGTCGCTGTCCACAACGCCCAATCCCCACCCATCAGTTTCCCACCCCCTAATACGGCCAATGTGTATTAGTATGAACGACCAGCTAAACTGAAAGCAATGTGGAGCGCTGGGCTCGAACAGGCGAGCCCAGCGTCTCCAGTATTTGTGGCGAGCGCCTTGCCCACTACGCCACGTAGCCGCCATTTTTTTTTTTTTTTTGTTAAGAATATAGGACAGGCATATATAAGCATTATGCTTCAGTCTGTACCTTTTCAGTCACTGTAAAATCAAATATTGTTAAATGATGGGGTATATTGTATTGTGTGAGATGATGACTGAATAGTGTGTGTGCACTGTGCATGAGTGCACATCTAGGGGCGGTGTGTAGATTTGGTCTCCCTGATGTTGACTCCTTAGCCACAGCCTTGGGTTGTTTAATACTGGACAAGTGTTTCATAACGCCCGTTGTGTGGGCCGGTTTCGGGCCGGTGCGTGGGCCGGTGTGTGGGCTGGTGCGTCTGAATGTCCCGGGCTGAATTTGTGTCCCAGTCCGCCACTGGCCTCATCTCATCTGGCTCTGCAAGAGTCTGAATATCATATAATAGCCTGCTGATGATCTCTCTCTCAAATCCATTCTGAGAACGGAATGCAGTGCCCGCGACGAGGGTCTTGATTGATTGATTCATTGATTGATTGATGATTGATTGATTGATTGAAAATTGTATTAACAGATCATGCTGGACCTACAAAAGGCCTTTGACACTGTCAATCACGTCCATTCTTGATTGAACATTTTATTAACAGATTGCAGAATGGGTACAGTACAGTACAGCTCAATACACACAATTGTTAAGGGATGCAGACCAGAGAAAGACTTTCGTCTTGTTTACATCAGGGTCCCCCATTTTCAATTCATCAGGACATATATGACATACCAGATTTGCAAATACAGTATTGTTTGTGATACAAAAAGAGTCCAGAAAAGAGAGTATATACATTTGACGTAGAAAGGTTGGGTAGGTGGGGGGGGGGACTGTACATTGGAGGTGGTTGGGGGGGGGGGGGGGGGGGGGGGGGGGGGGGGGGGGGGGACACTGTACAACTGTACAAGCAAAACTGTACATTGGAATATTGACAACCATACTTGGTCATTTACTGTACATTGGGGGGGTTGGGTTACAACACAGGAGCAGAGTATAAACAACAGTACAGTACTGTTTCTCATTCCTGTACTGTTGTTTATACTCTGCTCCTGTGTTGTAACCCAACCCCTCCAATGTACAGTAAATGACCAAGTATGGTTTTGTCAATATTCCAATGTACAGTTTTGCTTGTACAGTTGTACAGTGTCCCCCACCCCTCCTACCCCCCCCCCCCCCCCCCCCCAAGGCGAAAGTCTTTCTCTGGTCTGCACTCCTTAACAATTGTGTGTATTGAGCTGTACTGTACTGTAACCCATTCTGCAATCTGTTAATAAAATGTTCAATCAAGAATGGAGTGATTGACAGTGTCAAAGGCCTTTTGTAGGTCCAGCATGATCTGTTAATACAATTTTCAATCAATCAATCAATCAATCAATCAATCAATCAATCAATCAATCAAGACCCTCGTCGCGGGCACTGCATTCCGTTCTCAGAATGGATTTGACTCGAGAGAGAGAGAGAGAGAGAGAGAGAGAGAGAGAGAGAGAGAGAGAGAGAGAGAGAGAGAGAGAGAGAGAGAGAGAGAGATCATCAGCAGGCTATTATGATATTCAGACTCTAGATCTATTTGCAGAGCCAGATGAGATGAGGCTCTTGACAATTAATTTTGCACGTACTGTATAGCTACAGACAGTATGTGTGTATGCGCGCACTGCGGGAGGTGGCCAGAAGCGCGCAACTAGCCAACTACTATTATTACTACTATATTAATACAGTTTGATCCATCGCAAAGCGCTCCAGCGCTTGAATACGGCCGGGGGATCCGCTCTATACAATGCAGACCCACGGCTCTCGTATTATAATGAGCCCGCGAGGCGTGTTATTATTAGAGTTAATAATATTGTATATTGTTTACACTGCCTTTTTATTCCATTTTTACTACGTGACTCGTATTATAATGAGCCCGCGAGGCGTGTTATTATTAGAGTTAATAATATTGTATATTGTTTACACTGCCTTTTTATTCCATTTTTACTTCTCCACTGTACTATAATTATGTGACCTGTACCTCTATGTCTTCTACTACCTGTACCTCCCCTCCCCATGCTGCTGATTTTATATTATTTTATGAAGAGAAACGTCAGACGTAATTCGAGATACGTCAGACCAGAGCCCTTTATTAAAGGGCTCTGCGTCAGACGTACTTCGAGATACTTCCGCATTAGTCCTGTGGCGGTCGGAAGTCCTGTGGCGGTCGGAAGTACCAATCTGGACCTCGAGGCTCCGAGTCTGCAGCTGGACCCTATTGCAAAGCTCTATAGACCACCGTAACACTTCCGGGATTCTGAAACCAGGGAGGAGATTGCGGGGGGTGCATATGAATGAATGTGGACGAGAGCCGTGATGTAAGTGGTTGCCGATACGGCTGTGGGGGTGCTAGAGACATGATCGAATAGACGTTTATGCGCCTCGCTCTCCTGAACACGGCGTGACCCATAACTAATCGATCAGAACTAAATCGGCAGAGAAAAAGCCCATTTTAATTAAAGCACCTATTCCGCTTGGACATGCGCAGAGTGCCCATGGAGTCTGGACGACGCGAGATGACGCTCGAATGAATGTGGACTGTTCCATCAGAGGGGGGAGCTTCGATGGTCATGTAAGTGGCTACAGACCGCTGCACTTAAATATAAACATTAGTCTACCTGGAGACTCAATGAGGTAATTGTAGATGTCGCCATAAGACACGTCTGGCCATTTAGTGGTGTTACCTTTTTCTGTGTTAACTCGAACCTTAGTAAGAGTACAGGAGAGTGTTATCTTCACTCTAGGGCCGAAGTGGTCATGTACAGTCACGTAATTATTAACGTACTGTCCGGACTCCGGGGTAATTCCCTCTTGATGTGTGGTGGTGACAATAAACCACTGGAAACCGCTATCTTCAGGACTGTGCATTTATTTCCATTGTATTCTTCATATCATGCTGTTGACTAACGTTACATATCTCACAACAAGCTACCTGCTTCTGTTGTTCTTCCTGTGTACACACTGTCTCATCACATATTCGCTCCTTGCGTAGCTGACCTGTATGCGTGGGTGCCTCCCTCTTAAAGGAACAGACCATAATCTTATAACACTACCCCCACTCTGGATGGCAATTAACAATTAAATATAATAACATTCCAGCACCCCTATGACTACACACAAAATATCCTAAACAGATTACATAGACTTTTTTTCTTTTTGAACACCCCTTGAGTCTCTGGAGTCCTTTAGGGTCACAATGCCCAAGAACATCTCCCCTTGACGGAGTAACAGTCCATAAGAAACAGTCCATAGGAAACAGTCCATTATAATCCTTAAGATAGTTGTTTCCCTTGAGAACAGGGTGAAATTGTGGAAGGTAGTGCAGTGTTAGGAATTTAAACAGTCCACCTCCTTTCAGTGCTTCTGAGGTTCCAACACACTCTGAAAAAGAAGCATGAAACACACCTACAACGCAACGAATACAGCCCCAATATAACCACAGCTCTAACTCAATATTAAAGGCAACCTCCCAGTATCCTCTCTAGCTTCTAACTGAGTAAAACACCTGCTTCACCTGTTCACCCCAAAATAATTGTATGGTCTCACTTTTCTCACCGTAAACAAGATCACCACCAAAGTAAACTTACTCATGATGCCACAGTGCCTCAAGTGTTTTTCTTTAACCAAAACAATACAAAGTCTTTCAAACAACAAACTCCTTTCAACTATTTTTTCTTTAAACAGGAGTAATATAACCCTTTTTTTTTTTTAGTAAGTCACCCACTCTCCATATTTATCTGGAGGTCTCCTGGTCCTGCTAGACCTGCCCCTGGATGTTTGGCACTGAGTGGAGTCCATAACCGTTGCTTTTTGAGTACGTTGCACTGCACTACCCCCACTAGCATGAACCTCCTCTGTACTCGAGGAGACTTGGGCTGTGTGTGGCGAAGAGGGGAAAGCAACAGGGCTCAAGGGAATGTCTGTAGATGACTCTGCTTCCTGTCCACTATCACTCCCCGCCGCCGTATCCGGAAACAGATTAGCCAGGAACAGATCAGAGTCGATGAGGCTGGTATCTGGAATGGGTGGTAGAACCTCAGCAGGGTTCCAGACTTGTGCTTGTTCGATGACCCAGACATTATCCAACAGGGTACGGGAGTGGTATGGTTTGAGTTTGTCATGGTGCACTACTTTGACTTTTGCCTTAGGCCCCTTTTTGATGCGGTACACCAAGTCGTCCAGTTGGCCTAGGACAAAGTATGGCCCCTCGTATGATGGCAAGAATTTCCTCACCTTATCTCTTACTCTCTTGGTGCCTTTTACTAGGTGCCAGACAGCATCACCTGTGTGGTACAGAGTGCGGCAAACGTTCTTGTCATATTGCTTTTTGGCCCGTTCCACAGACTGACCTAGGGCATCTCTGGCGATCTGGTGAGCAAGCTCCAGCCTTTCACGGAGCTGAGTGACATACTGTGGAGGAGTCTGGGCACTTTCATGGCCGGGTGGCAGACCAGCCACCAGGTCAATTGGCTCAGTCACTTCCCGCCCAAACAACATCATGTTGGGGGTAAACCCAGTGGAGCTGTGCTTTGTTGCCCTATAGGCCATTACAGCATAGGGAATCATGATATCCCAATCCCAGTGGCAGCGTTCAGCTGTTGTGGCTAAGATATTTTGCAGAGTGGCATTGAAACGTTCAACCTGCCCATCAGACTGTGGCCTGAAAGAAGTGGTGCGCGTCTTCTCTATTCCAAGTAGTTCACACATTTTCTGAAACACTTGTGATTCAAAATTGGTGCCCTTGTCACTGTGCAAAGTCTGAGGTGCTCCAAAACGACATACCCATTCAGAGGTGAATACTTCAGCGACAGTTACAGCCTGCTCATCTGGTAGGGGATAGGCTTCCACCCATTTGCTGAAGTAGTCTTGAACTACTAACACATAGCGACTATGACGATCAGTCTCGTTGAGGGGGCCCATTATATCCAGAGCCACTCGCTCCATAGGTGCTCCAACGCGGACAGTGCCCATGGGGGCCTGGGGTGTCTTAGAGGGCCTGGCTCTGGCAGCACAGCTAGCGCATGTGCGGCACCACAGCGTGACATCTTCTCTCATACGATACCAGTAGTATCTTGTCTGCAGACGGGTGAGAGTCCGATCCACTCCAAAGTGACCCCCCACAGGACCATCATGCATTTGTTTCAGGACATCTGACTGGTACATACGAGGTAGTATTATCTGAGGGTAGAATATGGTTTCCTCTGCACAATAGAAGCGTCGCACCAGAATACCTTCTTTGAAATACAGTCTTTTCCACTGACTCCAATATGTTTTGGTGGCCGGGCTATGAGGTGAGATCTCCGCCCATGAGGGACGTTCTGTTCCCTGTTCCAGCGCTTTCCTGATGGGAGTGATATCAGGGTCAGCTATCTGAGCCTCCCTCAGCTGCTCAACGGTCCAACCGTGGAATAATTGCGCCTCTGTAGTCTCTGTGAGAAGAATCCTTTCTTCAGTTTGTGAATTTCCATCAGACCTTAAGTCCTCCACACATGTGCTTCCCATTCCAGGGGATGGGGAGTCCACTACCCCCACTAAGCTCAACTCTATGGGATGAGCTTCAGTAGTTCCTGCTGTCACACTACCGCCCAGGTCACACTGCACAGCCTGATGTCTTGACTTTTCCATGTTCAACAACGGGTCTGGCACTTTGCAAGGGCAGAACTGACGACAAGGCCTTCTAGACAGAACATCGGCATTGCAGTGCTGCCGTCCTGGGCGATGGATCACCTTGAAGTTGTATTCACCAAGCTTCTCAAGCCATCTGGCTAACTGTCCCTCAGGCTCCTTCATCCGTATTAGCCAGCGGAGGCTACTATGATCCGTGCGGACGGTGAAAGATCTTCCCAGCAGGTACTGGCGGAAGTGTGATGTGAATTCCACCACGGCTAGCAACTCCCTCCGTGTGGTACAGTAGTTTTGTTCAGTCTGGGAGAGTCTTCTACTGCCATATGCCAGCACACGCTCCTCACCGTCCTGCATCTGAGAAAGGACAGCTCCGATTCCAGTGTCACAAGCATCTGTGTCTAGAATGAGGTCCCCGGTATCAAGGGGGTAGCCAAGGACAGGTGCAGTGGTAAGTAGTTGTTTTAGTTTATCAAATGCCTCCTGGCATTCCTGTGTCCAGTGGAAACGGGCATACTTTTTGGTCAGGGCATGTAGAGGTTGAGCGACAGCAGCAAAGTCTTTTACAAAACGTCTGTAGTATGACGCGAGGCCTACAAACTGGCGGACCTCACTGACGTCGGATGGTGTAGGCCACTCTCTGACTTTCTGGACTTTCTGTGAGTCGGTAGCGACCCCCTGCTCGGAGACGATGTGCCCGAGGTAGGCTACTTGCCGTTGGAACAGGCAACACTTTGCTGGTTTCAATTTCAACTTGGCTTGGCGCAGTCGGTCAAACACCTGGGATAGCCGCTGCAGCATTTCTGGTACATCTTTTCCCAGTGTAATGATGTCATCTAAGTATACTAAGCAGGTCTCCCATTGCATGCCAGCAAGGACGCGGTCCATTAGACGTTGAAACGTTGCTGGGGCGTTACATAGCCCAAACGGCATGACATTCCACTCAAAGAGCCCCTTCCTGCTGCAGAATGCTGAGGCCTTGCGTGCTCTGGGGGTTAGTTCCACCTGCCAATAGCCAGATGCAAGGTCCAGAGTGCTGAACCATTTGGCGCTGGATAAGGTGTCCAGAGTATCTTGAATACGAGGTAATGGGTACGCATCTTTAATGGTACAGTCATTCAAAGCCCTGTAGTCCACACAGAGACGATAAGTATCGTCCTTTTTGCGTACCATGACAATGGGCGCGGCCCAACTGCTGTGGCTGTTACGGGCGAGTCCAGTCTCGAGGCTCTGCTGTATCTGCTGGTCAGCATTCAGTTGTTTTTCCTGGGCCATGCGGCGGGGGTGTTGTTTCACTGGGACACCTGGCAGGGTTTGAATGTCATGTTGCACTAGGTTAGTACGGCCTAGGTCAGTGGGTCCTGTAGAGAAGATGTCGCCGTAGTCTTGCAGGAGCTTCGCTAGACTGCACTTTTCCCCGGTAGTTAGCTCAATGGAACTCTGGGCGTACAGAGTGGTGAGATGTTCTGGCACGGTGGGGAAGGCACGGTCGGACTGTTGGGATTCAGTGATGATGGTAGGGGGCTCCATTATCTCAACAGACTGGAGAAACCCTGCTACAGCTCCTTTCTTGATGGTAACATCAGTGGTTCCTGGGTTAAATACTCTGATTGGTATACTCTTACTGGGCTGGGCTCCTACTAAGACCCGGGCCACCAGCAATCGGTGCTTCTCAACAAAGCCTTTTGTAGGGCATAGCATCACCTCTCCTTTCACAGGGGTCCGGAAATGAGCATTTCCCGGTATAATGTACTCACGTCCTGGTGCTAGAACTGTGGTGCGAGCTACTCTTACTGCATGTGCTCTCGGCCTGTTGTCCGGATGGAAGTATTGTATTTGTTCACCGAACAACACAATCTTTCGGTTGCCAAAGTCCAGATGTGCTCTTGACTGCTCTAAGAATGGATGGCCCAGGATGGCCTCAGCACTGCCTGGCAGGTCGGCAAGTATGAAATCTACACCCACAGTCTGGCTGCCAATCTGAACAGGTAAGTGAACTTCACCCAAAGCAGGGACATTCCCAGGACCAATGCCATGCAGGGACTGTACAGTTGATGGCTGGATAGGTGGTCTGACCTCCGGGTGGATAGAATTATAGTATCGCAAAGGCAGCACATTTCTCCCTGCCCCAGAGTCTAAGATGGCACAAATCTCCATGTCATACATCAGCAGGTGGATACACATTTCTGGGCTCTCACCTTTACCACTGGACCCTCTGCGTGCATTTTGGTTTTTGGAGACATTCAAAACTGTGTCCGCCTGCAGCTTAGTTGGGTTTGTTAGAGAGTGGCAATTACGCCACATGTGTCCAATACCCGAGCAGTTGTGACAGCGGATGCTATCCCAATTTGTATCTTTTTGTCTCCTTTGTTTGTATTGCGCGGGGTGGTTCTGGTTCTGCTTTGTGGGTGCTGGTGCTGCACCATTATTTCCCTCAGCTTCATCAGAGTGGGCATAATCGCGCACCATAGCCATTCTGGTTCTCCGCTCAGCTACATTCCGTGCTCCAGTCTGCATGAGCTGTGCAACGCTGGTAGCTGCTCTCCTGGTAGTTTCATAACGACGAGCAATGTCGTAAGCTTGGGCTAATGTGCGAGGTCGGTCTTCTAGGAGCTTCTGAATAATGTTGGCGTCCCCCATAGCATTAGTGAACACCTCAACACTGATTGCATCCTGCTCCTTTTCAGAACGGTCAGCGTATGCAATAGACACTTTCTCATATATGTCGTCCCTCAAGATGTGTAGTGCCTCACCTGGCAGGCGGATTCGTTGCCTTAACTCGATGGCAACAGCCACTGCATACTCTGATGATGGGCCATAAGCAACCTCCACCTCCTCAACAATGTCTCTGTAGTCCCAGCGTGCTGACCTTGGGTTGCGGTGGACCACTGCTCCTGCTGCACCTATGAGACAGAACCTCAACTGGACAGCCATAGTGTTCTCTGACCAGCGATTAGCCTCAGCACAGCTCTCAAAGCGCTGCAAGAAGTCCTTCCATGGTGTGGTGCCATCATACTGACCCGGTCGTAGTGTAGGAATCCTCTCTCGCTGAACACTGTCGTCCTCGCTGTCTGAAGACAGGTTGTACTGCACACGCCGGGGCAGCCGGCCACTTGGATGGAAGCCTGCTCGCCTGCGATGGGACTGATCATAGCCATAAGTCACAGCTTCATTACCTCCATGGACCGGTGTACTCTGCCTGTGGTGTACAGCGCCCTCTGGCTGCACCTGACGGGAACACACACCCGGTGTCACAGGGGTGGAAAGCAGGGTTGCAGGTTCAATATGTGGGGAATAGACTGTCACATTGTTCATAGGTGTGCAGCGTGTGCTCTCCATAAAGGCTGCTGGTTTAGCAGCAATGCAGGGGTTAATGTTATGGGTAGCTGCATCTCCTATGGTCATTGAATGCATTTGTCCATACAACATATTCATATGGGGAGGCTCAGCTCCATAATGACTTTGCTGCATTTCAATGCCACTGTCTCTCATACTTTGATCATTCATATGAGCAAAGGGGTTTGTGCTTGACAACGACAGATGAGCATGTGGGTAATTGTCACTGGCCATTATCAATGGCTTATTATGTGCAGTAAATGGGTTTGACATTGCACCAGTAGGGGGCAGCTGATCCTCTGTTATGAACGGGTTGAGGCTTTGTCCATGCTGGTACTTCATTTCACGTCTCAGGTTAGCGACATCAGACTGAGAGTACATGGTTGTAGTTGTGGGGGTTAACATGAATGGGTTAGAGTAGTTGATCACTTGCTCTTCATAGTTGGTCATTTCCCCGTCAACGTTACTTCCATGGGCCGTCATCATCTCAACTCAGTTCATTGACTGACGAAATTGCCTTGTGCGTCCTTTAGCATGAGCTAACTATACGTGTCCATAGTTTACATTACAACTCATTGATGAAATCAGGATTTTTCATATCCCGGACGAGCCCCCAATGTTACCTTTTTCTGTGTTAACTCGAACCTTAGTAAGAGTACAGGAGAGTGTTATCTTCACTCTAGGGCCGAAGTGGTCATGTACAGTCACGTAATTATTAACGTACTGTCCGGACTCCGGGGTAATTCCCTCTTGATGTGTGGTGGTGACAATAAACCACTGGAAACCGCTATCTTCAGGACTGTGCATTTATTTCCATTGTATTCTTCATATCATGCTGTTGACTAACGTTACATATCTCACAACAAGCTACCTGCTTCTGTTGTTCTTCCTGTGTACACACTGTCTCATCACATATTCGCTCCTTGCGTAGCTGACCTGTATGCGTGGGTGCCTCCCTCTTAAAGGAACAGACCATAATCTTATAACAGTGGGATCATTTTTTCATTATCCTGTTCGGCTGAAAGGACATTGGCCACCGAAGCTCCCCCCTCTGATAGAACGGTCGACATTCATTCGAGCGTCATCTCGCGTCGTCCAGACTCCATGGGCACTCTGCGCATGTCCAAGCGGAATAGGTGCTTTAAAATGGGCTTTTTCTCTGCCGATTTAGTTCTGATCGATTAGTTATGGGTCACGCCGTGTTCAGGAGAGCGAGGCGCATAAACGTCTATTCGATCATGTCTCTAGCACCCCCACAGCCGTATCGGCAACCACTTCCATCACGGCTCTCGTCCACATCCATTCATTTGACCCCCCCCCCCCGCAATCTCCTCCTTGATTTCAATGTAACGCGGAAGTGTAGTGGTCCAACTCTTGCCAGTAGAGGGCGCTCGAATGAATGAATGAATGAATGAAAACTTTATTTAACAGATTGCAGAATGGGTACAATACAGTACGGCTCAATACATACAATTGTTAAGGGGATGCAGACCTGAGAAAGACGTTTGTCTTGTTTCCATCAGGGTCCCCCATTTTCAATTCATATAGACATTTATGACATACATAACATACATGACATTTATGGCATAGGGACATATAGGTATTTAGTACTGATACATTTGTGACATAGGCGGTATTCAAATATACAGTACTGTTACCCCTAGATCCTGACAGAGTATATACATATGATGGGGAGGGGACTGTACATTAGGAGGGGGTGGGTGGGTGGGAGGGGAATATACATACGGCGGGGAGGGAATATATACATGCGGTGGGGAGGAGACTGTCTATTAGGAGGTGGTGGGGGTTTTGGGCATTTACGGTGGCCAGTTTCGAATTGCAGCCTCCCGTAGGTGCTCTTTAAGGGCGGTTTTGAATGTGGGCAGGGATTCACATTCCTTTACAGCTTTGGGTAGGGCGTTCCACATTGTTGTGGCATAATTGCGAAACGTGTTTAGTCCCTTGTTTGAGCCGAATCTGGGTTTAACATGATTTGTTGAGCTTCCTCTGGTGTAGTGGTTGTGGTATTCACTGACCTTTGGGAAGTATTTTGACATGTACATGGGCACCCCGGTCGTATAGTGTATCTTGTAGACCAGGCCCATTGCAAGTTGCTGTACTCTGTCGTCTACTCTAAGCCATCCTAGGTTGGCAAAGTGGGCAGGGGTGAGGTGGGTTCTGGGGTTCAGGTCAAGTAGTAGTCTGACCAGTTTGTTTTGTGATGTTTGTAATTTTGTTTTAAGCGCCTTTGAGGTGCTTTGGTACCATGAGGTGCACGCATAGTCATAGTACCCTTGAATGAGTGCTCCTGCCAGAGTCCTCAGGGTATTCTTGTTTACCAGAGAGGAGATCCGGTACAAGAATCTAGTTCGTTGGTTGACTTTTTTTATTACATTGGATGCCATTTTGTCACAGGAAAGATTTGCCTCTAGGATGGAACCCAGGTAGGTAATTTCGTCTTTCCTTGTGACAATATTGTCACCCACTGTAACTGAGAAGCCGTCGGTCTTGCTGAGTTTGTTATTTGAACCGAAGAGAATGGACTCTGTTTTGCCCATGTGTAATGATAGTTTGTTATCAGCGAGCCATATGCAGATTTTGCCTAGTTCCGTGCTGAGGGTTTTTTCAACCTGCAATTTGTTCTTGTCAGAGACCAGCAGGGCTGAGTCGTCCGCAAACAGGAACAAGTTGCAGTCACAGGCTGACGACATGTCATTTGCATAAATTAGGAAGAGTAGCGGTCCTAGTATGCTTCCTTGTGGAACACCACAGCTCACTGTGAGGGGGGGGGATAGAGTACCGTTTACCTCTACCATCTGTTCTCTCCCCTCCAGGTAGGATTGCATCCAGCTCACTGATAGGCTATCAAAACCAATTGCTTTTAGCTTGTCCATTAGAATGGAGTGATTGACAGTGTCGAAGGCCTTTTGTAGGTCCAGCATGACCATGCCGCAGTATTTGCCAGCGTCCACCTCTTGTTTGATGTGGTCGTTCAAATAGAGGAGGCATGTGTCAGTGGAGTGGGACGTTCTGAAGCCAGATTGGAATTCGTAGATTAGGTTTTTTTCCGCCAGGTACTTTTCGACCTGTTCGTAGACTATTTTCTCCATGACTTTCGAGATGGAGGTAAGAATAGAAACAGGGCGGTAGTTGCCTGGGTCTAATTTGCTGCCCTTTTTGTGTAGAGGGGTCACTCTCGCAATTTTGAAGTCCTTGGGGACGTGCCCCTGTTTTATAGAGAGGTTTATTATGTGTGTGATGACTGGGGTGATGGCGGCTGCTGCGTCTCTGAGGAATTTGGAGGGGATGTTGTCATGGCCAGTGGCCTTGTTAGGTTGGAGGGCGCTCAATTTTTTGAGTACCTCATCGGTTGTTACCATTTCAAGTTTGAAGTCGTCTTTGTGGACCCCTAGGTTTTTGTAGTATGCTACTATGTGTTCTACCCCATAATGCCCTGAGTGGGAGGGTAGTTTGTTTACCAGTGTTGTGGCTATGTTTGTGAAGAAGATGTTTAAGTAATTGGCTACATCCAGCTTGTCTGTGATGAGCGTGTTGTCCGTCTTTATGTTTATGTTTGAGAATCTGGTTTTAAGTTTTTTACTGCAGCCTAGTTGATTATTGAGTAATTTCCAAAGTTCGCGGGGTTTGTTTTTGTTTTCCTCAGTTTTGTCGTTGATGAAATTTCTTTTTGCGGTTCTGATCATGGTGTTTACGTCATTTCTTAGTCTGTTTCTTTGGATTTTTAGTTCAACCACGTGGGCTTGGAGTTCACTGTTTGAGCTTTTGGAAAGCTTTGTCTGACTTTTATGAAGTTCAGAGCATTTTTTGTCTCTGGTTTTCATAGCGGCCAGTATTTCAGTGTGCATCCATGCCTCAGCGCGATTTTTAACCCTGGTGGTTCTTATCGGTGCCATGTTGTTGAGTATTGCTGTGAATTTGGTTTTGAATCCAAGCCATGTTTCTTCAACCTGTGTACCACTGAGCTCATCTGACCAGTCCAAGCTCCCCAGTTCTAGGTTAAAGGCCTCTCTAGAGTAAGTTTTGAGGTCTCTAGATGTGACTGTTTTGTGACAGCCGGCCTTCTGTTTTAGCTTTTTGCGGGTACAGAAAATCATATAATGATCACTTAACCCGCAAGCGCAGTCATTGTAATTGCGGGAGGTACACTAAATAAATGGGAGGTTTACACAAAATCACTATTTATAACTAACGAAAATACATTTTGGAGAATATTCTTTCTTCTCTCTAAATGCATTCCATTGAAGTGGTAACTAGGATACATCGGTGTGGTCTCGGTAAACACTCTTAAAAAGCAGCTAAAGACTGTGTTGTTCAAACAGGCTTTTGGCTAACTATGTCTGTGTAAATCTTTTATGTCTTTTTATCTTGTTTTTTTCTTTCTTTCACGTTTTTAATTACTTTCTTTTTAACATGCTGCTATCCTTGCACTTTATTGATGTTTTTATATGTGAAGCACTTTGTGACCCTGGTCTGTGAAAGGTGCTATTGTAGTGCCGGAGGAAAAAGGAATAAATGTAGGCAACGTAATGCTTGTTTAATGTACAAAGCAACGTCAGTCAACACATAACAAGAGTACATGTAATCGCTAGCACAGTAATGAATAACAACAGCGAGTGCAACCGCAATAGAAGACCCCTCTGGCTGCGGTGCCCGATCAGTAGTTCCCTCCCACTACACAACACCGTCAGAGGAGAACACGAACCAATAATGTATAGTCACTACACCAGCCCCCCCAGTGTTCACATCAATATACAAAATCCTCACGGTGAGGAGGGAGTATGGCCCGGCCCCTACGACTGTAGGTAAAGTCAGGAGGTGCGGGAGGGGGTGTGACAACGTCCGTCACATCCTCCTGCTGAGCAGGATGGGGGGCAGTGACCAGACGCTCGCGAGCTGCGGGGGGTCTGAGGGGTCGCAGGGGGGAATGACCACGGCGTGGCAGGGGAGGTAGGACCGGGGGCCGGCCTCTCTGCGGCGGCAGGGCCAAGTCCAGGGGCAGTTCAAGGTCCAAGTGGGCCGGCTTGAGGCGATCCACGGACACACACTCAGGCCTACCCCCCACGTCGACCATGAAGTTTATGAGCAACAGCAGACCAGGGCTCTGTCGACCTGGGAATGAAGTCACCGGGGACCCGTAGCGGCTGTTACAAAAACCAGCTCGGCCGACGACGACTGGAGGTCCTCCTTTGGTGCCGTCCTGAGCCCCAGCATGACCCACGGGAGCTTGTCAAGCCAGTCGCCGTCCGTGAAAACGCTTGCAGAGCCCATTTGCCTGTGGATGGTAGGCGGTCGTGCGGTGGAGCTTGACCCCCAGACTCTCCGCCACCGCCGCCCCCAGTTTCTCACATCCCTCTTGAGCCCCTGCCACACAAACTTCTCCGACACCAGTCGCGAGGTCGGCTTCCTGCCAGGGTGAGACAAGCCGTGTATGGCCTCGAAGGCAGGGCGTCTCCAGTTGGCGGGGACTACCGGCCGCGGCTGACCCATGGAGACGTCACAAAGGAGCGTGGCCCCCGCGTCACCGAACACCACCTCCTCCAGGCGCAGTCATGCTGACGTAGTCCAAGCCCAGCTGACCATAAACTCCGTCCCTCCAGCAAGAAACGGAAGTGCCTGACAGCAAGCCACACCCCGAGGAGCTCCCTGTCGAACGTGCTGTACCTCTGTTCCCTGGGCGACAGCTGGCGGCTGAAGAAGGCAAGCGGCTGCCAGGCGTCCCCAACCCACTGCTCGTACACCGCTCCCACAGCAAAGTCAGAGGCGTCCGTGGTGAGAGCAGTGGGCGCCGAGGGCGAGGGGTGGACCAACATGGCCGTGCGGGCCAGGGCCTCCTTGGTGTCCTGAAAAGCCTTGACCCGCTCCGCCGTCCAGTCCACCGGCTGCTTCAGCGTCCTGCCCTTTTGGGCGTCGTACAGAGGCCGCAGGATGTGAGCGATGTGGCGGAGGAAGCGATAGTAAAAGGTCACCATCCCGATATGGGGGTAGATTTTTTATCAAAAATAAACAAACGCAAAAGTAAAATCCACAATCGTAAAAACGATCCACACACACACACCTCTCAATTTGTGTTTCATAAATCATAAAAACACGCTTGATTTGCTTAGATTTACGTACGGAATTCTAAAAACAGTTTGATCTGCTTAGATTTACGTACGGAATTCTAAGGACACGCTTGATCTACTTGGAGTTACGGACAGAATTTTGAGACAAATATTCCACTGTTTTCCCCGTGGGGATTCGTGTGTGAAGCTTCTTCTTCTTCGGCGCTACCGAACACGGCCCGAGTTGTGTTCGGCTCATGAGCGCTACCAGTGGCCAAAATCTCACATTATCTGTAATGGATCTGAATGGATAATCCATGCTGTAATGGAGCACGGTGCCAAGCTGGATGGTTAAGTACAGTAAATATATGATGGGCAAAGTAACTGAAATTATTTCTAAGTATTTAACAGGGTATATGAATACCTACATTGGTAGCTTCAGCTAGCTAATTGTGTAGCTAGCTGGTCACATGTTATGATGAATTGAAAATGGGGGACCCTGATGTAAACAAGACGAAATTCTTTCTCTGGTCTGCCTCCCCTGAACAATTGTATGTATTGAGCTGTACTGTATACCCATTCTGCAATCTGTTAATAAAGTTTTCAATCAATCAATCAATAGCATGCAGGTGTAGCCCACGATAACTGTATGCAATACGTTAAAGCTAATTACCTTAGCATATTTGACATGTAGGCTACTGTACAGTGTCATGTACAGTAACTGACTTATGTTTAATCAACACAAATAGAACAAATAAACTATGGGATTAGAAAACGACAAGGCTAAATGGATTCAGATTAATAATTTATACACGTTTACGGAAATATTTGGGGTGGATGACTTTATTTATATGTATGAGAACTAGAGACTCACATCACCGTACCGACTATCTTGTTTCTTTGCACTAGAGACTCATATCACTGGACTCTCACCACTGGACTATCTTGTGTTTGTACTTTTTATATTACTATATTGTATTTGTATTGTGAAGCTATGCATCCCCGGATGCCCCCCCCCCATGCTGCTTTGACACCCGAATTTCCCCCAAGGGAATCAATAAAGGATTATCTTATCTTAATCAGATTGTAAATTATTGTTGGAGAGCCATATTAATATTATTATTAATAACTACTAGTTTGTGTGCAGTCAGGAAATGGTTTTTATTGATGCCATATCACAGCACATTCAAATGTCTGAGGGGTTTATGGAATGTTTGACAGAGCTGCACAACATGATTCAGAGACCAACTGCCACCTCCAGAGATACACCTGGAAAGAGGACCTGGACGCCCAAGGGTAGTAGTCGACATGGATCGCTTGGTTAATCTCCTTGAGATAGGGCTACCTGTGGCTTGCATCGCCAATTTGTTGGGGATGTCATATGCCACCCTCTACAGAAGGATGCAAGACAACAACATATCAGTCAGGGCATTGTACACCACCTGTACCGATGAAGAGCTGGATGCAATGGTCACAGAAATTAAGATGAGGATGCCCCATGTCGGCTATCGACTTGTGAAAGGGAGTCTGCAGGCACAGGGACACCGTCTGCAATGGGACAGAGTCAGAGCATCCACGCACTGTGTGGACAGTCTTGGGGTTTTGTCCAGAATGACTCAGTTGGGATGCGTCATCAGGCGTACATACTCTGTGCCCTGTCCAAAGTACCTTGTGCACATAGACACAAATCACAAGCTGATCAGGTAACCAGAGTTTAACGTTTTCTTTTCGTATATTATATATACAGGCATTAAAGCGTTCCGTCTTGAGACGGATTTCCGTCAATTTTATATATATATTTATATAATATTTTGATTTATATAAAACATTTTAAAAAATTTACTTATTTTTATTTAAAATTTTTTTATATAAAGTTTCCCAATAGGGATGTATCAGTAGTATTGGCAGTGGTAGTTGTTGAATCTAGAGGTTGTATGTATGGTTGTAACTAACTGTAAATGTCCTCTACTGCTCCCATGACTGCATATATATCTGTGTCCACTGGAGGGCGCTATAGGCGGAGCTTCTACTGTCTACGCCAGGTTGGGAGTATATAAGCCTTGGTTCCCTCCTTCTCTTTCTTCTTCCCACAACTGCCTCTCCCGGAGAGGAGATCACATGAGCTGCTGTATTATGAATCAATGTGAATGAATAAACCGCTGCCAGCAGAGCAAGGCCAAAGATAGAAACCATGCCTCTTGTACATATTATTGTCGCCCCATAGCCAATTCTGTTAACAGGTTATGGGCCCAGATCTCGCAGGGGCGAAAAATAAGGGTAGCTAGCTTAGCTGAAGTGTAGGCCAGAGTAGCACCGGGAGTACCGCGTGGCTAGATACTAGGCCAACGGAGCTTAAGCTACACCTACCACCAAGAAGGAGGATGGCGACCAAGGGAAGGAGCAAATGGCCCTCATTTAATGGAAAAGCGGAGGGATTTGAGCTCTGGGAAGAGCGCATGCTATGTTGCATGCACGGCGCGGGACTCAAGGCGGTGATCTTGGCGGCCCCCGCGGGGCCACTGACGGCGGAGGACCAAGCCCAAGACGACAAGCTTAATGCGGACGCATACTGTGAGTTGGCGCCGCTGCTCGACGATACGATAATATATACGATAATATTCCGCGACACGAAGGACAAAGGCCGAGAAAGCCTGGGAGTGTTGAGGGAGCATTACATCGGATGGGGAAGGCCCCGAGTAGTGTCCCTCTACGTAACGTTAACGGCTCTGAAGAAGGGGCACACAGAGACGATGACAGAATACATCATCCGAGCTGAGCAGATCATGACGGCGCTCAAGAGTGCAGGAGAGGCACCAGGTGAGGGGCTAATGATGGCGATGGTGATGAGAGGAGTACCGGAGTTGTACAGGCCGTTCGCGCTACTGGTTACCCACGGTTCAACGGACATGACATTGGAGCAGTTCAAAGCCAAGCTGCGGAACTTTGAGGCCTCAGAGGATATCCACCCAGACGCCGCGGAAGCGGGGGGATAGCACTGAAAGCCTGAGCGACACCGAGGGAGAAGGCCAGGCCCACGACGGAGCTGACATGTTGGCGATGCAGAGAGAATGGGCATCGGAGGGATAACTGCAACAAGACGGTCTGGTGCAACTTCTGCAGATCATCGGGGCACACAGTCAAAGAGTGCCGAAAGAAACGAGACCAGAGCGCCCGATACGCACATGGGCAAGATGTCGGCCATAGACGAGGCGGCGCCCATGGACAAGATGGCGGCGACGAACGAGGCCGAGGCTACGGACAAGATGGTGGCGATGGACGAGATCGCGGCCGCGGCCAAGATGGCGACTGTGGACGAGATGGCGACTACAGACAAGATGGCGGCGACGGAGATCGTGAGACGAGTCGAGATGACGCCCGGAGAGCGGCAGGACGAGAGGACTTCGTTTTCGGGGGCGCGGACTACGGGCGTCACCCGGCCAACGCAGCACCGGCAGTTCCCGAGGAGGGGACTGATCGTGGACACAGGTGCGTCGTCCCACATCATCAACGACAGGAACAGTTTCAAGAACTTCGATAAATCCTTCGAGCCGGAGGGACACAGCATGGAGCTGGCAGACGGGAAGCGCACCTACGGGTTGGCGCAAGGGAGAGGAGACACACAGGTACGCCTTATAGACAGTAAGGGATGCCGGTGTACAGTGACGTTAAAGAACGTATCGTAATATGAAATAGAGCTTTCTCCTGATCATATAATCTATTCTGCGTTGTGTTCTATAGCCCTAAGTCTGTTACGGTTGTCACTGTTGTTGTTACACAGCGGAGGAAAGAAATCAAAATGAGAGTTTGGTTATTTCCCAGATCTGGTTTATTCAAGGTCCAAAAGTGAACAAGAATCGTCTGGTTCAGTTATAGAATGTGCAATGATATAAGTGTACTCCGGTACTATGCCACGACCACTGATATCAGACTAATCAAAAGCAGTTAAAAGAATGATCTTCTTCAATGGAGCTTCGGTGGTGGAGCCTCGTTGATTGTTGATTTTCTTTGTTGCCAGGAGACAAAGAGATAGTATTCTCGTGCAGCGTCTCCAGGCAGTCCTCCCTCCGTCCAGCTTTGTGCATAGAATGTTTCCAGAAGCTTCTCCTTTCTGTCTATTTTGCAGTCTGTTTTAAAAGTTAAACTCCTCCTCTAGAAAACGTTGGACTAGTACGTCAGAGGGTGGTTCTTCTACGTCCTGATTGGCTAAAGCTTATAGCGGCCATTTTAGATTTTAGAGTCAGCGGCCATCTGGCCAAAAAGAGGCAGTCCTCTATTTTTAAGGACTTAATAATACTCTTGGAGTTTTTGCATTCAAAGTATACAACATCTAATTTTACCAACTAATAGATTAGAAATTAATTATGACTATACTTTAATAATGAGTGTAAGTTCTTTCCTGGTTTTAATTGGTACTTAGGAACTATATTTAGCCCTATTTATTGTTTTTAACAAGAACAAAGGAACCTATAATGCTGATTTATAGAATCTTCAAATGATTACTTATTTTAGTCTACTTGGTTTTAAGACAACCTGTTGTATTTAACATTATCTTTGAAGTTAGATTACTTTTCTAAGTGTATTTACACATATCTTGCCACCATCTCTTCTTATTTTAACCTATTTTTCTGGCTTAATTATACTTTGCAGAGGTGGATAAGAGTCTAGTTTGGTCTTATCTTAAATAATACACTATGTTATAAGAGTCTAGTTTGGTCTTATCTTAAATAATACACTATGTTATAAGAGTTGAGACTAACTCTCCTTATAGGATTAATAAGGAGATAGGCCAAATGGTGGCCTCCTGTTGTCAGGAATCAGGTCTGACCAGGTGTTTGCGCGCCCAAAATAGCTTGGGGGGTTTTCTACTCAACATTCGGGTGTCACCTCCTGTAACCTATTGTTCTATTGAAATGTTTCACTTTAGCCGGCTATAAACCCAAATTCCCTTCTGTTACTTTTGACAGCATAATATAATGAGAATTTTAATTATAATTTCAGAATTTTGAAAATTAATGATCTAGAAGCCATGAAATATATAGATAAATGATTTGGAAGAGGAACTTGCTTTCCAAACGGTGACATTACGAGTGTTTGAAGAAAGGTGAGAATGGAAAATACACAGATAGGAGCAACTGGAGGGTTAGATGCACTAACCATAGAAAGGGTAGACAATCTGTCTATTTCAACGACTGGAGATGTCACAATAAAAGTGACGAAAAAATGGCCAAAGATATTAAAAGGGGGCCGGTATAGAATGCGTACCAATGCCGGTAGTGGGGTAATGCCGATAACCTCTGCAGACATTACATTGACCGAATTGGACAGTGACGTTAACTTGATTGACTGGAATGTGATCGACTCCCCTCTAGTGTCCAGTGTGACGGAGGGACTGGAAATAATGTCTTTTACTCCGCCACAGGGAGTCGTTGCAGCGAGCGACCCAGAGACAACTGTATTACCCGAGTCGATCCACGCTGAAGTGTCCGTTGCAGTTTAACTGCCAGTTAAAGACGTGCCTCCCTCTAGAACAACAGCTAGCCGAGGCTAGACAGGTAGTGGAATACCTCCAAGGCCTAATCCAGTCCACACAGCCCGGAGGGGAGACAGGTTCCAATGGAGAACCAGATGGCCAGAGACGGGCCCAGTTGGGGCCACAAGGGGGTCAGGCGCCGGAAAAACCACAAACCCCAAGAGGGAGATAGTGGCAACCACGAGGAAGAGGTGGAGGCAGAGGCAGGAATCCGAATGGCTACGCGGTGCGGCGGATGGAGTGTTGGAAGTGCGGGACTCTCGGACACCTTTCTCGGGACTGTGAGTGGGACTATCTATCCACAACAGGAGGCCCTCGATGGGGGAACAGAGGAGGTGGGCGTGGGCAAAACCAAGGTCGGTATCAAGTACAGTGTCCACAGCCCGCAAGCTCCCCCTGTCCAGGACCCCCGCAGCACCAAAGCCAAGATGAGAGGCGGGGCCCAGCAATGGGAAGTCAAGCCGCCAGCACTGAGATGGGGGAAGAGGCGGCGCCCTATAGACAACAGGGAGCGTTTGTACAAAAACTGGTAGCTGGCCCCTCTCAACAACGGGCTCAAGGAACTGTGACTGAACCAAATAGGTACGTGGCTTTCTCCTCCGAACAGGCTCCAGGGAACCATGGCAATGATGGCATACCGCCAGGACATGTTCTGGGCCCGATGACCCCAGGGTCATCCGGTCACAGGCGGCTGACCCACCGGGTCGCACAACCCGGGGGAGACAGCCAGTGTTGTTGGATCTGTGGAGTGAAAGGTCATTTTCAAAGGTCATGTCTGCAGAGGCCACCGGCAGAATAAAAATATATACAACTGATTAGGGTACAGATGGAATAGGTTGAATAAAAAATATATGCTCCGGGTTAGAATAAAAATAGAATAAAAAATAAATAGAGGGGTTAGGTGATTAGATTATGAATGGAAGTTACTAAAAACGGATGTATGAGTGACTGACAAATGCATGAACTAATCAGACTAACAAGAAAATCTAATTATGAAATTATCCATGCTTGGTCAATATTCAGATTGGTCAAAGGGTGGAGTGCATGATTAGGAGATTAAAAAGACCCATAGTGGTTTATAGTATTGATAGATTATTAACAGTTATGAGCAATAGATATAGGTGTTTATTTACTTTTATTTTTACTTCTCTTTTCTAGTGTGTTACGAGCAATTCCTGACTTAGGCCGGGAGCGTTCATTTTGTTTATTCATTTGATTTCCCTTTTTGTTTCTTAGTTAATACAGGGGTGCATAAGCCTCTAGATGATAGGTAAAAAATTAGTTGAAAAGAAAAAGCTCACAAGTTTGGATTATTTTTTCATTTATTTGGTTTGGCATGGGTTTTTCTTTGTATGTTTTGTTTTCTGTTTCCTTTCTTTCTATATATTTTTTCTTAGGGTACCTGGCAAGCTGGGAGTGATCTCGACACATCAGGACTGGGTAGTATATGTCTGTAAAATGGACTGGGAACAAAGTGAAGGGACATGAGCTAGTTCATGGATTTTTGTTCTCCGCCCATTGAATACCCGGTTTTAGGGGCTGGGGGTGTGTCGTGATTGGTGAAAGTGTTGGGAAGCATGATTCTCTGTACATTAATAAGGCTCAATAGGTTTGGTCGCTATTGGCCAAGTTAGTCTTTGTATAGGGTGTGAACATGTGCAATTGATGATTGGCTTGTGGGGGACTCCGTGGGCTTGATGAAGGCTGGCGGAGAGTGTGGAAGATGTGTGTTTAAGGCGGACTGTGATTTATTGCCATACACACAGGATTACTGGGAGAGTGGATGTGTCAGTGCTGACCGTCCGGTCCGGGGTGCAGCTGTCCAAAGGACGAAGGTAACGATGTTTGAATGTGTATTCCACATCGAAGGGTGGTGGGAGTATACTGTTTTGACAGCATAATATAATGAGAATTTTAATTATAATTTCAGAATTTTGAAAATTAATGATCTAGAAGCCATGAAATATATAGATAAATGATTTGGAAAAGAAAGTTGTCAAAGCTCAGACCAGTAAAGAGAGTCTGAGGGAGGAAAAGTATGGATTCTCAATCAATTGTTGTGGTAGAAGTGACCTGCACTGTCCCGAAGCGAAATCTATATTCACTGCAGGATACGGATGGGAGATTGAGGAGTCAGCAGTCATCAGAGTGTGGTACAAGGAAGACCAAGGACTCCATCGGTACTGTTGATCCAGGACACTGGCTAGTGTCTACCCAGCGGTTCCATGGGGAACCACAACACTGCGGGTACCAAGAGAACCAGGAGAATCCTACCTCTCAGGCCGGGAGAGTTCCGGCCAACGCAGTGACCGGGTCTTGAGGCTTCAGAAGGAAACAACAGGCAACCAACGAGGAGACAGGCGGCTAGGCCTCAGCAACAACTCCGGCTGTCAACAGACGCAAGGCCTCAACCATTGACCAGGGGGTCAACAAGCGAAAGGGTGGAGCTGCTATCGTCCCTATCAACGACCAGGCGGAGGGGGAGAGAAGCGAACCTCTTCCACTAATCCAAGGGTCAACGGGGGTCGAGCAGCCAGCGACGACCTCCCCACCGCTGTGACAGCAATAGAAAAATACAGCAGGGGGTTCTACCCCCTAATAGAGGTCAACACGAGTCAAGATGTTCTCGACAGAAGATGGGGTGTGATAAGAAAGGCAATTTGCTTTCTAAATTCCACCTCCCAGAATGGGGGGTCGCACCATTCAGCAGTTGGGAACTGCACCAGCTCTGAGCGATAAAGAGGAGGCCGGGCCAATCTAGAGAACATTGACCCCCCTCCTCACTGCTCCAAGTCAGAATTTGACAACTCACAGTTGAAACCAATGGAAATTGATCTTGGTACGAAAACAGGTTGTTAAAGACTATACACGGGATCACAAAAACTGAAACTGCTAATAACGGTGTTATATTGAATTTATAATTATACATAAGAAAGAGATATAGAAAACGAATGTTAGGTTGAATTTTAGGATCTGAGTGTGGCAACCCATATGTATTTTATCCTAATATGATATCTATGTTTGACATGTTAAGGATAGATAAACTATCCGAGTGTGGAAATGTGGTAGATTTTAGACATAGATCATCATTAAATCAAACTAATGTGTTATATTTAGAGAAAACAGCTGCAATAGTCAAGTCAACCAAATACATGCTTCTGGTGATTAGATTACTCTGCCCTTTTG
The DNA here is from genome assembly GCF_963971535.1 of Notolepis coatsorum. Classification (NCBI taxonomy): domain Eukaryota; kingdom Metazoa; phylum Chordata; class Actinopteri; order Aulopiformes; family Paralepididae; genus Notolepis; species Notolepis coatsorum. Next base: position 19,761,615 of record NC_140172.1, read on the forward strand.
CCTGTCTCACTAAAATAGATAGGGTTATTTACTAACGCAAGACCCCTCACAAAAGGTTGGGTGTCGGGCCACTCAACAGCCGGCTGTAAACTGTAAATAACTGTTTGAATAAGCTCTTCGGGGGTTCTAGAACAAAAGAGCCACCTGGGTTCGTCAGGGTGGGGGACAGGAAGAAGTTCAGATAAGCCTTAGTTACCCATTCACACACACACACACACATTCACACACACACACACACACACACACACACACACACACACACACAGAGAGGAGACATGCATGATTGGACAAACCACAGCTTATGATGTCATCACTATGAGCCGCTGGGCCTTGAGATAAAATGGGATGTGGTGAGGGGGAGAGGACACTCTGAAAACCCAACCGACAGGACAAGACCTCGAACCATCTCATCCACAGTCAAGGCGGCAGAAGAACAAAGGACATCGCTTTTGGAGGGAAAAACAGAACTATACTTTGATCCCTAAGCCAAGGGAACAAAGCCATCATCAACTATCATTCTCTTTACTGTAATATTAGTCTGGTTGTGTTCATTTACGGCATAGTGTCTTTGATCACAATTATAGCATTCTTTATTGTAATTTGTATACACTCTTAACTTTGATTAAACAGCTGTTATATAACCTTTTCCTCCTAATTCCTTCTGCCTGCACCGCTGAGAAGATATAAGTAATTCCCAGAGCTTTAGAGTTATTGAAACAACGCAGAGTACTAAGCACCCGGTTCTGAAACAGAGCAGAACCGTAAAAGCTTGGGAATCCACTTCAGTAGTAAACAGTAAAAATGACTAACTTTACTATTTTTCTCAAAGATGAAACCCTAACATTACAGAATGCATGATTATTGTTTGTAATGGCTATGAGATTAAAACATGTGGTTTTAATGGGAGTTAATGGGACATTTCTGTCCTCAAATTACTTGTGAATTTTAAATCTGCTACACAAAAACGAACAATGCATCAAAGTCAATATTGTGTCTAATCTTTGACATATGCAAGACTGATAAAAGAAATAAAAATCGGAGACCGGTGGTTGCTCTCTAGTGTCCTCACGGTGACCGCATGGTTAATGTAGTGCAGTAACCAGCATAGGCACCCGGAGGGGATCCCCCAGGACAGAACTGAAAGGGTCTATAGCTGTCAATACATAGGCCATAAATATAACTGATCAGGGGAATAACCAGACACTTCTGTGATCTATTGTCTATAACCAGTTGCTCATTTTACATGGTTGTTTAACCCATTCTGTTTTAATTTGACTCTTTTTACCGTGCTGCATTAGTCTCTGTCTCACCATCGTAATTTTATTGCATTAGCTCTTATCCAATTAATTACTTCATTACCACTATTGTCATTTATTGTTGTTTTATTCCTATTTCAATTATTGTGTTGCATTTATTTTATTGACTTTATACGATTTCTACGTTAAGCACTTTGAATTTCAATCTTGCACAAAAGGCGATATATAAATAAAGTTAGATTTAATTTGAAAAACAACCCGCAGGCATTTTCTTAACGTGTAAAATCCAGTTTTTGTTTTGATATGGGTTTCTTTGTTACTTAACTGTATTGAAAGGTCCTTTATAAATACAGTAACATTTACTTTAGAGGGCATAATAATTAAGCATTACATCACGCGCAGGAGTGGTTTGTGAACAATAAACCATGCCTAGGGGTGGTCGTTAGGCCCGAGGCGCAGCCGAGGGTCGTTAGACCCCCCTAGGCATGGTTTATTGTTCACAAATCACGACTGCAAGTGGTATAAAGCTTTTATACAACTGCCACATTCATCCAACCTTATTTCTATACAATAAACACACATTAATCGAAGATTTATTGAAAAAACCATCCGCCAGAAAAAGTAGTTCCCACAACTACAAAAAAGACAATTTGCCTCCATGTGGAAGCAGATCGGAAGTGCATCCAACCAACTAACACATCCAACTGTGTATTATTGGAATGATTGAGAGAAGTTGCCTCATGTGGAAGCAGCTTGAAGTGCATCCAACCAACTAACACATCCAACTGTGTATTATTGGAATGATTGATTGAAAATGTTATTACCAGATGCAGAATGGGTACAATACAGTACGGCTCAATACACACAATTGTTAAGGGAATGCAGACCTACTTTCCATAGAACTTCATTCTTAGATGCTTCTATAGAAAGTAGGTAAAACAAATTAAAAAGTTTTCTTTGCCATATAGGAAAAAAACGTTTTCTTCGCCCTATTTTTTTATTTATTTTTTTAAACCTACTGTAGAGGGCCTAAACTTAGAAACCAAGCGTACAGTAATAAAATTAGCAATCAATCAATCAATCAATCAACTCAATAGGCCATGCTCACTTAGAACAGCGCAGCACCCAGCTCTCTCTCAGTCTGACCCGCTTAGCAGACAGGAGTGTGTGTGTGTGTGTGTGTGTGTGTGGGGGGGGGGGGGGGGGGGGGGGGGGGGGTGGGGTGGCGGTGGGTGGAGACTAGAGCTAGCACTGACAGTCAGAGAGAAAGAAAAAGAAATTGAAAAAAAAATGCAAATTAATCAATCAATCAAATCACGATTTTTCTTTTGTTCTAGAATGATTCAAGACCCATCAATTACATCATCCAACATTGTTTAAAGGACTAACACATTCACAGTGACAGAATCGCTTCATATTTAGTCGTTATGGCGCTATCAACATATCCATTTGTTGTCCGCAATCTTGTTTTCTCCCGGAGTGAGCCGGCGGAGTGATATGTGATTCGGTTGTGGGCGGGTCCTGAGCCCAGGACCGTGGATTGTTGCCAATAAAGACGTGTAAATGGACTGTTTCAGCCAATCAGAATCGAGAAATTTGCATGCCGTTGTATAATCATGATTAAGCACCTATTGAGGAATTTGATGTTAAACTATTGATTATCGTTACTCAAGTCTCAGACCTGAAATCCTTCCAGAATGGCTTCTACTTCACTTCCTAATGACACATTCAGTAAAGACCTATCCATCTGCTTACCTCTAATTAAAAAACGATCAGATGAATAATATTTGTTCTATATACAGTACGTTGTTAACATTTAGTTCCTCATTAGGTCCAATGTACTTTATTATTTATAAAAGTAAGGCGTTACTTGCTCCGCTCGATAGTAGTTCACTCCACCTGGAATATGACCTCTCCTGGATATCTCATTACATCACTGTCATAATCACAGCAAGAGCGTTCTTCACTCCTCCTCATTCCCCCCTCACATTCACCACACGCCCTCCTCACTCCTCTTCATCCTCCCTTCCATCCACCACGGAAGCCTCACGCCCATATATGGTCAGCACCCCTTCACCCCCTGTCACTCAACTCAGCTGCACCTCATCCCCTGATTCGCACGATGCCAGGCACCTCACTCCTCACAGCTGTATCCCATCCCCTGTTGATGAAGACCCTACTTCTACCGGACGACGCTGACCAGAAGTCGTCGTGGTGTTAGTATCATTACCTAGGTACGACGCCTCAGTCCGAAGACCTGCTAGACACCCCCGTGTGATTATTCCCTGTTCTAACTTTCCTTCTCTTGTGCCCAGGACCTCCGTGCCAGCATGCCCCTGTCTGGACCCCCTGGAGCTTACCAAGGAGTTCCTGCTCACTCTCTCGACATGGACCTGTGTCTTCCGTCCGCAGTAGCACTGGAGTGCACCTGCTCCCATTACCCCAAGAACATTCCCAATTCATATCTGTTGTACATTCCTGGATATAACTCTTGCCTACTTGGGAATACTAAACATCCTGAAATGCTCCATTCTCTCTTCTCCTGTGTTCAGCGATTGGGCTCTGCTTAAAACCCATTCTAACACACTGGCATTGGGCCATCTTAGATCTCAATATTGATAATTGAAAACAGGAAGAATGGCTTCTCGTTTACCTGAGCACACAATTAGATTTTAGTACCTGGCTCTACTTTTTCACATGGATATGCGTTAGTATCAGCATATTTAAACAATGTTTCTGAAACACAAGTTAGTGGTGGTGACTAGTGGTCTCCACTCCCAGAGCAGACAATATTGATGGTGACTCGTTGTGAATTGCAATACATTTGATTCCTAAAGATTGAACATTTTCTGTTTTAAATCAAGAAGTTTATTCCATTCAATCACATAATACAATCTTTTCTATAGCAGTTGTGTCCTGCATGTCTTTCCATCTAAGTGGAACTACAAGACTACCTACGAATGCACAATGACGAGAATAAAATGAATACAAATGTATATTTATTGTTTAATGTCTATTCCCTATGAACAGAATGTGAAAAATTAAAAAGGGTATATCTTGAATGTATGAACATGTTACTTCTGTGATGGTTTCGGTGTGGTATGGAAGAGGAGACCCCAAATGCAGTTAACACGAGCAGAGAGAGAAGAGACTGAGACGACGTACTGAAATGAACAGGCTTTTACTAAGCAGTCAGCAAGCAACAATGAATACAAACGGTATCAAAGGTTACTAAACAAAAGCGAACTGCAAACCCGAAAACAACACTCAGCATGCTGGAAAAATAAGAACTAAATAGGAACGGACTCACGGGGAATATAAGAGACAAGAGGTGAGTAAGTGACCGAAACCAACTGTGATACAATACACTGAAACAAGGCAATGGTGCGTGTAACTGAGGGGTTACAAACCCTGACTGTATTAAAGATTGTGATAGATTAAACCACTGCTAGTTATGTACTTTAATTACTGGCCAGACAGTACATCAAATATAGATGGTGAACACCCACAAGAACACGGCATTGACACAGAAATACTATTGGAGGGTAATTTATTATTATTAGGCAACGTTAGGTTACAGAATGAGAATTAGGGTTGCGCTTGTATGGCGAAGAATATACGTAAAGTCAGTCAAGAGCATAAGTCACTAAGAATAGCAGGAATCCTACGATGGGTCTAAGCTGACGCCACCTGTTGTATAGTAGCAATTATATAGGCAACACCGGTACCAACTGGAGACAAGGGGTTCCCTCCGGGGTGTAAGGCCTGGAGGGTAGAGGAATGTTCGGGTACTCCGTCTGAGTCAACGAGGAATAAAGAGACTCCAGGTACAGGAGTCGGTGCTTGTACTCCCTTGATCAGCAGACAAACGCAATAGTTGTAATCCAAGATGCTCGACAGCATTGACGACAGCTAGCCAGCCCCGTCCACGAGGCAGGCCCGAGTGGTAATCCTCACGAGGTTAAATCCCAAACGATAGTGGAAATCAACGGTGCTCTTCTCCGGTAGTCACGTCCCAAATCAATATAATCCAACCAGGAATGGTTCTGCAATCGCCGGCGCCGATTCTCCTGTGTACATGTCCAACGGTTCTCGCCTAGGACTCCTCGGGTGTGGGCGACGTATTTAGGCCACACAGCCTGGATAAGTGCACTAGCTAAAGACACGACGAACCGATGGGTAATGCTACACATGGAAGAACTGTGGCCGCACGATATACAATAAATGATCGACTATTGACTTCACATTAGATTAAGTCGAACTCAACGTTACTTCATTAAACTCTGACACTTTAACATTCTATTCGCACGCGGTTCTCAATGCTCTATTTAGACGCAAGGTTGCTCACTTCACTGCACGTTGACTCGTGGTGAAGGTGGGTAAGGTTTAGGTAAGGTACTGCTGTTTACACCTGCGCCGTATTTATACTTAAGTGAATATCTAGTCCCAACCTCAGTCCTTGTCTCGTATTACTACGCTGACTCTGGGCATGTTCTGACATGCCTGCAGTTGTCTTTGAACTTGCCGTTGGGGGCTTGCGCGTTGGCGCCTGGGGGCGCTGTCCAATAGGAGAGCGAATATTACTCTGGTCTGTACGCAGGTAAAGGGATATTCCGTGTATATATATAAATAATATACAAAGTATATCAAACGATACATATATCTATTCAGTTTAATCTGGCCCTTCACAACAGTGCGACAATGAGTGAGAGGCACGGGCAGCTATATACTACTATATACTACTGTGATTACTAACAAGTGCCAGCTGGCATAGGCCAGGCAGGTGAACACAGAATTAGTAAAAGAAAACTCACAACATTGTTAAAAGCATGTGTACAGGAATATCTTTAAAGGAACACATATATATAAAAAGAACAACCCTTAAGGAAACATATTGTGAGGATTCGCCTGTTCCCTGGACCTTTTTTCCCTGTCTCCTCACCTCACCAGCCCCCACCCTTGTGAGAACTTCTTCCTGTGTCCTACTCTCTTCACCAGCCCCCACCCTTGGACTTTCTTGTTCCTCTACCTTCACGCACCTGTTGGGAGTTTGCAATCTGCTGGGGAGAGTACTTAGGTTGCAGGCTCCCTTCCAGTCCTGGTCGGGTCGTTCTGTGTCTGTGTTCATGCCTGGAGTTCTGTGTTCATGGAGTTCTGTGTTCATGGAGTTCTGTACGTTACCATCCTGTACGTCACCATCACCTGCCGCGTCTCCGGCGTGAGACGACGGCCCAGCCATCACCACCTGTCGCCGTTTGCCTGGAGTGGGACACCGTCTTCGCTCTCTAATTCTCTATGGGAGGTTTTCTAGTGTTCCCACTCCAGACGTCAAGGCGGCACGCCATCGCTCCCGATTCCACGGGAGGAAGGCGTCTCTTCGTGATCCTCGTTCCTGGGGTGAGGCTCGTCGTCGCTCCCTAGTATTCCACGGGAGGACGGCGTGTTCCCATCCCGGTCCCCTGGGACCCCCTTTGTTCTGCGCTGCCCGTCTGCAGCATCCGAGGAGGATCTCCGTGCCCGGCCCCCGCTGTCGGGCCCCTGTCTCCGTGCCCGGCCTCCGCCGTCGGGCCCTTGTCCCCGTGCCAGGCCCCCGCCGTCGGGCCCCTGTCCCCGTGCCAGGCCTCCGCCGTCGGGCCCCTGTCCCCGTGCCAGGCCTCCGCCGTCGGGCCCCTGTTCCTGTGCCAGGCCTCCGCCGTCGGAACCCTGTCCTCATCCCTGTAAGCAGCTCTGGCCCTCGCCCTGTCCAAGGCCTTAACCCTGTTCTCTGTCCCTGTCTCCAGCCCGCCTCTCCGGGCCTCTGTCCCTGTCCCCCTCTCCAGTGCCCCTGATCCTGACACTTAGCCCTGGTCCTTAGCCCTGGCCCTTAGCCTTAGTCCCTTAGCCTGTTCGCCTCTTAAAGGCACAGTGCCGCATTTTCCATAATTCCTTGACTCTAGTGTTTTTGTGTTTTCCCTTAAAGGGACTGTGCCGCTTTTTGTTCTATAATAAATATTTGCCCTGTTTTGGCTTACTCTCATACCTGTCTTGTGTTGTGCGATTGGGGTCGGTTACAAACCATAACAGTACGACCCGACCAGTCGACGACCCCAGCCAGCACAGACAGTGTATGTGAGTTAGCCCCTGTTAGTTCCCTCTAGTTCCCTCTAACCCACTCTAGCTCCCTCTAGCTCCCTTTAGTTCCCCTGTTGACTCCCCTGTTAGCTCCCCTGTTAGCCTCGTTAGCTCCCCTGTTAGCTACCCTGTTCCCCACAGCTAGGACTGTCCTTCCAGCTAGCTTGTTCTCCTTTGCTAGTCCAGCCCTGTCTGCTAGCCTAGCTCCGGCAGCTAGCGCAGCCTCTATGCTAATGTAGCAGTACAGCTAGCATAGGCCCTGTAGCTAGCAATGCTCTGGCAGCTACCCAGTCCCTCTGCTAGCCCCGCTTTAGGTGTAGCTTCCCCTGCTAGCATGGCCCAGTTTTTTTTTGTTTGTTGCTTTGTCTTGTCCCCTGCCCCGCGGTCTGATTTTTTGGTCGCCCGGTGGCTCCCGTGGAGGGGGAGGTACTGTGAGGATTCGCCTGTTCCCTGGACCTTTTTTCCCTGTCTCCTCACCTCACCAGCCCCCACCCCTGTGAGAACTTCTCCCTGTGTCCTACTCTCTTCACCAGCCCCCACCCTTGGACTTTCTTGTTCCTCTACCTTCACGCACCTGTTGGGAGTTTGCAATCTGCAGGGGAGAGTACTTAGGTTGCAGGCTCCCCTCCAGTCCTGGTCAGGTCGTTCTGTGTCTGTGTTCATGGAGTTCTGTGTTCATGGAGTTCTGTGTTCATGGAGTTCTGTACGTTACCATCCTGTACGTCACCATCACCTGCCGCGTCTCCGGCGTGAGACGACGGCCCAGCCATCACCACCTGTCGCCGTTTGCCTGGAGTGGGACACCGTCTTCGCTCTCTAATTCTCTACGGGATAGTTTTCTAGTGTTCCCACTCCAGACGTCAAGGCGGCACGCCATCGCTCCCGATTCCACGGGAGGAAGGCGTCTCTTCGTGATCCTCGTTCCTGGGGTGAGGCTCGTCGTCGCTCCCTATTATTCCATGGGAGGACGGCGTGTTCCCATCCCGGTCCCCTGGGACCCCCTTTGTTCTGCGCTGCCCGTCTGCAGCATCCGAGGAGGATCTCCGTGCCCGGCCCCCGCTGTCGGGCCCCTGTCTCCGTGCCCGGCCACCGCCGTCGGGCCCCTGTCCCCGTGCCAGGCCTCCCCCGTCGGGCCCCTGTTCCCGTGCCAGGCCTCCGCCGTCGGAACCCTGTCCTCATCCCTGTAAGCAGCTCTGGCCCTCGCCCTGTCCAAGGCCTTAACCCTGTTCTCTGTCCCTGTCTCCAGCCCGCCTCTCCGGGCCTCTGTCCCTGTCCCCCTCTCCAGTGCCCCTGGTCCTGACACTTAGCCCTGGTCCTTAGCCCCGGCCCTTAGCCTTAGTCCCTTAGCCTGTTCGCCTCTTAAAGGCACAGTGCCGCATTTTCCATAATTCCTTGACTCTAGTGTTTTTGTGTTTTCCCTTAAAGGGACTGTGCCGCTTTTGGTTCTATAATAAATATTTGCCCTGTTTTGGCTTACTCTCATACCTGTCTTGTGTTGTGCGATTGGGGTCGGTTACAAACCATAACACATATGTAAAGATGTTTAACACTAAAAGACATGTGAAAAGGGGTGAACCTTAAAGGAACACATGTAAGGTTAAACACTTACAAAAAACATATGTAAAGGGAATGAACCTTTTAAAGGAACATATATAAAAAGAACAACCCTTAAGGAAACATATGTAAAGATGTTTAACACTAAAAGACATGTGAAAAGGGGTGAACCTTAAAGGAACACATGTAAAGTTAAACACTTACAAAAAACATATGTAAAGGGAATGAACCTTTTAAAGGAACACAAGCTAAAACGCACCACATAACATGAACAGAGGGAACACAGCATTAATCACAGTATTAATATTATTCAGCAAACCTAGGAGGTTCAGTAACTGGAGCTGCTGTGTTTGGCCACCAGAGGGCGGCAGAAAACGACTGTTCATATTGTTCAAGCATGATCCCTGGCCGGGACCATGACAACTTCAGAGTTAGTTTGAGAGGATTATGTGCTCCAATATATTCCACTCAGCACTATCAATCTATATATGCAGACATCATTGTAAAAACATCACATATAAATATAACACTGCCTTCATGGCACAATCTTGATGTAACTAAGAGATTCTCTGAAAATAAAAGATAAATCATGCATGGATTACTAGATTTCAACCACAATACAATACGTTCTCTTTCCCGGTTGTTAACCAAGGTGAAAATAGTGGAGCTAAAGCCTGGGCCCTCCCCGTACCTGGTTCAACTAAGTCGATCAAAAGTCCCATTATCCAGATTCAATTAACCCGATGTTTGAATCCGCGCTTTCCCTGTTCCTCGAACGCTGATTCAGTCTCGTTAATTCAAACCAGACTTGATACTCAGGATAAGTGCGCAAGGCCGCCTCGCCTGAAAAGACAGCAGGTGTCGATAGCAGAAATCCTGATTTTCTAACGGCATTGATTGATTAATCCAACCAAGATGTCTGTAAACAAGCGTTGACAGCATCCTAGCCCTCCCTGCGGTTATAGCTTGTGGCTAGGTCAAAGCTAATAACGTCAACAACATTGCGCAATGTTTCGACGTCGGCTGGCCCTCATGGCCCCGCCACCAGACACCATTTTTGACAGAAAAAAACAGCAATGCGAACAAAGTTACTAATCGCTGCTAATTCTATACCGTGGCGGTATAGGCGTAACAGCCCACCAGCCACCCGCCGGGCCGTCTCACCTCATGGCGTCGGCCGGGCGGGGCACTGTTCCAACATGCCAGAGGCAAAGGACTGATGCCACCTGCTTCATAAACACGGAGCACCAGTGGTGGTAGCAACCAGCAACCTCCATTGTGGTGTGCACCCATGAAGGGGTTAATGAATAAATGAACTAGAAACACCACCAATACACTGTAGAATGGGCTAGCCCATACACACAACGTTAAGGAGATGCGGACCAGAGAAAACCAGTCCTGCATACCATTCATAATATTCACAAAAAGCACACCAGCCCTAGACCTCAGCCCATTCACCCATGAAAAAGGTAAACAAGCCCCCGCAATACTCCCAACAGTAGACACAGATTGACCATCAGTATGAATGGTTAAGAGGAGGGAAGACCTTTTAGAAAGACATCCCTCAGCGGGGAATCAAAACAAAAACAGTAATCCAGCATATAGCATAGCGTTAGCCGCGCGCTCTAGGATAACCGGGAAAACAACAACGTTTACCCAGATATCCTGCCCCTTGCGCCAATACACAACTCGGTTGTCTCCCGGGACAACTCCAGCAGCATCACCAACGCCAGCATTATTATGCCTAGTGGCGCAGATCATACCTGGACGCAAGTTAGCCCGATAGCTAAACATCGCGTGACGTCCCTCGATCTGCTGTCAAAAGACGAGGAAACTCCAGGACAGGCCCGACGCGGAGATGCATCGAGATGCATCCAGCTGCAGAACCGCAGAACCCATACGAGGCGCGGTTGGAACATGCTGAGAAGATTCCAGGGGCTGGCAAATCTCCGGCGAAAACCAACATTGTTCAATTTCCCTCTGTATTTCATCACAGCTAGTTACATGGGATGCAAAGCACGTCCATGATGGAAAACGAAAAAGAGGAAGGGCGAGTATGACCACACCTGGTGACTTATAGGAGGTCACCCCAAGGACTTCAAAATTGCGAGGGTGACCCCTCTGCACAAAAAGGGCAGCAAATTAGACCCAGGCAACTACCGCCCTGTTTCTATTCTCACCTCCATCTCGAAAGTCATGGAAAAAATAGTCTACGAACAGGTCGAAAAGTACCTAGCGGAAAAAAATCTAATCTACGAATTCCAATCTGGCTTCAGAACATCCCACTCCACTGACACATGCCTTCTCTATTTGAATGACCACATCAAACAAGAGGTGGACGCAGGCAAATACTGCGGCATGGTCATGCTGGACCTACAAAAGGCCTTTGACACGGTCAATCACTCCATTCTGATTGACAAGCTAAAAGCAATTGGTTTTGATAGTCTATCAGTGAGCTGGATGCAATCCTACCTTGAGGGCAGGGAACAGATGGTGGAGGTAAACGGTACCCTATCCCCCCCTCTCACAGTGAGCTGTGGTGTTCCACAAGGAAGCATACTAGGACCGCTACTGTTCCTAATTTATGCAAATGACATGTCGTCAGCTTGTGACTGCAACTTGTTCCTGTTTGCGGACGACTCAGCCCTGCTGGTCTCTGACAAGAACAAGTTACAGGTTGAAAAAACCCTCAGCTCTGAACTAGGCAGAATCTGCATATGGCTCGCTGATAACAAACTATCATTACACATGGGCAAAACAGAGTCCATTCTCTTCGGTTCAAATAACAAACTCAGCAAGACCGACGGCTTCTCAGTTACAGTGGGTGACAATATTGTCACAAGGAAAGATGAAATTACCTACCTGGGTTCCATCCTAGAGGCTAATCTCTCCTGTGACAAAATGGCATCCAATGTAATAAAAAAAGTCAACCAACGAACTCGATTCTTGTACCGGATCTCCTCTCTGGTAAACAAGAATACCCTGAAGACTCTGGCAGGAGCACTCATTCAGGGGTACTACGACTATGCTTGCACCTCATGGTACCAAAGCACCTCAAAGGCGCTAAAAACAAAATTACAAACATCTCAAAACAAACTGGTCAGACTACTGCTTGACCTTACTCCTAGAACCCACCTCACCCCTGCCCACTTTGACAACCTAGGATGGCTTAGAGTAGAAGACAGAGTACAGCAACTTGCAATGGGCCTGGTCTACAAGATACACTACACGACCAAGGTACCCATGTACATGGCAAAATACTTCCCAAAGGTCAGTGAATACCACGATCACAACACCAGAGGGAGCTCCACAAATCATGTTAAACCCAGATTCGGCTCAAATAAGGGACTAAACACGTTTCGCAATTATGCCACATCAATGTGGAACGCCCTACCCAAAGCTGTAAAGGAATGTGGATCACTACCCACTTTCAAAACCTCTCTCAAGAGACACCTACGGGAGACTGCAATGCAACACTGGCCCCTGTAAATATCCTAACCCAACCCCCTCCAATGTACAGTCATTTACCTAGTATGGTCTTGTCAATAGTCCAATGTACAATTTTGTTTGTTTGTACAGAGTCCCCCCCCCCCCCCCCTCAATGTACAGTTTTGCTTGTTTATACAATGTGCCCCCCCCCCCCCCACCCACCTCCAATGTAAATTACCCAGTATGGTTGTCAATATCCCAGTGTACCCAACCCCCCCCACCCAACCTCCTCCAATGTACAGTTTCTACGTCAAATGTATATACTCCCTTTTCTTGACTCCTTCTGTATCACAAACAGTACTGTATTTGCAAATCTGGTATGTCATAAAGGTATAGATGTAGCAGTACTGACTATCTGTATGTCATGTATGTCATATATGTCCTGATGAATTGAAAATGGGGGACCCTGGTGTAAACAAGACGAAAGTCTTTCTCTGGTCTGCATCCCCTTAACAATTGTGTGTATTGAGCTGTACTGTATTGTACCCATTCTGCAATCTGTTAATAAAGTTTTCAATCAATCAATCAAACTGGGGCGGGGCCTGGTCAAGTGCAAGGGTGCTTTGTTTTCGTTCATGTAGTACAGTAGGTACTGGAGATGAGGTATATCTCGATATGGCAAAGAGCGAGACGCGATTGCCAGTACGAGTATATAACTAATCAAAGCCAAACGCCCGATAGGTTTCATTCATTAAAAATTCACATTTGCAATGTGCCGTTATTAAAATAACCACATCCACATGCAGTGTGTATCGCGACTCCGAGCGCCGTATATAACGTGCATTATTTAGGACAAAGTAAATTTAGTATCAGCATTTTAGGTCTATTATTTTACATTTCAAAAGCCCCCACTAGGAAAACGAAGCACAAAAACATAATTCAGAATGGTATAATGCAGATCTACACTGTGATAATTATTTCAGGAAGGAAGCTGGCATTTCTTTGCGAGGGTGTGGCCATGGTTGGTTCATCCAGCTAACTGAACTAAACCCTGCTCCGGAGCAGGTTCAAACTTTTCGATCTGTTGTCATAGTGATTTAGACAATCGAGCGTCGGGGAACGGAAAGATCTGGCTTAAGTCAAGCTATGCTGAAAATTATCCGGCTAACTAATTTTTTTTTTTTTTTTTAACTCAATTTTTATTTGCATTTATATTCACAAACATACAAATAGTAACATCTTTGATTGTCAATCTTCCACCGTTTGGCTTTTCAGGTGATTACACAGACAGTGTACATCGCCCTTATACAGGCCTAAACCATAAAGAGAAAATAAAAAAAAATACAAAAATACCGTTCTTGCAGAAAGAAGAATATATACAATTATTAACTAAGTCATTCTTTGAATAGTAATCGCACATTCGTTGGCCTGTACAAAATCCAATGACGATATGTATATCTTCCTTGAACAGGGATATATAGAAACGTTTTAAACTCAGTTTACCTTGCATTTTGTTTTACATACATATATACCCCATCATCCTTGGTTATTAATCCCACATCAGTTGGTTTCCCAGATACTTGGTACTAATACTTAGTGTATGTCGTCCTTAAACCATCATATCAAATTATAATACTTGCTCTAAAAAAATGTAATTCTGACTCAGGTAAATATGCGCGTCATGGGTCCAGGGACCCTCCTTGAACCTCCTTCCTCCCGTATCCTTCTATTTCCTTTAAACCTCCTTTTTCTTCTAGTACAATATTTGTATTGGGTTTTACAGTACACATTTCAGGTTTTCATTGTAGTCAGTTATTCTTAATTCCTTTTCTCCACAAGATTATACATATACCCACATACCCCCCTCCCCTTTTCTCTCTCTTAGCATCTTTGGTTTTGTTTTTACTGTTCTCATACAGAAATAATATGTACATTCATTGGTACCTCCATTAGAATAGCTTGTACGCAAATATAAATAATTGAAAAGAGGAAAAGAAAATGTACATAAAAATTTAAATAAATACTCAGTTAGCCAGGTACGGGGAATAGGGCCCTGGTCTGGTTCAACAAAGGAAATAATTGATGAAGGAACAACAGACTGGCCGCTGGTGGTGCAGGGTTGATTGTGTAGGACACCATGACTCAACGAGGCCTTCTGATAGCAGGTGAATGAATGAATGAATGAATGAATGAATAGTTTATTTCTTGGACATGTTATTCTTCTTATTTCTTCAAACAACTCACAGTGTCTTGATCCGTCAGACAAAACAATCATAACAAATTAAAAAAATCCTTAAAGAAAGAAAAACATTTAAAAAAAAGAAGAAAGAAAAAACAGGAATTATAAACAAAAGAGAAATGTGTTTGGTTGGCAGACATGTCCAAAAAAAGGAGTAGAGGGAAGCTTAGCTTATTGATCCCTACCCCCTTACATTTGTATTGCTCCCCATGCTTAATCTGCCAATGACGCCGTAACATGTCATTGAGATCAATATTTAAAAAATCTGTGATGGCAATCATATTTCTCCCGCGGAGACTTGAGATCTACTGTTGATCTCCTCTCAACTCTCCAACGGTTCAAGAGCACCATCTGGTGGCCGATCGGCGGATCGCCCAAACAGCAAACCGGAAACTGGTGCTCATCCAAATTCGGTCCGACCACTCGCTATAGCTCCCGGGACTCCATCTTGACACACTGGATAATCGATCGCTCACCCTAACTCAATAAACAACATGATTTGGACGTATATACTATTATACAACCTGGAGATGGATCGCATATTTCAACATCCCATAATAGCAATCTTTTTGCTCCACGCTCATCGCCCAACAGCCCGAGGAGACTGGGGTAAGTTTCAGCGTTTATTTTTACCGTGTTCGATACAAACTGCTCTGATGATCATATCACCCACACTACATGAATCATCTAACGTTGGCCACGGAATTATAAACGACCCCCCCCCATCCGGTCAACATCAGATGATAAGTAGTAACTTCTAGAAGCACGTACATTTGACATTTTTTATCTGGCGCCGATCGCTATCAAACTGTATTTGATCATCAATATAATGCATTTAGGGCTATAAATCACGTTCTGCAGAAAACGATAAAAACATATATATATATATATATTTTTTTTTTATATATTTCTCTTTTATTATTTTTTAAACATACACATAAACATAACAACATAAAATTAAATCCTATAGCGGGTCTCATTTCTGCCCACGCGCAGCTCCAGCTATAATAACTAGGCTCCGACAGCTAGCAACATTCAGGTCATTATGATACTCTTATTTTGAAAATCCGTGGTGTCGTGACTCATATCCGCTCTACAGCACACAGCCAATAAGGATGCATCTCCACACAGAGCAGGCTGAGCAGTAGCGTCTCTCAGCTCAGCAGCCTGAGCAGTAGCGTCTGAAACAGTGAACACGCACATTGAAACAGAGCAAGGATAGTGTTTTCGCGACCCAAAACAAATCCCTGCTGTTTTATTCCGTAACGGGTCAAATGCATATAACATGCTTTGCAATCCTTGCCATTCCTTTATGACCACGTCGTGTTTAAGAACGGAATTAATGTCCCGTTAGCATAAGCTAACAACAAGCTCTTGGCTGCATCCTATGCTGCAATGTCTACTCCTACACTAAAGTGTTGGGGCTCACTCTTGACCAGGAATTTGAGCTATTGAGCAAATCTAACCATGCCTATAATGACTAGTTAAATGTACTGCCATTTCGGTTTTATTTTCTACCTGGGAGCATGACTTAACTAATGGTATTTGACAGTCAAATCACCTCCTGCTGAATGTCCCATAAAGAGTAATTATGTGGAGAAAAGTTTAGCTTCTACAATAATTACCTTGTTTGACTCCTGTTCCTCTGGCCCCCCACAGCCAAATTAGTGTTTTAACTTTACAAGTACTGTATGGTCTTGTCAATATTCCAATGTACAGTTTTGCTTGTACAGTTGTACAGTGTCCCCACCCACCCCTCCTACCCAACCTCCCCCCCACCCACCTCCAATGTACAGTACCCCCCCCCCCCCCCCACCTCCAATGTACAGTTTCTACGTCAAATGTATATACTTTTTTTCTGGACTCTTTTCGTATCACAAACAGTACTGTATTTGCAAATCTGGTATGTCATAAATGTATAGATGTAGCAGTACTGTCTATCTGTATGTCATATATGTTACGATGAATTGAAAATGGGGGACCCTGATGTAAACAAGACGAAAGTCTTTCTCTGGTCTGCATCCCCTTAACAATTGTATGTATTGAGCTGTACTGTACCCATTCTGCAATCTGTTAATAAAGTTTTCAATCAATCAAGCTAAAGCCCTGTTCAGAGTGACAGAGACTGGGAAGGAGGGGGGCATTCTCCCTCTGTGTGTGTGCGTTTGAAAAGATATGATGAAGTCAGACGACTATATTATATTGATAGTAAATGTACTGAGGGTGGACAGACAGATGATGTTGATATTTAAACATAAAAAATACAATACATAATAAATGTATCCATGATCATCATGCAACATAAAACAATTGCAGGAACGGTTTGGGAGAGGAAGGTGTTTTAGGTTGCGTGTTCCAAAATATTTATTTAAAGTTTAAAGCTCAATATATCAAAACGTGGCACTTTATAGTGAACAGGAGGTCTATTTGTATTAAAAACAAAAAGACGTATGTAGGGGTGCCCTGGAATATTTTATTGGACACAGGGGTGCCTTGGCAGCAGAAAGGTTGAGAACCCCTGCTTTAGACCGTATTTTAGTATGAATATGTGAATGAAAAAGTAGAACGTTGCTACATCCTAAACCAGGGGTCAGCAACCTTTTTGACATGGAGTGCCTGTTTGAAATATAGTTGTAACTAGTGTGCCTCAACAATATTCCATGCATCGTAATTTTTTTTCTCATAATCAGGTATTTTTAATGATAATTTTTACATTATTACATCATTATTGTTATTGTTATTATTAACAATATTATTATGATGGTTGTATCAACCCTAAATCTGAGTTGGGGGGGGGGGGTGCAATGCAGACAAACAGCTGCATACAGTGCGACCATTTCACTCACATTTGCCCATTCATTTTTGGACACATCACACACCATTGGTGTGTGTACTGTACGTGTGCTGTCATAGCTCCACCTACAGGCCTAATGGAGAACACCAGGATGTGAATGGAGGGTGAATGTGAGGTATATCGTGTAAATAAGTTTTGATTGATCGCAAGACTACACTAAAAAAATATATAATAATAAGTTACCAGAACTTAAAAATATTGAGTTCAGTTACTGTGCATTAAGGTTTTCAGTTTTCAATCCATAATAAGTTAACAGAAAAATAAGTACACAACCACATTATTTCAACCTAATAAAACTATGTTTATTGTCATTGTTTTAAGAACACATGTGCAATGTTCAATGAAATAGAAAAATAAATAATGCAATTTGTTGATTAATCCCACTGGTCACAATGGTGACCGTAATAATGTTTTTGTTATAAGGCTCTGCAAATGTTACTGAATGATGTAGCAATGTATTTCCAGCTACATTGAAATAATAAACAAATAAAGGGTCTCAATTAAATATGTGGTAGTAAAAAGAACCTGTGGGAGGATTTCAACAAGATAAATGCGACAACAGTGCAAAATATTTCACTATAATATTTCAAAGCAAAAAAAAAAAAAAAAAAAATATATATAATTTTCATTTTTTTTTCTCTTTTTTATGCTGCCCCCTGTGCCTATGCAAATGCCCCCGCGTGCCTATGCAGGCACGCGTGCCTAGGGTTGCCTACCCCTGTCCTAAACGATAGATAATTGACGTTGAATGGGCCATAGTAATGTCAATTTAGCAATACAATTTAAAAAGTTATAGCCCTGCAAAGAAGGGGAACTTCTCCATAGACAAATAGAGCTGGCAGAGGATGGTATAAGGATGTACATAAGCGTGGCAGAGAAAGGGTTAAAAGTTTACAATAAAAAACATGATTCACTTGACAGCAGTGAATATAGTACATCACTACATACACAATATAACATAATTTTGTTTATCCTCACTACTCATTTCTGTATTTTTCTAATGTGTATTTTTTTAACTGCTTTTTAAATTGTGCCACATGTTTACTCAGTTTGATGTAATCTGGTAAATTATTCCACAACTTCACTCCACACACCGATATGGACATGCTTTTCAGCGTGGTGTGTACCATTGGTTGTTTGAGATTCCCTCTCCCTCTTAAATTATATTCACCTTCCCTGTCTCTGAACCATTTTTGAATGTTGCCTGGGATTAGCTTGTATCTGGCTTTGTATACAATGAGGGCAATTTTGTAATCCACTAGGTCCATACATTTCAATGCTTGTAGCTTTATAAATAAGTTATTGGTGTGTTCATAATATCCTACATTGTTGATTATCCTTTTTCCTTTATTTGCATGATGCATATTGGCTGTAGAGTGCTTTTGTAGGTATTACCCCACACCTCCGCACAGTAGCTCATATATGGTAGGAAGAGTGTACAGTACAGTGTATAGTGTTTTTTGGTTTAGAATGTGTCTTATCTTGCATAAAACACCAACACTCCGTGCCAATTTAGTCCTGAGATATTTGATATGAGGTTTCCAGTTGATTTTGTGGTCTATTATCACACCCAGAAATGTATTCTCAAATACCCTCTCCAGTTTAATACTATCAATCATTAGTTCCACCGGTGTATTTACTTGTATATCACATTTACCAAATATCATGCATTTTTTTTTTTTTAATATTTAATGATAATTTATTTACATCAAACCACACTTTCAGCTTGGTTAGCTCCTTTAAAAGCATTTGGAGGTTCTCTCCCTCACAGAAGACATTTGTATAGTCAGCAAAAATAAAATTTTTCAATATTTTAGACACATTGCCTATATCATTTATGTACAGTATGAATAGTTTCGGGCCCAGAATTGACCCTTGCGGCACACCACAGATTATGTTTGACTGAGTGGACCTGTACTCCCCCAACTGCACAAACTGTTGTCTTTGTTCTATGTAACTCTTTAACCATTTGAGCCCTACTCCTCTGATCCCATACCTTTCCAATTTTAGTAGCAGAATATCATGATTTATAGTGTCAAACGCCTTCTTCAGATATATGAAGACCCCTATTGCAAACTTCTTATTATCAATTATGCTTGTCAGTTCTTCTACTAGGTCCATTAGTGCCAATGACGTTGAATGATTCGATCTAAATCCATATTGACTGTCTATAAGTAATGCGTGTTTATCAATGAAACTGTCCAATCGTGCAGCAAATACCTTTTCCATTATCTTTGAGAACTGGGAAAGGAGAGAAACCGGCCTATAGTTGGTGAATAGATTTTTCTCACCGGCTTTGAAGATCGGTATCACTTTTGCAGTTTTCATTTTGGTTGGGAAGGCACCCAGTTTGAATGAGAGGTTACAAATATGCACTAAAGGGTCTGCTATGGCTATTATTACATGCTTAATTAAGGTCATGTCAATGCCGTTCCAATCTGTTGTTTTATTCTTAAAATTGTTCACAGTATCCATAATTTCATTTTTATCCGTATTTCTCAAGAAGATAGAACTTGGGTTTCGTTCTTCAAGATAATTAGAAACACCTCCCCCTTGTGGCCATAAGAAGATTTGAAAATGTGTGTTTTAATAGAGGCCTTGCACTGAATGTTTGTGTAGTTTTTTGAGAATTATATCAACAGGAAAGCCAGTGGAACAGTAATATGCTTTTCCAATGTTTTCACATCTCAACCTTGGTGCTCAACCAAAAATAAAGGGCACATCAAAGCCTCCCTTCTCTCTCTCTCTGATCGCTTAAAACAATCAATTACGCACAACACCAACACTTCACAAACACTGGTCTTATAATGTACGAGGGTGCAGGCTATGACAAAATACAGTATGCAATGTAAACATACTAAAGACCCTTTTACACATGCTGGATGTAAAATCTTATTTCACTCAGTATTTAATACCACTGATCCTAATTAATTTAATTTCAAACCTTTATTTGAAATAGAAAACGTTAAGGTTGCCCTCATTCACACGATGTTGAGTATAATAAGAAATATTTTAAATAAATATTTATATCAACGTCATCACAGCAAATTGGGAAAATAATCAACAGCATGCCTGTCCCCCCAAAATACACTGAAGCCCCGTTCACACCGGCACTGGACTCCTGACAATCTGCACATTAATCGGAGGGGCTGTATGTGCGAACGCAGAGTTTACCCTCCCAGCACCCAAGTAATAAAACCACGTAATGCCAAACTGAGCCCATGTCGGAACACAAGCAGATCATTGTTGGCAGAATTCACACAGCGAGCGAGTGGACGTATTGATTAACTAACCATGTTCAAACACAACAATGTTGCCGATAGTTAAATGAAAGTTTATGGCTTTAGTCTCATCAAGATTTGAGTGAGTTTGCAAGATGCGCCCAATATGTTCCAAACGGTGTGGAGGCGAGCGCCGAGAACGAAACTGCAGCAAAGTCGTACATTTATATTAAATGTGTGCTTCTCAGTGTTTTAGCCTGTATGAAACTATTAATGAGTGGTCATCATTTGTGAAATAGTTCAGCTTTTGCTCAATAATGCGTTGGAACAGGAGTTTCAAATATCAAGTCAAGATAATATGCTGACCAGTTTGCTCAGATGTCTGACTGAGGATGAGAAACGCTTGTCATACAAACACGTTTACATAAATTAACAGTTCATGAGTAATACAAACGTTTTGGATTGATTGTAAACTATTTATATACACTTTCACTGTGTAAAATCCAGTTTTTTGCACTGTTATTTCACACCGTATTGAATACCATTGATCCTAATTCATTTTCACCTTTATTTTAACTAGAAAAAGGTTCAGATTGCGCTCATCTGCAGCGATGTCAGGTATAACAAGAAATATTTAAAATAAATATTTAAATGATGATCTTCATACACAGGAGATATCGTCTCTTTCTGCGTCCTGCTCTGCTCTACCTAGGAGCCACACCTCGTAAACCACATGCAGTATTTCCTAGTGAGTCCTATTGAAAAGCTTACAGATGTCTAAGAATAGTTGGGAGGGACGCAATCTTTCAAAACTTTAAAATACATTGTTACATTTATATTTAGCACATTTGATAGAATTGCAATAGAAAATAAACTAAAAATACAATACAATTACCACCAGGCAGAAAGGGGAATTTTCTGACTCTGAGGGAAAAGGGCAGATGCTCAAGCACCCCTTGGGCCCTATGTGTGTCTGGTTACAGGCAGCCATGTTGGAGGAGAGACGACTATTGTTGGAAGAGAGGAATAGAGAGCAAGGCTCTATTAAAACCACAAAACTGGTGTTTGAAGATGAGTGTCAGAAGTTCTTCTGATGCAGATCACATTAGTTGGATTGCTGTCCAGGATGCGTGAATATTAAAGGCAACCAACTTGTGTTCGGCTTTTCTCTGATTGGCCGCGCCCCCCCGCCCCCACGCGCAGTCGTCCCACGTCCCAAATGAAATCCAAGGAGCGCAAGCGAGCGGCAGCGCGGGCAACCAACTTGTGTCAACCAACTTGTGTTCAGCTGCGGTAGCAGTGGAGCGCTATGAAATGCGCTGAACTAGAAAGCGTAACGTTATTATGTTTCGCGTCACTGTACACCAGATTCACTAGTGTATAAACAAAGCCCACTTCAGCTCCAGCAGCAGCAACAGCAGCACCGTTGTACTACCAGATTCACTATTGTATAAACAAAGCCCATACAGTTATGAAATGCGCTGAACTAGAAAGCGTAACATTATTATGTTTCGCGTCACTGTACATCACTTCAGCTCCAGCAGCAGCAGCAGCAGCAGCACCGTTGTACTACCAGATTCACTAGTGTATAAACAAAGCCCATACAGTTATGAAATGCGCTGAACTAGAAAGCGTAACATTATTATGTTTCGCGTCACTGTACATCACTTCAGCTCCAGCAGCAGCAGCACCGTTGTACTACCAGATTCACTAGTGTATAAACAAAGCCCATACAGTTATGAAATGCGCTGAACTAGAAAGCGTAACATTATTATGTTTCGCGTCACTGTACATCACTTCAGCTCCAGCAGCAGCAGCACCGTTGTACTACCAGATTCACTAGTGTATAAACAAAGCCCATACAGTTATGAAATGCGCTGAACTAGAAAGCGTAACATTATTATGTTTCGCGTCACTGTACACCACTTCAGCTCCAGCAGCAGCAGCAGCAGCACCGTTGTACTACCAGATTCACTAGTGTATAAACAAAGCCCATACAGTTATGAAATGCGCTGAACTAGAAAGCGTAACATTATTATGTTTTGCGTCACTGTACATCACTTCAGCTCCAGCAGCAGCACCGTTGTACTACCAGATTCACTAGTGTATAAACAAAGCCCATACAGTTATGAAATGCGCTGAACTAGAAAGCGTAACATTATTATGTTTTTCGCGTCAGCGTACATCACTTCAGCTCCAGCAGCAGCAGCACCGTTGTACTACCAGATTCACTCGTGTATAAACAAAGCCCATACAGTTATGCTCATATTTTGCGAATGCATAAACTATATCTTAAATTATGGCTATGTGTCTAATATGGCTGTCGCTTATCAATGACTTCGCGACAGCCATATTAGACACATCGCCATAATTTAAGATATAGTTTATGCATTCGCAAATATGAGAGCTCTGTCATTGAAGTGGGTGGTGGCACTAACAGTAGCGATTTTTATTGTTTTGTCATGACCAAACATAATCCCAACATAGATAGGAGGTGTACTGTATGTCAAATGTCGGTCATGTGGGCATGGTGGAAGAGTTTAGTACAGTCACACAACAGAACACCAGTGGCATTAACCAACAAGGGCGCTCCTCTCAAGAGTACCTGGGGGAGCCTCATGCGCATGCGCGTCTCGCCGCGTCTCTCGAGTCTCTCTTGCCGCGAAGGGCGTGTGCTAGTGGATTGATTGATTGGCCGTGTGGCCAATCAGAGAAACGCTGAACGAAAAGCTGAACACAAGTTGGTTGCCTTTAATATTCACGCGTCCAGGATGAATGTGTTGTCAAGTATGTTGAGTTTCTAGGCAGATTTCTACAGACATTTTGGTTTTGAAAACCTGAATGAATATACTGGAATATAATGGTATATCTCTCCTGTATGAATGGGCTGGTGTCTCTTTAAGTCTCCAGTTTGACTGAAGCTCTTCTCAAACTGGTCAGAGTAAGAGTGGTAAGGCTATTCTGTATGAATGCTGCGCTGGTGTTGCTTTAAGTGTCCAGAGGTACTGAAGCTCTTCTCACACTGGTCACAGTTATAGGGCTTCTCTCCTGTATGAATGTGCTGGTGACTCTTTAGGCTGCCAGACTGACTGAAGCTCTTCTCACACTGGTCACAGTTATAGGGCTTCTCTCCTGTATGAATGTGCTGGTGTGTCTTTAAGTTTCCAGAGGTACTGAAGCTCTTCTCACACTGGTCACAGTGGTAAGGCTTCTCTCCTGTATGAATGCGCTGGTGTGTCTTTAAGTGTCCAGAGTTACTGAAGCTCTTTTCACACTGGTCACAGTTATAGGACTTCTCTCCTGTATGAATGAGCTGGTGTCTCTTTAAGTTTACATAGATACTGAAGCTCTTCTCACACTGGTCACAGTGGTGAGGC
The DNA here is from genome assembly GCF_963971535.1 of Notolepis coatsorum. Taxonomy (NCBI): domain Eukaryota; kingdom Metazoa; phylum Chordata; class Actinopteri; order Aulopiformes; family Paralepididae; genus Notolepis; species Notolepis coatsorum. The sequence goes on from NC_140172.1 coordinate 19,785,656, forward strand.
TTCTCTCCTGTATGAATGCGCTGGTGTCTCTTTAAGCTTCCAGAGGTACTGAAGCTCTTCTCACACTGGTCACAGTGGTAAGGCTTTTCTCCTGTATGAATGCGCTGGTGTTTCTTTAGGTCTCCAGAGTTACTGAAGCTCTTCTCACACTGGTCACAGTGGTAAGGCTTCTCTCCTGTATGCCTGCGCTGGTGTTTCTTTAGGTCTCCAGAGGTACTGCAGCTCTTCTCACACTGGTCACAGTGGTAAGGCTTCTCTCCTGTATGAATGCGCTGGTGTGTCTTTAAGTGTCCAGAGGTACGGAAGCTCTTCTCACACTGGTCACAGTTATATGGCTTCTCTCCTGTATGAATGCGCTGGTGTTTTAGAAAAGGGGCCTTTTTGATGAAGCTCTTAGGCCTTGACTCGTTCATATCTCTGCTTGTTGTTGGGGAGCAATTCAGCAATTGTACCTGGAGAAGAGAGAAGTACACCAATGAAGAGTTCAGAGTTCAGATCCTGTGTGTGTTTATACTCCAAAGTTAGTTGATGTGATTTAAAAGTGAATCTGCTCCTCTGCGGTTATTGAAAACTGGCCAACATTAATAAAATACTGAGATAAAACCCAAGAGGCAGTTATCTGCAATATTGCATTGTGGTTGTATCTGTCCTTGTAACAATATCAATGTTGTTCCTAGTTTGTGTTGTTCTGGGGAGCAATTAAGAGTACACAGACCACTAGTACAGATAATTCAGTCTGAAATGATACATTCAATGGAATGGACATTATATTAGCAATATAAATTACATGTAAATTTATCCATATATTGTTTAGCCAAAGAGTAGCCTATTGATCATTCGTTTGTAATATGTTAATCAGATCAAGATCATGAATTAAGATCACATTTTGCCTGTTTCTTTCAACAGTCTTGCAACCAGCATATTGCCACCCTATAACCTTTCAGTCGGCCCAGCAACAAGACAACTGTTGCAGCCTTGATGCTGCTTGTTAATCCTGTTGTGGCCTATAGCTGAAAGGCAAAGGAGGAAAGACCTTCTTATGTTGATTTGGTCATATCTGTCTGTCATAGTAGTTACATCTGTGCCCATAGATGTGAAATAAGGTGTGAACTAACTAAGTTCCTTATATCTATTATGCTTATGTTGATCTGATAAACATATTACAAACAAATGATCAATAGGCTACTCTTGGGCTAAACTATACATCCGTATTGTCAATTGTCATTCACTTATAAAAAAAAAGGACAAGAAAAAGAAACACTATCAAACAGCAGCTTTCTTTCACTGATGGTTTACTACGTATGTGTATCCCAGCAGCTCTCTTCTTTTTGACCAATCCACCAATCCAGTTCCTGTAGTGCATTGCAGTTACAAATGAACATTTTGCGTCTCCGATTGTTTTTATGCGACGCATCGACGCAACAATTCCTCGTCGACGATTTTTTTATGATCGACGTCGTCGATTATGTCAACTAATCGTTGCAGCCCTAGTCCTGACTGAGATTTTCAATCTGTCCCTGGCCCAGGCAAAAGTTCCCACATGCTTCAAAGTCACCTCCATCATTCCTGTCCCTAAACACGCCTCCCCAGAGAGCCTCAATGACTACCGACCCGTAGCACTCACCTCCATCATCACGAAGTGCTTCAAGAGGCTAGTCCTGGCTCACCTTAAATCCTGCCTACCGCCCTCACTTGACCCCTACCAGTTTGCCTACCGCCAGAACAGGAGTACGGACGACGCCATCTCCGCAGCACTACACCCTGCCCTCCTCCATCTGGACCAGAAGGACACGTACGTGCGACTTCTGTTCATTGATTTCAGCTCGGCGTTTAACACCATCATCCCCTCCAAGCTGATCACCAAGCTCCATGACCTTGGCATCGACCCGTCACTCTACAACTGGATACTGGACTTCCTGACCGACAGACCTCAGCATGTCAGACTGGACAGCCTCAAGTCCTCCACTCTCATCCTGAGCACTGGTGTACCGCAGGGCTGCGTGCTGAGCCCTCTTCTCTACTCGCTCTTCACCCACGACTGCAAACCGGTGCATGGCTCAAACACCATTGTCAAGTTTGCAGACCACACCACCGTGGTGGGACTAGTCAGCAACAATGACGAGTCGGCGTACAGAGAAGAGGTCCAGTACCTAGCTCTGTGGTGTGCTGATAACAACCTGGCCCTCAACACCAAAAAAAATAAGGAGATAGTGGTGGACTTCAGGAAAAATAAAACAGGCACGCACAGCCCCATCCACATCAATGGAGAGGAGGTTGAGCGTGTCTGTAGTTTCAAATTCCTGGGAGTTCACATCTCTGAGGACCTGTCCTGGACCACCAACACCTCGACCCTGGTCAAGAAGGCCCACAAGTAGGCCTGCCACGATAACACATTTTGCTGGGCGATTAATTGCCCCCGAAAATATCGCGATAAGCGATATTATTGCGACCGGTTAGAGAATTTTTTTGAGAAATTTATTTCCCAAAACTTTTATTTTGAAGCCCACCGCTCCGTCTTTTCCGGTGTTTAAGACTTTTATTTTGAAGCCCACCGACCGGACCGGAAGTATTGTTGTGATTATCCTAGCCGACAACTTGTCTCGTCCGGTTGTGTTTTTTAGTTTTAACGTTAGCTACTAACGTTAGATGCAGCTACTACAGGCAATCAACGATGAGGAGGAAGCGTCAAAGCAGTATTATAATAGAATAGCTGTGGTGCGTAGGCACTGCAGCACGACTCGAAAACGACCTGTTATAATAAATTAATTCATGTTTAACTTGTTCCCGTCTCCAGTCCTTTGACTAGCCCCACCCGTTCATTGTAAACAATGATGCATGTAATTGTATTAATGTTATTCTGTGTTATTCTAACGTTACACTACAAATAACGCTACTTGGTTAAAAGGAGCAACACTATTGAGAAATGTAGTTAAGCTATGTGGTGTTGCCCCACGGAGCTCCTGTGCTGTGCTCTGTAGTAAAGCCAGCGGCCCGCCTCCCAACACGGACAGTGACTGACAAGGGGCACTGGTTCCGCCTCATTAAAACAAACGCGCAAATAGCAATTAATCGCGCCCGTCAAAATCATTGCATTCATTTTAATTATCGCGGCAATTAATCGATTTATTGCTTATCGCGGCAGGCCTACCCACAAGCACCTCTTTTTCCTGAGGAAGTTGGCCAAACTCCACCTATCCCCTCCTGTACTAGTGAACTTTTATCGCTGTACGATTGAGAGCATCCTCACGACCTGCATCTCAGTCTGGTACGGCAACTGCACCATTAAGGACCGGAAATCACTGCAGAGGGTAGCGAAAATAGGCCAACGCATCACCAAGACCCCCCCCCCCCCCCCCCATCTCATCAATCTATGAGAAGCGGTGCTCGCGGAGAGCACAGAACATCATCAAAGACGCTTCTCACCCCAACCATGGACTGTTCACCCGCCTGCGGGGTACTCGCTCTAGGGCACGCTATTGCAGCCTCCCAGGCAGAACCAACAGGACCACGAATAGTTTCTTCCCCTCAGCTGTCAGACTTGTGAATCAAAACTCTACATAGCCCACTGCACCTCACTGTATATATAGCCATAGCTTATGTAGACTTTATTTTAATGATTATTTTTAATTATATTTTGTATTCTCACCATTTCACATTGTGCTAACCATTGCACTTTACTGTACAGTTTTATTTATATGTGTTTTATATGCAACTGACTGACTGTCACATCCTGATTAGACATACAAAATCTCGTTGCACTGTCTTGTACTGTGTAATGACAATAAAGTGAATCTAATCTAATCTAATTTTCTAATTCTCTGACACAAAAGTCCACTTCAGAACCCTGACTTGTATTGTTAAAAGTAGAAGTGTTTATTATGATATTATGGCTAGATGATGCCTAAACCACAATCTACATTTTTTATTGATTTGCTTGATTTATTTGGATGTATCTTAGCTAAAAAAAAAAAAAAAAAAAATCTAACCCTAACTAACCATACTGTCATGCACTTGTCCTAATAAACTAACCTACACTGTAGCACTCAACACTTTGATGAACATTGTTACTCAGCTGATAGAGTTGTGCTCTTCCTGATGGCTTGTCGTACAGAACTTGTAAGTCGCTTTGGATAAAAGCGTCAGCTAAATGACTAAATGTAAAATGTAATGTAACTGACTAATCGTCCAAGAATCAGGAATAATCCAACACGAATCTCTCCGAGCAGGGTTTTGGTCTGAGATTTGGTACAGAAAAGGTACACAACAGGGGCACATTGTACATCCCACTATCAAAGTGTCTACTTTAATCTGCAGCGCAAACTAAACTGAGTGTGTTTGGTTAGAGTGTCTCTCTCTCCACACCTCTCTCTCTCGCTATGAGACAGTAGGCTACAGACAGACACCCAGTCAAGCCCAACTCAGCCAGGAACAAGTCAAGTTAAGCAAGACCCAGCCAAGAACGAGACTAGGCAAGTCTAGTTAAGCAAGACCCAGCCAAAAACAAGATTAGGCAAGCCTAATTAAGCAAGACCCAGCCAAGAACAAGACTCGGCAAGTCTAATTAAGCAAGACACAGACAAGAACAAGACTAGGCAAGCTTAGTTAAGCAAGACCCAGCCAAGAACAAGACTAGGCAAGCTTAGTTAAGCAAGACCCAGCCAAGAATATACAGTATATCTATATTTTTATCATGTAAAAGTTTATATAAAATCTGCAAATGGATTTTGCAAAACAACTCCCAATTGTAATATTTTCTTCCCCATCTTACCGCTGACAATCTCTTGAGCGGGATTTCCAGGAGACTTGTCTGTAGTTTATTCTCTCCAGAATGACTTATGCGTCTCTTCAGATGTCCCTTCTTGCTGAAGCCAGGACTACTTCGTATTTTCTGTGTCTTCTTTGGTTTCAAAGTCATCAACCCTGGTCCTCTACTCTCCTTCCATTCATCACCGTCATCAGTCTCAGTTCCAGAACTCTCCTCATCACTGTCAACAGTCTCAGTTCCATCACTGTCGTCAGTCTCATTTTCAGAACATTTATCATCACTGTCTTCAGTCTCAATTAGAGAACAGTCTGAAGAAAGGGGCTGGCTATCTCTAGTTGGTTCTAAGTCACCAGCTGGATCTAAGTTACTGTCTGGTTCTGATACTCTACAGTCCTCTCCATCAGGTTCTGTTTTCATCTGTTTAGTTGAGGTGCTGGGTAAAGAGTAAGGTTCTCCGTTTCTCTCCCTCTGGGTTTGAAGAGGCTGGAAGGGCTGAGCGTTCTCTTGACCATCTTCACATTTCACTGGGTGTCTTGTGATCCCTGAGCCACCAGCTTCTTCCAGCCCTTGATGTAGTTCATCTTTAATCTGTAGGAACTCTGGGTCCTGGGTTTGGTTAAACCATGAGGACTGAGGTTTATCATCATCATCATCATGCTCACATTTCACAGAGACAGGATTGAATGTGGACTTTATGATATCAGCCTCCTCCAGACCTTGAAGCTGCTCTCCATCCTGACTGATCCAGAGTTCCTCCTGTTCCTCTTTAATCTGCAGGGTCTCTGACTCCTCTTGGCCCAGACTGGGGCTCCTCTCCTGCTGCTCAGGGGGAACCTCCTCTTTACACACAGGGAGCTGTGGGGGGTCTGGAGGGAGGAATAATAATAATATGAGTAACAAACATAAAGATACAGTAGATAACCTTTCAGCATTAAGTGAAACTCTGCAACTGAGAGTAAAAACACAGGTGCTTTCAATCAATTACTGCTTGGCTACAAAATGAGCCTATTTAATAGTGAGGACATGTCCTCATCACGCTGTCAATCACAACTTAGGCCTTGTCCAGACTAACACGATTTTGATCTTTTTCGTTTCGTTTTCATTTAAAAAAAGGTTTCCGTAAAAACAAAGACGTCTCAAGATAATAAGTGCGTGCCACAAATTTACAAAATAAATGTATTTCCTGTTTTAGACGTCGCTCTTTTATTTTGAAAACCCCAGACCGGAAGTGTTGTTGTACGTTCGGGAGGAGAGAGAGAGGAGAGAGAGAGAGAGAGAGAGAGAGAGAGACCGCGGCTCAAACTACCTGTGTTGTATTAAAGTAATTGATTGTTGTTTAACTTGTACCTGTGTCCAGTCCTTTCGACTAGCAAACGTTGTCTGTATTTAACGTTACCTCAGGATACAGGTCTCAGGCCTATTGTATTTAGTTGGTTAGCTATTTAGCTAATGTTGATTGCATAGCATAGCTTGCTGGCTACAGCTCAACACCATGCCATGGGGATACTATTTACCAAATGATGGAGGCTTTTTAATCGTCAAGGTAAGAGAGGAGTACCTTTTTTCGGTACTTTAGTCTAAACCAGGGGTAGGCAACCCTAGGCACGCGTGCCTGCATAGGCACACAGGGGCATTTTCATAGGCACAGGGGGCAGCAGTAAAAAAAAAAAAAAAAAAAAAATTAATATTATAGTGAAATATATCATTCAGTAACATTTGCAGAGCCTTATAACAAAAACATTATTACGGTCACCATTGTGACCAGTTGGATTATTCAACACATTTTATTATTTATTTTTCTATTTCATTGAACATTGCACATGTTAAAAGCCATTTCTTTTACTCAAAATGTGAGTATTACCAAGTCAACTTGTGTTCTTAAAACAATGACAATAAACATAGTTTTATTAGGTTGAAATAATGTGGTTGTGTACTTATTTTTCTGTTAACTTATTATGGATTGAAAACTGAAAACCTTAATGCACAGTAACTGAACTCAATATTTTTAAGTTCTGGTAACTTATTATTATTATAATTTTTTACAGTGTAGTCTTGCGATCAATTAAAACTTATTTACACGATATACCTCACATTCACCCTCCATTCACATCCTGGTGTTCTCCTGGTGTTCTCCATTAGGCCTGTAGGTGGAGCTATGACAGCACATAGCTCGATGGTGTGTGATGTGTCCAAAAATGAATGGGCAAATGTGAGTGAAATGGTCGCACTGTATGCAGCTGTTTGTCTGCATTGCATTCCCCCCTCCCCAACTCAGATTTAGGGTTGATACAACCATCATAATAATATTGTTAATAATAACAATAATGATGTAATAATTAGGGCTGTCAGTTTATCGCGTTAATTAGATTAATTAATTACACAGCAAATAATCGCGTTATGAAAATTAACTCAAAATTAATTACAAAAAAAAGTTTTTTTTTTTTTTTTTTTTTTTAATAATAATACTATTTTTTTTGTATCTCATTCATTCCATAAGCATGTAGAATACACATTTACAGATTTTTTTTAATATGGTCCATTTGCATGTTCTTGGTATCTGATTCTAGGGACATCTATGAATCTCAGGGAATGTATATTCCCAATTTCCCAGTGTCAGAAATACTGTGGGCTAGATCCACAAAGAATGGATTGCACGGTGCAAGTTGCACCCTTACTTACAATTCATTATGAATTGAAAATGGGGGACCCTGATGTAAACAAGACGAAAGTCTTACTCTGGTCTGCATTCCCTTAACAATTGTGTGTATTGAGCCGTACTGTATTGTACCCATTCTGCAATCTGTTAATAACATTTTCATTCAATCAATCAATCTGCGCGGTGATTGATTGAATGAACATTTTATTTTGAGTAAATTGTAATGAACCAAATGAGAATATCAATACAAATTTTTTTATCTTTGACTGTGAATAACACCATGCTCAAATTGACCAGACCTGAAAAATCTAAGCAAATTAATAGATGGAAGATGATTAAACAGAAGGTTTTGTAGATACAGTACTGAATTCTGCCATCCGGACACATGCAATTTGAAATATGATTATAGAATATAGAATATGAGGCATAAAATGGTAATGCGATAAAAATGCGATTAATTAGATTAATTAATTACAAATCCTGTAATTAATTAGATTAATTTTTTTAATCGCCTGACAGCACTAGTAATAATGTAAAAATTATCATTAAAAAGACCCGATTATGAGAAGAAAAAAAATACGATGCATGGAATATTGTTGAGGCACACTAGTTACAACTATATTTCAAACAGGCACTCCATGTCAAAAAGGTTGCTGACCCCTGGTCTAAACATTTTTAATTTACCTACCTCAGTCGTGAAAAAAAATCCAAACTTCAAATAACTACAATTTCAACCGTTTTCGGCTTGCCATTGCTCCGACTGCTTTGTTGTTGAATCAAGTCAAATCCTAGGTAAGCATATATTGTGCGTGTGAACGTTGACATGAAGAAAAAAGGTAATAAAAAAAAAAGGTAAAAAAAAAAATAATAATAATAATTCTGTATCTCACTTGAATCGATACTCGTTAGTACCGACGTGTTTCGGTTCGGTACCTCAAAAGTACCGAATTCGGTACCCATCCCTATTGGCTACTACTTGGGTTTTCAGAAAAAGTACATTTAGCTGTAAAAGCCTGATCAAGCTCAATAGCTTCTGTAAGGTAAGGTTGGTAAGGGAGATGTCAAAAAAAAAATTGCAGTCAGGCCACTGAACTTAGAAGCAAGCCAGGCCAGTGTTTCTAGTTGCGGTGGCGCGATAGTTAGATAACCTAAGTGGGGAACAACCAGGAGATCACTGTGACAGAGAGTAATGCAGTCTAAACTCAACTTCAGCCCTGATCATAACTATTTTTATTTTTAGATTTTTTGTAATGTCAGATAAAAAATGAAATACTCCCACTTTTCTGAAAGAAAAAAATCCATCAAAATCTGTGTTGTTGCTAATCATTGACACATGCCTAGTCTGTAATAATCCCCCCCAGAAAAATTTACTTTGCATTTGATATATTGAAAATATTTTACTTTTTGTGTGTTTAACAATAATTTGTGATGCCATCACACAAACTGGCATTTAAAGGGTAATATTTCAAAAATTCCTGCACCAGAATGCAGGAAATTAAGTCTTTGTAACAAAATAATTCCTGGTGGGCGACCCCCACTTAGAAAGTGGCCTGACTGGGGCTATATTTCACACTATATTTCCCAGCCTGAATTATTTCCCCAGTCCGGCCCTGCTTATGCGAGTTGTCAATGGACAACAGCATGCTGTGTGTGTGAGTGTGAGTGTGAGTGTGAGTGTGAGAGAGAGAGAGAGAGAGAGAGAGAGAGAGAGAATTAAGTACATTTGCTGAAATACAGTTGTTCTTGATTGCTATGTGAGAATGTTAGTTATTATGTTCTCAAGGCATAACAAAATATATTGTTTGTTTCCTGTTGGTTGTCAGTTAAGGCCATGGGTAGGTAGGGAATTTATTTTATTTTTTATTGTATTCTTTCCCACGGTGACTATGGATAGGGAATTTCTTTATTTAATTAAAATGTTCACAACAACATGGATGCATGTACTCTGCCAGCATGTTTAATATCCATACTACTAAAGGTTTGACTAAGATTTCTATGAAACTTTATTCTAAAATTAAAAATTAAAAAAAGGAATAAAAAAAGAAGAAAAAAATGTACTCATAAAATATATTGGGTCGCACCTAAATCGGCAGGGTCGGTCGGCAACCGGAAACAAACCATTATTTTTTTTAGGCCCAATGCCCCTTGCATTGTATGAGTTGTGTGGAAGAGTTTGCTAGTTCTAGTGCTACCCCTTTGTACATTGTGGCTGTGTCTTACAAAAGTTAAAGGTGACATGCATTATAAATGTCATTTTTCAGTCTCTAGCATTGTATTATAGTAATAGGAGTTAGTATCAATGTGTTTTTGTGTCTAAATACCATATTGGCGGATTGCTCTGATTCAGCTCAGATAATTTCCTGCTCCAGTAAATTAGGCCATCCTGATTTGAAGGCCTGAGTGACGTCACTCAGGCTCTGGGTAGCGGACAGTGATGTGATTGGCTCTGTGGTTGTAGCTAATGCCCGCCCACAATCTACCTAGACTGACTACACAGAGAGTGGAAACCACCTCCTCATACTGCGGCAGAGTGAAACCCACCTCTGCATGCACTCTGGAGGGAGAGAGAGAGGGAGGGAGAGACAGAGAGAGGGAGAGACAGAGACAGAGACAGAGAGAGAGAGAGAGAGAGAGAGAGAAAGAAAGAAAAAAAAGACAGGCCGTTATTGATAAGGCCCCCTCTCCTATGCCTAAACTTAACCCTAACCTTAACCAACTCCGAAACAATGCCTAAACTTAACCCTAACCTTAACCAACCCCGAAAGAATGCCTGTCTTTTTTTCTCTCTCTCTCTGCCTGTCTTTTTTTCTCTCTCTCTCTCTCTCTCCGACCCCCCCTCTCTCTCTCTCTCTCCCACCCCCCCTCTCTCTCTCTCTATCTCTCTATCTCTCTCTGTCTACCAGTCGCAGACTGTGTGGACTGACTGTCACTCAAAGTGCTTATGGGCGGAGCCAGGCCATAACAGCCTGAAATCTTGAGGCTGAAAAATTATGGTTTTGAGTACTTGATTAGAAATATAAAACAATGATTTTTTTTGAAAAAAACCTTACAGATGTCTTCAATAGACTCAGAGGAATTGTGTAAAGTTGCCCAAATAGTGCTAGGAATAGCAATGCATGTCCCCTTTAACAATAAATAATGGTATTAGGAATACATTTGCCTCCTGCGTGAACTGTGCATAGCTGAATAGACTGTATTTTAACGTCGGTCATATGGTGGTACTTGGAAAGCCAGCTACGTTCTCAGGTGGTACTTGGTGTAAAAAGTTTGAGAACCACTGGGCTAGAGGATGAACTAAAATATTGTGAAAACATAAATCAATTCAAATCTAGACTAAAAAAATCTATTTTTGATAGGTACAGAAGGGAAGAGCTTTAATTGCATATTAATTTTAAAAAAATACGTAGGATACTGTATTGTACGTTATATCATATTACATTATATAATCATATTATAATTAATTTGTATATTATATTGAACTAGATTTGCAGTATATGCTATTATATTATGGTACTATATTGTATATATCATGTACTATATATCTCACATCACATTATATATGTGCTGTATACACTATTATGTACTATATGCTATTATGTATACTATTATATACTGCAGGTATATATCAACTCGTTATTATTTTGCGCATAGATTGCAGAACGTTTTGATTTATATTAAAAGGCTTTGACATTGTAAAACTAAATACGTGGAATTCTGTAAGCAGAATACAAGTCATATCACCCACACGATATATGCTCTGTATCCAGAGCATGTATGCTTTTCATTCATTTAAGACACATTTATTGCAAGGGTTTTGTATACACATAAACTCAACAAATAACCTCTGTTCTCGTTGCAATGCATTTTTTATTCTTTCTTATAGGAAGGGGGAAGAACACTATATCGTGGGTGTTCATATGACTTGTATTCTGCTTACAGCTTCGGGGTTCCACTTATTACGTTTAACAATGGCAAAGCCTTTTAAATATAATCAAAACGTTCCCATATTTCTGCAATCTATGCGCAAAATAATAACGAGTTGAGTTACGCGGAGCGCAGTCAGTGCTTATTTACGCATTGTAAACATTCTACCACCGGGCGCCAGCTACGCATGCTCCGAGCTGTGCGTAGATATACGCACAAAGTCAAGCACAAGTTCAAATTGATAAGTCCCACACTTTGCTTAGAAATGATCGTACGCACGGGTTACGCACGCAACGTTGATAAATGAGGGCCCAGAAATGCGCCGTTTTCGACTGCTTTGCTCGCAGTGTTCCATCTCCATGCATGTCCACTGCAGGTAAGCCAAGATAATACGGAGTTAGCTAGGCTAATAATACGAATAGGCTAATAAATAAAATATAATTGTTTAGCTACAAATATATTTGAAAGATGACAGCCCACGCCTCCTCCCTCTCCCTCCACCACCAGCCTACCAGCCAAGCCAAGTCCCTTCACCCTAGCAGCTAGGAGGGGGGCGTACTAGCGTATGTCAGTGGCCAATCAGAGCGCAAAACGGGAACACGGAAACACGCGTTGGTAAAAGCATAGACGCAGACGGGACATGGTATTTAATCGCACGATAGACTACAACTACCAAGTATATAGCGTGGCCCAGATTCACTCCACACGCAAATCTTTTCTTCACACAGGCTATCGCAGTAAGTTCATTCATTGCCGACAGATTTTTTCATAGCACTGCAACATTATGTCGCACTGTACAGCCCTGGTTGTAGGCTAATGTTTTACTATTTTTTTTATCCAATTTGTATGGATTAATTTAGGAGTGAAATGTGAATAAAGGGTTGAAATCACTACTCGCAAGGTTGCCCCCAAATATTATTTACCACTCGCACGGGCCAAATTAAGGGGCAATTTGCGATAATCTTGTTGCAGTGTACAGCCCTGACTATATGTGTGTACTGTAATGTGTACTATATGTATGTACTATGTATGTATGTATGTAAATGAAAAAACAAAAAGAAAAGAAACGTAAGTCTTCAGGGGTAGGACCCGACAAGCCTAGTGCTTCTCTTCGGACAATGCTGCAACAGCAGCTGGTAAAACTTTGACGATTTATGGAATGACCGTTGTTATGTGTCCAAAGCCTGAAATAAAAAATAACTGAACTGAAACTCAAAATGTGAAACAGTCTGTATATTGTCTGGCCTGTAAGCCGTCATTGACAAAATGGAATATGCAGAAGGACAATCGAGAAGGAGCAACTTGGTTCTTGACGGCATCGGTGAGGAGCCTGGGGAGACCTGGGAGCAAACGGAGGAAAGGGTGAAGGACATTCTTGTGGACAAGCTCAAGCTTCAACGAGGCATTGAGATTGAGCGAGCTCACTGGGAAGCCAGCCGCTCACAACACCAGACCCAGACCCATAGTGGTGAAGTTCTTGAGGTTCAAGGACAGATCAGCGGTTTTGGAGAGAGACAAAAATCTAAGAGGGACGAACATCTACATTAATGAATATTACACTGACGCAGTCAGAATGAAAAGGAAAGAGCTACTCCCTAAATTGAGGGAAGCCCGGGAGAGGGGTGAGATTGCCTTTCTGAGGCATGACAAGCGAAGAAAACTGCAATGTATAGAGCCATAACATATTGGAATAGGATCCCATTACATATCATACGGACGGAAAACAAGGACAGTTTAAAAAATAAACTTAAAGGGGACATGCATTGCTATTCCTAGCACTATTTGGGCAACTTTACACAATTCCTGTGAGTCTATTGAATATGTAAGGTTTTTTTCAAAGAAATGTATATTTCTTATCAAGTACTCAAAAGCCTAATTTCACAGCATCAGTATTTCAGGCTGTGATGGCCTGGCTCCGCCCATAAGCACTTTGAGTGGCAGTCATCCACACAGTCTGCGACTGGTAGACAGAGAGAGATAGACCGAGGCACGGAGGAGCACTGTGTAAACAAGCACACGCAGACGGGGGCTCTCGGAGCGATCTCTCCTCTCTCTCTCTCTCCCTCCCTCTCTATCTCTCTCTCTCTCCCAGCGACTGGCAGACAGAGAGAGATAGAGAGAGACTGAGCACTGTGTAAACAAGCACATGCAGGCTCTCGGAGCGATCTCTCTTCTCTCTCTCCCTCCCTCTCTCCCTCTCTCTCTCCGTCTCTCCCAGAGTGCAGTCGAGGTGTCGGATTACCTGCCTCGCTGTTGGAGGAAGTGATTTCCACTCGCTCTGCTATCGCTGTGTGGGCTGCCTAGGTTGTGGGCGGGCATTGGCTCCAACCACAGAGCCAATCGGATCACTATCCTCTTCCCCAGCGCCACGTGACGTCACCATGCGAGTCAAATCAGAATGACCTGATTAAAATAGACCAGGAAATGAATGACCTGAATGACGGCAATCTGCCAATATGGTATTTAGAGACACAAACACATTGATACTAACTCTTATTACTATAATACAATGCTAGACACTGAAAAAAGACATTTATAAGGAGCCATAATCCGGAAGGAAATCAATATATGTCATGCATGAGTGTAGCTGCAGCCATGTTATCCAAATTTCTTCTGTGTACTTTGTTTTAAAGGTATGGTGAAATTGATTCACCCATGACCTTCTTTTGTTTTATTTTTTATTGATTATGTATGTGATATATGACTATATGATTTATACTGAATGTTTCATATTTGTATGTATATCTGTGCAGACCCCAGGAAGAATGGTCAACACATTGGTGATGACGAATGGGGATCCTAATAAACATAAACTTGGCAATAAACACCTTTCTGATTCTGATGGTTGCTGGCTTGGTAGTGGTGGCTTGTTGCTTGAGGCACAGCAACTAACTGTGAGACTGGTGCTGGAGGGGCCTCAGTCTGTACCAACTAACTGAGAGACTGGTGCTGGAGGGGCCTCAGTCTGTAACTAACTGTGAGACTGGTGCTGGAGGGGCCTCAGTCTGTAACTAACTGTGAGACTGGTGCTGGAGGGGCCTCAGTCTGTACCAACTAACTGAGAGACTGGTGCTGGAGGGGCCTCAGTCTATAACTAACTGAGAGACTGGTGCTGGAGGGGCCTCAGTCTGTACCAACTAACTGAGACTGGTGCTGGAGGGGCCTCAGTCTGTACCAACTAACTGAGAGACTGGTGCTGGAGGGGCCTCAGTCTGTAACTAACTGAGAGACTGGTGCTGGAGGGGCCTCAGTCTGTAACTAATTGAGAGACGGGTGCTGGAGGGGCCTCAGTCTGTACCAACTAACTGAGACTGGTGCTGGAGGGGCCTCAGTCTGTAACTAACTGAGAGACTGGTGCTGGAGGGGCCTCAGGCCCTGTCCACACGAGAGTTTGGATTTAATATGACCGAAGTTTGAAAAAATAAAACTCCGTCCACACGGTGAACACAGGTGGACAACCGTGTAGAACTGCGTACTCACGGGCAGAGCTGGAACCCAGCAACCGATACATTTAGTACAATGTAATACAATGCCAAAGCAGTAGGCGGCGATGTTGTTCAGACATGAAGGCCATTTCAACCAATCAGAAAAGACTGAACGCTCACTAAACTTCCTGTTGGGTCGCAATCTGCCATTAATTAACTGAAGAAGAAGAAGTAACGTTACCGATATGAAATGGATGTAAACGTTATTTAACAGATTGCAGAATGGGTACAATACAATACGGCTCAATACAAACAATTGTTAAGGGGATGCAGTCTGGACTGGGTTCCTTATAAGTTATAACAATAACTTGACAACACATGAGTTTAGTTTAGCTGCAGCTACATGTTTACTCTGAGCGTCAACAGACATCAGTCGATCACAACACTCTTCAACACAGACGATACGTTTTGAACAAAAGTTTGTTACAATCATTTTCATATAACGCTACTTGGGACAGCTCTGCTGTAAACACTGGTGTAGTTGGCTCTGCTCTAATCTCTCTACCCCGCGGTCTGCCGTGAACATGGGGAATAATTGCGACAGCTCTGCTGTAAACACTGGGAATAACCTCGGTTGCTATGCCCACACGCAACTGCAAAACCGCACAACTCCACCCTGGCCACCGGTTTCAAAAGACCGCGGTTGCAGTGTAGCAAATCCCCGGTTGTGTGTGGCCGAACAGTGCAACTGCGCACATACAATCACGGTTACATTAAACCCATCGTTCGTGTGGACGGGGCCTCAGTCTGTATTGTTTGCTCTTTTTTTGTTTACCCAGTAGCTGCTGCTAGCTGGAGTCTTGTGATCCTGGTCTGTAGGTGAAGGTCGTAAGTCCTGCCTGTCTTGTGATCCTGTTACCCCCTCCCTCCTCTTCATCTCTTTCTATCTCTCTGGACACTTTGTAGTAGGGCTGGGCGATATGGCCTAAATATGATATCACGATATTTTTCTGACCTTTCGGCGATACACGATACGCATCACAATGTTTTTCTTTTTTTCCCCAAACAATTCATTATGAGGCTTACCAAGACAGTATTTGAGTTTGCAAGCTAACATTAAAGACAAAATAAAATACCCATGCATTTAGCATTTTTATATTATATATTAGATTTAGATTATTGGATTATTAGATTATATATTGCATATATTTAGCAATGAGATATTATATGATTTAGATATGAAATATGATGAATTGAAAATGGGGGACCCTGATGTAAACAAGACGAAAGTCTTTCTCTGGTCTGCATCCTCCAGTCCACTGTTGTTGTATTGAGCTGTACTGTATTGTACCCATTCTGCAATCTGTTAATAACGTTTTCATTCATTCAGACGGCAAACAGAATCATTTTGATTGACAGTCGCGTCTGCCAATTACGTCACACCGCTTGCACCCGCCCTGCTGTTCTTAGCACCAATCGGCAAGCGCGTATTAATTTTTTACTTCCGCTATATCCGCCATTGATTTGACGAGAGCTCAATGACAACAACAACGGTAGCGGTAGCTCCCCGGGGCCGACGTTTAGCTTTTAGCTCCGCAGGATGACTAAACGACTGGAGGCATAATGATTTTACTGCAACAAATGTTATAGTAAAAGCCTTTCCATACATCTGTCTGATTGAAAACTTTATTAACAGACCGCAGAATGGGCACAACTGAGTCAGCACGGGCTGAGATATGAACGACTAATGCTTGCTATCTATCTAGGTCGACCTCGGACGTTGCTATGTAAATACGCTGATGTTATTGAACGTATATAACGTTAATGCCACAAAACGAATGCCTTTGTTATCATAAGTAGTAACTTTGATGCAGTAGTGTGTGTGGGGCGGCGCTGTTCAAAAGTTTGAACGTGTGGACCGGATTGACGCGACACAATCCTCTTGGGCAAAACATCACGATATCCACGATACGTTTAAAAAGTGTATTGTTAATGAACTGTACCCGATATTTATATAATATCGTCATATCGCCCAGCCCTACTTTGTAGTAATCTATGTGTACTTTGCATCACTTCATAACGGGTGTCTGTGTAGACAGAGAGAGAGAGAAATATGTTATTGTGAAAGAATTAATTAGACATTTTGAATAAATAATATGCTGTTGCATAATGTCCATTTTGTTATTTATTAACTAAGAATGAGTTTTGATAATGGATGATTTATACATGGGGTTGAGCTGAACTTTATGGTGTTGTATTGTTAGTCGTACTGTCACTTTAGGTGGTGGGCGTGTTCACTGGGGTTTGGCTGCAATAGTAGTATTCATATGGGATTTCATTCTCCTTTTAACTGGTGTTGACATTTTACGGAGAGAGGGGGTGAGTTCAGGAGGCCTCATTACTTTTACCAAACTGTTCGTGCGTTTTGCTAATCTGATTGGCCACTGACGTTTCTGGTCCGTTTCTGGTCATGTGACATGTGCGCCCAATCGTGTGATGGCAAGTTCTTTGGACGGTTAAGCTTAGGCGCTCTTTCGAAGTTGGTTAAGGTTAGAGTTTGTCTTAGAGCATGGCGATAGAACGCCAGCCCTGATTCCAAACTCTAACCTTAACACTGAAATACTGACCGCTATGAAAGCCAGAGACAAAAAATTCTCTGAGTTTCGTAAAAGTCAGTCAAAGCTTGCCAAAAGCACAAGCAGTGAACTCCAAGACCACGTGACTGAACTCAAACTAGAAAGAAACAGACTAAGAAATAACGTAAACTCCATGATCAAAACTGCTAAAAGAAATACATCAATGACAAAACTGAGGAAAACAAAAATAAACCATGTGAACTTTGGAAATTACTCAACAATCAACTAGGCTGCAGTAAAAAACTTAAAACCAGGTTCTCAAACATAAACATAAAGACGGACAACACGCTCATCACAGACAAGCTGGATGTAGCCAATTACTTAAACACTTTCTTCCCAAACATAGCCACAACACTGGTAAACAAACTACCCTCCCACTCAGGGCAGTATGGGGTAGAACACATAGTAGCATACTACAAGAACCTAGGCGTCCACAAAGACGACTTCAAACTGGAAATGGTAACTACAGATGAGGTACTCAAAAAACTGAGCGCCCTCCAACCGAACAAGGCCACTGGCCATGACAACATCCTAGGGCTGGGCGATATGGCCTAAATATGATATCACGATATTTTCTGACCTTTCGGCGATACACGATACACATCACGATGTTTTTCTTTTTTACCCCAAACAATTCATTATGAGGCTTACCAAGACAGTATTTGATTTTGCAAGCTAACATTAAAGACAAAATAAAATACCCATGCATTTAGCATTTTTATATTATATATTAGATTTAGATTATTAGATTATATATTGCATATATTTAGCAATGAGATATTATATGATTTAGATATGAAATATGATGAATTGAAAATGGGGGACCCTGATGTAAACAAGACTAAAGTCTTTCTCTGGTCTGCATCCCCTTAACAATTGTATGTATTGAGCTGTACTGTACCCATTCTGCAATATGTTAATAAAGTTTTAAATCAATCAATCAATCAATCAATCAATAGCATTTTTATGAAACTACTGTATATATGTATGTCTCTAAATGTTTTGATGAATTGAAAATGGAGGACCCTTATGTAAAAAAGTCGAAAGTCTTTTTCTGGTCTTCATCCTCCTGTACTGTATAATTGTACCCATTCTGCAACCCACAAAGTCTTCACTCATTCATTCTGACGGAAACATAATAATTTTGATTGACAGTCGAGTCTGCCAATTACGTCACAGCGCTTGCACCCGCCCTGCTGTTCTTAGCACCAATCGGCAAGCGCTACTAGTTTTTGACTTCCTGAATGTCCTGTGTGCTGAACAACGTCAACAAAGCTACTAACGTTAGCTCCCCGCGGCCGTCGAGTAGGAGACCAGTGCTCCACAGGATGACTAAATGAGGCATAATGATTTTACTACAACGAATGTTATAATAAAAGCCTTTTCATACATCTGTCTGATTGAAAACTTTATTAACAGACCGCGGAATGGGCATATCTCAGCACGGGCTGAGATATGAACGAGTAACGTGTGGACAGATTGACGTGACACAATCCTCTTGGGCAAAACATCACAATATCCACGATACGTTGAAAAAGTGTATCGTTAATGAACTGTACCCGATATTTATATAATATCGTCATATCGCCCAGCCCTACAACATCCCCTCCAAATTCCTCAGAGACTCAGCAGCCGCCATCACCCCAGTCATCACACACATAATAAACCTCTCCATAAAACAGGGACACGTCCCCAAGGACTTCAAAATTGCGAGAGTAACACCCCTGCACAAAAAGGGCAGCAAACTAGACCCAGGCAACTACCGCCCTATTTCTATCCTTACATCCATCTCGAAAGTCATGGAAAAAATAGTATACGAACAGATCGAAAAGTATCTCGCGGAAAAAAATCGAATCTACGAATTCCAATCTGGCTTCAGAACATCCCACTCCACTGACACATGCCTTCTCTATTTGAACGACCACATCAAACAAGAGGTGGACGCGGGCAAATACTGCGGCATGGTCATGCTGGACCTACAAAAGGCCTTCGACACTGTCAATCACACCATTCTGATTGACAAGCTAAAAGCAATAGGTTTTGATAGTTTATCAGTGAGCTGGATACAATCCTACCTGGAGGGGAGAGAACAGATGGTGGAGGTAAACGGTACCCTATCCCCCCCCCTCACAGTGAGCTGTGGTGTTCCACAAGGAAGCATACTAGGACCGCTACTATTCCTAATTTATGCAAATGACATGTCGTCAGCTTGTGACTGCAACTTGTTCCTGTTTGCGGACGACTCAGCCCTGCTGGTCTCTGACAAGAACAAGTTACAGGTTGAAAAAGCCCTCAGCTCGGAACTAGGCAAAATCTGCATATGGCTCGCCGACAACAAACTATCATTACACATGGGCAAAACAGAGTCCGACTCCATACTCTTCGGTTCAAATAACAAACTCAGCAAGACCGACGGCTTCTCGGTTACAGTGGGTGACAATATTGTCACAAGGAAAGATGAAATTACCTACCTAGGTTCCATCCTAGAGGCTAATCTTTCCTGTGACAAAATGGCATCCAATGTAATAAAAAAAGTCAACCAACGAACTCGATTCTTGTACCGGATCTCCTCTCTGGTAAACAAGAATACCCTGAAGACTCTGGCAGGAGCACTCATTCAAGGGTACTACGACTATGCTTGCACCTCATGGTACCAAAGCACCTCAAAGGCACTAAAAAACAAATTATTACAAACATCTCAAAACAAGCTAGTCAGATAGGGATGGGAATCGAAAAACCGGTTCCCGTCGGGAATATTAGCGTTAGCATGTAGCCATGGCAGACTATTTGATTCCTTAAGGGCTCGAAATTGCCTGGGTTTTGGTAATATGCTCCCGAAATGCTCCCGCTGTTTGGCTACTTCTATGTGCAGTGAAAACTACTTGAATGCTTTAGAACCTAGTCATTGATTTAGTTCAGGGTGAGCTTAAATTAGCCGCGGAGCTAACGCTAGCTAACGTGAGCTAACTAGGGCTGTCTTAAATACAGGCACAAGTGCAATAAACAAAGGATACAGTCACTGTGTATTCTGCCTCATTTATTGATTAAACAAAACCGACATCAACACAATTTGCCACAGAGCGGAGAGTTTAGTCTCGCAAAAAGATCGCTGACTTGTTAAGGCTTGTTGTTAGGTTAGGTGCTAATGTTGTGCTAGCGTTTTAGCATGGCTATCGTACATAGCGTGATCAATATAACTCGCTATTGATTGTTTGTATGAGTAACGTTAATGCTAGTAGAATAGACACAACGTGAGGTAATCACCATCCATTTTAAACCGGTTATTACCTAATGCTAACGTTAGCAAATAGACGCGACTGGTAACGTTACAGCTTGTTAGCCTAATGCTCGTTAACGTTAGCATAGACAGCCTAGCTAACGTTAACGCTTGTAGAATAGACACAATGAGAGGTAACGTTAGCGTTAGCAGAATAGACACAACGAGGGTCTCGTTAATGTTGTTATTGATTGATTGATTGAAAACTGTGTTTACTCTGTTTGTATGAGTAACGTTAATGCTAGTAGAATAGACACAATGAGGGGTAACGTTAGCCCCACGGAGCTCCTGTGCTGTGCTCTGTAGTAAAGCCAGCGGCCCGCCTCCCAACACGGACAGTGACTGACAAGGGGCACTGGGTCCGCCTCATTAAAACAAACGCGCAAATAGCAATTAATCGCGCCCGTCAAAATCATTGCATTCATTTTAATTATCGCGGCAATTAATCGAATTATTGCTTATCGCGGCAGGCCTAGACGGAGTGTTTGTTTACTAGTCTCTCTCTGTAAGCCAGGAAGTACTGTGGTGCAATATACAAATGTGTCCGTGTAGCAACACAAGCCAATACCTTATAGGACAGGGGCCCGGGGAGGGAGCTCTCTGTGTGTGTGTGTGTGCGTGTGCGTGTGTGTGTGTGAGAGAGACAGAAGTCAGAGGAATAACGACCGGTTATTCAATAGATTAAATTAGTTTAGAATAAAAAAATAAATACATTTTAAGAGAATCTCAAATACATTATTTTATTTAAGTGTAGGCTATAGTTAATGTTTTATTTTTTACAGTTTTTGTATTTTTCTGACATGGGGGCTCAACAATAAATGACAATCAGAAATGTCAAGTTGCATGTTGTTATTCTAACCAGCTTAGACCCCTACACAGGGCTCTACAGTGCGACCAAATTGCTCGCATATGCCCCTAAAAATATTTGTATGCGAACCGTAAAAATCAATTACGCGCACTGTAGGAGCCATTTCATTTGATTTAATAGTTTGACTAAATAGCGCCGCCACTGGTCGCCTCGTAAAATGGCACCATGGTTCTCTTATTAATTATGGCACAGCTGTGTGTAAACGCACGCCAGACGAGAAACAGTTTTTCAACCGCTCGCTTGCTACACACACACACAGCGCAGATTGAATGAATGAAAGACTGAAAAGAAAGATTTGCTTAGAATCATTATGAGTTTATTTGAAACCCTTTTGCTGCGCCTGTTTGTTTTGAAACCTTTTTAGTACAAGTCTGGAGCCTGTTTTGTTTCATTTGTTTGCCCCGTTATTATTTGAAACTTTACGCAACTCCTTCCATAAAACTCAACCGGTTCGAACCCATCGGATGCAACTATCAACAACATCAAACAGTGAGTAACAAGACAGCCCAAGTCAATGTGGTGTGAGCGCGTTGAAGACGTATCCTGGCTTAGATAGGCAAATTGAGCCTACACGCACGCTGTGCGAATACAGATTATAGCCTCTCTCGTCTTTTTTTTCCTCCGCTGCGAGATCGTTAAAAAACTACAAGTCCCACATTGCACTCAAGCCAACGGTAGAGCTGCCGCGATTACCGCATTACCGCGGTATCGCTGTTACATCACGGCCACCGCAGAGTAGGCTGAATACCGCATCACCGCTGTTTTTTATAATAATAATAAAGTACCCTCCTCTCGTTGGGCTTGCGGCTCTGCAGATATACCCTACTCCTCTATCGAGGTTCCAAGCGACCCTATTGGGTACCAGAAAAGTCACGTGAAACATTGCAGACCACTGATTGGTCAGAAGAGAGACGCGTCACACGTTCATCACAATACGGCTAATAACGTTAGCTTTAGCTCCCCGCCGGAGTGGACTACCATCGCTCCTCAGGAGTACTAAACGAGACATAATGATTTTACTGTCTGCAACGAATGTTATAATAAAAGCCCTTCGTTCAATACACTTGTCTGATTGAAAACTTTATTAACAGACCGCAGAATGGGACAACTCAGCACGCTCTGAGCAAAGAAAGGAACTGAGATATGTATTGCTTGCCTTGCTATGGTCCGGTAAATACGCTGATGTTATTGAACGTATAACTATATAATGTTAATGCCACAAAACGAATGCCTTTATTATAAAGTAGTAACTTTATAGTAATAATAATAAGAAAGGGTCGGGGGGTAACCACCCCTGCCCGCGACACCGAGTGAACGGCGCACGACCAGAGGGGAAACTTCGAATCCGTGTTTCACTTTCAATAACTAATGCGTGCTTGCCGAATCCCAAACAATATTCATGCTGCAAAGTCATCCTCTAAAGATAGACATTTAGACTAGAGGCAGGCTATATGCTATAAAGAGTAGACTACTACTAAAAAAAGAAA
Organism: Notolepis coatsorum; assembly: GCF_963971535.1. Lineage (NCBI taxonomy): Eukaryota > Metazoa > Chordata > Actinopteri > Aulopiformes > Paralepididae > Notolepis > Notolepis coatsorum. The sequence goes on from NC_140172.1 coordinate 19,808,694, forward strand.
ATGCATTCAAACTTTTTTTTTTTTTTTTGTGTGCGTGCGGTAATAACCGCGGCGGTAGGAAATATTTTGCAAATTTGTGCGGTAAGGAAAACATCAATACCGCGGCAGCTCTAGCCAACGGTCCAATCACAGTAGAGTGAAGTGACTGGTTTCATGGGAAATAAAGCAAATGACCAATCGGAAGCTCTCATTTTCCTTGTTTACTTCCTGAAACTCTGCGATCAGGGCTCTCGTTTTCCGAGACACCAACTTATTATAGTCTCTCTCTTACCAATAGCAATAGATTTTAGAACACCTAGATTTATCGATAGCAATAGTAATATAACGTTAATGCAACAAAACGAACGCCTTGCTTTGTTAATCATAACGTTGATGCAGTAGCGTATGTCGGTGTGTTGGCTGTAACGGACATGACAATAACATAACGTGTACACATTAAAATTGCGATAATCTATTCTAACATTTTCAAATCGATGCAGTTGAATTTCCCCCTTAGGATCGATGCATTGTTACACCCCTACACCAAAGTCACTGGCCCACTGTGTATCTGTGTGTATAATAACTTGGCTAGCGTTATCAACAGCAGAGGTGGGCAATGGGTCCAGCTGCAGCGCCGGAGTGCAAGCGATGTGATGTAATTGGCAGACTCGACTGTCAATCAATGGTCTACCTGACACGCAAACTCAAACAATGTTTCTGTACTGGAGGTGTGATTGATTGATTGAAAACTTTATTAACAGATTGCAGAATGGGTACAATACAGTACAGCTCAATACACACAATTGTTAAGGGGATGCAGACCAGAGAAAGACTTTCCTCTTGTTTACATCAGGGTCCCCCATTTTCAATTAATCAGGAAAGTGTACAGTAGGAAAGTGTACAGTATTTCAATAGGCAACCCTGAAAGGATTATTTTTCTAGAAGAGCAACACAGCCAAAACATAAGCATTGTATGCATAAAAGGGGCTAAAGTTAAGTGACTGAACCTTTTGTAGCAGTAGTTTGATTTGATAGTTTATTTGATAGGGACAGCACATGTTAATGAACATCAAGTACAAAATACAAAATGTAAACATGCAGGGTTGTAGCAAGAGCTAATTTACACACATGCACGCACAGTACAAATATACATTTATTTTTGAAAAAAAAATAAACTCTGTTACTTGAAATGTTTTCACTGTGCTCCTAAATATTTTTGGGTGCTCCTAAATTTCTTTGTGTGCTCCTAAATTTTTTCATTCAAAGGTTAGCGTAGAGCCCTGCCCCTACGCTCTGCATCTTCTGGCCGCCTCAGACCTACTCCTATCCAAGCTCCGGGAGGGTCATCAAAGAGAAGTCGCCTATTCTCAGTCCTTGCCCCACAATGGTGGAATGAACTACCCACCCCAGTTAGGACAGCCGAATCACGTCCAATCTTTCGCCGTCAACTAAAGACGCACTTCAACCATTATCTGAATAAAAATAAATATATCTAACCCTAACTAACCGTACTGTCATGCACTACCTTTCTAATAAACTAACCTACACTGTAGCACTCAACACTTTGATGAACATTGTTGCTCAGCTGATAGAGTTGTGCCCTTCCTGATGGCTTGTCGTACAGAACTTGTAAGTCGCTTTGGATAAAAGCGTCAGCTAAATGACTAAATGTAAATGTAAATGTAGTTCTGTTGCATTTCCAATTTATTTATTTAAATAATAAATTGATCAGGAATCGATAAGCAGAATCGATAATGGAATCGTATCGATAAAATCCTATCAATTCCCATCCCTAGTCAGACTACTGCTTGACCCGACTCCTAGAACCCACCTCACCCCGGCCCACTTTGACAACCTAGGATGGCTTAGAGTAGACGACAGAGTACAGCAACTTGCAATGGGCCTGGTCTACAAGATACACTACGCGACCAAGGTACCCATGTACTTGTCAAAATACTTCCCAAAGGTCAGTGAATACCACGATCACAACACCAGAGGGAGCTCCACAAATCATGTTAAACCCAGATTCGGCTCAAACAAGGGACTAAACACGTTTCGCAATTATGCCACATCAATGTGGAACGCCCTACCCAAAGCTGTAAAGGAATGTGAATCACTACCCACTTTCAAAAACTCTCTCAAAGAACACCTACGGGAGACTGCAATTAGAAACTGGCCACTACAAATGTCTTAACCAAGTTGTACAATAAATTACCAAGTATGGCTTTGTCAGTATTCCAATGTACAGTGTCCCCCCCCCCTACCCCAACCCCCCTCCAATGTACAGCCCGCACCCACCAACCCCACCCCACCCACCCAACCTCCTCCAATGTACAGTTTCTACGTCAAATGTATATACACTCTTTTTCTGGACACTTTTTGTATCACAAACAGTACTGTATTTGCAAATCTGATATGTCATAAATGTATAGATGTAGCAGTACTGTCTATCTGTATGTCATGTATGTCATATATGTTATGATGAATTGAAAATGGGGGACCCTGATGTAAACAAGACGAAAGTCTTTCTCTGGTCTGCATCCCCTTAACAATTGTATGTATTGAGCTGTACTGTACCCATTCTGCAATCTGTTAATAAACTTTTCAATCAATCAATCAATCAATCAATCAACTGCGAAAGAGTCGCCTAAGCTTAACCAGTGATAAACTAGGTGTTAGGTCGTTTGCAGGCTGTTCGACGCGGAAATGGGCTAAGACACTGCTCGTCATGCGATTGGACGCACATGTCACATGACCAGAAACGTGTGTGGCCAATCAGAGCGCAAAACGGGAACGCGGAAATACGAACAGTTTGGTAAAAGTATAGACGCGTTCAGGAGAGAGGAGGTGAGCTCAGGAGAGAGGGGGTGAGTTCAGGAGGGGTGAGGTCAGAAGAGAGGGGGTGAGTAATATGCAGAATAAAACATTACATTGTGCAATGTCGTAATCTCAAATGGGAGCCTATTGATCAAGAGGGTGACATTAAAGTTCAAAGGACCTTCTGATTTAACAAACCTGCTTTGTGTTTCTTCATCTCAGTTTCAGCATCAAAACATTCAGTAGTTTCACGGTGAAGAATCTGGAGATCAGTCTCTCCTCTAGTTCATCCTCCTCCACGGTGCTCCACCTTAGTCCGTTCAAACACTTCAAAATATATCTTCTGCAGCTGCAGTTAGTCCATTCATTACACGATCTCTGCATTATATTTCTAGATATTATCAGAGAATTAGATTAGCATTAGCTTATTAGCCATAGTTCTAGATATTATCAGAGAATTAGATTAGCATTAGCTTATTAGCCATATACAACGAGGTGAAGCTACAGTACACGAAGAGCGCGTGGTGACGTCACTGTCATTTCCGCTGGGCGGGGACTGCCTCAAAGCTCTATAAAGGAGGACCAACTCTTGCCAGTAGAGGGCGCTCGAAGCGCAGTCATTGTAATTGCGGGAGGTAAACTAAATGGGAGGTTTACACAAAATCACTATTTATAACTAACGAAAATACATTTTGGAGAATATTCTTTCTTCTCTCTAAATGCATTCCATTGAAGTGGGAACTAGGATACATCGGTGTGGTCTCGGTAAACAAAGCAGCTAAAGACTGTGTTGTTCAAACAGGCTTTTGGCTAACTATGTCTGTGTAAATCTTTTATGTATTTTTATCTTGTTTTTTTCTTTCTTTCACGTTTTTAATTACTTTCTTTTTAACATGCTGCTATTCTTGCACTTTTTTGATGTTTTTATATGTGAAGCACTTTGTGACCCTGGTCTGTGAAAGGTGCTATATAAATAAACCTTATCCCCTGGTATGTATGCCCTCTCAGAACACTTACTGTATGTGAGAATGCTCTTCATTAATTATGGCTCAGCATTCAACACCATCATTCCCTCTAAACGTGTCTCTAAGCTCGTTGATCTTGGACTGGAGACCTCCATCTGCAGCTGGATATTGGACTTCCTGACAGGCAGGCAGGCCCGAGGTGGTGAGGCAGACGCCTCCGTCTCACTGACCCTTAACACGGTGCACCACAGGGCGGTGTGCTAGGCCTCCTCCTGTAGTCCCTGCTCACCTACAACTGTGCTGCCAAGCACAGCTTCAATATCATCATCAAGCCGACAACATGCCCATCCTGGGCCTCATCACATCAGTGGCGGCCGCTGGCGCTGGTGCCTTGTAGGTCGCAGTTCTCGTTAATAGGTCGAGTTGAAAATGTAATGCTCTGAGATGCTCTGGAGCAATCTCTCTCTGTCTCTCGGATCAATCAAATCAAATAATTAACACATGTATGTTGTCATTTTAAACAACTCACCATTCATTCATTATGCATCAGCAGCAGCTAAATTAATGTTATAGTTCACAACACAGCAGCGCGTTTTGAATCGCTAGCCTATTAATTATCGTCTCAGCAAGCACAGTCAATACTTTTTTCCGTAGCCGCATTTCGCGGAGACAGCTGTGTATAGCGAGAGAGAGAGAGCGAGAGAGCGAGAGAGAGAGAGACTCACTGTTTAGTTGAAACGTCCAGGGCAGGAGAGCTTGATAAACGTGTATAATCCACTGTTGATGTATATCCACTGTCCACTGTCTCCAGACTGCATCCGCCATATAGCTTGTTAGCCAAGTGTTAGCTTGTTAGGCTGTTAGCACAACACAAGTACATTTCTTTGTCCATTTTTCCGCGTCGAACAGACTGCAAACTAACTGGCGTTCTATCGCCATGCTCTAAGACAAACTCTAACCTTAACCAACTTTGAAAGAGTGCCTAAGCTTAACCATCTAAAGAACTTGCAGTCACGGCACGCTCTGCTGCCTGCATTTCACAACAACACAACAACACAACTATCTCTCACCAACGGACCGGAATAAGATAGAATTGGAACATTAGAAATTGGATTCGGCCAATCAGAGATCGTCTCTGTGAAATTCTGCTACGGAAAAAAATACTGCCGTCGGCCAATCAGAGAGCGTCTCCGCGAAATGCGGCTACAGAAATTCTTGGCGCTACTGGCTAGACCGCTTCAAATCGCGCCCGGATTCCAACATAAGTCATATTTCAACGCACAACGCGTTACGCACTGATTGGCTTCGACGGATACAGCGATCAAACCGTGACGCGCACTCAGAGCGCTATTGCGTCTAGCCCGGGCCGAGAAATAATAATAAAAAAAAAAAGTGATGTCACTTCCTGTTCAAGAAAACGAGTATTTTTTTATTTTATATAATAACGTTATATTGTGCATTGGAAACACAAACATACTTAAAATGAGTAAATGTTATTAATTTTAAACATGTTTATATTATTTATAGGGCTATAAAACTAAAAACTAAAAAGTTTTATTTTCTTCTTCTCTCTGATTTAACAGCAGTCAGCAGGTGGGTCGGCGCCCTTGCGCCCCTAGTGGCAGAGCCGCCACTGCATCACATGCCAGCATCCTCACTGCACCATTGAGAGCTTGCTGAGGGCCTGCATCACAGCCTGTATGCAGACCTTTCTGCCTGCATCACAGCCTGTATGGAGACCTTTCTGCCTGCATCACAGCCTGTACGGAGACCTTTCTGCCTGCATCACAGCCTGTACAGAGACCTTTTTGCCTGCACCACAGCCTGTATGGAGACCTTTCTGCCCACCCAGCCTGTACGGAGACCTTTCTGCCTGCATCACAGCCTGTACGGAGACCTTTCTGCCTGCATCACAGCCTGTACTGAGACCTTTCTGCCTGCATCACAGCCTGTATGGAGACCTTTCTGCCTGCATCACAGCCTGTACAGAGACCTTTCTGCCTGCATCACAGCCTGTATGGAGACCTTTCTTGTACCCTGTGACCTGCTGGGGCAGCGGACTGAGAGCGGGGGACGCAAACAGGCTGGATAAGCTGGTCAGGAAGGCCAGTAATGTGGTAGGGGTGGAGCTGGACTCTCTAGCGGTGGTGGCGGAGAGGAGGAGTCTTGCTAATCTCCATGCTATCAGTGACAACCTCTCCCACCCACTATACGCAGACTTGGCTGACAGAAGGACCATGTTCAGTGCTAGACTAAGACCCCCAAGATGTAACATTGAACGGCACAGGAAGTCCTTCATTCCGACAGCCATCAGACTTTATAATGCATCACTGTGCCTCACTGCATCACCGCTCCCCCAGCAGGTCACAGGATACAAGAAAGGTCTCCGTACAGAGTGACAGTACTATCTTCCTGGACTTTTACTTTGACTTTTAAACCAACATACCGGTAGTACAATTTTATACTTACTGTATATTTCTGTATATTTTATATTAGAATGTAACATAGGAAATGTATATCCCGGACCGTATTTTATTCTTAGGCTTATTTTTATTTGTATTCTTATTCGTGACTTTTGGTTTTATCTACCTAAATGTTTACCGTTTACTGTGAGCAATTTGTAGTGCCAAATTTCCCTCGGGATGAATAAAGTATTTCTATTCTATTCTATTTCTGCCCACACATCACCGCCTGTACAGAAACCTTTCTGCCTGCATCACAGCCTGTACGGAGACCTTTCTGCCTGCATCACAGCCTGTACGGCGACCTTTCTGCCTGCATCACAGCCTGTACAGAGACCTTTCTGCCTGCATCACAGCCTGTACGGAGACCCTTCTGCCTGCATCACAGCCTGTACGGAGACCTTTCTGCCTGCATCACAGCCTGTACGGAGACCTTTCTGCCTGCATCACAGCCTGTACAGAGACCTTTCTGCCCACACATCACCACACAGAGTAGTGGAAGGCGGTACAGCACGAGCACATCACTGGTAACAGACTCCCGACCATCCAGGATATCTTTCATCAGCATTCCCAGTGTGGTCTCAACACAGGTTGAGAAGTTACTCATGGTTATGGGTGGCTTTCTACATTTATTTTTATTGTTATTATTATTTTTTTTAATTATCTTTTTATTGATTTTCACCATGGTCCATACAAACAATATCTTGACTTCGCCTTCTGCTGTACAAATTGCATCAATTGTTAATAATTATTACTTAACTTAAAAGTTGCAGTGCAGAAGTATCATTACGTGCATGAGGACCCATACAGTCAATAACATCCTATACTTTTTTTTTTCTAGACAAACAAAAACAATAACAAGAAATAATAGATAACAAAATTATATGTTATGGTACCTCTCCAATACATCTGCATTTACCATAAAGTACACAAATAACAAAACAATATGTCGGGGTGCATCTTCCTGATACTCTCCTCCATTTACACAAGTTTCACTTAACAATTATCCCGAATGATCATTTCTATATACCTTAAACAAATGAAGATCGTAACGGTGTAATATACATTATCCATCTTTCCCATTTCTTCCGAAACTTATCCTGTTGCAACCTAAAAGAAAAAGTAATTCTTTCCATCTTAAAAATATCATAAATAATATCAATCCAATCATCCACTGTAGGAATTTCTGTTCTTAACCACTTTCTAGTGATGGCTTTCCTGCTAGCCGCACTTAATATCTGAAATATATATCTATCCCCATTTTCTGATGGCCTGGCGCCGAAATATAGACTTTCCAATTTAAATGGGGTGTCCCCCTGGAATACTTTTCCAAAAATTGTATGGACCTCCCTCCAGAAAGGCATCAGCAAGGGACATGACCAGAATATGTCGTAATGATTTGCCTCTGAGAGGCCACACACTGTCTCCAGCAGTTGGACGATTTGGTATGGTGGCTCCCTTGAGCTGGAGTACTGAAGAACCTAATCAGGGATTTCCAACAAAATTCTCTCCATACTGGTGAACTTGATGTTTTCCATTGTATTTCACATAAATCCTCCCATTCCTCTTCTGTTATATTTAGGTTTCCCTCCCTTTCCCACTTCTGTTTTACATACAATGAATTACCTTTCGTCTGTTGTAATCCCTTATAGAGTCTTGAGATGGTTTTTTGGTTTGATTTCGAGACATAAGCCGCTCTGAAGACTTTTAATAAAATATTTTCAGAAAGTGTTTGTTTACTTTGCTTCAGTAGTTGCTCAATATGGTGCCGAACTTGAAGATATCTGTAAAAATCTTCATTTTTCAAACCATGCTGCAACTTCAGATCTTGAAAGCTCTTCATTGACCCCTGATGTAAAAAGGTACAATATGCTGTTAGGCCTAGAGTCTCCCACCCTTTAAACCGTACGTCCATTCTTTTGGGTACGAACTCTGGGTCATACGCACACCATCTCAAAACTTTTATGGCTTCTTTTGAATTTTTTGGGGCTGTTACCTTACTCCACAACTTAAGTGGTAAATTAATCCATGGATTTCCCAACTCCCTTAAATCATTCATCAAAGCCTTATCCCCAATTGCAGCTTGAATTGGATACTCTGCTGTTACCGCCATTTCAATCTCCTTCCACCTGGCAAAATATTCTGGACTACACCAACACGTCATTGGTCTTAATTGAGCTGCAATATAATAGTCCTTCAAACATGGAAGTGCAACCCCTCCCCTGCTCTTTGCTAGTTGTAGACTCTTGTATCTAATTCTAGGTCTCCGCCCTTGCCAGATGTACCTTGAAATAAGTTTGTCCCATTCCTGAAATTTTTGGTCAGGTAGGTCTAGAGGGAGGGCCTGGAACAGATAGAGTAATCTCGGCAAAATATTCATTTTTACCGATTCAATTCGTGATCCAAAATTCAGAAGAGGTATTGCATCCCATCTCCTTATGTCTTCTTTAATCTTTTGATTCAGGGGGAGGAAGTTAATGGTGAACAATTTTGACAAATCTTTTGGTATATTTACTCCCAAATATCTCATGGATTCTGCTTCCCATTGTAATTTAAATTTCGTCTTTATATTTCTTGAAGGGCTATATTTAAAACTAAGAATTTGCGTTTTCGTTACATTCAATTTATACCCTGAGAATGACCCATATTGTTCTAAAAGCAAAAATAACTGTTTAAGTGAATGTTCTGGGCTTGATAAATACACTAGTACATCGTCCGCAAATAAGGACATTTTTTGTTCTCCCCCCTTCATATCTATCTGTGACGGGGTCCTCTCTCGAACTCCTCCAAACTCACAACAATGATGGCGTAGTCGGAATCACAGGTGTTGTTGGTGGGTGTTTATTGCCGGCCATACACGGTGCAGAGGTGACATTACATAACAAGTGACATAAACTAAACAAATAACTAAACTATACTACCTCTGCAGTCTATCAGATGCGTTCCACAATAACTTAATCTGATAGACAAAACACTTACTGGGTGGCGCTTCCCTAGTTACCAATTTTGCAACCGTTATCTGGTGAAGCACCACCTCAGAGACAAACAGACTAACAGACACATACAGCACTTCCCTCAGTCACCTACGTTGCAACTGGTGCAGGGCAAGAACCCAGAACCTTGGGCCCGCAGCCCTTATGACACCTGCACTCCTCCCCCTCCACAGGTGCCACACATAATCAATTAAACCAAGACTACACAGGTGCTACACATCAAATGGATTGCCGTTTCCTACACATATTATATAAAAACAACCTCCAATACCAATACCCTCATAACCCAATAAATAAATACATATACACAACCCAATAAATAAATATATATACACAACAAATAAATATATATACACAACACAACACAACAACAATAAATAAATATATGTATGACTGGATATATGAATGTATGTATAAATGCATGTATGCTTAGATTAATGGATATGTATGCATGTTTGATTATGTATGAATGTATATGATGAGTGAATGTTGTGTGTATGTGTGCGTGCGTGCTGCCCCGGCGTCAGTGACAGACCCACTCTGTCACACTATCCCTTTAATATTTGTATTCTGTATAATTCACTGACTCAGGGGTTCAATAAAAATTGCGAACAATAAGGGACTAATTGGACAACCTTGCCTAGTCCCGCGTTCTAGTCCGAAGGAACTTGACACTGTCCCATTTATCTTAATTCTTGCCCTTGGTTTATCATAAAGAGCCTGTATTGTTTTAATAAAACTGCTATGAAAGCCAAATGTATCCAAAACCCTGTATAAAAATGACCAATTCACACAGTCAAAGGCTTTTTCAGCGTCCAGCCCCACCAACACTGCCTCTAGATTATGCTCTTTTATATAATTAATTACATGTAAGGTCCATCTGATGTTGTCTTGCGTTTGTCTTTCGCGAACAAACCTGTCTGATCTAGGCTGATGATTTGTGGTAAAAGTCCCTCTATTCGCTTTGCCAGTATATGCGTAAAGAGCTTATAATCTTGGTTGAGAACACTTATCGGCCTGAATGAGCCACATTCAGATGTATCCTTTCCCTCTTTTGGAATCAGTGAGATTACCGCTTCCCTCCAGGAGGGGGTATCTTACTCTCCTTAAGGACCCAATTAAAAGTGGATTTCAGCACCGGAATCAGCAAATCTTTCATTAATCTGTACCACTCTGAAGGAAATCCGTCAGGTCCCGGGGCTTTACTTGATTTGAGATGAGCTATGGCTGAACTAATTTCTTCCTCCGATATTTCAGTTGCGAGCTGATTACTCTGTTCACTGGTTATTTTTGGAAGATGAATTGTCTTAAAGAACTCCTCCAGGGTTACTGGAAAAGATTACACTCCTCCACATACAAATTTATTTGGAATAACAAACCACCACGTATAAAAAGATCCACCGCACAGAGAAATAAAGCAGATGGTGGCATGGCATTTCCAGATTTTTTCCTATATTTTAAGGCGTACTCATTAAGTCCATTGACAACATGGTTTGACTCCCAAGCATTAGCATCTTGGAGAAAAATAGAAGAAAACATAGTAGCCCCACATAGACTGAAGGACATAGCATACACTAAACTACCAATCAAGCACTGTGAACGAAAATTTGGCCCCATAATTACTCATGCGATCCGGATATGGCGTGAATCACAAAAAAAAAATCCTAACCCACAAGAATGGCACAATCATACTCCCTTATTCAATAACAATGCTCTCTTAATTGGAAAACGACCTATAAGATTCCCTATATGGGAAGAGCAAGGCATACACTCATTAGGGGATGTTTTTAACAAACAGGGTTTTTGTAGTGATAAAGAAATACGCAAAAAATTTAATCTCACCAAGTCCACATGGCTTTTTCACAAACAGTTAGAGCTATGTTTGAAGTCTCACGGTGTTCCATTAGACAGACCAATTGAACACCACAGATACCACAAATTCTTCTACTCAAGAGAGACATCGAGAGGTTTTGTTTCAGAATTTTATCATCAATTACTAACGTCCTCGTATGAAACCCTCCAACTTGACTCTGTCTGGAGGAGGGATATACCAGACCTGGAAAATGACTTTGATTGGCAAGGAGCCTGGGCAAATGTCCGACTTACATCAAGGAACCCGGATCATCAACAAATCAATCTTAATTATATTCACAGGACATACTTGACTCCTATAAGACTGTGCCGAATGGGGCTCAAACAAGATTCCAAATGCACCCAATGTACAAATGGGGACGAAGGGACATTTATGCACATGTATTGGGACTGCTCACCAGTTAAGGCATTCTGGAAAGATGTGACCCAACAAATATCAAAACTCGTATCTTGGAATATACCTGTACACCCCTCGGTATTGCTGTTGAATGATGTTTTTGAGTTTGCAGTGAATCCACAGCTAAAGAGATTGGTTTTATCGGGTATCACAGTAGCCAAAAAGCTGATCGCATCACGCTGGTTTCAACCGGAAAAAATGTGCCGTAAAGTTTGGTTTCTTACATATCTCGATGTAATTTACCATGAAATATCTACAGCAAGAATTCTGGGTCTCAATGAATCCAAAATGTCAATGTGGTTAGAAGTGGTGGAGAGAATAAAAGCTAGCTTATAATGGTAGTGTCTGGTTAGGTGCGAGGGATAGTGGAGGTACTTCTCAAGGTGGGGTCCGGGAGGGGGGGGTTCGAGCTGAGCATATGTATGTAGGTTTTTTTTTTAGATAACAGGTATTATGGGTATATCTTATATAAAACAACTAACCAAAAGGTGATCACATTGGATGTGCCCTGACAATTAATGCTTGTATATCTTATCGTGTGTTGTCATGTTTGTTTATATGTTTGTTTAAAAAAGAATAAAAAAATAAAATACAAAAAAAAAAAAAGAACTCCTCCATCTTTTTTTTGTCAAATTGGGGTAGGGAATATAAATTCTTAAAAAAAATTCGAAACAGTTTTGTATATCACTTAGTTTGTGTTGCATAAGGTTAGTCAGAGGGTCTTTAATTTTATGAATTGAATTCTCCGCCTGTTGTTTACTCAATTTATACGCCAACAGTTTACTTGCTTTTGCTCCTCCTTCATAGTATTTCTGTTTTGTAAATATCAACTTTCTTTGAATATCTTCTGTATAGATAGTTTTGGCAGAGTTATGCGTGTTTTGGATGTATCAAGATTAGGATTTAATCTAATGTTGAAGTCCCCCCCGCAAATCAGGACCCCCTGAGTCTCTGCTATTATCAAATCAAATAGAATCCTATAAAATTCCCATTTCGAGTTAGGTGGGGCATAAATGTTTAGTAAAGTTATCAATGTCCCGCCCAAATTTCCTCTTATCAAAACATATCTCCCCTCCGTATCTTTCTTTTCAAATGTGAGTTCAAAACAAAGTTTGCTGGAAATTAGTATCGCCACTCCCCTCCTGTGGCCCGCCGGATATGAGGATGAAAACTGGTATTTAAAGCCCATTCTCTTCAGTTTTGCATGCTCTATGTCTGTAAGATGCGTTTCCTGCAAAAAAGCCACTTCCACTTTATCTCTTTTCAATTTAGTTAATATCTTGCTTCTTTTGATTGGATTGAGTAAACCGTGCACATTATAGGTTACAATTTTAACTGCTTGCATATTTTCCAATAGAATTAAACACAATTATCGATAGTGAACTCACTTTATCAAAGTTAACCCCCCTGGGCTGCAAAGAACAGCAGCCACAAAAAAAACGTAAATGAGCAAAATCATAATACAAACATTAACAACAAAAATTACTTCCATGTGTGGGGTCTTCCTTATGACCCTAATTGAGCCCCGCCTGTAAGAGGGCTTTGAGGGATAACCTCTCCCCCCTATTGGTGGGAGAGGGCCTTCACTTGTCAGCATTTTCCAGTCCATGCTGCTGTCCATTAGGTTATGTGCAGGCTAAGGAAACAGCCCCGACCACACATGTATATTCATTAGTTATTGCCCACAGAGTACTCTTCTCATTTGCAGTAATTATTCACATTATATTGTTATTATTTTTAAATCTTACTTGACCTTTATATGACGAGTGCTCTAATGTGTCTAGTGCTCTTACTTACTCTCTGCTGAGCTGACCTGTTCTCTCATGCAACACATTTCATTGTACCACTGACCTTGTGTTAACATACATATGACAAAATAAACTTGAACTTGATCCAACCTCCAGTGGAACAGCTCTCAAAGTCGGAATTTGAAGTAGAAAAATCAGGTTTGGTCTCTCAACTTCGGCATACACTATAAACTGCATTGTTTTAATCTCAATACCAGTGTGGCCTAATATAACAGTTCTGAAGTTATGTATAGTGCTCAGAAACCATCCAGCTATATAACACACAGCCTATAACCACAAGCCATCCAGCTATATAACACACAGCCTATAACCACAAACCATCCAGCTATATAACACACAGCCTATAACCACAAACCATCCAGCTATATAACACATAGCCTATAACCACAAACCATCCAGCTATATAACACATAGCCTAACCACAAACCATCCAACTATATAACACATAGCCTATAACCACAAAACCCTGTTTTCTTTTCATAATTGGAATTTTCTATACACTTATTATGGAAAATATAACATCAACGTATCAGTAAACGAATATAACACAATTATACACAATACACAATGAATCTATACCAAATGGAATATTACTATTATTAAATACCATTCCCAATATAATTACTCAAATAACAATTCACTGATTGTTGTATGTGTTAGTCAGTGAATTCAAAATTCACTGAGGAGCTGAGACAGACTACATTTGTGAACTAGCTGTGTAAAAAGAAGTGAGTAGCATTCTGTGTATCAATTTGGTTGCTGTTTCTCTCTGAACCAATCAACTGAATTCACCCCTGTCATAAGAGGGTGTGAATCTAGCATCTGTGGCTTTTCTCCTGCTAATTAGTCCAATCAATTGTCAGAGGCCAGCCTCCTACATGTGTGGGACATTATTCATCAGGGATTTAAGTGTAGTTTATCCAAGCGCCAGCGACCGACTAAGACAGACAAAGACTTGGAGTTTTCCTGCTGGAGTTCTCCGAGGAGGCAACCGAGTGCATTTGAGTATATACTACTTACCCTCCTCCAGCAGGCCACTCTTTTGTATCTGCATGATCTGGTCTTGCCTTGTTAGCTTGTCAACTATACTATCCTAGTCCGCTAGCTTCCAGGCTTACCTGGCTAGCCCGACCTACTGGTTTTAGCTCTTTAGCTAAACCTTCAATTGGCTTCATACACGTAGCCTTTAGCACTTTTTATTTTTTTCCCGGTCTACCACCGCCACCTGGGTAAGCATGTCTCCTTGTTCTGTCTGTCCCTCTCTGCTAGAAAGGTTAACTCGGTTAGAGAGTCGTGTCCTTGAACTTGAGTTAGGAAAACAGTCAGCTTTGCAGCAATTATATATAACTATTAAGCCAAATGACTCCTCCCAATTACAAAATCTTGATGCTTGCCTGCTTGCTGTCCAAAAAGTGGATGTCGCAAAACGTTCTACTCCTTAATGCAGAAAAAACTGAGATGTTAATTGTTGGCCCCCCAAACCACAGAGGCCTGTTTGAGGACATCTCCCTCAACTTTGATACTTGTCACATATCCCAGAGCTCCACCATAAAAAACCTCTGAGTCATTTTTGATTCCTCCCTCTGATTTAATGCACATATAAAAAATTTCACCAATTGCCTTCCATCTTCGTAATATCGCAAAGATTCGCCCCATTTTAACTCTGGCTGATGCTGAAACCCTAATTCATGCTTTTGTCTCATCACGTCTAGACTACTGTAATGCACTTTTTTCAGGCCTACCTAATTCAAGCATCAAAAATCTTCAACTCGTGAAAAATGCGGCTGCACGGATACTAACTAAAACTAGAAAATTTGATCACATCACACCAGTTTTGTCCGCCCTACATTGGCTTCCTATTCAAGCCTGATCTGATATTAAAGTGCTACTCCTCATCTACAAAATTTGTAATGGGCTCGCACGCTCTATCTATCCGATCTCATCTCTCGATACTCGCCCGCTCTTGCTCTGCGCTCACAAAATGCGGGGCTTCTATCGATTCCTAGGGTTAAAAAGAAATCCGCCGGCCACAGAGCCTTTGTCTACCGCGCTCCCTACCTGTGGAACAAATTACCTGCCGTCGTCAGGGGCGTCTGCTCTGTCGAAGCTTTTAAATCCCTGCTTAAGACCCATCTTTTCTCTCTCTCCTTCAACCTACCTTGATCTCACCTGGTCTGGGACTGACCCTTAGATTAATCTGTCTAGTTTAGTTAGGATGTCTATTTGCTCCCATGTCTGCTTTTCTGCAGACATGGGAGAACCTTTTTAAACTCTGTCTCTGTCTCAACCGGTCCCATGGAACAGCTTCATACCGCCTTCTGTCTGGCCTGCAGTGCTGAACCTTCTGAGCAGCTTCTCCTGCCCCCCGAGGGCATACGGCCCTGAGCTATTGTCTTGTATCTCAACCTGTATCCATATGCTTGCAGTAGTTCTATCTATTACTCAATTTCACAATTTTCTTATATACTATGATTCCACTGTCACCATGTATGCTTATGCTCACTACATGTATTTATTGCTCCATCTCCACCCACTACAAACATGGGAACTCTCTAACCCCTGTCCCAACCCCCCCCCCCCCCCCATCTCTCTGAGTGGTGCTGACCAAGGTGGTGGATGTCTCAGGGTCTTGGCCAAGATTGCAGTGACTGTTCTACGTGCACCACGAGTCCATCTGTCAATGTGGTTCCGACCTTCATTGCTGGGTTAAGTACTTCTATTCTATTCACATAATATGCCTACTACATATCTATTCTATTCACATACAGAACCAGCATTGGAAATTAAGATCCCTTCTATCGCCTTCTACCGCCCCGTTAACGCCCTGTAACGCCCTCGTCAAATGATTTTAATAGCGTGGGTGCGTCTTCTGTTTTGTGCCCAGTGGCGGCCGGCCGATAGAGGGCGCTGGGGCGCCGCCCCCCCTGGTGAAGAGAAAAAGAGAAGAAGAAAATGTTTTATTTTTATTTTAATTTTATGTTTGTGTTTCAAATGCACAATAACGTTAATATATCAAATATAAATCATTGTTTTGTGCCTGATTCACATGACGTGACTCTCTCTCCTGATATAGAGAGTACCTCTAAAGCTGGGCGCATAGACGTAGCGCGCACACTGTATCGTCGCAGCCAATGTAAATAGGTCAAGCAAATACATTTCGCCTATCAGTGCGTTCAAATATGATGTCTCTGGGCATGTTTTTCTAGCGCTTGAAGCAAGCTCTGCGCCACTGTACTCGTCATGTCGCCAGACAGAAAAGAATGCGAGGAGGAACCAGTCAGTCCAGTTAGTAGTATTTTAGTTTCGATCCAGTGCGTTAGCTTAGCTAGGCTCGTGGTTCGGTAATAAGATATAAGAAGTGTATTCTCAGGAGTTGGCGAGATCAGCACGAGATACTGTACATTACTGACAGTGTTGGATTTGGATTTATATGGGGTCTGGACAAACACTTTATCAAGCCCGGCCGGACCACAAAAGCTTCTCGAAGGGTTAACACGACGGCTCGAGGCTCGTTCCAAACAAGTGAGTCTAACAATATGTACTGTTCTGTAGTTACTGAAACTGATTGAATATGGCAAGTCAAGATTCAAGAGGTTTATTTGTCACATACATACACAAGGCGTGCAGTGAGGTCTGATATATGAGTGAGTGGTGTGTCTCTCTCTCTCTCTCTCTCTCTCTCTCTCGTCTCTCTCTCGTCTCTCTCTCCTCTTCTCTCTTCTCTCTCTCTCTCTCTCTCTCTTCTCTCTCTCCTCTCTCTCTCTCTCTCGTCTCTCTCTCTACTCTCTCTCTCTCTCTCATCTCTCTTCTCTCTTCTCTCTCTCTCTCTCTCTCATCTCTCTCTCTCTCTCCTCTCCTCTCTCTTCTCTCTCTCTTCTCTCCTCTCCTTCTCTCTCTCCTCTCTCTCTCTCTCCTCTCTCGCAGTATGCGTTGATTCATGATCATTACATTATGATCGACTGGAATTAAAAAAATTGCTTTACAATTTACATACTGTAGATGTCCCTTTGTTCATTAATGTTTAACCTAAATGTAGAACAACTCACCAAAACTATGACAAAAAAATCTACGAAGGGGGGTTTGCTCCCCGCCCCCCCTCCCCTTACCCCGTGCGCCCTCCCAAAAGTGGATCGGACCGGCTGCCACTGTTTGTGCCGCCAGGAGGCGCAAAGTCAAGTTGGAATCATTATATCCATCCAGCACACCGCTGTGTGTGTGTGTGTGTGCGACACTACAGACATGGACATATTATTTTGCAATGTAATGTTTTTCTGTTGATTATTTAACTGTTATTGGTAGCAGTAATTGTGTGATATTTTTTATTACATGCGTTTTTTTATGGTTAATCAGCTGAGATGTACTGAGATGCTGAGATGTACAGTATTATTATTATTATTATTATTATTATTATTATTATTATTATTATTATTATTATTATTATTACGTTTGAGACAACCTAGCTTGCTGGCCCGAGAACCGCCCCTACTATGCCTCTGATTCGCAGACTGGTGGTTGGGGGGCTCTGGTTGGAGGAAATGTGACGAGTTACACGGTGGGAGAGAGGGAACTATCGTTCTGTCATAATACATTTTAAATTGAAAATAAAAAATACTACATTATATACGGCTGTGGTTTACTTCATTGAATTAATTATTTTGCAGGTATTGGTGTTTGTTAGTTTATCTTCGTTTGTTAGATGTATTGTTAAAGTGAGCAATACGTAGTTTCGACCGTATTAGTACATCTGATTACAATAAATAGTAAGTTGTTCAACTAACATGGCTAGCTTGCATCTAGCAAAACGGATCTATATTTCTGATTTACAAAGCAGACCAAGAAATCTGGCAATGATGGACCAATGGCTTGAAACTACAGCTGCACTATAAGGTATGTCAAGCCAATTAGACTGATTAAGTTAAACAATGATTTGATTTGCAATCATGGGAATGTCATCGCTCACATTTATGCTGCTGTTATCTTTATGTTTTTTGATGGAGAGACTTTGTAAGTGGGGCTTACAAAACTCACAAATTATTTCATTCATATTACAGTCATCGCTGACACACACAGTGTGTGGCGGTGTAAACAAAGCTGTTGTCAATCACGGCCTCACAATGGCTGAGGCTGGTCGAAGGTGCAGCCAAATGTTGAGAGAACCACTGTAAATTAAATTATTCAAACATTTAGTCGGGATAGCAGGTGTGTACATTGGACAGTAATTCAGCACTAAACAATCTGCACTGCACTACTGCCATTGTGTCGTACATGAAGCTTACAGTGGGACAAGAACTTGTTTACATTTTACATTTAGACTTACAGCTTTACTGCAGCAGATGTACTGTATTGTAGTGTAGTGTAAAGTAGTGTCAAAGTAAAGATTAGCCATATTTACAGTATGGTACTGTACTGCAGCATTTGGGAAGTGGGAAGCACTGTTATTGTACACTACAGTAATATGGGTTACTGTGAAGCATGTATATCTCATGTTTACTGTACATTACTGTAATTTTACTCTGCACCCTATACCTGCACCCTGTTGTTTCATAGCTACAGCTAGGCGCTACCGGCTGGTCTTTTAATTTAGACCATCGAGGAGCTTGTTGTTTCATAGCTATAGCTAGGCGCTACCGGCTAGTCTTGTTGTTTCATAGCTACAGCTAGGCGCTACCGGCTAGTCTTGTTGTTTCATAGCTACAGCTAGGCGCTACCGGCTAGTCTTGTTGTTTCATAGCTACAGCTATGCGCTACCGGCTGGTCTTGTTGTTTCATAGCTACAGCTAGACGCTACCGGCTAGTCTTTTAGACCATCGAGGAGCTTGTTGTTTCATAGCTACAGCTAGACGCTACCGGCTAGTCTTTTAGACCATCGAGGAGCTTGTTGTTTCATAGCTACAGCTAGGCGCTACCGGCTGGTCTTGTTGTTTCATAGCTACAGCTAGGCGCTACCGGCTAGTCTTGTTGTTTCATAGCTACAGCTAGGCGCTACCGGCTAGTCTTGTTGTTTCATAGCTACAGCTAGACGCTACCGGCTGGTCTTGTTGTTTCATAGCTACAGCTAGACGCTACCGGCTAGTCTTTTAGACCATCGAGGAGCTTGTTGTTTCATAGCTACAACTAAACGCTACCGGCTAGTCTTTTAGACCATCGATATCCCAGGAAATATACAGCAACCCATATGACAGCCATGTGTGAGTCATGCAACCTTACCATTTCAAAGCTGAAAGAGAACATCTTTCAGTTAAAATCCGAGCTTAGTGAGAAAAACAAGCTTGTCATGTTGTACAAAGGATTTAATAAGGTTTGCACATCAAACCCAGTCTGTACATAACACAGTAGTCATGTTAACATCAATGAAATAGAGAATCTTACTGAGCATTACACATGAGTAAACCTGGTTTCAGATAAGGGATCTGTACATTACTCTACCTAAACAACAATGGTTTTTCCCATGATTTACTCACATGCAAGACAACAGCATTCTTCTGGATGGGCGGTGGAGAGAGACGCAGACCCTAGGGGGGGTTTGGCCTGTCTCTCTAACAATGCGTTTATCAATTATACTCAAAATGATGTTATAATTTGACTTGGTCCATAGCCAATCAGTTATTTCTTTATATTTGGCGTTCTGTTCCAATTGGTTCTTGATTCTTTGGGGGCCGTCTGTTGTAAAACATTTTACCAAGTATCTCTAGTGTATTATGAATTACACTCTTCCAGTATTATCACAGTTTTACTCTTTTGCTTACATTTTGATACTAAACAGTTGATTAATAGATAACTTGATACGTATTTTACCAGACTAAGCTTTGGTAATTAAGCCTTATTTTCTATATATATATGGTTTACACCAGGAGTGAAATGACACTATTATCTTCATAATTAGTTTGACATTTCTAAATGGCATTCAAATACCTTTTATCTAATATGGTTTAATTAGTTTCAGTCTTAACATTCTGTAAGCACATTCTTCTTGTTATCTAGTTTGGGCTGGTCTGCTGTGGCCCCATTACCATACAGTCCTCAGTCACACGAGTGAGGGTTTGGTTCCTTTGTTCTAAAGAGTTGACCACATTTGCTAGTGTGGGGGTTTGAAATGACTGTTTCTGTAACACCAGTATCAATTCCTTACTTAGCACTGCAAATCCACTCTGCTGTTAAAAAGGTACACCTGGCTTTTGCATTATGGTTTTTTCTAATTATTCACACATGGATTATGAAATACACAGTCAATGTTACCACATTCCTCTCTTTGGCAATTAATATTGTCATAAACCAGTACATTGACTTGATTTCATACAGGCTAACCATACAATTTACCATAATATCAAAAACCATAAATTTTTTAAATTCTTCTTAATTTTCAATTTTCCTCATTATTCTTTGTACATATCATCAATGGGCTTTTGCTCCTCAGGGCTCATAGCCAGAGGCCTACCTTTTCTTTTTAAACAAACGTTGAATATGCTAAAAACAATTAAAAATAATTGTAATCAAAAAATCACAAATTTTATCTAAAAATCACAAATTTAATACCCAGTATTCTTAATCTACAGAAAAGTTTGTTCCAACACTCTTTAGATGATCTGGTTGAGAGAAAACACACATTAGCATCACAATATTCACTTTTCATTCATGGTCTCGCTCTCTCTCTCTCTGCATGTGTGTGTGTGTGATTAGTGGTTTCCTTCCATCTATATAAGGCTCAGGCTCAGGCAGATGGAAGGAAACCACTAATCACACACACACACATGCAGAGAGAGAGAGAGCGAGACCATGACACTAGAGAGAGTCACTAGAGAGACAGACCCTAGAGAGACACTAGAGAGAGGCACTAGAGAGACAGATACTAGAGAGAGACTAGAGAGAGACACTAGAGAGAGACACTAGAGAGACACTAGAGAGAGGCACTAGAGAGACAGACCCTAGAGAGACATTAGGGAGAGACACTAGAGTCAAACACTAGAGAGAGAGACACTAGAGAGAGACACTAGAGAGATAGACACTAGAGAGAGAGAGAGAGAGAGAGAGATAGACAGAGAAACAGAGAGAGAGACAGAGAGAGAGAGAGACAGAGAGAGAGAGAGAGAGAGACAGAGAGAGAGAGACAGAGAGAGAGAGAGACAGACCCTAGAGAGACACTAGAGAGAGTTACTAGAGAGACATATACTAGAGAGAGACTAGAGAGAAACACTAGAGAGAGATACAATAGAGAGACACTAGAGAGAGTCACTAGAGAGACAGACCCTAGAGAGACACTAGAGAGAGGCACTAGAGAGACAGACCCTAGAGAGACATTAGAGATAGTCACTAGAGAGACAGACCCTAGAGAGAGAGACACTAGAGAGACACTAGAGAGAGACACTAGAGATACACTAGAGATACACTAGAGAGACACTAGAGAGACAGACCCTAGAGAGACATTAGAGAGAGACACTAGAGTCAAACACTAGAGAGAGAGAGACACTAGAGAGACAGACACTAGAGAGACATTAGAGAGAGACACTAGAGTCAAACACTAGAGAGAGAGAGACAATAGAGAGACACTAGAGAGAGACACTAGAGAGAGACACTAGAGAGACACTAGAGAGACACTAGAGAGAGAGACAATATAGAGAGACACTAGAGAGACACTAGAGAGAGGCACTAGAGAGACAGACACTAGAGAGATACTAGAGAGAGACACTAGAGAGAGACACTAGAGCGACACTAGAGAGAGGCACTAGAGAGACAGACCCTAGAGAGACATTAGAGAGAGACACTAGAGGCAAACACTAGAGAGAGAGACAATAGATAGACACTAGAGAGAGTCACTAGAGAGACAGACCCTAGAGAGACATTAGGGAGAGGCACTAGAGAGACAGACACTAGAGAGAGAGAGACACTAGAGAGAGAAACACTAAAGAGACACTAGAGAGACACTAGAGAGAGAGACACTAGAGAGAGAGAGAGAGAGAGAGAGAGAGAGAGACAGATACAGAGACACAGAGAGAGAGAGAGAGACAGAGAGACAGAGAAACTGAGAGAGAGAGAGAGAGAGAAAGAGAGAGAAACAGAGAGAGAAACAGAGAGAGAAAGAGAGAGAGAGCGAGAAAGAGAGACAGAGAAACAGAGATAGATAGAGAGAGAGAGACAGAGAGAGAGAGGGTCCCCCACATCAATCTATGGCCGGCCGCCGCCCATGCACGCACAGGGTGGGGTGTGGGAGGGCCTAGGAGGGGGAAGGGACATGTGGCACTGCAGGAGACAGGGACATTGGACGAGAGGAGGAAAGGGGAGGGATTTGCAAGTTCACTCACAGGATCCCCACACGATGCTAGTAAGGGTTTCGTTACTAGGATGAAATGGAGACTTTGAGTAATGAGGGGGCGTGTGCATGTGACGTAGGTTCTCTCTCTCTCTCGGGGTGTGTCCATGTGACGTAGGTTCTCTCTCTCTCTCTCTCTCTGTCTCTCTGTCTCTCTCTCTCTCTCTCTCTCTCTCTCTCTCTCTCTGTCTCTCTCTCTCTATCTATCTCTGTTTCTCTGTCTCTCTTTCTCGCTCTCTCTCTCTTTCTCTCTCTGTTTCTCTCTCTGTTTCTCTCTCTTTCTCTCTCTCTCTCTCTCTCAGTTTCTCTGTCTCTCTGTCTCTCTCTCTCTCTCTGTGTCTCTGTATCTGTCTCTCTCTCTCTCTCTCTCTCTCTCTCTCTCTCTCTCTAGTGTCTCTCTCTCTAGTGTCTCTCTAGTGTCTCTTTAGTGTTTCTCTCTCTAGTGTCTCTCTCTCTCTAGTGTCTGTCTCTCTAGTGCCTCTCCCTAATGTCTCTCTAGGGTCTGTCTCTCTAGTGACTCTCTCTAGTGTCTATCTATTGTCTCTCTCTCTAGTGTTTGCCTCTAGTGTCTCTCTCTAATGTCTCTCTAGGGTCTGTCTCTCTAGTGCCTCTCTCTAGTGTCGCTCTAGTGTCTCTCTCTAGTGTCTCTCTCTAGTATCTCTCTAGTGTCTGTCTCTCTAGTGCCTCTCTCTAGTGTCTCTCTAGTGTCTCTCTATATTGTCTCTCTCTCTAGTGTCTCTCTAGTGTCTCTCTAGTGTCTCTCTCTAGTGTCTCTCTCTAGTGTCTCTCTATTGTCTCTCTCTCTCTAGTGTTTGACTCTAGTGTCTCTCTCTAATGTCTCTCTAGTGTCTGTCTCTCTAGTGTCTCTCTCTCTCTAGTGTTTGACTCTAGTGTCTCTCTCTAATGTCTCTCTAGGGTCTGTCTCTCTAGTGTCTCTCTAGTGTATCTCTAGTGTATCTCTAGTGTCTCTCTCTAGTGTCTCTCTAGTGTCTCTCTCTCTAGGGTCTGTCTCTCTAGTGACTATCTCTAATGTCTCTCTAGGGTCTGTCTCTCTAGTGCCTCTCTCTAGTGTCTCTCTAGGGTCTGTCTCTCTAGTGACTCTCTCTAGTGTCTCTCTATTGTATCTCTCTCTAGTGTTTCTCTCTAGTCTCTCTCTAGTATATGTCTCTCTAGTAACTCTCTCTAGTGTCTCTCTAGGGTCTGTCTCTCTCTCTCTCTGTCTCTCTCTCTCTGTCTCTCTCTCTCTCTCTCTCTGTCTCTCTCTCTCTCTGTCTCTCTCTCTGTTTCTCTGTCTATCTCTCTCTCTCTCTCTCTCTCTCTAGTGTCTATCTCTCTAGTGTCTCTCTCTAGTGTCTCTCTCTCTAGTGTTTGACTCTAGTGTCTCTCCCTAATGTCTCTCTAGGGTCTGTCTCTCTAGTGCCTCTCTCTAGTGTCTCTCTAGTGTCTCTCTCTAGTGTCTCTCTCTAGTCTCTCTCTAGTATCTGTCTCTCTAGTGCCTCTCTCTAGTGTCTCTCTAGGGTCTGTCTCTCTAGTGACTCTCTCTAGTGTCATGGTCTCGCTCTCTCTCTCTCTGCATGTGTGTGTGTGTGATTAGTGGTTTCCTTCCATCTGCCTGAGCCTGAGCCTTATATAGATGGAAGGAAACCACTAATCACACACACACACATGCAGAGAGAGAGAGAGCGAGACCATGACACTAGAGAGAGTCACTAGAGAGACAGACACTAGAGAGGCACTAGAGAGACAGATACTAGAGAGACATTAGAGATAGACACTAGAGAGAGACACTAGAGAGACACTAGAGAGAGGCACTAGAGAGACATACACTAGAGAGAGAGACACTAGAGAGAGAAACACTAAAGAGACACTAGAGAGACACTAGAGAGAGAGACACTAGAGAGACAGACACTAGAGAGAGAGACACTAGAGAGAGAGACACTAGAGAGAGAGAGAGAGAGAGAGAGAGAGAGAGAGAGAGAGAGAGAGAGAGAGAGACACTAGAGAGAGACACTAGAGAGACACTAGAGAGAGGCACTAGAGAGACAGACCCTAGAGAGACATTAGGGAGAGACATTAGAGGCAAACACTAGAGAGAGAGAGACAGAGAGAGAGAGAGACAGAGAGAGAGAGAGAGAGAGAGAGAGTTAGACAGAGAGAGAGAGAGAGACAGAGATACAGAGAGAGAGAGACAGAGAGAGAGAGACAGACCCTAGAGAGACACTAGAGAGAGTCACTAGAGAGACATATACTAGAGATAGACTAGAGAGAGAAACACTAGAGAGAGAGACAATAGAGATACACTAGAGAGTCACTAGAGATACAGACCCTAGAGAGACACTAGAGAGAGGCACTAGAGAGACAGACCCTAGAGAGACACTAGAGAGAGACATTAGAGAGAGTCACTAGAGAGACAGACCCTAGAGAGAGAGAGACACTAGAGAGACACTAGAGAGAGACACTAGAGAGAGACACTAGAGATACACTAGAGAGACACTAGAGAGACAGACCCTAGAGAGACATTAGAGAGAGACACTAGAGTCAAACACTAGAGAGAGAGAGACACTAGAGAGACAGACACTAGAGAGACATTAGAGAGAGACACTAGAGTCAAACACTAGAGAGAGAGAGACACTAGAGAGACACTAGAGAGAGACACTAGAGAGAGACACTAGAGAGACACTAGAGAGACACTAGAGAGAGAGAGACAATATAGAGAGACACTAGAGAGACACTAGAGAGAGGCACTAGAGAGACAGACACTAGAGAGAGACTAGAGAGAGACACTAGAGAGACAGACACTAGAGAGAGACTAGAGAGAGACACTAGAGAGAGACACTAGAGAGACACTAGAGAGAGTCACTAGAGAGACAGACCCTAGAGAGACATTAGGGAGAGGCACTAGAGAGACAGACACTAGAGAGAGAGAGACACTAGAGAGAGAAACACTAAAGAGACACTAGAGAGACACTAGAGAGAGAGACACTAGAGAGAGAGAGAGAGAGAGAGAGAGAGAGAGAGACAGATACAGAGACACAGAGAGAGAGAGAGAGACAGAGAGACAGAGAAACTGAGAGAGAGAGAGAGAGAGAAAGAGAGAGAAACAGAGAGAGAAACAGAGAGAGAAAGAGAGAGAGAGCGAGAAAGAGAGACAGAGAAACAGAGATAGATAGAGAGAGAGAGACAGAGAGAGAGAGAGAGAGAGAGACAGAGAGAGAGAGAGAGAGAGAGAGAGAGACAGAGAGACAGAGAGAGAGAGAGAGAGAGAACCTACGTCACATGGACACACCCCGAGAGAGAGAGAGAACCTACGTCACATGCACACGCCCCCTCATTACTCAAAGTCTCCATTTCATCCTAGTAACGAAACCCTTACTAGCATCGTGTGGGGATCCTGTGAGTGAACTTGCAAATCCCTCCCCTTTCCTCCTCTCGTCCAATGTCCCTGTCTCCTGCAGTGCCACATGTCCCTTCCCCCTCCTAGGCCCTCCCACACCCCACCCTGTGCGTGCATGGGCGGCGGCCGATAGATTGATGTGGGGGACCCGCCCCGGGCCTAGGCCCGGGGCGGGTCCCCCACATCAATCTATGGCCGGCCGCCGCCCATGCACGCACAGGGTGGGGTGTGGGAGGGCCTAGGAGGGGGAAGGGACATGTGGCACTGCAGGAGACAGGGACATTGGACGAGAGGAGGAAAGGGGAGGGATTTGCAAGTTCACTCACAGGATCCCCACACGATGCTAGTAAGGGTTTCGTTACTAGGATGAAATGGAGACTTTGAGTAATGAGGGGGCGTGTGCATGTGACGTAGGTTCTCTCTCTCTCTCTCTCTCTCTCTCTCTCTGTCTCTCTCTCTCTCTCTCTCTCTCTGTCTCTCTCTCTCTCTCTGTCTCTCTCTCTCTATCTATCTCTGTTTCTCTGTCTCTCTTTCTCGCTCTCTCTCTGTTTCTCTCTCTGTTTCTCTCTCTTTCTCTCTCTCTCTCTCTCTCAGTTTCTCTGTCTCTCTGTCTCTCTCTCTCTCTCTCTCTCTCTCTCTCTGTGTCTCTGTATATGTCTCTCTCTCTCTCTCTCTCTCTCTCTAGTGTCTCTCTCTCTAGTGTCTCTCTCTCTCTAGTGTTTGACTCTAGTGTCTCTCTCTAATGTCTCTCTAGGGCCTGTCTCTCTAGTGCCTCTCTCTAGTGTCTCTCTAGTGTCTCTCTCTAGTCTCTCTCTAGTATCTGTCTCTCTAGTGCCTCTCTCTAGTGTCTCTCTAGGGTCTGTCTCTCTAGTGACTCTCTCTAGTGTCTATCTATTGTCTCTCTCTCTAGTGTTTGCCTCTAGTGTCTCTCTCTAATGTCTCTCTAGGGTCTGTCTCTCTAGTGCCTCTCTCTAGTGTCTCTCTAGTGTCTCTCTCTAGTGTCTCTCTCTAGTATCTCTCTAGTGTCTGTCTCTCTAGTGCCTCTCTCTAGTGTCTCTCTAGTGTCTCTCTATATTGTCTCTCTCTCTAGTGTCTCTCTAGTGTCTCTCTAGTGTCTCTCTCTATTGTCTCTCTCTAGTGTCTCTCTATTGTCTCTCTCTCTCTAGTGTTTGACTCTAGTGTCTCTCTCTAATGTCTCTCTAGTGTCTGTCTCTCTAGTGTCTCTCTCTCTCTAGTGTTTGACTCTAGTGTCTCTCTCTAATTTCTCTCTAGGGTCTGTCTCTCTAGTGTCTCTCTAGTGTATCTCTAGTGTATCTCTAGTGTCTCTCTCTAGTGTCTCTCTAGTGTCTCTCTCTCTAGGGTCTGTCTCTCTAGTGACTATCTCTAATGTCTCTCTAGGGTCTGTCTCTCTAGTGCCTCTCTCTAGTGTCTCTCTAGGGTCTGTCTCTCTAGTGACTCTCTCTAGTGTCTCTCTATTGTATCTCTCTCTAGTGTTTCTCTCTAGTCTCTCTCTAGTATATGTCTCTCTAGTAACTCTCTCTAGTGTCTCTCTAGGGTCTGTCTCTCTCTCTCTCTGTCTCTCTCTCTCTGTCTCTCTCTCTCTCTCTCTCTCTGTCTCTCTCTCTCTCTGTCTCTCTCTCTGTTTCTCTGTCTATCTCTCTCTCTCTCTCTCTCTCTCTCTCTAGTGTCTATCTCTCTAGTGTCTCTCTCTAGTGTCTCTCTCTCTAGTGTTTGACTCTAGTGTCTCTCCCTAATGTCTCTATAGGGTCTGTCTCTCTAGTGCCTCTCTCTAGTGTCTCTCTAGTGTCTCTCTCTAGTGTCTCTCTCTAGTGTCTCTCTAGGGTCTGTCTCTCTAGTGACTCTCTCTAGTGTCATGGTCTCGCTCTCTCTCTCTCTGCATGTGTGTGTGTGTGATTAGTGGTTTCCTTCCATCTGCCTGAGCCTGAGCCTTATATAGATGGAAGGAAACCACTAATCACACACACACACATGCAGAGAGAGAGAGAGCGAGACCATGACACTAGAGAGAGTCACTAGAGAGACAGACCCTAGAGAGACACTAGAGAGAGACACTAGAGAGAGACACTAGAGAGACACTAGAGAGAGGCACTAGAGAGACAGACCCTATAGAGACATTAGGGAGAGACACTAGAGTCAAACACTAGAGAGAGAGACACTAGAGAGAGACACTAGAGAGATAGACACTAGAGAGAGAGAGAGAGAGAGAGAGAGAGATAGACAGAGAAACAGAGAGAGAGACAGAGAGAGAGAGAGACAGAGAGAGAGAGAGAGAGAGAGACAGAGAGAGAGAGACAGAGAGAGAGAGAGACAGACCCTAGAGAGACACTAGAGAGAGTTACTAGAGAGACATATACTAGAGAGAGACTAGAGAGAAACACTAGAGAGAGATACAATAGAGAGACACTAGAGAGAGTCACTAGAGAGACAGACCCTAGAGAGACACTAGAGAGAGGCACTAGAGAGACAGACCCTAGAGAGACATTAGAGATAGTCACTAGAGAGACAGACCCTAGAGAGAGAGACACTAGAGAGACACTAGAGAGAGACACTAGAGATACACTAGAGATACACTAGAGAGACACTAGAGAGACAGACCCTAGAGAGAAATTAGAGAGAGACACTAGAGTCAAACACTAGAGAGAGAGAGACACTAGAGAGACAGACACTAGAGAGACATTAGAGAGAGACACTAGAGTCAAACACTAGAGAGAGAGAGACAATAGAGAGACACTAGAGAGAGACAATAGAGAGAGACACTAGAGAGACACTAGAGAGACACTAGAGAGAGAGACAATATAGAGAGACACTAGAGAGACACTAGAGAGAGGCACTAGAGAGACAGACACTAGAGAGATACTAGAGAGAGACACTAGAGAGAGACACTAGAGAGACACTAGAGAGAGGCACTAGAGAGACAGACCCTAGAGAGACATTAGAGAGAGACACTAGAGGCAAACACTAGAGAGAGAGACAATAGATAGACACTAGAGAGAGTCACTAGAGAGACAGACCCTAGAGAGACACTAGAGAGAGGCACTAGAGAGACAGATACTAGAGAGAGACTAGAGAGAGACACTAGAGAGACACTAGAGAGAGGCACTAGAGAGACAGGCCCTAGAGAGACATTAGAGAGAGACACTAGAGTCAAACACTAGAGAGAGAGAGACACTAGAGAGAGAGACACTAGAGAGAGAGAGAGAGAGAGAGAGAGACATATACAGAGACACAGAGAGAGAGAGAGAGAGAGAGAGAGAGAGACAGAGAGACAGAGAAACTGAGAGAGAGAGAGAGAGAGAAAGAGAGAGAAACAGAGAGAGAAACAGAGAGAGAGCGAGAAAGAGAGACAGAGAAACAGAGATAGATAGAGAGAGAGAGACAGAGAGAGAGAGAGAGACAGAGAGAGAGAGAGAGAGAGAGAGAGACAGAGAGAGAGAGAGAGAGAGAGAGAGAGAGAACCTACGTCACATGCACACGCCCCCTCATTACTCAAAGTCTCCATTTCATCCTAGTAACGAAACCCTTACTAGCATCGTGTGGGGATCCTGTGAGTGAACTTGCAAATCCCTCCCCTTTCCTCCTCTCGTCCAATGTCCCTGTCTCCTGCAGTGCCACATGTCCCTTCCCCCTCCTAGGCCCTCCCACACCCCACCCTGTGCGTGCATGGGCGGCGGCCGATAGATTGATGTGGGGGACCCGCCCCGGGCCTAGGCCCGGGGCGGGTCCCCCACATCAATCTATGGCCGGCCGCCGCCCATGCACGCACAGGGTGGGGTGTGGGAGGGCCTAGGAGGGGGAAGGGACATGTGGCACTGCAGGAGACAGGGACATTGGACGAGAGGAGGAAAGGGGAGGGATTTGCAAGTTCACTCACAGGATCCCCACACGATGCTAGTAAGGGTTTCGTTACTAGGATGAAATGGAGACTTTGAGTAATGAGGGGGCGTGTGCATGTGACGTAGGTTCTCTCTCTCTCTCTCTCTGAATGTGTGTGTGTGTGATTAGTGGTTCTGGATCACTGCCTTACATCTATATAAGGCTCATGCAGATGGGTACATGGCACCACTACTGAATACAGTCTATGGTTGGTTTATGGAATATGGCAGATGTCTTCTAATATGACCTCTTTGACATGCTGACGTGGCCTTATTAAATGAATGTTATTGTGAATAGGATACAGATGAATACCTTTGCGTTAATGATTCTTCATTGAATAACAATGGCATATTTATGCAGCCCATTACGGTGTGTGATGTTACATTATTATGTTGACATCTTGGGTCCTGTAATCCGATATGGCCCTCTTTGACATGCTGACATGTCTTATTAAATGACCCTTATTGTGAATAAGATACAGACGAATACCTTTGCGTTTAATTATTCTTTATTGAATGACAATGACATATTTAGGTATCACATTACATTGTATGATGTTACATTAATATGTTGCCATCTTGGGTCCTGTGATTTGATCCCTCTTCCAGTATTGTGCGTTCTGGGCGACGACAGAGGGGGTGATACCGCCTGCAACTAGGTTCAGACCCCCCGGGCCCGGGGCATTGGAAATGTACCCTGCCCAGTTCTGTCTTGTGTGAGGCGTCTTCTTAATCTTCCATAATATGGATACCTTTACTGTGCAGCTGACAGTTTGTTTCATCTCAGACATACCATCAACACCTAAGGTGGGGAGAACCCGAAAGAATACCTGTGGAGGCGGGCGTCTACATACTGGAACCCCCATATTGGAACATGTTACGTCACTGTTGGCAGGGGCCGGTTTGAATATAGGTCTGTTCAGGTCTATCTCTCTGGTATCGGTATTGCCCACTCTACCTCTTGCACCGTCGCTATCCGCTGACCCATACGTCTTTACCTCGTCCTTACCGGCTACCTTTTGTACCCTAATTGCTTGGGTGAGCCCTGCATGATGTGAGATACGTCCCGAGAATGTTGGATCTAATTTGTATAGTGCGCTCGTACTATTGTTGTTACGTTCATTCATCAGAAGCGTGGTGTTCTCAAATAGCATGGGGAACGTGTTCTCTGCTTCTAACTCTCCGACGACAGCGGTCCCTGTGCCCATCATGCCAATGCACTCTGAGGGATTAGCCCTTCCCGGTAGAAAGGAGCATAGCTTCTGAGGATCCTCTGTCATGATTCTATTGAGGTCGTCACTATTACATCTGTAGGCGTAATCAGGCTGCCATGGTGGGGTGGTATAAATGTTGTTCTGAACCCATTCACATTCCAGACCGTACCTCACCTTTATGTTCCCCTGCTGGTTGATAGCCTCCACTACACCTGCCTCTATCACTGGCACACTACAATCCATCTGGCCGGCCTTCATAGATGTAATGGGAGAATTCCACCACACGTTAAACATCCTCTTGGGTGGCGCTTGTATGATGTTATCGGCCCAGTTCGTTTTCTTGTCCCATTCCTTGTTATGCGAGTCATATTCCATCTGATATCCTGTCATGACAAAGGGGAATTCGTCATTAGTCCTCCTGGCAACAGCGATGAGACCCGTAGGCATAGGGGTTGTAACCTTGGTTCCACCTATGTCGGTCTCCGTCACGCACTGGAAGTTTGCATAATCTGCTTCCACTATCATAGGCTTGTAACAGTCATAGTCCATTAATAGCCTTTGTAGATCATTGGGCTGCCACTGTCCCTTCATGCTGTTATAGTCCGCATAGTACCAGTCATACTTCACAGATCCCTGTGTATGTACGGCTCCATTGGGCTGTTTGGGGACGGTGTTTGATTTCCATGACTGCATCGTGCTTTCATTTAAGAGTCTTTCATTGTGGAAGAAGAACCTCCTTGTGGATGTTGTGATCACATGTCCGTCTCTCTCATTCCATATAGCCCGATTTACAATCAGGACCGGAGGTGGTATCGCACCTCCACCTCCTGCCGGTTCACCTACCGGTCCCTCTGCTGGATATGGGGCAACATCAACAACATCCGTACCCTCAGGCCCGGTATCGACCTGAGTAATATCCATTTTGATTACACCATCGGTCGACTGAGGGGTCTGAGATATTGCCGTTTCTTCATGTCCTACCGTCTCACCGCGTATCCTTTCGTAGGATGTCCGGTGTTTTTGGTGGGATCATCCTCTTCTCCCCTCTTCCGATTGGACTATCCTGTAAAGTGGGATGGCCGGTGGAATGTATCGTGTCTTCTAAACTCCCTGCCACTGTAGGGAGTATCCCCGCCTCCCCTAGCCTTATATGGTTTCCTCCTCCAATTGGCCTATCCTCTACAGTGGGACGGTCGGTGGAATGTATCATGTATTCTAAGATCCCGGACACTAAAGGAAGTATCCCGCAACTCCTATCTTTATACGGTTCCTCCCTGCGATTGGCCTATCCTGTACAGGGTGACGGCCGGTGGAATGTATCATGACTTCTAAACTATCTTAAAAACGATCACCCAACAGAGAACCATGATAGTCAAAAACAGTACACTATTGATGATGAATGTAACAGTCTGATATAATTATATCACACAAAACAGAACTGGGCAGGTTACATTCCCAATACCCCGGGACCGGGGGGTCTGTACCTAGGTGCAGGCGGTCAACCTCCATCTATCGTCCGCCAGAACGTAAAATATTGGGAGGATAATCAGATTACAGGACCCAAGATGGCAACATATTAATGTAACATCATACAATGTAATGTGATACCTAAATATGTCATTGTCATTCAATAAAGAATAATTAAACGCAAAGGTATCCGTCTGTATCTTATTCACAATAAGGGTCATTTAATAAGACAGGTATTCGTCTGTATCTTATTCACAATAAGGGTCATTTAATAAGACATGTCAGCATGTCAAAGAGGGCCATATCGGATTACAGGACCCAAGATGTCAACATAATAATGTAACATCACACACCGTAATGGGCTGCATAATTATGTCATTGCCCTTCAATGAAGAATCATTAACGCAAAGGTATTCATCTGTATCCTATTCACAATAACATTCATTTAATAAGGCCACGTCAGCATGTCAAAGAGTCATATTAGAAGACATCTGCCATATTCCATAAACCAACCATAGACTGTATTCAGTAGTGGTGCCATGTACCCATCTGCATGAGCCTTATATAGATGTAAGGCAGTGATCCAAAACCACTAATCACACACACATTCAGAGAGAGAGAGAGAGAGAACCTACGTCACATGCACACGCCCCCTCATTACTCAAAGTCTCCATTTCATCCTAGTAACGAAACCCTTACTAGCATCGTGTGGGGATCCTGTGAGTGAACTTGCAAATCCCTCCCCTCTTCCTCTCTCGTCCAATGTCCCTGTCTCCTGCAGTGCCACATGTCCCTTCCCCCTCCTAGGCCCTCCCACACCCCACCCTGTGCGTGCATGGGCGGCGGCCGGCCATAGATTGATGTGGGGGACCCGCCCCGGGCCTAGGCCCGGGGCGGGTCCCCCACATCAATCTATCGGCCGCCGCCCATGCACGCACAGGGTGGGGTGTGGGAGGGCCTAGGAGGGGGAAGGGACATGTGGCACTGCAGGAGACAGGGACATTGGACGAGAGGAGGAAAGGGGAGGGATTTGCAAGTTCACTCACAGGATCCCCACACGATGCTAGTAAGGGTTTCGTTACTAGGATGAAATGGAGACTTTGAGTAATGAGGGGGCGTGTGCATGTGACGTAGGTTCTCTCTCTCTCTCTCTCTCTCTCTCTCTCTGTCTCTCTCTCTCTCTCTCTCTCTCTGTCTCTCTCTCTCTCTCTGTCTCTCTCTCTCTATCTATCTCTGTTTCTCTGTCTCTCTTTCTCGCTCTCTCTCTGTTTCTCTCTCTGTTTCTCTCTCTTTCTCTCTCTCTCTCTCTCTCAGTTTCTCTGTCTCTCTGTCTCTCTCTCTCTCTCTCTCTCTCTCTCTGTGTCTCTGTATATGTCTCTCTCTCTCTCTCTCTCTCTCTAGTGTCTCTCTCTCTAGTGTCTCTCTCTCTCTAGTGTTTGACTCTAGTGTCTCTCTCTAATGTCTCTCTAGGGCCTGTCTCTCTAGTGCCTCTCTCTAGTGTCTCTCTAGTGTCTCTCTCTAGTCTCTCTCTAGTATCTGTCTCTCTAGTGCCTCTCTCTAGTGTCTCTCTAGGGTCTGTCTCTCTAGTGACTCTCTCTAGTGTCTATCTATTGTCTCTCTCTCTAGTGTTTGCCTCTAGTGTCTCTCTCTAATGTCTCTCTAGGGTCTGTCTCTCTAGTGCCTCTCTCTAGTGTCTCTCTAGTGTCTCTCTCTAGTGTCTCTCTCTAGTATCTCTCTAGTGTCTGTCTCTCTAGTGCCTCTCTCTAGTGTCTCTCTAGTGTCTCTCTATATTGTCTCTCTCTCTAGTGTCTCTCTAGTGTCTCTCTAGTGTCTCTCTCTATTGTCTCTCTCTAGTGTCTCTCTATTGTCTCTCTCTCTCTAGTGTTTGACTCTAGTGTCTCTCTCTAATGTCTCTCTAGTGTCTGTCTCTCTAGTGTCTCTCTCTCTCTAGTGTTTGACTCTAGTGTCTCTCTCTAAT
The DNA here is from genome assembly GCF_963971535.1 of Notolepis coatsorum. Lineage (NCBI taxonomy): Eukaryota > Metazoa > Chordata > Actinopteri > Aulopiformes > Paralepididae > Notolepis > Notolepis coatsorum. The sequence goes on from NC_140172.1 coordinate 19,843,237, forward strand.
TTCTCTCTAGGGTCTGTCTCTCTAGTGTCTCTCTAGTGTATCTATAGTGTATCTCTAGTGTCTCTCTCTAGTGTCTCTCTAGTGTCTCTCTCTCTAGGGTCTGTCTCTCTAGTGACTATCTCTAATGTCTCTCTAGGGTCTGTCTCTCTAGTGCCTCTCTCTAGTGTCTCTCTAGGGTCTGTCTCTCTAGTGACTCTCTCTAGTGTCTCTCTATTGTATCTCTCTCTAGTGTTTCTCTCTAGTCTCTCTCTAGTATATGTCTCTCTAGTAACTCTCTCTAGTGTCTCTCTAGGGTCTGTCTCTCTCTCTCTCTGTCTCTCTCTCTCTGTCTCTCTCTCTCTCTGTCTCTCTCTCTCTCTGTCTCTCTCTCTGTTTCTCTGTCTATCTCTCTCTCTCTCTCTCTCTCTCTCTCTAGTGTCTATCTCTCTAGTGTCTCTCTCTAGTGTCTCTCTCTCTAGTGTTTGACTCTAGTGTCTCTCCCTAATGTCTCTCTAGGGTCTGTCTCTCTAGTGCCTCTCTCTAGTGTCTCTCTAGTGTCTCTCTCTAGTGTCTCTCTCTAGTGTCTCTCTAGGGTCTGTCTCTCTAGTGACTCTCTCTAGTGTCATGGTCTCGCTCTCTCTCTCTCTGCATGTGTGTGTGTGTGATTAGTGGTTTCCTTCCATCTGCCTGAGCCTGAGCCTTATATAGATGGAAGGAAACCACTAATCACACACACACACATGCAGAGAGAGAGAGAGCGAGACCATGACACTAGAGAGAGTCACTAGAGAGACAGACACTAGAGAGGCACTAGAGAGACAGATACTAGAGAGACATTAGAGATAGACACTAGAGAGAGACACTAGAGAGACACTAGAGAGAGGCACTAGAGAGACAGACACTAGAGAGAGAGACACTAGAGAGAGAAACACTAAAGAGACACTAGAGAGACACTAGAGAGAGAGACACTAGAGAGACAGACACTAGAGAGAGAGACACTAGAGAGAGAGACACTAGAGAAGAGAGAGAGAGAGAGAGAGAGAGAGAGACACTAGAGAGAGACACTAGAGAGACACTAGAGAGAGGCACTAGAGAGACAGACCTAGAGAGACATTAGGGAGAGACTTAGAGGCAAACACTAGAGAGAGAGAGACAGAGAGAGAGAGAGACAGAGAGAGAGAGAGAGAGAGTTAGACAGAGAGAGAGAGAGAGACAGAGATACAGAGAGAGAGAGACAGAGAGAGAGAGACAGACCCTAGAGAGACACTAGAGAGAGTCACTAGAGAGACATATACTAGAGATAGACTAGAGAGAGAAACACTAGAGAGAGAGAGACAATAGAGATACACTAGAGAGTCACTAGAGATACAGACCCTAGAGAGACACTAGAGAGAGGCACTAGAGAGACAGGACCCTAGAGAGACACTAGAGAGAGACATTAGAGAGAGTCACTAGAGAGACAGACCCTAGAGAGAGAGAGACACTAGAGAGACACTAGAGAGAGACACTAGAGAGAGACACTAGAGATACACTAGAGAGACACTAGAGAGACCAGACCCTAGAGAGACATATAGAGAGACACTAGAGTCAAACACTAGAGAGAGAGAGACAAGAGAGACAGACACTAGAGAGACATTAGAGAGAGACACTAGAGTCAAACACTAGAGAGAGAGAGACACTAGAGAGACACTAGAGAGAGACATAGAGAGAGACACTAGAGAGACACTAGAGAGACACTAGAGAGAGAGAGACAATATAGAGAGACACTAGAGAGACACTAGAGAGGAGCACTAGAGAGACAGACACTAGAGAGAGACTAGAGAGAGGACACTAGAGAGACAGACACTAGAGAGAGACTAAGAGAGACACTAGAGAGAGACACTAGAGGACACTAGAGAGAGTCACTAGAGAGACAGACCCTAGAGAGACATTAGGGAGAGGCACTAGAGAGACAGACACTAGAGAGAGAGAGACACTAGAGAGAGAAACACTAAAGAGACACTAGAGAGACACTAGAGAGAGAGACCACTAGAGAGAGAGAGAGAGAGAGAGAGAGAGAGACAGATACAGAGACACAGAGAGAGAGAGAGAGACAGAGAGACAGAGAAAACTGAGAGAGAGAGAGAGAGAAACAGAGAGAAACAGAGAGAGAAACAGAGAGAAAGAGAAGAGAGAGAGAGAGCGAGAAAGAGAGACAGAGAAACAGAGATAGATAGAGAGAGAGAGACAGAGAGAGAGAGAGAAGAGAGAGAGAGACAGAGAGAGAGGAGAGAGAGAGAGACAGAGAGACAGAGAGAGAGAGAGAGTGAGAGAGAACCTACGTCACATGGACACACCCCGAGAGAGAGAGAGAACCTACGTCACATGCACACGCCCCCCTCATTACTCAAAGTCTCCATTTCATCCTAGTAACGAAACCCTTACTAGCATCGTGTGGGGATCCTGTGAGTGAACTTGCAAAATCCCTCCCCTTTCCTCCTCTCGTCCAATGTCCCTGTCTCCTGCAGTGCCACATGTCCCTTCCCCCTCCTAGGCCCTCCCACACCCCACCCTGTGCGTGCATGGGCGGCGGGCCGATAGATTGATGTGGGGGACCCGCCCCGGGCCTAGGCCGGGGCGGGTCCCCCACATCAATCTATGGCCGGCCGCCGCCCATGCACGCACAGGGTGGGGTGTGGGAGGCCTAGGAGGGGGAAGGGACATGTGGCAACTGCAGGAGACAGGGACATTGACGAGAGGAGGAAAGGGGAGGGATTTGCAAGTTCACTCACAGGATCCCCACACGATGCTAGTAAGGGTCTCTCTAGTGTCTCTCTCTTAGTGTCTCTCTAGTGTCTCTTTAGTGTTTCTCTCTCTAGTGTCTCTCTCTCTCTAGTGTCTGTCTCTCTAGTGCCTCTCCCTAATGTTCTCTCAGGATCCCCACAACGATGCTAGTAGGGTTTCGTTACTAGGATGAAATGGAGACTTTGAGTAATGAGAGGGCGTGTGCATGTGACGTAGGTTCTCTCTCTCTCTCGGGGTGTGTCCATGTGACCGTAGGTCTCTCTCTCTCTCTCTCTCTCTCTCTGTCTCTCTGTCTCTCTCCTCTCTCTCTCTCTCGTCTCTCTCTCTCTCTCTCTCTCTTCTGTCTCTCTCTCTCTATCTATCTCTGTTTCTCTGTTCTCTCTTTCTCGCTCTCTCTCTCTTTTCTCTCTGTTTCCTCTCTCTGTTTCTCTCTGTTTCTCTCTCTCTCTCTCTCAGTTTCTCTGTCTCTCTGTCTCTCTCTCCTCTCTGTGTCTCTGTATCTGTCTCTCTCTCTCTCTCTCTCTCTCTCTCGTGGTCTCTCTCTTAGTGACTCTCTAGTGTCTCTTAGTGTTTCTCTCTCTAGTGTCTCTCTCTCTCTAGTGTCTGTCTCTCTAGTGCCTTCTCCTAATGTCTCTCTAGGGTCTGTCTCTCTAGTGACTCTCTCTAGTGTCTCTCTAGTGTCTCTCTCTAGTGTCTCTCTCTAGTCTCTCTCTAGTGTCTGTCTCTCTAGTGTCTCTCTCTAGTCTCTCTCTAGTGTCTGTCTCTCTAGTGCCTCTCTCTAGTGTCTCTCTAGTGTCTCTCTATATTGTCTCTCTCTCTCTAGTGTCTCTCTAGTGTCTCTCTAGTGTCTCTCTCTAGTGTCTCTCTCTAGTGTCTCTCTAGTGTCTCTCTCTCTCTAGTGTTTGACTCTAGTGTCTCTCTCTAATGTCTCTCTAGTGTCTGTCTCTCTAGTGTCTCTCTCTCTCTAGTGTTTGACTCTAGTGTCTCTCTCTAATGTCTCTCTAGGGTCTGTCTCTCTAGTGTCTCTCTAGTGTATCTCTAGTGTCTCTCTCTAGTGTCTCTCTCTAGTGTCTCTCTAGTGTCTCTCTCTCTCTAGGGTCTGTCTCTCTAGTGACTCTCTCTAATGTCTCTCTCTAGTGTCTCTCTAGGGTCTGTCTCTCTAGTGCCTCTCTCTA